>NC_140719.1:10452500-11867500 GCF_050655825.1 Lonchura striata
AACAAGTTCAGGGCTCCATGCCACAGGAATCCACTGCCACCCCTGGCTGCTCCTCTGGCATTTGGGTGCTCAGAGGAGTTGGGAATCTCTGCACACACAACACCCTGGTGCTGCAGGTGGTGATTTGCAGCTGGTGGAAATGATGGAACTCCACCTTGCCCTGCCTGAATGAAAGGATGATTTGAGTGAAATCGACCCCAAACCTACCAGGGTCTTCTTGAATTGAGTGGTGCACAAGGGTGAAACCAGCTCAGAGCCAATCTGGGGCTGCCCAAGTGTAAATAAAGCCAGATTGGAGTCCCACCCACCCAGCCACAATTCAAACACATTTTTCTCGTCAGCCTTCAAGTTTATTAGGAGAAAGCTCAGCTTAACTTCAGGTGTGTGTGCATTTCTTTTAACACTCCCTTATTAAACAATCTCCTCCTCTCTTTCCCTAAGCCCACAAGCAATCCAGCCCTATCTGCTAAGGATGGTGAAGCTGAAAGAAAAAAAACACTCTAATATGTTTTAAAAATCACTTTATCATAACCATTTGTACTGTTTCATGCCCAGTTAATACAGGCAGCAATGAGGTCTCCTGATGTCTCTCACCTATGTGCTGTTGGCCTTTTTTCTTTCTATTATGAATTTGCCAATAGTCCCTATTAATTCCTACGTGACAGTCAGCCAGGAGAAGGTCATGTACTTTCCTTTCATGCACAAGATCATTCCCAAACTTGCACTCTCTGCATCATTCTGAGTCATTTTCATCCTCAGGGGTTTCTTTTCTGTTTGACATTTGCCTTAAACCTGATTGCTCTTCCAAATAGTTCTCATAACAAAATCAGGTGGGCTTTGTTGTTATTTTTAATCTAATAAATGTTTGTAACTTCATTCTCTCTGAAAAATCATGGCTAATTTGATACTGGAGCCCTTCTATCACCTTTCAGAAGTGTTGAAAAAAGTATTGCAGAGAAATTGAAGTGTTTGGTAATTGCCCGTGAGGAAATAAAAATTCTGGTTTCAAAAGTTACTTTCACTTCAGAAATTAAATACTTGGGGGCTGACTCCTGCTCTCCTACAATCCTTAGTATGACTCACTGCAGCCCAAAGTAGGTGCCCTCAATTCTGCATTTACAAGGCATCATTTTCATCTGTTTATACTCCCATTTCAGTACTTTTCTTCCTTCTGACGTCTGAAATTGCCACTATTTGAGCACTTTCTGCTCCTGCATTAAACATGCCTGGCTCAGGTCATGGTGGGCTGCTCTTCCTCATCCCTTTCCTCAAGGAAGACACGTGCAGGGAGCAGAAAGTTGTGGTTTGGGTTTGTGCTGCTCTCACCTGTGCCCTGCTTGGTGCTTGTGCTCTAGGAGGGGCTGGAAGGAGCAGAGGGTGGAGAGGGACAGGTGGGTGCTGGGGGAGTTGGGAAATCTCCTGCAGGCTTTGGGGCCACTCTCCCACCCACAGGGCAGTTTGGGTTTCATTTCACACACTGTGGTCATCCTGCATCCCTTTTCCCAGTGTCCCAGGTCTCCAATGGGAACAAGCTGGATGGCAAATGGGAAAAGCAAGAAGTGAAATCTATCAGCTCAAAGCAGGCCCAGGCAAGGCAGAGAACCCCAAAAGGCTGGGTCACGACTGGCAAGGGTTTGCAAGAACCTGCAAAGATTTAATGTTCAGAGAGGTGAGACATCTCATACTCCCTCTGTGTTACACAATCAGGCTGCAGGCAAGGAGAAGTTTGGAGACTGCTGGATTCCACTCTGGCTCCTTCCCACAGTGAGAATGTTTGCTCTCAGGAGCTCTGACAGGGAGCTCTGTGCCCATGAGCTCTGCCCCAAAGGACTGTGTGTCACTGCACTGCAGGGTTCTCCACAATCCTGCCACTGGCATCACTGCAGGTGGCAATTCTGACTAACAGTGACCAGGGACAGACCTTGCCCAGTGCACAGAGGACAGGAGAGGAGGTGGCAGCAATGTGGCTTCATGACCTGAGACAGGAGAAGTGCTCCCTTTACAATGACAGGGGACAGGGCAGATTCCCCTCTCCATGGTGCTCCTGGGACACCTCCCCTGCCAAGTTTACCTGGCTGGAGACAGCAACTGAAGGCATAGTGGAGTGTTCCTTAAAAAACACCTCCTGCCTGCCCAAACGTGTCTCACTTTCATGTTGCACACACATCACGTTTCTCTGAAAATCATATTTAACCTTCTTTTATTTTTCTTGCTAAAAAACCCATCTTAGGAACATGGTGCATCTTCAGGAGGCCACATTGAATTGCAGCAGTACAACAGGACACGCCTGGATTCCATTCCACTTGGACCTACGGAATGAAGGGGAGGAGGCCAAGATCCCCAGGATCCCTCCCACATTTGCCTGATAAATTGAAACTCTCCTCAGTTGATTTGGCAGGTCACGCTGACCCCCGGCTGAGGCACTCCAGCAGCTTTTACAGCCACGGACTGGAAGGGCCTGGCTTATGCTGGAATCTGCTGGTTGCCAGCTTTTCTCTGCTTTTTCTTCTTCTTCTTGACCTTGGCTCCAGCAGTGTCCATCCCACTGGAATATTCCGAGCGCAGGAGCTCAGCAAGGCGGCGTTTGCCGTGGGTCTTCTTGAGCAGCTCAGACCTGGGCAGGGGGAAGAGCAGAGGAATTCAGGAATTCAGGAATTCAGAACCTGCAATGCCACTGACAATTGCACATGAGAGAAGGAGCAGCTCCCTTTCCTTGAGGCTCGATTTGAAATTCTGCCTCATGCAAAATTAGGTATTGTTGTGACAGGTTTCCACAAAGGTGGCAAAATATCAACGGCGTTTTTCAAAGCAAGCCTTTGTTCTGTACAAATGCTCTTGCAGGGTGGTGGGGAGAAGGAGGGAAGCTTGTGTGCCTGAAGGCTGATGAAGGAGGTGACACAGCAGTTTGGAAGAAATAATAATAATAATAATAATAATAATAATAATAATAATAATAATAATAATAATAATAATAATTTAACAGCCCAGTGACATTGAACAATGGAAACATTTTATAAACAGAGCTTAAATCCAGAGCTTGAGAACACAACCCCCTCCAAAACAAACCAGGGAAAAAATTAGCATGTCTTAAGTCTAAACCCAACAGAGCCAACAGATTTTCTTTTCTTGCAGTGTCCTGCAGCCATCACATGCACCTCACAGCCTCCCTCTCCAGAGAATGGCTTTTGCAAGGGTAGCTGCATTTTGCATGGCCACCAAACTTCAACATGGGTGTCCCTGCAGCCCTAAACTGCCAGCTATAAATATAAAAACCCACTCAGCATTTTCCCACCATGAGTTCTGCCACTGTCCTCTCTATAACCTTAGGTAAATCTCACCCTCAGTTATTGAAAATACAATCTCCTGGGTGATTCCCAAGGTCCAGTCATTCCCTAGCTTGTCCCCATGGTCCTGGGCACAACAGGGTGTCCACAGTTACTGTTGTTGGCATGTCCCACTCTCCTCCTCATCAGCACAGAGTCACAGACTGGTTTGGGCTGGGACATCATCCAAACATCATCTCATTCATTTCTCCAGACCAGGTCTAACCTGAGCCCCTTCCAGCCTGGCCTTGAACACCTCCAGGGTGCACTTCTCTGAGCAAGTTCCAGTAAGGACCTGTCTCAAGTGTTTCCAGAAAAACAGAACAGAAACCTGTCTGTCCCTCTGCACACGAGGCAGCTGAACTGAACAGCAGCCCCACAGCAAGCTTTGGTGACAACACAGGGACTCAGCAGTCCTAAAGGTGACACCTTCTAGCCCTGCCTCAAAGTGCCCTCAGGTGTCCAAACCCACGCTGGGTGTTGAAGAGAAGGAAGAAATTTTGGCTGCAGCAATGGATCAAGGCATTCAACAGGCCAAACACACAGGGCAGACAAGAGAAGTGAACTCCTGGCTGCCTGGGGTGTTTGCTTGCTCCATTCCCACAGCCTGGGCAGGTGTATCCTCTGCTCAGCCCCCTCCACCAGTGGGTAGAGTTCTTATTTGACACTTTGATTGTTGTCTCCAAGCATTTCCTACAGTAATTCCTGGGTTTCCAAGCAACAGACCAGTTTACTTAACAACAGGGAACTCTCTGCTGCAGGAGGACAAGGAATCCACCAGTGGCTGCAGGGCTGAGCTGCAGCTCAGCAGGGAGGTTGTCCAACACTTTATTATCAATCAGGTGAAATTGCTGCCCAATTAGTAAATCAATACTCCCTGCTGAGGTGATCAGCTGTGCACAGAAAAGCAGGGATGCAGGGAAAAGGGAGCTTCCTCCCTCTAACCCAGGGCCACAAAAATCAATGGAGTTGTACTGTGGAACCTGTGCTCACCACAGAAGAAAAGCAGCTCCAGGGCCCCGTGTAACCATGAGATAGAAGAGCTACAGGGAACAGCACCAGCCTGCAGGGACAGCACACCAGGAAACAGCACCAGGTCAGGAGCCCTGATTCCTGCTGTAAAGCTGTAAATTCCCCTCTCTGCCCAGCTGGTGACAGCCTTTGGGCTCTGCCAGAGCAGCAAGATAACCACCTTCCCTCACTCAGGTTATGAGACAAAGCCCAGGAGAACTCAGAGAGATTTTAACACTCACCCCTGAGCATCCTTGGGCAAGGTTTTTAATCTCTTTGGCCTCCATGTCCACTCTCCCAGCCCCTGTGCTTTCCCTGTTGCTGAGGGTTGGTGGGGTGTTAATTTAAGGGAGCTGTGTGGTGATGCTGTGGCAAAAAGCTTCACAGGAAGGCTGTAAATGTAAAGGTGCATTTGCAACACAGACAGAACCCATGTTCCCATCACTGGAAAAACACATGGATGATGAGCATCTCTTGCTGTGATCTCATGTCTAGGTATCATGGTATACTGAGACAGAGGAAGGAATAAAAGACTCAGTTTCAGAGCTGCCTCTGCACATCTGTAATTAAGCTGCAACCTCACAAAAGCTGGTACCAATAACCTCAGCAGAGAGACAATAAGGAAAAAGAGGAACTGTCCCCAGATGACTTTTTTATTTCCTGAAAGGCTGGTAAAGACCAGGCCAAAGTTTTAAAGACAAAAAAAAAAATGTGTTATCCTCAAGAAAACTGGGATTATTTTATTCACTGTTTAAACATGAGAAACTTGTGAGTCTTGCTAAATATATCACTGAATGATGAAAAGGCAGGAGAGGAACATCTGGAAGAAAAAGTGTGCAGTGAAGGAAAGAGCAAAATCCTTCTTTGCTTCAGTTCCCTTCTACAGCCACTTCCAGAGCTGTTCCCAGCATGCTGCTCCCCTTCCCCACCTGGGAGCCACAGTGATCTTAGGGATGCTGCTGCCCAACCCTCTATCTCTGAGGAAATCTGAATGGTTTGGACTGATCTCCTTCTCTGGGTCTTGTTTTCTAGCTCAGAAGATGTCTCTGCTCATCTTTTCATTCAGTGGTGAGTGAGCTTGTTCTTGGAGGTGTCTCTCAACCTGGCTGGCATCACTGCCTGTTCCTTTGTCTTGCTGTGCGAGATGCTGCTGCAATGCAGTGCACAGGTGTAGTGACCTTTAACCAACTCCCAGCATCTGCAGCATCCAAAAGCTCCCAAATTGCTCCAGCTGAGGAAGGAGGAGTGTGGTAAGCACATTGAGGATGAAGTTCTGACACACAGTCCCAGAACTCACGGTGTGTCTTTGGAGGAGACCCGAGGAGGCCGCTCCATTTATCAGAAAACATTTCAACGTGGATTGCACTATCAATCTGCCTGACAGCATCTCCAACAGCTCCTTGACACTGTGCCAGCAGCAGAGCTGGGTTACCTCTGGGCCAAGGCTGCTGCAACACCTGCTTTTCCTACTTATAGCATTGGATGAACCATCTGCAGCCAATGCAACCCTGTTTGGGTTGGTTTTGCTGCTGTTGTTTTTGCAGAGTGGGGGCAAGAAATCCATCAGCAATCCTACACTGCTCTCGACAGGTCAACAGATGGCCCAGGTCCTCTGCTCCCAGCTGATGCAGATGCTTGAGAAGATCAAGGAAAATTATTACCCAGCCAGAATGAGCACCAAGCCTGTTCCAGAACACTCTCAGGGCAAGGTGGTCTCCACACTGGGATGTGTTGAACTGCAAAGCCCACCTTGCCCTACTGAAGTCATTTCAGCCACACAGAAACCCCAGTCTCACTTTCACTGCCATCCCTTGGGCTTCACCCTATGGCAAAAGGAATGGGAGCCTGGGATCCTCCCAGGATTC
Source organism: Lonchura striata (assembly GCF_050655825.1). Classification (NCBI taxonomy): domain Eukaryota; kingdom Metazoa; phylum Chordata; class Aves; order Passeriformes; family Estrildidae; genus Lonchura; species Lonchura striata. The sequence continues at coordinate 10,458,700 of NC_140719.1, forward strand.
CTGCCTCTCTCAGGCCTTTTCCCAGCCTAGAGAACAGACTACATTTCAATTACAGAGAGATGACAATTTTTGGTGCACAGCCCCCAGCACAGAGGTTTTCCAGCTCTGTGTGCAAGCACTGTTAACTTGATTAGAGATGGAGCAAAAGCTCTGTGCTGCAGCCACAGTGGAACAGGACAGTAATAAAGGGCACTGCTGTACGCAGGAAACAATCAGATGGATTTTACAACTATAAAACTTTAATTTCATATGAGGATTTCTTTTATAACATCGTGATATGGTAGCCAGGATTCACCTGTGTCCCTGAACTGCCTTAATGAAGAGTGATGGTGATGTTTCCTTTCACAGCAGCCATGTCTCTTATTCTCATTTTTGGCTCCATTTGCCCATGGATACATGCCCTTACCTGAGCTCCAGTTTGGCTGTAGAGAGCAGACTGCCCAAAGTGAAACTCCCAGTGGACAGAATTCCAAAGCTGCATTTTGACTAATTAAGTAGTATCAGGAAAGCTCTAAATGTGCACATAAAAATTGGCAAGCAAAGTGCTTCTAATGATGAGACAATTGCTGTGCAGGGAGGCCCAGCTGCAGCCTTGAGTCACAAGCCCTTTATTTTTTCAAAATTGTCAATGCCAAGATGTTCAAAAGTGGAACCAAGGGTGTGAGGTGGGAGAGAAGGTAAAATGCCACGAGTTTGCACCCAAAGGAAACTGCTGCCCTGGCCATGGGGAGGACACAGGGCTACGAGGTCTGTTTCTCAGGAGTTGTCTGATTCTATCTGACCATGCTGAAGAATGAATTAACACAATGATCCTGCAGCCAAAGCCTTCAGGCCATGCCCATCTCCACATCAGAGAATGGCACAGTGATAATGATGTACAGCAGTGCTCTCAAACACCTCTTCCTGATCCCATTTCACTTGAATTGGCTCAGACCTGGGCAGGGGGAAAAGCAGGAGAATTCAGGAATTAAGAACCCCTCCTCCTGCTGGGTGGGTTCCTGTAACCCACCTAAAACTCTGAAGCATGAGGGGATTTTCACCTTTGTTTTTATATCACTTTTTGCATATGCTGTAGCAATTCTTGATACTCATAAGTAAATTCAATCCTTCTGAGCATTTATTGCATCAGAAATTCCTGTAGCAGGGAATTCCACAGAATCAGCTGAACTGAAGAGTCATGGTTCTTTGTGATGGCTTGAGCTCACAAAAAAGCCAAATTAAGTTGCAAGTGCTCACTGCAGCGAAAGCCTTTGGGGGCACACACTGGCTTTCCTGATTTCAAAGGGATTTCAAAGGGAAAGCAGACCCTCAGTCGATCCAGAATGCAAAAGGCTGAGCAGCACAGGGATGCACGGTGGAATGGCAGTGGGTCTTTGTGCATTGTGAAGGAGTCAGAAGACAAGTCTATCTGGCCTGTCAGCCACTTCCTCGGCGTGCTGCGACTCCACAGCGAAGCAAGGACAGCTAATCCCTCACTGGAGGTGGGATCAGCTTCCTTGCCTCCACCCTGCAGTCAAAGCACGAGCCCAGACACTGGCTAAGCTGAGGTACTGTAATTCAATATGCAGTATCCGGTTCGTGTGCTCATCTCTCACCTCAACACAGCATTGCAACTTTCAAAAAACAACACCAGCAATTATTTTTCCGTCTTCAGATCGGGTTTTGCAAGATCCACTACAGCTAAAGGAGCAGCTGGTTTGCACAAAGACCTCTGAAAAATGCATGGAAGTTGAGATGGGCATTGAGGAGAGGGCTGCTCCCACATTTCAGCACTGAAACATCACACACCTGGCTGCTCCCTCTCACTGTCTCACCTTCGCCAGCAGGCTCTCCAAGGAGGCGCCAAGCACAAAAGGAGACTTCAAAAGAAATGAAAAGTTTTCTTTGTCCTCTTAAGGAAACATTTAATGATTGCCTTTACCCCACTTTCAACCTGGAGTGCCTGCTCTTTATTCTCTAGGCAGGTGCTGAGAGATGAGGCTTTAGTGAGCAGTCTGATTAAAAACCAGTATCAGATGTTGGGAGACAATGTGTAATACGACAACCAACACTCACAGCATCATGTGAGAAATATAATTAAAAAGATTGCTCTGTGGCTGTGCTGTTATAATTTCAAGCCTTGCATTTTACAATTAGAAATTTGTCTTCTAAATGGCAGGCTAAGTTTTGCTTTCTGCTTTGTCAGTGTGAAATCAAAAGCAATTCTCTAAGTTAATAGCATAATCTTGGATTTATGCAAGTGCAGACTGCATTTGAATCCATATTCACTTTCTCTAAACTATCCTATAAATACTAATATACCCTCTCCCTTTATTTATTTATTTTTTAAGCACACACAGAGGAAGCTGATTAAAGCCAAGTTTCACAGGCAGGAATAATTGTTGCACATCACAACTTTGGCTATGTTTTGCAGGGTCTCAACTTTGCAGATGCCCTCGGATTTGAAATCTGGAGCTTGAGCAGTGACAGAGCTGTGCAAAGTCTATGAACTTTCCCTGAGCTGCAATTCTGTGATCCACGTGCAAATGAGCTCTCAAATCACTCCCAGACCATTTGTTCCAACACCTCCACATCCCCCAACCCCACACATCCTGTGTGTAAATACCTACTGTATCTTGAGCTTGTCTGTGCTATAATGGGATGAAGACTTGGGGAGGAGGAACCCCCATCTAAAAGAGGTTTGTAACAAGGCAAAAAGTAGCTCTAACAGAGTAGCAACATCACAGGAACAGAGAGAGGCATTGTTACAGGCCAAGTAATCCTGTGACACGCTACTGTCAGTCATAGCTTGACACCCTGCTGGGCAGCAAGACATCAAAGCCCACCCCATACCATCTTACATGCTCTTTATCAGCTAATCAGGCTATTCTTCCCGAAATAAAGCTCCCTTAAATCCCCTGCTCACAGGGGCATTCCCATCCTGTTGCCCATCTGCTGAGGAGGGTCAGCTGGAGCAGGAGGCAGAGCAGTGGCCTGTCCCTGGTGGCTGCTGCAAGCAGGACAATGCAGACTCCAACTTTTTATTTTCAAATCCCTTCCCCTTGCATTTTTTTTTTTTTTTTTTCTTTTCACGGGATAGGTGCATGTGCAAGAGAAGTGCCCAGCCCTGGAACAATTAAGTGGATTAGTGCTTTAATTGCATGGCTAAGGCTTGCTAACGGGGTTTGTAGCAACAATTACATGGAAAGAGTCACAATTGATGCTGATCAAGAAAAAAGATTTTCCTCCTTTGGATGATTGCACTGATTTTACTGGCAAGGCAGAGGTTTGGATGCTGCCATTGCACTGGGGAAGAGAGTGTGTCCTCAGCACTGTGATCCCAAAAGAGAGGATCATCTGTCCTGTGGAAGCAACTCAGAGCAGCCAGGATCAGAGGCACTGAGCACCTTCAGCTCCCTTGCAGGCACAGACAAGGGTTCAGGGCTCCTCCAGCAGCATCAGGGAGTCTCCAACTCCTTACACAGAACAGGAGGACCCAGAACAGCCCTGGGCACACACTAGAGGGGATAGAGCTGCAGCTCTGGGCTTGCTGCAGGCTATTCTCAGGAGAGATCCTGCAGGATTTTGGAGAAATGCTTTTGCCAGAGCTACTCACACCTCCAGGTTTGCAGAAGGATCATTTCTACCAACAGATCTGCCTTTTTTATACTTGATTCCTGGAGAAAGCCCAACCACCTTGAGGAGCAAAGCACTGCACAGCTCAGGAACATCAGACTGACCTACCTGTTTGGTCTTGGTTTGGTTTTCCTCTTTGAGCCTGCAGTTGGAAGAGCAGTCAGGTTCTGGGGGGCATCTCTCAGCCCAAAGCTTTTGGCCACATGACCCAGGTGAAGAGATTTGATGTGGAAGATGTGCTTGAGGTCCTTGGGATAGGTGGTATAGGCACAAAGGAAAGACTGCAGTGCTGCATGGAAAGAAAAACACGGTGAATTCTGTTTGCTTCTGCATTTTTATACATATACACACACACTTAAAGATTCAGCTGCTCCATCTGAAAGGACACGGGTCTGGTCCTTTGGGACACCTTCTGGTCAGCAGTTGGCACAAAAGGATGGCATGTTAAAAACCTGTGAAGGGTGCACAGTACTGGTACAATCCCAAAAGGGGAAGGTAGCTGCTGGGGAGGTGTTAGGAACTGAAACAAAGCTCCACTGAATTGCACTGGGTTTGGCTCCTGCAAGGCTGCTCCTTTGGCCACAAAAGGTGAGTTTGTGGCACTCCTCTCAAGAGTCATCGACACTGAGTGGCAGCAGATAAGAGGAGAGTGGGAACAGAGATGCAGGGATGAAGAGAGAGAAGCATGGAGATGGCACAGGAAGACTCCTCTGATATTAGAGTCCCAGTAGTCCATGCATTTTTCACCAGTTACCAGCTAGTCCCTTATAAATATCTGAGAGCCGGATGGATTTCCTGACTCATCAGCACACTGAGAACAGAGCTCACCTTCTCAAAAGGGAAAAATAATAGAACTGTGTGCAAATTTCCCTTCCCATCTTTATATTCCTGTAATGCCCTTCCCTCAGGGCTCATTGCTCTAAAGACAATCATCCACTAATATGAGCACTACCTCTGCTCCTCCCCATCCCCAGAAAATTCACTACACCCGGGCTGGCCCCTGCTCTGGGAATAGAGGGACTTCCAGGAAGGAAACTCTGCAGCTCACAAAATGCCTCCCCCTCAATCCCCTGCTGCTCCTCTGCTTGCCAAACCTCCTGTGCCCCCCCAGCCCTCACTCCAAAGCACCTCCTGCATCTTCCTCTCCCTCTCACTCCTGACACCAGTGAGCTCTAAACTCTCACCTCTCCTGCCCTTGCCTGTTGAGCCACCAGACCAGCAAGTTTGCCCACAGCTTATGTCTAATCTCTTGGCAGCAGCCGGAGATTGGAGTTTATGAACAGTAATAAAAATGTCATTTTAGCAGATCAGCTCCTGGAAGGACCCAGGGAATCCATCAAAGCTCTGTTTACTGAGCAAAGCGAACTCCTTTTCCCAATCGATGAGAAGAAAAGATTGAGTTTTTTGCACCTTCTTCCCAATTTCACAATGCTGCTCTTTTAGAGGCTTCTGAGCACCAAGAGACCTGTGTTTTCCAAAAAAAGAGAATGATAAATTCCAAGTACTGTCTCAGTCTCCTCTCTGAAGGCCATCCTTCTGAGGGCTTATAAACCAGCTCAAATGCTCTCAAAACTCCTGTTCTGCTGGTTTTTTTTTTCCCCATAAAGTTATTGGTCAAATTCACCTATGAGAAGGTGTAACTCTTCAAAGGGAACACCAGGAACTTGCTCCTGCTTTGAATTCAGTCCCATTGGAGCCAATACAGCTGTCTGCCTCCCAGCACTTGAAATGGCTGATACTATAGATCCTGTTATTATGAAGGCTGAGCTCACCTCCCACAGCTGGGCAGAGAGGAAAAGCTGCTGGTACCAACTCCCCAGATCAGAGTTAGAGAAGGAAAGTGTCAAAGGCTCCTCTCTTCCCAAAGTCCTGACAGACACCTGCCAGATCCAGCTGTGAGTCAGAGCACACAAAACCAGGGAGAGCTGCAAGGCACTGAACTGAAGTGAGAACTCGGAGCTGAGCTGAGAGCCTGGCTGGAGCTGCAGGTCACAGTGCCAGCCCAGGAAACTGCCTCACCTCCGAGCAGCTCAGAGCTGAGCTGTTCATTACAGCACCCATGAGATTGAAATGCAGACCTTTGTGGATGAGATTCTTTTAAAAATCTTTACTATCAGGTCTTTAGACCTTTCAGTGTTGCCAGAGATATGTTTTCTGGCTTTTATGTGCAATTAGAGTGGCCAGATATGGAATGCTTTATTGGATTTTTTTTAAAGTTGAAATTCTTTTATGATTTTGTGATCAAAGAGAGCTTTAGGAAAACAACTCACAAAGACTGGTAACAGTGCTGGTCAGGCCATAATTCATGTACAGGGGTCTTTATCCTGATGTCTGAGCTGTTGAGTTTTTACCACACCAACACAAGTCTAAGGTAACATGGACTGGCTTGGAGTGGAATTTGGACTTGTGCTTATGTAAGACAGAGGATTTAGATTGGTCCTTTGCACTCCTGTATTTTTCTCAAGGAAATACAAGTGTGGAAAATCAAAGGAAGAAAAGAAAAAAGCCAGTGTGTTCTACGTATGATGGAGGTTAGATGGTTTGTTGCTGTTTTAAACAGGGTAATGGGATATGAAAGGGAGACAGGTGACATAACCTGTTCACCAGGCTCTCAGCTGGCAGCCAGCTCCCAGCATTGGCCCCAGGGCACAGCCTCAGCGTGGCTGGATAAACTGGGAGGCATTTTGCCAGAGCAGGTGGGAGCAGGAGGGAAGGATGCACCAAAACCACCACGGATTTGAGCATTGGGCCACAGCCCTGGGCTCCTGTGACTCTGCTGTCCCTCTGCACACAGGCACTGAGGACACAAAGGAGGATGCAAAATGCTCAACTGGTGGCTGCAAAACTGGGAAATGAGGAGGAAGAAGGCAGGTTTCCTTCCTTACCCTCTCTGTAACTCAGGGGCACGCAGGATCAGTCTCCAGAGCTCCTTCTGGCCCCACAGCTCCGAAATGAAGCACCTACCACCATGCAAAGCCTTGGGATGAGCATCCTCCACTTCCCAAAAGGGACTCCACCCTTGATGAGGCTCATCCTTCAGGTAACAGGGCCCAGCAGACCCCTCCTCCCACCCATCTCACTGCTGATCAGTCAATCAAGTTTGAAGGGCAGCACCTTCCCTGAACCATTTGATTAGAGTGTGAAAAGCATGGGACCCAGAGGCAGAAGGGCAGAGTGGGCAGGGAGCCACTCGCCTTTTGAAAGCAGGCTGCAGTGCAAACACTGCTTATTAACATTGACTAGGCCAGAAAATGGGGAGAAACAGAAAAAGAGAGAGAAACAAATGCATCTCTGGCACAGTTTCCAATTGATTGTCTGCCATGAAAGCAAAAGCCAGCTGCCATGTTAATTATTCATGATGCCTGGCTCAGAGGGGAGGAAGAGGGGCTTATGGAAGCCACTCAGCAGTGGAAAATTTGCATATGTAGATAGCAGAGTTGGAAAAAGAGGTGGAGTGATCCTCTACAAGATAAATGGGATGCACAATATTTCAGCATTTCCTGATGTGTTTTCTGTGCTTCTTTTCTGTGGCTAAAGAAGTTATTAATGCTGAGGTCAGCAACAAGTGTGTGTGGGTGGGTGTGTGCACAGTGGCACTGGGTAGAGAGGAACCACAGAGGATTTTTAGGTGTGACCAGAGTTATTCACTGGTTGTTCCTGTCACAGGCATTTCAGGTTAGAAGTTTGCATGGGGTACAAGAAATCCCAAGAGAGCAGCAAGAAGCTCATCCATACGGAATGAAGGATTATGATCGTTGTAGTCACATGCTTCGAGACTGTGGATTTAAAAGAGCAGCTACAAAACCACACCACACACCTGAAAATGGGTGCAAGCTGCTCGTGTAGAAAGTCCAACACTCTCACTGCAGGAGGAAAGTGTTTGAAAACCCCAAAGAACTGAAATCAGCACTCTGCAACTGCTGGAGGTGGGTGAGATTTCAGGCCAGGGATGTGCAGTGCTGGGGGGAGAGCAAAGAGTGAAACAGAATTTCAAATCATTTGCCCCTCAACACAGCCACACATAATAAAAAACATGCAGAATATTTGGAATAAGCAGATAGTCACAGGAGACAATTCTGGCTGCTCTGCTGTGTCATCACCTGAGAAGCTAGTACAACTTTCAGAAAAAAACAGCACCTCTGACCTCCTGAACAATCACTTCTCAAGATTCCAAACAATTTTCATGCTGAACTTTATTTTTCTCTTGAGAACAGCCCCTCCTTCTCTAGTTTCTTCAACCATTGTATAACTCCAATTTCCCCATATGGTTTTGGACCCCTGGGAAGGTGATTTCAGAAGGTGAGCCCATGAGGCACACCTGTCCCACACCTGTATGCAGGTGCACGCAGCAGGTACACAGAATGGCAAACAGGAATGATGCAGACCATTCAAATTCATCTCAGCAGAACCCCCTTGAACTGGAAATGCTGCAGAACTGAAATATCTTCTACACGAGCTTAGAAAGCAGGGCTTGACTCAGAGCAATGAGGTAAAAAAAGAAAATCAGGAAGGGAGATGTGGGAAGAGGAGACTCAAAAAAACGGGAAAGGCTCCAGTCCTAAATACTGTGAGGCAGAATGGCTGAATCTCTTTCATAAAGGATTTGCATTTTGTGGACTTGTCTCAGTTACTCATAGTCAAATTCCAAGTAATTGCCCAGGAGCTCTGGGGCCTGACTTCCCACAGTGCCTACACTGGACCACCTTTATGGCTTCTCTCAGGGGACAGTTTGGTGTTTCTTTTCCTACCACATCACCAGCAAGATTTTAATCTTTCTCCCAAATCTGTCTTCCTCCTGATTTTCCAAACAGAAAGGAAGAAGGGCAGAGTCTCTTACACTGCTCAGTGACAACTGCTAGGAAAAGATGGCACATCAAACCCCAGACTTGTACACAGCTACAATTATCAAGTTCATCCCAGTTTTTATTCTTCCTGCCTTTTTGAGTTATTGCCCCTTTTTCTTTTACCTCCCATCCCACACAACCAGCTCCAATCCAAGATCCTTTCCTGGTCAGGGTTGCATTCTGCCTTTCAGGCTTTAAATTCACCCCTGGGGTGAACTGGAGGCATCTGATGGGAATTGCAGCAGGATGTGGTGGAGGAAGTCACCCATCCCCTTCCCAGCACAACACACACAACCCACTCGCTCCTGTGATTGGGTCAAAACCCTTGGATGTGAATCCCACTGAAAGCCAAGACTAAATCTCATTTGCACATAATATGGGAATGCCAGAAATTAACATTTAATATCACCACAAAGCCTTCTGGGCCTGCCTCAGCCCCCTGCAGAGCCCAACAGCCCCAAAATGTTTCTTCCAGGCCTTTTCCCTGATGCTGTGCCCCAGAAGAAAACCTTGGCAGCTCCTCTGAGCCCTTGTGGGATAAGTGGAAGGAAACTCACTGACCTTTCTTTGCCCACTGGACAGTCCCCTCGTTGGAATGGACGTGATTTTCAAATTTTGTCTGCAGGACCGTGGCCCTCTCCCGGACTTCCTGAGGATTCTTGCCACAGGATTTCTACCAGTGAGGCAGGAGGATTAGAGGAAAGAGAATTTGAGTCAGGAATAATGAAGCAGTTTACAATAGATTTAATAACAGTAAAATCACACAGCAACTACCCAGGGGCCAACAAAGGTAATCCTCTCAATATTACTAGAGGAAAAAAAAAATCCAGATAAAGATGTTAAAGTCAGAGCAGCCAGTGAGCGCCGTGTGGTGGGGAGAACAAATCAGTTTTAATTTTGTGTTTTCTAACATCTATCACGTATCTTTTTCCCTTGCTTCTCCCTTCCCTTTTTTGTTTTTTGCTTCCAGGTACAACAGGCCAGATCCCACTACTAGTTTCCATTGGAATTATTTAGAATAACTCCCCCCAGACCCCACAGTAACAGTTTCAGAGTGATGCTGCAAGCTCCCCTGTGCACTTCTCCAAAAGACCCAGGGCAGGAGACCATGAGATCCACAATCACCCCAAGCTCCAGAGAAGAGACAAATTCAGCACCTGTGAACAAAGGCAACCAAATGGACTTCTTATGGATTCCAGCATGGACTTCTCCATGAAGCTTCCTGACTGCCAACATATCATATTTGACTGGAACTGCCATCACTTGGCTCCTCTAGAGCAGGACAAGCCCCTTGCACCAAAGGCACGACAGAATAAACTTCCTCAGGCCAAAAGGGCCATTTTGCACATGTTCCAGCTTTCCTGGGATCAGACTGCAGGATGCAGTTCAGGAAATGGAAAACAAACATTCCTGGGAGCAAGCTGTTACTGGGAGGAGAAGAGAGGCTGTCTCCCTCTCTGAGGGATCCAGGCAGAGAATGGAAATGTGGACCAGAAAACAAGTGAAATTTCTGATGGAAAGCTGACAGCAAAGTGCATAGCCAAGCATCCATGGATGTGCACCTCTCCCAGAAAAGGGCCACAGTTCTGCAGTGTGACTCAAGACAGGAACCAGCATCCAAGTGTGAGAGTGCCAGATCCAAGGCAGCAACCTGATAGTGCTCAGACCCCTCACCTGAGCAGGGCTGCCTGAATACAAACACCCAGCTCCTGGGATTCTGGAGGAGCCCTGTGCCAAGGCAGCAATCCTGCTGCTCCTCTCTGGCAGATCTGCATGCTAATGCTGCAAACCCCTCTTCCCTCTGCATTGCTGCCAGTCCAGAGGAGCCACATCTCACTGACACCACAAACAAACCCCAGGGACCGTGGGGGCTGCCAGCACCTGACACAAAATGCTCTCCTGTCCCAGATGTGTCACTCTGTACCCAACAGCAAATGTGTCCAGAGACAGACCTCAAATGTAGTTTAAATGCCCTGCACTGTGTCTGTCCTCTCTGAAACTCAGGATCCCAGTTTGCAGAATTCCAGGTAGTTCCTCAGCAAAGCCAACACACCTGGGCCTGCAGCTCCTGCTCGCTCACTGCCTGGACTGACTGTCCACCTGCACCTCCACGGACAGCCTGGCTATTTTAACTCATTTACTCTCCCAGATTTCTGGCCTCTGCTGTCTCCCAGTCCCCTCTAGAAAGGCTCACAACCCATCTCACACAATCACAGCATCATTTAGGTCAGAAAACACCTCCAAGATCATAGAGTCCAAACACATCCAGTTTTTCCTGAACACCTCCAGGGACGGGGACTCCACCACCTTCTTGGGCAGCCCATTCCAATGCTTGACCACCCTTGCAGTGAAGAAATTCTCCCTGATGTTCCACTTGAACCTCTCCTGGCACAGCTCCTCTCCTCCTGTCCTTATTCCCTGGGAGCAGGTCCTGACCCCCATCTGGCTGTGAGTTGTCTTCCCTGAACCTCTTTTTCCTCCAGGCTCAGCCACACCAGTTCCCTCAGCTGCTCCTCACATATTTTACCCTCTGGACCCTTCCTCAGCTTTGCTGTCCTTCTCTGGACACTCCTCTCACAGCTTCCTTTGACTTCAGCTGTGCCCTGAAGCTGAGCCCATCCCCAGCCAAGGGTCCTGCAGAGGTTCAGTGACCCCCAAGTGCAGCTGCCTGCTGAAGTGGCCACTCCTTGCTGTCACTGCCAAGTTTTCCACCGACGTGAAACACAAAACTTTCTGGCCCCGCCTGCTCCTCCCGGCCCCCAGCACTTTCCTTTTGTTAAGCCTCCTGGCAGCACCAAGTGTCACCTTCCCAGCGCTTTTTAATATGAATGTGAAATTAGTGAGGTTTGCCCTTTCCCCTGGCGGACAGAATCCTCTGTTATTAAAAAGTAAAGCACTTTAATAATGAAAACTTTTTCTCTTTTTCCTGTGTTTTAACTGTTTAAAATTAATGAGAAGGGCATAACGGTTGTCAAAGCGATATTGAAAGCTGGGTAGCCAGGACCGAATAAGCACGAAAATCCCTCCAGAGTGTTAAATAAACAGTGCTTCAGCCCCCTCTGAATCCCTGTGTTGGTTATTGTATACATTCTGTAACAGCACTCAGAATAGATCTGAGCACCAGGGAGGCAGAAAGGTTTCAGAATTCCAATAAAGGCCTCAAATTAAAGACAGCCTGGTGCGAATTCCAGGAGAAAATTAAAGAGACCTCAAGCTTAAGTGACAGGTGACTTGCTTCTGTGTCACAACTGTCAGGGGATTTAGTGATAATATGGCAATATATTACAAAGGACTTTTCTTATTCCCCCCTTTAGGTTTCAAAATGAGGCATCTCTTCTTCCTGGTGCTGGGGGAAAATAAAAAAAAAAAAGTAAGACAAAAATGAGGGATAAAAAGCTAGGTGCATAATTTCCAAAGTGTGAGGTCAGTGCAAGAGATATAAATAAAAAAAAAGCAAATGGCAGGAAACATAATGTCCTCGGAAAACAGCTTCTCCCCTCCTCCCATCTCCACTTTGTCTTTTATCCCCTTCAGACCCTTGAGACAGAACTCATTTTAAAATTGCACCCTAATGGGCATGAAAAAAAACTGTGTTTGATTCCTGTCTTCCAGGGAGGTTCATCTAAAAAACTAAAAAAAAAAACACACCCCGATAATAATAATAAAAAAAAATCTAAATTTAAAACTGACTCAGAGGCAAACTGTGAAAATAAAACCTGCCCATGACTGAGTGTCTGGACAGATCAAATAAATCAGTGCTACTGGAAGGGCATGGAAGCCATTCCATGTGCTTTACTCACACAGGCAAGCTTTAATCCTGGTTTGGATGAGCAGGACAATTAATTTGAGACCTTACACATTTTTCCAAGACCCCAAAGATAAAAGCCTACCCCAGAGGTTTGCTTGATCTGCATCCCCATCCCTCTGCTAAATAAGCAGCACTGTTGCCATCATGGAGAAACAGTGGGATAGGAGAACTTTTTCTGCTTGTGATTCCTTAAAAGCCTGTTCTGGCAGATCCCAAAGCATTGGCATAATGAGTGTGGACAGTAACATTATTTATAAGCTAAAAGAAGAAATGCAAGAGAAAGAAGTCGAGATGCAACGTTATTTAACCAGTTTGAGACATCAGGGTAACTCCCAAAAATGCCAACTTCACTAGGAAAAGATACATGGATTTCTGTCAGAAGGAAACTTCCAGTGATGAAGATGGCAGGTTTTAGGTTTGAGAGGTGGGGATAAGTACTGAAAACTTCTGATTTCATTAAGAGAACATGATAATGAAAAAAAAAAATTGAAACATAGTAAGACTACACTGAGGTAGAAAAGTTCATTCTTAGAACAGGAAAAAAAAAAAAAAAAAAAAAGAAAGATGGGGAAACCCACCAAAAAACCTGGCTGTAACATCTCCTGCTTCCATTATACTTCAAAACAAAATGAAGGGTTTTGTTTTAATAACAACTTTTTACTAACCTCCACACACCTTCTCTAGAACTCACCAAGTCCCCCTTGCCCCCCTGCATAAAAGTTGAAAGATCAAATTTATTCTCTTTGTAGGCAGGTGAACATTCACACGCCCAGACATAGCCACATATATATTTCATATACCTAAATATAAAATATACATTTTACAGGCACTTCAGCTTGCTCCCTGGCTGCACACAGAAGCCCAAAAAATACATGTTCCAGTGTGGTACTTATAATGGACTTGAGTTGAGGCAATGAGAACTGGAGAGCATCATAATGAGGTTCCTGTGTGCAGGACTATAATATATACATGACTCGGAGCACAGAGAGCTGAGAGCAGAGCTGAACCTCCCTCCTGTGGCAATGTCCCAACAGGATCAGGTTCAGCTCCTCCTGACACCTCCTCAATCCCCCCTGTCCCACTGCACTCCCAGCTTATGGTACTGTCCATGTGGCAAATTTAGGGAATTTAATAGAGATTAACCCTCCTGAAAATTTGGGAAATGCCCCTGCAGCTTCTGAGCTGACCACTCAGAGCCTCCATGGCAACATAAACATGGAGCTAACAAACACAACGAATCCTTGATTGCATTAATATATTTTTCAAGTCATTCCTGAAGGAGTCTGTTTCATATTGACAGAAATCCTGTAATTCCATCCCCATTAAATGATACAGAACTTTTCCCATGGAGAGAAGCTCTATTCTTTCAGATTGAGTCACATAAAAACTGGGTATTCTGTATTTCTAAGTTCCTGAGAGAGATTAAAACCATCCTACAACCACAGATCTCAGCTCCAGTGAAGTCAACAGCAAAATCCCACTCGCTTTGATGTCAGAGGGAAAAGAGGAATTTAATCCCACCTTTGAAAGCAAAAGGAACCAAGTCCTTCTGTGCAAGTTCCTACGTGCAGCACCCGGCACAGCAGGGCCTGCCCAGCACTGCCCAAAACAACAACTGCTCCTTTCAAAGAGGGGCTGGGTTTAGAGCTTTTTGGAAGGGAAGGAAGAAAGCCAAAAGAAGTGTCTTTAAAAAATTCTGTGCTTAAATGTGTAGAGCATTTGACAATTTGGAAGAATGGCAGAAATACCAAACAGGCTTGGTTAGGGTTTTGTTGCTAAAAAGGGATTTTCTCCTGCCATGTTGCAAAATTTAAATTGAAATTTCCTGGAACAAAACATGTTCTCTGCTTTGCCCATTTCCCATGAAATAACATTTGCTCCCACATCTGGAACAGTGCATATTCTGTCCCCTGTCAGTAACAAATTTAAAGTACAATTTCTGTATAAATGGAATAGTTGAAAAAGCCTTCAAAGGAAACTTGAAGTCATTCTCCCTATAAGCACATTTGGGACAAAAGGAAAGTATTTATACATGGAACTATTTAAAATAATTTCAGCACTAACAAAGCACAACTGAACTTGGTTATGAGGAGATATCCTAGGCATGATCCAGCCATTTAAAACACAGGCATTACAGGCTGATTTCAGCCAAAAACAGTGGTGGGAGAGAGCTTTAAACAGAGCTGCATCTCAGCTGAGCTCAGATCTGGCTGAGTGTGAGCTGCAGGAACACTGACCATCTTTCACAGGCTGTGTTTACCAGGAACACCACGGCTCCCACCAGCCAGCACCAGGAATGAGGTGCCTCAGACACGGGGTAACAAAAGCATGGGCAGGCAAAACAGCAACAAGAGGGAAAACAGAGTGTGTGCTGCATCATGCTTGACACATTCTTGACTTCCATTCAAAATGCAGGTTCTTGCAGGATTTAATTTGCCAGACGCAGCAATGCCCGAGACATCAATTGCAAATGAGTGAATTCTGTGAATTAGCAACTTGAAGGCAGACCCAAAGCTTGCCCAAGCCAATAAAAAGGTGCCTGTCAACCCAGGGAGTTTTGTTTTAGGCTCCAAGTAAATATAGATTATAAAAACCCTGAGGTAACACATCACCAAATGCAATTTCTTCATTTCTTCAGAGAAGTTTAGAGCCATTTGCCACGTCCAACGGTATCTCAATGCAGAAACACGGGAAAAACAGGAACATTGTGAGGGAAAAAACACAGCTTTTGCATCCAGAAACATTCCCTGCCTGTTACAAAGATATTTGCTGAAGAGTTAGCAAGCAACTGCTTTCTGGGAACAACAGAAGACTGAAAAATTGTGATATAGGGTAGTTCTATAATTATTTACACTGTCTGACATCAGCCACTGAGGCAAGAGCACTTGTGATGTTGAACTGGCAAGTGAAAACTGGAGCAATTCCAAAGCAGCAGAGTAACTCACCTTCCTCCCTGGTCTGTGCAACCTGAAGCGATCATCCTTCATCAGGCTGGCCAACACCTTCTCCATCTTCAGCTCTGAAACACTGAAGCAACAAAGACAAAAAAATTACTGTTTTTCCTGCTTTGAAACACAGCGTGGAATGAGCCACAGACTGGTAATGGAGAGCAAAACAATTGAGATTCACAGTTCAGCTTGAGAATTTATTCCTGAAATACACAAGGTCTTAGCCCAGACACTCCCTCATCACCCCTGGAAGTGGAACTACTGTAAAATCCAAACCCCTGCTTTCAGTGGCACAGAGACACAGTTTCACCCACAATTTTGTCACTGTTTTAAGTCAACAACTCTAATTCTAGCAGAGCATCAAAATAACTGAGGATGGACTTTCCACTCTTAAAGTCTCCTTGGTTCTCAACCAAGAGGAACTAATTAAAGAAATAAATAGGACTACAATTCCATTATTTTCATCATTTTTCCTTCCTTGCTGAGAAGCATCAGGACAACTGGGAAGTGCCTGGTTATTCTTTTCACCAAAAGAAACTCAAGACAGAGCTGAAGCAGCTCATAACATTAATGCTTCTTGTAAATTTGTTTTGTAACTATAAAGAGTAAGATCTGCAACCTCCACCTTGAACCCAGGGGTTGTCCAACATTTCTTTTTTCACTCAAGGCCAGCCATGGGCAGGAGCAGAAGGTTGGTTGTGTAACTGTGAGAAAAGAGACTGACTGAGGCACCCACAGGCTGGAAACACCTGCTCCACTTTGTTTGCTACTCCTGCCACATCTTGTCTCCTCCAGTTTAGCTCCCAGAGTCTCTGGAATGAGACACAGTGCTCAATCCTCACCCAAAGGATGGTACTTTCATGTTTGCACACATTTGTTTCCACCCGTGTTAATGACCACGCTCACAAAACCAAAGGAAAACTAAAGGTGTGCAAAGACACAGCTCCTTCCTCTCACAGTGACTCAAGCAAGCTCAGAGGGTAACAACAAAACCCCGAGGAACTTTTCCTATCACCCAATTCCCCTGCAGCTTCCTTCCCTCTGGTCACATTTCTTTCTTTCCCACAGGATCCTCTGTGATTCCAGCTCCTTGCTACCTCACTCAGGTCAAAGCTCAGAGGCACTTCCCAATGGACAAACCCACTCTCCAATTCATTTATAGCCTCAAAAGCCACCTCTGACACCAGACACACAGTTTGATTTCCTTTCCTGCTCTGAGAACTCACCTTCCCTCTCATCTGAAGTGCAAAGCCAAAGCCCAGCCCATTAGGGACTCCACAGCATTTTTTTTTTTTTAAATACAGGAGACTCAGTCAGCTGTCCTAACCAGGCTTCACACTGGGCATTTATTTTCATTCTGTCGACTCACATTCCTCCTGTAGGCTCAACCAGATGATTTATTCTCCAGTCCTGCTTGCAAGACACTGCTGGGTCCTGCTATGGCCCAGATATGGAAATGCTTAGAAACCTGCTTCATTTCCAAGTGAGCAGTCCTGCTTAAAGGTGCATTTACAGGACACTAGAAATTCTTTGTCCTCTTTAACACTGTCTTTAGGGGCACACACACCCCAGGTGACAGCACAGGAACAGCTGTGCAGCTTCAGGCCATTAATATTACAGCTGCATCCAAACTGGGTCCCATTTCCAAGGGAATTACTCAGATCATAAAAGCTGATGTCTGTGGGCCCAAATTTTCAGTAATGGGCAAAGGTCATGTCTAGAAAAGAAGCCAAGGAGTCCACCTGGGATTAAACCAATCTAAGGAAGAGAGAAAGCTTTGGGGTCAAACAGCTCTCAGATTCCTGAATCTCAGATGGTCAGAAAGCTGCCTGTAGTTTCTGAGAGTAAGCATTGCTGGTATTCTTCAATTAAATAAATTATAACAAGGATATCTTCTTTTCACTTCAATCTCTACCATCTGGCTAGCAGGAATGGATGAATTTCTGCCACAGTGTTTGAGAGGATATTGTGATCCTCACCTGCTCCCCATCCTTCCCAGCTAAAGCAACAAACACCTTTACTTTTGCAATCTGCCTTTTCAACCTCAGCCAACTCAGGAAAGGAGAAGGTGCAGAGGAACAGCCAAATGGCCTGGAAGGGATGGGCCAGAGTGGCCACAGGACACCCTACAAGGGACAGCAGCCCCATGTGCAGATTCCTTCACAGAGGATGCAGAGACAGGCGGGGCAGCGATGGGGGAGAAAGGGAAATGGAGCATAAAATGACAACCGAGGGTTTCTCTGTCTGGTTTTGAAAAGTATAACAGCAAATTAAAACATAAATGGTAACCACTTAAGCAAGAGGAAAGCAGACCTCCCCCTTCCCCCCTACAAAGGTTGCTTTGACAGGGCTATGAATGAAAATGTCAAACCTTTGACATTGATTTGTCGGAGTTGTCACCCCCTCTCGGGTCCTCCCCTTGCCTGGCGTGTCGCCAGCAACAGATCCCTGAACCGGGGAGAACAGCGGGGAGCAGGCGAGGGAGCCGGGAGGGGGAACAGCACAACCCCCAGCGGGCAGGGAAGCGACTGGGGAGGGCAGGGAAATGACTGGAGAGGGCAGGGAAGTGACTGGAGAGGGCAGGGAAATGACTGGAGAGGGCAGGGAAAGGACTGGAGAGGGCAGGGAAGTGACTGGAGAGGGCAGGGAAATGACTGGAGAGGGCAGGGAAAGGACTGGAGAGGGCAGGGAAATGACTGGAGAGGGCAGGGAAACGACTGGAGAGGGCAGGGAAGTGACTGGAGAGGGCAGGGAAATGACTGGAGAGGGCAGGGAAAGGACTGGAGAGGGCAGGGAAACGACTGGAGAGGGCAGAGAAGTGACTGGAGAGGGCAGAGAAGCGACTGGAGAGGGCAGGGAAGCGACTGGGGAGGGCAGGGAACAACTGGAGCGGGCAGGGAAATGACTGGAGAGGGCAGGGAACAACTGGAGCGGGCAGGGAAGCGACTGGGGAAGGCAGGGAAATGACTGGAGAGGGCAGGGAAACGACTGGAGAGGGCAGGGAAGCAACTGGAGAGGGCAGGGAAGTGACTGGAGAGGGCAGGGAAACGACTGGAGAGAGCATGGAAGTGACTGGAGAGGGCATGGAAATGACTGGAGAGGGCAGGGACATGACTGGAGAGGGCAGGGAAACGACTGGAGAGGGCATGGAAGTGACTGGAGAGGGCAGGGAAGCAACTGGAGAGGGCATGGAAGTGACTGGAGAGGGCAGGGAAGCAACTGGAGAGGGCATGGAAGTGACTGGAGAGGGCAGGGAAGCGACTCGTGCCTTCACGGTGATACCTCCTCCTTTATAAATTAGTTAGACCACCGTTAGCAGATAAAGAAATTATCTGATAGCTGTCGAGGCAGGCGCTGTGAGATTGCAGCTGAAGGGGCTGGAAGAGACATAAAGGAAAAAAAAAACCCACAAAAACCTCGCATTTCTTCTGCTTGTTGCCTCCTCCCTTTGAAGGGAAATCTGTTAGTTTTGCTTGGAGCTGAGACAGAACATTTTGGAGTCTATCCTTTTTTTTTTTTTTAAGAGGGAATGGAGATAAAACATGAGTGTTCACGTGCCTGCACATCCACATTTACAGCTGGGCAGAGCAGCCACAACTTCCAGCCACACAAAGCCCAAACTGAAAGTTGCAGAGAGAGGAGGCAGCTTTGCTGAGCCCCAACAGGAATTCCTGATCTCAGCAGAGCCAAAGTGAGATCGTTTTGGCAAAGGCTAACGCTGCTTTTCCACACTGGAAGCCAAGGAGAGGCTTCAGGTACCGGTGAAAATTAATTGCAAGCGATTTCCAATTTCAAAGGCAGTCATCTCTAATTCCGAAGTGGATTTTCATCCAGGAACAAAGCCACGTCTGCTCTCATTACTTCCGACTCTCAACATTCCTGGACTTACTCCCATGCATGCTGGGGTGGGTGGAGGGGTTTAGGAAAAAAACTCTGGGTCAGATCCTCATCCCCAGTAAACCAGCAGAGCACTGCTCATTTACACCAGCTGAAGGCTGCAGGGACACATCTCATGCTTTGTCTTCTTCAAAATACATATTTTATGAAGTATTTACATTTCAATAAACCCAGCGGGAACTTCATTCAAAAAAGGAAAAAAAAAACAAACCCCAACAAATTAAAAAAAAAAATATTCACAACACGCACTCATCCTTGACAAAACCTGAGAGATTTAAAAATTAAACTAAGAATGGGAAAAAAAAAAAAAGCAAACTCCAGTAACTTGTGCAGACCAAGTCAAAAGCTACAAAGATTTAGGGTAAAAGGAACAGAAATGAGCAGTGCTTAAGAGGCTCGGTGACAGTCCAACACACGCTGTCTTTCGCCCTCACACTGAATTAAATTGTCAGGATTATCATCATAATGCTCTGTTTATGAAGGGTAACGGCAATTTGTGCTGATGGCACTTGCTGCCTTGAGCTTCAAGCTGCCTTCCTGCATCTTCTCAGTAATTCATCAGCTCCCTGCTCTATCCCAGTGCCCCTTCTCCTCATCCATGTGGGAAGAGCAGAGGCCGGATCGCCCCGTGCCTGGCAGGTACTCGATGCCTTCTCTCTGAGGATGGGGGTCAAGAAGGCAAATTATACTCCTTTCTGGCAAAGCTTTCATCTGCAGAGCATAAAACAAACAACCAAAACAAGAAAAGGCAATCCCCAGAGTCGTCTGGCTCTGAAAAGCGAAGGAAAAATAAAATTCACATAAACCTTCCCCTGCTTATTCAGATTCTTCAAGATTCCTGAAGACCACGGCCAGCTCAACAACAGGTCTCCTTAGCAGATGTAATTACCAGCCTGAGTGACACTTCCCTAAACTTGTTAAAAAAAAAAAACCATTGGATAAAATCATTAACATTTAAAATACAAAGGAAGGAAATTTCCCTCTCCTTCCTCTAACACTACCAAAATATTATAAAATAGAAAAATAGAACTTTCTACTTGGAGTTAAAAATTCACAATTATGTGGGATTTCACCTTTAAATGTCAGTGCTGTTTGTTACATGAAAAAAACCCTGTCAGCTTAGCCTTCCATGTCTTGCTGGTGTCTGCTTAATAGATAGTTACCTGGGATGATGGATGGCTCTTTGTTAGACCACTAAATGGCTCACAGCCTAGAATAAGCCTGTATTTACTGCCAACATTTGTTTGTTTCAAGAATGCAAAACCAAATTCGATTCCAAGCAGCTCCACCCGACAGAAACACAAGAAATAAAAGGGAACTAATTTGTGCATGAGTTTACAGGGCTCCATCAACACTGCTACAACACTGAAGGGACTCTGCTGATGTTCTCAAACGCTGAGAGACAGCAGAGCAGGGAGCAAGGGGAGGCACAAACACCCAGCTGGCTGCTGAGGAGGCTGGAGATCCTGCCTAGCAATGCTGAGCAGCCAGTTGTGGGTTTTCTCTACAGAAGGACCATTGTGCAAGCAGAGCTGGACTAAAATCTCATCATGTGTCAGCCATCAGGTACCTGACTGCACACTGGGCTGGTTCTTACTGAGCCTGGCTTGCTCTCCTTGCTGCTACTCCCAAATCCAAGACAGAGCCAGGTAGGCTTGGAAGCACACCCCACTTTGGGTCTGCAGAGTCCACCCTCCCTTTGTGCCTTCCAGGACCACACTGGGCTCTCAGCACTTGCCAAAGCCTCTCCTGTTGCTGTCACAAGCCACTTAAACAACACATCTTGGTCAACTAACTGCAGATATGACCCACAGCTCCCCAGCAATTTCTCCCCCAGATCTCTCCCAAAGGGCCAGCAGAGTCTCTGGCAATATGGTGCCATGCAGGCAGAGGGCCAGGGACCATCTGACAGGCTCGTTTGACTTGTGATCTCCACATAGTCACGATCTGAACCCAGGGCCAGAGAGAAAACAATGGAGTGCAAAGGATCTCCAACTATCCCTGCCCCTCACCACACACACTCACTCATGCACAACCTGTCAGGCTGATGATTTTCACACACTTCCCTCTTCTCCTTTTGCTAGTCTGGGGCCAGGCCTGGATCACGAGAATTAATAAATTCTTATTAAAACCTGCACGAGGCACAGTCCCGCTGCAAGTGCCACGGAAGGTTAATTAGCAAGGATGAGCTGAAACTTTTGTTGGCGTTTCTGACTCACTTAATCTTGTGAGAAGCCAGCAAGCTGACATATTCTGCCTCCGAAGGCGCCAGCACGAGCAGGCTGCTCCCGCGGCAGCCGATGCGCGCCGTCCTCCCGATCCGGTGGATGTATTCCGCAGGTGAAGCCGGAGCGTTGTACTTCAGCAAGGGGAAAAGAGCAATTAACAGGATGTTAATTATAAACCACACGCCCAGCCCGCTCACCTGGAACAAAAGGCACACCCCACACGCTGCACCGCCCCAGGAATTGGGCTGTTTTCATCCCCAGAACCATCACTCAGCCCCTCAGCTGCGGTGGTTTTTTGACATGTGGATGTGACATGTTGGCCAACTTTCAGATAATAGGACAGTTTTCCCCATCTCAGTGTCTCTCTCTGCCTTTTACATTTTATTTCTATACAGAAACCTGTTCGCTTCCCCTAAAAAAAAAATCAAATCTAATCAAATCTCACACCAAAGAGTGCCCAGGACTGCCCATATGGAGCAGCGAGCTGCCTGCTCTGCATTTGGGAGAAAAACCACAAAATAAAAAAAACTGATGCCAATTTGGAGTCGGGTTAAATTGCTTTGTTTGGATTAAAGCAAATCATAGCTGGATACAGGGTAGAATAAATCTAAGAGAGAGGAGGTAGAGCTTTCAGCAGTCTGTGATACAGGTAGCAACTGTCTTTCCCTGTCCAACTACCAGGCACCATGAAAATGTTCCTTCAAGACCCCCAAATTTAGCTCTGCCTCTCATTTACCTCACTGGGAATCAAAACTGCCCAGCCATTTGCAAGATCTGATAAAGGGTGACACATTTCCCTCCCTTTAACCTCCCCCTATTCTTTCCCCCCCTTCCTCTCTTTCCTGGAAAAAATGAACAAGCACAGAGATACTGCTCAGAAATGAGCCCTCAGCAGTTTAACTGGAAAAAACCCAACAACCAAAGCCCACTCTAGTGTTTATACCTGTGCCCTCTGGCAAAGTTTCTACTGGCTAGAGGTGTGAGTAAGATGCTGTGAGCAATCTAATTGCTCCCTGCAGGTCCTTGCTCTTGGACACAGCTCTCAGGACAGCTGAGATTTCGCCTTCTGGACACACAGAAGTCTCCCAGGGCTTTAGGTAATTTGCACTGCGTTCTAACACTGGCAACTATATCTTTGGTTAAATTATATTAATATACAGATCTGGGAATTAAAGACTTCACTTCCACAGCCTTCATCGACTAGCTGGCTGCTACAATATTATTCTTTTTTTAAAAAACATAAAAATCAAATCAAATTTGTTACCTGAAGGGATGAGGTAGAAATTAAAAAGCTTTGTTGAGGCTCTGTGCCCTGTTCCTTTTACCCAGGTGTCGCTTGATACATGTGAATCTCTGGATCAGTTTTTCCTCTATTCAACTAACCTTTTTTTAATTATAAATCTTTTATAGAAATGAAATCTGTCTCATGCTCTCATCCTCCTCTTTGAAATGACAGGCTGCTATTTTTAAGGTTCAATCCATCTTCCTTTGTTTCTATTTTTTTTTTTCCCTAGGACTGTATTTCTGTCAACAGCAATGCAGCAGCGTGGGGTTTTGTTGGGCTTGTTTTCTTCAGGGAAAATCTGAACCATGCAGTTCTACAGGAAGCTGGATGCCTGCAGCTACTCAGCCCCAACTCAGCCAAGCCTCACTCAAAACACTCAGGCCACTGCACTGACACTAGTGGGCTACTCAATGTTTAACATTAGGAGTGAACTTAAACTCCTCATGGAACTGTCTCCCCAGCAAGCTCAGAAGAACAGAACTGCAAGACATGGCCAGGATTCCAGGATTTAACAAAATTTGGCTTCCTCAATGGAGAAATGGAGGGTGCTTCATCTCCAGCTAAGAGAAACTCTGGTAACACCAGAGTTATTAAAGAGAAAAACAGACCAAGGCTATCGTAACAGTGCTTTATCCTGGCAAAACCCAGAGTCCCAGTCCTGCAGTCAGGAACTTGCAGGTCTCCCACACCTGCAGGCATCAGCACCAAGACCAGCAAACTGCAGGAAGGTTCTGGACTGGGAAGGGATTTCATCTGAGCAAGGCTGCACTTAACACACACAGCAAACCCACCTGTACGATCCAGGTCACCTGAGGCAGGTCCAGCCCCCGTGCTGCTACATCCTTTAAAAATAAGGAAATCACTTTAGTAAAAACCCTCTGGAGGTATCAGCGGAGTGAGGAGTCTTTTGGGATGGCAACTATGTCTGAAAGTAGGAATTTTATGTGTCTGATTTGGGGAGGTCAGAAATAACACTGAGGGTTTAAAATGTAAGGATTGTTGGCAGACTAATGCAATCAAAAATGATCCACTACTATGGCCCAAAGCCTGGAGGCCACAAACACCTACTTCAGGAGATAGTGGTGTTGAATTACAGCATTTTGCTACAGCTCCTTTGCATAATATTTGAGAGAATTCACTGTATAAATGTTAGTGATACCTTTGATTCTTCAGTTTGTTTCACTGATGAAAAGAGATCTGCTCATGAGCACCTACTACCCAAACACAGAGAGGTAGAATTAAATCCCTGCAAGGCAGCACTAGTTTTGAGCACACATTTATCCACAGCAAATCTAAGTACTAAAATCAGGCTGCTTATCCTGAAAAGGTAAAAAAAAATAAAGACCAATAGTCAAGAATCCCTGGCCTTGGGTGCAATGTCCAAAGATAAAGTGATCTCTCCCTACAAATAATTAGTTCCTAGGTGATGGTCTGAAGTTGAGGAGCAGATGACTTGCAGGTCATTTGGCCGTAAAATAAAAGGCAAATAAACAATTGAGCAGAATCTGCAGGAAGCTGGAGCACAGCTCAAGGACTTTAGCTATGCTTTAGATTTGCACCAGTCTGGCTTTGATTTGGAGAAACAAAATGCAGCTAAGAAGAAAAGAGTCTGAAGCTGCTGTCAAGGTTTTATCTTATGTGCCAGCTGGTGAGAAAACCCATCAACTTGGAGAAGGACTTGAATGAGACCCTTTAGTTATCCACAGCTAGATATCTCCAAAAACATACTCCTTCTGAGAGAAAAGAGAGTTTAAATGCTATCCAAAACAGAGAGTGCAAACACATTTCAATCTCCCTTCTTGAATTTCTGTTCATTAGTAATGTCCTCACATACTCCTTGGATTTTACATTCACCAGGCGCAATAGCAGAGCAGGTGTGCAGATTTAACTCTGTTAGGAAATGTTTTGCAACACATGTATCTTTTAGCTAGTTGCAAAATAGAATATATTAAGGACGTAAGCAGGAGCTTAATGTACTAAAAATGTGTCAGCCACCCACTGAAGTGTTTTCATGCAACTCCCACACACGTTAAAAGAATGGGAAGCTGATGTTTTGGCAGCAAAGGCCTTCCCATAAGCACTAACCAGGCTGTTTTGTGGCTCCAACTGCAGTAAAAGAGGAGACACTTTCCACAGCGCCCACTCCGAAATAATGCACACTTGCACTCCAACACGCTCATTAAGGAGTGACTTGTTCCCAGAGTCAGAATGAACAGATGTACAAAAAGCCATTTAAAGGAGGTTGGAGAAAATAAATCAAGGGAAGTCGGGAAGCGTGTACAGCAGTTACTGGGATAACAAGACTATAAACTCTGCAGCACGATCAGACAGGAGCGCTGACGGCTGATTCCGAGCTGGCTGGCTCTGTTCTTCCACGCTGACAAGGCTTTGGTCTTTTCCCTTACTGTGCTCTTCCTCACACCTAGGAGCTGAGGAAAGGCTGTCTGAGGAGAGGGCTCTGACCTTGGGACAGGGCAATTTCCCCAAAATAAACCAATAACCAAGACACCCCTGTGCTCTGGAGCACCTCTAACATGAAAAGGAGTGGACAGCACAGGCAGGAGCCATCCCTCTCATCCACCCGGATTCTTTCTCTACTCTTCCAAGATAATTTTCTCAATATCTCAGCTTGGAAAATCACTGCCATAGTCAGCATTTTCATGTGCATTTGACCAAACTGACAAGTTCACTAAAAGCCTCATAATCAGCCAGGGAGAACATTTTAGGAGAAGGCTTTCTCCCATCACCAGCCTTGCATTCACAATCACTTTCACAGTGCCACCAACTCCACTCAGTTGTTACTGACACACAGCAGCAGCTACTCTCCTGGGGTTTCCCTTGGCTCTCTTTCACAAGTCTCTTGGGATTTACTGGTAATTGGAGTGTTTTGCAAACTCTCAAAGATTCCTTAGTATCAGTCCACCTGTGTCTCCTCAAGCTCCTTTTCCTCAAAGACCCTGGTAGAGAGTAGCAAGGTAGGACTAGGGTAAAAAGTTTGAGTTGATTTGCTTTCCTCTGCTGGCAGAGCCCATGAGTTTCAACTTCGCAGAATTTTAGAAAAATATTTGTGGGTCACCCTTCCAGGAGAGAGAACACAGCTCAAACAACAACAATCCAGTTTTACATTTATTCTACACACAGAAGCACTAACCTGCTGCCAGTACTCTTTCAAGAAGCCCAAGAGATTTCCAATGTACCACTCTCCACTCTTTTCCACCACCTCAGACAGCACTGCCCTTTCTATGTGTGACCTCACGCCACCATTCCTTAATTACAGGGAAATCAAGGATATGACACCTCGGCAGGTCGCTGCTGCCTCCTTTCCATAGGCAATGGAAGGGCAAATTCTTCAGTGACCATCTCATGGGAACAAAAAACCAAAAACAAACCTACACCAGTGCCATTTTAAATGATAACCAGAAGCCTTAACCACGTTCCTGCCCTAATCCCAAATGCAAAGCACACAGGGGCACAGGAGCAAGGAACAATCCACCTGAAGGATGCTAGAAAGGCTGAAATTTCTGCTTTGAACAATTCATGTTACCAGCCTGTGCTTGTGGTCGGGGGGTACAGGGGTGGGTCCAAGAGAATGGGGTACAGAGAATGGGGTAGAGGGGCTGGGCTGCCAGGGAACAGAGGGCAAAAAGGCCACACCAAAAGCGAGTCCTTTCACTGCAGAAGATCAGAACCAACAGGGCCACAAAAGTTTTGCAAGGTCCTTGGTTCGCTCAGTCCCTCTCACACAATCTAATTAGGGCAAAGGAAATTGCTAAAGTTGCTTTTGAAAGACACTCAATGGTGAGGTCTTGAAGGCCCTGAGCTTGACAATTGGCTGCCTACATGAGGCCTAGAAGTACAGATGGAAGGCAGCTTGCTCAGGTGCCAGGCTGTCAGTTGGATTAAAATGACTCATTTATTTACCAAAGAACCTCACAAAGTGCTTTAGCTAACAGGCAGAGAGGGCCTAACGGCTCTCCAAGCTGGGGAAGAAGATCTCGCGCCTTCCCGGCCTGCCAAAAGTCATTACTGCCGAGTGTGGAAAGCCATCAGCAGGGTAGAGACCCCCGTCGGCAGGGTGACAGATTGGGCTGCGTAATCAGAGGAGGAAGGGGAGAGCACAGAAGCTGTCAGAGGCGAAAGCTCTTGGCTGGGGCCGCCAGAAAACTGGCAAGATGAGTTAGCGTGACTGAGTAAACAGCAAACAATCTCCAAATGATCTTTCCTCCCTCCCTGGAAGAGATGAACTTGTTTAAAAGGCACATCCCAAAGGAAGCCGCAAAGAACTTTCAGTGAAGGAGAGAGAAATAAATCTGGATGAGACCCTCTGAGATACGTGGCCCTTCTTTATTTTCTTGTCTGCCAGCTTATATTGTCTGGCAAAAATATTTTATGGGCTATATTAATATACATATGACATAGAGCAAATTAATAAAAGGAACAGCAGGTCCCATTGCTTACTAGAGCGGAAAGATGGGTGGAGAACATGGCATAAGGGACAAGGGAAGGACAGCAACATTATTTGTGTTGCTCTTTTGTGAGCCAGGTTTCAAAATTTTGTGGGCACAAAACACAATTTTGGAGTGAAAAGAACAGAACCACCTTTCTGCAGAATATTTTTTTTTTTGCTGATATGGAGAAGAGTGTCAGAAAAAGCAATGCCCTTAGAGGCAGGAGGTGGTCACAGAGCCTGGCTGCCCTTTGGACATCTGCGTTGGGGAGGCACCTGTAATGTGGGACTGGTGCAAAGTGTATCTCTATATTAAGGTGTCCATATGGTCCCCATTACTGTGGTAACAGGCCACCTCCTGCTTTCAATGCATTTGTCCTCCCAACATCTCTGTAAGATGGAACTGTGCTACTTTCCCCATTTTACAGATGGGGAGTTGAAGCACAGGGAGATTTTGGACTCAAGACACACAACTCACTGTGCTTAACGTGCTGACCGTGTGCCAGCTGAGCCAGAGTCACCGGCACCGGCAGGAGCTGCATCCCTGCCTTGCAGGAAATGCAAAGTGGCTCAGATTAAAGAGGAGGGTTACGATAAATGCGTTACCTTACACCACCTTCGTCATGGCAATCCAGGTTACTCCACGTTATCTCCCATTTATGACCATTACTTCCCATTTGTGACAGGTCAGGAGCAAACCCACAACTACTGCTGCTCAATGTGGCTACTTGCCTTGTCACCCCAATTCCACCTGCACAGTCTGTGGCACTGCAGGAAATCAAACCACATCTCTGGTGTCTCAAGAGGGGAATCCCATCCACCAAGATTTCTTTATCCAAATTCTTCTTCCTACCTTGTCAACAGTTGCATATTTCCTGACAGAATTTTCCTGTCACTGGCTGCACTGTCCCTTCAAACTTTCTCACACAGGAATTGCTAGCCTAGTGATTGCAACGGTTTTGTTTCTCTTTGTCTAAAATTGAGCATTTGCCTTCTTTCCAAACCCATTAAACTGGAATTTCAAAAACAAGGTATGTACCTGACATTTCTCAGTTATAGGCAGCGTGTTCATCAAGAATAACAAAGTTTAGGTATTTATTTTTCAGAATTTACTGAACACTTTTTATTTTCAAACAATCTACACCCCTGAATGATTTAAGCTCTACTCTCCTCCCTGACTCTCAAATATTACCTCTGTATAGAAGGAAATCAAGTTACAGTTCCAGTTATGCACTGAAAAGATGCATTTTGACCTTGATCAAAACACTCAGAGGCTGTACACACAAAGCAAGACCAGAAGGTAACAAGCAGAATTTTAAGAGGTGACATAAGACATAATTTGGCAATGACAAATCAAACATGGCACTCCTAGTTTGAACTGTGGGCAGAAAAAGGAGAAAATTCAGCTCCCCACACTCTGAAAAATTGCAACTGGTTTCCTTTAAGAATAACATGCAGCAAAAACAGGAGTCATTTCAGAGCTGGAGAGGGTTTCTCAGCTCTAATTACTCCCGATCGCTGTAATTTACAGGTTTGCGGTGGGTAGAAATCGCCAAGATTCACACGTTTTCAGATCAACAGCTGCCACTATTAGAGAGCAAATCGTGCAGCCTTCTGCACCACTGCAGCAGCCTGTGGCCCTGGCAGGTCAGGAGAGAGAGGCAAAGGTGCCACCACAACCCCAGGGTGCCAGAAAACTTCAGTTGAGGACAAGAATTTCACCCTCAGCACCCTTGGAAGGAGCTTGAAGGGCACAAGGCATGGAGAGCAGCAGAGCACGTGCTTTTCCTTCTCTGGTTGGGCCCCCTTTTCCACCTCTGCAGGTGGTTGTTTTTAACCTTGGGGTAGTTATTAAGATGGGAAATACCACATTCCATCCAATTTTCCTGGCAGTTCCAGGGCACACTACAAATCAGGATTGCATTCTACTGGTTGCATGTAGGGGACAAGGCTCCAGCTTCAAAGGAAAAGATTTTTCCAGACATAAGACCATACAAAATACTTGATGGTCTCTAGTATATACATTCTTCCTGTATTTGGTATCTCAGCAGAAGCTCATGTAAATAGTTTGCAAAGAAGGCTCCAGTCCTTACTGAACATGTGAGATGCAGAAAAAGGTGATGACCTTCCTCAAGGTCAGACAGTGAGCTGGAATTAGAGCTCAGTGCCAATTCCTCTGGTTACCCTTAGGGATCAGACAGGCCCATTAGTGTGGAGCTAGCAAAGGGGCTCCAGGTTACTCACAGTGCAAAGCAAGATGCCAGTCTTGGATTTTAGGAACTCCTGGAAGACCTCTGTTCTTTCCTAGAAGATTGAAAAGGAAGAATTAAAAGACTGCTTATGCACATTGCAATCGAACACGAAGCAAATTAGCTAAGGTAACAATTTAACTCTGTCTTATTCACTAGGTCATGTACAGATCCAAAAGCAAAGGAATTGGCCTCACAAGTGCCAGTCAGACCCTTCCTGCAAATGGAAAAATCTGTGGCACACAGGTGTGGTCCCAGGTAGGAAGGCAGTGTCTGGGGAAGCCTGGATGCATTTGGGCAAATGAGAGCAGCCAACACCTCCACGGTTTGCACAGAAGCAGAGCCTGTGTGTGCCAGAAAACAGGAACTGTTTTACATGGAGAGGGGAGCCACAAAGGATTAGGCAGCACCAGCAGAAGCACTGGCACACTTTATGGGCAAGACAGGCTTTTGTGGGAACAAGCAAAGCTGGACGTGTTCACTGCTGTCTGTCCAGTCACAGGATGGGCAGGATAAGCCCATTTTGTTGACACAGTGATATAATCACATCACAAGAGATCAGCCTCATCATGTGCCCAATGGGGCATGCACACAGGCACCGCTCTGACTCTGGAATTACTGAGTGTCAGGGATGCTCAGCTGCACAGTGAACTGCTGTGGGACAAGGCTTCAAAGTGACAGGGCAGGAGAGATGGCCAGAAATCCCTGCCCAAGGGGAAAGGAGGCACCCTCCCAAGCTTTGCCTTGTACTGGCAAAGGCCCCCAGTGGGGCTGGTACCACTGGGACTGAGGCTGTTCCTCCCACCAGGGTCAGAGGCAGGTGCTCCCCAGCCTTGTCCCCATCTCTGCTCTGCACCATCACAACTCCTGCAGCTCCCACTCCTTCCACGAGCTCAGGCCCACAGGCAGGGCCATCCACAGCTCCCAGATCCCAAATTACCCCCCAGCAGTCTCTGAGCCATTAAAGGGAACTGCAGGAACCCAGGACAGCTCCTCAGCTCATTTCAAAAGCTTCCTGCTTTGTCAGTCCCCAAACCTTCCCAAGCACATTCCAGTTATTTTAAATAACAGCTTTGGGGTGCGGCTTTTCCTTGATGAAAACCACAAAAACTGACTCAACAACTCACATTACATCACAAAGATATTTGCTATCTTTGAGGCACCAATAACCAAAGTTCTCAGCAGAACTTGGTCTTCACTTGCCAATACCACCTCTGCACCTACACTCCCTTTCCTGCTTGCCTTCCAAAATATCCTTATTTCCATGTTTCAAGCTTTTCCCTGGAATTCTGGCTAGGAGCTAGGTGTTATGTTGATAATAAAGTAGAAACCTTACACACTTGACTCCCAGCTAGAGGTGCTGTTCTAGAAAAGAAGGGAAACTTGGGCCTTGCTGACACACTGAACCCTCTGCTGACAAAAATTAAAGAAGAGAGCACGCTGTATCTTGTTGACAATGACAGCAGCCGTGCTCAGCAGTACCATATGGGATCCACAATTTAGCTCCATTAATGCTCTTAATTTGAAGACATCAAGCACTAATTACACACTGGGTACTAAAAAGGCAAAACCCTTCCCCTGGTGCCAGCTACTTAGTGGTGTTCTGTTGGCTTAACAGCTGGTCAGGGTAGAGTTGGGCCAGACCAGGCCTGCTCACTTGCTCAGGCAGGCAGGTTGAGGAAAGGCCAGACTGCAGGGACAACAAAGCACATGTTTCTGGTCTCCACAGGATGGGAATGAGTGAGAAAAACAATGGCTCTTCACCTCTTGCTTCATCAGAAGAGCTTTATTCATTTACCATCTCTGCTGTGCAGCTCACAGTAGAGCAGCAGCTCTCTCCATCACAGACCAAGGGCAGGATCTGGGTCTGAACTTCCAAGGGAGGTCTCTCAGCTACTGAGAGAAACTCTGCAGTGACAGTTCATCTGACACTCTCCTCCTGGCCTGTCAGCCCTCTGTAGCAAGGTCCAAACTCACCACTCTGTCCTATCTGGCTAAAACCTAAACCTATTTTGGGGTAATTAGTGTTACAATGCTATTATTCCATCCCAGGGAAAAGAGCAGCCTGTCAAGACACTGCTCTTCAAAACAAAAGCCAAACTGCTCCAGCCTCATTTAATGAAGACAACATATTATTACAACAGTAGTAATGTTTTGGGGCTTGGATAAGGTTTTCCTTTGTCATTAAAAGTCTGTCTTGACTGCATGAAAGAAAAGCACAGAGACATAAAGAGTTTAGTGCACCCACTGGGAATAGAGAATGGCTGCTATGCTTGCTGAAATAACACATTTACTTCTTCAGGTGTGTTTTTCAGATACAGCTACCAAGGCACTTTCCAGAAATGGGACAATATCCTTATTCTCATTAGCAGATGGAAGACTGAGGCCCCTAGAGGTGAAATGACTCTCTGTCCTCTCTTCTGCCCTCCTCCCCAAAATAGCCACATAATAAATCAAAGGGAAAAAGGAATAAAACTGCAGATCCTGACATTTTGAGAGTGCTTACGTCCTGTTCCATGTCGCCGTGCAGACGTAGAAAATGTAAGCTCACAGAGGAGAGGGGTGAATGTCCAGACTGTTCTGACTCTGGCCCTCCTGAAAGGACCTTTACAAGGAGCTCGTGGTAGAATTCCACTTGTTCACAGCTGGAGAAAAAGATGATCATCTTGTGGCGCTTTTCAAACTGCAAGAGCAAGAGAATTGCACATGACCACTTCCAAAGGCCTCTCCCAATTCCCCGATCATGAAAAGATCCAGGTGGTTTACACTTCTAGGGATATAATTATCTGGGAAAGGATTACAGAGTCTGACACCAAACAGAGAGCCCACAACAGAAGAATGAGTACATGGTGCACAGGGATCTCTCTGCCAGCATGAAAGACACAACAGCACCTCAGCTCTCTTGTGGTTCAAGAAGCACTTCAAAGCCCTGGATCTAATCCATGCTATCCTCGACAGAGGAACAGATAAAGGAGTTGGAAAGGGCAAAGGGCTACTTAGTAATATAAATGCAAACAGAGTCTCACCTTGCATTTCTGCAGGATAAAAGCTGCTAACGTGACAAGCCTCAGTTTGCTGGGGACCATCATGAAATACTGCTGGAGTGTCTCTGGAACTGCAAAGTTTTCCTGCCCCATGCAGTTTGATGAACTGCTGGCCTCCCTGTCTGTTTGTGATGCTGGTTCAGGCACCTTCTGGATTTCATCTGCTATGGAAATGCTGACGGGGTCATTCAGGCTGATATGGGCCAGGCGTGTCACTCCTAAACACAGAATGAGACAACGTGAGGCCCAGTCTGGCCTGGGATGATTCACTCACAGAAAAAAAACAACTAACACAATTCCAATGAAAAGGAGTGGAGGACAAGAACCAGTGAGCCACCCCCAGACTTTGTTTGTGACAGTACCCCCTCACAAACCTCAGCCTTTTTAAGGCTTACCAGGCTTAGCTGCTGTGGACTCCACCAGAATCTTGAAAAGACACTACTTCAGCTGACTGTGCTATTTTACAGTACATAAATGTCTTTATGGACAGACAGCATTTGGCAGGCCTACTTTTAAATGTGTGTGGAAAAATCCCAGCAGATTTTCCCTCTGTCAAGAGTGCAGGAGTCAGAAGGCCTGGTTCAGTTCCTGCCTCAGCAGCTAACTGCTTGTGTGGTACAGAGCAAAGCATACAACAGCTCTCTTGCAATTAGCTTTTTGCCTTAATTCTGCACTTGGAAAGCAAACAGATGGACTTTCAGGTTCATTGTGACTTTGCTATGAAATTTAGGAGACATACATGGAGACCATGGAAGTACATTCACTGACAGAAATTCCAGTAATGAAGGAAATGCCATAAGCCAAAGAAAT
The DNA here is from genome assembly GCF_050655825.1 of Lonchura striata. NCBI lineage: Eukaryota > Metazoa > Chordata > Aves > Passeriformes > Estrildidae > Lonchura > Lonchura striata. The sequence continues at coordinate 10,491,875 of NC_140719.1, forward strand.
TAAGAGAAATAAACAGGAAATTAATTCCACTACTGCAAAAGGGCTTCAGACTGGGCTGTAATAGAGGCAGATGCAACCAAGTATTCTGCAGTTGCCTGTGAATTATTCAGCTAAAAGAGCCCCCATCTGTCCATAACCCACCTTCGGTGAGGGTGGCTGAGAGCAGCACATTCTGACGTGTCTCTCTCTCAGCATTTAAAGCATTGAGGATCACAGCCACATCCTTCTCAAAGCCCAGGTCCAGGATCCTACAGGAACAGCAGAGATAGTTAAATGTGCTGTAGGAGGGAGAAAGTCTTAATACTGCATGACATCTTTGCAATGAACAATTGTCCAACAATCTGGCCAAAAGTGGGTATTTCATCCTAATCCCAGACATCTGGTGCTTGGCTGAGGCCACCGAGCATGAATGGATTAAAATCACACCCTCTCATATTTTTAAAGAAATATTTAGTGAATTATGGTGCAGAGGGTATTGTATTAATCTGAACACTTGGAATTTTACCTGTCTGCTTCATCAATAATCAGCCACTGAGTGCGACGGAAATGAACGCATTCTGTGGACCTGATGTGATCAACCAGGCGGCCAGGAGTGGAGATGAGGATATTTATCCCTTTCCGTAATCTGTGCAGATTTAAAAACAAAAAAATAAAACCCAGGTAAGAGAAGGGAAAGAAGGAAAAGAAGGGAGAAAAAGAAGGGAGGAAAAGAAGGGAGGAAAAACAACCCCATGCAGGTTAGCATGGAATAGGACCCAGAGTGAGGAACTGAAACCTATAGAGGGAGAAAGCACCACAGTAAAATCAAGGACAGCACCTCCTCATTGATAAAACTGATTTGTTTTGCCCAGCTAAAATTTATCCTTGAGCATCACTGATACTCTGATACCCAAAAGCACACTCAGTGCTAAGGACAGGGTGGAAAGAAATATTAATAATATTTTAAAAAATCCAACACACCCCAGCTAGGTTTTCTTTTCTAATTGAGTACTTGTTTTACTGTCAAGAGTAAACTTCTTTTTGTGTATGCTTATATAGAGAGAAATGAAAATCCCATTTTGGATTACCAGCTTACAATTCAATTCTTGAAAAGGGGAAAGAATGGGATTTTTAACACCAGGAAATCTCTTCTCCAGAAAGCAATTTCCCCCATAACAAATACAGTTGGTGGTAAGCAAATACAGGTGTTTGTCAGGAGGGGGGGAAAAAAAATACTGATACAAGAGCTCATCTTCTCAGAAGGCTCATCAACATTTTAGAAATAGATTCAGATGAGGGAAGTGAATGTTTCCTGCTGACCTAGCCATTGTGCCTGTGTAAGATCCAGGGGATCACAGTTTGATTCAAGCTCACCACCCTCCCTCCCAGTAAGAAAAATACTCTGGAGAAGAGTAGCAGATAAAGAGTCTGTAGAGCAGAAGGACCCAAAAGGCAATTTAAGAAGGTGGTTTCCTACCTGGCTTTTTCTGATTTTCTCTTTTCTCCCCCCATTAGCACTCCAGGCACAATCCAGGTAAATGGCTACAGAAAATAAAACCAAGACCAGCAATGATTCTTCTTAATAACAAGACAAAGCTTAATCAAAAAATGATGTTTCTTGGCAAAAAGAGAGAGGATAGGACTGACAGCAGTGTGCATGTGATGTGATCACAGCTCCAGCACTAAAAAAAAGACTCGTCTCTTTTTAAGACTTATAAATTTATAAGGGTTATAAATAATGAGGAAGTACCCTATTATTCCAAAGAAAAATAAAGAGGGAGGTTGAAATATGGATCAGATAAATAAATGATTTAAACACCTTCTAGCCCAATGGTAAGATACTCTGCCTCAATTACAAGGAAAGCACTATCATTTGATGATTTTAAGCCTTCTCATTTCTCCAGTCATTCAGCTGGCAAAGCAGTTCCCCAAGTCCTGCTCCCCATCTGAAACCCATCTGTCCAGTATTAGTTTCAGTAAAACGGTCCTTGTCACCACGAGAGTTTCCATTCATAACTCAGCCTGAGACAATGAGAGGTATTTCTACAAACAAATGGCTGTGAAAATCAACTGTGCTTGTTTATCAGCACATGTGCAACTAGGGTACCATAATTAATCACTTAATTGCTCATGTAATAATTTAAAAAATGCCAGAGGGAAATCACACACTTAAACACGTTTATCTTTAAGGACCATACATCTTGCCAGGTGCTGGATTTCCTTAAACCTCCAGCTGAATTCACAGGAACTAAAGTTGTTTAGCTCCTTACAGGAATAAGAACACAGAGCATTGAATTCTTACCTTAAGTAGTTTCTGGATTGTATCAAAACTTTGGAGTGCAAGCTATGGAAATCAACAACAGAAAATGAGCTCTGACAAAGTCTCTCTGGACTAAAAAAATGGATTACAAATCCCTACGGCTCAAAAATCTGTAAATTAATCTAGTTATGTATATCAGAATTCTAAATGCATCATTAGTTTTTCTTTTAGAAGCTGCTTATTAATAATTTCTCTTGAACAATCTCTCTTTTACTGTATTTTGACCTGTTCAAAAACCTCTCTACTGACTCAGTTCCACGAGCCAGCTCTCAAGACAAGGGAGACTTCTGCTGGCTTCTGTGAATGCCCTGGGGAGAAACCAAGCTACAGAAGGCACACAAGATTTTCCTCCAGAGGAAGAATAAAAGGGAAAATTATAGAACTTCTGGGAAAAAAATCACCATGAAAAGGAAACACACAGGTCAATTATCTTCTGGCAGCCCTCACTGTTCCTCACCTCACCCACTCAGTGATTGTGCCACTGGATCTTTCTGCATTTCTTTCCTCAAGGCAGGTTATTGCTTCCATGACAAAGTAATACCAATTGTAATCACAAATTATCTTCCTAAGTACTCTCAATGGCAGTCCTTTAAATGAGCTTACAGAGTTTCCTCTATGCTCAGTATTCACATAGCATCCTAAAGAGGCAGTAAGTTGTTGCTGTAAAAATTTGAATAGCTTCAGAGTCTTCTCCTTTCAGGTAACAGAGATATTGCACTGCAGGCTGCATAAAATATTGGACCCTAAATGAGATACCTGCAATCAATTTTCCACATGGAAGTTATTATCACTTGACACACCAAACAAAAATAAAAAAGGTTGATAACCTTTTCTGACACTGCCTTTGCAGTTGCAAATAATACAAATTAAATAGAAGGGTTCAGTGGAGAAACCAACTCTTGGAGGCCTCAGCTTCAGCATTCACTTATGGATTTGAATAAATAGCTTTAAAAATGAAACACTTGTATAAAGCTACACATTTGCAAAGCTGAATTCATTGGTTTTACTTATTCCCCCTGAAGGAGTGAGGCATGAGGCCTGCACTGAGCCAGAGAAGTTCTGCAGCCTCCACAAAGATTTCCAACTGCAGGAGGAGACCTGAGAAACTTCTCTTACTCTGGTTGGCACCGAACAAAAATGACAACACTTTTTGGGAGGGCATGGTCTGAGCAAAAGGACTGACAGTGTTTTCTGATGTGGGGAACTCTGGTGGGCCCACACCTACATCCCAAAAATCAGTGATCAGAAAGACTGAGAAAGGAAAAGCCACCTACCTCCCTGGTTGGGACCAGCACGAGCGCGTAGGGGCCATCACTGCGCTGCAAACACAAGAGCAGGGCTCTGAGAGAAGGCAGCACTGAGCAGGGCCCTCCCACACCTCCCTGCTCTCAGCCAGCACAGAGGGCTCTGAAGGGCTTCAGTGCAAGCTTGTACACGACATTTTAGGGTATTTCTGCCCCTTAGCTTTTAAAAAATCAAGTTTATCAAGTTTTTCTTCTCCCTACTGGGAAAACTGCTCGCAGTCAAAGCCAATGTTTTATTGCACACACGTGTTGTTCCAGTGCTGTGCTCCTGAGCTGCAGGGATGCACAGCAACAATCTGTAGGTAGGAGTGACAATCCAGGATGGGCTGGAAATGCTTCAACCCTTCAGTCAGGATGATCTCTTTCCATAAAATCCACAAGATCTGCAGCAGCATTTTCTGGTGTATGATCCAAACTCCAATCCCACTCCATGCCAAAGATTACCTAAAGACATGGCAGTAACCTTTGTTTTCAGTTCTCCCAGCTTCCAGACCAGTTCTTCTGCTCTCTACCTTCTCCACACCTGATAATTTAGCCCATTTCCAATTTATCCTGCAGCATGGAGCGATGGGGAATGGCTGACATTGATCTTGTACCATCCACACCTCAAGAGAACTGGAAAATCCCATCTGTCACATGTACAAATAAAGGGAAACGTGGATTGCTTGTATGAAAAAGAGACAGTAAGGACTACAGGAGCTGGAATTTATTTTTATTAATCTTAGTATCAGAAGCAATTTTTTTTTAGTGCTGTTGGACCTACCTGTATTTTGGATTCCATTCCTTGCAAAGACTGCACAAGTGGAACCCCATAGGCCAGAGTTTTACCTTTTTGAAAGGGAGAAAATAAGAAAATTTTCCATTAAAAAAATATATGTGGCAATTACAACACTCCATCAAACCAAAACACCATTTGTCCCACCATTCTTAAACTGCAGTCAGAGTCTGGAAAAGTTTCTATTAAGCAGGGAGTTTCCAGAATAGAATATTAACAGGCAAGTCAATAAAGAGTCAATTAGAAAAGAAAGGTGGTGGTATCCCATGAAGAATTACCTAAATAAATGCAATTAACACACCCTAAGGAAGGACAGAGACAGTTCCACACTGACCTGAGCCAGTCTGAGATCTCACCAGGGCATCTCTGCCTTGCAGGAGCACAGGAATCGTTTGCTTCTGAACACTGGTGACAAACAAAGCAGGGCAGGAAATGCAGATGCAACACAGGGTGGAATTCCAAGATTTTAACACACAGTGACTGTCTCAAAATTCTTTACCCCAAATTCCTCATGCTCATCTCTGCTGTGTAGCAGAGATTTCTTTGCAAAGCTACTGCATAGGCACAAATGTGATAAATTCAAACCAGATGGGCTCATGATTTAAGTACCAAACTAGAAGGCAGGAGTCCCTGCAAACCCAATAGCAAATAAGACAGTGATACTGTGGTCTTCACAAACCCTTTAAATATAATGAAATAATCACAGATGATTGGCTTTTTGGGGCAAACTTCAAAGTTTTGATATTGATTTGCTTACCTGGTCATGCTACATATGTTTAGGACAGTGTTTATTGTGGAGATCTAGAGAGATAATAAAGAGAAATAAAGGTTTCATTGTCAAACTGTTCCTTTTGTTATTTTTCTACTGCTAAGACAGAAGAAAACCCAGAAGACTGACATTTATTCTCTGCATGACTGGTCCATAAAGCTCCCATGTCCTCAAAATACTCCTTAGTTAATTAGCATTACACCATTGTTGGTTTTCTGTGGTTTTTTGGTACTACAGCTGCAAACAGTGAACAGGGCTAGGACTGTGTCTGGGGACAGGTCAGGACACGGACCAACACCCTGAGTGACAAAATCAGGTGATGTATCCAGGTCACCAGGAATAAAGGCTCTCTGACCTGCCCCCCAACTCAAACCCCAGGTTTTTGAGGCATGCAGCCCTCCTGCCACTCACCAGATGTGGGTGGAGGTCCAGCTGGCTGAAGGAATCTGTTGTGAAAACATTTTCTTGCAACTGCTGCACTTCTTTTCTGAGTTAGGGAAACAAAAACAAACCACGTAGTAGGGTTAAACATAATACAACAGCATTCTACATAATCAGCAATGAAACTTCATCTACCAAGCAACTGCTTAGCCAAGCAAAGGCAAGAATTCAATACACTGAACTTCAAGGCATTGCAAGAGATTTTTTCCTTCCCATTTATCTAAAATACCTGTGAATTTCTGGGATGTCTGGGTTGTTTTTAAACAGGCTGGATGTCTTGATGAAGGGTTTGGTCTTCTGGCTTCTGGTCTTCTGTTTGTCAGTCAACTGCTTCTTAGGAAGAGTTTTTTGTGATGAGTTTCCCTCCTCCCTCCTGTCAGCCTCCGTGGCAATGGCACCCTTTCTGAAGGTGTTTATGGATAATTTACGTTTGCGTTTCACAGGTGGGTTTCCATGTGCTGACTGGAGCTTCCTTTTCAGAGCACCAGACTGCTTTAAAGTGAAACAAATCGGTCAGCAGTGACTGGGAGTTAACACACAAACATCAGGCCACAGCAGCGTTTTATTTTTGGAATTCCCCACTCCGTAACTAAAAAATCAAAGTCGGTTTCTGCAGCTACACAACTCCTACTCCAACAGATCCACCACCGCCCCTGAGACTTCTGACACTGCTGAAATGCCAAGAGCAATCTGAAGCCCTGCTCATCCCTACAGCATTTCATTCAACTTCTGCAGTGACTGGGCAGAACATGCTTTACAAATCTCTCTCAAAAAGCATTTTAAAGCCTCTGCAGACGAAGCAGAGGGCTGGGAGAGCATCGCCCATAGCCCGTCAAAGGAACGCGGAGAGTCAGAGCAGCGCTCCGGGGGCTCGGATGTGCCCGGGGAGCCGCCTGCGAGCCCCGGGGCAGGATCAGCCCCGCTCGGGCTGGGGAGAAGCCAAAAGCTCCATTTAACAACTTGTCCGGACGCTGCCTGCCCGCCCGGTCACGGTCCCGCGTCCCGTAGGATTCCCATATCCCGTGTCCCGTAGGGTCCCGTGTCCCGTATCCCCTGTCCCACAGGGTCCCGTGTCCTGTAGGGTTCCATATCCCGTGTCCTCTGTCCCGCAGGGTCCCGTGTCCTGTAGGGTTCCATATCCCGTGTCCTCTGTCCCGCAGGGTCCCGTGTCCCGTATCCCCTGCCCCGTGTCCCGCAGGGTCCCGTGCCCCGTATCCCCTGTCCCACAGGGTCCCGTGTCCTGTAGGGTTCCATATCCCGTATCCCCTTTCCTGCAAGGTCCCGTGTCCCGTATCCCCTGTCCCGTAGGGTCCCATGTTCCTTATCCCCTGTCCCGCAGGGTCCCGTGTCCCGCAGACCCCGCACTCCTCCCTCCCCTCCGCTCGTACCCCGCCGAGGCCGCGCATCCCCACGCCCGCCGCCATGTCCCGCCCGCTCCTCCGCAGGGCCCCGGGGCCGCCCCCCACCCGGCCCGGCCGGTGAGAGCGGCGCGGCGGCGAGCGCGGAGCCTCCCCCCGTGCGAGCGGAGCCCGCCGCTCTCCCCGCCCGCCCCGCGGCGCTGCGGCGGCTCCCTGAGGGCTCTCCCCGTCCCGCAAGCCGCGCTCCCGGGCCCGCGGGGCGCGCAGGCGGCGGCGGGGCAGCCCCGGCCGGGCCCGCCGGGGGCTTCGGCGGCGGCGCGTGCGCGCGGCCCGTGAGGCGGCGGCGACATGGCGGCGGCCGGGCGGGAGGAGCCGCCGCTGGGGATCGAGGCGGTGGCGGAGGAGGCGGCGGCGGCGGCGGCGAGCGCCGGGTTCCGGCTTACGGCGGTGCGGAGAGAGCCGGCGGTGCGGCTGCAGCACGGCGCCAGCGGGCTGGAGCCGCTGGCCTGGTCCGAAGATCACCGGGTGTCGGTGAGCACGGCCCGCAGCATCGCCGTGCTGGAGCAGCTCAGCGACGTGCACAGCGGCGGGCAGGACATGGTCATCCACCGCACCGCCGTGCCCGCGCCCGGCGCCGCCTGCACGCTCAAGGTGAGCGCCTGGCCTCGTCGGTGTCAGTGTGTAACGGGAGAGGCTCAGGTTGGACAGCGGGAGGGATTTCCTCACAGGAAGGGTGGTCAGACTTCGGGATGGGCTGCCCAGGGAGGTGGTGGAGCCACCGGCCTTGGAGGGGTTCAAGGACGTGGCACTCAGGGCTCTGGGCTGGGTGACAAGGTGGGGATCGGTCACTGGCTGGACTCGATCTCAGAGGCTTTTCCAACTTTAATGATTCTATGGTTTTTCACCATGATGCCAACCAATAAGACAAGACAAACGGGCATAAACTGATAGACACAGAGCTGCACCTGAACACGAGAAGAACTTTTCAGTGCAGAATCCACAGATTTGCACTGGAGCCTCTGGAGTCCAGAGTCTGCCACACTGTTGTCCCTTCCAGCCTGACCCATCCCGGGATTCTGATTCTCCTCTTGGGGAGCTGCCCTTGTCTTCTCCATAAGTTGCTGCAGGCTCTCATATTAAAGGTACAGGAGAGAGAAAACCGTATCCCAGTAATGTCGAGGGATTCTGAAGTTCTGCAGTTTTTCTGAAAATTAGTTGAGCTCCAGTACAGTTATTTCAATGCAATTTTAAGTAGGAATCTTCATTTGTTTTGCCACGTAAGCTGAAGGATTTTCATAACAGGGATTTCTCTGACCTTCAGGGGAACATCTTTTTACGAAGATGGCAGACATAGGTGAATATCTTATTAAATAATACTTTTGTTGTTGTGAATCTGATTTTATTTTCCAAAACAATGCTGAGACTATGGAATGGAGTTGAGATACTGAGTATTTATGTATTATGTCATGTATCTTTAAAAGAACAAAAGTATGAAAACAGGCTATTTCATTTAGCAGACAAAAACTTGACTAGCTGAGAGTCAAAACTATGCAAATTCAGGGCATTAATGAAGCTGAAGTCTTTAGGAGTGACATCAGTTAACCAGTATAGTGTTGGTTGCGATTGGGGATGCTGTGTTTGAAGAGAGAATTAATTCCAGGAAAGCCTTCCTAACAAAAACCAGCTGTACAATTGTTTTTAAGGTTCTTTTTGTTCTCTTTTAGGTTGGCCCAAAGAAGGAGGTGGCTGAGTGTAAGGAGAAATTCGCCAGCTCAGTGGATCCCACCGTCAGCCAGACGTTTATGCTGGACCGAGTGTTCAACCCCGAGGGGAAATCCCTGACACCCATGCGGGGCTTCAAATATTCCAGCTGGTCCCCTCTGGGCTGTGACGCCAACGGGAGGTGCCTGCTGGCAGCCCTGACCATGGACAACCGCCTGACCATCCACGCCAACCTCAACCGGCTGCAGTGGGTGCAGCTGGTGGACCTGACCGAGCTCTACGGCGAGCGCCTGTTCGAGGCCAGCTACAGACTGTGTAAGGCCGACGCTCCCTGCGGGGAGCTGGGAGACTTCCCGGAGTTCCAGCGGCGGCACAGCATGCAGGCCCCGGTGCGCATGGAGTGGTCGGGCATCTGCACCACCCAGCAGGTCAAGCACAACAACGAGTGCCGGGACGTGGGCAGCGTGCTCCTGGCCGTGCTCTTCGAGAACGGCAACATCGCCGTCTGGCAGTTCCAGCTGCCCTTTCTGGGGAAGGAATCCATCACTTCCTGCAATACCATCGAGTCGGGAATAAGCTCTCCCAGCGTGTTGTCCTGGTGGGAGTACGAGCACAACAACCGGAAGATGAGTGGGCTGATCGTGGGCAGCGCGTACGGCCCGGTGAAGATCATCCCTGTCAACCTCAAGGCGGTCAAAGGCTACTTCACGCTGAGACAGCCCGTGGTCTTGTGGCAGGAGATGGACCAGCTGCCCGTGCACAGCATCAAATGCATCCCTCTCTACCACCCCTACCAGAAATGCAGCTGCAGCCTGGTGGTGGCTGCGAGAGGCCCTTATGTGTTCTGGTGCCTCCTGCTGATATCCAAAGCGGGGCTGAACGTCCACAATTCCCACGTCACGGGGCTGCACTCCTTGCCCATCGTCTCCATGACTGCGGACAAGCAGAACGGCACGGTGTACACCTGCTCCAGCGATGGCAAGGTCAGGCAGCTCATCCCCATATTCACAGACGTTGCTTTAAAGTTTGAGCACCAGGTGATAAAGCTCTCGGAGGTGTTTGGCTGTGTCAGGACTCACGGAATCGCCGTCAGCCCGTGCGGGGCGTACCTGGCGGTCATCACCACCGAGGGCATGGCCAACGGGCTGCACCCGGTCAACAAAAACTACCAAGTTCAGTTTGTCACCCTCAAGACTTTTGAGGAGGCAGCTGCACAGCTCTTGGAATCTTCTGTTCAGAACCTTTTCCGGCAAGTGGACTTGACCGATCTCGTACGCTGGAAAATCTTGAAGGATAAGCACATCCCTCAGTTCTTACAGGAAGCACTGGATAAAAAGATTGAGAGCTGTGGTTCCACTTACTTCTGGAGGTTTAAGTTGTTTCTCTTGAGGATTTTGTACCAGTCGATGCAGAAAGCCCCCTCAGAGGTCATGTGGAGACCTTCACACGAGGATGCCAAAATCTTGATATCAGATTCCCCTGGGATGGGCAGCACTGAAGATGATCAAGAGGAAGGAACTTCGAAACAAGCCAGCAAGCAGAGCCTGAGGGACACAGGCAAAGGTGTGGACATTGATGACACTGCAGATGATTCTCTCCATCAGTCAGGTGACACTGGAGGCCGTGAGCCAATGGTAGAAAAGCTTCTTGAAATACAGGCACAGATTGAGGCTGTAGAAATGCACTTGACCCGAGAACACATGAAACGGGTGTTGGGAGAAGTTTACCTGCACACGTGGATTACAGAGAACACCAGCATTCCCACCAGAGGAGTCTGTGACTTCTTAATGTCCGACGATGGCTACGATGACAGAACAGCACGAGTAAGTGGCACGTCTACTCAGGGGATTCTGTGTCACTGTCACCTCCTTGTCCCCGCTCCTGAAAATACACATGGGCTGGGAAAGAGAGCTGTGGTCATGCCATCCTTGCCAGTCAGATTCTGCAAAGCATTCAGCTTAAATTGTCCTTTCTTGATATTGTGAAATAGGAGAGAATGTAAATACAGATGTTGAAATTTGGATCAGGTACAATAAAGAATAAAGATGCCTGAGTTTTTGGGTTGTTCTGGGTTGTTCTGGCATCCAATTACTGTGAATTGAAAGTTTGAGAGGTTGCTTTTCTTATCTTAGAAGAATCTTATTTATTTTTATAGTGATGAAAAGCAGCTTCTAAATTGTATTTTATCCATTCCGTTTCTTACTATGAAAGTTTGAGAGGTTGCTTTTCTTACCTTAGAAGAATCTTGTTTCTTTTTTATAGTGATGAAAAGCGACTTCTAAATTGTATTTTATCTATTCAATTTGCTGTCACACTTTAAAGGTCTCTGGGATGTGGTTTATATCCATTGAAATGTCACAGACAAATTTGATCACATAAATGTTCTGCTATAAACATTGTACTCCCAGATGACTGCTGAAGACATCCAGGTAATTTCTGAACAGGAGTTTTTTTTGGCACGTCCATTGTGATAGGCATGAGGGAAAGCATTGCTGTTTGTGGACAGTGGTGTGATACCAGTTCTTTCAGCACTTTTAAAATTTGCAAGGAATTACTGTTTTTAAGGTCTGTATCCCTTTAGTGTGGGACAGAAATCTTTAGAACAAAATGAGAATAAATGAATACTTACTGACAGATTGTACTTCTTACACTTGGATTTTTTGGGATTCAGCTTATTCTGTGTCGCTCTGCAATCCCAGTGAGGTGTCCCCACCCTGGGCTGTGTCATGGAGTGCCTCCTGTGTGTTCCAGGTGCTGATTGGGCACATCCTGAAGAAGATGAACAAGCAAACCTTCCCCGAGCACTGCAGTTTGTGCAAGGAGATCCTGCCCTTCACCGACCGCAAGCAGGCCGTGTGCTCCAACGGCCACATTTGGCTCAGGTAAAGGGCTCATCATCCACAGCTTGTCCCCTCTGGATTATTCAAACATACTTCAGGAGCAGCTCATAAACCACTTGTTAGCACTGGAGTGGAAAGGCATGAAGCATCTTATCCATGCTGCAGGTTTTTTCTGTCCTCTTCCACAAGAGCCAGGACACTGGAGGTTGGATTTGGTTCTCTTAGCAGGAAAATGTTTTTATAATAAAATGCTTTTGAGCATCTTTTTTTTTTTGAGGAAATAAGGGGTCAGGAAGAAAGCAGGCAAGGGAAAATCGAGGACAAGTCATCCTTTGGAACATCACTTGAAGGAGGGTTTGTTCAAGCTCTTTCAGCATTTGAAAACAAAAGCAGTTTAACAAGAAATCATTGAGAACAGGCACATTGAGAAGTCAGACAAACTCTGGAACATTTAGAAAATTAAATCTTCCTGTACCAGTCTGGGAGGTACATGGAGATTGTCCCTGGAGCTGTGGCAAGTCACTGGTTTGTCACAGAAAAAACCTATGCCTAACAGGTTTTGTGTGCTAGTTTGGGTAAATAGTCACGGCCTTAAGGACACCCTGGTTCTTCCCTGTGCAGTAGGGCCTCAGGCTTTTCAACTCCTCTACTGTTTGCTAGAATATTTTTGTCAATGATACATTGATTTTTGATCTTTCATTTTTGTTTCCGTATGCAATTTGGTACACTTGGGAAGTTTAACTGAATTAATAAATTACTTATTTTCATATTTAATGTGGTTCATTACAGCCTTTACTCTCAGAAAGCAAATTGTGAAGAGAACCCAGCCTCCAGTCAGGGCACAGGAGCAGGTCATAAAACAATAAACCCCAAACCTCATGATAAAACTGCTTCTCCTTTCACAGGTGCTTTCTAACCTACCAGTCCTGCCAGAGTTTGGTGTACAGGAGGTGTTTGCTTCACGACAGCATTGCACGGCACCCAACCCCAGAAGGTAAAATCTTCCAGGATTGGGGCTTTTTATCTACAAAATGGCTTGAATTAATTTCACTGACTTTACTCTTTTAGGCAGTTCCTATGTGAATCTCTGCATTTCACAGTGTCCTGGCATTAGATGTGTTAATTGCAAATTAATAACTGCAGAAATTGAGGTATAAATCCCACATTTTAATGAAATCTGGGTAAACACATAATCTGTGCTGGAATGCTCCAGGAGTTAGTTTGATATTCAGGTTGAATATATCAGCATCCAGTTTTGCAAGAGGGATAAAGAAACAGAACTGTGTTATGTGAGGGATCTAATTTCAGTCTAGAAAATGAGAACACTGCAGTTGGGCCATGGTGATCCTTTACATTTTTTTCCTATATATCTATAAGCATATAAGGATAAAGCATGGAGAGTTTCACTTAATTTTGTCCCCTGCTGAGGTGGAATTCAAACTGGCATTACTTGAAATATCAGGGCAGAAACAGAGTTGGGTTTCGCTGAATTCTCAGTCACTCCTGCTTGTGAATATATACAAACTGTCCAGGATTCCTGTTGAGTTTGTGCATCTCAGGTGTCATTCCTCTGTTCATCTCTACCTCCAGTTTTAAACAATTTGTTTTCTTATTTGCAGACCCTGAATGGATCAAGAGGTTGTTGCAGGGACCTTGCACCTTCTGTGATTCTCCTGTGTTCTAGAGAAAAGCTGTGTCAAGACTGAAAGTATTTTCTCTACTGCATAAGCTCCCTTCAGCCTGGGAGGATACAGAGACAGGAACACAGACTCTGCTGGAGGGAGAACACCTTGTCCACAGCCCTGTACATAGAACATCACAGGTTCTACCAGCTCCTGAAATCCAGAGCCCATTCCATGCTCCAGAAACAGGAATTCACCTGGAAGAGCCAGTTTAAAGCTGTTTGGAAATGCACCCAAGGAAGCCTCAGCAGCTGGACACTGACAAGGAGCTGGAAGGGTTGAGCACAGTGGGAATTGTCCTTTGTGCCTGCCAGCGGTGTCAACTCCCAAAAGCTGGGATGGGAGCAGCAGAGCTGCCTCTTGAATGGTCTTGGTGGGTAGAGAAGGCTCCAGCTTGCAGTGCTGTCCTTTGCTTTTTAACCATTTGGCATTTGCTGTAGAACATGGAACTCTCCAAATAATCCAAGGCTCCAGTGTCTTGCCCAGGAAGGCAGATGCCAATTGCAGCCATATGAGAGAATTTGGCCATTACATGAATTTCACTGAAAGTCTAGAAGAGTAACTGCCTCAGAAATGTATCAGTGTTTCAGCCAGAAGAGTGATAGTGGCTGCCTGGGATCAGTAAGGATAATTTTAAAATATAATAATAATAATTATTAAACTAATAGCAATTAGCTTAAACACTAATATATATACATATATATAAAATTTCCAATGCTCTTAAGTCTCTTGCCCCACTTCCTTTTTCTGAATTAAGTTCTAACTCCTTCCCAGCTCTTGCCAATGTATTTGCTTTTGGTTTCACTTAACCCTCTACCAAGAGCATTCCTCTTTTCCAGAGAAACTCAAAAAGCATTACAAATTAACACTATTGTCAATTAAATTGAGAGTCTCCCTCATACAGCAGTTGAATTTACACAAATCTGACACAAATAATCACTCCCAGCTAACAGTTTTTCCTTTCATAATAGCTCAGTAAAAGACCCCAAACAGAACCCCCCAAACCCAACCCCATTATGGCTGACGTGCTCTGGGTAGGGGCTGGTGAAGCTCCCAGAAAGGTTTGGGTTGGAAGGGACCATAAAGCTCATCTCATTCCACCCCTGCCATGGCCAGGGACACCTTCCACTGTCCCAGGCTGCTCCAAGCCCTGTCCAGCCTGGCCTTGGGCACTGCCAGGGATCCAGGGACAGCCACAGCTGCTCTGGGACACCTGTGCCCTCACAAGGAAGGATTTGTTTCTAACATCCCATCCAACCCTTTTGAAGCCATTCCCCTTGATCCTGTCACTCCAGGTTCTTGTAGAAAGCCTCTCTCCATCTCAAGTTGCTGAGTCCAGAAGTTTATTTTGCCTTCTAATTGTCCTATCAGAAAAAACATCTTTTTTTTGCCATCTGTTTTTACAGAGAGCAGAATCCTTTTCAACCTCCTATGCAGTGTTAAAGGAATAATACCTCCCAAATGTGTGTGGTTACTTGGTACAGTTGTCTTGTTAACTTCAATCCATGCTGTCAAATAATCCTGAGTTTGTGTATTTCCATTCTGCAGAGTACCAATGGCAGAGGTGTCGCCCTGTCTGTGATTCCTGACACTTCCACTGTGTGGGAAGTGCTCTACAGCTGTTGAGAAATCATGGAATTGTGCTGACAGTATCAGTCTCCCACCAGTGCATGTGTGATTGGTGCTTGTTTCCTCGAGTCAATGACTATGCATCTTTTGTTAATGTTCCTTCACCTTTAATAGGAGCAAATTTTTTTCAGCAAACATTAAAGAAGTCAGCTGTCCTTCTGCTCAGTGTCTCATGCATTAAGCATGATCATGCATTGACTGAGAAGAACATGACTGTAGTAGCCTAGAAACAGCAGAAGCACATTCATCTGTAAAATAATTAGCCTTGTTTGTAAATATCCTTGGAAGTGATACCATAATTGTATTAAAGAAACATTTAGTTTTTTATTGCCGTGCATTGAAAATTGAAATTACTTCAGTGTGTCTGCAGAGAAGGGAAATGTAGCTCGTGTTGGTATCCAGTAAAACAAGGAGTAACCTCGATACCCAACGTGTGTGGAATTTGGGGCCAGCTCTGGTACCTGGGACAAAACTTCCTAGTGCTGGTGGGGCTTGGGGGAACAGCACATCCCTTTTCATATCAGCTCAGTAGAGCTTTATTCGTGGTGGTTGAGAAGGCATTTTAAATGGAAGCTGCAAGTCCTTGCCCTGTCAGCTGTGACAGCTCATCAGTCAATGTTCCAGTTTAGAAATTCTGCCTGTGGAGAAGGGGAGGGAGCCCTGCTGAACCCTGTCCCAGTGCTTTCAGAAAAAGTCAAAGAACATTTCTTCGGCCATGGCTTAGACACCATAAAAATATCCTGATCTATTGAAATGTTTAAGTCTGGCTGACCCAAAGGTTCACATGATAACAGGTTAGATTGGTTCTTGCTGATTATTTCTGGCAGTTCTCTTGAATTTCCCTGGACTGAGTTTTAATGCTAAGCCATGGAGAAGCTCTAGCACACCTCACATTAACATTGCAGCATTAATGTTTATTTTCCCTGTCTTTCAAGGCACTAGATAGTCTGCCATTGATAGTTTATTTAACCTGCTTTCAGACTTCTGGGAAAATGGATTTTTAAAGCCAACAATGTTGTCTTTGTCTGCCAGTGAAGATCCTTTAGTAAAATCTTTCACTCTTCACCCTGACCTGTTCACAACAGGTACAGAGGAACTGGGATTTCATTTTTGTGTAAACCAGCACTTGTCCCTAAATGCATTTTTAGCCAGAACAGCAGAGCCCACCTCACACAGTAACATTTAACCTCTGGTACTGACCTGAGTGGGTTTGGCTGCCCAGTGCATGCTGAGGCTGCTCCAGGAATTTTTTTATGCCTCAGATTTGTGAGGGGCAGTTCTGGGCACACAGGGGTTGGTCCTGCTCTTGTCCTTCTCAGACCTTGCTGTCACCTCACAGGCAAGGGGAGCAAGGACTGAGCATCTGCTGCCAGACCCTTGTGCTATTTTGCCATTATCAGAGTTGCCTCCTCAAAATAACACATCTCCTATCAAGGCCCAGTCTGTTTTGAGACACCAACTGAACTGTTCAAAGAACAGATCCCACAGAATTGGAGTTTATCTCCATATGTTTTTGTCCAAGTTTTGCAGGATACTTCAAACAAGTGAATACTTGGAAGATGTCAACTGCTTCACTGGTGGTGAGTGCACTGGGGGTTCAAGGACCCTCATCTCCAGAGGAAGAGCAACACTCCAGCAGATGCTGATGCCCTTTTTTTTTATTTTTTTTTTTTTCCTTTTAAAGGATTATGATACTTGCAGCTGAGAATTAACAGGCAGAGATCCTGTTTCTCCAGAGCTAAGGTGTCATTTTCCTTGATGAGGAGCTTCTGAAAGCATTTAAGGTTTGCTGCTCACGCTGGTATCACACTGGGAATTAATCCCTCCTCCAAGTTGGATGGATAAGTGGAACAGCTCTGGACTGTACAGTGTCTTAGTGCCTTGGTGCTAGATGCCATTCTTGGAACTAAGGGGAAAGTTTGAGGTCATAAGGACTCAGTCTTGTATCTCCAAATTTCACCCCCTGCTCTGGGACTGGTAGGGAGGGACCTCATTGCTGCCTTTTATCTCAGTTCACTTATGGCTCTGGGACTTCATCATTCAGTCACCCTTTCCTTTGGCATTTCCTCATCCTCTTAATCCTATTGTGTATTTCTAGAGAGGAAATGCTGTGGTTGTCAGTGCATAAAGACAATAAATATTCCTTGGGAGAGAAGAGGAGAACGAGCCATTCCAGCTCCTCAGAGCCCTCACCACAGAGCAGGTTGGGGTCAGCTCCATTCCCTGAGCAGTGTCCAAACCTCACAGGGCAAGGTGAGAGCAGGGAAATCCTTGGAGAGCTACAGGGAGTCCCTGCAGAGGTGCTGCTGGAGGAGTGTCTCTCCTGCCTGGGGGTGTTCAAGTGCCTTTCCACCACTGAAGGATCTGGTGTCTGGAGCTGGTGGACACCAAACTTTGTGGAACAGTTGGACAAACCGACCTTGTTGCTGAACTACACAATTAACAGCATGACTGATAGGGTACAGCACAGCTCCAGGCAGCCCTCTCCACAAAGTGTCTCTGGGAAGCAGAGTGATGGAAGATGTCCATTCCAGACCTGGGCAAAGCTGTACAATCAGTAACATCTGATCCCTGCTGTGTTCCTACCACCTCCTCTTCACCTTGTTTTTCTCATTGCTCAACATTTGTTTTGCCAGAATAAGATGCTAATAAAATCATGCCTAGTTACCAAATTGCTTTTCAAGTGTTGCATTCCAATTATAAAAGCCTAATTCCTCCTTCCACCCACTGAACCTTTTTGGTATTAACAGGCTTTACTATGCAAAGTCATGCAGGGGCTGTTTCGTTTACAGTAATTAAATGAATGTCAATTGTTTTAGTTGTTTCTGAGGGAGAGTTCTACATGAGTATTAGCATGTTCTGCTAACCCTGACGTTCTGCACTTCAGGCCTGCTGCAAACCCTTGGGGGTTGACCACTGACCTGAGACTCCTACCCAGACATGCCAAGTGCATCTCAATGAGACTGAGCTCTTTTTCTCAGTTTCTATGGAACCAGCGGAGCGGAACTAATATAGCACCCGCATATAGATGAAAGAATGAAGAGGAAAAAGGGCTTTACAGCTAAATTAATTAAGCAGATGTACCTGTCTAATTAAAGATGCACTGTCCCTTTTGTACCCTAGCTGCAGTACAAACAGTATTTAAATACATTCTCTACCCATTTCATCTATCAAAATATTTAGTAGGAACGCTCAGATGAAGGTGATATTAGCAAGATGAGCTTCCCATGTATTATTAATAGAAGGGCTCCCAATTATGCATGAATGCTGCAGCACATCTTCATAGCAATGGCAGAAAACCCAGCTGCCCAAGCAGTCACCAACCAGCACATTTGTAACAGGTAGGGCTGTAAAAATGTCCTTGTCCAGCTGAACACAAGGGTTTGTGGCTGGTCCCTGTGCCTCGAGCAGCCTCTGCCTCAGCCTGGTGCTACAGGCTGGAATTTCTCAGCTCAAGAGGCACCAGGGACTCAAATTCCTTGCATTTGGCTTTCTTAGGTTGCAAAGATATTTATTCTGAGACTTTCAGAGCTGCTCTCAAGGCTAGAAAGTCCAATTCCCACCCATCAAAACCCCTTCCAAAAGTATTGAAAATTCTGACTTTGAATTCTCACAAAATAACACAATATCTCCATTGCCACCTGGACAACCAGGGTCTTTCCACCTGAAGTTACACTACAGCAGCAAGAAGGAAATTTGGCCTGTACATTTTTCATTTCTCCATATAGATTTAGACACACAGAGCCAAAGACAACAACAAAGACCCAAATCTACTGAGAGCAACAGGACCAGAGGAGTCACCTAAACCCAAAAGCCTGTTCTTTCTGCCTGCACCTTTCCTGAGAATTCCAGGAGGAACCTGAAACTCCTCCCCATGCCCTGGCAGGGGGAATTCATACTCACACACAGGGAAGAAACAGAGGGAGACACAAGAGAGGCATCCAACCCAGTTCTCTGACCACAGCACAGATCACTCCCCTCTCTTACAGGCATTAAGGATGTGCATTTCCACAGCCAGAGTCTGAGACAGCCAGCAAGCTTTCAGCAGAGATTTTCCAGGTTAAAAGTTTTCATTTCTGCCATATCCAGCCAGAGAAGGGGAAAAAAAAAGAAAAAGAAACCCTGGACAACAACTTACCCAGGCACAGCTCAGGGAGCAGCCACAGGCAGGGAGTTGCTACCCCAGGAAAAGAGGATTTAGGGAGTCACCTGCTCCTGCAGCTCGTTATGGCCTTGATTGGGTTCTGGAAGTGATGGACCTGCAATCAGTTTTCCATGGCTCTGGGTATCTTCTCCAGCTGTTCTGAGTATTCCTGCCCAGAAGAATGGGGATGGCCACTGCATCTGCAGAGGGCTTGTCAGCACTTTTTAAACAATCTCAGTTACCAGGGGAGTGAAAACCTCTGCCCCCAGCCTCAAACACTGTGGAGAAAATTCACTGAAAAGCTGGGAGCTTTGTTTTTCTCTTTGCTTTAGGGTTAGCTTGCAGGGACAGAGGGAGGCAGGGAGTGCCTGAGTGGTTTTGGTGGAGAATTAAGACACAAACACATCTAACAGCTTTAATACTCCAAATTGTCTTCATGGGTCTTACATAGTGAAGACAAAACTATTCAGAAACAGAAAAAAACATTTGAATTAAACACAGGAGTTCCCCAGCCACGGTGTTTCATATCTTGAATCATGAAACAAAAGCCAAAAAACTTTCCCCTAAAGCCCAATTTCTTACCCTCTGTACTTCACTCAGCCTTGGTGAGCTTCAGATTTAGCACAGCTTGGCTGACTTCCCCCTCCCTGGTGATAACCTGCCACTTCAGCAACCAGACTGCAAATATTACAGGGAAAAATTTAAAATCAACTCTTCCACAAATCAACCCTTTTCATACTAAACTTCTAATGTTTTTTACATGGAAGAGGCTTAATGATACAGCTTTCTATGAACTCAAATATAACGTAAGGGTCTTGGTCAGCATTGACATAAAAGGCATCTTGGTAAAAATCCTCCAGGGCCTTGATATTGCTGTGATAGATGTTCAGGCGCCTCTCAATATTTTCTTCCTCATCTCTGGGGTTCTGCCTGAGCCGGGCCTGGATCTCTGGAGTGGGAGCTGGTCTGAATGTGATGTGGTATCTGGAGAGGAGAAGAAATGCCACTTTTTCTGCTCAGCCTGAGGACACAGCAGCCACCTCTGCAGATATTCCATGTTTTTACCTATCACAGCCCCTTGGCCTCTTTCTGCTCCAGGTTGGGGTTTTAAAACAAAATTTCAGGGCAGGTAATCCGTCATTGCTGCCCTCAAGAACCCTGGATCCTCAAAGGCCAAGGCTTTTTCTGGAGGGGACACTGGTGATGTTTATCTGCTCCACACAAGGAGAAATTTCTATTACATTACCCAGTGCTCCAGGTTCAGAAGCATTTCCAGATATTTTACTTGTAATCTTTGATTCCTGTCTTTAAAAAAAGTCTAAAAAACCCTAACCTTAAACATAAACACAGCCCCGTGTCCAGCATTGTTGGGACCTGTCACTTAAACTGGGTTTAAGGCTCTCAGGCATTTAATTGCTTTATGTAGCAGCAGAAGGTTAAAAGAGGTTAATTCACCTGAGATAGGTTTTGGTTATTTTTGATTTTCCAAATGCCAGAATTTGGCTTCCCTCAATTCACAGTTGTGGCTTCCCTCAGTTACTTCAGCAGAAAAGAGGATTTTCATCTTCACAGTCCTGCAGCAGTGCCACAGCCCAGCTCAGCTGACACCAAAGGAATTCTGATGATGTTCCTGCATTGCCCAAAGCTCCCAACAATCTCTAAAAGTTCATTTGCAATCAAGGGTTTAAATTCCCTGTTAGAATTGGTAATCCTAACTCTGAGTAAACATTTCCTCTGCCCTAGCACAAAACCAGCTCATCCCTCTTCCTGTACAGACAAATTTCCCGAAGTATTTTGGGATAGATGCAAAACCAAGGAGAGAGCAGAGTCTGTGTCTCTGCAGAGCTGCACCCAAGGATGTGTACACGGAGTTCATTCCACATGGGAATCATTTAGGGCACAGCTGAAGGCCACCCCCTGCCCTGCATGCCAAGGATTAGAAACAGCACCTAAAAGAATTCAATTCACGGAGAATTTGTGAGCAATAAACCCCAGAGTGTGGGAGAGGGAAGTGTGTGAACTGGAGCAGATACTGAGCAGCCTAATCCTAATGATAAGAAATGCAAAGATGTGGGAATGATTTGCTTCAGCCTGCTCCTTTCTGCTGAACAACCACATTGCTCATTACTAAAGCAAAGAGAGCAGTTACAGCAAATCACTGCTGCTGTCACAAGTTAATGCTGCACCTCGAGTGAGATGTCTGAATAATCATCCATCACTTTGGGACAAATCCACTCTTTGTGGCCTTCATCTTTGAGGGTTCAGGATTTGTATTTGATGCAATAGGATGCGCTCAGCCTTTAGAAAAGCAAAATGAGGGTTTCAAATTTCTATGGGGGGAATCATAAAACCAGGCCACAAGTGAAGTTGTGATCACAGTCCAACTCCAGCAGGTCTTTGGGAAGATAAATTTATTTGTGACCTGTTCCCTGGAAATCAAGGGTGGAGAAGGCAGGAAAGCTGAAGGTCACTGGTGCGACAAGGGGCTGTGACACCATGGAGATGAGCCAACCTTACAGTGACTCAGTGACTCAAAGGAGATTGCTCCAATGAGCAGGAAACACATTAATACCTCCCAGCAGACAGGACCATCACAGGAGCCTGGGGAAGTAAAATGCAGCAAGTTTTCCATTTTCCCCAGCTGGAAACCTTCAAAATTCCCATGGGGATGTCTGAAAAGCATCTGCATTTAAGCTAGGTTTCAGACATCTTCTCTCAGCATTATTTTCCCAACCAATTGAGTTACCATTAAAATGCTAGAGCTGAGCTATTTGCTGCTGTAGGTTTCAGGCACCAGGATTTAAAAGCCCCTCTTCTGAGGAGCTGCTGCAGCAGGAAGGTGGGCTGGTGCTTCAGGAGCTATGAAAGTTTTAACTTTGCTTTTAAGGAATCCCTAAGCAGGAGTAGAGCATTCCTGAGCTCCTTAGATTCCTAAGAAGCCGATTTGGTGCTTTCATCTCCCTGGCAGCCAGAAAAACGTTAGACATGAGGCAGGAGTGCTCACCTCTCCCCAGTGACAGGATCAGTCCTCCGCTGGGACAGGCGCTCCATGATGGACTCGTAGGGGAGATGAAAGAAGAACACCCTGTGGAGAACACAATTAAGTGCATGAACATCCTGAGAACATCACTTGTGACCTTCAGGGTGGGAGTTAATCCTCACCAAAGGAAGAGCAGTCGTGGCAGTGACAGTCCCCCCCAAACCTGCAGAGTCCCAGATGTGAGCACAGGATTTCTGCCCAGACTCGCTACTTTAAATGCAGGCGAACCCAATGGGAAGGAATGACAATGTCTTAATTCAGAAGGCTGAATTATTTCTTTATTATAACTATGCTAAAATACATTACTATAATATAAAAAAAGGAAAATACTAAAACTACATACTACTTTAACACAACTCGTGACCCTCTTTGAGAGCCCAGCCCCAGGTGGGTTGGATTGGCCACCAGGCTCAATCAATCCTCACCAGAATCCAACCAAGCACTCACTCCAGGTAAACAATTCTCCAAACACATTCCACATGAGAAAAACAAGGAGCAGAAATAGAAATTGTTTCCTCTTCTATTTCTCTCTGTGCACCTCTATGAAAAATCCTGAGAGGGAGAGAAATGTGCTTGCAGATCTGCACAAAGATCACATTTAACAATTAGCTCAGAACAAAATAAAAAATAAGGCTCCCTTTGAACCTATGAATATAATTTTTCCCAGCGAAGCACAAGCTGAAGGCTGTAAATACATCTTTCTTTACAACACACCTTCTCCTGCTGCTGCCTTCAAGGCCAGGCTTCCTGTTTTCATTTTTGTCTGCTTCTCACAGGAGATACTGCGTGGTTTAGACATTCACCAAAGGAACATTTTACACTGACTGGGTGGGATCAGACCATATGAAAGGCTGAGCTTTACCTTGGCATGCACATAGCAGATTACTAGAATCCTTTGTAGGATTTAAAGTTATGAAAATCATCTCTCTTTTCAAATGTTTACAGATAATGACTTCTATTCACACTGTGGTTACAAAATAACAGCCAGGAATAAAACATTCAAGATCTTGGAGATTCCAAAGACAGGAAAAGAACAACAGTTTCAACACTCTTTTATCCCTTACACTCTTAACATTTTGTTTTTCTTTGTTTCTGTTGCCCAACAATGGCACAAAAACGTGATTGTCAGAACAGGTAACATCTGATGATATGTCTCAAGATGAATATTCTAGTAGAGAGGAACAACATTTACACAGTCATGATAATTGATACGGCTTCCTGTTATATCCTGAGATAAACAAACCCACTGAAGGATTATAACCTGGCATATCAAGAAAGCTTGTCGTAATTCATAGTTAGGAACACAAAAAGTATTATGGTATTTGAAACAGAAGAGCCTAAAAAACTCCACTTAAAAAGCTGCCAACAAAATGAACTCTGAAAGCCTTGTCTGAGACTCCCTTCTTTTCCAAACAAGATGCTGCTTATTATCCAGTCTGGTGTCACCATTAAAGAGGAGTGGAGGGGAAGATGTGGGAGGGTGCAGAGATCCCTGCTAATGTGGATTTTTTTTCCCCCACGTGCATTGTTGTAACAGCACACACGGAATTCACTGTACAGCAGCACAAACTCCCAGCCCAAGGGTCCTTCCAGTGGCAGGTGGGATGCCTTACCCTGCCACTCCCCACATCTCCCACAGACAAGGGAAAACAACACTCCCCCAGGGCTGTCAGTTTAAAATCGTTCAGAAGCAGGAAAAAAAAAATAAAAAAAAAGATGAAGGGGAAAAACACTGACAGAATTGCAGTCTAGACTTAAAATACTTCCAATTAGAAAGCTTTATTACCATTTGGAAGGAGACACATACCCCACACAGTCTATTAGGCAGCCCCAGGAGGTTTACTCACAGGAGTAAAGGCTGTTTACACGGCAGCAGGCTGGGAAGTGTTAGCCTTGGCTATCTGATCCATCTCCTGCAGCTCCTCAAGGCACTTGTGAGCAACATTTGCCCTCTGTCCCTTGCTCAGGCTCCTGTGACTCTGCTCACATAACAAAGCTGTCCCTCCAACTGCCCAGGTAACACATTTGATGGATTTCTCTTGGAAATCCTCATAACACAGATGGCTGCACCCATGACCTTGATCCAGCAGCAACTGGAACAACTCCCTGCAAGTTCTGGATTCCTCTCCACACGGCGGGCGTGGTTTCCTCCCATAAATGCATCCCCTGTAAAGCTCTCTTTAGGAATCAGCCAGGCTTTGTATGTTGTAATGTCACAACTCCTATCAAGGGGAAATATGAAACAGATGTCATCAGGATTGGTAGACAGGGAGGAGAGGAAACACAGCCTCATATCAAAGTACACGACATTACCCTGCTGGATTAGCATCCAGCACAGCTCCTCTGCCACAGCTCCCAGCCCAGCTGCAGGAGGGGAGCGGTGGCAGGAGCAAGGGGAGGGGGGGGCTGGCCAGAGGGGCACCAGGAATCCTCACTCCTGTGCCACGGGCTCACAATCCACCTGTGGGCAACCAAAAATCGCTGGCATCCAGTTGGAGACTGTGGGGGAAAGTTGGTGCAGCCTCTGAGGTCTCCGAGGACACACGTCCCCCTGACTCCCACTGAGTGAAACCAGAGATTCCCGAGCACAGCTCTGTCCTCTCTCTTTTGTTCCATCTCCCAGGAGAGGGATTTGTGGGAAAAGGTCCGGTCCTGTCAGCTTTTATAGATGATAAAACTGTGAACACAAATGTTAAAAGGCACAAAAAAAATCCATGTGTCAGAATCCTGCCTCTTCCTCACTGCACTTGACATCATTTATCTAATCTAGTGCAGCTTCCAGATACATTAGAGAGATTAAATTCCAACAAATTAATAATGATGATGACACCTTCACTGTGTACCCAGTCAAATGAGAACTTGCTGCCTTTGGATGGTGATGAAATGTATTCCAGCCCTAGCAGCTGGAATGTAACTCTGTTTTCCTAGCAGCCATCTGGCATTCCAGAAGAGTATTCCAGCCACTTCTGGCTGCTGACTGTTCAGACAGTGTCATCTCAGAGCCTGGAGGTCACCAGGGCATCCTGATGCTTCCCCTGGTAAATGGAGGAGGAGAGGGAACAGGAGGGGTGGCAGGGGTGTTATTTCACCCTGGATTGTGAGACAGGATTTTTGGAAAAATGTGTCCCAACCACGCCATAAGTGAAGGATTTGTGACCTACACAACAGCATCCAGCTAATCCTGAGCTGCATTTGTTCCAGATGGCAACCAACCCACTTAATCCAAGTTATTAACAACTGGCAGTGCTCAGTGCTGTCCTCACAAGAATTTATTTGGTGGTGGTTTTCCTGTTTTCTGGATATAACCACACTGATTTCCAACACCTGGAAGGGAAAAATTTTGAGTGTTGCTGTAAGAGAAGCAGGTGTGCCTGAATCCTGGAATCCTGTGCTAGGGAATAAGGAATGCTCCTGCTAAGGACAGTCCCTTTCCAGGATGGCCCCACTGCCCTGCCAGCTGCCTTCACATCTCCAGGGAGCTGCAGCTCTGCCTGGGAGCCAGGCCCTGTCATTTAAGCACAGCTGCTTCATGAGGCTGACCTAGATGGATCCAGATGTTGGCTGTTCTAGACCTGAGCTATTTACTCAGGTCAGATTCTCATCCTTGGCATTTCCCATTGCTTGGAGTTGCTCTGGATTGACACCGGGGGAGTGGAGCCCAAACCCTTTTTATAGGACTGTTGTCTGTGAAATCAGATCATGCCATGAAATCAAATCCATACCTTGTTTTCATTTAAGGATGTAAAGACAACACAACAGGATATCTGAGACAGCATCCTGATCCCTACCTGGCTTTTAAAAGAGAGACTACTGACTTGCTTGTGGCTATCCCAGGGTCAGGCTGAGCGTTGCAACAAAGTTAGGATGCTTGAATTAAAACAAAAATACACCACCAGCCAATACTGGGCCACTTTTAATGCAGCTTTTAAACTTTTGAGTTGAAGCTGCAACTTTAAAAATAGTAAGTTATTAATCTTTCCCTTATTTTCTTGACTCCTATATATCTTCTCTGTCGCAGGCAGGTACCAGCTGCCATATTCCCATTCTTCATGCTCTGCACTCTGCAAAAAAAAAAAGAGGCCCCTGCTGGCCAATTCTTGTTTAAAATTGTGCATAATTGATAGTGGCAAATCTACCCCAGCTGTGTCTAAAACCTCTCCAGGGGCAAGAAAAACACTCTCTGTGACTGTCATTAAGTACTAAATTAGCAAGTGCTCCTGGCAGTTTACAACGCACCACATCAGCCTGCTTTAAAAAAAAAAAAAAAAAGAAAAAAAAAGTGAAGATCAGATGCCTGTGTGATGTCAAAGTTACAGCAAACTTTGCTGGCAGAACTTTGACAGACCCTCAGCTAAATCAGAGAAAAAAGAACAGGAAGGAGAGAGTGAAAAAAAGAGAGAGGAAGAGACAAAAAATTATCTCCTTTTCCAGGCAGACAAATAGAAAATGTCAAATTCACGACTACAAATAATTGTGCCTTTCATGAGGCACAGAACACTTCACTCCATATGGAGATATCAACAGGGCTGCTGATGCTATGGCACAATTCTTCATGGAGAACAACTTTCCTGGAGGACTCTGTTCTGGCAATGCAATGGCTACAAGTTCTGTAATTGAATATAAAGCTGAGAAAGAGCTGAGGTTGAAGTGTAAGGGTGCAGAAGGTCCTAAAAGGCCACCACAGGTACAATCCTTGTGTGATCCCTAGCACAAACACAAACTCCTCCCTTTGGTTCACAAAGCAGCCAAAGCAGGTGAGGAAGGAAATCACAGAGTTCTCACAAATGCATGAAAAAGCCTTGGGGGCATCATGGACTGAACTGGCAGAGGGACAAAACCATATCTAAAAGCTGTCCTGAATCTGGGTAAACTCTAAGACTCTCATTGTTAAAACTGACCGTATTAGTAGCTTTTAAAAGTTTCAAAAAGTGCACAAAACTGTACAAACTTCTGGATTTTACAAGCAGAAAGGAGCTTGATGGCAGCTTTAGTCAGGGTACAAAAATTATCAGCATTGCAAAAAGGTCTTTTCCTTGGGTAGCACCACTGAGTAATCACAACATGACAAATTAAGTTAGTGGTTCAACTTGACACGTATGAGGAGGTTCAGATTTGAACCCAAGTACCTAATTCCAGATAAAACCTTGACCATTTTATCTTTGTTGACTTTCCAGCCAGAGATACTGACTTGGATCAATTAATTCTCCTAAAGAACATCCCCTGTCCCATGGCATAAAGCCACCTTGAACCTGAAACCTTGGCTAAGCCTCTTCTCAAGCCCATGGCCCAGACACAGGCTGACAAGCAGGTTACATTTCCACAGTCACATTCTGCATCCCCAGTCCTCCTCTTAAAAATGAAAACTGTTTACACAGATCCCACCAACCTTCTCCCAGGGTTTGCTCAGGGTTCAGTGCAGCTCTCTCCAGGTGTTTTGCCCATGGGTAACCAGACTGCAAAGGCTCTGCTGAGGCTGCACCCCTGACTTGACATGAATCACAGTTTATTCCCTACCCTAAATACTCCTCCTGCATGTCTCTGCAATGGATAAAATGATCCTTATCTCTTATTTATGGAAGGAGCTGTTGGGAGGTTTTATTCACTTATTTCTTTCAAACTCTGGGATATCGTCTGATGAAAGATGCTTGATCCTATTTTGGGAAGTAATTTCACCCTCTAGGTTTCAACCATAAGGGAAAACACACTGCATAAACACTAAAACAGGTTAATCAGCACAAGTGTTTTGCTCATTGAGCCCTTACAATGATTCATGGCATGACAAGCTATTTCCAGAGCCTGGATCTTTTCAAATGGATGCATTTCTGTCAAATAACTACAAAAGTGGGGCACTATTCCCAGGACATGGCTGCTGGCCAGGGGAGTGAGGTGAACAGCATCCTTTGTGGATGCAATGTCTATCCCCCCAGCAGCAGTGCAGAGTTTTGACTCTGGTGGATGTTTTCCACGCCCCAGCTGGGCTCCAGCAGCCGGGCCAGCCGAGGTGACAGGGTCCCTCCTGTGTCCCAGCCCAGCAGCCTGGTGGCTCAGCAGTGTCCCACGGGTGCCACACCAGCTCACACAGAGGGAACAGGCCCTGCTGCCAGTCTGACAGGGCAATGGACTGGGTGTGGAGCTGGGATAAAGCAAAGCAGCTCCATGGATTGCCAGCAGCAAGGAACCCCAGGCCTTTGGGCAGCCAGAGCCCTTCCATGGTCTGCAGGACTTGGGGCTGTGCAAACATTACAGAGCACAGTGAGAGGCACACAGAGAGAGCAAATGTGCTCATAGGAGTGGCTTCAGTGCATTTTTAAAGCTTCTTTTGAGGAGGCAACATTAACTCTTTTTGTGTCTAATCAGTGGCTTGGATGCATTAATACCTGCATTCAAAACTGCTTTACATTTCTCTCCTCATTTCTATTCTTTTCCTCCTCCTTACTCTCAGCTGTTATTCCAGCATCTTTGCATTCCCCCTGGAGTTCATTCCAGCGGTGCTTTATGAATCACAGAATAAGATGGCAGCCAGCAGTGCCTTAGAGAAGTGTGGCTGGCACAATTTCTGCCCTGCACAAGGTTAATCAAACCCCTTCCCAGATAATCCACAGCCTCGGCAGCCCCAGAGGCCCCAGGTCAGGAAACTGAACCCTCTCCCCCAAATGCAGGCATGTTTCCTCAGTTCCCTGCAACCTTGCAATAATTAAATTCTGCAAAGCAAATCTGGAGCAGAGCAACAACTCCAGGGTTAAGCACCAGCAAACTCATCTCAGGACTGATGCCTTTGCTACCTGCCTGCAGCTTGGCACCAGCACCTCCTGCTCCTAACAAGGGTAAAACCCATACTCTGCCTCCTTATTAAATAAACAGAATCAAATTTAGAGTAAGTGATGTTTAACCCCCACCCCCAACATTTAAACACTAACTTTTGTCGTTAGTAAGATATTTGGTATGTAAAAATAAATAAAAGAACTGACACCGGGAAAGTGTATGATCTGGGGGCAAGGGGAGGGAATAAAAGAATGGATTATAATGTGTCATTTTATATATGTGTCAAAGGAACCCAATTTCATAATAGGGAATAAAAATTCCCTGTTTAAATACTGTCAAATAAATCCTCAAATGTAATAGGGTTCACTTGTGGGGAAAGGAAAACTAAATCTGATTAAATATTAATGTGGCGTAGTATTAATTAAGAGAGAAAAAAGTCCATCAAGAGAACCCCAATATGTTTACTGTGTCCCCAGGAAGCTGGAAAATTTCACAATCAAGTGTGTAAATGTTCTAAAAAAGGGTCCTGAATATTTTATGAATATTTGTCATAAAACAGAAATAATAACCACTGTGCAGAGCTATTAGAATTAATATTTATGCTGCCCGCCATGAAATATTCATGGGGACAGAGAAAGGGGGGCCCGTAAGACAAGAATTAATTTACATTGGGCTTGGTTTACCCGCTGGCTTGATGTTTAAAGACGGCTTGACAAGGCTCCATATGAATCCGTCAGTCACTTGCAGCGGTAGGTGGGGTGAAGGCAGGGGGGGAGCGGGTCCAGGCTGCTGACAGCTCACAGATTGAGTTTCTGACAGCCCTTAAAAAATCTAAACGGCCCCCCACCTTTTTTTCCTTCTTCCATTGCCCAAGGCGCTCTGTACTGCCACCGTTCATCCGATCTCCCCTTCCATCTGCTGAAATTAAGGAATTAATGAGCGCTATACACTTTACAGCAGGCCCCAGGAATGTTTACTGGTGATTAAATTATAATGCAGCCGAGCTGTATAATTCATGAACCAATTAAAGGAAGTGTTAGTTGATTTGATGGGATGAGGACGTACAAAAAGCATTTAACTAATAGGGAACCGTGGGCTGCCGGGCGCTTTGGCTTTCTCGGATTACGCGGCTAATTGCTCTGCTTTATAGGGCTGTCACAGATAGCCATACATATTTCATTGTTCTCAAATACTTCAATTGTTTGCTTTCGTGTTGCTGCTGTAATATGTAGAAGCCCAGCCAAACTTCAGTGTAGTTAAAGCACTACTCTGCAAAAGCAGGTTGCTCTGGGAGGAGGGAGGGACGAGAGGGGCACGAGGAGAAGGCTGGCTGAAAAGGAGTAACTTAAAGCCTCAGAGTTAAATGTCACTCAGCAATTACATGATTAAAAGGTGCAACATATGATAGTCTTTTGTTTTACAACTTTTTGGACACTAATATTCTATGCTGACTTCACCGTGGAGAAAATATTGGTGCGCTGAGCTGCTTTTTGTTTTGCTAATACTGAGGAGCGAACGAGGAAGGCGGAGAGGAAAGTGCATTAAAAAAACCCAGCAAGGAAGAGTTAGATTGCTGCGGTTATCAAGAATAACACATCGTGTTTAAACTTAGGGGGTTTGATATTCTAAAGCACACGAGAGATGAAGGAGGTTGATCTCCCATCCGGGAGAACATTCTGTGTCTAATTCAGGGAGCTGCTGAACTGCTCATCCCAACAACTCCAGTTTGCTGCACAAGGAATGGGGGAATTTGCCACTCCTGCTGTTTCACAAAGCACTCCCCCACAGCTGACAGGCCACAGGCTTTGATGAAACAGATTCTCTGGATTTGAAGGGACCTATCAGTCAAGTTACTCCTCAGTCAAAGCAGGCATGTTCTTCCAGCAGTGAAATCCCCAGCCCATATCCAGAGGTATTGCTGAAAAAATTAGGTACCATCAGATAAATACCTCACCCAGGCACTATTGTGTGGTTACACCCTGGCATCTATTGAATAAATAACACGCTGGGTGAATGCTGGATTTCTTTAACTCAGTGATGAAGACTGCAGCCCTCCATGTGTCCCTGGCAAGGTGTTCTGTCACCCACCTGAGGGACCCTGTGGCAAACCCTGACCTGTCTAATTTGGAGCTTCCCATTCCAAATTGTTCTACAAAAACCAGCTCAGCAACTTCCAAGTTATTATGTTATTAAGTAAAGTTATTGTAAGTTATTATGTAAAGTTTATAATCTGTTCATCCCTTTCCTGTTCCTTCCAGGATTTGGGTTTGGAAAGCAATCCCTGTGGAGAGCCCTCCACCAGAAATCAGGATTTCTTTGCAAGCCAGTGCAGGTGTTCAGCAAGAGACCTACATTCAGTGAATAATGACATTTTTCTAAAAAGCAGAGAAAGCCTAAGTGACCCCAGAAAGAAGGAGCTGCACATCCCATTTCCCATGGCAGCACTCAGATCAGCAGGCTTGGGGCAATCTGTATGGGACAAAAACTGGGGTGCTAAAGAAAAAAGATTTCTCATATAGCTTGACACTGATGTTAAAAGGCACACAAATTTAAAAAAAAAAATTTTAAATAATTCCCTTTATTCAGAACTACCATATATTGATAGTTTATCCCCAGTTTCTGGGTTAAGTGATGCAAAACTTTGGCTTAGTTTAACAGGTAGGCTCTGAAATAAGGAATAATGACACCAGTCACACAGCAGGAAAACTCGTCACCAACCCACTGGGAGGCTGAGTAAAATGGAAATTGGATTGCCTGCTCCAGAAAATAGAAAGGTTAAATTGTCTGAGAAATAAAGTTAATCCTAAACTCACCTAAGTGGGCAGTGGCTTTTCAGATAATCATGGGGACAGTTCCACACACTACGTGTGATCTTGGGGGGCTTTGAAGTACCCATTGCAGGATTAAATACATCTGCAATTTGGTAAAATCCATTCAGTGACGTTTCTGACATTGAGCACCTGGGACAGTAGCAAAGAGTGTTGGTTTTAACCAAAGTGTTTGTGCAAACCGAGCTCAGACTGTCCCAGGAACACGAGCAGCACCATGGGCATTACATGGGAGAAAAGCAGAGATGAGAACAGGCTCAGGAATCATTCTGTGCCAATGATTGCTAACAGGAAACGTCAGAACTTGGCAATGTCAAGGAATCAGAGGCACTGCAGAAAGTATTTTCTTTGTGTCTTTTGAAGTGCCCTGGATACAATCAATCATACAGGAAAAAAAACTCCTATATTTCAGTTCAATGTGGAAAGGGCTATTTGCATTTCAATATGTTCAACTTATCCTGCCAATAAAAACATGGAATCATGAAGAAGAGATCAGGCCACTGGAGTGAAAAACAAGAGATGACATCCTGCAGACCCTTCAGATAAAACAACTTCTTGTTTGTAACATTTCTGTTGACGTCCCAATATTTCTGAATGATTGGGTTTTCAAATGAGATCAGTCAGCATGCAAATAAGGAAACAGGATCAAGACATCTCCCATACCTGATTGGATAGAGAAATTATCAAAAGACTCTTTTTTCATATTAAATTTCCATCACAAAAGGTCAAACTTTCAACTCCCATTACTTTTGCTAACTGCATTTCACTGTGCCAGCCAGCTCACCGCTGCTGCTGTTTTCAGAGGAAAAACAGAGAAGTAACAAATGATTCCATCTTCTCCCACATCTGTCAGACAGGATGGACAAACATTTTTTAATCTTATTCAATTTTTCTCTATAGCCCTAAAAATCCTTGCAGCCAAAACATCCTTTCTAACCTAATTAGCTATTCCTAGGTTGCTTCTATTTTTCTTACAGGTTCTCTTCTTATTTTCTAGCCCACAGACTGACAGAGCACCAGCTGTGTTGCCAGAATGTTTTGTCCTACAATTTGGCCATTTAAAACACTTTTTGATGTGTGCTTTCCTAAAATATATGTCCCTGCCTTGTCTGGCTGGACTGCTGCCTAAATACACAAGTAATGGATGTTCCAGAAATGGCCCAAGACTCAAAGACTCAGCTCACACAAACTCAGAGGAGCAGCTCAGCACCATCCACTGATTTTCAGGTTTAAAGCTGAATTTTGAACAGCAGGGATAGCAAGTGGGGCAAGCACAAGAAAAATGAATTCATTAGTAAATTGGCAGGACTCGATGTATTCGTCCCATAAAAATTCTCCCTCGCCATGATTATCATTGCAACATATATAAGCCATCAGATCAGTACCTAGAGCTTTCTGTTGCTCTGATTTTCTCTGTTGTTCTTATTACTCAACAACTAAATGCTTCACAAAGCCATTTCCTACAGAAATATTTATGTTCCCAAATGTTTATTGGCCCCTCTATCATGATCAAGCTTTTATGAGCACTCTATACAGAACTCTGAATTAAATACATAATTCCTGCTCTATCAGATCTGTGTTTGTCTATTCCACATAGCCAGGCACTGTGGTGAACCACAGAACACCTTGCAGAAAATCTAATTTATATGGTAAAGATATTTCTATCCACACTGACTGTGTGGGCTGGTGATTACAGGAAGCTAATGAGGACGAGGAAGACGGAGGGCTTAAATTCCATTAAAGGCTTTTATTCATTGTGCTGGTTGTCCTGAACAACCTCTTCCAGTGATTTCTGCACAACCACAGGCTCTGAACCATCCCAGCCTGGAAGGAGGTGGAGGAAATGTCACACAAATGCTTCTGAATTGCCCCACATCACACAGGTGACCACAACAGCTCAGCCACATGGAATAATCAACCCTCAATCCCCTGGATCTGCTCTTCCTGGCAGCTCTGAGCCAGGACCACTGAACAGCTCAGATCAGGAGCTGTTCCCCCAGATTACTTCCTTCACCTCTGATTTTTCATTTTCCTTCTCTTCTCCTGCTGACCAGCAGTGCCTGTGGTGATTTGTCAATGTCTCTATGCAACAATTAAACAAAAATAACAAAAATTCTGGCCTCTCTACCAACATCACATCAATGCTCTCAGCTCCTCGGTGTCCAGCAAATGCCAGATGCAGAATACAGGGAAACCTTTTGCACATAAATTCTTAGGAATGGCTGGAGAATTAGGAAAATTAGGAAAAGTTCTGCCCCCAGAGGGTGGTGGGGCACTGCCCAGGCTCCCCAGGGAATGGGCACCCCAGAGGTCCAGGAGAATTTGGACACCAGGGACATGGTGGGATTGTTGAGGTGTCTGTGCAGGGTCAGGAGTTGAGCTCCCTGATCCTTGTGGGTCCCTTCCAGCTCAAGATATTTTATGATTCTAAGAAAATAACAGCAACTACAATTTATCTGTAAGTCTTTGCTCTTCACAAGTCTATTACTATTGACACACTAATTATCAGGCCACTTAAGTGGATCAAAAGTCATTATATGAAAGGTTAAAATCTGTAGTGTTCTCTTTTTTTTCCTGAGATATGTCTGGTCAAAGGTATTTTGAGGATGAACGGAGGATTTCAGTCACTAGGTGAGGTCTGGAGCTCATGGGATTTAGTAATGGGCTCTTCAGAGTAGATGAAGAAAATACAAAATATCTGCTGGCTGGAAACTATATTTGACATTCAGATACATTCATGACTGAGGTGTGGGATTCTAATAATGAGTAACTGCATAGGAAGTTATTCACTCATGGATTGATTGCACAGGCAACTTTTAAACAGAGTGCTTTCTCCCCCAAAAGGTACTCTAGTTCAAACAAGACTCTCTCTGAACCTGTTGTGAATTACAATGTGTTTGGAATTAATCAGGCAGAATCTGATGTTTAACAAAAAAGAAAAAGATGGATTTTTCTTCTTAGAACTGTTTTAAATGAAGACTCCTGTTCCTTAAAAGGTCCACCCACTATGCATAACTGTTTGTACCCAGAAATAAACTGAAGGAAAGGGCACTCACCTCCACTTGCAGCTTGCACATATCAAGAAAATGTGAAAAGCTGAATGTTTATGTTATTTCCCTGCTAATATAACACAGAATTCTGCCTAACACCATAATGAAAAATAGATTTTAAAATAAAATCCTCTGGTTCTTCCGAGGGCAAAGCTTCCAGGTTACCCATCAAGAATTTTCCAAGTGCACTGTTCAGACAACCACACAAACTCAGCAGCACACAGACTCTGTGCACCTTGTAAGAATGAGGAATATTCACAAACACCAGCCCTTTGCAGAATGTTTTTTAAGGGCAGGGAGGAAACCAGAACAAGTTTTTGTGTTTGCTTCTAGGAAAGAGCTTACACTGCCATTACCATAAATCACCCCAGAATATCCACAGTGACAGAGCACCTTTCATTAAAAAAAATACTGCAGCTTCCTTCAGAAGCACTGCCACTTGCCATTTCTTTGAGGTAATCAGATAGCTGTTAATTAATAAACCTGTCAGGTGAATCGTCCTGCTCTGGTCATCATTATCCATTCTGTAACAGAATCCTGCTCTCATCACTGCTATCCACCCCATAGCTTCCAGCTCAATTAACTTAATGCTATGCAAATGAGAGGCTCTCCTCATCATTAGCTTATAGCCCACAAATGTTAATAACATAATTGGGCCTTCAACAGGGTAATTAGACACGATTTCTTCCATTAGTCTTACAAGGCTAATTATTGTTGATAGGAGAGAGGGGATGAGTCCCAGTGCTGCATGCAAAGAGGGGCATCTGGTTAAAGCAAATATAGACAAAACATCAACAAGGTAAAACAACAGTGGAGATCCAGAGCAGGGTCAGGTAGGGATGGGGTGAAGGAAGATCCATCAGGAGAAACTTAGGAACCACGGGAGAAAAGAAATCCTACAAGAAAAGAACTGAAGCCAAATATCCAGCCTGATGCTGGAGCTCTCCTGCCCTTAGCAGTGAAACAAGGTGATGCTTAATAAAGCCAAGGAAGCTCCTCTCAAGCTTTTGCAGATAGGGCAGTTGGGAAGCTGTGCTGGTCAAAATTCCCAGGTTGGAGATGCAAATGTGTTTCCAAAGAGAAGAACTGAATGAAGAACTGAATTCATTCCTCCACTTCCCAGGTCATTGTGTCCAACCATTTCTCCTGCCCCCACTGGGCTGGCTGTGTTGGATCACAGCATTTTTCTGAGCAACACCTACTTGCTGTAAGAACCAGAGGAAACAGTCTCAAGTTGAGCCAGAGGAAGATAGTAGGAAAAAAAATTCTTCATGGAGAAGGTGGGACAGGCTGCCCAGGGAAGTGGTGGAGTCACCATCCCTGGATGTGCTCAAAAATGTGTGGATGTGGCACTTGAGGACGTGGTTTAGTGGTGAGCACCATGGTGGTGCTGGGTGGAAGGTTGGACATGATGATTTTAAAGATA
Organism: Lonchura striata; assembly: GCF_050655825.1. Classification (NCBI taxonomy): domain Eukaryota; kingdom Metazoa; phylum Chordata; class Aves; order Passeriformes; family Estrildidae; genus Lonchura; species Lonchura striata. The sequence goes on from NC_140719.1 coordinate 10,527,944, forward strand.
TTTTCCAAGCTTCAGGATTCTGTGATTGTAATTACAAAACTGGAGTACACTGAATTTTTTAATAATCACAAAGTAAAATGAGTGTCAGCAATTTATTCACAGAAAAGTAATAAACACCTGGTTTCAGTGTAATGGACTGGAAGTAAGAGTTCTAACAAAAAAAAAAAAAAATGGCAGCAAGTTTCCAAATTTAAATTATATTTTGGCTGGTGGAATGAAAGCTAAGGATTTGTTCCTGTGCCAGTTAAACCTGTGCACCCATGAAGGTTAGAAGTGTACAACTGGAGACTGAGTTCTGTGAGAAAACTGGACTTTCAAAAGGAGAAAGAAAACTTTACAGAAATATGGCACGTTCTCCACACCCACCACCACTCAGCTTTGACAGTTCAGGGTCTTGCTGCAAAGTGTTTAAAAAACAAAAAGTAAAACTAAAGACTGAACAGGACTCAAGGGGTTGAGAAAATACATTACTCCTTTATTTTGTATTTGTTTAACTTTGGGGCACATTCATGGGCAATATGAATCCTTTGATTTCACTGCAAGTATGTGAGGAGGAACCTTTGCTACTGGTTTCTCCTGAAAATCAGCTTAAATTATGTTCACAGAAGTAGCAGCTTTTACTAGAAGGTTAAATGAAACCATTACTCTTTTAACCTACTGTACCTTGGCCTTTGGTCATTCTCTCAACAGAACAGGATTGTTCTCTCACTGAATATCAGTGGGACATTAATCAGCATTATGTCAAAAGAATGACAGACTATAATTTTTTAAGAATTATTTTTATCAAAGCATGGCAGTGCCCTACTGAGCTAAGAGCTACAGAACCTGTTAGAAAAGGGTAATGTTTAAAAGCCTCTGTGGAATAGATAAAAACCTTTCACAAAGTGTATTTCAAAGGACAGAGTTCTGTAAAATGAAATTTTGCAAACATAATGGGTTTAGGGACAGAAAATATGATCCTTGCAAAGCATAAAAGCCCTGGGTCACCTCTTACACCTGAGCCAAAGGAGGCCAGTTTAAGTGAGAGTGATTAATACATTTATGTGACTGCAGGTGACCCAAGCCCATAAAATTGGATTCAGTGGATTTGTCAGATAACAGGGATTATTCCCACCTCTTTCCTGCAGAATAAGTTATGGCAGGATTCAGTTCCCCTCTCTTAAATTGCCCTGCACTTACTAAATTTACTCACTGGAAAATTCTGAGCAAATATCTGGTTCCAAGGCAAACAGCAGTAAATCCACTGATGTTTTAATGAAGATTACACTTTCTAATCCTCGTGGTAATGACAAACCAGTCTCCATTCAATATGCAATATTACTTGTCAGTTTTAATCACCAAAACTGTGTTATATTTGCTACAGACTGATGCACTTGTCTTCCTAGATCTTCAGCCTGGAGAATCCAAGCAAAAGCAGCACAATTCCTGTTCTGAGAGTTTTCTGCATGGGCCAATTTTGCCACATGAGCTCTGAGTAAAGCTTTACTCTGGGATTAGTCCCACATCCAACCAGATTACTAAATCAGAGCACAGCTGGCACAACCCTGTCCATGTTTTTACAGAAATTATGTATTTTACAGAAATTCTGAAATTCTGTCTTTTTTTTTTTTCAGAAATTCTGAATTCCAGTGATCGTGGCGTTCATAGACTCAGTTTTAACCTGTACAAGACGTAAGGGTGGCCTTGCTGCATTTATTCAGAAGAATATTCAGGCAAATTCAGCCACCACACTATTGAAGTAATCATGATGGGAGATGCTGGACAACAGTGGCCAGCCCTCCCTTCCCCTCGTGCTTCCTCAGCCACTAAATGTCTTCATTTACAGTTCTCACACATGCAAAACTCTCCTCAGTTTTATCTACACATGTCCTCTTAACAATGCAAAGAAAATGCCCTGGTTAATTAAACGTATTTATATTTAATGTTTTCCTCCCTCACTCATTTTTCAGAAGTTTTTCTGCCTATAGGCAGTTCTCAAAACCAATATCTTCTTTACAAAAATGCTTCAAACCCAGCTTTGCATGTGTATGGTTTTTATTTGTGTGTTAACTCCTGAGGTAATGAAGGTGAAATTTTGAAAATTACTGCCTTAGACCAAGAGGAAATAGTCAGAATTGACAAAGCACATAATACTTTACTTTATTTATTGGCCGTGAGACCAGTCAGCATTGCACACCATGAAATGCACTGATGGTGCATGGGTGCAGCCACAGCTTTTCCTACAGAAAATTTCCAGCAGAATTGTTGGTTCAGAGGGACCCTGGGCCAGAGAAGCTCGAGAGGAGCTGCAGGAGGAGCTCAGGCAATGCCCCAGCACCCCCAGCACTGCTGGATCCCAGTCCAGAGAGCAAACAGAGACCTCAAGGAGAGCTCAGGGAGCTTTGGGGATGCTCCAAAATGTGTGAATAAAAACTGCAGCAGAGAGGGCAGAGGGGGAAAGCACAGGCTCAGACTTAGCTACTATTTAAATGCCAGCACTTGGATTTCCTTGGCTGTTTCACTTCATTCCTTAAACCAAAGTTGTGTTTTAGGTGAATGCCCTGAACAGCCTTTGCTGGTTTGTAGAGATTGGTATCACAAGGTTGTCAATGGACTGAGACATGACTGCCTTACTTTGTCTTGTCTAAAATTTGCTACCAGTGCCAAAGACATCCAAATGAGCCCAGACTCTGCTGCTCTCACAGAATTTTCCCTCTCCAGTCTGGTGCTGAGTTCAGAAAGGCAGCCTTGATGTTGGTGGCAACTTCCAAGAGAAAGAGTTCCAACGTAAGGGCAACCAGGATAGAAAAGTCTTCAGGTTTCCTAATGTTTCCTCATTTGTGAGAGATGGTTACTGCAGGAAAATCTCCCTCCTTTCAGCAGTAAAAGGAATGAAAGGGTTGTGCATGTGGTGTTGGGTCCTTAAAAATAACAGTAAAAATAAAAATACTGACTTAGAAGTAGAAGCTTTTCTTCTTTCTCTTCCTGGAGACTTTGGAAGCTTGCTGAGATCAGAGCACTCCTTAATTGCTGTATCCAGGATTTCACCAGACAAACTCCAGCCATCAAAAGGAGCTTGTATGAGATGAGGTAACTTCTAAAAATAATCCCTGCCTCCCACAACTGAAGCCAAATATACCTCCTATTCTTGTTGGAGCAAAATCAGCTTGTGACAGCAAATGCAGCATCCTACAGAAAGCCCACAGAAAGATTTTTAAACTGCATTTGATGTTTTGTTATTGCTGGCTCAAGATGCATATTAATGCTTCTCCCCAGGAGAGAAAGGCTCTTATGGGACCAATATAGGTCAGGCAGAATGTGCAGCAGAAGTGACATAATCTTTTTATTGTAATCATCCAATTTTCTATCTATTGGATTATTTAAGAGCAAGAGCTTCTATTCAGAGTAGTGTTAGGAGGGAAGAGGGAGCACAGTCTGAGGAGGAGGAGAATGGAGAGTAAGAATTCCCCACCAATGGCTAAACCTCAGAAATCTGAACAAGGAGCTGCTTCCATGGGGTTTGTGTGGACAAAAGAATGAGGGTGAGTTTTTGCAGGATGTGGAACCCCTGGAAGTGCTGAGCAGAGCCCTCCTGCCAGAGGGACACATGAAGGAATGGGAGATTCCTGAATATATTTTGCCCATCACTCCATGCCCAGTGGTGCCTCTTGCACTGGTGGCAGATCAGGAAACAAAGGTAAATGATTTAATTACAATCTTGTTAATGAGCAGGATAAGTGTCCAAAATAAAGAGTGAAGACAATCACTGAGTTAGTCCTGTAGCTTGGAAAAGGCTACAGCAGTAGAAACTGGATTAAACTGATCCCAGTCCCTGAGTGAAGCAGACAAGTCTCAGGTGAGAGGAAGATTTGCTGATTTTGCCCAGTAAAAACTGGGATTTTGTTTGGGGAGCAGGAGCTGTGGGCTCCCCCCTTGGCCAGGGTGCTGTGGCCGTGGGTAAGAGGGGCAGTGCTGGGTGGGGAGCACAGATCAGGATTCCTCACCCAAAGCACAATTCCCAGCAAGAAAAAAAAAAGAAAATGATTGAAACAGATTTATGCTGCCTATTATTTTTACTATTTTACAAATTAATCCAAATCCTATATAGTTCACTTGGACTTTTTCTACAGTTTCTCTGTCTCTCTGGTGCAGGCAAATTTTATTATAGTAATTTAGTCCCTTGATTACTACATCATTTTTCTATTTTTTTTTTGCCTTAAAATGAGGAGAAAATAAGATATAACATTTCTTCTTTGCTACTCATCAGATTTTTGTATGCCATCAACCTAAACCACACCTATTATAAATACACAATATCCATCATTTAAATTGGGTCAAAGTTTTTAAAATGCTCTGTAAGATTTTTCCATGTCAGAATAATTCAATCACTATCATGTTTCCTTGATGCAACCATTTTGGGATTTAGCTTGTTCCTTGATAGGGATTTAATTAAGTCATTTACATGTAATTTCCAAACAAGTAGCTGTTACAGAAGGCAGCAAAGAAATGAAAAGGCAAAAAAAGGAACCCGAAGGCAGGAGATCTTTAACAAAAATATTTCTGATATAAAAATGAATCTGAGGAATACATATTCAGTGATAAGTATTCCAGTCCATGTCTGGTAAACTCTCAGATAATGGCAGCATGGTGGGGTCACTGGGGTTCTATTAGCTCAATTAATGAGGAGTAAGATAAGGCTAACACCCAGCTCTTCAAACGGCTCAAAAATAGAGCTGATAGTAATGGAGTTATTAACCTTCGCCAGCCATTGAATTTTACTGCTGATTCAAACTCCATTTCCTAGTTCAGGCCTCCATTAATAGGCTGTTTATTATCCCTAATCCACATTGGGATCAGCTGCAGAAATATGAAAGCCCCATGTAAAGACCAAGTAGTTCAAAAGGAAAAAGAAAATATTTTTTTTTCCCCCATTCTGATTTCTCCCTTTTCAACATATTCACAGGTTCTTCCTCAGAAATTAGGAACTTCATTATCCTAAACTGTTTGAATACATGTTCTCAGCAGTGTGGTGAAAAAGAAGCTTTAAATATATTGTGTAAAAAGATGACATAATTGGGAACGCAGCCACATCATTTTGAAGACCAAATAAAAACCCTGCTGGAAAGCTTGCACTGGAGAAGCTGCTGCTGTTTATTTTCTCTACTGGCAAAGAAACAACTTTAAGTTTGGAAAAATGAGTATTAGAAATATATTATTCTTAGGGCAATCCTTTAGCTCAGCTCTTCCACACCCAGCTTTGTCTGTTTGTATTTGTATGATTTGTAATGTAATTAATCAACACAGAAAAGTAAAATAACTGATCAGAAGGACAAACCCAGGGAAATAATGGAGCAGGGAAGTGGCAGTCCCAGGAGAGGCAGCAGCAGAGCTTTGGGTACCGTGGGAGGGCCTGAGGAGAGCTCCAGCACAAACCTGGCTCCAACTTTAACAGAGAAATCCTGAGTTAAAGGCTCTCATGAGATCTCTGCTGAGTTTGAACTCACTCAACTGAGATTTTTGACACTTTGTAAATTTTTGGTATGTTTTCAGTCAAAGAGACAACGTTTAGTTACCACAGTGTACACACAGAAGATGTTCTTCCAAACTCTATCCCTATAACATCTGATAGAATAACAGCAATTATAAATGATGGAGTTAAGATCAAAATAAAAATGCTTATTTTATCCACCTCCAGCACACAGTGCTGCCCTTAAATGCAATTCTGGGCGTCCCACCTCAGTAAAACAAAAACAAACCAAAAACTTTACTTCCCCAGTGAGGGGAGGAAACGGGATGACCAAAAGAAATAAATGATTTCTAGAAAAGAAAAAAGGATAAACAGATCAAGGTTCTTTGTCTGGGAAAGAAGTGACTGAAGGGCAAATACAAGAGGCTTAGAAAATCAGGAGTATTGAGAGACATGACTAGGGAATATCTGTAAATGTTTCTCAAGAGAAGAAATGCACCTGGGAAAAAATTATGAAGTATTTTGATATGACACCCGGTGAAATGAGAAACTCCTTTCCATGTGATTTGGTGGAAGGTTAAACCTAAAGGTTTAAAAAGAGACTATGAACTCAAGGAAAAGGGGTGATCAGAAGTTTTCCAGAGGATCCTCTGGCTCAGGGAATCCTTAAATTTCTGATTGCCTTAAGCTGGCCCAGCAGAGGAATGCTCAGGAACCAGCTGAAGGTGACAACAAGAGATTCACAATACGACCCTGCTGCTGAATCTTATTTTAACTCCAAGTTTGAGAGAGAGCAAAAAGGATAAAAAAATAGGATAAAAAGGATATTACACTGAGTTTTCAGTAGAACCACCCATGGCTACACTATACATATACAATAGATGTATACAATATACAACTGTACATTTCTTTTTGTTGCTTAAGCACTAATTAAAAAAGCCAAACCACCCATTTGGGTGAGGAACTGAAGCCAGCCCTTTGTGGCTCAGAGCTTCACAGCCACCCTGTGGTTGTGGATTCCCACTGGGGTGGGCACGAAGTGGTTAATGGCAGGAAATGGTTAAATTTGAGTCCCAGCTGAGAGGCCATTAACAGATCCAGCTCCTCCTCTGCCCTGGAGGCTGCCCCAGTTCAAGGCCAGCAGGATCCTGTCCACCCAGGCAGGAGCTGCTTCACAGGGCAGCTCCCTCCTCTCTTTCCTGTGCCAGTCCACCAGCAAACCCTCATTCCACTGCAAATTCTAATTTAAAGAAACCCCCTACTTTTTCAGTGAAAATTGAATTATTTTCCTTTTTGTTCCACAGTAGTTCTTTGGATGCGGTAGCCGATGCTGTATCAGGTTTTTCTTTTTTTATTATTACATTTTAACAAACTTTATAGCCCATTTTGTTTGTTTTCAAATAACTTTATTTTCCTTCTTTTCTACCATCAATTACTAGGTTTGTTTTTCTTTCTATAAGATGGAGGAGTCAGGAGACTGATCCTGCTCAATGCAGTATAATTTAGTATTATGTGTGGTAGCTTTATGAGGTGGGAGTCAGATAAAACATAGTATTTGAACACTAACCATTTATTAGCTCTAAGGAATAGATTTGTGACTTGACAAGCAAACAATAACTCTGTGTTCTGATCAGCCAAAGAGGTCTACTCTGAGTTCAAAAAGCAGAGTAACATTCTCTTTCGCAAATAATTTTGTTTACTGATGTGACTCGATTTTAATAATAAACTTGATATATATGTAAATTTATTTTAATCTAATTTCATCAACAGAGCCCTCCTAAAAATGAGACTTTGTAGATTGTTCTGTGTCTGATTTATAGATTTCTACATCCTATTCCCAGATTGATTTCAAGGTTATAATTCTATCAGGTTTTTCTCCTGATGTCAGAAACACCACCTCTGCAGATAGTGTTTTATAACTAGCATCACAACTGAAACTGAATTACTGCCCTGCTATCCTATGCTGCAATGTGTCCTTTTGTTTATAATCACCCTCTCTCCCTCACATCCCTTCCACTTCAGCTTCATGGAAAATACCAGCTCCGAGATCAATCAGGGAGCTCAATGCCTATTTCTGTCCCTCACTTCAAGCCCTGTATAAAACAGGGACCAAATTCTAAACTCAGATGTGAATGTGCAGAGCTCTTTAAAGTGAAGGGAGGAAATGGATCAGTGCTGAATTTCCACCCAACCAATTCTATAATGAGCTGCTCTTCCTCCCTTGATGAGGTGTGGGTGCTGGGAAGGAGCACACGGGGCACACTCCAGAATTCACACTGATCTCAGGGACTCACAGGGCTCAGGGATTCAGCACCTTCCTTCTAAATGCACAAGAAGAATAATCTGTGGGAAATTATGTTTCACTGAGTCCAGCACAAGTTTTGAGGTTCTTTCTCCATTTTTTTTTTTCATGCAATGGATTCCTGTTTAGGATGCCATGGTCTTACTTCGGATAAATAAAGTTTCTGCTGTTTCCACACACTTCCCTTTTCAAACCTTGATGGATGACTGGCAGCTCCCTCCCTCTGCACTCCCCTCCATTCTCTCCCCTACTCAACCTCAACCTTTTCCATCCTTCTCCTTTCCCTGTACAGGAAGGAATCCAGGCCAATCACACAGGAAGAGTAACTTTGCCAAATTAAACCCTGATGTGGGTAATGCACCTCTCCTACCACTACTTCTCAGATAAGAACTTCTTCCTTGGAAGCAGAAAGATCCCAAATTTCCAGTGTTTGCCTTTGGAATGGCCACTGTGCCAGCCAGTGGGATGGGCAGATCCAGGAAGGCCTGGGAAGGGGATGGAAAAGCCTCTCAGCTTTGATGAGTGCACCAGCACTTTAAATCCTCACCACCTTTGGACCAGCTGTGAAAAGTAACTCTGTTTTATTTGCTTGGCACTCGTAACAGTTCTCTTTGGATGCTGATGTCTCTCATATTACATTTCTGAACAATTCATTATAGCTCAAATAAAATGTAATTCTCGTGTTGTTTTTAATTATTTCACAAAACCCAAAAGTCTCATAATGAGCTCCTTGCAATACCAATATATTTCCATGGTATTATGTCAATGCTGAAGAAAGAAGAAGTAGATCCCCCCCTCCTGCTGCAAATAAAATACATCTTCTCATATAATCCAAACTTTAATCCATTTCTTATGGTTTGGCTTCAGAGGCAACTCAAACAAATAACCAGAACAACAAACCTCTTCTCTCTCCCACAGTTTGGCCATCTGGAGCATTTGTCAGGCCAGGGCTTTATTTCCTCCTCTCCAGGAGCAGGACCCCTTTCCTCACCAAGAAAACAAAAACTAAGATGCAGCAGCACACACACACAAAAAAAAAGTGTCAATAAAGATCTGTATCTTTCCACAAACAGTTTTTTCATCTCCCCAGTGGTGTGATGGCTGGATCTCTCCCTTACCTGTTGGGATTAATCTGTGCTTTCTGCAGCTGCTCTCCCTGCTCCACGTCCCTGGGGAAGCCTGAGAGCACCCAGCCATTGCTCAGGCAGTCCAGGGCGCTCAGGCGTTCTGTCAGCAGCTTCAGGACAAGCTTGTCTGGCACTGCAGAGGAGGAAAAAGGTGATATTTATTCTGGGTGTGAGTCTGCAGTGAAGGGAGATGCTCACAAGCCCTTCTGGAAGCAAACCAAACAGTTATTCCCATTCAGGACTGACTGGCACTGGGCATTGTTGCCTCCATTTATTGTCATGGAGCCCCCAAACTCACAAGGAACTGTAGGACCAAAGAAAAGGATTTGATTTTGCAATGTCCTTTTTCCTCTCAGCCACACTGGACTGGTGGCACAGCGACGTGTGTGACACAATCTTATCAAAATGCAAAAACAGTGACCTGAGCTGTGGAAGAAATCCTGAGAGAGGAAAGGAATTTCTGAGGATTCTGGATTGAACTCAGCAGGTGATAATGGTTCTGCCACAACAGTCCATGTGTGCTCCTGCTCCAATTTACCCAATGGCTTGAAGATCTTACAACTGAAAATAATTTTCAAAATTAATTTCAGCAACCCCTAATTTTAAAGCTAAAAGCTCTTTTCCTCTATTATTATTTTTCTTTAGGGCAAGAGAGAACATCAGCAAGATACTGACTGGGATTTCAACTATTGTGGAGTTTTTAAAATTCTATTTAGTGGGACACAGTGGTAAGGAAGCATCATGCACATTTTCACTAGAGTCTTTACAAAGTAAAATACTTAAGATACTTAAATTTGAAGGTTTTTTTTCTTTTTTTTTTGGGAGGAGGGATGTGCTCAGAATTAAATTATTAAGTTCAACAGGAGTGACTATAGATTTTCCAATGACTGCTGTCATGTCTCGGGCTCAGTGTCAAATAACCCCAAAGAAAGGACAGAGAATCACCTGGAGCTGCTTCCCAAAGCAGCAGCCAAAGCAATTCCCAAGCAGCAAGGAGAGCCCCTTCCCTTTCTCTGTCTGACACACGGGTGCCTCCATGAAAACAAGAGAGAAATTGCTACACAAATCCCCTCCATGGCAGGTTGATGTTTTGATGCTCACCCTGCCATCACATCTGCATACAAAAATACAACAACAAGTGCTTGTAGGAGAGTGTACGTGTCAGATTTCTAGCACTGCACTTCTCCTCAGGACAAGCTGACAGCAATCTGCCTGGATTTTAGCAGAGTGAATTATTAGCAGTGCACAGTTCCACCCCGAGAACAAGCAGGTTTTAAACTGCAATAATAGAATCCATTTGCTTCTGGTATTTAACATTGTGACTCTATCATGAAATTCATGGCTTCTCCTTTAAATAATCAAATTACTGAGTTTACAGAACTGCACTCAGGATTCAATGTACCAGCAAAAAGAGAGAAAAACCGCAGGGAATTAATTAGGAAACAGATTAGTGTATTAATTGAGGATATCCACTTCACATTATAAAAGAACAAGTTAAAGAGAATAATATTCTCCATCTGCTGAAAGGAGAAAAAAAAAAAGGAATGGAATAAACCCACACACTTGATAAAGAGCAAAATGACAATGCAAAAACTGGGTACTCTGTTAAAAATGGGATTCATAAATTTACTGCAACAGTAGCACAGCAGCAGGAAGGAATTCTATCAGATGGAAGCTTCTTCCCTATCCAAGACCTGAGCTGCAGGCAGGCATGGGAGGGAGAGCAGGAGAATTTCAGTGCTCTTTCCAGGGCAGTTGTCTCCCCACCCTCCAGCTTACAAGAATTAATACAAACCAAATACATCCTTGCAGGAATAAAGCAAAACAAACCCACCTTCTCTTTCCCAAAAATGCATTCCATAGAAAGACCCATAGTCATTTTCCCATAGTCCTGAATTTCTGGCTGCAGCACTAAACTTCCTTCACATGTGTTATTTTATGACAGCTCCTACTGGAATCATTGACATGGATTTACAGAGATGCCAGCTGAAATGATTTTATCTTTTCATTTCAGAATGCTCAAAACAGTTTTGCAAGGAATTGGAACAAAACCTACAAACAATGAGTAGAACTGCAGCAGGATTCTGGCAGCGTTGACACCCCTGTCAGATGAACAGGGATCAGGGCAGGGGCTGGAAGGGCCAGGAATGGCACAGGAAGATGGATCTCCTGTGCTGCTGAGCTTCCTGCAGATCCTGGGAGATTCCCCACTTCCAGACTGCTTCCAGCTGAGCTTCCTGCAGATCCTGGGAGATTCCCCACTTCCAGACTGCTTCCAGCCTTCATATGGGGAGGAGAAACACTGCAGCCCAGGAGGAAATTAAACAGCAATTGTGATGGGAACCTGGGGCTTCTCCTGGGTCTGAGCACTTCCCACAGGCCTTCTGTGAACCCTGATGACCAAAATCCTCCACTGTGGTCATTATTTTGGAACAAAACCGAAGCAATCACACAAGGGGGAAAAAAAATGAGAGGCAGAGAGAATGAATTAATAGTTTATCTAATGACACGCCAGGTTTGGGGTGTTCTGAGGGATGCTGGGGACACCTGACACATCTCTCCCTTCAGCCAGGAGTGACTGCAAGACATCAGCAACACCCATGAACACATATACATCACTGAATAATATAGATGCTTACATATTTTCTGTGCCTCCCTCTAAAGCTTGATGGTGAGAAATAAAACATAAACAAGTCAGACAGCAAGCTCTGCTCTCCTCTTGATTAGCAAACATACCTATCACTTCAACACAATGGGGGAACAGAGCTTGTTGGCTGCTTGGTGGCATTACAAAGTACATCAGCTGCCCTTGAACAGGAACAGTCACACTTGAAACAGCTGCATTAAAACTGTAAAACATCTTCCACAGACCAGAGGGAAGGGAAAAAAAAAAAAGAGAGAGAGAGAAAAAATATCAGTATTATTCTTATTTTGTCTTACAGACAGAGTAGGTAATGAAGAACTCTGCAGTACAGAATTCCTTTTCACTCATGTGGAACTGTCTCTGGAATGTAAGGCAAATTAATAACCTGTAATTGGAGGGGCACACAGCCTGTGAGGAACTAGCCAGAGGTCTCCTGGTCTTAAGCACATGACCCAATGGGCATATAGCAAAGTAAAATATAGAGATTTCCTGATGAGACAGTCAATCTACATGTTTTAAGGAGATTATGAAGCACAAGAGCTTTGAATAATCAATTCCTTTTCAACATAAGCTTGTGCAAGTTTCCAACTCTGAAAGTTGGGGAAATGAGACTCGAGAGAGATTTTACTTTATCATTAGAGAAGTCCAAAGGTAAGTTTCTTGTAAAAATTACAATGTGCTGCTGCAAAGAGATATTCAGACTAGGCAAGGTGAGAGCACATCTCTATTAGGGAGAGAAATCGAGGCACAGGAGTAAAATTCAGAAGTAAAGGTGCAGAGGCACAGAGCTGCAGGGATTCCTGAGAGCATCAGGCACAGCATCAGGACCACAGCAAACCCCAGGCAGGGAAGAGCAGCAGAATGAGGCCACAACCAGCTCCGGATGGAAATGTAATTTATCTGTGCCTACACCAACCCCACACTCCGTGTCTCCTTTATCTCCAACCTGTTTCACCACGTTAATGATCAAGATTACGCCCCTGAATTGGCAGCTGAGGATCTAAGAAGTGATTTAATCATTTCAGGGGTTTGATCAGGCAGGGGACAAGTGTTTAAAGTTCATACTGGAACTGCTGCGTGGACACCCTGAGATTTTTCCATCTCCAGGGTTGTAAATCAGCACCCTCCAGCAGAACGTTTAAAAAATAAATTCACTTCTCAGAGCTTCAAAGGTTTTCACAGGTATCAGGTGCTGCTCATGAGAAGCTCGTCCTCCTGAAGCTCACAGGAGTGTGGCCTATTAGCTCTTCCCCAATCCGTGGATCTGCAGGACTAAGAAACCCGGATCAGGCAATCAGTTACAAAATCAGGCAATCAGTTACAAAATCACACCATCTGCTCCAGACAAAAGTAATAAAGGCGCAGTCTGAAAGGGAAAAACACCACTTGAGAGATTACAGGGCACTCTTCTCCAATAACTGCAATGCTGTCGGTGCTCCGAGCTATACAATTATCATATTTAAATCGATACCTCCTCCGTGTATTTCCCTTTAAAACAGACTTTTGAAGGGCATCACCTCACTTCCCCAAACCTCTAAAACTTCCATTCTAAGTACAGCATAAATGCATTTACAGATACAAATTCTGTCAGCTTTGTGCTCTAAAAGGTCCTTTTGACAATACTGTCCATCCATGCTTTATCCCACTTAGAGAGATTTTTTTTCAGCAAGGTCTGAAGACTTTCACAGCTAATTCAGATGCCTGAGGCTTGATCACAGTAGTTGACAGATAACATCGTGTCCTGAGTACAAGCTACTGCCAAATGCTACTTTCCTGAATTGTCCGGGACATCCCAAATCTAACAAAGCATGAGATTTCCTTATTTTATTGCTCTAGAAACTTTGGATGATTCACAATGCCGAACTGGCGTTTTCTACTCTGTTTTCTTGCCAGCATAAAGGTGCTCAGAGATGCTATGGACTGAGGTTGTATAAATCGGTTTTTAATGTGTTTGAGAATGATTTTGCAGTGATTTACCGTGGCTGATCGGTAATTTCGGCTGATCCTCCGAGCCGCCGGTGGGTGAGGCCGGGCAGGGCTGGTGCAGCCGGCTCGGGCACCGTAAATAAACACCGGCACCGGGAGGAGAGCGCCGGTTCGCCTCGCTGGGGTCAGGACGGGGGGATCGGCTCCGCCCGGGGACAAGTCCCGGGAGGCTCCGGCCCCCGCTCCCGGCGGGGCTCTGGGTGCTCTCCGTCCCTGCGCACCCGGCGGGGTCCCCAAGGGTCCCGGGGGTCTCCAGCCCCGCGGTTCCGCACGATCCCGGAGGTCTCGGGGTTGTCGCGGGGCTCCAGCCCCGCAGAGCCGGGATGATGCCGGGGTGGTCCCGGGGGTCTCCGCCCCGCTGGATCCCGGTGCTCCCGGGACTGAGAGTCCCGCAGGATCCCGGTGCTCCCGGGATGATCCCAGTGGTCCAGGGGCTGTCAGCCCCGCAAGACAACCGGGATGATTCCCGTGTTCCCGGGGCTCTCAGCTCCGCAGGATCCCGGTGTTCCCGGGACTGAGAGTCTCGCAGGATCCCTATGTTCCCGGTGCTCTAAGCCCCGCAGGATCCCGGTGCTCCCGGAGTTCTCAGCCCCACAGGATTTGGCTGCTCCCGGGATGATCCCGATGCTCCCGGGATGCTCCCGGGGCTCTCAGCCCCGCAGGATCCCGGTGTTCCCGGGATGTTCCCTGTGCTCCCAGTGTTCCCGGTGCTCCCAGCCCCGCAGGATCCCGGTGTTCCCGGGATGGTCCCGGTGTTCCCAGCCCCGCAGGATCCCGGTGTTCCCGGGATGTTCCCGGTGTTCCCGGTGCTCCCAGCCCCGCAGGATCCCGGTGCTCCCGGGATGTTCCCGGTGCTCCCGGAGCTCTCAGCCCCGCAGGATCCCAGTGTTCCCGGGATGTTCCCGGTGCTCCCGGAGCTCTCAGCCCCGCAGGATCCCGGTGTTCCCGGGATGGTCCCGGTGCTCCCAGCCCCGCAGGATCCCAGTGTTCCCGGTGCTCCCAGCCCCGCAGGATCCCGGTGTTCCCGGGATGGTCCCGGTGCTCCCAGCCCCGCAGGATCCCAGTGTTCCCGGTGCTCTCAGCCCCGCAGGATCCCGGTGTTCCCGGGATGTTCCCCGTGCTCCCAGCCCCGCAGGATCCCGGGATGTTCCCGGTGTTCCCGGGATGTTCCCGGTGTTCCCGGTGCTCCCAGCCCCGCAGGATCCCGGTGTTCCCGGGATGTTCCCCGTGCTCCCAGCCCCGCAGGATCCCGGGATGTTCCCGGTGTTCCCGGGATGTTCCCGGTGTTCCCGGTGCTCCCAGCCCCGCAGGATCCCGGTGTTCCCGGGATGTTCCCCGTGCTCCCAGCCCCGCAGGATCCCGGGATGTTCCCGGTGTTCCCGGGACGTTCCCGGCGCTCGCAGCCCCGCTCGGCCCGGCCCGTTGGCTGTTCTCTGTCGCCACCCCGCGGTCACGGCGGGCAGCGCAGCCGGTCCCGCCCCGCGGGCAGCAGCGGCCGCGGCGCCGCCGAAACCTCGGGAAAAATTCGGAATTCGGGGAAAACGCGGCCGCTCCGGACGTGCTGAGGCCCCTGAAGCCCCGACAGCGCCGGGCTGGAGCGGAAGCACTGACAGCATCTCCGGTTGTACCGGGTTTGAAGAAGGGCCAGCAAACACCGGCAGCGCCGCGGGTTCGCAGCGCTGCGAGCACAACGCGGGCTGTGATCCATCAAAGGCACCATTCCTACAGAAATCCCGTCTCCACTCGCTCGTCTGACACTGCTGAGAAGGGCTTCTGTAAGAATCGCAATAATTCTTTTAATACGGTAAAACAAACAATGCGATAAAATATTTAATTTCCACCTCTAACGTATTTTTGCTTGTTAGCATATATTGAAACCAGTCTTTTCTGGTTTTTGTCGTTTTAGGGTTTCAGGGATTTAAAATAGGAATTAGCTGTATTAAAGTGGAAATGGTAGTATTTCTAAAGCAGGTACAATCCCAAATTATCGATTATGTATAAACATAAACTATATGATACAAGATCAATTAAGACTTTTAGAAATTCTTCCTCATAGGTATCAAGGCAGAGATTCAGGAATCTACATCTGATCACATTTAGTGATGAGATTCCAACCTCTTACACCACTTTACATGTTAGCAGCAAAGGAAATGCAGCCTAAACTGAATATCAAGCATGCAAACAAAAAGCTTTTTTCCCACTAAAAACGGCCTCTGTGCTGTTTTCCATGGATTTGCCTGATTTCCCAGGGAATCCCAGGTGATGCAGGGCTGACTCCAGGGTCAGGATCCGCATGCCTGAGCTCCCACCCACACTCCCTGACTGGGGCAGGGCTCCAGCTGAACGAGGGTTTCTGCCTCAGTTTACCTTGCCTGGGAGACAAGAGCTGCTCTGAAGTCTCTCACAGGGATGTCTCTACTCTGAAAGTTTCTAAAACCAGTAACAAAATGGATATTTGTATTTGTTTTTACTCCTTTTGTTTCTACAGAGAGACTACAGTTGGACAGAGAACGACTTATGCTTCAAACCCGTTGAACTCCTCATTTCCATCATCTACCAAATTCTTATTTCCTCCTTATTTCGAAAAGCTCAGCTCTGCTGAAGAACACAGTGCAGAATTTGACGTACAAACCTTTCTTGACAGTGATAATATAAAAAAACCCAGAGGAATAAATTGGTCTGATGAACACAGTGAAAAACATTATGGCTTTTTACAGCAAATGCTGCTTCCCGTGGGATGAGAAGGGAGGGTGCTCCTGAAGAGGCTCCTCATCCCCACCAGGGCTGCCTGCTGCCACCTCGTGCTCCAGACCCCCAAAAGTGGGATGGATCCTGCCCTGTCCTCTGTCTCCCCTTCTCCTGACACCTCCCAGCCACATTAAAGGGACATTAAAAAATAGAAAAGGATACTCAAAAGCTGTTTTGTGTTTTCCTTGTCAGGCTGTTTCATACAGCAGCCTGGTTCTGTTTGTGTTACACCCCGTGAAACAGAGACAAACCCAGAATTTGATGTTAAAATCCAAAAAAAGGAGGATGCTGACAACATGGAATGTGCTTTTCCTTCTTGGCTTTTGTAAAAAGATTCCTATGCTACCTCCACCCCAAACTCAAAACCACCCAGAATTCAGGTAAGCAGCCCTTTGGTGAGGACACAGTGCTGCAAGAAAAGGAAAGGAACCCCCAATTCCCTAAATTTTAAAGAATAACTGTCAGCAATGAAGATCAATATAAATATAAAAGATTAATACTTCACATTTATATTGTACTTTGCGTTTTAAAAGCCCCTGACAACCACGAGGCCCCAAATGGCCAAGGGCCACATTTTCACTCAAATCCATGAGGGTTTGTGGCACAAATATTGGAATATTGATCCTCCAGCAACAGCAGGAATGGTGAATATCGCTGCAAAACCATTTTATATAGGCAGGACCATATCCATGAACTGACTGATTATCACAATTGCCCCAGAAAACAACTGCAGTCCTCTCTTTAATCAAATCCCATTTATTTTGCCTGGTCTGGCTTCCAGGGTTGGCTTTTCAGGGTGGATTTTTTGGTTGCTTTGTTTTTACTCCTAAGTGGGGTGGCCTTTAAAAATCTTTGTAGACCAAGGCTCACTCCAGCTCTGAGTATCTGCCAGACAGATACACCAATCTGGATTGTGGAATAAAGACATTCTAGATTTTCAAATAAAGGAAAAGGGAATTCTGATTTATCGTCTTGCAGGGATTCAACACATGAAAAAGTAAAACTCAGGGGAAAAAAAAATTACAACCTACTTGCCCTTATGTCTGCATTTAAAACTTTCTATTCTACAAGCTTGCATCTCATATAAAAATATGGCCACGTAAAAGAGAAAATAAAAAAAATAAATTTTATTATGTTCTCTTGACCACCAATTTTCTCCTAGTAGGAAAAGAGACTGCTACCTATTTTCCATAAAAAAACCTTTGTAGCAGTCCCAGAGGAAAAGTCAAAAGTTTGACTTGAAAAACGGAGCTACTTCAAAAGCATTGTCAAACAGAGGTGAAGGTTTCTTAAAAATGCATAAATTAAAGTGTGGTGTATTCATAAATATGTCTGTAACTTTACACAGTTTATTCGTAAGCAAGGTGCACATTTAGGGGAGCTACAGAATTGCTGTAAAACTAACTTAAATAAAGTAGAAAATCGATTTGTTTATTAGCTCCTGTTTGGACTCTGTGTGTGTGTGTGTGAAAAATGAAAGAAAAATGGAGAGTTTTTTTCAATAATAAAAAGGGAGTTGCACTGCAGGGCCCCTAAAGCTTGTGAAAAATTAAACTCGACGGATTCAAACTGTCCTATTTCCACTTCAAAAGAGAAGAGGCACTGAGCTCTTCCCAACTTATCTTCAAACGCCCAGCACCCTAGAAAGTTTCTTTAAAAAAAATAAAGTCTCTAGTTCCCCCAAGCACTGTACCCGTTACTGTAGCTGCTGTCTCTCCCTCTTCTAATTATACCCATGTGAGTCTATTAATCAACTTGTAAATTATTTAGAGAGCCATGCGCTGTCTTCAGCCAGTACAAACACACTGCATGCAAAGGCTTGCTGAAAACCAATGGAGCTCCCAAAGGGTCTCTGCAATGTTCAGACAGCTTGCAGCTCGCCAGTACAGCACTCTTAAAAACAAGAAATAACACTGAGCTTACCCCCTCAGATATCAAGATTTACTCGTCCTTTCAACTCGGAAAGTCTCGGCGAGTTTTTAACAAAGAGGAGCTGCTCTATTGTCAAATCTGTGTTTCAGGCTCAGTGATGAGAATATTAATTTGATGTCAAAAAAAAAAAAAAACAAAACAAAAGAAAAAAACCAAAAAAACCAAACCAAAACAAACCCACCCCGAACACAGCAAAGTGTTTTCAGTGAGACTGTGATCACAATCACCAGGGGACCCCAACTTTCAAAAAGCACCCCTTTAAAACCACTGCAATTTAAAATAAGGGGAGATCTGTGTTTGTACAAGTAATAGTTTTTATTAGAAAACAGGAGAAATTAGGGAATTCCAGATTTTACCCCCTACGTGCAGACTGCCATTGGGGACAGCTTCAGATATTACAACTTAAAAAAAAATAAAATAGAAAAAGGAAGAGGAAAAAACCAACACAGATTGTGTGTGTTCAGCTCTAACAGGCTGCAAACAGTGCAACGTTCTGTGTGTTCCCTGAATCAGTTCTCTTACCTCCTGAATCTTCATTTTGGTGGGAAAAAATCCAATCACCCAAACTAATAGTAGTTCTCCCAGCTGAAAAGCAGAATCTTACTGGTTTGGGAGTGGTTTTTTTGGTTTTTTTTTTTTTTCCTTCATGCTGCTTTCCTGTCATCTCACTTTTCTTGGCTCTATTTATTACAGCCTCACAAACAGATATATTAATTAGCAGTGATCACTCCATGATATTTCACCACAAAAACTGGACAATGACATGCAGATTCCAACTGACTGATAACCTTCCCTGCCTTTGCGATGCCCCCAAAATGCTTCTGCTTGTCCTTTCATTAATACAATGCAAACACCTCAAGGGGCAAACACCAGGGATATTTAGGTGGGGAAATCAAAAATGCTTTCTGCATTTTTTTTTTTTTGTTCTCCCAGGGTATCAAATTCTGACAGACATCTTTAAGGTGGTGAACAAAGATCATGCAGATGGAACTTTTAATTAGTGTTTGCCCATGTTTTCAGTGAAACATGTCCAGCTCTCCTCAGAATTGGAGCAACCTGAGAACAGGAATTCTGTTTGAAGGTCTCCTTCAGGCCTGTGGGGTCTCAGCTGTCCAAGGGAAGGCCAAGTCTATGGAACTGCCTCCTCAGAACACTTCAGAAGGAATCAAACCAAATAAATTAATTTATGGCCCTTGTCTTGCTGCCTGTGGGAGGGTTCTGGCCACTGCATTCACCTCTTACTCCATTTCTTCCCAGGCTATCCAAGCAAATGGTGTGTGCTGAATTTAGCATTATTGACCAAGAGTTAATCTAACTGTGTTAGGGACCAGAAGATTGGCCTTAGACTCCAATGTTGGTGATTTTCTGCCCAGAGTATAGTTAACAATAACTACCCAGTACTCAGTGAAACCACAACACCCTAAAGGAACAATCTCTGCATTTCAGACTGGTTGTCCAAAGCTTTCAGGCAGAAAGCTGTCAGGTTACTGAACTTATCACCAATAATGCATTTTTCAATATCTAGTGTGCACCTATTGTAGACTAGAATGTTCTGGGAATTAAAAGATTAATGGGCTCAAAAATATCTATGCTGCCTTCCTTAAGTGAAATAAATCACCATATACAAAACATCAGAAAATACAGACAGTGGGAATACTGGGTTGCCTTTTGGGGTGAATAACAGAATTGTCTGGGCTGTTGCTGAAATACATGAAGCAGGAGTAGAGGAAAAACAGCACAAAGAATGTGGATGAATCCTAAAGCCATGAAGAGATGTGGGTTAGCCAAGCAGAACTGGAGCAGAACAGGCAGTGGGCAGCCTCAGTAACTCAATAATGAGTCAGGCAGGGCTTTGAGCTCTTACAGACCACAACACGCCCTGTTGGCACATCTTAAATGACTAATTGCATGCAATCAGTGGTGTCCACAAGAAGGGAAACACACTGAGATCAGTCCCCTGGGGGAGCATTTTAAGAATATATGAGGCATGTCCTCAAGCTTTTATGGCACTGCTTTCATTTTGACAAGTAATGATTGGAGAACAACATTTTTCCTGGTCTGCCTTTGGTTCCCTTGCTCTGTGCCAATGTCACCCACAGGAACAGCTGAGCCTCTAAACAACCAGAAATGCAATGAAAAGGTTGAAGTTCTAATTGCTTTTCCACTTACAACACTGTCTGCTATTGGCTACGCTGAGTTTTTGCAAGTGAGATTTTCTGCAAACTGACTGCAATCAATCATAGCAGGAGAATATTTCCCCTGTTTTAACCTGGGCTGCAGCAAGAGAGCAAAGATGCAAAGATTCTTTGCCCACCTTTCCTCTTCCTGTGTTATTCCATTTTCTCCAAGCCTCTTGTGAGGGCAGTAATGAATTCTTGTTAGTGTTTACTAATGTAAATTCATTCTTTGTTATCCCTGGGAGAGGAGGATTAGCAAAATGACAGAACTTATTATTTCTGGTTTTGCTGGATGATACTTATCTTTATTCAGCCCTTAATTTTGTGCTGTGTCCCACCAAATAAAATATATATGTGCATATCAGCAAATCTAAGGGAGAATTTTTAGCATAATGCACAGAAATATAGTTATGATCCTTATTAATATTCAGAAGTGTTGTACAGCTTTATCTGTGCATGCTGTATTAAAAAAATTAATCTAAATCTGAAATAATTTCTAATTTGGAGGAAGAAAGGAAATACAACTTCAATTTCATTTTCCTGAAATGAAAGCAGCTCCCTTGGACTAAGGATGTGCATATTTTTAGGACTGGCTAAAAATTATGATCTGTGCAATTATTTTACTCTACTGGGAATGCATCTCCTTTAAGGAACTTTAATGGTTAAGATGAAGTTTATAAAACACACAAAGAACATTTTAGTAAAGGAAGCTCTTAGAGGAGCTATCTTGGAATAAACAGATCATCCAAACTCCCATCTCAGCCATAACTGAAATTTAGAGAGTGAGGTATTTACAGTCCTCCTCTCACCAGAGATGAGCAGACAGTGAAATTACAGCATGCACATAAGATTCTGAAATTAATGGATACCATGAAAGACAGGCCTAGAGCTTAGAAAGGATCTCCACGTGGGAGTTAAAGTGCATCAAAACCAGCCCCAGTTAGGTCAGGAAGGAATTATTGCTACACCTGGAGACCCTGAGTCCCTGCACACCATACCCTGACATCTCCTCCCTTTGAGTTAAATGCCTATTCTGGGAATCTCTAATTCAGAACATCCTCTCCTAGATCTCTGTGCCTATTCCAGAGGACCCAAATTTTCTCTGTCAGGCTGCAGAGATTGTCAGGAAGGAATTATTGCCACACCTGGAGACCCTGAGTCCCCTGCACACCATACCCTGACATCTCCTCCCTTTGAGTTAAATGCCTATTCTGGGAATCTCTAATTCAGAACATCCTCTCCTAGATCTCTGTGCCTATTCCAGAGGACCCAAATTTTCTCTGTCAGGCTGCAGAGATTGTCAGGAAGGAATTATTGCCACACCTGGAGACCCTGAGTCCCCTGCACACCATACCCTGACATCTCCTCCCTTTGAGTTAAATGCCTATTCTGGGAATCTCTAATTCAGAAAATCCTCTCCTAGATCTCTGTGCCCATTCCAGAAGACCCAAATTTTCTCTGTCAGGCTGCAGAGATTCCTGCTGCCCATCCCTAAGCCCCCACAGCAGCTCCCAGCAGCAGGGTGCCTGCTGTGACTGCACTGAGCTGGGGAGTGAATCAGGAATAAATGCAATCCATACACTGGAGATGGAGTTCAGAGATAAAATCCCTGTGCCTTGATAAAGTGCCTGACAGAGGGATGGCACCCCCAAAGCTCCAGGCTGCCAAAGATATTTTGGAAAGGCCTGGAAAAGTCCTGAATCTCTGGTATCAAGGGAAGCTCAGCTAATTTTAAAGGCTCGTGTTTCAGAACTGTCTAATTCAGCCCCAGAATTAAACTGTTGTGCAAAAAACAAAGCAGATTTTCAAGCTTTTCACCTTGCCAAATACATTTCTTTGCTAAAAATTAAGAACAACAAAGATTTCTCTTTGCTCTGGGGGGCTTTGCTCAAAATTCCATTAATACTGAAGTTTAACTGAGATTTTCCCATCTTCAGCAGGATTGTCTCCTGGTGTTTGTACCACTGGAAACCATTTGGGTTGTTGACAGAAACAGCACAGGAAGTTCCTCTTCCAGGCCATTGCAATTTGGCAAAATAAACATTCTTCCACCCTCCTGCAACACGACTTCTCCTCTTTAATTGCAGATATTCTCTGATTTCCAATACCCACAGCATTTATGATTTATCTGAAATCCCTGCAAAACCTTCCAGAAGCAAAGTATACCCAACATTCATGTGGCAGTGCCCTCTCACAACCAAAAATGCTGGTAGAAATGGAGTACAAAGAAACTTTAATTTAAGAAATATTTACGTGAAAGTAGAGGAAACTATGGTAGCATTCTAAAAGTAAACATCCAAATAAAAAATGAAACACAAATATTATTGTGCTTTGAAAGCAGTTTGACAAAATAGCGTGCTTTAAAAACAGTTTGAGCTGATTCCAGAATTCTTATTTAGATTTAGAGATTAAAACATGGAATTCAGATTTCAGAATGTGCACAAGAAATCTGAATTTCACTGGAACATTGAATATTTGCTTTGTGGATATAAAAAAAACTCCTTAGAAATCTAAATTCTGTTATGCAGTGCTACAAATCCCATGAAATAAATGGAATTAATTGACCTTCAGGCTACTCTGAATAGAATCTGACCAACAAAAAATCACTCAGTATTTGGTTTTTGCTACAAATTTGTAACTCCAGTGTAATGAGACAACAACGTGCCCTACCTGGGCATCCACTGTCAATGTAAGGCTTAATGAGTTCTCCAAGTTTTGTGTTGTCTGCAACAGCTTCCTTTAGCAGTTGCCCACAGCAAACTAACAGGAAGGAAGAACAAAAAAGACACAAGGTTAAATTTTAAAAAGGAAGCAACAAAGAAAAGAAAAGAACCCAGAAGCTGCATACTTGAATAAGGTCACTGAATAAAATAAAAGTTGTATGTTTTTTGAGTTTGCTGTTAGGGGTTTTGTTGGGATTTTTTGGCCAAGCAGAGTGAAAAGCAAGGAGATTGAGAATATGGAATGAAAAAAAAAAAAATTTGGCAAAGAACATATTAAAAATGGAAAGAATTATATTGAGCAAATATATTTCTGAAATAACAACTCAAGGGATTGCTAGTGGCTTTCACTTTTTATAAACTTGTAATTACTGAATAAAGTTCCAGCTGCTGAACAGCATCTGAACCACGCTGCTGGAGGTGCAGCATAATGCTCAGCTCAGGAAGGGCCTCCCTGGATCATTTAATGATCATGTAAGGATTACATTTAAAAAACTCTGCTAATGCAATATTATCATTGATTTCAAACACACAGAGAACACCAGGAGATGCAGATTTCAGGTTTGAGCCAGGAGAGCTGTACATGAAATATTTGTGTTTTGGGCTGCCCAGGTGAGGGAGGGAACCAAGACATGGAGAGGTCACACAGCAGCAGAAATCCTGGTTACAACTCCAATTATTTTTGGTAAAAATATTAGCTAGAGGTCCCCCTGGAGATTATTCAATTAATAATCCTAAATTGATTCCTTTCTTCCTGGAATCAATAGCACTGACAGGAACTGCCTTTGATGGGAGAATATGGAGCCCTTAAATCAGTTTATTGCTGTTAATCACACTGCCAGCCAACAGGAGTGTTCCTGGGACAAAGCTGATCAAATTCAATGTTTAAGTGACAATTTGAACAATCACCAGTTGTCCTGGAGAAGCAAATTCATATTCATAATAAATAGTGTAAAAAAACACAACAGAAATCAGTGCACAGACCCCAATTTAAGACACCTAATAAGTACACACCTAAATTCAATCCAATTCATGAGACAATTTAAATATAGATTTAAATTTTTGAGCCTGAGCTTCAAGCCCAATGGCCTAATAGAAATGAAGTGTATACTGAATATTATTCAGAAAAATGATGGTCTTCCAACTCTGTATTAAATACTTAATTCTTCTAATATTTGGTTTACAGAATACTTAAAATAAAATTCAACATATAGGTAAAGCACTGGTAATGATGTTTAATAAAAAGAGATGCAACTCTCTCATATTGCAGTTACTTTAGGAAAAAAAATGCAAATTTTGACCTAGATGGAACACTATGAAACCTTCAGTTTTAGGAAAAAAGATGAAAAAAAATTCAAAAGGACAAGAACAAAATAATTTTAATATATTCAAGCATGTTTTGTTTTCTTTAAGCCAATTACACAATTAATAATAATACAGCTTTGAAAAAAATCTACAAATATTTAGTTTCTTACATGAGTGTTTAAAATACAGCAATAGCACAATAACTGACAGCAGAAATATTCTATCAAAACTGCATTTTGCTTAGCTAAGATTATGTGACTAATCAGCAAATTTTACAGCTACCAGACATTTATTCAAAACAATTTATGGTTACTCCACTGTTAGAAGAACATAGAAAATATTGCACTGATCCTATCACCAAGCTGCACTTTTATATACAGAACTTTTTCACATTTAAATGTTAATTATGAACAAGTCCCATGTAGAACTTTTTGGATTTCCTTTACAGAAGAAAGGAACTTTAAGTAATTCCTTCATTTTCTCACACATTACTTGAGCTGTGCAGAGCCTGAGACCTCACTAAAGTTCAGAGTGAATTCTGTTTTAAAAGAATTCTGCCCCAATTTTGGTCAGAGAGCTGAAACTGAAATCATTACTCATGATCCACTGATCCACAGAAGAATTCAGAGCAATGCAGGAGTCTAACAATAGAAAAATACAGATGTAAAAGGTATAAAAAATGATGAAATGATAACTAAAAAAAAAAACATCAGAGCTGGTTTGCCACAGCATATATACTTAGTTTACACTTCTTCATTCAAATACTTTTCACTCCCTTCAAAAAATTGACATCCACAGCAATGGACAAAGAGAGACATTTTATAAGTAAGAAAAATAAATGATCAAAGAGAGAGAAAGGGGGAATTGAGCAAAGTGCATGTTTACTGAGAACTTACTGTTGATAACATCATATTTCTGAGCTATCAGTGCTGCCTGCAGGCTCTTCCCACTGCCTGGGGGGCCCAGAAAGAGAATCCGGGGTGTAAAGGGGGCATCAGATCTGTGCCTGGTTTGGACAAAGGCAAGGACTGCGACAGGGGAGAAAAGCCAAAAATACAGGTTTTAACCCATTGCTTAAAAAAAAATTATATAATCATTGATTAACTATTATCTTCTTTAAAGGAAATGTTGGTCCTGGTTTATTTTATCATTGAAACATCCATTCTGCACCCAAAATCAGGACACTGACAGAAAATTGTCCTATCAGCAATTTACTCTGAGAGGCATTTTAGAAATCTCACTATCATTACACTCCTCTTTCTTTCATCAGTGCCTGTCAAACCATTTTAAAGAGCAGATTCAATTAATAATTGCTCTCTTACCATGTTGTTTTTAGCAGAAGTAATTTTTGCTTGATAGCTACAATTTTACCATGCAAATTATAGAAGGCTGTAATTACATTTAATACTTTCTGCAGTTTCTGAACAAATATTTAAGTGTAAAAACTTGAGATGTTAAATTAATGACATTTATCCAGCTGTGTGTGATTAAGACTCCTAATTACAATATTACAGACTTGTAGAACAGTGTGTCATGACACTGCTCAGCCTTGACAACACAGAACTGAGTGTGGACGTTTTGTTCTTTTACCCATCCTTTTTTGTGTAACTTGTAAAGAATATTTGAGCTTTTCTGCCTGATTCCACTCATTTGCTGGACACCATCCTCCTTAATTTTGCTTCAAGCAGGAAATAGCACCTTCAGGTCACCCTGCAGGTTTGGAAAAACCAGGGGACGTGTGAAGCATCACCAGCATTGCCACATTACAGAGACCTGGACTTTGTTGCAATCCCAAAAAAACACCTGAGAAATCACCAGGAAGCCAAAAAATGTCACAGCATTGGCAGTGAGGATAAATTGGGATTTTATTTGGACATAGCTGTGCCCATCTGATGGCTGAGAATGCCATGGAAGGGAGTAGATCAAGCCATGTAAGTTTTCCAGGCATCAGAAAAATGCCAAAACTAAACTTTTTGGCACTGATCCCACCTGCCATGGCTGGCCATGAGCAAAGCAGCAAGGACACATGTGCACAGGCTCTGATTCCCCTGGAATTGCAGTGGATACAACCAAAGGGGAGCCCAGACGAGCTGCAGCCTCTCTCAGTTTTTGTGAGATCTTCAGTTCCAACAAAAGACTCTAAAGAGTCTTTGTAATAAAAATAAAAAATAAAAAAAAAAAGAATTTTAGGCTAAGGAATTGGACAAGCTTAAGCATGAGTGTTTGTATGAGCTTTATTAAAACAGCACAAAAGGATTGGTGGGGAACATCCTGAGGATCAGGATTTTAGGGGCCATTGTCAACACATTGCTCTGATGCTTTGGTATGATTAGAAAATCTTTTCTAATAAAGAAGCACCTCCAGCAAATTCAAATTTCTACATAGGAGCCCTAAGTATTGAGAAACTAAAACTGCAGCCACATGGGATTGTCTCCATCTCTTCCTGCAGAGCTGGAATCTTGCATTGGGTGTCACTTCCCACATTAGGGCAGCAGCAACTGCATTCAAGTTCACAACATCTTATAATTGTGTGAAAAAACCCACAATACTGCTCATATTTATGAGAAATCTCCTCTTTTAAAAAAAATGTTAGCTGAGGCAATAAAAATCTAAACAAAAAACCTGGAAAATCCTACCAGAAAACAGTGTTTGCTGACACCCTGAGTATCAGCTACCCAAGCAGTGCTCCAGTTATTCTGAACATTTTCCACAACCCAGTGTATTGAAAAGCACAAACATTACAGGCAAAGCACCCTGCTTACAAATGATGCTTAATTTGCAGTAAATAACCAAGTTAATTAGGAGTAATGATCCCCTAGACAGTCTCCACATCTAATTATTCTTTAAAAAAAATCTGGCTGCTTGATGCACTGCAGAAAAAAGATCTAGAGAGGATTTTTTCATTCCAGTTTTCAATTTATCTCACTACATTATTAATTAATAATAATTAATATTCAGGCACTCACATTTTTATTTACAATTCAAGGCATGAATTCTTTATGAATGATGATATGAACTTTTAAATTTAATTAAGTAATTTAGAGGTAATTAATGTGGAAATTCAGCATATAAACTTCCTACTTGTTTATCTTAAAAGTGCAGCACTTGTTATTAAAAAAAAAGACCTTTTTGAGATGCAAAATTACTGGGATATAAGAGCTCATCTGCAGACTGACAGCTACAAAGTACATCAGTTGGTCTTTCTGGCAGTTTCCTTATTCTCTTCTAGAAGGATCAACATTAAAAGTCAGATTGCATTACAGTCAAGCAAAGGCAAACACGAAGTGATGAACAGGAAAGCTCCCAGCACAAACAGCTTTGAAACAATGAAATGTTTACTCCTCCTTGTTGCTCTCAGACTTTGGAAGGTACTGGCCCTTTGGGAGATGAACAATTGAGCCACAGGGCTCCCTTTTAGAAGAGACACTCACAGAAATGATGGTGACATTTGCTCTACTGAGTCAGCTCCTCCTTGGCAGGACTGGGAGCTAAGAATTTCCTGTTATCTGCACTTATTCCAGTAAAATAATTACCAGGAACAGCCCAAATGCTGCTCTAGAGAGAGCACAAGTCAGCTGGGAGCCATCTGTGTTGCCTAATGCCACAAACTGACTCCACCAGCCAGGAACTACCCCTCAAACAGGACTTTCTCCACTTGCCACAAAGCACATTTTTACCCTGGGAGAGAACATCCACGGAGGGCTGGTCTGCGTTGATGGATTTCAGAACTTTCTGGTAGATGTGGAAAATATCTGGGAAGTTCCTGTGATATTCCAGCAGCTTCTTGGACACCTCCTGCTCAGAGAGATCTTCTGGTTTCACCAACCTCTGTTGCACCAGGGGATCACTTGGCCAGTCAAAGGTTGTGTGGAAAACCTCTACAGGGAACAGGGTTAGGAGCTAAGAGCATGATTTAGTTAAGAATGTCCCTCTTAATTCCACTCCTCAAAACATCCAACCTGATTTTTTGGTTGAGCAATGTCAGGATTTTATCTCGTGATGGATGATTGATGATAAAATTCAACAGACAATACAGAGCTGAGTCTATTTTACAGCTTATTTAATAGAAATGCTTTTATTTAACCTAATGAGGATTATTTTATTTAACTTAAAAGCATCCTTGCACCTCAGAAATGAAGCAGGACCTAGCAGAGGTGCACAGCAAAATGATAAACTCATATGGACAGATCTAACCTTTAAATATTCTGTACTGCCATAGTCCACTGTTTGCAGCTTCAATACTGAGCTTTTTATTTCCCTGTATTGTATTGGCACTGAAAATAATGCAATGTCAACAAATACCACTTCCAAAAAGCTGAAATTTATAATTACAGATTCCTACAAGTTGTTAAATTAATCCCATTTAAATTTTAACCCCATCAGTAGTACTACAACGTTTCTGAGCCAAGCACACTGCAGTCTGCAGGGGAGGTCAGGAACAAACATACTGCACCTTGTGTGAGGGGATCCAGCCTTTTCCCACCACTCCTCTCAATCAGCACAGTGTCTGAGGCATAGAGCATAACTAGGCAACAAAAAGGGAAAAAAAAGAAAAAATTTAAAAGTGCAGCTCTTGTTAATTATTTGCTTTGTTCCCTGTAACTGTTCAGACGTATCCTAATATTAAAGGTGGCTGAATTAATCTCGAGCACATTTGCCTCATTCTTGTTTCCCAGCATTATCCCTGTAAATATTTTACTTCATTTTAATCAGAATTTTGCTTCACCTACTAAACAATACAGTGGGATAAAATACCCATGAATCCAGTACCCATGGGCACTAACTGTCCCCATTATCCAAAAACATCACCAGCAGCAATAAAAAATTGTCTCTGGAGCATCAGACAGAAGTTCCCACTAAGAACTCAAGACTGATTCTCTTCTACACCACAAACATTACTTTTTACCCAGGTTCTTTGGTGGTGACACCAGTGAAACTGATTTTTTTTATAACCTCACAGAAAAGTGTTCAAACTTGATTAGAAAGCATCAAAAGAGGAAGAACCTGTCAGTTCCCTGGGTTGCTTTTGGCTAATCATCCTTGCAGTTAAACACTGTAATTTAATTACTATTTTCAGTGCATTTGATTACAGATTTCAAACAAGTTCTTTTTATGACTTTCTTCTCTGTATTAAATGGCTTTTTCAGGCACTTTTCTCCCTATTAAGGTACTCACACACAGTAAATCTCATCTCCTCTCAATCTTCTTTTTGATTAACTAGACAGGCTGAGCTGTAAGATTCTCATTCAGGTCTTGGTGGCACAGATATAATTGTGAGCAAAACTCAACTTCAGATGTTATTAGGTATATTAAAAATACATGCAAGTACTAGACATTAAACATTTTTGCCTAACTCTACTGCAGTCATTCTGAGTTCTTCATTAACAGTTGAATATCATCCAAATCAAATCCAAAGTGACAATTCAAGTTGGATAAATTCTGTTCACTGTGCACTGGCAAGTTCTGCATTTATCATTTCACATTGCATTCCATACAACTGCAGTAATTTTTTATATTCTAAATAGGTTTTTTAATTTGGGACAAGTGGCTTCTCCTGTATGGCAAGGGCAGCTGTCAAGATCTGTAAAACATTCCTCCCAAAACCAGCCAGAATCCAGCCCCACTCTGAAAGGTCAAGCTTAAAATCATCATGTTTCCACTTCACTTGGTGAAATTCACATTCCCTAATTCAACAGAAGCATAAATTTGTGTTTAGCAAATGAGGAACTGGTTTAGTCTGAGAATAAAAACTGATTTTTAGAGATGGAAGTCAGGAGCAAAGCTACTTGTAGCTGCTCCAAACCACTTGGTGTAGGGTCTGGAATTTACAGAGCTCTGATGTGGAAGGAGAAAAGGTTGTGAAAGACAGGGCTTAAAGTCTCCCAGGTTACCTCAGGCTTTCAACCCTACTGAAATATTCTGCTGTCTGGTGACTGTCTCCAGCATTGGTATTGAATTTATTGAGGATTTTTTGAGACAAACCCTTCTAGTGTTTACTCCTGGATGCAGTCACACACAAGCCTTGTACTGCTTACCAACATGCCTAGGAAAAATGCCAGATGATTGCAGCATCCATGCCTGCTCCTGGTTTTCAGGGAAGCCTTCCAAAACCCATCCCTATTGAACAAAAACATGAAACAGTTATTGATCTTGGAAGATAAAAAAAAAAACAAAATTCATACTAAATCTCAGTGCTGTTTACACAAAAATTACCTCATTCTGATCCCTCCACAGCACAGTATTTCTCATGGATGCTTGTGAGAGAAGAAAGCAAACATGGAGCACTGATATTTTTGTGAAATGCATGCACTGATTCCATTGCCACGCAGCAAGGGGAACTTATGAATTGTAGCAATGATTTTTTTTTTCATGTTTCAATCTTAAAACTAAAACCAAACCAGCTTCTATATTGAATAAAAAAACCCAAAACAATTTCTACAGTTTTGAAATATTCAAAAGGATACCAGCCCACACTGTGTATATATGTATATATGTATATATATAAAAAAGGAGTTAAACAAATCTGAAGACAGATTTAATGCCAAGAATACTGAGGAAAATATGCATGCTTTCATTATTTTCTTAAATTATACAGGAAAACTCACAGTAATGGAACCAGTGCTCCCAGAGCTAATGAAGCAACAGAGCAAAAGAAAGAAAAAAGAAAAAAGAGCTTTTTGCTCCCTTAAGTCCTTGTTATAGCCAGCTAAGTGTTGGATTGAGCATCTTTAAAAAAACATTTACAGATCTGTGAAATACCGACGGAGAGCTGCAGCCTCACTCAGTTTTTGTCTGATGCAGTATTTGAAATCTAATCCACTTCCCAGGCTCACACCTGAACCTCCTGAACTCTCCCTAATTTATCTGTTAGTTGCCTGAGCACACAAGTCCTTGCTGTTCTATCCCACCCCTCAAAATAACTTTGTGATACCGCAGCAGATCTGAGAGCCATTTTCTCTGTGCTGAAATAAAGGAGATATTTTAATATTGCATTAGCTGGCAATCATTATCCTCTCCCATATAAATGTGGTGCTCTGTCAGTGTGGGGTCCAAAGGTTCTCCAAGTATTTCAGGGAAATCTATCTCCAGGACTTCTGCGGGAGGGAATGGGCCATTCCAATTACACAAGAAAATAGAGCAGACTATTTAAAATTCCTTAATTAGCTTGGTTTCAGGAACATGTCATCCTGCTCACAGATGTAGAAAATATGAGACTCAAGTAACTGCAAGCAGTTTTTGCCACTCCCAGTGTTTGCTCTGCCAAATTAGAATGAACCACTGGCTAAGGTCACACAGGTGCTGAGAAATCAATTTATCCCTTGGGACTTGCAGAAGGCAAAGCTGAACAGTGTTTGTAGTGCTATGCCAGGAACTTCAGCACTAGTTTGGAATATACTGTGTACAAAACACATAGATATAGGCCCAGATCTTCTAGGGAGAAATGGCATCTGAGGTGCAAATAAATCGATGCCAATTTACACAGACTACAAATCTGGCTTATTTTCTCCACTCTGAATGCAACATGTTTGGAAACTATAACAAAAAAAAAAGAAAAAAAAAAACCAACCTAAAAACCACCCCACAAAACCTGAAGTCACTACTGCTTATGGCTCAAATCACAAAGTGCAACAGGCAGTAAAAACAATACTGTAACAATCCACAATCCATGCTTTTAATAATCCACAACAAACTTCAAGAGGTTTACACACAAATTTCAAAGGCCCTTAAAACAGGCAATAAGCAATTTTATAGCAAAAAGTTTGGGCTATTTAAGAAAACAAAGCTCAATAAATAGCTCCCTGCAGAAAACATATTTAAGGCATTAAACAAATACAAAATCAACACACAGTACAAAAAACAGTGAGCATTTTGGAGCTGATTTCCAAAGGTCTCCGAGTTGCAGGGTATCAGTCAGTCCCTAATTAGAATATATTATCCATCTACTTGACACTTCAGTGAAATGTCTATTCCAGCACAGAGCTGCAGCTTTGTTCAGAACAGGTTTATTGATATTCTGCTGCATTCCCTCTCCATACCCCCAGTGGCTCGGTTCTGTTTTATCACACATCAAAAAGGCCGTATGCTCAGGGCACCCCATGCACAGCTCGGAGCTGGAGGTCTGAACAGCTGCAAGTAGTGTGGTATCACAGGAGGGACAAGCTCCAAGCAGATGTCACAGATAAAATAAAAAAAAAATTCAAAAAAAAGGGGAAAAAAAAAAAAAAGAGTGAAAAGGGAGTGTGACTTGGGAACGGAACGAGAGGAAGCAAGACACAGAAGAGCAAGACCTGACTTAAAATATGCCTATCATGCTTTATGCAAACACTGGTCTTTTTTTTGCCCTCTTGACTGTCATTAAAGTGTAATTAGTAACTTCACATGGTAAATTTGTTTCTTTAGAGAAGCCATGTATTTTTTGTTCTTGGTAGCAGTAACCTTCTATCCAGGTACGGATTGCATCTTATCAGGCCAAGGGTGGAACAAAGGCTAAAAGTGAGAAATTCCACGGTGCCTGCACTCTGTGGCCACTGCTCCCTCTCTTCCAGCTGGGAACTTTCCTCGTGTCCCACATGAGCCCTGCAAACAGAGATTCTGCTGCTGCCTTAATGCCAGGTGAGCTGCTCCTTGGAGACCCAGGCCATGCTGAAAAATCAGCAGCAAGGAAGCACTTTCAAAACCATCCCTCTCCTCTCCAAATTCAGGAATCTGGAGAAAAGGAAATGCTGAAGGTCATTCCCAAATGTTCATCTTCCTGCTTTGCTGGCAGTTCTCTCAGCTATGATACCAAGCCTACAGACTTTCACACTTTCTGCCATAATAATAATGACTTGGGTATTCAAGTTCCCTCCTGTTATTTGACCTGTACATCCTCCATATTTTTTTTAATTACCAAATCCAAAATTGACACTGCCTTTGAATAAAGAAAAAGAAACAGCAGAAAGAAAGAATGCTGAATTATGTGGCACATCAGAAAAAAATCTCAGCTAGAAGCACAAAGGTCATGAATACAGCTGGTTTTAGGAAAACAAGCAATCACAACAGTTTTTCCACATTATTATTCAGTGGTTTTGAATAAGTATTACATGGTTTTCATTCCCAAAGAAGGAGGTCAGAAAATAACACACACAACAAAAAAAAATATATATCAGTAATAGCTTTGCCAGTATGGATGTAAAATTCTGGAGATTTTCAGAGCACAGCAGACTGAGGAGTGCAGTAGAAATACTGACAACCCAGCTCTTGCAGCCCATCAACATGAGCAGTATGGATGATGGAAAATGCTCAGACCTTGCCAAATTTCCCATTAGAAAAGAACCTCTTATGCCCCACAAGTCCTGTCAGTGAAGTAAGGTGCAAAGATGTTTTAAAAATTTCCTTTTTTCCTCAGAAAACAGAAAATGTGGTGAATGGGCAGATTCTCTCCCTGGATAAATCTTTGTACCATCACTTTCTTTGCAAGGAGTTTCACATAGAAAATATTATTACCTTTAGCTACCAAGGTAAAACCAAAACAACCAATCAAGGTAAAACCAAACAGGAAAAAATCAGGTAAAACCAAACAGAACCAATCAAGGTAAAACACAACAGAGCCAATCAAGGTAAAACCAAACAGGACAAATCAGGTAAAACCAAAGAGGACAAATCAGGTAAAACCAAACACAGCCATTTTTCTCTTTGCCTTCCCTTTCAAGGGCAACCACAAAAAACCACCAATCTCAAGTCATTTTGCCACCCTGTGAATCACTGGCCTAAGCTTCGTTTCTAAAGATCTTAACCCTTCCAGCTCTTCCCCAAACACATCCTGAGCAATCTGTGCCTTTCTCCACAACCCCAGCAGTCAGAGGGGCTGCAGCCAAGCTGTGCTAACCCTGCAAGATGAAAATTCTGTGTATCAGCCTCACGAGTGCCAGGCTCTAACATAATGTCTGCAATAAGTTTCCTGTGTGTGCTGCAAGACCTCCCCACCTGATCCTGACTAGGTTTGTGTTACAAGAACACATAACACAGGGCCTCAGCAGAGCTGTTGATCAATAAAAATGCTCTCCTTAGAGAATGCCAGTGACATCTATAAACCTGAGAGTGTCAAAACAACGGCACAAAAAATCCTGTATTCCTGCTGTCGGTGGGATGAAAGCTGTACAATTAATGCCAAGCCAATGACACCACAAGGAGAAATAAAACAAACAGCTGGTGGTACTGTGGTCCAACATGCTGCTCCTAATCTATGAACATTTCCAATGAAAACATGCTGACTCATGTTTTGAAAGAAATGGCATAAATCTAGTCAGTGATGTAAAAACCCTCCAGCATTAATTCTGTTTTGAGTTACACATGGAAAATATTACACTTAAAATGCATAGATCCCCTTTCAGAGGAGAAAATACTTTGTGGTCACTTTGTGTGTATCTATCTATTAATGTAAAGATTTTTAATAAACATCACACCTTTAAAAAACAAATCCTATATTTTTCCTAAAACCAGTTGAAACCTCAGCTGGGTTGATACATCCACTCCATTTTTGCTGAATGTCAGGGAAGCTTTATAAAGGTTTTTTTCCCCTCCTGGTTCTGTAAGACACCCAGCACTGATTCAGTGCTGATGGTGATAACAACAGGAACATAAAATGCAGGCAGGACCCTGCAGCTGTTGGCATTTTAACCACCTTGTCACCTTACTCATACATGACCTAATACTTAAAATAACTCGCTGAGGGATCCTTCCCTCATTATTAACAGAACTAAAGCCATGCCAACAATTATAGAAAGCACAAGGAAAAAAAAAAGATGGAAAATAAGGCGGATGCAGCCTGTGGAGAGTGATGGATTTTGCTTGTACACTGAGAGTAAAACTCACTTTAACAAACACTGGGAAAAGTAGCTGCTGAAAACATATGTTCTTTTAATCAGAGAAAGAGACCTATTTGAAAAAATAAGATTTTTGAGAGGTTTTAGAGCTCTTGTTTACAAAATAACTGAAAATACCACACAAATGAACAAGACAGTATACAACATGGAGTTTTAAGCAGGTTCTCTTGCCAGCTGAAAGGCCTAGATCCTGTGTGGATTTATTACAAATAAAAAAATACATTGAGTGCTACCAGCTACAAACAAATACATGGAGTGCTGTAATGTGCAACATAAGTAACTATAATGAGTTAAAATGAAGTAAAATAACTCAGCTAAAAATACCTTCAAGGAAAACCAGACACACCCATATAATTCAAGCACAGTGAACAGCAATACAAAAGTTTAATTCTACTTTGCAAATTCAACAT
The DNA here is from genome assembly GCF_050655825.1 of Lonchura striata. Classification (NCBI taxonomy): domain Eukaryota; kingdom Metazoa; phylum Chordata; class Aves; order Passeriformes; family Estrildidae; genus Lonchura; species Lonchura striata. The sequence goes on from NC_140719.1 coordinate 10,563,606, forward strand.
TAATAGGTCAATTATAGAGTAAGATCTCCAGTGTTTTATGAAGAAAAGTTGATACCATTTAGGATTTCTACAAATCCTTTTACTTTTTCTTCCTAAGGATCAAAAAAATCATTGTTTCAGTCTCTCAGATGATGAAACACGGAGGAAGAGGCCACAGATCTGAACACAACTAAACCTATTCAGTTGCCTCTTTGTGAATGCTAAGAGTGAAAATATTAATTATTACCCAGAAGACAATATATTCAAACGCAGCGTTTCCTAACACGGGAAGAAAAAAGAGACACAATGAGAAATAAATAAAACTGAACTTAGTAACGTTAAGCCTCCTTTCCTCAAGAAGAGCCAAAACCTTAACAATATTGATTTCTATCTATTTTCTGTTTATCTTTTTTGTCCACTCCATCTCTGCCAGTTGCCCCAGGCAATCAACAAAGCTCTGCTTGTTCAGCCTTTGATCATCTCCGTGCTGGAAGATTAGCATATGCATACTCTCATCCTCCCCTTTATCCTGTTAATAAAGCTCCAAACTCCCTCCGCTGATGTTCAAGAAAGCAACCGGCTCGGGAGCCCCGATGATTTGCCCCCATTCCCTGCTCTGCACAGGACTTGGAATGCTAAATACCAGGCAGGAGTTGTGTAAGTGCTTATCCAGCTCCTCTGAGGAGCAATTCTTACTTGTTTGATGCAGTCCACGTTTGACAGACGTTCCTGGATCAGATTGGCCCAAAGCGCGTTGGGAATTTTCTAAAGAAAGAACAAAAAAGATTAAAAAAAAAAAAAAAAAAGGGGCTGAATATTCACAATTGAGTTCAAAAGGAATTTTACCATGCAGGCACGTTGTGGTTAAAGGTGAAGTGAGATGTTTTCTTGGAAATAAAGAAATAAATAATTCTGTGCGAGTCCCGGGTCATTAACATGAGTTAATGACAAAGAGTTAATAAGGGCACAAAAATCAGTGTTAAAGGGAAGCTGAGCACAGAGCATGAATATCCATGGGGGTTTTGCACACTGAAACAGAGGCAGTGCCAAGTTCTGCACACTGACACACACATTGGACATCAGACCTGCAAAGGGATCCAGGAGAACATCACATTCACAAAGCATCCTTTGAACCACAAGGATCTGGCCCTTGACTGCTCCATGGGACAGAGGGCTCAGCATCAGGGCCACAACAGAGCCTCAGACACTGAGCAAACAACACAGAGAGCCTGATTTTCAGGAGATTTGTTTCATACCTTCAAGTAACTCGCATCATCCAAAAGGTTTATTTAAAATATATTTTACAGTTGAACTTATTTTATTTTTAAATGCTGTGAAATGGGATGGAAACTGTATCTGCCAATATTTTTAAAGTGCTGTTTAGTTCTGTGACTGCTGCTTTGCCCATCTCTAGATATGTTTTGTAAGAAGATATTTGCTATGTGTCAGAAGAACAAAGTTACTATACAGATCAGCACCCCTCAACATTTCTTCCATTGTATTTGGTTTCCTAACAAGAAATCAGCAATACTCTCCTTTCCTTCTAGTAAGAATTTGCTCCACTATCTTGTTGATTTAGGCTTTCATTCTAGGCTGAACTTGGTTAAACTCTGAGTTAGCCAGTTTAAATCAAAGTCTAAACTTCTGTCCATGCAGCTCCTAACAGCCATTAATCACTTCACTAAATGCCTTTCTTATTCATTCTGTCATTATTGGTAAAATGAATACTCAGGAAAAAAGCCAACCTGCAATCAGATTCTCTACCTCCCAATTAAAATAAATTATCTTTCACTTAACAATGTGAGCTTGACTCTCTGTTTCCTTTAGTTCCATATCCTGTGGCTTCTGATGTCTTTTTCCTAACCACTTTGAAGGGTATAAACCTAAAAAGGAGTGTTTCTGTAAGCTGGGAGAGGTAAATAGGGCAGGAATCAGATGCTTGTCTGGGTTCAAGATAATATTTTAATATATTTTTTCCAATCTACATATTTTTCCAATCTAATTGCCACTAATTTTTAATAATTAGGCAATTGTCTTTTAACAAGACAATTAATTACATTACTGATCAACTAATCCTGGGACTCACGGCATCTGGAAAAAAATATTCTTTGGAGCAACTCTTTGAACTTCAATTCATACAAGAAAATCTGGCTGATGATGTGGAAAGATTTCATAAAATCATCTTCATTAGATGATGAAACAATTTCCCAAGGAGTGGTGGAAATGGTCCCACAGGAGGCACTTGGAAGGAGGATGGAGAAAGTGCTCCAGAGCACAGAGCAGAGCCCAGGTGGCCCAGGCAAGGCAGGGCTTGCTTTTGTTTATCCCTTTTGTCCCCAGCTCTCAGTGCCTCTCCTCACATCAGCCGTGCAGGAGACAGCACTGGAGCAGGTAGCAGAGCAGGAGGGAAGGGAATTGCTGGGTTTGTTGAGAGCCAGCAGGTCCCCAGGGTGCTTTGTCAGAGCCTCCTGCAGCCCCTCGCTGCTGGAAGCTGTCACCTTGCAAAGGGGCACCACGCTGCTCCCAGGGCCAGCCAGGTTCTGCCTGCTCCTTTCATGTGTCATGTCAAACCAGGCTGCACGCTGCTGGGGGCTGCTCTGCTGAGCCTTGCCAAACCCATGGAAACCAAATTTATCCTCGCTTCTCTCCGTGCAGTGCTGCTCTTACTCCTGCCTTTGGAGCGGGGTTTGTTGCACAAAAACAACCAAGGACACACATTCAGGTGTTTCAGCTCTTTCTGCTCTCTGTGGCTCAATTCCAGTCTCATTTCCCGGGCAGTTTTTCCTCCACTGAGCAGTGGCCTACAAAATAATTTTCAATGGGTTGCTTGCAGAATGCTTAATTATTCCATTAGAAATCAGGAGTTCTGGTGCATATCAGGCAGCCCATTTAGAATTCGTCTCTCATAAACACATAAATATATTGTGAGCCTGGGAGATGGGACTGCACTTCCCAGTGACACACATTTAGTAACAGCCAAACCACACCTTACCCACAGAGCTGCCCCAACATCCAGTCCAGGTAAAGGAAAAACTGCTGTGGGATTTTGGTCATGTTCAGACCACTTTTCTACCCACGCTGGTTTAATCACTATTTCCGTATTTGCTGAAAAACTATACCCACTGATGATTAATTTTAAATAGTACATGTTATTTCAGGAACATCATACTTCAATTTCCATTCCTGATCTACTCAGAGTTATATTTCATTCCCCTTTCATAAAATTCCCATACTTTTTTTGTAGGGCAGCTTTTTCTGTAGACATTTTTCTTGGAAATTTTGGATAATTTGCTCTGAAAACAGCTGCATCTAAAAAATTCTGTCTTCTCTAAATTGGCACCTTGGAGAGAACAGCAACCAAGTCTGAAGAAATTTACTTTAGGATCCTGAGTATCATGAATGTTTAGATTTAGTTTGTTCAGATAAATACACATAAAAGGCTGGTCTTTTTTGGATACACAAACCTGGAACAGTTTCTTTTTGTTCCTCCAGAGTGGCTCACCCTGGAATAGATTGGAATGCTGACCATGCATAGTTAAGGATGCCTTGGATTTATTTTTGTCTCTTATTTTATTTCTTTTTAAAAAGCATGGGGATGTGACACAACTTGGGAGCAGTTTTAAGTTATTAAGTATTATGCAAACACCTTAACTGCAATTTAGTGTAGCATTAGCAGCACACCCATCCCATGAACCCACAATTACCACAGTTGTTTCAACTTCTTATTTTATCCAGTTAACAGGAAAAGTGAAACATGCAATAGCTCATCATTAGATTTCACTATAGGAAAACCTGAAGACGCTTCCTATTAACATTATAATAACTAGAGATGAGGGAATAATTTGCAATGATTTATCCAAAAATGTAGCCTCTTTTTCTGTTCATGGAATATTTATTGGTAGCTTGTGGTTCTTCAATTTACTGAATATTCAAAAATATTTTACTTCTTTTTAGAGTTTTTTTTTTTCACATGCAGAATGATCCCATTTTGCTTTGAACACTCAGTATTTAAAATTCACTACCTGAGCTGTGCTCATTAGTAAGTGGCCAGGTATGTGTGGGTGAATGATTGCTTGTCCAACTTGAAAAATGGAGCTTCAGAGAATAATCATGGATTTTAAAAGTGCCTTCCATGGCTTTCTGTGCCAGGAAAACCCAAATGCTTTAATGGGTGAACACAAAAGAGATGAAAGTTTGGCTGAAGATCAGTAGGTAAAATACGTGAACAAACATTTGTAGAACTTTTTGCAGCATTTACCCAGATCCAGTGGCATTGGCCAAGTGACCTCAAACTGCCTGCCCGTGGCTCTGGGGTTAATGCAGCCACAGTAGCCTTTGGTGTGAAAAACAACATTAAATTGTGTTTATGACCTTCACACCAGACTCTCCAAAAACCACAACCTAAGCTCCTGCTTTTCCTCTTCATTTATTAAATTGCTTTGGCCAGGACCACAACTTTTTAATGCCCTTGTTAGATCCAAACTCATGTAAAAGCTCTTGTTCTGCTCCTGAACAGACATCCCAGCCTAGAGGAACCCAGGAGCTCCCTCCTAATTCTAGGAAATTACATTCAAAGAAACAAACTTGTATAAAACAACAAAATTATTTAGTGAAAACCTCCTCCTAGGGTCTAAAGATCAAATCCAAAGTCAAACCACACAGTACTGAACCACCAGCAGCCCCTGCTCTGCAGGCCTTCCTCACTACCTGATTAGCCTTGACATTTTTGACTTTCATCTTCCACACCATCCATCTTTTTAAATCAAATAAGCCCAAAAGGACACCCTTGAAAGTGCATCTGTATAGTCTGAAATATGTTAATAATTACAGTAATTAAACCAAAGGGAATTTTTGTTTTAAATTCTCCCCCTCCAAGTATAAATTTATGAACCTATCAAAACAATCTTTAATAATTAGAACTAAGATTTCAAAGTACATATTCTCAGTAAGAATAATTCTGTATCACCCCAGCCAAATGCAAACATTTTTGCCAGTGAGTTCAGGGAGTTCAGTGAACTCTTTCCTCTCAGATCTTGAAGCGTGTTACTTGAGGCATCTCCAAACTTCAATAATACATTTTATTCAATTTTATAACCACTATTTTAGCCTAATTTTCTAAGGAAAAAACCCTAATCTGTGTATCACACTGTCTGCCATCTCAGCAAATTACAAATGTGTTGGCCAATTCCAATTCTAAATTGGATTTAGCAGGGGTGTAGAATTCCCACAGACAGGAAATTGTTTCAATTTTTATGAAAATGGATCATAAGTGACAAAAAAAGCCTCAAACTAGTGGACTTGTTAGAAAAAGTCACAAAAAAACCAAACTTCTTCCAGTCTATTTCTCATAGAATGCCTTGACACTGGAGAAAGGAATCAGCCAAAAAGGCAGGTTATCTGTACTCAAGATAACCTTTCAATGTATTTTTTTCCAATATATCACTAATTTTCAATAATAAAACAATGAATTTTTACATTACTGATCAACTAATCCTGGGAGTCAGTACACCTGGAAAAAACGTTCTTTGAACATCAATTAGGATGCCCAAAATAAATGGATTTAAAAATCTGACTGGAGAAACTCAGGTGCACAGAACTGGGGAAAATTCAACAATCTGAGTCAGCTGCTCTTGCCTCAGCTTGAGAGCTTCCAGGGCTGTCAGGAACTGACTGGATTGTCATCCTCCTTTTGAGTTAATGCACCAAGTAAGTTATTTGTGTCATGCTACAGAGAAATCAAGCACGCACAACTAAGTAGCACTGTCAGATCAAAAAAAGTTCTTTGTGTACATATTTTCCAGAGCATTTTGTACCAAAGGAGACCTCAGAGATTAATGCTTATTTTATCGAGATTATCAAACATGCCCAGATAGGAGACGCTGTGTTTAATAATAGAATGAACCATTCTCTAGACTGGATTGTGCATTCCTGGATTTTCCCCAGTTTTGCTGCTTGTTCCAAGGTTGGTATTTCCAAGACCTCCCTTACTTTGGATTGTCTCCCTCTCCTGCCCCTGCTCTGTGTCCTGACACACCAATGTACAACACGGAGAGAAGAGAGTCTTTACTCTCATCTGCTCAACTCAGCAGTGGAAATCATGGGAATGCCACATAATTCCTGTTCTGTGACACAAGAACAACTGTTATTATATTCTCTTACACACCTGGTTTCTTTCTTTATATGCCTTTGCTTCCTCTGTCTGCATTAATACTTCCTTGAATAACAAAGTCTCCTGAGAGACACGTATGGCATTGAAATGTTTACAAAGCCACATTGCCTGAGGGGAGAAAAAAAAAAATACAGGTTGAAATATTTGGAAAGAAAATGAAGCAATTTTTTTCAGAAGGCTGCAGAAAGACAGAGCTTTCCTAGCCATACATTTACGTATACAGACATAGATAAGCAACTTTAAGTATTTCTTATAAAGATGTTCAAGAGTATCCAGCTTTGAATAATAGTTTTTTCATCTCCTGTACATTAATACAGAATTTAAAGAAGGAAATGTTCTTCCTACCATCCCTCACCAGCATCACCTGTTTCTGAGGTTCAAATGCAACACTGACCTTTGCATTTAAGCAGTGCCAGTGGACATGAGACAACTGACCATGCAAATGGAACAATTCACAGCAAGGGAACACCACAAATGTGTAATTAAGTTACTTCCCCCAGGCTAATTAGTCCTGCTAAAAGGCTGGGAAAACAAGGCAGGAAAAATTCTGTTGCCTTCCAGTAGTTTCACTACCTCAGTGAGTTCTCACAGATCTCACTTGAAACTATCTGTTTAACCTGCAGTGTAACACCCAGGTGTAGCCCTCAGGAATGCCAGCCTTTAATTTGTCTTGTGCTCATCTATCACTTGGATAAATCTCAACATTCTTCTCCCAGAATAAAATTCTCCAAAATGCTGAGCTCAGTAGAAAGTAAGAGAGTGAGTGGGAACTGCTACAACACTGGGGGTAAGGTACTCACAACTGTAGTTTTCCCAGAAGCAGGTGGACCAAGGACACAAATTCTTGGAGCTATGGAAAAAGGATATGCAAATGTCAAGGTGCAGAACAGCAAAAATCCCCTCCAGTTTCTTATCCTTGTATTGCATAATATCACCACAAAATACATAATACCACCACAAAACAATTATTTCAGCTGGAAGGAAACTTCAGTGGAGATTTCAGGATTGGGCTCCACTGGGAAAAAAAGGAGGAACAGAAAATCAGTGCCAGCTGGGTCCTCCTTTAATCTCCATGGTCAATGGGATTAACACTCTAACCATGCCACTTGGAGAGATATATGAGATATGTATATCTCAATCCATTTAAGCATATGGAGAGTTTGGTGGGTGAACCATAAACATTTCCTTACCTGAGTTCGACTTTTATTCCTGAAACATTGATTCAGAACTAACACATTTTGTGATGAAAACATACCTCAGTTTTTAATTTCACCTAAATAGGTTGCATCAGGGCTCAGTGAAGATTTAGATACTGCAGAAAGAAGGACTCCCTCACTATGCTTTTTGACAGCTGCTTTCAGTTTTTCTAATCACCATGTAAAGTAATTTTCCTCATTTCTGTTTCTTGTGTTTCTCTGCTCCACGTCCCTCTCCTTTCCCTGAGTGGGCAAGGTGCAAAAAATGCACCTCAGTTCTGAGGAATTCTTAATCCAGTGCACACACACAACACAATAGGCATTGCTGTCCTGAGATTCACTGGGAATGAATTAGAGGCAAGACAAACAGGAGAAAATGGAGTTACTCTTAGGAAAGTATTTGGAACTTTTTCCATTAATACACCTTGGGCTGCAATCCCTTGAACTGTCATTTTATATTAACAGCTTTGATGTTTTTTCCCCCCTATACCACATGGGGAAAAAAAGCCCCAAATCAGAGTCTGTGCAGGAGGACTGGTTAGTATTTACTGGAATAATGTAGGTCAGAGCAGAGGGGGGATCCACTCACCCAAAAACCTCCTCAGCTCTCCATAACCAAGGGAGATCGTGTCTGATGGGAACAGACAGGCAAGGATGTGAAATGTATTTTCATGAGGCCTTCCATGCACTTAACAGTTATTGGGCAGGTGCAATTTTTAAACATACATGAAACCCAAATTACAGATTCATCTTTACAAAGTTATCTGACTTGGAAGGTTTAAGAACAACTCCCCCCTTATTGGTTCTTGCAAGTGCAACAGAACTAGTACACAATGTAGAAAAATACTTTAAAAGGATACATCAGCTGTTTTTATCACCTAATTTCTTTCAAATGTAATGTGATTAAATCCTAGGTTTTTTTTTTTTTTAATCTAACACCTTGAAACTCCAGCCCGGTACTTAGGAATTATTTATAAACAGCGTCATAAAAGAGTGCTTGGGTGCCAACACTAATCAACTTCTTCAAACCACTTCAAAGAAAATCAAAAAACCTTTCCATCCACAGATCCTTTTGAGGTTTAACTAGGAGCATGATTTAAAATTCACAAGAAAGCCCTTAGGTATTGAAGCTTTAATACACAGCTTTCTTGGACAAACGTTTGATAAAAAACGAAACATACCATTATATACACCATCTCATGCTTTAATATTGCCCAGGGCTACTGTAAATGCTCACTTTGTACTAAATCTGGTTTGCTCTCTGCTTAGTGGCTGGCAGCAGATGGGGCAGTGTAATTCACTGATTTACTCATTTGCACACTTGTAGGGCTCCTCTAAAGCGTTCTCCCCAAACATATGACACAGGGGCACAACCAGGACACCACTGGGGGTAATGTTTAACCCCTCCAACCAACAAATAGTCACTATTAAATACTGCAGCTCCAAAGCAGCAGCTAAACGAAGGCAGAAATTCTGGGAAATGCCTTTTTTTCAGTAACAAATCATATTTAATTCTGTATTTAGTCTTGATGAGATGCTACAGGATTTACTCATCCAAGAAAAGCAAGTTCTGACATTCAAAAATGATTTTAGCAATGACAAAATGTATCCTGGAATAACAAAAAAGAACAGCTGGACTCACAGAGTTTCACTTAAATCCAAATGATTCTATGATTAATATTAATACAGCAAAATTTGCTTAACTTGTAAGAGAAATCCTTTGTCAAAGAGGAGAAGCACAGGGTACATACTGATCATTCAGGCAGAAGTTTTTTACATTCCTTCAGAGGTTTGAGTGTAGAGGTGGAACTCACAGAAATGCCACTCAGACTCTGAAAGCCTTTTTCATTAACACAGACCAAGATACTCTGTAAAAAAACCTTCTATCTTTGAATAAGAAAGAATTATCAGCCTTTATGTGGCCCTTGAAGGTTTTTAGAAGGAACACATGAAAGAACAATAGCACAGAGCCTAAGCACAAACACTTTGCCACACATTTGACCTACAAGATTTTTGAGGCAGTTTTAAGTTATAATTACCATTAGACTTGTTTATATTTTTAAAAGTACTTTAGATCCTATTATTAATTAAAAAGGTTCTCTAACTTCACACCTGGGATAGATGTAATGCTTCTTTTCCACACATCTCTGTTTGAAATTTTCTCTAGGGCTAAAACTGTCTAGGCAAGGCAAGATCATGAAAATTCATCACTTTACTGATGGCTCTAATAAGGTTTTTTTTTTCTTCTAAATAGTCAGCACCTTCCACCATGATCAAAAAGTAAAATCAACTCTGCTACACATTTCTGTTACATTATTTTCCACATAATTTATTCTTAAAACAACATTTAGGCTTTAATTTTAATTGGAGTTCCTCTCCTTCCTTAACAGGTTTTTCCAGTCCAAAAGCTGACAGCATTTTCAAACAACTGCTGTAATTCTGTAATTTGACAAACAACTGCTGTAGTTCTGTCTTTAGCTTCTAAGTATTGAAGTCATGAGATGGAAACCTGCCAAATTCTGTTAAAAATAATATTGTGAGGCTTCAGGACAAATGTTAGCCCAATGTGAAGAAATTTCATCAGCATTCTATCAAACTGCAGGAAATTCTTCCACATATTTTCCATGGCTCTACAAACCAGATTGATTATTCATGCTGAGTGCACCAGAAAAGGCTGGGCACAATTTGCAGGATTGGATTTTTTTTTTCTTGAACGTATTTAGCAGCATTTCAATCAACATCCATCTGATCAGCACCTCCAGTGATGATTTCATTGATGCTGCAGCAGAACTTTCATAATGGTTTACTCTGGTTTTAAAGAAACATCAAAGCTCCGTGACACCAGCTCTCCCTGACAGCTCACACAGAACAAAAATCACAGTTCAGTTGTGCATATCCAAATATAATCTGCCTAAGGGTGAACAGTTTGTAAATCAAATAATTTGATTGAGGGTACATGCTTTTATTGTGCAGAATACAGACTTCCCATTCAATTTAGCAGGTTTTGTTCCACAGAGGCGCACTGCTCACTGTTCCTTCAGCTGAGATGCCACTGAGCTGTGGAACTCATTAACAGCAGCGAGTAACAAACTAATCAAAAAGCAGAGAATCTGCCAGCCCAGGTAGAATAGGAACCCAAATTTACACCTGACAAAAGGAGTAATTAGCGAGCTTAAAGACAACAGGAAATATCAGATGGGGCACAGAAGGCATTAATAATTGATACACCAGAACTCTTTGTTATTCCCTTAGAGGGTTTCATTGTTATAACTGTTAAAGTGCATTTCTTATTAGATTACCCACTAAAAAAAGAAATTAAAAGCATCTTGCCTATAACTATTCCAAAATGCTCACCGTTTGTTTTTTTTTGTTTCCCCCCTCCCCAAGACTCAGCCTGAAAAGTTTGATCCATCACCTGCCAACGCAGCACAGCTCCCAACAGCTGTTTACAAATCAGCAACTGAACTATTTCTGCTGTCTCCATTTTCACTTACCATCATCGTTGTTTTGCTTTAAGTGGTTTATCATGAACTCAATGGGATCATCTGGCTTATGAATTAATAGCTCTTCAAGCATGTTCTGGAAATAAATAGGACAAAGTCAGAGGAAGATTTAACGCAGCTCTGCAGTCATGATATCTTGCATTTTTACAGCAATGTTACAATGAGGATCCTAAACAGCTTATAAATGCTTATTTCTTTTCTTTCACAGACAAAAACTGAGACTTCAGAACCTATTTTAGATGCTGATAAAATGAAGATGGTCAGAAAATTGCCAGTAAAAAAAACCCCAACCTATTTGTTTCAGCTTATTTATGGCACATATGGACAAGGCTTGGCTCAAGCAGCCTGGGGTTGAAAATGATTGAGGCAGCACTGATATAAAACCATACAATGAACTTAAAAACCAGAGTTAACTTGAATTTGTGTCTCTGCAGGGCAAGATGAGCCTTCTCTGGCACATTCCCACAAATTTCTGACTGGCCCAGAGGAGTGGAGAACAGGCAAGAGTTGTGGAAAATATAACCCACAGAAATGGCACATTTCACACCTGTACCAGCCTTGGCTCCTGCAGGAAAAGGAGTGGGGAGAAGGAGGGGGGAAATAAAAGCAAAAAAAGGCTTAAAGCCTTGCCTTGAATGTCTGCTTTGGAGCCCACTCTCATGTTGAACCCTTGAGGTTATACAGGGCCTTGTTTCAGCTCCCACCCACAGCAGTTGGGATCTTGCACTGGTTTCAGGGAGGATTTGGGCTTTACAGGCAGAAAAAAGAACAACCCTGAGAAATCCATGCATTTCCTTGGAAGACATTTCAGCCCAGCCACGAGTCCTGTAATTAAAACTAAACATCAAACAGAACTAATGCTCTAATTTAGACAAGCTGCAGAAATGCTCAAGCTGGAAGAGACATTTCTAAACAGCAGTCATAACATTTTTATATTGGCAAGTAAATTCCATAAAGTCCATCTAGTCCATAAAATTTCAAATCATCACCAATGGATTGTCTCCTATTAGAGTGGCCTATTTTCCTTTTCTACTTCATTAGAATAATTAAAACACTCAATTTTGTTTATAAACTGGTGTTCGTGCAAGTTCTGGTGCATCAAGGTCTGGTTAACACAGAGTATAAAAGATAAAATTTGTATTTTTATTGGAAGTTCATTTAGAAATTATTACTATTCAGCAACGTTTATTTAAACTAAACAATCTGGTCTCTGCACTACACTTACCTTTATAAATAACAAAACAAAGAAAATTTGTTTATTATAATTCAAAAATGTTCAGGGTGACAGTGATTGACACTGCCACTGTTTCTTGCCCAAACCCTTTTATTGATCCAGTTCTGCTAAACTCAGTTTAATTTCATGTGAGTTTTTCTGTTAATCTCTGGGGGAGGGTTATATTTTGGGTCTCATGTAGTTATTACATTTTGTGCTTTGTATATATTTTAGCACAACAATTTCAAGCTGTGTTTGTATCATTATTTTGCTCCAACACAACTAAAGCACAAAAATACCACACTGAGTAAATCCCACAAACGTTTGACGTAATCTGAATCCCTGCAGCTGCATCCAACGCCTCACGGCTTACATAACAGAGTACTTTATTTAAAAAAACCAAAACAAAACACAAATATTATGCCACACAAGTCCTAATAAACAGAGAAAAAAAATCATAGCACAAAAAAAAAAAAAAAAAAAAAACCTAGGAAAAGAAATTAACATGTGTACATTTGAGTGAGCTCTGAGCAAGTAAAACCGAGTTTTTAATTTAAGAGCAGCACACAGGGAAGGCTCTCCGGCAAGTTCTCCTCTCAGAACAGCACCGGGATATTTGGCCATTCACCCAAACCGCCCCATGCACCACACGGGGGCTTTTCCCGAACTCCACAACAAAACCCACCCTCGCCTCAAGCAGGGGAACCAGGTACCGACACCACAACGACGCCACAAGTGCACTTTTCTCGCTTTATTTCGGACTTTTCCCTCGGCGAAAAGGCACAACAGGACCGCAGGGGGAAGGGCTTTAACCGGGGCATGAGCAGCAGGCGGTGACACCCACGGCAAAACCTTCACCGCGTCCTTCCCGCACCCAACTTATCCCTGTCTCCCCTTCCTCCTCCTCCTCTCCTCGTCCTGCCTCGCCTTCCACGGGCTGAGACATTCTTCAGCAAACCAAACCCACGCAGCAACTGCCCATTAAAACAACCCATTGGGCGCGTCCCGCACACGGACGCCCGCCCATCGCCTTCCACACCACCCGGTGCCTCTCCCCGCCTCCCTGCGGCGCGGAGGGGCCGGCGGGGGCTCCCCGTTCACCTGCAGCAGCTGGAAGAGCCCCTGCTCCTCCGCGTAGATGCCCGCGGGCGGCGGCCGCGCCGGGGCCGCGTCCTCCTCCTCCTCCGCCTCCGCCATGGCCGCCCCTAGCAACGGGACGCGTCGCTAAGGAGACGTCACCACCGCGCGACGGCGTGGCCGGCGCCTCGGGTGCCGCGACGGGGATGGGAAACGTCATCGAGGCGCGACGGTTGCCATGGAGACGGCGGCGCGGTTGCCGCGGCGGCGGCGGGGCCGAGGCCCGCGGCCCGCGCTGTCCGCCCGCCCGGCCCGCTCATCCCGGCCGGGCCCGCCAGCCCGGGGAGCTCCGCACCGCCGGTACGAGCCGCAGGGCTCGCCGCGGCGGGAGCGGGGCTGCGCGGGGCGGGCGAGGCCGCCCCGAGAGCTTCGGGTCTTTCCGCAGCGAACGCGCTCCGTGAGGAGAGGCGGGCTGGCCCCGGCTCCCGGCAGAGTTCGGAAGGCGCCGGGGCGGTGGTTCTGCAGCCCTGAGAGACGCCCCGGTCGCCCCTGCCCCGCGGTGGAGGCACTGCCCCGTTCCCTTTGCAGCATCCCCCGCTGGGTTTATGACATCGCATTGCCAGCGCTCCCCTCGGCCCCTTGGCATCACCAACACACCGACTGACTGCCTGGGGCTCCGAGCTGCAGGGCTTCCACACAATAGAGCTCCCTTTTCAATTTTTCTTTCTTTCTTTCTTTTTTTTTTTTTTTTTTTTTTTTGGGAGGGGGGGTATGTATGTTTTCCACTAACCCACACAATTCCAGCTCGGGCGAGATGTAATTTGCATAATTTCTAAAAAGCATCTTCCTTTCTCTCCTTTAGACCCCAAACCCAGCAATAAGTCAACATGGTAAACATGAACGAGGTGGTGGAGGCCCTGAGGAAGATCGAGGAGAAATACAAGCTTTTCCAGCAGCAGCAGTTCACGTTTATCCGAGCTCTGGAGCGCACCCGGGAGGAAGCCCACGATTTGATCAGACCTGTGTCATCCATTGTCCAGGTACAAATCCCTCAGCACAAAGTGCTCCCTGCCCGTGACACTGGGGCTGGCTCCTGGGGCCACTGCAGGCCTGGGGAAATGTTGGTTTTGCTGAAGGGAAAGGGGACACAAAGTGCCCAGGAATGTTTGTGGGTCACTGAAGGGCTGGGGAGAGAGGCACCTGTGTGGGAGCCTCCCGTTATCCCTGAAAGAATCTCATGGCTGAGCAGCAATTTCTGCTTTAGCTGAACACTGCTGAGGCCCAGCCAGAAACGCAGGCTGCAAGGAAACAATCAAACCAAGCTTCCTTCCCCAGCCACACATGGAATCTGTAATCCTCAGCTTGGAGGAAGCAGCATTCCTGCCTCTTCCCTCTGGTATTGGTGCTGCTGTGTCTTTCTATAGTGCTTATTAAAAATAATGGCTGTGTTACACAGGGAGGATGATGGATTGAGGGCTGAGAGTCCCACGTGGGCGAGGGGTTTGCTGGGCTGCTAAGTGAATTGTCTTGGAATTTTTATAGCATGGTGTACTGAAAAGTAGAACTTGGACCACCTGGAGACTGAGGGGGAAGAAAAATCTAAATAAAATCAGAATTGTGGATTTGAAAGAGCAGAACTCGAGCCCAAAACCCAATTGGATGCCAAAGGCAGAGTGAAAGCCAGGCTGCTGTCAGGATTGGGACACACAATGAGCTGCTTGTTTTTTCCAAGGGCTGCCTCTCCCTAACAGAAGGGCTTTGCTCATTGCCTTGCAGAGGATTGTGACAGACACTGCACTGAGCCATTTCATCCCACTGAGACGTTCCCATTCTGCTGGTTTCAGAAGCACTGGTATTTCCCCCTGTGCAGGTGCAGTGCTACAAGGACCACCACTGCTACAACTCCACAGACAGGCGCATCCTCAACATGTTCATCTCCATCTGCAACGAGCTCCGCTGCCTCTGCCAGAGGATGGAAACGGTGCACCCTGGGGACAGTGTCACCAACGGCCTTTTGGAGAAGTGCAGAGTGCTCCTTAACGACAGCAATGACCTCAGTGCCCTCAGAGCCACGTAGGTGCCTGCCCAGCCCAGCCCAGCCCAGCCCGGCCCAGCCTGGCCCCTGGCATTTGTCTGTCACTGCTGGGGCTGGCACTGCACATCCCCGCTGGCTTCTCCAGCAGTTCTGTCACAGCCCCTTCCTGGCTGTGCTGAGGGTACAAGGTGCTGCCCAGCTTCATGTGGCAGCTTTTGGGAACACTGCCAGTGTCCCTCCAGAACAACAGTGCTGCTTTGTTTGTCCATCCTTTCTCTGGGCCGTGGCAGGGCAGGTGAGCGCCCTGAGGTCCATGCAGTGCTCAGGCAGGTTCCCTGCTCCTTCCTCCTGCTGCTGCTCTGCACTGAGCTCATTTCTGCAGGCCAAGTGTCTGTGTGTCCTCTCCAAGACTCCAGATCTGTGCCAGGGTGGTTTTTGGCAGGACTCACCTGTCCACGTACAATTCTATCCGTGCTTTTCCCTTTTTGGCCAACGGCTGCCTGTGCACTCCTGCTCTTCCTTGGGCTCTGAGGGTGGCTCCCAGGGTTGCAGTGCTGGGACTCCTCTGCCAATCATTTCCCTCTGTCCCACAGCTACCCCCACCCTGTTGTGAACTACCTGAGCTTGGAAGAAGCAAGGCATCGCTATGGAGGGGTGGTGAGCATCCTGCCCATCGTTATAGACAACATGAAGGAATGGGTCACCTACTCCAAGAGGCACGTGCTGTACATTGTGAGTCCTAGATGTGCCATATGCAAGAAAGAGACACCAACTTCCCAAACAGCACCTGCTGCTCAGACCTCCAACAGTAACAAAAATCCTGTACAATTGCAGGAAAAAGATTTCCAGAAATTCCTGGCTGCAAATCAACGACCACAACCAAAGGCTCCCTGGAGGCCACCAGGCAAACATCCCTATTAAAAGATCAAAGCTCCTGCATCATCTGCTCACCACCTTTAAGAACCTGGCTGATCAAATACAGTGCAATGAACACTAGAGATCCATCCTGAGTCCTCTTACTGAAGTGTTGCCCTGCAGCCAGCCCGGGACACATGCATTCACTCTCCCTTGCTGATATTGCCACTCTGCTCCTCACATCCCCACAGCAGCAGCTGCAGTGGGAGCAGGGATCAGTCAGGACTCACCAGGTTCTAATCTCTCAGACATGAATCTTGGACAAGCCATTTGAAACAAGATTTCACATTTTCTCAGCCTTGTTTCTGAGGAACATCCCCTCCCTGCCACACAAGCTGCCTGTCTGAGGGATGGGCTGCAGAGCAGCAAAGGCCTGGCATTACAGATTCAGACATGTCTGTGACATTTAGACTTGTCACTAAAACTCCCTCCCCACAACAGAAAGAGTTTGGTCAGCTGGAGCACAGAATCCCAGTTTACAGTAGGACACTAAGGAGGTTTCCCATACCTGCCACTGGCTCCAGAGGCCAGTGTCCTTCAGCTGCTCTGCTGCAGCCTCCTGCAGCCTCTCACAGCACTGAACATCTCCCCTCACCCCTGTTGACTCCTGTGCTGTCAGAGCTGGACATGTAAAGGAGAGCAGAGTTCATTTTGCTCTTTGTTTGTCCTGACAACAGCCAAACAAAACACCCCTGTGCTCCTCAGACTTCCACAAAATAAAAGCCACTTCCAGTCCATGTGATCCATGGGAATGTGGTGGGAGCATCATGCTCAGATGGTTCCTGTTCAAATTGCAGATTAAACTGCCTGTGCTTTCCCTGCTTCAAGGCAAGGTTAGCATTACATTAGGTCAGATTTCCTACCTAAGGGGCTGGCCCACAATGGCCCTGGGGCTCAAAATATGGAGCATGAGACCTCAGACCCTACAGCCTTTTTTAAATAAGTGTCCTCCCCGTGTCTGACTGCTCTTGTCCAATCCCACAGGCAAATTCCTTCCTGCTGGAAGATGCTCCTGAACAAACAATTTCCCCTTGCATACTAAGCTCAGTTTGCTGTGAGAAAGCTCTTGCCTTAAAATCACCAGGTTTTGGTAACAAGCAGCTAAAAACAGAAGGAAGAATTAATACAGAGGAGGGGTCACAGGAAAGAATAACAGCTTAGATGAAATGGAAAGTATTTCCAGGAGCATTTTTATTCCTCCCATAACCCCACGTTGATTTGCACTTTTTTCCTTTCCCCTATGCACTTGCACTGCATGCACCCACCCAGTCTGGAGCAGAGCCCTATTTTTAGGGAGATTTGATCCAACTGAACTGAACCTTGGTGAACTCAAAATGGTAACAGGGTCACAGAGAGACTCCTGGGCACTACTGGGGCCACAGCCAGTGGAATGCCACTGCCACCTTCCCTGGCTTCACTTGAGATCCCTGGTGCAGAGGCAGCTTCAGGCTGAAAAATCCAAGTTGTGGCAGCTGCCCCGTTGTGTTCCATGGTGCAGACAAGTGTCCAGTGACAGTTGCTGTCTTGGAAATGTTTTCAGGACAAGCTGCTAAGACTGAATGATGACAAGTGCTGGGGACACAAGAGATGCTATTCCCAGATCTTGTTTCCAACCTTCTTGGCCCTGTCCTATGGTTTAAATTTGAACACACAGGCTATGAGGAGTCCAAAATTATTCTCCAGTGTGTAGCTCACTTTCAGCTTCCAGGGATGAGCACAGCACAAATGGTTTCTCAGAACAGTCCTAACAAAGCCAGCCCACCACTGCTGCTCAAAACTCCAGTGCAGTTGTCATTTTGCACTTGACCAAGGTGATACACACAAAAAAGTTCCCAAATTTTACTAATAAGATTCATACATGCAAGAAACAGTTCCTAAATCTTAGTAATAATTTCTAGCCTAGCCCTATCCTTTCAGTCAGTGTCATGCAGCCAACATTTTAAGACCCAAGCAGAAAAATGAGTGCATAAAACTTGCAGCCTGAGGTTTGGTAATGACAAGACCAGAATTTGTTGGAAGACTGCAAAGTTAAGTCTCACAAAAACATCCAGACAAATTACTTAATTTCCATACAAGTTCTCCTCTTCTAGAGTGGATGGACACTTCAAAAGACAAAAAGATACAGCAAGAATTGTTTTCCTCTACTACAAATCAAGCTGTTTGAAGAATTTACATAAACAGGATGTAAATGCCAAACACAAAAGTGCAATAAAGTTTTACTTTAGCCTCGGTGAGCATAAAATTGCAAGATACACACTGAGAAACCAGGCAGGGCACCAGCTGACTTTCCTACAGATCTGTCAGTTAGTCCAGGAAATAAATGCTGCTTTTTTGTTCAAAGGCTGGAATAGACATAAGGGCTGGTAATAGATGGCATCAACAGAATCCTGGCATCTGTATGAATTATCTCTGTGCTCCCCTTGATTCAGCTAAGGGTCAGATCAGGCTTTTGTCAAATTGAGGAACCTGATGTAGTTGAAGGTGTCCCCATTCACTGCGGGGGGTTGGACTGAATGAGCTTTAAAGGCCCCTTCCAACCTGAACAATTCTGTGAGAAACCATTCTGTGAGAAACCATTGTGTATGTTCAATGCGTGGCTCCAGCCTCTCACACACCGAGAGGACAGCACGTAGCTCAGACCCCGAGAAGATGAAGTGTCAGGAATGGTGGTGGGCTCTGGAGGGAACCAGAAGGGTCGATTCCAAGGAGGGCGAGCTCAGCATCCCAGAGATGCTGCGGAACTCAAAGGGACGGGCTCGGCAGGGCCTCTAGCGGCCGCCTCCAAACCTCCCTCCAGCAACTTCCAAACAGCTCCAACAACCCCGCTGCCCCCAGCCCTGAATCCACAGGGCCTTTTTAACGCTGGTCACAGGTACCCAACCCCCGGGATAGAGCCCAGGGCAGCTGGGGGGCCGCCCGCTCCCGCTCCCATCCCCAGAGCTGTAATTTCAGAAGAGCCAGCGGCTGTTCCCTGTCACCACCACCCTGTGCCCCACATCACAAACACCCCGAGGCAGGAGAGGTTCTCCTGGCAGTCCTGAATTCATTCCCCTGCTGCTGGTGCAGCAGCAGTTTGAGCTTTCAGTCAGAGGAGCATCGAGCACAACGAGCAGAGGCAGCTTCAAAGAAACAAGGAATAGCATCTGCAGACAGGAAGGATCAGCCAGCCCAAAACTGGACTGAAAAGACCTTAAGGAAAAAAAAAAAAAGATAGAGCCAAGTAAAGCCCACTGACACCAAAATCATGATGACCATAAGTCAACTTTTTGAAGTCTTGTCTGGAAAGCAAAGCCCATGGGAATGCAAACCAGGCTTCCTTTGCAGAGCTCCTGACTATGAACAGATTAAGCAACTCAACTCCTGTGATTTCCTATCTTGTAACCACTTTTAAAATCCACTGTTGTGCCAGCAGCTAAGAAGTTCCAACGAATCAAGATCAATCAGCACAGATATTTTAATTTCCTGAATTTGAAGTATTTCCTTCCCTAATGTCTCCTGTGTGATTACCAGCTATGTTATGAACTGCCAAATGTACTGCTTGGCATTAGTAAGGAAGGAAGGCACTTGATTTTTCCCTTTTTTACCCCAGTAATACATTTCCATGGGTAATTTTTATCTAATGATTTTTTTTTTACACTGGCAAATGCAGCTTTGCAAAGCCAGGCTTAAGGGGTGCCTTATTTTGAACCCATCCTGTGTAAGGGCAAGTTAAATTCACGTTGCGATTTGTTTTCATTTTACTACCCCATGCTGTAGAACTAATCCCAGTGCAGGAGTACAAACAACTTTCTGTGTCACTGAACCCTAAGATGATATTTATGGTATTTTCTATATAAAATTCTCCATAAACATTACTTGGCCAAAGCATGTTCACAATGTGTCACTTGCACAACTTAGACCCTTGCCTTTGTTGCTCATATTTAAGAATTATACTTAGCCCTTAATGGGAATGCTGAGGCTTGTGTATGGATTACTAAACTGCTTTGAGCAATCTTTTAAATATTCATTTATTTCAAGAAGAGAAGGAAAAAAAAAAAACACCAGTAAAAACCAATGTAAGACCAGAACCAGTGAGAAAGTGCCAGTCTGGGTAAAAAGCAAAACAAGAGAACAACCTTGCCTCACTAGAACAAAGTGGCCCCAAAATTCCTCATGGTCTGAGGAAATGTTCTCATGTATGCATTGCATGGAAGGGAAAAGCACAGACAGAGCCAAGTCCTGACAGCAGCCCCAGCTTTGCAAACAAGGCTCTGACATTTCCAGCTATTAATTTCTCTAATCACTGTGCAATTCTGGCCTGCAGGAGCAAGGCCATACAGAAGCTCACCCGTAGACTTGCAGCACTCAACTGTTTGCAGTTCATTTATGGATTATAGTGGCACATTCTTGGTGAGTTGGTTTGTCACAGAAGAAAAAAAGGCTTTGGCTCCATGCAGAAAAATGAACTTTGAATGGTGAATCCTGTGCAAAGGGGCAGCAGCCCTGACCTGCTCTGGACTGTCCCATCTGGGAAGATGTTTGGACACTGAACTCCCTTCCACGTGTTTGGTCCCAAGAAGGTCTGGCAGGGAATTTAACACAGAGTAGTGCAAAACAATACATTTTATTTGTTCACAGTTAAACACAAGCAACTGCCTTGACATTTTAGAACATTCTAATAAGGACAGCAAAACCTCCTTTTGGTTTAAATTCTCTTTAGCTTACGATTGTACCATTTCCTTGTATTTCATATTTATGGCATTTAATGTGGATTGTTTAACATGCTTACAAAGAGCGAGGCAGGGAACAGATTAACTTGACAAAGACAGCAATTTTAGATTTAACTAAAAGCAGTCAGTTAAAAAAATCTGTTTCCACTTCACTGATGGGACCCCTTCAAACAAACTGCAAGTTAACTACATACAGCAGATCCATGATTTTTTGACTTAGGAAAGAAAATTGCAAAATTTGTTCCTCCATAATCTTTGTGGTCCATAAACAAACCTAAAGTGGTTTCCATTACTATCTTGGTGCTAAAATCCTGTTTAAAAGAAGAAAAAAGAGCCACCTTATCAAAGAGCTTGCGTTGCTGCCAGGACATTTTTGTGACTGACACAAAACCTGCCTCTCCTGGGAACACCAGACCCGGGCATGGCAGAGCAGGATGGGAACGAGCTCCTCTGATATTCCCAGCTGAGCTGGCCCATCAGGCCCTTTGTGTGCAAACCGTTCAGTCCCCAGGCTGGGATCCAGCAGGGAAGGGGCAGGAAAGCTCCAAATCTTACCGAAACACGCGCTACCACGTTTGCTACCACTACGTCTGAGAAAGCCTAAAGACGCCGACAAAACCAGGCTGCCACTTACAACCAACTCTCTACTCTCTACTCCATGCAGAGTCAGCTTTGACACAACCACTGAAGTTCACCTCTACTTCTCAGAGTTCGGACTGACCAACTGAAAGGACACGGAGAATAATTTAAGACAGGCAGAAATGTATTGAGACCTTGGAGCTCCGGAGGAGGCGGGAATGGGAGGACGAGTCCTGTCAGGAATGAGCTGAGCTGCTCTGACAGCCTCGTTCCCACCCGGGCTAAGAAGGGATTTGAACTACAAATGCAAGTGTGCTTGGACTTGATTTCTGTGTGAGGTGGTTCTTAAACAGCAGCTGCCACCCACAGAATGTTTAGGAGAAGAGGCCACAAGTGAGGCAGGGGAACTGTGAAGCCTGAACCATCTGAGTACACCTGGACCCACATGGGACACTTAAAACAAGCACTGCCTTCCGAACAGCAGGCCCTGTTCTGTCATGAAGGAGATTGAGTCTGACCACTGGCAAGCCCTGATCCCACAATCCTCCTTCACAGAAGGCTCATAATTGACTTAAAACATTATTAACACCAAAAGGCTTCACGCCAGGATTCTGATTTCAATGTGAGCAGGATTCCTCCTCAGCCTTGTCATCTAAGGAAGTAGGATGAGGGTGAAGGGGAGAGACCTAGAGCCAAATTGACACTGCTGAACTCAAAAATGTGCTGCAATCTGAGTAGGAGAGCACTCAAAGGAAACCATGTTCTCCAAGTCAAGCCTGAAAAGGCATTGTCAGGAAGAATGAAGACAATTTCTTGGACTTAAAACATGGTGGTCTTGTTCAAACCAGAAACAAATGAAGGAGGGTGAAGCAGCACATTTCCCTGATTAGAGAAGCAAATCCTCCTCTGCAGATCTTCCTAAGCTTGGAATTCTACCTCCATGTTCTGCATCCTCTCCCTACTTGAGTGAAGTTTCCTCTTCCCTATTCTCCCACCCCAACTGCTTTCCCATATGAAACAGTGTGAGGTCAATCAGGCAAACACTTCAAACGCCAAGATGATCTGAAGCTGGTATTTTAACAAGTCTTCAGCATTTACGGTCTCTTCTGCATTACAAGCTCCAGTTCCTTTTTGTCTGTTCAAATGTAACTTCCCAGGAAATGTTAAGGACAATATAAACAATGATCATGAATTAGGGTGAATGAATCATTCTGCAGAGGTACAATGTTCTTTAAACAATTGGGCATTCAATCAGACTCCAACTTAATGAAGGCTGGGCTCTGAGGGATGTGGGGCAGTGGACAGGCAAAAATAGAGAATGCACTGGAAATCCTAGTGCTGCTTCTTTCCAGGATGAAAGGAACCAAAGTCACCTGGACAGCACAACCAACTGCTCTAAATGGGAAGTTTGCAAAGAAATACAAAGCATTCAGAGTAAACTCACAAATGTTAATTTGGCCTCATATTGCACTCAAGTTCATAAATGCAGCCACTCAACTGGGGGCACGGAGAAAGGGAAAAAAATACTTGCAAATGCTAACAGTTGTCCCTTCAAATTAGTACACGCTGCTAAGGATTGAATTTGAGACAGAAGCAAGAGTTAGGCTGGGCATTTTCAATTCCAGACCCAAAAATCCACTTTGCATTCATTCAGCAGCCTCCTTCCGTTCCTGGCCATCGATCCTGCTCCGCTGCATGAGCCACTGCTCAGACCAAAGAAACATAAAAGCTTTTAGTTAAACTTGCACTCACGCCTCCTGTTCTATGCCAAGAATATGAAAATAACACTGATTGACTATCTTCCTCTTTAACTGTGGTCATGATGAGTTTCATTGTAGTCCATGATATGAAGCTGTCCAACACTGCTTTCCTGGAGCTTAGGCGAGAGGTTTTCTGGGCTTGGAGGGACCTTTGACTCCATGCTTGGATCTTTACATAGTTCAGTCTTTAGGGCATCAGCCAGCCTGTTGATGGTGACCCCCTCCTCATCACACTGGCTCTCACTCTTGTTGCGAAATAATTCTCGTGCCTTCATTCCAAGGAAGCTCTTGGAGCTGGGGAGTGACCCTACAGTCAGTGGGACAGTAGTTGAGGGCTCCAGCAACACAGATGTCTCCCAACGACTGCTCAGCCTCTGGTTTTGGGGTTTTTCTGGAGTGGAGAGCTCGCTGCTGCTGCCCCCCTTACTGCTACTGCTGCCTCGGGTGCTGGGAGGTTTGGTCTCTCCATTTCTACCCATTGCTTCTTCACTGTGTCCTGCTGTATCTTCATTACCACAGTCCAGCCTGCTTGGGGAAGAGAGAGGACACAGTGTCAAGGAAATCACAGTAATTAAACAGTGGAGGAGGAAATGCTGGCCAGGGCAGATTACTTTGATTATTTTCCCTTTCTGCCTCTGGCTATGTACTTCAACAGGTTTCCTTTCACAGTTCTGGGGCAAAGCAGGAGAGACAGGGGGTAACCAGATGTGTCACACACTCAGCTTTGCAACATCCACTGTTTTTAAGCCCAAAACTGACAATAATCCCACATGGGTGCTGCAGATTTCACACCACCAGCCTTACCTTTCTTCTGCTGCTTCAGCTGCTTCTGTTTTATCATCTTCAAGTTTTTTCAGTAGACTGCTCTTCTCCAGCCGCCCAAACAGATCCAAGATCTCCAGCTCAAATGCCTGGGTGATTTTCTTCTGGGCTTTGTACCTGCTTTCTACTGCCTGCAGCTGACCCCTGAGCAAAGAGAGAAACCACAATGTCCAAAATCTCCAGGATCTGCCTCAGCTGTGACAGTGCATCTGTCAAAGCACAGTTAAAATATTACATAGGAAGCCCCTACCTTGCTTGGATTTTAACATCTTCCAGGTATTTCTTTTGCTCTAGGAAGAGGTGGTCCTTTTTTGCAAGCTGAGATTCCAGTTCAGCTATCCTTTTCTGGGAAGCATCGAGCCTTTGGCTTTGCTGCTGAACACACAACTTTGCTTTCTCCAGTTCTTTCCGATAAGCAGCGTGCAACATTTCAACCTCCTCGAAGCAAACAACACAATGGTAAAGTCTAATTTGATCCTGTGTTATTTTTATTGGTGTTTAGACATGTTTCTGATGTTATAAATAGGCACATTTTAAAGCAAGCCAGAATAAAAGCAGCATTTCTAAAAACAGATATAGAAAACCAGCCCTGCTGAGGATGTACACTATTAAAATAACGACACATCACTGGAATTTATTAGCACATTAATGTTCCTTATGAAAACCTCTTTTCATCAAAGCACTCTTGCCAGCTCTGCACTGGATTAGAGTAGACAAACTCTATTTTAAATCCATTTTTCCAACACGACCTTCATTAAATACCAGTAGAAGACTTTTTTTACAGTGTATTATTCACCTTCTTTAATTACATGCTCTCACGCAGGAACAGTTATATTGTTGTGCAATTTTCTTGCTTCTAATTAGAAAAAGGTTTCTTTGAAGTCAGGAAGTAAAACCATATGAACCACAGAAGTTTCAGTGAAGTTACTGTTAACTTTTAAAAGGAAAATGACTGAGTGTGAAGGCTGAGATGCTCATTTTGAAGTAACACCTCACCAAAACCCGTAAAATCCTTGTTAAGATCTTTCCACAAATTCTGGCACTACTACCCTGCATTATTTTACCCACAATCTGCTGTCAGTTACATTTGAGCACAGTAAAGTCTTAGCTTTTGGAAAAGAAATTGCTAAGAATTTACATCAGTTGGCTAAAACAGACCCCAGGTGTACCCCAACAACCCCTTCTTAGCTTTCAGAAGGGGCACTGAAGATATTCCTCAAACCCACAGGGCACAAAACATCTGAACAGAAGATCAAACATACAATCAAATCCCTGAAAATCCATTTCAGAACAAAGAGTCTATTAAGTTACAAAGCCTTTCCTTCTGAACCCAGGGCTGGTAACTGCTGGATGATGACCTCAAGGGAAGTCTCCCCAAAAATCCTCTGCACTGGTACCTTTGTAGTGTCTGTGTGCTTGTGCTGCAGCTGCTCCAGGTACAGCTCATTGACCTCACCAAGAACCAGCAGCTGCCTGTTCAAGAACTCCATCTGCTGTTGCACCGATTCACTGTTGGAAAGCTGGGAAGGGAAATGGAACAGGATCCAACATTGGGATGAACAAGTCAGGAGAGTCACAGCTGACAGGCACTGTGTTCACAGGGTATTTTTATGAGGAAGGGAAACAAAGGATAAAATACAATGCTTCATAGGTAGTTAAGTGTTAAATAAATCGTTTTCATAAAGAACTTTTCATTTCCATTCAACTTACAATATAAGCACTATCTCTCAGTTGTCAAGATTTAGCAGAGTTTTAATATAAATTCATAATGCTCAATCTGCAAATCCCTGCTGTGGAGAAAGCCAAAACAAGAAGTTTCAGAAGCCCTTTAACAGAATTTAGAGTTTCTTCATCAAAATACATTTTTCTGTGTTGTTTTTGTGTAATTAGTATCAGACTCTATCGAGCTCAGCACAGGCTTCTTTCAGTTAAAGGACCTGATGAAAACTATCAAGATAAAAAAATTATCAGCAAGACACAAAGGGACCTTAGGAACACTGACTTTTCTTACCTTTTGAGAAACTTGGCTAAGCAGCAATTCAGTGTGACACACCTTGTTGTTTGCCTTCTTCAACTCTAACCTCAGATCTGTTATCATGTTCCTGCAGTCTTCCAGCTTGGTCTGTTCAAGTGACAAACAAAAAAATCACTCAGGGTTCTGAAACTTCACTAAGGACAGCACGGGCACAGAGCTGGGAGGCTGTAAACCCCCAGGAAATCAAGTTATACTGACCCCTCCAAACCAGCTAACAACCTGCCTTCTCCTATTTCCAAGCTGAAGACAGGACAAAACAGAACTACAAAAGGATGATATTAAATTCAGCACTTTCAATTATGCACTGTCTTATTCTGAATCAGGACAACATCTCTAATAAAAATGTGCAGCTTTCTCTCAGGTGTTTCATGCCTTGTTACAAAGAAGGTTATTTTTAAAACCATTAAGTAGACAACAAATCTGTTGATGCTTCATACCTGCAATTCCTGGCTCTGGTTGTAGAATTCCTCCCGGTCGTGCTGCAGCTGTCGGATCTGGCTGTGAAGCTGAGCCACAATATTATCATGTTCCTCCTGAAACTGGTGGTACCTTGCCTGTTCTTTCTGCAGACTCAGTTTCAAGGCCTGGATCTCCTTTTCCTGCAGTTTCAGCTGATCTTTCTGTTAAGAATCCCACATGAGGCATCAGACAAGACTCCTACATAGCAGCTAGGACATCTATGCTCAGCCAAGCAAAGCTGTCATTACCAGCATGCAGGAAAACACTTTTCCACACACACAACATTTTATACAGAGCGTGTTCTCAAAGCTGTTGGGCTTGGCTTGGTTTTGGCTGAAAAGGAGATAAAATGGTGATAAGGGTGGACAGGCTGAAAACTCACAGCCACATTCAAAGCATGAATAAGCAATAGGCTGTTTTTCCACTGCCTCTCATGCTTTCAACAGGGACTTGGGCCTCACAGCTGAAGCAAAAGTTAATCTTCCAAAACTACTTGGAAATTTATTTTTGGCTCTTACAGTTAATTATCAGGCGAAACTGTTGATGGAATTAGTTATAACATGAAAATACAGTATGAAACACACCTAAATCTGTACTGAGACATTGTTCAGTGTACTTATATCTTCAAATTCCATCACAGTGAACATCTCTGGAAAACAACACTTGAGTTTCCAAAGCTTTTGCTATTAGTCCTCATCTGAGGAGCAAAAGGACAATACTTTATCAAATATGCAGCAAGGTGTTTAGCCAGGCACTGAACATCCACTCCACTCACAGGGAAGCCTTTACCACTATCCAAAGGCAAGTGCAGGAAGGGGTCAAGCATGAAGGATTCAGCTGCCTGCAGTCAACTACAAACTACTGACATTAATAATGACAGCCACAGAACTGTG
This sequence comes from Lonchura striata, assembly GCF_050655825.1. Taxonomy (NCBI): domain Eukaryota; kingdom Metazoa; phylum Chordata; class Aves; order Passeriformes; family Estrildidae; genus Lonchura; species Lonchura striata. The sequence goes on from NC_140719.1 coordinate 10,590,950, forward strand.
CACGAGTCACTCCACAAACATTGCCTTCAATAAAGCGACAAATGAGCCTTCTTTGTTAATTGAGTGGTACCAAAAGACACCAGCCAGGCCAATTAACACTTTTAGCAGCACCAGTGTGTCTCAGCTGCTGGTGGAGCTGCGTCCCTGCTCACCATGGCAGCGTTGTGCTCCTCCAGAGCCGTGGCTTTGATGACTTTGCGCAGGAGCCGGCGGTTGCGCAGCGCGTGCTGCTGCCTCTTGAAGCGCTCGTACAGCAGCTGGTTGTGCAGCAGAAGCAGCTGGTTCCTCAGGGTGTGAATCTCATCTGAAGGGGGAGAACCTGCAGTGGGACAAAGAAGAGGTTACTGAGCTGCACTCTCTGCTTTATTTGCTCTCCAACACAAAAATCATAAACATTTTTCCCAAAGCAATGGATATATGCCTCAAATGGATTGCTTCTTTGATTAAGAAAAAAAAGCCAAGTCACCATCAACACAGAAGCCTCAGAACACAAAACTACGACACAGACACATAAATAAGCAAGAAAAACCATCAGTTTTAGATTGAATGAGCAGTGAGAAGGTGCAAGGATCTATCAGATGACCAGCAGCACTGTGAAGCTTAGCAAGGCTGAAATGGTCAAAAGCAGAAGTGTCTAGAATTTTGCACTTTTCAAAGATGAAAAAAGCAGCTCATCTCTCTGGAACACAGCTATTTGCTAAGCAGATAAACCATGACTTAGTAGAGGGCATCATCCTTCTGCAGCATTAGTCAAAAACCCACAAGCAAAAAGTATGCAGGTCATTGTTTAAGCAAGTCTAATAATAGAGGAACAGATTGCCAAAACATGAGAAATTTCCTCACCTCCAAAGTGAGTCCAGTCAGCAGATTTGCTTGGCAGAGACAATCTGGAAAAAGAAAATGCAGCACTAACAGGTAAGCTTAAGTAAAAAAATTGAATGTTCACCTCAAAAGAGCCTATAGCCTGGTAAAAGTACAATTAAGGTCAGTTGGTATAAAAAGATTAAGGAGGAACTGTGCAGCTGCTTTTTCAGCACAGCTTAAAATTAAGCCAACACAAAAAAGAGTAACAATAAAGTCTGCAAAGTAAGATTTTCAGTCACCTACTTGTTCAGCTCCTTAGTGTGTGCATCTGCTCCTTGCTGAATCAGCCTGTCCAGCACTTCCACGGGAGAAGTCGAGGACATACAGTCTTCATCCTGGGTTCCCTTGGCTTTTTTTAGCAGCTCCTCAGTCTTCTTGCCAACAAAGAGGTAGGCAGTCTTTGGTAATGCAACCTCAAAGAGGTGCTCATAGAGGGGAGGCTGCCCACTCCCAAACACCACTCTCCTTTGTGCTGGTACTTTACAAGGGCTGGGAGTGAGAATACTTGGCTCCCCAGAGGTTCCTTCCCTGTTCCCAGCAGGGCTTTCCCCAGGGCCTCCACAGGGCTTGTCTATGGGAGTAAACGTTTGTTTGGGTGTTTCCCGTGCACCCTCAGGCCCAGACTTGTCCAGAGATGTTAAAGGCTCAGAGGTCTGACTGTGTCCCTGAACACTGGAGGCTGCTGAGTGGGTCTTCTTCTGAGAGCCTGACAGACTTTCGTTTGTGCGGTAAAACGGGGAGTCAAATCCTCCTCTAGGCACCATGTGTTCAGCATCGGTCGTGATCTCGGAGATCTCTTTAGATATTGCATCTGAGGAGAGGGGGAGCACCATGATACATCTGGTATTTCAACAGGACAAACATTTCCTTAGCTAAGATGTAGGTAAGGAGAGCAGACATTACCTTCCTCTCTGTCCTTCTCAGCGCTATCTTCGAATGACAACCCACCTAAAAACTCTGGAAGATCACTTAAGGTTACTGAACTTTTACTACTGGGTATGTCTGGAAAAAAAAAAAACAGAAAACAAAAAGTTAGTTGTACATGTGCTGTTTTCTCCAGCCTTAGCACAGCACAAAACACAAGTCTCACTGCTGCAACGTCCTCAGAATAAAAGTGTGTCCCTCCTTCAGATGCTTCCTCAGAGGAGGAAGGTATCTGACTCCTCTTCCATTCCACATGGAAAACAGAGATCAGTCACAGGTCAGTCCTGATCCCAAAATGTAATTCTGTAAACTTAACATTTGCTATTGCATAACCTCTGTGAGGAAGGTTGTGCTGCTTGCAATTTAACCCATTAGATAAATAAAATAAGGTGGCTGCTGTGCACTGTGACAGCTCTACTTCCACATTAGCATTAACCTCCCCTTTAGCTTCTGAGCTGGCTCGACAAGGACACAGCACCTGCCTGAAAAAAGGAAGTTTAGCAATCTGATGTAATACAGACTTGCCAATATGTGGTTACTGATCAAAACCGAGACAGCAGCTGTGGGATACATACTGCAGGATAGAAATCTCATGCTCAGCTCAGTCACAGATCAAGAACTCAGTGAAAAACTTTGCCTGTTCGTAACTTGGAATTCAGAATATTCAGATTCCAGTGGTACTACAGAACTATACCATGGAAAACCAGCTTCAGATTTCACTATCATCTCCACTTTGAAGATGGTTAAGATTCACAGCACAGAAGTCTCAAATACAGTTCCAAAATCCCTTTCTACAGCTGTCACAGAGGTAGATGACAGAATGGACAATGGAATCTACATTTACCTACTAAAAGCTGAGTTCCTCAACCTACTGATTTCAGTATTCCACAGGACTTTAAAATAGATTCAAGTACAGCAATATAATTGTAGATAGAAAACTAAGATTTTCCAGAGGCCTTTAAGAGGAAGCATCATATCTATCCTTATGTGCAGCCTTACAGTTTGATCCAGACATGTGACAGATAACTTGCTGAAGCATAATTTAATATACAACTTGGTGCTTCTAATAATCATCCTCAAAGAATCAGCTTTTATAAAAATAGATATATTTTCAGCCTTCAGCTTATGTTTGTGTTTTTAAATATGCAGGAGAGCAAGGTAAAAAAAAAAACTCTCAAGCTGAACAGGAATGGTCAAATTGAAATCAGAAGCATCACAAGAAGGTTTCAAGTTGAATCACAGGTTAAAGCAGGATCCTGGAACTACAAAGAACTCAGGGGGAAAAAAAACCTGTGGAAAAGTGTTTGGGAATTGGAATAAGTGTCAATAAAAACTGGAGTTGTTTACAATAGGTTGTAGTAATGGGGAGAGGAAAATGGAGCTTACCCAATGATTTATCGCTGTTTGTGACATTTTGCTGTCGGTACAGTAAAGGCCTCACAGAATCTGGTTTGTCCTCCTGGAAAACAGATGAAATGCAGAACACATTAATTGCCTTAGTTTTCATTGACAACTGTGCAGTTGGAAGTGGCAATAGTTGCCTACATTTAGAAGAGTTTTTGCAGTGAAATGCAAAATTTTTTTATAAACCACCTACTCTGATTTTTCTTTCTCAGTTAAGGTCACTGCATTAAGGCAAGTCAATGAAAAACCAGATTAGTTCAGGAGAAGAATTTTGTAATACCTTTTTAGGAGGTGTGGCAGCAGCTGAAGGGAGTGAAACATGCACAAAGTCATCTGAAGTGCAGGGTGGAGGAGGAGATGTGGCTGGTGTTCCCAAAGGTGTTCCTTTCCCCCCTGCTGAAAAGGAGCACAAGTTCTCTCAGCAGGCTCCCCCTTCCTCCTTTCAGCTGAACATTGTATGTGAAGAATTGTACATTTAAACACCACCTCATAGCATTTACTTCTTAAATCTCTTTCAACTGTTCATCAACACAAAAGTGCGGATTCCCAAAAGTTGTTTCAGACTTTGGCACTGAATTCACAAATTTCCTCTCAGTTTGCATCAGCACTGCTCTAGGTGAGGTACTCAGTTCACAGGAGCGCCTATCAACTGGCATGATGTGGCATTCCCATTTAAAAGCTGCCAGTCCAACCTAGAGCCAGAATTTCCAGTAAAACAAACCTTGAAGGCTTAATTCTGAAATGCAGCACGTACCAGATGTGCCAAAAGCTTTGCTGTAGGGTTGTGGTGCAGACTGGGATGACTCTGATGGGACAACGCCAGGGGATGTCGGTGGTGTGGTCATACCACACACTGCAGAAGGGCTCCAGATGGTGACCTGTGCACAGAGTAAAACACAGCAGAGCTCAGAAAAGGAACATGTGAAGCACCCGGATCCAGGTCTTCACACAGGAAATCAGGCAGAGATTAAATGTGAAATGAACACCACCATCTGAAGAATTCACAGCACAGCTCAAAACCATGGCTTTTTAAGACTGGCACAAGAAACTATGAAAGTGCAAAGAATGAAAACTTGCTGGGCTTCATCTTCTGCTTTACCTGCTGTGGCTCAGTTGACAGCCTCATGGACTGTGGGCTCAGAATCTGAGGTAGCTGCCCTGGCATTTGTGATAGTGTTAGCCGAGGAGTGGAATATGGGGTAGAAGTCCCTGAAAGTTAAATAAAAGAGAAAATCAAAATTCCAAAGCATCCAACACATGAAATACAAACCCTTGATTCTTCTGGCTAGAACTTAAAGGCTTTTCATCAAAGCATTTCAAATCCATTCAACATACACATTTGTAGCAAGAGACTTTTCTTCCAGTCCAAGAAAATATCTATCAAATACATTATATTACAACCTTTTTTTTTTCTTTTTTTTTGTTGTTTTGGGGTAGGGAGGACAGGGGATGAAGAGACAATGTTGAGAACATGCTGCATGTCTGCATACAGAAAATATATCTTTGTATTTATTTTTTAATGATGGTTTACTTTCTGGTGCCTAAGAATCAGACTTTAAGTGGGATAAATTAGTGAGATGGGTTTTTCTACTCTAGGGCCAGTTCTTCTCCAGCAATTGGGTATTGATTAGCCATCAGGCAGGTCTTACCATAGCTGCTCTGTGTGTCAATGTAAGAGCTGGCACTGGGGTCAGTTTGATGATGTTTTATGCTTGTGCAGAGTTTCCGAGACACAGAGTAATAACCATCTTCATAGGAGGCTTCTGCAGGGTCCAGGGAGATTTTGGCACATTCTATCACAACATCATGAGTTTCTAGCCTTTTCCACCTGCAGACAGTTTTTGGATCCAAAAGAGTAAGTTAGTCAATTATTGTTAAAAACAAAAGTTCCTGGAGATAGGAGGAATTGGCTTGTAGGATGGCTTATTTGTTCCAGGCAGCTTTGCATGCTCCCAGCCAAACTGGAACAAGGCACCAGACAGAAATTGCAACCAGATGACTTGTGAGAGAGGGTCTCAAAGAAGAGACAAACAGCTTTGACACAGAGATCCATAATGGTCTGCCATGGAGCACTCTGGAAAGGAGGAACAGCATACGAAGACTTGGTTGATCCTGAGCTTCAGCAGCTGTAGAAATCAGCTCAACTACACTTAGATGTTGGTAGTCAAAATTTAGACATGCCAGCAGTGAGGGAGTCTGTATTATTTAAGCAAACACTGTCTGCAATGCCAGTTTCAGATCTGTGTTTTATCTCCCAAGTTTGGGGAATGTTTTTTACTATTACTACCTCCTTCATCCTGAGAACTACTTCTCACTAAATTAAATAGCCAGATTAGATCTGCCCAGTATTTCAGGGGATGGAAGTTCACTGTAAAGAAGAGAAAGCCCAGAAGGCTGTCTATGAAAGGCTGGGTTGCTTTAGAAAGTAAAATACTCTCTGTCCAAGATACCAAAAGAGAAGGCTTCCACTGGAAGGTTTGTGCCAATTGTGCTCCTGAGTGGTGCCACCCTCCCCCCTGCAAAATTGAGCATTGTGACATTCAATGGGTTCCCAGTTAGGAGTGATTTCCTAGTGGCTCTGAAAAGCAGGGCAAGAGCACTACTGTGCAGCAACAAGAGTCAAATTCTCCTCTTCAGTGGCTGGGCCTGTGGAGACAAGAGAAAAGCAGCAAGTGGTGCTGCTGCAGGCAAATGAGCCTATTGCTAAAGAAAACTAATACAGCTGATAATGTTAACACATACCTGTTAAAAGAACTGATCTGTTAACTGAACCAATATCTAGGTACCAAAACAAGACACACTGAAGCCATTTTAAACACTTATATCCCATCAAATACTTCAAGAAACCCAAGGAATATGACCCAAACCTTCAGCCAATGAAGCATCTCTGGCAGTTTCACTTTATTCATTATGGAAAACTGTTTTAAATCTTTATGAGATGTTTGATCATTAAGTCATAAAAATAAGATAAAGTAAAGTAGAAGACAGATGCCATCCCAGACACAAAATTAATTTAGAACCCCAACATTGCTGTTAATGACCTTTCACAACAGTTTCTGCTTATTCATCCAGCTGAAAGCTGGGATGAGGAAAGTCTACGTGTTTACCTGGTGCACCTACAAATCTGGGTGGCAAAACACCCCCACACAAACTAATGCTGACAGAAAAGGTTTTGCTGCAACCTTCTGAAATAACTCCACAGAAAGCTGCTCAATTTGAGCCTTTCCTAATAGCAGAGAGAACATATAATACCTTCGTGGGTCCAGTTCATGGTCCTTGGATCCAGTCACTAACTCTGGATGAATACGCACATGTTCCATCATTGGCTGGGGGGAAGGAGAAGGACTTGTTATCAGTGCAGCAGCTTTGGATTTTACTAAACCACATAAAGGTGCTGAGCAAACTACTGATCCCAACAGTTCAGGAAGTTACATTTAACAGATAAGGGTAATACACATCACCACAGCTTCAAGAGTTGATCCCAACTGAGCTCTGAGCTTTCAGTCAAATCGCTCATTCTTATATGGTTTTGTCAAATTGACAAAAGCTGAATTAGCAAATGAATTGTATTGAATCAGAATATACAGCTATAAATTCCTTGCCTCAGATAATACACAGATGGGCAGCATTTTACCTTGACTACTTCTTCAAAGGTCTCCAGGTTTTCCTTCATACTGTAGTGAGAGCGCAGAAAGGAGACAAAATTGCAAGGATACATTCCATAAAGACGATGAAAGAGAGAATAAACGCTGGCATGAAGATGGACAAGATAAATCTCTGCCACATGACCTGGAAAAAGTAGTTAGAATCTTTTTCATTACACTGGAAAAAAGAACAAAAGTTCCAAGAATGCAAACAAGTATTTTTAAATTTGAAATGTTAACTGGAACAAGTCTTCTGAGGTACAAATAATCCCTATTAAAACTGTGAAGTCTTCTCAGAAAACAAGCAATACTTAGTCATCAGCTCACAACAAACCCAGAAATTAAGATAAGGACCATTAATTCCAACCAGTGTGCTGTCATTCTCAAAGCACAGCTTTGTTTTTATTCAAGTTAAAACCTGAAACTCCTCTAGATAGTGAGCCTGAGTAAGACTGACGGAATGATTAAAAAAGGAAACCAGGTTTGTTTCACTTCAAAAGGTAAAACTAAAAGCTTGTAGCCACCAAAAGCAATCACAACAGACAAATCTTAGTATTCACTTCAGAAGTTCCAATCCTACTTGCAATGAAGAATGGCTCTCTAAACAGCAGCTCTATGTGCTTAACACAGCATCTGTTCATTCAGCCATGAGCCACACTCACAGATACTGCTGGTGTTAGATATCAGACCCCTTCCAACAAATTCAGCAAAGCCAGGGCTCTGAGAAAACCAGTTTTATCAACCTCCATAACTATTAATAGTTGCACATTAAAATAAACTCTTATATATGTTGCATTTTTCCTCCCCCCATGTTTATATCTGGGAATATCAAATTCCCCAAAATCTGCCTGAAACATTAGCATTTTCCCTTCTCTCTCCATTAAGATCAATCTCTGCTTTTCACTGTCATCAGGGCAGTACTTTGGTTCAGTGAAATTTCATGCAGTTGCAGCACCAAATGGAAGATTCTAAGAGACTTCTAAATTCTGAGCAAAGAACTCCCCCATGCTCTCAAAGAACAGAACAGCTTGTGGGCTTAACACATCATTTTCTGTGTTTAAATAATCTCAGACCACTAAGAGTCTCACAAAAGAATGTGCTCACCAACTGCACACGAGTCACAAGGATACTGCAGACCACAACTGCATGCAACAAAGTTGAAATCTCACCTGGATTCTGCAAGCACCAGGCTGAGAGACGCCCAAAGATACCAAAGAAATCATGAAGGTACTGTTTGCCAGACTGAGGAATCATTGGCAACATGGTTATTAGCACTAGGACACCTGTGGTGAGTACTACTACATCTGTGTCAGTCTGCAAGAAGGGAAAAAACCTGCATTAGTTAAATGTGTTGAACTTATTTTTTTCCAAGGATGAAGTGAACATTGAATCATCATCATGGAAAAAGTTCTCTATTGAAAAACAGTCCCTCTGAACCTACCAGAACTTAAGATCATTGAGTTTTTTCATAATGAACAACTTGAAGAAAAAAGCAGATTTGGGATTCTTGCCCCTACTTTGCTGCTTTTCTGCATAAACACCTGACTTAGTTAAAAAGGGAACATCACCACAGTTCCACAGCTGAGTAAAAACAATTACTGGTATGTGAACCATCTTATGTACCACCTTCCTTCATTCCCAGAGCTAAACACACACAACATTCAGAGGCCCAGAAACTGCAGATCTGATCAGAGTGTTCAAGGGTGTTGGCCAGTTACCAACACAGAGGTCAGAAGCTTTTCTACTAAACCTGGCTGCTGGAAATTTCACCCAGCAGTAATTCAGACAATGACTAGAACACCTTGGCTTGTTCCACAAGAAAGGGATGTGGCAGTACAAACCTTTGGCTGGATGAAACAGGAAGAGAGAATCAGATTTTAGGAAAGGACACAGAAAATGTTCAAACTCCTTCCTTGCTTCCTCAGTTTAATGCACATTTTCCTTGGTAGCTCCTCTGCTTTGTCAGCACAGGGTGCACAAAGCACTGGTCAGGCTGTGGGCAGGTGCTGCTGGGCCCTCTGGGTCCAATCTCCCAGGAGCCACTGAGGTTGATGGACAGCCAGTTTTTAGGGATATATCCTCCTCTGTGTGTCTACAGCCTCTGCTCTCCCTCAGTCACACAAAACCTATCAGAGCACATTTCCTGTCCATCCCTACCCTCTGTCCACATCCCCAGAACTTCCACATCTCTGTCCTACTCCCAGCAGCTTTCTGACACACTTCATTCCTCCCTCAGTCACACTGCAAAGCTCAACAGATCTTGTCAGGCACGACAGGAGTTCCAGTAACAGCAGCTGGAGCTGGCTCCTTTGGCAGTTACAAACTTGTGGTGGTTTTGTTTTGAAGAGCACTTGACTGCATTGTGCATTTAAATGTGACTTCATGACTAATGTGGATTCTTCACTATCATAATAAATTCAATTACTGACAATGCATTCTAGGTCTCAAAGCACTTTTCAGTTCTTATTCACTGGTACAGTGCTGTACAGTATTATACCTGATCAATCTGCAGATGAGGGAAAAAACCCACAAAGCTTGGGGGAACAGCTACCTCCTTGTAATCCAGCATGTCAGTAGCTAAGAAAGGAAAGTCTGCTAATTCCAAGGTAATTTCACTTGGGAGTAGTCCATTGCATGGCCCATCTACACTGCAAGTAGAGGACACACAGATTCAAATTGCACCAGTGGGAAGTTACTGTATTTTTCATTAGGTTCACATTCAAGATATTCATCATCCCCACCAAGTGCCCTCTTGTCTTTAACTTATTTCAGGAAAGTTTTAACAAACATTCCTAACTCACAGTGACAGGGGTTTTTAGAAACAAGATTGTCAGCAATAACAGCACCAGCACAGAGTATTCAGCTGATATTAATAGCAGTGTGGCTTAACTAAATGACATCAAAACAGGAATCAAATGCTTTGCATCTGTATGTGAGTTTACATCAGGTGTTTTATAGACAGCCCTGACAGTTCTTACCTTGAGACATTTAAGTAATGAAAGCAGGAGAGGTGCTTGAGAAAGTTTGTGTTTCCAAGATGGTTGTCGTCTTATCACATGTCCCAGCAGAGAGAGGGTGGGTAAACGAGTAGCAGCTTTGCCCATATAATCATTAATTTTGTCCAGTAGATGCTGACAAAGGATTTTGCAGAGAGTGGTAGAAAAAGAAAAGTATTTCTATTTAACTGCTCTATACTCTTTTTCACCAGTCTATATTCAGCAGTTTGTCAATATGGAAACTATGGGCATTTTACAAATATACAAGATCCCAGAGGAAATAGAACTCTGCAATAACTTTGAGTACTGGTAGACAAATGCAAACTATACAGGCCAGAAGCAGTCACTGCACTTTGAAATGTTTATGAGTAAATAAAAAAAAAAAAATGTGGGCAGCAGCCAATTTATAGTGCCATTCCCAATCTATTTTAAATCCTTACTTGCTCTCAAAATACCAAATTTGTTTTAGGCTAACACATCCTGCAGCAGGAGCACTGTAAAGAGACAACATTAATCCTCCAAACCCTTTCCTTTATAGATGTTTTTTGCTTAATTGGGTCAGTTTAAGCAACTCTGTAAGAAACAGACCTCTGAAGTTTTATTTTTAAAGCTTAAACTACTCTTACTACAGAGATACTACATCTCTACAGCAAGGTAATTCTACACCAGAGTGGAACCCATAGAGTTTTAATGGATGCTATTTAAAGGCTGCTTCAATACCAGGCTAAAATCTGCCATAACGAATTTTTTTTTACCTTGTCATGAGGCTCTTGCAGAGTGGACAGAATATGCAGTGCCTGCTGAGAATTGGTTTCCAAGTAATAGTCCACCAGGTTGTTGACAAGCATAGGCCCACGGTCTGTCAGTTTGGAGACAGCAAGGGAAAAACCCAAAAATATTCTCAATACACTAAAAATGAAGTACTTGCTACAAGGACATTGCAGAACTTTTAAGCAACTATTACACAATTTTTAACATAAAGCAGTCCTTGGTGTTTAGCAGACCTTTGGGAAATTGTGACCTCTCAACTACATTTCCTGGTTCCAAACCATTCAAGTGATTGCACTCAGCTCAGGGAAAGGAACCAGGTTTTTTAACAACCAACAATTCCTGTCTACCCATAAAACCCCACAGATAGCTGAGTTGCAAGAGTGCTTTACCCAGTAAAGTGCTCAGGAGTGACTTGATGTTCTCTCCCTTCAGCAGACAAAGGAGAGCAAGTTCAGGGACAAGGACACTGGCAGTGCTCTCATGCTCTGAAAAGGCTCTGTCAGCACAAGTGATGCCTCAACAGCAGCAATCACTTTTCACAAAGTCTGACTCTGTTGTTTTGTTTGGGAATAGGATTTTTTCTTTTATTTTTTTTTTTTAAGTTAACAAAATCCCACTGGTTCCCATACTGTGGGTGACACCTAATTCCTTCTAGATATACTTTACAAAGAAAGTTTCATCAGCTCACACCTGAGGCTCTGCCTCAGGAAAAGCTAGTCATTTTGTAATAGTGTTTTAACAATTATGTAACAGACCTTCCAGGAGCCATGCCATTAAGCACAATGGACTGAAGAGAAGCCTCAATCCTTAAAGCAATTTCAACCCCAAATATCAAGAGTTCCTTTCAAGCTGCATTTGCAAAGACAGTGTTCGACAGAAAAAAAAAACATCCCACATCATTCTACCTTTATTGATGTGAAAGCAAAACCCTTCCCAAAAGTACACAAAAGGATGCGTACCACAGATGAGATTATCTTTGAATGCAGTTGTTATATCTTCCAGGACACCCAGAACTGGAGAATCCAGCATTGAGAGGAGCTCACCAACATTTCCTTGCTGTGCCATGATGCACGTACTGACATGAATGTGGAGGTTAAAACTTCAGGAAGTTCTTCATTGGTGTCTTTCTACCAGACTAGGAGAGAAGAGACAGCAGATGAGTGAACTTTTCCCTTTCCATATAAAACCTCTCATCTCTCCTATTTCTTTTCCACACAAGTGCCCATTTAACACTGAGAGAATTGTGAGGGTTTCCATACCTGCAATAAAAGCTGTAAGAGTTTCCAAAAAGCCAATGACTCATGAGCAAGGTTTTCTTCATGTTTTTCACAAGGACATTAATCTGTTTTGCGGAAGACCTCAGTATCTACACTGTCCAAGCTTTCTCTTACCACATTTTTTCAATTTGCTCTCCAGGTCAGTAAACTGAAGCTAAAGTTTTGAATAAAAATGCAAAAAGCTGCCTGGAATCACTCCATTCCTGAGTTCTTACAGCAACTCATCCTCAAACCACCTTTCCAGTTCTTTGCATAAGACTAAAAACTGAAGAAAATACACACCTCCAGATCCTTCTCCACTCCTGTGACCAGGGCAGGAATTCACTGCCCTGGGCTCTGCATTGTTGCACTCAGAGAGATTTGGGCTTTAAGACTTTGCAATGTGGCCAGGCTGCAGCTGTTGGGAAACTCAAGCAGGGCTGCTGCAGCTGCTGCTCCTGGGCAGCCTGAGCAGCACAAGACACTTTGACTTCACTCGTGTGATTTGTGATCACAAACTCTGCAGTGCAAAAACTGCATAAAGCATTAAATGCAACAGTGTGCAGATAACAACTGCACAGGGCTAAGCGGGAGCAAATCTAAGCCATGTCAGGCTTTTAAAATGACTTCTTCCCATGCACCAGCAGTAGAGGGGTTCAGGTGTCACACTGACCTACCTACCACAAAATGAATCAGTTTTTATTTCATCCAGAAGAATCCTATACCAAACCTTTCCCAGTGGAAGAACAAATCTGGTTTTAGATCACACCTCATATTATCAGCAGGGTTTCTTCTTCCCTCCCACTCCAAGCTAGAATATATTTTTCACTTCCCCCATGGAAGGCAGGACTGACACATAGCAAGTTTACACACAAAATTGTTTTTCTACTGCAGTTGTGTTTACAGCACCTGTTCTGTGGATGAGCTGAGCTTCTGTCTGCAATGCTGTCAGCCACACACCTTTCATGATCACTAGTAAAGAAAAAACAGAAAGAGGTTAAGAAAAGGCACGATTGATAGTCTTCCTTATCACACCAGATGTATGGTCAGAACATCATTAAGTTTTTTACACAGAACAGAAGAGTTGTGCACTCCCTGCATGAGAAGTCAGCCCTCAGTCTGAAAAACACCAAATGGTGCTGCAGTTGCCCTTTCCAGAGCTGTCCACAGGTTAAGCTGTGCAATTATCTCAAACTAGATGGTTTTCACAAGACCATGGTTTTGTACTGTGACCCTTCAAAAGCTGCTAAAGTTTTATTTATGGCAGGTAGAATCTTACAGAGAAAGGATTCTTCTCTATTCTGAACATACAGTAATTAATTTAAGCCTTTAAATTCTATTCAAAACATTTTTAGGCATTAGCCAAGGACCACAGATCACTGCTCTGTTTTAAATGATAATGCTGTAATTACTGATATACATATTACTTTCCTGGATATTTAGGTTTAACAATGTCACTGGACAGCAGGAGTTAACATGTCCACCAGTAAACTTTGTCATTTGCAACATATCACTCTGCAGTTGCAGAACTGCCCAAGGTCACTTTTCTTAGTGCCACCAGACATCAGCTTACTTAACCTGGCACTGATTGCAAATTCAAAGGTGATAATATGGCACCACACTCCCAGCTGGCATTTCACTAGCAACAAATGGGCTGGAGCATGGCAGTAATCACCACTGCAGAACATAAAACCCCTCACCCTTGGTTTTCAATGATCATAACTGAATAGTCCAAATGAAACTTTGGGTCATGTACCAGCAGCCAGCAGAGTCTGATCACTGAAGTGTTTAGATTTAAATGCTATTTCCTTTCTAGTCTAATGCTGGCAAAATGCTAAACCTGCAGACTTAAAACTGGCTGGTAGTGTGAGCAAGACTTGGATAATAATAGAATAGAGACTTGGGGTGAGGGAAGTTGCTTTCCACTGAAAGGAAAATGGTTCTGTGATTTTCATAAAATCAGAGCTGGCATTTGTTGTGGTTTAGGATTTTGGTTTGGGGGTTTTTATTGGTTTTTTTCCCCACATTGTGCAGACTCACAAGCTTCAACTCCTTCCTAAAAGCACTTGCCATTAGAAGACAAACAATGCTCAGAGAGTGACACCATCCTTTCAAAAGGTTTAAAGCCACACATCCATGCAACCTAAGAAGTCAGCCTTCCACTCTGTTAGTCATTTTGAGGAATCAACTGCTTCTCCATTTCTAGTAATCATCATAATATTGAATTGACTCAATGACTGCATTTGCAACATTGTGTGGGGAAGCAGCTCACTCCAAGGAAACTACTGCTTCATTTCTGAGAACACATCTTTCAAACAGGCCTTGCTGTCCCCCAGTTTCTATCAGGACACACTCTCAGCTATGGTTAAGCAACAGATTCACCAGCTTCCCCAGCAACATGAATTAGTTGTTTAAAGTATTGTTAACAAAAGAGATGCATAGCCACACCCCCCGAACAACTGCAAGCAAAACCTGTTTTAAGAGTTAAAGCAGCAGAAACACCAGTCTCTGCTTTTTTACCCCATAAAAACCTTGTCAACTCTCTTCTGTTTGATTCCCATCCTATACCAGTGAAAAGAGTGATTTTTTTCTTATTTTCCTTGAGCAATACCATTATATTATATCTTTGTCACACCAGTAAAACCTTCAACAGCAGTTTCACTGATTCTGATACTGCCAGAGGAAAATCTGCAGCCTGGTGAAATCATAAAACACATTTTGGATGGGTTCTTGAAGTCAGGCTCTGCAGAGAGATGGGGAAAACCCCGGTTAAATGTTGAGTAGGTAAGAGGATTTCAAACTTTGTGCCACTGTGGTGGCATGCACCCGGCCATCAGATAAGGGCGAAGCTGATAAGGAGAGCTCAGCCACTGATAACACCACACATGTAGGTAATGGATCATTTCCCAAGCTCCCTAAAACAGATGGCTGGCATGACCTTGTGCCAATAAATCCAGCAGTGTTTATTTCAACTTTTCAATCGTGCATTGGAGTTCTTTAAAGTAGAGAGTAGTCTCCACTCCAAAAGTATTCAGAATATTAATAAAAGTATTTCAAAGCACATCTAAAAATGGGGCAATGTTACACACAGGCATCTCATAAAGTGGAAGTTTATCTGAAGTTACACCAAACTAGTCAATGTTGTCACCTCACTGTACACAAACGGCCACAACTTTAAAAAAGCAAATGGATTGAAGACCAAGATAAACCTTAATGTGAGGAAAGCTCAGCAGCAGCATGATTAGTTTAGGGCAGAACTTCACTGTTCTGGGTGATCTGGACAAGCAGAGATCTTGTGTCAGCACTCAGGGAGACATGACACCATTGCTGACGTGCACACCACTGCATCTGCCGAAACATAAACTGCTTTCTTCAGGTATTTTTACTAAAATGACTAACACAGAGCACTAAGAATAAAATGTAGCAAGAATAACAAAGTGCAAAATCCTAAAGCCTTGGAAAGAAGTGTAATTTATGCATAACGTGCCCAAACCAGGAATACCGATGAGGGATTTCTCAAGGTAAAGTCAATTGTCATTTTAAACTCTAAGGAAGCCTGAGATGCTCCAAATCTGTGCCCAACACAAATGAACAAGCCAGGAAATTGCAGCAATAGTCTTAAATCAATGTCACACTTTTTTCAGGCAAAGGCAGCTGAGTAAGTAGTTTACAGGCAGCAGGCTTTTAGTCAGAAAAGGCCGTGTTCTGGCAGATGAAGTTCAGCTCCGTGGTGTCAGTGTGATTTATCACAGTCCCACCAGGAATTTGTGATGTGATTTTCAAATCTTGTAGATAAGCACAGGCCAGGTTAAGGGGCTCCCATCACCTTATGAAACAGTGGGATCAGCCACTGACTGTCAGGGTATTTTGTATCTGGAATTGATACTTGTGCTGTGAACAGAACATCCCTGACACCTTTACAGTATCACATCACCAGCACGGCTTTCTGCTCAAATACACAGTTACAAGATGAGCCTCTCCAATGCTTCCATCCCCAAATATTGCAATCATTTCCTCATCAGAAGAATTCCCACATCCCTGCAGCCATTCTTGCAACTAACAGGATTAAAACAACTAAGTTTTCCATGTGATTTGAGTCACTGACTCGTCACTAACTTTTAAAATTAGTTTTATACGAAAGATCTAAAGTACTTGGTTAGGAAAGCATAGAAAAAAGTCAGTTTAAATACCTTTTACAATGCAGCATTTTAAACTCACTGGAAAATATCACACCCACAGCACTTCTTACACTCAAGAGCATTCTTTAAGATATACTTAGTAAAAAAGTATTAAAGTACCAATACAGCTTTGGAGCCATCTTACAGAAGGAAAAGGAGAAGCCAACAATCCAAGAACCAAGTCTAAATTTATTCTTTTTTCAGTAGCTAATTTAACAACACAAACTGTTTAAGCTACAAACTTGAGACAAAGGGAGAGACTGTAGAAACATTAATTGGAAAAGGCTAAACAGATAAAGAGACAGCAGAGTATTCCCAAAGATTATGACTTCTCTAAGTATGTCTGTCAAGAGAAGATGTTCTTCTGTTCAGTGTATTTTTATCCCAAGCCAAATGAAAAAGCAGCTGGTAGTGCCAGTTATGCTGCTCGCAGGGGTGGGGAGGAGGGGGACACACCACAAACACACCCTTGGCCTTTGCTGTGCCAACACCCAAATTCAGACACCAGGAGCACCTACTCTGGGGGAGGGGGATCAACAGCAGCATTTTATCTCTTTCATTAAGCACAAGTTAAATTTAGGGTGTGCCAATAAGTGGTTATTGCCCCCTCTGCCCCAAGAGGAAAGGGGATTTTAACACCACAGCACCAGAACCTCCAGATTTTGACTTTTCCATCTGATTTCTATTGCAGGTAGGGTCAGGTCACATCTCCAGGTACTGCTTTGGAAAAAGCCATGAATTAGGACAGACAGATTTTACAGCAATTGTGCTCAAAGAAAAATTCAGATTGATAACACAGCAGCCCTTTTCACTCACATCTTTGAAATGTTGGTCATGAAAGGATTAAGCCTAACCCCCTCCCTTTCACCACACAAAAAACTGAAGCCCATTTTATGCTTCCTAACCATGCCCAATCTTACATTTCCCTCACAGTTAAACTGAACATTGCCATTATATAAGTGACATAAACAATGAATGAAAAGTTCCAGCAGGGAAAAAAAAAACACTAGTGGCACAGGAAAGCAAGTAGCTGATAATTCCCTTTTTCACAACCCAGAAATAATACCTCTAAACACTCTAAACCTCATTTCAAACTGATCACTACAACTGGCAATACAATAAATTTGATTTATTTATTCATCTGCAAAGAATGAAGGTGTCTTGCTTCTTCTAATAGTAAATATTTTCTTGGTTATATTAAGATCTGATACTAGATGCCATAACTAAATTAGATCATTATTTACAGTTCTAACTTGATATTATACACATTCTCCTGTACTCTGTTACAGGTGCTTAACTGACGTGGGAACAGGAAGATCACAAAAAAGCCTGGCAAGCCCAAACAAAGAGAGAAAATCATATTCAGCAATATTTAAGATTCTTTGGACTCTGTGCTGTGCTAATGAGTATTGCTAATTGCTACTCATCACATTTCTGTCAGAGGGAAAATTGTTTAAAAACAATCCATGTCATAAAAAGCCCAAACATGGAAGGGCTGTCACTTCACCCTCTGGCAGAAGCCAGGCTAACCAGCCAGCCACAAAAGGCAGTCAGGGAATTACTGCAATTCCTCACACACAACTGCATATATTAATAGCAAATAAATAAATAAGAACAAGCCCTGGCTTTCTAGAACAATTTAATTAACACTACACACAGAAAGTCACTCCAACTAAGGAATCTTTTTAACTACAAATAGGTGATCAGAGAGCTCTAAACTTGGCACTAACACAAGGACTGAGACTTCTAAATCTCTGCACCATTTTTTTTTCTGCCCCCAAGAGGAACCTTTTAAAATATTCACAGAGTTAGGCAGCAATTCAGTAAACCTTGAAACCACTGCAACCTATCTAATGTACTCATCAAGGCATTTTAACTGCTCCAAGAATCAAACCCAGCATTACACAGAATAGCAAATGATGTGTAACTGTAAAGTAAAAACAAAACACAAATAATGCCCAGGAAAGTGACAGCAATTCACCACTGCAAGAACTTTACTCTGGATCTTAATGTGCTACTCAAAGAAATGCTTATGTTAATAAAGGAAACATCATTACTTGTCCTCATGATGTTTATTAAAATACATGAATATATAATACCAGACATTAAGCTGTAACAATCTTAAAATACACACCTGTCTGCAACTTGCCACAAAATCTGGTGCCCTCCCCTGCTTCCACCACTGCAAAGTGCTTTGATTATTTCATTTGCTTATTATTGAAGAATCCCAGAATGGTTTGGGTTGGAAAGGACTTTAAAAACTCATCCAGTGCCACCCCTCCCATGGGCAGGGACACCTTCCACTAGCCCAGGCTGCTCCAAGCCCCATCCAGCCTGGCCTTGGGCACTGCCAGGGATCCAGGGGCAGGCACAGCTGCTCTGTGCCAGGGTCTCACCACCCTCCCAGGGAAGGATTTCTTCCTAACAAATGAAAAGGTATCTATTCCAAAGATATTTGTGTGTGTTTGCACCATGCAAACATGCATTTCAGGCCACTCAGTTTGCACAGAGGCTGAATCACATCCCCAGCTCCTGTCAGCGCTGACAAGAAGGTGCCTGGCAGTTGGAAGAATTTCAGGAATCAGGACAAGTCAACATCCCAGCAGTCCAGCTGCAAATAGAGCCAGCATTCATTTTAAATTACAAATAGTTACTGAAGACAAGTATTTGTCCAAACACCAAAACATCTGCAGTTGGCCAGTGTATCTCACATGGGAATCCATTAATAATGCCACTTTTTTAGTCACCATAAAGGTTACAAAGAGTTAAGGTGTCAGGATTAAACACAGCCAGAGATAAAATCATTTTAATTAAAGCTTATCTCATGACTTATTAGATATTCTGACTATATTTTCATCGGTGTGAGTCCCTGCAATTCCCCACAAATGTAGTCCTGGGTGAACTGGGCTGCTACAAAACCAGAACAAATGAACAAACCAAACCAAAGCAAAAAGGGTTTCCACTGAGTAGGGGATTTTAAGCCCCTGATTTTTTACTTTAAACTTCAGTGTGGCATAGCTGCTTCTGATAAGCAGAGTATCTGACTGCTGCTCAGCAAAGACAACAGCAGACAGATGCATTCCCAAGGTTTGCACTGATTATTAGAACTTCCAGAGTTTTCACAGATTTACTTTCCTGCTGTTCACACGTGTAAATTGAAGAGGAATTTTTTTTCACCTAATGGGATCACTACAATTTTGACAGATTTCCAACAACTATATCCAGAAGTTAATGTCAGGAAACTGCAGGATCAGAGCACACAAAGAATGAAAACCTGTATTAGCACTCACTGGAAGGTTCTCTGGAAACAGCAGCTCTGGAAAGAGTTCTGCACACAAAACCTGATCCTGGTTTCTGGGTCATTTCCAGGGGTTTTGAATCATACATTCCTTTAAGGCACGTTCTTCCTTTCACTCACTGCCTTGTAAGAGACTCATTAAAAAAACCCCAACCCTGAAGAGCAAGGAGAGAAGCTCTGCCTAAACTGATAAAACAATGACAGAGGCTGCATCCATAGCAAACAAAGGGTGAAAACTTCAGAACTGCAGCCTCCCAAGTTCTTTGTGATAACAGGAAGCAAAATGTTTTATTGTAGAAGTAAACAACATCCTGACTTCACATTACCTACCCAGGAGCAAGGAAATGAGAAAAGCCTTCCTCACCGAGGGGACAGACTTTAACAACTGCTTTATTTAAAACCCAACCCCGGACAAGGGAACCTCCTCAGCAAGTAACCAAGGGAGAAGAAACCTGGCAATCGCTACTCAGCCTTTGGAATGGGGCTGCTGAGCCTTTTTCGATGAAAAGCACATAATTAAAAAGGCGCTTTGGCTGATGGGGGGACCTGGGGGGGGAGCCGCGGGGGGGGGGGGGTGGGGGGAGAGGGGCAGCACCCCAGAGCAAGTTTGTCTGGAAGGAAGGAAAGGGGGCAGAGGGAGGCAGGAAAAGGGACGCAGGGGGAACATCACCCCCCCGCCTTCCCCATCCCCCCGACCCCTTCCCTTTCTCCTGCCGCCTCCTCCCCCAGCCCTTTCTCCCTGCTTCGCCGCTCATCTCTCTGTTCTGCCTCCTCCTCTCCGTCCCCGCGGCCGTCCCCGGTGTCGCCGCGGCGGTGGCGGCGGGGGGCGGCCCGGCGCACTCACCTCGCCCTCTCCTCCCCTCAGCTGTTTACCACTCCGGGCTCCTCCGGCCCACAGGGCGCCGCCATCTTGGCCCTGCCTCCCCCTCCCATCACAGCGCTTCGCCCCTCGGATCCCTCCGCCGCACAACCTAGTCCCGCCTCACCGCCTCGCTCTCCGCCGGCTTCCCGGCTTCTCTCCCGTTCCCTCCCCGCGCCGCTCGCCTCTCCCGCCTCACGGGACGTTCCCGCCGCGGGGGATGAGCGGGGAGGGACGATCCCGCGGGCGCCGCGCCCCCACGGAGCGCCGCGGCGGAGGGATCTCGGCGGGGTCAGCGCTGCGGCCGGCGGAGGTCGCGTGATGCGGGGGGCGGGGCCGCGCGCGGGCGGTAAACAAGGGCCGGCCCTGAGGGGACGCGGCGGGCGCGGACCCCGGCCGGGAGCGGGCTCGGGTGCTCTCGGTCCTTCTGTTTCCACTCGCTTCTCGTGTGGAGAATGTGCTGTAAAGGGAGTAAAAAACAAAACAAAACCAAAACCCCAAAAAAACAAAGCGTCTCGGACGTGCCGCTGTGTGCGGAGCGGTGCCGGCGGGACACGGCTCTGGTGGGAGCCCGCACAGCCACACCACGGCTCGCGCCCCAAATCTCATTGATTTTAATCGATTAACGTGCAAAGCTCGTTTCCTTCTGTTTTTTGGATCCCTCAGGATTTAGTCATCCGAAGTCCTGCATAAGGATTCTTTGTTTTTGTTTTCTGTTTCCCCCCCCAACCCCAGAAAGCAGCGACTATACCACACTAGCACCCCATCCTTGCAGATAAAGGTTAATCTTTGCCTGTGGAAAATGCAGGGTAGGGGAGAAGAAAGGAAATCACCACGGGGATGGATCTCCGGCCTTCTGTTTGCAACAGGTTTAAAACTCAACATTGGAGTCCCCAGGCTGGTGGGATCTCCGTGGTTTTCCTTCTCCAAGGAGGAGCAGCCCTGCCAGGGACACACCGAGGATGCTTCGACTGACTCTGGAGCCTCCATGAATTGTCTCCAGAGCCCAGCAGGAACCACAGGCATTCAATTTTCAAGGAGAAAAAAAAAAAAAAAACAAGATATTAGAGCCCCATCTGAGAGGGATCGGTTGATTTTTAATTTTTGTAGCAGTTTTTGTGTTTACCAGCTCTGATCCCTGCAGGACTGAGATAGTTCCTCCCTGCTGCACCTGCAGTGGGTCATCCTGCTTCGTGATGAGATAAGAGTTGCTTGGAGCCAGCATATTTTTAATCTAGTCCTGCCTTGTGCCTGGCAATTAATATTTATTATGGTCTGGACAGAGTGATGGTAATTTTTTTTTCTTGATGTGCAGAAGACATGTTTGTTTAATCTGCCACAGAAAAGAGTGGAAATTAAGATGAGCTTCAGAAAAGAGCTGGAAGCAATTAGTCGTGTTATTTTACTGGGACTTAATTGCTGTAACAGTCAAATTGTCAAAGAAAACATGGATGCTATAGCAGGGGTTTGCTGCTGGATTTGAAAGGAGAAACAACTGCACTAAAAGGGACATGTTATGTTGTAATTAACCTGTTTATTATTACTGAGCTGTACATTTAAAAATCTATTTACTTAGGGTGCACTGGAGCATGTGACGTGTAGTGAGCACTCACAGCAGCACGCAGAATTAAACTGTCCTTGTGTGCAAGCAGGGCTCTTTACATCCCCCGTGCCTGTGCGGGTCAGGGCCAGGACAAGCCTCTGGGAGCCCAGATAAGCTCTCTGTGGCTCTCCCTTCTCTGCTGAGCCCGAAAAAGACAGAACGGGGAAAATGATATCAACAGGAAGAGCATAAAATAAGAATGACCACACGGGGTCAGCTCAAAGGTTCTTGCAGCCCCAAATGCACCTCCAGCTCCCTGGGTTTGTAATTCAGCTTGTGTAAGTCACCTTTTGGTGGTGCTTTCAGTGGAGAGATGAACAGAAGCCATAGTCAGAAATCTAGAGAAGAGTAGAGCACAAGCCAGGTGGACTGCACTCCCATCCTGCAGCTTTTTGCTCCACAGGAATCCCTGAAATCAAATGAAGGGAGAAGGAGTTATCACTCCCAGTGTCCCCATGTCCCTTCAGGCTTTGCAGGCTTGGTCCTGAATGAGGGGCGGGGGGGTTTACTGAACATAGACTCTTAGAGTGGCCTGGAGGAGACCTTAAAGCTTTTGACATTACTTTTCTAGTTTTGTTTTGTTGTTTTTTTTTTTGGTTTTTTTTTTTTTTAATGTGGTTGACTTACTTGGACTGTCTTGAGTTTAAGAGACACATTCTGCAGCCATATGCACTGTGTATCAATGGGAAGTCTGTGCTCAGGGGTGCTGGCAGAAGCCAGCTCCAATGTTTCATGAAACTACATCTCAGTCCTTTTCAGCAGCTTGTCATTTTCATGTTTTGTTTGATTCCTGTAACTGTCTTCATACCAAATCCTGAAGCTGCAATGTACATTTTGGGTTTCTGTTACAATGCTTGTTTTTGTAGTGGGAAATGTAATCTCTCAAATGCCTGTGTTTAAGAGGATGCAAATCAGCTTCCAAGCACAATGCCTTGGGAACGTTTCTTTCATGCAAAACTCAGCTAGATAAATATGGAGGGGAGGAGGGAGCAGGAAAAGGGATTGTTGGCTTCTATAAACAACAAGAATTAATTATGCTCAGTATTATGACAGATGGGTTAAGATCAAAATCTGAATCTTTCTCAATGCGGGTGAAATCCACGCTCCTATCTCCGAGTTGCATCAACCCCATTGCACAGCCCGGCCGGTGCCATGGGGCAATGGCACAGCTGGCAGCCGTGCCTGTGCTGGCACAGCCTTGGGGACAGCAGGGCCGTGGCTGGCTGCAGAGTCCCTCTGCTCTCAGCCCGCAGTGTCACTGCATCTGCTCCGTCAGGGAAGCCCCAGCCTCCCGCTGAGCCCGGGCCAGAACAAAGGTTGTTCCTTCCTGGTGTTCCCCACCCTGAGCTGCAGCAGGAAAAGGGACCCAGCAGAGCCATGCAGCTGTAGGAAGCAGTGAAATGAGTTTGGGAGCTCACAGGGAGCAGGAAACTCCATCTCCAGAGGAGTTTTCCTGCTGCTGGCAGTCCAGTACTCAGCACACAAGGGTGGCTGTACACTTCTTTTCCTCTGCAATGATGAATTCCTTGGAAGGCATCTCTGCACTCTCAGTTCCACCGTGAACAGAGAGCTGTGAGCACAGGAGGGGACATCCGAGGGTACACACAGCTCATGCCACTGTGCACCTGCACAGCCAGGAGGGTTGGGATAACTAGAGAACAGGTGGAATCAAGGAATTACTACTCTCTCTCACAAGTACTTGGGGATTTCAGCTCTCCTTGTTTGTCTCCAAATACGAGTGATGCCCAAGGATTCTAAAAGAAAAACTCTTCTCCAGCTCCTGTTCCACCTGTGCTAGAGAACAACCTGGAGACAGTCACTCTGCCCCTGCTCCATCCTCTCTCCTTCCACTGAGCCATTACTTTGACACTCAATTATTTCACATTTGCAAACCCATTCTCAAACCTTTATTGAAAGCAAGCGATAGAAGTGCAAATTCTTATTATTGCTCTCGAAGAGCTTTTTGCAAAGCTGTTGTTAATGAGCTTGCTTAATGAGCTTTCTTAAATCTATATTTATACCCTGTATACAGCTGTATATAGATAGAGCAATGCCTAAAATATGTGTGGATTGCACACACATATGCCTGGGAAAATGAAGGGTGATTAACACGCATCTTCTTCTGTTATACCATGCAAGTATTTATTCATTTTTCCTTGGAAATTGGAGAGATAAAAGATCCATTCTGGAATAAAATAATTCTGTGCACATGTGCTCGATGGTTTTGTTTATGAGCCCCAAGTATGTGAGTGTGTGTGTGTGTGAGACAGATGGTGTGTCTGTTTGTGAGAGATATGATGCGGGGATGAATGTCTGTAAAAATACAGGTTTCTTAAGGGCTTTTTAAATTTTTTTTTTTTTTTGAAGGAAAAGACAAAATAACAAATGCCTGCTCAGTACATTATTTCCTGTGTCATGCTTTTTGTCAATATGACAGAGGAGTATTCCTGCAGAAGGCAAAGCTGCCCCCAAAAGTGAAGGGTGCTGCCCCCAGGGCTTCGAGCTGGGCATCGTGAATTCTCTTCAAGTTGTCAAAGTCCTGGGAAGTTTTGATAAGCAAATACTTTCTGGGCTCTGCCTCTTATTGGCTGTTTCTTCACCGCCAGATTTTGACACAAATAATCTGATTGAAAAATCAGGGAGGGGAACAGGGGGAAAAAAAAAAACAGAGAGAAAAAAGGAGAAGTATCTATTTCAACTGACTGCAACCAAGTGAAAAAGTGGAAGAGGAGTCCTGAGAGGACGACGTCTCGCTTGTCTGGGGAGATTTCAAGGCAAATCCAGTAAAGCAAAGTCCCTCAAACAGGTGATTGATTTATTCTTTTAAACACTTTTAATTGCATTGGTTTTCTCATTTTTCTGATGTTTTTCTAAGCTTTTTTTCTCCTTCTTCTTCTTCTTCTTCGCTTGTGTCTGCAAATATCTAATATATTCCATTGCCTAAGCCACTTGTCCTGAGGGCTCCTTTATGGTAATAGTTCACCTGACTCATTTGAATTGAACCTTTTGAAATTATATACCCTGTACTTCACTTTTACATGTGAAAATGGCAATAGAGCAAAATACAGGAGATGTGACAACGGTCTCAGGTACCTGTGTCCCAGCCAGCTCCATCAGCAGGAGCTGTGGAGTTTTTTACTTTGTCATTTAGGAGAGGACAAACTGTGTTTTTTCTTTTATTTGTTCTTTTATTGGGCCAGACCTTTACATTCAGAGAGCAGCACACCTCTGTTGCCATCACCTGTGCCAGTTTTTGTAGGTGACAATTCCTCTCCCATTCAGGATTTTTTGCTTTTAATCCACCTTTTATTATTTTCCCACCATTTTAAAATATAGGCTGATTAATCTAACAATTTTTTAGCATATGGAATTAGCTATTTATAGGCACTTCTCATATCACAAGATTGATGCAATACTTTAATGATTTGCAAGTTCACATTGAAATTGCATCTGTACATTAAGGAGATCTGGAATTTGGGAGATTGCACTGAATAATTCCATCCATGGAACCCTAAGGCAAAGTTTCCTAAAGCCAGTGGCATTCCCAACATCACAGGGAGCTATGTGAGCTTCCTAGAGAGCAAGTGCTGCAATTAACAGTCTAAATATTTTTTTTTCTGGGTGTTGCAGTTATACCAGCATTTCTGTTCAACTTCTTTGACAAAATTTCCACCATAATTTGCTGCCCCTGGCATAGTGTACATTTATCCAGTCTTGCCACAAGAATTAAAAGTGTCCTGTTGATTTTTCCAATAAAAAAGTGGTATTTAAATTACTTGCCCCAAGTACATTCAATTTTGTAAGGGTGGACTAGTGAAGAAATTATAAATTTTGTTGTGAAGAGCTGAAAATCTTTCACATTTGACTTTATATTTAAAGAGTCAATAGTGCATAAAACTTCATATTTTATTTTATTTTATTTGGGCTCTTAAACCACAGACACATCATGTTCTACTTTGCACCTTTTTTTCTTCAAAAATGTAGTCTTTTGAAAGAGAAACTATTCTGCATTTTGGAAGCTTCACTTTTTACAGAAGAAATAGAAAAAGAAGAAAAAAAAAAGCAGGAAAAGAGCAATAATAAGATAGAAATATAAATCATATAAATTAAGCAATGGAAAGGAAACAGCCCTTTTTAGCCTAAAACTTTGTATGCTCATCAGCTTATCTGAAGATGTGGTGTAATGTACTGCTAGTGAGTACTAGCCTTGCAATGCCAGTTAAAATTTAATGTTTCACTGAGTGTAGCAAGAAAAAACATTTATTCTCTGCAATTAACCTTGGAAATCTGAAAACAGAATTGCTTGAATTTAGAGAAAAATGCAAGCCAGCTTTCGAATGGAGCTTTCACTGCAAATTGGGTTCAGTGTAGCACAATCCTGCAAGCACTGTCCCCACCAAAAGCTTCATAACCTAATTCACTGTGAGTATGGATTTCCTCTAAATTCCATCCAGGACCTGTGGGTTTGGGTGCTGAGAGCTGTTGTGCAGTGAAGTGAGAGTGAGGGCTTCCTGAGGAACACAGGATCCAGTAAAATGAAGATCCTGGAGTCAGAAGCCACCAAGCCCATTTGCAATGTTTCAGTGTTTTACCTGGGATATTCTGCAAAATTATCCAAAAGCATTGCTGAGGATGAAGAAACTTTGAGTTTGAAAATGCAAATGCTTTCAGATCTGACTGGGGAATTTATAACTGGTGAAAGAAACCCTTCTAAGGTGCTTCAGGTGAGGTACCCAAAATAGTGAAACTGCTTTTTTCCCCTTGGCTCCTGCTGTCTTTTCCTCAGGGCACATGAGAACATTATTATATAGCTGCATGAATGGCAGGTTAATAAGAATGCCAGTTTTAGCCACCTATTGGTTTTATGTCCTATATTGAATTAATAAAAATGCCAGAACACTTCCATTTTGGATGGGCACTCCTGCCCAAGCCATAAATTTCCCTTGTGCACTTACCAGCCCAGGTAGAAACAGCTGCCGCAGAAGCTGAAATGAAGAAAAAAAGAAAGTTTAATTTTCAGCAAAAGGTCGAAGCTAAATTCTGTCACAAGCTTCAATAACTCTAAAACCTAGCAGGGTGCAGGGTCCATTGTCCACAGCACTGCTTTTCCTGGGAAATACAGTGAGCCATTAGGAGCAGCTGATCTCTTGCTACAGATAATCTGGAGTTTCGAGGGAAAACAGTCCTTTTTCCTCCCACAATCTCTGCTTGTAGCTTTCCTCTAGCCTGGTTGTGTGAATCACAAAGCCAATCCAGTGCAGTTGTTAATTAACTCTGCTTTGGGCTCCCAGTTCCTTTTTTTTTCTGTAAAATGGGGTGGGGGAAGGTGACTTCCTTTTGCAACGTTCAGTCCATTGAGGATGGTTGTGCTCAGTCGTGGCTGTTATCAGCACTCAGGATACTGGACCAAATTTGACTTTTACACAGGCTGGGGCAAACACATCCAGAAAGATTCTTTTTATTCATGGACATCTGCTTTTAGGCACCAGTGGAGAATAGGGGCTGTACTTGGTGCTGTCTGTACTTGGCATATGGGCACTGCCATAAAACTTTGCTGTATTGTTCCAACCATCCATCTCCAGTCCTCTGATTTACCTGGCTGAGCTGCCCAGCTGCTGCCACAGGATTCTCCAGCCTGAGGGCAGGGAGAGTGGCAATTCCAGCAGGCACAGCTGGATGCAGGCTCTCACCCCAGGGTTACCCACTGCCACGGCCCAGGGAAACGAGCTGGTTAATTCAGGCAGAGAAATCCCATGTGTGAAGTTTCCTGGTATGAATACCCCTCATTGTAGACACAGTGCTGCCCCACCACATGGGAAAACCCCTGTGACAGGAGTGGAAATTCCAGGTCTAAAGGGTTTGAGGCAGCACTTTTACTTGTGGCGGGTCTATAATGCAGGGTTGGGTCTGTGCACAGGTAGCTCAGCTGGGACTGACCAAGAGCTCAGCAGAGCTGCTGGAATGGGAGGGACACGAGCTGAGCAGAGCTGCTGAAGGGTTATACCCCACTGCAGAACAGCCCTGTGTTTGCTCTGAGCTGGAGCTATTTCTGTGCCTGCAGCTTTTCACTGGGCACAGACTCTTTACAGCTCTTTGAATAAACCTCATTAGAGAGTTCCAGGAGAGCAAAAAGCAGCCGTGTGTACTTCAGTGGCCCTTCTCTCAAGGGCCTCCTCAGTGCTGTTCTGTCCTTTTTCTAAAATTAAATTAAAAGTCTGCTCCTGGCCTCAGCTTTCTATTATTCATCTCAAGCTACACATAAATTTCTTGGAAAAAGATGAAGAAAAACAGGTGAGTCATTTCAGAAGAAAAAATTGTTAGAGCCAACAAGAAATCATAGATGGAACAGTGGGAATCCTGGACCAGATTTTAAAAGCAGCCTATCCAAAGGCAGCTGAGCTGGGGGCACGCTGGCAATCCCCCTGTCCCCAGCAGACCTGGCTGTGGGAATCCCACAGCTTTAGGCACCACTGTAAATGTGGCCCTCAGACCTTTGAACAAAACATCACTGGGCTCTGTAATTCTATTTAGCATGAAGGGGCAATAGAGACACTTCTGAACCCTGGGGAACAGACCTTTCCATCCCTGCCTGTTTGGGATTCCAGGACTGCTCTCTCCTTGGACAGACATTTCATATAATTCCTGCATAACAGGCTCAAACTTTATGGATTTTGGGGGGGTTTCTTTAGTAAATGAGTAAGTTCCACTGAACCGCTCTCAGGAAGGAACAAAACTTAATAACAGTTTCCAGTCAACAAGAGTCAGGACTTAAATGCTGACTTTTCAAATGAAATACAGC
Organism: Lonchura striata; assembly: GCF_050655825.1. NCBI lineage: Eukaryota > Metazoa > Chordata > Aves > Passeriformes > Estrildidae > Lonchura > Lonchura striata. Next base: position 10,619,546 of record NC_140719.1, read on the forward strand.
AAGATTTGTTTTTAGTGCCCCTATCCCAAACAATTACAAGGGAAAATGCAAATACACATGCAAATAAGGCACCAGCTGATATTACTGCACACAACATTGTCCCTGTTGCCACCCTGCCTCCCTCAGAGCAGTTACCAGCCCCAGGGAGTGGGCACAGGGTGGGCTGGGTTCTGGGTAGCAAAGATAACACATGCATTGCAAGAGAATTTGGTATGATTAAATTTCAGCATTTTATGTTTGTCTCGAACCCGCCATTTCAACGGTCTGTAATATTTGAGTTGGGTCCAAAAGGTGACTTCTCACCCAGCCCTCCTGCTCTGCCTCTGCTCGCTTGTTTGTCAGCCAGAACTCCAACTAGTCAAGTAAGAGGGAAGCCCTCCACACATCATTCTGCAGGGATTTCCCTGTCTCTCTCCTATTATTGGTGTTGTTTCTATCATTATTGTTTATATAATAATTTCACAGTAGAGCCCAGGCCGTGGCTTGGGACAGGGCCCTTCCAGGTGCAGCACCAACACTCAGACTTTCTCCAGTAAGGATCTCTAACCTGTGGTTCCTTCTGTGTCCTGTCAGGGAGTAGATCAGAGATGCAGCCTGTCCTGTAGTCAGAGCAGGACTACAAGAGACAGGTCCTGGCTTCCAACGTGTCTGCCACAGACAGTTTTGGTCTGTAACACAGCTCTCAGGCTAAGCCTGGCCCTGTTTCTTTTTCTGTAATCCTTTGCCTCGGCCTGGGGTAGATTGTGAAGTGTGATTTTTACAGAGTGCCCTTAACCTGAAGCAAGTGGGAATTTGCTCCCCAAGCCACAGAGGTTTACCTGGCGTTTCTCTGTGTTTCATCCCAGAAGGTGAATGGAAGATGCCACGTTCTTTTTTGGTGAAGAGCAAAAAGGCTCACACCTATCACCAGCACCGCTGTGTGGAAGATGACCTGCCAGTACTCACATGGGCTCCAGTCACCTCTGCCTTCACTGGTGAGTCAATCCATCCCCTGGGCTTGTAGCAACACACCGAGGTAAATCAATAATTCAGTAGGCAGCTAAGGGAGCAGGATGAGTGAGCTAAAGAGCATCCAAGTGCTTCCACACAGGGATGTCAGTGTAAGGGCAAGCTGATCCCTTACAGTGTGTCCTTTCTCTGCACCAAATCCACTCTGATCCTCCCTTTGTTTCCTGCTGGGTTGCTGGGGGGATTTGAGCTATAAGATGCTGTGTGGAGTTGGTCATATTTGGGAAAAATGACCAACTTCAGGCCACTTATAGCTGGGAAAAGAGCTTGTACTGGATTGTCAGTGTTCTACAAACTCCCAGCTCTGCCACCTCCATCTCTGGTTTCCTGTGCTCACAGCCCTCATTCTCTCTCGACTGCATCTTCTCTCCCTTGGGGTGTTGCCATCTCTTCCTGGTGTTACCACCACCCAACACAGCTCTGCCCATCCCTGCTGTGCTCCCTCTGCTCCTGCTCTTGCTCTCCCACAGCCATCCAAGCAGTGGCAGGGCCAGGGTAATTATCTTCTCCCTTCAGGCACCATTCAAATTTTCTTTATTCAAATTTAGGATCAGTTTACCCTTTGTTCTAGCCCTGGCTATCAAATTAGAGTCCGGCCCTGAGATAAGTTTGATAAAAAAGAAAGGAGGTAACATTTTAATTTTCATTCCTGCCATGATCCTTTGACCATTTCTTGTGTCTCTGGGGCAGTGGCAGGCTTTGACAAGAGATAAATACTGTCCTTCAGCAGATCTATCCCATCTCCAGCAGAAAGGATACACATGTTAATTCTGTGATTTTATATTTTTACTACAAAGTTTAACGAGGGTTTGTTGGTGTCTTTAAGGTCTGGGACAAGCACGGAGAAATAAATAAGAGTGTGGGCAGGAGGAGACAAGCTCAGTGCATAAGGACTTGCCTCCCCTGTCTGCTTCCCTTCTTGGCTGTCCATAAATCCATGTTAACAATACCCAACTCTCTCAGGAGAGGGGTGGGGAGGTTAATAAGTTAGTGATTGTTAGTTACCCACACAAATGGAAATGGTTTGAAATAGGGAAATTATTCTTACAGACATAATTCTAGGGTTGATTTTCTCTAACTGTGTCAGGTATCAAGGATCCTATCCTCTCATCCTGCCCCCTCTGCCTTGCCTATCTCATCCTGCTTGGAATTTCCCTTCCTCAGCAATGGGCAGACCTTGAATGCTGATTGCATCACTCTGCACTTCCTCAGGGAATGGAGCATGGGCTGCTGTGTCCAGGCAGGAGTTCACACAAGAGTGCAAAACTCACCTAAACAGACTCTTCTTGTAGCAGCAAGAGTGACATAACTGTGACCTAAGTGTGACACTGCTCTTTACAGCCACAGGAGACAGGAGACCAGAGGACATCACTAAACAGGACCTGGGATGTGTGGTTCCAAAACAAGAAAAGGACCCCCCTGAACTGAAAGAAGACAGTGTCCCTGTCCAGTACCTGAGCAGGATGCTGCCAGGCCCTTCAGCTCAAGGTTGGCTACCCAAAACCCCAATTGCAAGAGAGGTTAGGACTGAGCTGGTTTATGGATCCCTTAAAACTGGGTCCATATTTTCAGTAAATGAGAGCTCTTATTTTGACATCAATGGTCAAACTTGCCACAGGCAGAGCTCATCAGGAGCATTCTGTATTTCCCTTTTACAGTTCTGGTCTGCACCAGAAAGAATGAAGGATTGTGCTGTGATTCCCAGTGGATGAACCTCCCCACATTAATGCAGCTCTGTGCTATGTGGGTCAAGGCAGGTGCCCACAGGCTACTTGTTCAAACACCTCATCAAGGAGGGCTAGCAGGGGGGCTCAATATTCCCTTAGCCATAAAATTTCCACAGCATTTTTTTGCCATAAAATTTCCTCAGATTGAAATCAAAGTCACGATGGGGAATCAGGATTTGAATCAAGAAGTTGCCAACTGCAATTCCTGAGGTCAGAGAGGAAGGGGAACTTTTTAACAGGTGCCCAACTTCAGGCAATGTGTGACACTCACCTCTCCCTCTCCTTTGCAAACTCAGAGATGGCCATGCCAGGGCTGCAGATCAAGGACTGCACTAACACAGCGAGCACCCCAACCTTCTACAAAGCTGGCTATTCCTGGGATGCTTTCCACATGCCATACAGCTACCAGCAGATGTCTTCCAGCATGCAGTCAGCCCTGCTGGAGCACCCCGTGAGCCTTTATGGGAGTCACCTCCTGCCCAGCCCCGAGCCCCCCCTGGATTACAGCCTGCATTATTCCTCAGACATGGACACCTTCCACTGCGTGAAGTGCAACAAGGTGTGTGTTGGACCAGAACCTCTGGGGTGGGGAGGGCCTGCAGGGATTTTCATGGCACACATGAAGCATGAAACCCATTCTTCAGTCGGGCACACCGAAGTGTGTGGCTCAGAGCGGGGCCTGCAGTCAGGAGAGCAAGGCAGTGGGAATGCTGCAGTTCACATGAGCTCTCACAGAGGGGAGAATTAAATACAGAGAAGGGATTGAAAACAGAGATGGAGATGCAGCCACCTCATGTCAGGAAATCACTGGGATTTTGTTTTGCAGGTGTTCTCCACTCCCCACGGACTGGAGGTCCATGTCCGAAGGTCTCACAGCGGGACCCGTCCCTTTGCTTGTGAAGTGTGTGGCAAAACCTTTGGGCACGCTGTGAGCCTGGAGCAGCACACCAACATCCACTCCCAGGTGGGTGACATGGTTCCAGAGAACCAGCTCTGGACCTCAGCTCTTGCTTAACCCATTACAGAGGAAGTGGCACTTCCTAGGTTACAAACGTGATGCCTTTCCTGTGGCATGCAGTTGTCTATTTCTTCTCTCTTGGGGTTCCTGTGGGTCAGGGTGACCCCAAGAGAGATCCAAAAAGAGTCTTTGCTTCCCTAGCCCGAACACAGCTGAAGAAAGAGTCTTGGAATGCTTTTAGCTGCTTTTTCAAGGTTGTTTATTTCTGCTTATCTTTATATTCTCTCTCTGAACTGCCATGGTCTGCCTAATACAGAAGCCATGGCAGTCTGTCCTTGAGTCCTGGGCAGCTCCCCCATTATATACTCAAAATTACGTTTACCATGTTTACAGTTCCCGTACCAATACCTAAAATCTATGTTGGACAGTGTGTCCCTATCTTAAACCAATAGAAAAATGTCACTATCACAGCAAGACGTGGAGGACAAGAAGAACAAGAAGAATGTTAGGACATGCCCAAATCCCTCCATCTTGTCCCCTGAACACCTTATCTTAAAAAACCCAAAATTCTATTTTTCTACCCTGTGTTAGTTCAAATATCCAACTATTAAAACCCTTGTGACTTGTAATTCCTCATCCAGAGTTGAGAGTTTTCCACAGGCTAAAATTGAAGCCACAGATGTTTTTTTGACTCTTGCCAGGGTCTCTGAGCCCACTGCCAGGGTCTCAAGACAGCCAGGGCAACCAGAGGGATGTGCTGGACTCTGACATGCAGTGACAAGGACAGGAGCTCTGAAAACCACAGCTCATAGCTCTTGGTCTCACAAATCTCAGTCTGCCCTTCAGAATTCCTTGGAAGGGAAGGGAGGATCATTGCTACTTGCTCTTCTGTGCCTCACCTCCTGCTAAAGGGTGCAGGAGTTGGGATCACAAGATGTGATCCATTTCCATAATTAACCCTCCCTGCGTTCCCTTTGTGCTGCACCCAACTTTGTCAGTCCACGAGCCAAGGAGATTTGCTTATCAAATCTACAACTCTCATCACTCTTAGCTCTGTCACATGTCTTGCAGCCTCAGACATCCCATGATTTTCCTTCCCCAACAGGAAAGAAGCTTTGAGTGCAAGATGTGTGGGAAGACATTCAAACGTTCCTCCACCCTCTCCACTCACCTGCTGATCCACTCGGACACGCGGCCCTACCCCTGCCAGTACTGCGGGAAGCGCTTCCACCAGAAGTCAGACATGAAGAAGCACACGTACATCCACACAGGTGAGAAACAAAATATTCCACGAGGAAACCAAAATTAGAGCCCATCATGCTGATGTAAAGAGGTTTTAGACTGGGGATAAGGGTCCAGAGGCACTGCAAAGTCATTATTCCATGGGGGGTGAGGCAGCAGGAGGCTGAAGCACATCTGCCTGACAAGGAGGTGGTTATTGGCCAGCCTCTGGTGCATGTTGGAGTTCTACCCAGCCCTGGATGCTGGGAATGAAGTCACTCAGCTGGAGAGGACTGTCCCTGGTTCTTCCCACCCTCTGGTGCTGGATCTCAATCCAGACACATCACCAGGAGAACTGGGCTGGCAGCACCTGATGCCCAAATTTCTCTCTCTCTTTGTTCACCTGTTAAAGTGTTTGTTTGGGTTTTTTACCATTTTCTGTGCCCTGCAGGGGAGAAACCCCACAAATGCCAGGTGTGTGGCAAAGCCTTCAGCCAGAGCTCCAACCTGATCACCCACAGCCGCAAACACACGGGCTTCAAACCCTTCAGCTGCGAGCTCTGTGCCAAGGGCTTCCAGCGCAAGGTGGATCTGCGCCGGCACCGAGAGACCCAGCACAGCCTCAAGTGAGGGGTCTTTGCTGGAGCTCCCACTTCATGCTCCAGGGAACAAGACTGTCCACAGCACCTCCATCCAGCTCAAAAAGCTCCCACGGTGTCCCGTGTTCCCCTGGGGACTGGCCAAGTCGTGTGCTGGCTTTGGTGTTTGGCACCACAGGGCCTTGCACATCTCAAAGAAACCTGTGGGAGCTTTCACTTTTTGATTGCGACAGGTATCAGCCCCGATCTGACATCACCTGCTCAAGTGTAAATCCAGAGGAATTCCTCCAAGGTCACTGCTACTCTGGCTTTACACCAGGAGCAGAATCCAGTTCATCAGTCTGCCCAGTGGGGAGGAGGGGACTCCTGGGCTGGTGGCAGCAACAATCTATACAAAGCTGGTGCTGTAACCATGTTCTGCTCCGATGGTTGGGAAGATAAGCCCAGGGCATGCAAATAGATTGCATTAAGTCAGCTGTGTTCAACCTGGACTGGTCTTCTGCAGAGACTTACCCAGGCCATAAATTCTGCCAACAGACACCTTAAAGTAATTTCTTTCAGCAGAGCATTTACTGTGATCAAATGACAAGTTAACTGTGCTGTATTTTTAGCTTGGAGTGGGAGGAAAACACTGAAGAAACAGTTCCTATCCCTAGCAGATAACAGGGGTCTCTAAATACATTCCTCAGACACACCACACTGCAGAGATCCCAAGCAGGCTCCAGGAAGAGCCAGACCACAGCACCAGGCACGAACTAATAATCATCCCCTTGTCTTGGTACCATGGGAGAGTGGCTGCCCTTGGAATCAGGGCTGGAATGTCCCACAGTATTTCCCTGCATGCTGGACATGCCAGCTTAGAGCTGTCCTGAGCAATCCTGGGTCACTGCATGGGCAGGAGTGACCCTGGAGATCGATGTCAAGGGCCAGATTTCTGTTTGCCAGGAACTCTCCTCAAGGAGGAAGTGGCTGAGCCTGGAGATGTTGGCAGAGCATGCAAGTACCTCACAAGTATTATACAAAGAGAGCAGTGGTATTTCCTCCTTTTGCCAGGTCTAGGGGTTGAAGCAAAGCACTGGAGCAAGTAAAGAACCAGTTCCCCTCCAAGCTCTGCCAAATTCTCTCTCTATAACCTTTGGCAAGTCACTGCACTTGGCTTTTGTTTTTCCACCCCTCCTGGTGGCGTGGGGCCATTCACTCAGGTTTGTGGAGTCCCCTGAGTTCTTAACAGGAAGGACAAAGTATTATTATAACATTATTGTAACACAGACAAGTGTTTTCAGTTAATTGGGGCATTGTAGCAGCACATGGCTCACTCCATAACTGCATCCCTGAACACACGGCCTTGGACAATGACACCACTGGGAATTCCCTGGGAACAGGCTGTGGCCATTCACTCCAGAGGTTTATGAAGGAGTGCCCATCATGGGCAAAGACAAAATGATCCAAGTGGAAAATTCATGTATTGCCAGGAGAGAACTGCCCTCAGTTCCACTGCTGTAAATCCCAAGTTATTCTCCTAAAACCTAAAATGTTCTTGCCCTTTTAATGCTGTGCCTAAGCTGTAAGTCATTAATATGTACCTGGAAGCTCAAACCCAGAGTCTGTATTCCTGGCTTTACTTGTACACTGTAAATATGTATTTATACTTATTCTAATGTATATTTTTATTGCACTATACCAGACAGTGACATGTACAGGCTTGCTGGGATTTATCTGATAAATCTGTTCCTTCTTAGTAACTGGGCTAAAACAGTGTATTTCATGTTCAAAACACTCATTTAAAGAACGGCTCACACCTGACTCTGGGGACACAGGTAGTGGGGATGGGGTGCAAAAGGAGAAGGGAGAGAGTCTAGGCCTGCTCTTTATGGTTTGAGTGGGAATAAAGATGGAAGTTCACGTGCAGGAAAGGGCTCCCATTAGAGAGACTTCCATGCTGGAGACAGATTGGTGCAGAGCCCCACAGAGCCAGGGCCAGCTCTGCAGAGCAGGAGGGCCACACCAGGTGCACAGAATGTGAGTCCAACAGAGCCAAAGCCCCCCAAAAATCCCTGCTGTCCTTCCCTGAGCCATTCTGGGGAAAGTGCATAACCTGTGATGGAACTGGACTCCAGCCCCACGCACACACCTGTGAGTGCCCACACATGCACAAGCATTGCTCAAAGTAAAGTAATTTCAGCTTATTAAAATTACTGCCCAAAATGCAAACTGTGTTTGTTATTCCCCTTGTCCTCCACTAATCTGCAAACAGAGATATTCAAAGAGGCTGTCAGCATCTGGACTGCTCAGGAGCAAAACTCTCCAGCCCCAAACCACACAGGCACACCAGCACAGACTTCCCTGGGGACAGCAGGGGTGTCTGACTCACGGAAAGCTTCTAAATTTTGGCCATTTGGAGTCAAGCGCTGGCACACATCAATTGGCAAGAGTGCCTGTGACCAGTCATGAAACCAAACCAGACAGCTGGTTCTTCTGAACCTCATGAAGAAGAGCTGCTGTATCCATTAGATTTTCATTCCTGCCCTTGATTTCCAAAGTACAGAGGAGCTATAACCTTCAGTGGACAGCTGGGATCTTCTCCCCTGTGTGTTCCTACACCTTCTCCCTCCAAACACAGCACACATCACCCCAATCCTGCCTGCTATTTCCCCAGGACTCCAGGGTGGGTTGCTGAGCCCAGACATTCCTGAAGAGCAGCTACACTGGAGGGGGCAGTGCCAGGAGAGAACTGGTGTTGTTAACACGTAGCCTGGTGCTTGTGAGGAGCCTGGGGAGCACATCCCAGGAGATCCAGGGATGACTTTGGCTGGATGGGCAGCGAGGAGAGGAGCACATTGGGATGGCTGCAGGCAGTGTGCTGCTGCAGAGCTCTGGAGAACACAGCTGTGGCCAGAGCAGTGCAGGGGATGCAGGCTGACCCATTCCCACAGGCAGCCTGTCAGAGACACAGCCTGTGCAGCCTTTGCCTGCAAACACTGGCAAAGACACGAGCAAACCACAGACAGGAGGTGACAAAAGGGAGAAGAGGACAGGGAATTAACTTGCAGTATTTTCCACTAAGACACTATTGTTGTTTTCCTCTCCAGTAATGAGTTGCCACTTTAAGATCACCTAATGCCCAAGCCCTGGCATTGCTTGAGGCCTATGGATGCCAGCAGCCTGAAGAAAAACAAGGCAGAGCCCCACTGCCCCTTCTTCCCTCCCAGCACAGCACAGCTGTGGGCAGAGCTGCTGCAAAGAGCAGGCAAGGGGCTGCCCTGGTCCTTGGAGCTGCTGAATCTGCACCACGGGCACCCAGGGATGCTCAGCACCCATCAGGACCAGGCCATGGCTGTCACCAACCCCAAACATACCTGGCCTTGCTCTCCAAGCATGCAAATCCTCCTCAGTTCTGATCATTCTGGTACAACCCCTTTCTCACCACCTCCCCTTGCATCACAAACATTCTGGTCAGTCAGTCAAGGAAACAGATAGCAAAAAGCAAAATCTCAACTAATCTCTGTGGCTGAAGAAAGAGCTGATTGTTTTTTGCCTCCCTTTGAGCAGGCTCTGTATCCTGTACTTCCCCAGTCCCCTTCACACCTTCTTCCCTTTATTGCTGGGGGAAAAATAATCCTGGTCTCTGGGCTGTTTTGTTTAGCAAATGAGGGGCATGCAAAGCACTAACCCCGGGCATCTGTCAGGAGGAGAGAGGTGCCTCTGTGTCTTCCAGACAGCCTTGAGGTACTGAACTGAGAGCAGCAGCCCAGAAGAGCTATGGTTAAGGGTGGATTTCAGTTTGGACACGGGATGAATCTGTCCTCCTAATGAGGACGGAGCCACAGGACACCTGCAGGAAAGCAGAGGGGTGTTCCCAGCTAGCAAAGCATTGGGCTGGACTTATCCCAGGTTGTAATAACCTCACCGAGTGCAATCCTGGAGAAGGCAAAACCCTGAAGCTTTCTTGTGTTGGCAATTGTTAAGGAAGCCCTAAACAGAACTGAGAGGAAAGACAGCGAAGAATTAGGCTTCAGTTGGGTGCAGGTTCTACTGGTTAAAGTTATTTGCTGCATCCACTTCCTTCCCACCTTAGACATCACAAGAAAGGGTTTTCAGTGAAAAAAAGATAAAAGCAGAGTCTCTTATCCTCACAGCAGGTTGCTCCCCAGTCTCAGGTGATGGAGACACAGCAGCAGTTTAAATCCAGCTCACCAGCACAGCACAAAAAAGGAAATTTGAAGGTGTGGGGCAATCTCCCAGAAATAGCTGCATACACATTTCTTTGCACAGGTAAAACATTCCTGCCTGCCATTAAGGGTCTAACATGGGACTGGATATGGAGCTCATCTTGCAGTGCTGCTACAGAATAATAAAAAAAAGGTACATCACAAACCATTTTTTAAACACTTCGTCTGATCACAAAGCAGAGATTTCCCCCCCACTTTTCACCTGGAAGAGCACATCCACTCAGAGGATAAAACCCAGAACAGCCACACAAAAATTATTCTGGGATAGTGAATCTCTGTGCTGGATGAGAAATAAGAGAACACAGATCCCTGCAGAATTCCTGGCCCACCATCTTAAAACTAGCAGTCGCCATGGACACACACTGTCTGCAACTTTAAACTGAGACTTAAGATCTGCCACACATTTCCTGCATGACCTTGGGCAAGACTTGAGTGCTGGATTTCTGAAGTTGTTCAGCGCACTGTGAAGCTCTCAGAAGATCTTCACCCCATCTGTGAGAGGAGGATAATCATTCCCCCTCTCCCCTTCATTTCACTTGTTTATTTCAACGGTAAGATAGTCAGGAATGAGACTGCTCCTCCTTATCTCCCACATCCAGCACCTCACACAATGGAGCCTTGATCTGGGCTGGAACGCCCAACTGTGACCAATAACCAGTGATAGGAACTGAACCCAGCAGAGCACCCCGGCTCCAGAGCTGGCTCAGCAATCCTGCAGCAGGCACAGAGACCCTGCATTAAACCATTAAACTCAAAACCAGCAGAGGGACAGGGCAAGCAGCAACACAGGGAGGATAAACCAGACAAGAGCGTTTTGACTTGTGAATGATATTGCAGGGAGAGAGACAGAGCTGTAAACATCCCACTCAATGCCCTCACTCTGAATGTGCTGCTTCAATCTGAGCACTTCTCAATCTGCTCCTTGGGCTGATTTTGACCTGTGGGCCCACTGTGTTCACTGTACCAGCCAGCAAGGCAGGCAGAGAGCAGAGAGTCCTCAGGAATGGGGAAATCTGGGGCTGGGGAGGAGCTGAGCGTGCACTGAGCTCAGCTTTGGTCTGATAAGTTTATCAAGCACTGCCGGCTGCTAACTGCCAGCCGGGGAAGGGAGCCTGTTAGGGAGGAGGAACAGCTCCCAGGGCAAGATAGGACAGCCCAGGCCTTATCTGAGTGCCTGAGCCAAAGAGGGAACTGGAGAGTGAGCACTTTCCAACCACTTCATCTGAACAAGAGACAGATTGGCAGGAAAGGCCTGTCAGCCCTTTGCCTCTGCCACCCAGGCACCCCCCCACCCATGCAAAAAACCCGGGTAAGTGCAGCCTGGGAGCTGCAAAGGTGAATATTTGGACCTGAGGGAATGCACAGGAAGGTTTTCTTAGAGCATTGCTGAGTGTGAGAGTCAGATTTACAACAAACAATTCCGATGCTTACTGAGCAAACTGCTCCCACTCAGTGCTCAGACCAGCTTCTCCCCGTGCTGCCTTCCCTGAGGTTTGGGTGAGGGATCCACCACCTCACAGTTGCACCAGTAACTAAGGTTTGGTATACAGATAATTGCTCTGCCTCTGAAAAATACTAAAAACCCCTGAGTGAATAGAAGGCAGAAAATCCTGACTGTTCCCATTTGAGCTGCAAAAGCATGAGCCAGCAGATACTCCTTCACAGCTTCCCCTAGAGCAGCAATAACCAAATCAACACAGCTAAAGATCATACCAGGGACACCCTCCTGTGTTTGGATGAGCTCCCCTGGACCTGTGCAAGCTCCCTGTGCAAACACCTCAGCCATGACAGGGAAGGGAATGAGAGATCCCTGCAGGGCACATCCTCTGCTTGGTTTCCCTGATGAACCTGGGTCATGCAGGATGAGCCAGTGTCACACCTGCAGCTTTAACACGTTTCTTTAGCCTGCCAGACCATTCTGTTATCAGATCACTGCTCATCCAGACCATATGGACAGCCCTCATCCTGCACCCCACCACCTTTGGTTCAGGCTGGTGTTTTGGGTCCTGCCTGTATCTGGGGATTTTGCTGAGATCAAGCCCTGCCCCTGTGCTGGCAGGATGTGCTCATCCTTGGCTGCAGTGCTGTCCCTTGCTCTCCGTGGGATATGAGGCAGGAAACCTTCAGCAGTAGGTCAGGAGATCTCTGCTGTCACCTGGTGACTCAAAGGTTCCCTTCCTTGATAAGAAACATACCTAGGAAACAATTTTCTCTCTTAAAGCACATATCTAAACCAGGGCTGAAGTCCTGCCTTGTATGCACCTACTTCTCTCCCTGAAGAGAGGCAGCCCAGTATCTGTAAGCATCTAAAGTTACACCAGCTGAGTCACAGCCCTGTGGTTTCTGCACCACTCTCAGGCTGAGTTTCTCACAGCTGATTCTGCTCCAGACCATAATCTGCAGTTCTCCAGGTCATGAACAACCTCAAAGACATTTAATTCCTCTGTGCATCAAAGGCTACCCAGCAAGCTCCAACAGCCACATTCAGCACTAACCAACACAATTCTGAAGTTGAAGGCTTCTTCATGAGGAGCAAGGGGTTTAAAAACCCATTTCCATTGATTCTGCCTTCCTCTTGAATAATTTTAAAGCCAGAGGACTTTATCTTGCATCCCAGGCTCATCTATATTAGGAGCTTTGGTGGGATTTTTAGCAGTGGTCAAGTTCACTGTTTTTTTTCTCTTTATAAAATAGAAGTTATCTTTTGTCTCAGTTGAGGAAGGGGAAGTTGGAGATGACAGAGCATTCCTGTTCCTGAAAGGGCTCCATCCCGAGAGCATGGACATGGTGAAGCAGTGTGTCAGTCAGACATCCCTGCCTCAGCTCCTTATTTAGATCCAGCCTGTAGCAGCTTCAAGATCTGCAGATAAGAGCAAGGTAGAATTCCTGCACACACACAGGAATACACTGGAGTGGCATCATGAAAAACCCCACAAAGCACCAAAGCAAGGTCTCTGCATTGGGATTTGCCAACCTGCATTTTTCACCTTAAAATATTTGCCCAAATTTGAGTAGGACAAGAAATGGAACTCTGGTGAGATGGACTTTCAGTCTTGTTTGTTAACTTTATCTTATCTCCTTGAAGTATTAAAACTAAGTAGAACATCTCAAGTTAAAAACCTTTTCCTAAGAAAAGTATTATGTACTATTGGTAAGACTTTATTTCTGAATGATACTTATGAGATCTGCACAAAACTCATTTTCTAGCAGAGCTGACAGGGCAGAAGACCTTGGGTTTCAGACTGTGCATGACACAGCTGAGGTTTCTCATGTTACCTGGAACTCAAGGAAACATCTGGAAAGTCAGAGAGCCATGTCCCTGTGCCTGCTGCACAGTGCCACAACCTTGGTGGTGGAGAACTCAGCAGGACTGACAACACTTTGCATTTGAATAGCTCATAGTGCCTAAGTATTTCAAAAGAGCACAACATCCATCACGCAGCAGGATTTAGCCCCCAGCCTTCAAGTTTTCTCACAGCGTCATTATTAATTTTGCAGAAGATACAACACAAGCTTTGTGGTCACCAGGAGCAATAATTTTTACTTTGGGGGTAGCAACTCCTTATCCTGTCTTCTTCCTCAATCCCCAAGTGCCCAGCAATCTTAGCTCAGAAGGGAATGTGACTCAGGCCTTCAACTGAAGGGCTGTCACCCACAAACCCTGAAGGCTGGATGTGGCCCTGCTTTTATCACTGGCCACCAGCTGCCTCTACAGCTCTTGCCTCCTCCCCAATGATTCAGCAAATCTTCTTTGAGGGGAAAAACAAGCACACAAGTGAACAAATCACAATGTCAGATTACAAAGATGAGCGGGGAAAAGCCGCAGCTCGAAGGAGGGAGATAAAAGTTGGTGAAGTTACACGAGCCAAGGATGAAAATGCCCAATAAAGACAAGGGTTTTTTTGAAGGGGAGCAATAATAACGTGAAAAAAAAGGTGTTGTAGTTTGGATACTTAATGCTGTGGAACATTGTTAAGAGTAAGGGAACACAATGTGGAAGGAAATGAAGAATATTCTACCCTCTACTATCTGGGCATTGCACAGGGCTGATAGGGATTTTCACTGGTGTAGATGAGAACTGAACAGTCCATTCTGGTTTACACTGGAACAGAGTTCCCCTAAAAAAGCTATTTTCAGAAGGAGGAGTTTCTGCTCTCTGTAACGAAGATTTCCAATAATCTGGAAACCCCTTGCCAGGCACTTTGAATGTCACTGTTTCTGGAAAAGGGGATGCAAGCTATTAGCAGAGGGGAGTTGGAAGTAATGTTTTAACTCCTGACAGCTTTGGCCACTGCCTAGTATTTTTATATCATAGCCCTTTTCCATAAAGGTTTTGTTTCCTGCTTGAGATAAAACAAAGGATCAGTGTAACAGCTCTATAGAATAAAAAGTAAAAAAGAAACTCCAGCCAAACCTTAGCTAGGAGATGTAATATTTCCTCTAAAGGCATTCAACTCTACTCAAAGTCCAGACTTCCATGAAATCTTAGGGAAAATAAATGTTTGGAATTCATGGAGAACTCATACCACATTTGGGGAATCTCTCAGCCCAGCGAGTCCTCCAGTGTCTGTGAGAAAGATGCAGCCTTCCCCTGAATTAAATGCAACATAAAAAGTAAGCACAGAAGGAAGGGGAGCTCAGGAACTGTGGACACATATGGGATGGATAAACTGTTCCCAGAGGCAATGGGGTTTTGGGGTACATACTTACACTGCTGCTCTTCCCTAGGAAACACAAAAGAAGGAATCATGGCACAACCCAGAAGCATTCCCCTGGAGCTCACCCAGGATATTGTTGCTGTGTAAGTCCTGGAAAGAGTTCCAGGGTGGCTCCTTTTAAAGCATTTCCCTGTGCTGTGCTGCCACCTGCTTTCACAGCTCTGGGAGTCTCCCCTCAGGTCTGACAATACTCAGGTGACCTCTAGAACTCCAGTGTCAGCCCACCTGAAAAGGGGAGAACTGATCACCAAGTTCAAATGTCTAAAGTGTGGCTACAGAGAGGATGGAGACTCCCTTTAGGAGGTGTCACATGGAAGAAATGAGGGGTAATGGGTACAAGTGACTCCTGGGGAAATAACAATTGGATACTAGAGGACAATTTTTCACAGTCAGAGCAAGCAGATATTGCAATAACCTCCCCAGGGAAGTGCTGGATTCCCCAACATTGGACACTTCTCACATCAGCTGGAAAGGGTGCTGGGCTGTCTTAACCAGACTGGGCTTTTGCCAAGGGAGGTTGGATCAGGTGATCCTTGAGATCCCTTCCAAGCTGACAGTCTTTGTTTCCATTAAAATGTGCTATTGCTGCACCCTACAGGCTGCAAACAGTTCTTTTATCATCAATCACAACTTCTAAGCCAGGCTTATGGTTTCGTGGGTGGAAACTGGCTCCTGGCTATTTGGGGCTGGTTGTGTTTTCCCCCATGTCAGAACTCTCACAGAAGCAACACACGAAGTTCCCACCTTGCTGGGATGAGCAGGAGGAAGAGCAACAGCTGTAACACAGACACACAGACACACAGACACGCCACCAAACCAGACTCAAAGACCCCACAGCATTGGGGACACAGGACTCAGCTGTGCCACATTCTGGATCCCCATGGGGAAGGGAGAGCTTAGGAACAGGGGGGAGATGGGCTGAAGACCTTCAGCTGCTGCCTTGTTCTGCTTTATCCCTTTAGTTTTGGCAAAAGAGAGGAGGCACAGGGAGAACCTGCCTGTCAGGGGCCACTCCTGCAAAAGTCCATTTGAGGTGAGGGGACTTGGGGATGTGCTGAAGGGCACTGCCCCTCCCAGCACACCCCACACATCCTGGAATGCAGCAAACCTGCCTTTCTGCCAAGAATTGATGCCATGTGTTCCTGTGCCACCCTGGCCCCGACTGACTTTGCCAGAAGAACAATCTGGGAGATCTCCCACAAGCAACATCTTTCATTTTCTCACTGTTGGCCTTCACCTGCACTTTTTAAAGGAAAAAAAAAAATTAATTGCATTTTCTTATTGCATTGCCCCTTGATGTAGATGTTGGACCAAAGCTAAATGAGCCCACTAGTCATTCAGCTGAGTCCCTTATTTTCTGGAATCCGGAGCACAAACTTAATTTTCACATGTTCCAGTGACAGCCTTATGTCTCTGTGAGCCACAGGCAGAGTGCAAACCTGGTCCCCTCCCTGTTTCTTAGAAAGAGATTTCCTGTTTTGGGGTGAGAACCTGATTGGCTGCAGCAGAATCTGTCACCCACACAATGACATCTTTGTGGTGAAGAAAACTCAACTAAACCACTCAATGCTGCTGTCTAGACCTGGAAGAAAGAGTGCACCAATGCTGTGGATAAATGGGTGTCTACATTTTCATAATAACTGACTAATGACTCCTCTGGGAAGCTCAACAAGTACTCAGGAGAGAGACAATCATCCAAATGAGCTGGTAATACACCAGAGAGGAAAATTAACAGAGAAGTTGCATTCCCAAATAACTGAGTGTGGGAAGTATATATAGTCTGATGAGGATGGTGGCCAGGTGGAAAATAGAAAAGGTACCTGGGGAGGTTTGGATTCCAGCCCAGAGAAGCAGCACCTGCAGGGCTCTCACGCAGACATGCCCATCAGCCATGGACTGGCCTCAGGCTGCTGAAGGACAAAGGTGAGGAGCTGCCCTGCTCCAGCTCCGAGCCAAGCCTGGCCCATGGCTCTGGCACACACCTGCACTGGTGGCTTTATAAGCACAGCCCTCGAGCTGGGACTGTCCCCTCAGGGCTGCCCTCAGCATGGCTCGCTGGCACATCGTGGGCTTGGCTCTGTGCTCCTACCTCGGGGTAGCCTGGGCTGCGACCGTAAGTGCAAAGGCTGGGCTTGCACCCTGAGGCTGAAGGGTTTCTCCTCCTCCTTCTGTTTGTCTTTGGGACTGGGGGGGAATTGCTGCTCCTCTCTGCTCCCAAGGGCACCTGCAGGACGCTGCACAGACACAGAGCAGGGGCACCTCTGGGCTTTCCACAAGGCACCAAGGGCATGGATGGGGAGGGTGGGATGTGAATGTGTGGGGAGGGTGGGATGTGAATGTGTGGCAATGTGGGAAGCCACACATTCAATGGATTGAGAGCAATGGAATTTTTTTTTCTCTGTGCTATCTCCTGTAGCTGGGTGTGGTGTTCACCGAGGGAGGATTTGTGGAAGGTGAGAACAAGAAACTGGGACTCTTTGAGAGCTACATTGACATCTTCAGAGGGATTCCCTTTGCTGCTCCTCCAAAGAGACTGGAAGACCCCCAACCTCATCCTGGCTGGGATGGTAAGGTCCAACATCTGAATGCCTTTGGTTTGGGGCTTTATTTTTGTTTCTCTCCAATCTGGCACATATGGGAGATGGCACAATATATTACTCAGACTGGTCACAGTGGTAGGGGAGGCTTTGCTGCCACTGCACTGCCATTCAGAGAGGAAAGGATGGGCGAGCTGACACCTTGCAACCAGAGAATGGAGCTGAGGCCCTTAACTAGGACATGCTGTCTTCCCTTTCCCCTCTTAGGAACTCTGAAGGCAAAAGAATTCAAAAAACGCTGCCTGCAGGTGACGCTGACACAGACTGATGTCCGTGGGAGCGAGGACTGTCTCTACCTGAACATCTGGATCCCTCAAGGGAGAAAAGAGAGTATGAGCTTGGGAGGGACCTGGGATGGACTTTCCCACCTGCCTTGTGTGCACAGATTGTGCTGCAGCCTCTCTCAGGAGTTCTGTTCCATAGTGGGCAGGTGCTGAGCAGTGATTTTCAGGGGGAAAGGTGGGAACAGTGTCAGACAACATCCCGCCTCACCTTCATCCCGTTGGGAGGGTCAGCCTCTTGAGCAGAGCAAGGATTTTCTTGCAGAGCATTGAGTCAGCTCCTGCCCAAGGCAGGTGGGGCGATGCTCAGGGAGGGGTGAGGGGATGGAGGGGCAGCACCTCCCAGCTCAGGGGGGGCTCACTCTGCCCCCGTTCCTCTCCTCACAGTCTCTACCAATCTGCCTGTGATGGTTTACATCTACGGCGGTGCCTTCCTGCTCGGAGGCAGCCAGGGAGCCAATTTCCTGGACAACCACCTGTACGATGGGGAGGAGATCGCCGTGCGGGGCAACGTCATCGTGGTGACCATCAACTACCGCCTGGGGCCGCTGGGCTTCCTGAGCACCGGCGATGGAAACCTGCCAGGTAGCACGGCTGGTCCCTGCCTGCGGCCCTGGCCCCGGCTCTGGCAGCTTGGCTGTGCCCCTGCCACTGCCGGCTGATCTCTGTCCCTCAGGGAACTACGGGCTCAAGGACCAGCACATGGCCATTGCCTGGGTGAAGAGGAACATCAAGGCCTTTGGGGGTGACCCGGACAACATCACCATCTTCGGGGAATCGGCCGGTGCCGCCAGTGTCTCCCTGCAGGTGAACGCTCCTCGCTGGCTCTGATCAGAGCCCCTGCCCTGTCAGTGGGACAGAGGGACCCCCTGGCACTCATCTGCGTTCCTCCCTACCTGCTGCCCCATTGATGTCCTGCCCTGGCCAGGACAGCAATGCTCAGCCTCAGTGCTTTGTAGCTGCTCCTCCTTCAGCTTCATCAATCCCACCAGTGCAGCCATGTGTTCTGTGAAGAAACAGCCTTTACCTTCCATGTTCCCCTCCTCTGCTCCTCTTCCCAACATCTCACTTTTTAACTTTAACTCCTGACACAGCTGAGCACCCCAAGACCTGGCAGTTTCCCCAGGCTGGGTGCACAAGCTGTGAGGTGACCAGTGGGGTCTGGCAGGCCATGGTCTCCTCAGGACTTTGTACCCAAACCCCTCTTGTTTCCATTTTGCCCCCAGATGCTGTCCCCAAAGAACAAGGGCCTGTTCAAGAGAGCCATCAGCCAGAGTGGTGTTGGGGTCTGCAGCTGGGCCATCCAGAGGGATCCACTTGTCTGGGCCAAAAAGGTAACGTGCAAGTCATGCCTGAAGGACTACAGAAACAAAAAATATTTTCCCTAGAGTAGAGCCTAGCTAGGAAGGGATTGGGCAGGAGCTGTGCCCAACAGAGCTGTGGACAATCGCTGCTTTGAGATTAAAATGACATTTAATCTCACCCACCTATCTGACTGCATAAATACAACTCCTGGGTTTGGAGGTAATGGTAGGATGTTTCTCTCTCTCTTCTCCTGCAGCTTGGAGAAAAGATTGGCTGTCCCACAGACAACACCGCTGACTTGGCCAACTGCCTCCGTGTCTCTGACCCCAAAGCCTTGACTCTGGCCTACCATCTGCAGCTCACCAATCTGCCCAGTAAGTCCACCAGGCCATGATGTGGTCCATCAGCCACCCTGGGCTTCCCAAGCTCTTGGCAGGACTATGGAGCAATTGCCAGTATGTTGAGGTGCTGAAGGGCTTGCGCCCTTCATAAAAGGGGCATTAATGTGAGCTCTTGCAGTCTCCTTTCTGTAGGCAGATGCACATTGCACCGTGCAATGGCAGCAGTGGCAGAGGGATTATCCAATGCCTTGGCCACAGAGCAACTGTTTGGTCTTCCTGTTCTGTGAAAGCAGCAAGATCCCAGAAAACATCTTATAAACAAACAAACAAGATCACATCCCTGCTATTTCTATTTGAGTCGCTGGGTGGAGTGCAGGAACGCTGCTGCTTTTGTGCCTGTGGGTATTCCTTTCCCAAGAAGATTCTCCTGGTGCTCCTGTTCATAAACCACAGCGTTTAGCCTTGGTCTGAACAGAGAGTGACCAGAACACTGCTGTGCATCTGTGCACTCTGGGGCTGGCTGTCCTGACAATAAGACAGCAAGGCCAGGTGGGATGAGAAGCTCAGATCTTTCCTATATTTGTCTGCGATTTTTGGGAAGGGATTTGCAGGAGAGGATTTGTGGATGTTCCCAGATGGTGTTTGGCTGGCAGATCTCTTGCCCTTCTCCTTCAGCCATAGTCATGAGGTTTACCCTGCACCTGGGTAACCTCTTGCCCATACTGAAGTCACTGCTCACGCTGTCACTCACCTCACCTTGTAATTTCCTGAGCTTTTGAGTCATGGGATATGCCAGAGCACACATCTGTTTTTCCTCACCACCTAACAAACTCCTCCCTTGTCTCCTGCAGTGCCCCTGGTGCACACCCTCGCCCTCGCTCCGGTTGTGGATGGGGATTTCCTCCCAGACACGCCAGAGAAGCTCTTTGCCAATACTGCCGACATCGACTACGTGGCCGGGGTCAATGACATGGACGGGCACATCTTTGCCGGCATCGATTTACCCGCCATCAACCGCCCGCTGGTGAAAGTCACTGCGTGAGTCACAGGTGCCCTCAGAACCCTCAGGAGGAGACATCTGCTCTTCAGTGGAGCTCCCAAACCCCGGGGAGTCAGACTTGAGTGGACAGGGCACAACCTTCCAAACAGGATGTCACTCCAAGCCTGGGTGCCCAGGCCTTTGGTTGCCGAGTCCAGAGCCTTGGAGAGAAAGGAGCAGGCAAGAGCCCTGCCCTACCTGAAGCTGCTGGTCAGGAATTAATTAATATCACTTGTCTTTTCAGTGACCAGGTCTACAATTTGGTCAAAGGCCTCACTGTGGACAGGGGCGAGGCTGGAGCCAACGCCACCTACAACATCTACACACAGAGCTGGGGTGACAAACCCGAGCAGGAGGTCGTGAAGAAGACAGTGGTGGAGCTGGTCACTGACTACACCTTCCTGATTCCCACACAGCTGGCACTGGACCTGCACCTGCAGAATGCCAAGTGAGCAGCTCAGCCCTGGGGATGTTGCAGATGCAGGAGGGTTAGGTAGAGAATTGGAAATGGAAGTTTAAAATGGCTCAGGGTGTTTTCTCCTGAAACTACCCCATGTGAGGTGATGCATGTGAGCATCTTCCAATCTGACTCTCTGGCCCTGGTGGTATTTGGAGTGCTGGTTGGGATTTGCAGCCCCTTCTTCTGCTTTCTCCTTGCCCAGCCAGTCTCTTTGATTTCCCAGGAGTGGCAAGACCTACAGCTACGTGTTCTCCGAGCCATCCCGCATGCCCATCTACCCCAGATGGGTTGGGGCAGACCATGCTGACGACCTGCAGTACGTGTTTGGGAAGCCCTTTGCCACCCCCGTGGGCTACTGGCCTAAGCACAGGACTGTCTCAAAGGCCATGATTGCTTACTGGACCAATTTTGCCAGGACTGGGTGAGTGTTTCCCATTACACATTATGGGCTTGATGCAGCCCTTCAGGCTGCTTGTTTTGTCCAGGAGTTTTTTAGGATTATTCCCAAAATCATTATGTTCCATTTCTGTATTTTTTATTCCTTAATCCTGATGTTCATAGAGAAGTTAAGTCCCTTTGTGAAGTTGGGATGAGGCCAATGGGGATGGATGGAGGAGACTGCAGGTTATCAACTCACTTCTGGCAGGCAGGATTCCTATGGCTTGTCTCACTGTCAGATTCTCTCTTTTCCTCTACTTAAAGCCTGACTTGAGCATACAGGGTTCCTGCCCAAACCTTCAAAACTGAGCTTCTCTGTTTTCTTTTTTCACCAGGGATCCCAACAATGGGTATTCGGATGTGCCCGTTTCCTGGCCAGCCTACACCAACAATGGCAAGTACTACCTGGATATCAACCACAAGATGAACAAGGACTCTGTGAAGCAGGACCTGAGATCCCGGTTTGTGACCTTCTGGAACTCGGTCTATCTGAAGCTGCCACAGGTTGCCGATCTCCCAGGCGGAGTTAACGTTCTGAAGCAAAAAACCCCCACCTTTTAGAGATCATTAAAGCCTTACTTGTAGCTGAGTGGCTCTGTTTCTCTGTTTTCTGTTTCTCTGTGTTGGCTGTGACAGTTTCCTTGCTAATGTCCAGGTCAGGCAGGATGGAACATCCTGAGGGCAGCGTGTCCTGAGGGCAGTCAGTCCCGGCCAAGCTGTCCTTGCGCCAAACTCTCTTCTCACCCTCACCTTTGTGTCCTTCATTTGCGGCATTAAACATTACTGAGACGAAACGTGAAACAGGGGAGTAAAACCTTGTTTCTGTGAGAATTAACACCACATTCCTCGCGCGAGCAGAGAAACGCGCCGCCATTCGCTCCGCTCGGCGTTGCTTTCCTTCATTGCGCAGGCAGCACAAAATAACCCACGGGGGAGGTGATTCTGCGTGTGTTTACGGCCACAAGCTGGGCTGAGGAGCCCCGAAAAGGACAGGACGAGGACAGGCCGGGCCCAGCGCGGCCGCGGAACCGTCGTGCGGCGGAACCTTGGCGGCGCGGCCCGCGGGGCGGGCGGGCCGGGCCGGGCCGGACGGGGCGGGGGCGGCGCGGCGGCGATGGCGGCGGCGATGGCGGCGATGGCGGCGGCGATGGCGGCGGCGCGGCCGCAGCGCGGCCCGCGGGGCTCGGCCGTGCTGGAGCTGCCCCGCGCCCCGCGCTTGGTCTGCGTGGAGTACCCGGGGCTCGTCCGGGATGTCGGGGCCATGCTGCGGACGCTGGGAGGAGAGCAGGGCGTGTCGCGGGTGAGGGGGGCCCGGCGGGGTGAGGAGCAGAGGTGCTCGCTGGGCTGAGGGTGAGGGGTGGTGAGACCGGGCCTGGCTGTGGGTAAGGGGATGGGGGTGAGAGGGGGCCTGGGAGAGCCTCCATGTGGGACCCTCTGTGTGAGTCCTTCCAGCCCAGCAGTCCCCACGCGTGTGGTGGTGTGTGGGTGAAGCCGCTTCCCTGCTGTTCTCCATTAGGGATTCAGGCGGTGTGCAGTAAAATCATGGGATCCCAGAATGGTTTGTGTCGAAAGGGACCATAAAGTTCATTCAGGACACCTTCCACTAGACCAGCCTGCTCTAACCTGTCCCTCCAGGGACGGAGCAGCCACAGCTTCTCTGAGCACCCTGTGCCAGATCCTCCCCACCCTTATAGGGAAGAATTGCTTCCTCGTATCCAGGATATTGTATTTTTAATTTATTTCTTCTTGATCCCCAGGATGTGAGTGGCTGCAGGGGTCGGTGGGGCAGCAGTAATCCCCTTGGGCTGTGAGGGGAGCAGTGTGTGGGGCTGGCACAGGGGCTCAGGCTGTGCGGGTGGCACGCTGACAGGGGCTGTGCCCCCCTTGCTGACAGATCTACGCCGACCCTGCCAAAAGGCTGGAGCTGTATTTCCGCCCCAAGGACCCCTACTGCCACCCCGTGTGTGCCAACCGCTTCCCCACCTCCACCATGCTGCTCAGGGTAAGGAGGAAGACCAGGAAAAAGCAGCAGTTGGACCCCGAGGAACAAAACCAGCCAGAAATCCAGTTTGAGATGGAGATTCTTGGGATTGTCACCACTGTTTACAAATTTCAAGGTAACCCTTGGGATTGTGTGCACGTGGCTTAGAGGTGAGTGTGTTTGATGGGAAAGGGAAGTGTTTCCCCTAAGCAGTTGAGGACTGGAAGGAGAATCAAGTATTGTTACAGCCTCCCTGCTGGATAAACCTTTGCAAAAACTTGCCAGACTCTTGCTCTTGAAAGTTGAGTGTGAGAAATATTGTTGGATTCACAACAAACTTCACAGTGCTTTAACTTTTGTTTCTTACAGGAATGTCTGACTTCCAGTACCTGGCAATGCACTCTGGCCCTGATGGCAAACAAACCTCCATGTATGACAAAGTCCTGATGCTCAAACCAGAGAAGGAAGAATTCTTCAACAGAGATTTACCTCTTTATATCCCACCACCCATTTTCTCACGTCTGGACACTCCTGTGGACTATTTTTATCGCCCAGATATACAGCACAGGTCAGTGCCTTTTCTCATGATACAGCTTTCATGCATTTCACCCTTTTAATTTCCTGCCTTGTGCTGTTTTATCCCTCTTGATTTGCACAACAGAGGCAAAAAAACACCAGAAACTGCCTGTCAGTGGCAACCTCAGCAAAATTCCACTTGAGGATTTGCCAGGTGAGGGGAGCTGGGTATGAGGTGATGATGATGTCTGTCCCAGCTCACCTCAAACAGTGTGGGATGTAGGACTCAGCTCCTGCCTGCTTCCAGAGGGCTGGAGCCAAGGGCAGGGTTTCCAAGGATCGGTGCCATGTGTTCCTGTGCTCTCCTGGCCCCAACTGGCTTTGCCAGAAGAACAATCTGGGAGATCTCCCACAAGAAACATCTTTTGTTTTCTCACTGTCGGCCTTCACTGGCAATTTTAAAGGAAAAAAAAATCTAGACTGAGTTGGTTGTTCCCTCTTGCTTTGCCCCTGTCTCAGAGTGTTGCTGCAGTAGCTCCAGAAGAGCAAATGCAGAGGGTGAAGCCTGTCCAACACATTTCATACGGATCATTCCTGAGTGCTGGAGAGTTTTCTGCCATCCAGGGCAGAGCTCCTCTGTTCAGTGTGCAAATGGATGTAGTATAGAAGTTTGGGGATTTATTTAAATTTAAATTTTCTTTCTTCAGTGGTGCAATGAGAGTCTTTTATGGTACCAGTGTGTGATCAAGGGAGGTTGGGTCAAAGTTAAACCAACCCATTGCTCACCCAGCTGAGTCCCTTTTGTCTTTCCCTGTTCCTTAGGGAGGGATACAACAATCCCCAGGTGTCTGGTGAGAACCTGATTGGCCTCAGCAGGGCCCGGCGCCCACACAATGCCATCTTTGTCAACTTTGATGATGAAGAAATCCCAACTAAACCACTGGATGCTGCTGTACAGAACTGGAAGAAAGTGTGCACCAATCCTGTGGATAAAAAGGTGGAGGAAGAGCTGAGGAAGGTGTGTGCTTTACTCCTGGTCTGACCACTGTCCGGCAGCAAGCTGGGGAGGAAAAACTACATTTTTTTCCTAGAAATTCTTGGTGATTCTAAGTGCCTGATACAAGTGTGAGCAGGTGCTACTGACACTGCTGTGTTCATTTCAATTCTGTAAGTCAAGCTTTGAATCTGTGGCTTAACTCACATTAAGCCCCCGTCACCATCCAATAGCTCATATTGAGGGCCAAAGGCCCTGATATGGACCTGAGTGCACTTGGGAAGCTGCTCTGCTTTTTTGGGAGCCCCTTGCCACTGCTGTGTGTTTGTCTGTGTGTCATTTCAGCTCTTTGAAGTGCGTCCCGTGTGGTCTCGCAATGCGGTCAAAGCCAACATCAGCGTCCATCCAGACAAGCTGAAGGTGCTGCTGCCATACCTGGCCTATTACATGGTGAGTGGCACATCTGTGAGCAAGGGAGCATCACCTGGCTCTTCCTGCTCCTTTACCACTTCTGAGGTCCTGCAACTAAGTACCTGATTTAATTTAATGTAAAGAGAAAGGAACTGCTTTAGAACCAAAGCTGAAGCCAAGGAGGATTCAGTGACTTTGCTAACCACCTCTGCAGGTCAGACACTCCACGTGACTGTTCACCTGGCAGTAGTAGCAGAAGTTTTCCACACAAGCACTTGGCTGTGACCTTGCAGGTTGGTTTGTAAAAGCACACAAATATTTGTGCTTTGATGCTTTGATTGCCAAGTGTATAAATATTGGCATGGCAAGTGAGCAAAGAGCTGGTAAAACAAATATCTTTGGGCAATGAGGGAAAATATTAGAACTTTCCAAGGACCTTGGTACTGAAAGGAGTTGCAACACTGTGGTGCTTTTTTGTAACCATCTTCCCTCATGTGTTTGTGCAGTTAACAGGTCCTTGGAGAAGCTTATGGGTTAGGTTTGGGTATGACCCCAGAAAACACCCTGAAGCAAAGATTTATCAAGTGCTGGACTTCCGAATTCGCTGTGGAATGAAATATGGTAAAAGGGCCCAACCCACAGAGCTGCTCTCTCTGCTTTCTGGTTAATCCTGGTAGTATTTTTCTTTTTATGTGTTTTTCAAACTCTTTTGCCATATTTCTGCTCTGATGAACATGTCACCTTTTGAGCTCCTTCTTTACTGTAGTTCCTTTTAAAACTCCTGTAATACTTTATTCCATAGTATGCAATAGCTCTTTCCTCATTTGGCACATTCTAAACTCTGCCTTTCCTCCTCCATGTGTTCCAAGCACAAGGGGGTGTAGCAGAGCATCGTCCTCCTCACTCAGGGGAGGCACCAAGCAGGAATTCTGGTGCTCACTAAGCAGCTTTTCCTCAAAGAGCTCAGCGTATCCTGCAGGATGCTGGGTCTCAGACCTTGGATGTGGAGTTCCCTGCTCTGATTTTGCAAAGGAGAAGTTTGAGGAAAAGGAGTTTCTGATGCCATATAATAAGTCCATGACAGAGCTGGCATCCACTCACTGACATCAGATCACATTTCCAAGTTAAAGGGTTTTGCTGATCTCTTCTCCCCACCCTGCTAAAGCCAGCATATCCCAAAGATCAGCCTGCCCTTCCCACACCAGGCCTTGTGTTCCTGACTGGGGATATTCTGCAGAGTGCTTGCCCTCAGTTCATGACTGGATTTTGCTTTTCACCTCTAGGTTATGCTGCTACTGACATGCCTGTGAAAGCAAAACGCAGCACGTACAACTACAGCCTGCCCATCACTGTCAAGAAACAAGGTATGCTAGGCCAGAAGGGCTGCCTGGCTCTTCTGCTTCTCTGTTTGCCCCATCCTAGTCACAGGTGGTGAAGGGTCTTCCTGTCTTCTAGCTGAGCCAAAACTGGAGCTTGTGTTCTGGTTATAATGTTGCTGCTGTTAAGCCAGAGTAAAATCTGCTGGGAAGTGTTGTGGGAGTCTGGCTGATCCACAATATTTGTTAGCAGGCAGGAGGCAGTTGTGCAAGTCACACTGGGAATTCAAAATTCACTGATGTGCAGAGAATGGAGGAAGTTCTCTTTTATATGTCAAACGAGAGTAGAAAATGTTAAAATTATGAACAAATGGGCTCTGGAAAAAGCTTCCCAAGTCAGCACTTTTCCTGGGATTGTCCAGTACCATCTCTGAAGAATGAGCAAAGTACATGCTCTGTTGCTGGTTGGTCTGGTTTTGTTGAATCAATAGAGAGAAGTGACAGTCCAATAGGAAAGATGTCTCTTATTAGAACTCTTTGTTTTCCTTTCAGGAAGTCACACTGTTACTGTCCATGACCTGAAACAGGGGCTGGGTTCAGCTGGTACATCTGGGGCAAAAAAGCCCCCCTGCAGCAGGTATAAGCTGAAGGTAAGCATGACTTTTTATACCAAAATCTTGAAATATATCAGTGAAATAGGGATGTTTCCTGGCTTATCAGTCGTCAAGGGATCAGCTGTGAGTGAGTTGATGTGCAAACTCAGGTTTGTCTGGGAAGCTCCTAGTTGGTTATGGCACTATGGAACACCACCTGAGTGTATTTTGTTACATGCTGCAAGGTGGGATTGGTGCTTTCCACCCTCATCTTAGATGCGAGGAATATTTTGCTTCAGTTGATGAAATTGGAACTTGATGGGCAGCGAAGTGCAAAAAAATCACCATGTCTTTATCAGGTCATGCTGCAAAATCCAACAGGGTGGAATAAATAAATAAATGAGTCTTGCTCTTCCTTTTTTTTTGCTAGAATGGAGGCCGTGATGCACTGCTAGGCAGTGACAGGCTGAAGACAGAGCTGCAGGCTGGAGAGGTGCAGTGTGTTCTCTGTAGCAGTGCTGGTGTGACTGTGGCTGCAGGGACACCTTGGGGCATTCCTCATTCAGCTTTATCTTCTGCCACATTCAG
The DNA here is from genome assembly GCF_050655825.1 of Lonchura striata. Classification (NCBI taxonomy): domain Eukaryota; kingdom Metazoa; phylum Chordata; class Aves; order Passeriformes; family Estrildidae; genus Lonchura; species Lonchura striata. Next base: position 10,646,866 of record NC_140719.1, read on the forward strand.
ATCTATGCCTTAAAACTTGTTTCTCTTGGAAGTACCATATTCTTGAATCAGCCCATCGAAAGTAGTTTCATTGCAGCATAAATGCACATGAATCCTTCTTTCCTCCTCTTAGGAATCCATCTACATTTTCCGAGAAGGAGCCTTACCCCCTTACCGACAGATGTTCTACCAGCTCTGTGACTTAAATGTGGAAAGGTACTGCACTCTGACAGCTGAGTCTTAGAGACAGATTTCAAAGCCTGTTGTTTATTCCCTGTCCATTCACCCCTCTCTCCCTGAGCAGGAACATCTGAGGTATTTGGTTGCTCAATAAAAACAGAAGAGTCTTTTCACACATGAACTTCCTTTCCCATCTGACAATTACCTGGATAACCAACTGTGCTATTCCAGCTCAGTGAAGGGAAATGGAAGTAAAGCAATGTGCCTCATTTGAAACTCACAGCTGAGTGCAGAAGATTAACATTTCCTTCCCTTTTGCTGCTCTTTAGCCTGCAGAAGATCATCCATCGGAATGACGGCACGGAGTCGGAATGCACGGAGCGGGACGGGTGGTGCCTTGCCAAGACGAGTGATGACCTGAGGGATAGCATGTCCCTGATGATAAAGCAGATCATCAGATCCACCAGACCTGGTAAGGATGCTTTGAACGTGAGGATGTTGTCCTTGGCACTGAAAAGTGTTCCTGCATCCTCTGTGTGTTCTCTGGGATGTCGCTCGTGCCAGTGTGGGAGCTGCAGTGGGAATGTGGGTTGGCATTAGGGATGGCTGAGAGTTAAGGTTTTCTATTTCATCTTCCCACCATCAAAAGCCCTTCAGCTTTTAAGTGTCTTCTGCACAGTGATAATCAAGATCTTAATTCTGACATATCTGTTGGTGGCATTTTATTTCTTATTGATACTATTGATTGACCAAGAAGTGAGGAAATTATTTCTTCATGATGCTGGGCCAAAGCAATAATATCCCAGTGAATTGGGTCAGAATGAGGCAGGAGAGGAGGCACAGCAGTGCAGCTCTGCTGCTGTTCTACTCTTCTTCCTGGAGTGTGGAGAGGGATTGCTCTGGGCTTGATCAGATTCTGTTAAGATGTGCAATATTTGCTGTGCGCCTGAGGCTGCTGCTTTCCTCTCACATGTTCTGGGAACTCAATTGCAAATGCTCCCAGGTTGCACTGAGAGGCATCACAATATCTTTCTTTCTTCCCAATTTAAGCTCTTTTCTCAAATACAACAAGCAGTGAAGATGGCAAAGAACAGCTGGCATATGAGTCTGGAGAGGATGAGGATGATGAAGAGGAGGAGGAAGAGGACTTCAAGCCTTCTGATGGGAGTGAAAATGAAATGGAGACAGAAATTCTGGACTATGTGTGAACTCAGTGAGCAGTGTGGCTGCTGTGGACAGAACTGTCTCTGCTCTTGCTCCTTGAGAGCCAAGGGTTGAGGATCTGGGAAAGCAGAGCTTGTACTAAGCTGATGATGTTCTCTCTGCACTGACTGCTGGTGGGCAGCATTCTGGATGTTTGGGAGCCACTGCCTGCATTTTCAGAATTGCTGGCTGAGAAACCCTCCAGCAAGCTCAATGAATTCCCAAGAGCAAGCCCAGAATCCAAACCAGCTGGTAACACCAGAATATGGGAGAAGCTGCATTTCCAGATCTCTCCATGTGTGGGAGTGCACTCTCTCCAGGTTGGTGGCCATGTGGAAAATAGAAAAGGTGCCTGAGGAGATGCTGGGAGAAGAAGCAGCCTAGTGCTGCTGGAGTCCCTAGGACAGGTTTTGCTTGTCCAGAGGGAGTGAAAATACTGAGCCATGCCTTCAGCACTGAGCCTCGCTGAAAATAAAGCCAGCAGGAAAATACACTTTCTGGCCGTGAATAATTCCCTTCCTGGGGTGTAGTGTTTGTTGTCCTCATTACCTGATGCACTTCTCAGGTGTCTTGACTTCCCCAACTAGCAGTTAGCAAGGACTGGAGGCAGCTGGCAGAGGGGCAGAGCTTCAGGTGTACAGAATGCCACTGCCAGCTGCATTGTTCCCACCGAATGAAAGCCCCAAAAATTAAAGTGCTACTGGCATTTTCTAGATGTGCATTCCCCACTGTGTTGTGCGCACACCTGAAAGCCAAGCTTTCTTTTTTAAAGGGAGTTAAGACCTCCTCCTGTAACCCCCTGTGGGCCGTTACAGTTGCTTTTACAGCTGTTACTTGTAACACAAGTGGCAAGAAAACCCAACAAATTAGAAATGGAAAATGCAACAGTGTCAATTCACAAGTTCATTTCAAAATTGACCCGTTGTTCCTCAGCCAAAAAGCCTGTTTTTCAAAACAAGCTTCAACCCACCAGAGTGAACATAAAGTATGTACTCCCCCACAGTCAGGTCCATCCCTCTTTCTCCAGGAAGGTGCTGCCATTTTGGGGAAGGAGGACAGGACAAGCCCTGCCTTGGGGCAGAGACCTTTGAGCATCAGTATTTTATTGCAAAGACTAATTACATTGCTGTGTACAAGTCACACCGGGCAGTGTGCTCCTTCATTGAAGTGGTACAAAATACAGACGGTACAGCCAGTGCCCGGTGGCACCGGCGAGAGGGGAGGGGACAGTCCCAGGGTGGGCAGGCACGGAGCAGAGGGAACACCCTCCCAGGGGTGCTGGTGCCCAGGGGAAGGGGCTTTGGGCAGGGGGGAGGCAGGAGGCTGCCCGTGCGTCAAGGAGCCAGGAGCTCCCATCATGTGCATCGTGGGCCACGCTCACACCCACACAGCCTCTTCCCCTGCAGCCCCAGCCCCTGGAGTGTGGTCCCTGTCCTGGAGCAGGGGAAGGCACCGCAACCACCCAGGAACTCTGAGGGATGGGAAACGGGAAAGACCTGCTGGAATGACGCGCTTAAAAAACAGACATGGAGGCAGGAGCAACAAAAGGTCCCCCTTTGGTTAGTGTTTCTTACAATGATTAAAACAAGCATGTCTGCCCCTGCTTGAGCAATTAGTGGTAGAGAATTTGGGAGGGGGGGCTGGCAGGGTGTGCACCCCTTGAGCACAGCAGAGCAATGCTGCTGCTGGTGCCAGTGTCCCTCCCAGCAGCCTTAAATACCAGGGGGGCACAGGACAGGGACTGGGCTGCAGGGGCAGGGGGAGGCTGGATTAGTAAAATGTACAAGTTTGCCTCTTCTATTTACAACCAATAAATACTGAAAAAAAAAAAAAAGAATCAGTAAACTTTTTTTTATACAAAAAAAAAAAAGTCTCATTGCTGCTTCTCCCATGGTCAGTGTTTGAAAAAGTCCGGTTAAAGCCCAAGGTGAGTGGCACTTTCTGTGGGTCAGGCAGTGGCAGCTGGGGCACCTGGAGCACCCTGGGCTCTCTGGCCCCTCACGTGCCCACACAGACCCGAAGTCTCTATTTACACAGTTTCAGACAGAACTTTGCTCTCCTCCTCCTCAGGCTGGCAGCGCTGGGGGCATGGCCTGAAGCTCCCCCTCGGCAGAAGAGACACTGGCATTTGATCTTTGGTGCAAGTTTGAACTGGCCCAGTCCAGCTGGAGGATGTGCTGGATGGGGAGAGGAGCGAGACCACGCAGACTTCCAGCTGAGGAGAGCACGAGGCACCCACTCCATCATGGCACAGCCACAGGCTCCTCCACGGGGCTCAGCACTGGTGCAGGGCTGCATCCTTCCAGCTCACCTCCCAGCCCAGGGCATCCGTGGCTTCTCCCCAGGGAAGAGACAGGCAGAGCTGTGCGGTGGTGGCAACGCCAGTGATCCCAGGGAGGACAGACATGGAGGTAACACTGGGAAAGCTGGGAAGGAGGCTTGGCAGCCCCTTCCAGGGTGATGGTGGCTCCTGCTCTGCTCTGTCACACACAGCCCCTCTGCAAGTCACTGCTCCTCGGCTCGCTCAGACACAAGGCACCTACGGCAGAGGCGGGCTCCAGCTCTGGGCTGGCTGGGCTGGCCGAGTGTCGCACCGTGGAAGGTTAAAAAAGCAAAACAAAACAAAAAATAGACAAATCCCCCCCCACTGCTGCCTTCTTGTGTAGAAAAAAAGACCTGATTGGAACGGGGGCTTGTGCAGAGAGAGGCAGAGGCTGACACCAGTTGCCAAACTCTCAGCTCTGGGTGTGGAAGGGAGGTGCACGGCCGTCGCCCGTGGGTGAGGGTCACTCCTCCGCCCTGCAGGGCAGCACAAGGACCGGCCACAGCCAAGCCTGGAGCAGCTGCCCCCAAGGCCCCGTCGGTGATGGGTGGCAGTGGGGCTGAGGCTAGAAGATGCCCTTGGCGATCTTCAGGCCTTTCTGCTTCATCCTGGGCAGGGTGGAGCTGGAGCCGTGCTTGATCTTCACCCCCTTGGAGAAGCCCCGCTTCTTGAGCACAAAGTCATAGTTGGCAGCGGAGTTCATGGCGTAGAAGACATTGGCGTTGTCAGGGATCTTCAGCTCTGGAAGTGAACAAGGATGAGGGTCAGTCAGGTGCCCTTTCCTTGAAAAGGGACCAGAGTGGGGCTAAGGTTTGTCTCCCACTGCTGGGACATCTCTTGCTGTCACCTCTCATTCCAGCTGCAGCCTGGTGCTGCCCAGGCCGCAGGGCTGCATGGCCCCAGGAAAGCCCCCACACCCCAGCACACACACACACCTCTCTCCTCTGAGATGATCTGGACAAGCTCATAGTCTTCAGGCCGGTCCCCATCCAGGTTGTGTTTGGCCATGGCCTTGCGAATAACCACGGGGGTCTTGTCCTGGCTTGTCACCTGTGAGCACAGAGTGCTGTGAGCTCAGAGCACTGCTAAAGCCTCCCACTCCTCCCAAAATGTGCCGTGCCCATATCCAAAGAGGACAAGCCACCCACCCCTCCCCGGTGCTTCCCTGGGGATGTGACTAACCAGGATGCTCTTATACATGTTGCCGTTGTCCACAGCCAGGCTGACTCGGATGATGCAACAGTCGTCGACCTGCTGGTTGTAGAGGGGCAGCGAGAGTGAGGAGTAGCTGGAGATGCCGGAGACCGAGCGCTTGTGTGTGCGGGAGGCCGTCACCGGCGTGGAGGAGACGGAAGAGGAGGAGGCACTGCTGGAGCCTGAGCCGATGCCTGACGTGTCCAGGGAAGAGAGGGAGGTGGATTCCCAGAACTGGAGGGCAGGGAGGAGAGGGGATGCGGAGGACACAGTGGGTTTAGCTTCTCCATCGGCCACAGACGGGGCGTACCAGCGCTGGGGGAGGGAGGCCAGAGGGATCTCACTGACCTGTGACAACGGGGGACCGACACAACTACAGCCACCGAAGGCACGGGAGCCTTGCCGTGCTGCCGGAGCAGCCAAGGGCAGGGGCCTCCCGAGCAGCCCCCGGGCCCCCCGCCTGCTCCCCCCCCAGCCCCAGCGCCAGGGCAGAGGTGGGACAGTCCCCACACGATGGCCACAGTGGCCCTGGGACCCCTGGAACCTGAAAGCTGCCACGTACCTTCTTCTCCTGGCAGTCGGGGGACTCGGGGATGAAGCTGATGTTGATCTCCTCGACGTCAGAGCTGCTGGAGCCGGCGGAGGTGACACTCACCGAGTCAGTGGTGTCCCCACTGCACAGGTACTGCCCACACTTGAGCTGGTCAAAGGATTTCGAGTGGGAGCTGCCGCTGGCACAGGGCTCGGTGCTCGGTGGCTGCCGGCTGCCAGGAGAGAGGCGAGGCAGGTGAGAAGGGAGCAGGGTGAGGGTGCATTTGGCTGGCAGGACAGCAGCCATGCCCGCCTGCTCCCCTGCAATGTCCAGCCAGAGACGCCCCACACCAGCCCCCACCTCCCACCGGGGACTCACTCGCTCCATCTCTTGATGATGCCTGTGTTTTTCTTGGCCTTCAACGTGTTGCTGGCTGACTCTGACAGTGGCTCAATCTCACACGACAGCCCATAGCTGGCAGGGGAGAGAGGAGGGTTTGAGCTCCCTGTGCTGCCACCAGGTGTGAGGGAGGCAGAGCAGAGAAGGGGAGCACTGAGCAGCTGCTGCTGTCAAAGGAAATGAGTGGTGGGACCTCCCGAGGCACCAGCACAGCCCCAGACCACTCTCACTCACCTCTCGGCCTCGCTGAGCCGCTCCAGGCTGTGGAACCACTCCACGAACTGGTCCTCCTGTGTGAAGCTGTAGTTGTTGCAGGCTGACTGGAGCAGCTTGATCTGTGCAATGACTTCGAATTCCTGCAGCAAATGGAAGCCATGAGACCAGAATCTCCTCCCCCAAAACTGAAGAGCACAAAGGAAAAAAAGGAGAGGGATCAAGCCCAAAGTGACTGGCACAGCCTGTGATTGCACCAGGCCAGGGCAAAGCTCTCACCTTCCTTCTCTTCTCAAAGTTGATCAGCCCACCCTGGAAAAGAAAGGGATGAAGGTCAGTATGGAGCAGGCAGAAGAATATTGCTCCCTCCCCTATCTATCTCTGTCTTGCTGCCACTGCAGTGCGAGTAACCCTGCTGAGAAAAAGCAGCCCATTTCCTTGGGATAGAGGTGGATGGGCAGAGTTAGATATGGGATGTGGTGTGGGATGCAGGATGTGCAGTGTGGGATACAGGATGTGGTGTGGGATACAGGACACAGGGAGGGACCAGCCTTCCTTTTATCAGCCCAGGCTCTGGGAGGAAGGGGAGGACAGGGAGGAGGTACTTACATCCAGGAAATCCTTCATGGCCGTGTCCAGCATCACCAGGTCTGTGAGGAAGGTGCCAAGGTAGGGAATGGTGCCCTGCATCACGCCCTGTGGGGACAGAAGGGACAGTGGGGTCAGCAGAGGGGGGACCAGCCCAGGCAGCTGCTGGGGACAGGGCACAGGGACAGCCCTGCCAGCCTCACCATCTCTCGCTGCTGCTGCTGCCGCTTCTGAGCCCTCTTTGGGTTGATCTCCAAGGTGGCAAATTTGGATGTGCCCTCCTGGATGGTGGGGAGAGGTGGGATCAGCACAGGTGGGAAATGGCACTATTACCTATTAGCTAAAATTCACACCCATTTTCATTCATATAACTTTCATGGTAGGAAAGAGGAAGAAAGCAAAGCTTTTTCATGGCTCACAGAGAGGAGAGCCTTAGCAGATAGGAACTGCTGCTCATTTCTGTATAAATGCCTCCCTAATGGGATGTTTTGTTCCCTTCTGTATTTTGTTTCCTCTCAGTCCCTAAACCAGAGCTAGACTGGGATCTGTGGAGAAGCTCCACATACAATAAAGAGACAGTTTTGCTGCAGCCTTTCACCAACTCCACCACGCCTCCCGGAATCAAGAGGACTTTGCTCTGGCCTGTTAACATGCAGCTGCCTCTGGGGACAAGCTATCACCTGGTGTTCTGGATCCCATCCCAGTGCTTATCTGTTCCCTCAATTGATTTCCCAGCTCGAAGTAGCAAGTTTTGGGTGGAGAAACAGAAATTCCAGCCTTGGTCTGAAACCCCTGCGTGTTCCCCAGACTCAGCACACCCTGCCTGTGACTCCAGCAGCTCAGCCAGGGCTTCATCCCTGTGGCTGGAACGCCATGGAAACCTGAGCTGCCTGCCAGGAACAGGGCAAGGTGGGTCCTCCTTCCCCCTACCTTGATGAGAAGCTCCCGGCTCAGCGAGTGGTTGTTCTCGTCGGAGAAGATCTCTGAGAGCTCATGGAAGGTGCGGAAGCTCTCCCTGCACAGAGGCAACAAGGGGAAAAGTCAACAATGCTGCCACGCTGGGATTTCCTCCTTGGGCTCTCTTCTGCTCACCCTAATGACCCCAGTTATGCTCAGCTCCTTGCTGGCTGGGAGCTATTCCAAGGTGTTCCACACGGAACAGTGAGGTGATGATGCTTTTATTTCCTCACCCTCCTGAGGTCCCTGACACCTCACACTGGTCCCTGGGTTTTGGGCACGCTCCAGGAGGCAATGCTGGAGCTGAGGTGATCCCATTGGCACATTCAAGTGCCACAGCATGTTCTTCCCCTTGGAAGCAGCCCTGGAGCAGCTCCTTACCGCAGGACCTCGTCCCAGGTCTTCTTCAGCCGGTGCACAGCGTTGCACTGCAGGGCCGAGAGGATGGCTCGGAGGGAGGAGAAGTTCTTCAGGATGCGGCACTCCTGAGGGCAGACAAGGAGATAACAGGATTTGGATGAAAAAAAAGCTGGAGCATCTGCTGATATTCCAGCAGGGCAAAAGCTCATCCCTTGGGTGGAGGTGGGAGGGGAGCTGTCCTACCCGAGCCACTTCGATCCACCGCTCCACCACCTTGGCCCTCTGCTGTGGCTTCAGGGACCTGTCCCCGAGACAAGTGGCGATGACACAGTTGGCCACACTGTTGAACTGGGAGACCGTGGCACGGATGGTGGGGGCCAGGTGCTCTTTGCCCTTCTTGTCCCTCTGGGACCAGATACAGCCCAGGCAGTGGTAAGGCACCACTTTCTTGAACAGCTCCTGGAGGATAAAGGGATGGAGAAGGGCTACTTTGTGTTCTCCTGGGAGAGAACAGGCCAGGAGGAAAAAGGGATGGGAAGAGCCAAGCCCATGCCCAGAGCACCACTGACCCAGCTGGTGGGTGACTACTCACAGCATCCATCAGTGTGAACTGCTCTGCCACCATCTCTGGAGAGAAGGAGAGGAAATCTGGCTTCCCATCCCCAACCCCGTTCTCGTCCACCAGCTGGAAGGTGCAGCTGCCGTGGTCCACAGCTGCAGGAGACAAAGGTGAGGCTGAGCACTGCAATGCCCACACCAGCCCCCTGCAGACACCCACACCCCACCTCCCAGGCTCTCCTTTCCCATCCGGCTTCGCACCTCCAGCAACAAGGCTCAGATAAAAGGACAGTCATTTTAAACCTGGGTGCAAGTGTCTTCAGAGGATTAAAGGCAGATTAGCTAATCCATTTAGAAATGCCACTCCTGCTGCAGCTGGATTGGCTTCCCAGGGATCCCCCCATGTAAACAGAGTTCACGAGTGTTCAGTGGCTCAAGTTTTGGAGACCCTCTGGGCCAACCAGCAGCATTCCCTCCACCTGCAGCCCCCAATGACCCTACAAGCCAGGGGAGGAGCCCACCTTCAGCCTCGGCCTCGCTCTGCTCCTGCTGCTGGAACTGGGCCAGCAGGATGCGGGCACGGCGCTCCAGGTCGGAGCCGGGGATGTTGTGGCGCACGTAGGAGATGAGCTGCTTGAGGCAGGCAAAGTCGGGGGGCTTGCGGAAATCCTCTGAGTACTGGTCCAGCCAGGCCCCCAGGATGGAGGAGATGGTGCTGCAGGAAGGGGGAAAACACAGGTAAAGACGATCAGGTGCCAGGAGAAACCTGTGTGCACCCCCACAAGCCCAGGAGCGGTGCTGGGATGACACATCCTTCCCAAAGAGCTGCCAGCAGAGCCAGCACAGCTCAGGCAGACTTACTTCTTCAGCTCCATCCTCTCGTCCACAGTGTGCCTGGCGTGGTCCCCATTTGCCTGCACGTGGAGTTTGCCATACCTGGTGGGGCAGAAGGGAGGCAGTGAGCACCCTGCACTCAGCTGCCTCTCAGAGCAGCCTTTTCTCATCCACATCACCCCCAGCTCTGCCACAGGGCCAGGATGAACCTGCTACACAGTGTCCTGCTCCCTCCTTCTGCCACAACCTCCCTGTTACAGGAAAAGGGAAGCAGGCAGCACTGGCCACCTCACTGGAAGAGCTCCAGCTTTCCAGGAAGTTGTGTCCTCCCTGCCCTGTCCCAAAACCCACACGCTGATGGAGCTGGGAGAAGCCACCAAACCCCCAGGGCATTAGAGCAGAAGGTGCTGGGGCTTTCCTGGCCACCCCCAGCTGTTTTTTGGGCCTCACCTGTTAAGCAGCAGGTCCAGCACTTGCTTGGTGGTGGCGAAGGCCCGGTAGGTGCACAGGAAGATGGTGACATAGGTGGAGTCATTGCCCTTGAAGGCTGAGACCAGGTACTCCACCAGCTTCTCCAAGGTCCCGGCTTTTATCGTCCGCACCTTGCACGTCTCGTAGAGGTTTAAGGCTGACTCATTCTCAAACTGCCAGGACAGGAGCAGAAGTCAGTGGGCTGGGTAAATTCAGACACCATCAAGTGCAAAATGTTCCAAGCAGCTTCACAAGTTCAGGTCTAGGCTGGGATCCTCACAGAGCCTGAGGCTCTCCTGGCTGGGAGTGGAAAGCTGAGTCTCCTCACACAGCAAACACCAGCAACACAGCTGAGAAGATCTGAGCACTTGGGAAACCCCAGGAAAGGCCTCAGAGCTGCCAAAATCTAGAAACAATTTAGGAGTTGCCCTATTTTTCCAAACAGGGCTGCAGATTGTTTCACCTATACCCCTTCCCATGCAGCAGAAGGCAACAGGTGCTCCCACTCCCTGCTCCCAAATCAGTACATGATTCCCAAGGCAGGAAACATCTGAATCCTCCCCTGTGGCAGGAGGAGCCCCCAGCTTACCCCCAGCCAGCGCTGCCCTTTGTTGGCCGTGTGATGGAGCTGCACTTTCCGGAGGGATATGCTGTAGATCACACCATCCTCCAGCTCTTCTCCAATCTCCTGTGTGGAGCTCTGCATGGAAAGACAAGATACACCATGAGATAAGGAGAGCAAAACGTGGCAGAGATGCTTTTGTGGCTCCTGCGAGGGATCCCAGCAAGCCAAAGGCAGCAGCTGGCTGGCAGTGAGTCTCCCTCGCCTGCTCAGAAATGCAAACCAGGTGTCACCAGTGTGTCTGGCTGGCTGAGCCTGCCCACAGTGGAGCCAGGACTTTGGGAAGCTGCTGTTGGTCTGTCCCACATTCCCTGGCTCCATGTCTCAGCCCTTCAGCAAAGCCAGGCTGTGCCAGTGCAAGTTGGGACCCCTCACAAGGCAGGGAAAGGGACAGTGACAGCACAGCCCCGTGCCCAGCCCTGGCTGGTCCCCTCCCCAAGCCTCTGCCTCTCCTGTGAGGTGACATTGTCTCCTGGTCTGAGCAGCCTCAGTGATCTGAACCAAGCACCCTGGTGCACTTCCCTAATAAATAATCCCTGTCAAACCAAGCTGCCCACAGCACGAGGCAGAAATCCAAAGCTCAAACTGAGGGGAAATCCCAGAGATCTGCACCAGGGTGGGATCAGGCACAGCCAGGACCAGTCTGGGCACAGGGTTCAGGCACCTCTGGGTGACAGGCACCGAGCTGTGAGGCTCCCATTTGTGCTCTGGAGGATGGAGAGCACCAACAATTTGGTGAGGAAAGGGGTGATGCTTCTCAGAGCAGATCCCCAGGCACACGACTCCCCCAGCACCACACACCAGCACGGGCTCAGCAGCAGCTCCAGCCCCACAAGGACAGTTTGGTTCCCTCCTCCTCCTCCTCCCTAACCACGCTCTGCTGAGTCAGTGCCTCCCTTAAGAAGATTTATCCAGATCCTTTTAAACACTGCAGGGATCTCCCCCGCCCTCCATCCCCCTCACCAAATGGCAGGACGTGGACAAACACATGCCAAAACCCACAGCTCAGCAGAAGGAGAAAATGCCCGAAAGCAGTAAGCTGGTTAGAGAGGGAGTGACCATCTCTGGGACACAGAACTGAGGGGACAAACCTCTCCTGCCAGAGCCAGCCCTCATCTTTCCCTACAACTGCCCCTCAAAGAGCCCTGAGCATTGGCAAGAACTGACAGCATTGACACAGAGCTCACGGAGGAACAAAGTGCCATGAAAGGATTTAGGATGGAGCCCCAGAAGTGATGCTGCTCCCTGCAAATATCCTCCCCAAAACTGTCCTGTGAACATGGGGACAGCCACAGCCAGGCTCAGAAGAGGCTGCACACCTCAGGAGACAGGAACAGAACACCTGAGCTGATGGATCCCACGTGCACCCAAACGCTCTTGAAGCAGCCTCCTTTATCAGCAGCACCACAGCAGCACTCACTGCTCTGCTCTCACACCCTGCTCCAGCCACGGGCTTGTTCCTCTCAAGGAATCAAGGCAGGGAAGCACAGCCAGCCCAGAGACTAAGGGGAAGCTTGAAAAAAGCTTCTCATTCATGGCTGTGATGAATGAGGGCAGAGAATCCCCCTGGGCAGGGTTACTGACTTTTTCACTTTCTGCTGAACCTGCTTTTCTCACTTTGTGCCAGACTATGGGGAGGTTTGGTTTGCTGAAGTTCAAGGAGTTGTGAGGCTCTGCTGTGAACATCAGGAGCCTCTCCCAGGGTTCACTGAGCAACCCTGAGAGCACCCACACGAGGCAGCAGACACCAAACCTCCTTCCTGGCACCTGCCTCTGTCCCTCTCTTGTTCTGTGCTCTGGGATAAATTATGGCACAAATTGTGTTCAAGTACACTGCCCTGGGGACTGGCACAGCCTTGGGAGAGGCTGCCAGCACAGCTAAAGCTTTGTGTTCACTCTGGATCAACCATCTGCACTCACAGCACCTAACCAAGCTGGCCTTCTTCCACCTTTGGATGCTGTTTCCAACAAAAAAAAAAAAAAAAAAAAACCCAAAAAACAAAGAAACAGCAACAACAACAAAAAATACAAAAAAAAAAAGCCATGGAAATACTTCCCAATTTGTCCAAGGCTCTTTCCCAGCCTTCATCACCCAACCTGCATGTCAGCCTCACCCCTGTGTACCTCCCATTTAAGCTGAGAGGAAAGCTCTGGGTCCAGCAGGACCAGAGCCCTGTATAGTCTAACTCAGAAAAGATATTTGGCTGGGCAGTTGTAAACCCCAGATGAAAATATCAAGAAAAATCAGATGCTTGCTGACATGCAATTAAATTCATAAATTAAATCATATGGGAGGAAAAAACCACCTCAGGATCAACCCATGAATCATTGGCAACTGCTGTGCAACTACAGTGGAAAGTATTGCCACAACTGTGCAGGGTTTCCACTCTGCATTTCACGTCACGTGCAGGGGATACACCCCATTCTGCTGTGCAGAAAAGCAAATTTCATTTCCTTCCCATATCCAAGACTCATTCATTTTTTGCCTTGCTGACTCGTGCGATATCCCCCAAAGTTCCCCCTTTGCAAACCACACACGAAGGCCGTGGCTTCCCAGCGGTCTGCAGGCTCCTGCCAAGAGCCAGGAGAGCTGCTACACTGGGACATTCTAAAATTTGGCTATTTATATTCCATGTGAGCTTCCTCTTTCCTCCGGCTGCTCCTCCGAGATGCTGATTGTGCATTCCGCACACGTTGGTTAAAAACCAGCCCAAAGCAAAAAAGCAGCAGCAGGACAGAGCCAAAAGAGTCTCTCATTCCAACACCTGCACCAAGCACACGTTTCTCCCCTTGCAGGTGAGGAGATGAGCTGGGAGCAGGGACAGACCCAAAACCTGGACCTGTGGTTGATGTTTGTGCTGGCCAGCCAGAATCCTGCACTTGCTCCAGGATTTCCAGCGACTCAACCAAAGCTGAATGCCTTCAAAATGGTCTCTAAAGAGATGAGTGCTGGTAAATACTGCAACAGTCACTGCTCCCCACTGCCTGCCCTGCACATCTGCTGGAATTTTCTGCCCCTCAGAAGAAGGGAACATGAGTCAGGCTCAGCCAAGCCAACACACAAACCCTCCTCCACCTCAGCCTGAGGGTGAGACACGGGTGATCAGCCCCTTCTGTTGGCACAAGGGATGAACCCAACAGGCCCAGGCAGTGCTTCAAACATCTGCAACGAGATTTGATGGTTATGGCATCTGCACCTTCCACCAAATTCATACAGGTGAGACCCAGAGGCCCAGAAAGTGAGGTCCAACACATTTCAGGATGGGCACCAAGAAAAGGGAATATACAGAAAAATGAAGGTTTGGTTTGCTTCCTCCAGCTCAGTGTGCAATCCTGGTCCTCTGCACGCATCAAGAAAAAGGCCTGTGGCTGGAGGGGCACAAGGAAAAGCCACATGTTTAACTCTCCCCAGTTGTGCAGAGCAGAGGCTTTTGCAGAAGCAGCCGTGAGTGAACTCTGCAGGAGTTCATCCCCTGAAATATGAAGCGGGAGCCTGCACCAGATGGCTGCCCTGGGCCTGGGGACTGCCTCTTCCAATTGCAGCCAGCCCTGGAGCTCCCACTGATGGTTCAAAGCTTTTGTGACTACACCAGGGAGGAATTCCTGCTCCGTGCAATAAACTCTTCTGCTCTCTGGTGAATGTTCTTGTACTCGGCGTGGTGTCAAGCCCCACGTCTTCACACAGAGGATTAATAAGGAGCTCTAAGATGCAGCCAAGGTTTGTGAGCCTGGAGGAAGGGTGTGAGGGACCCTGAGAGCCAGGCAGAGAGCAGCAGCAGCAGCAGCAGGGACTTTGCCTTCGGCTCTTCCCAACAGATGAAAGGAGGGGAAAATGCAAAAACCAAACAGCAAAGCAAAACATTGGCTCAGGCTCTGCATTTTGGAAAGTGTTTGAGCTCAGTCACTAAGGTGGTTCTAGTAAAACAGGAGCAAAATGCAGGATTAAGTGTGAGCATGGCAGCATCCCCACACTTACACACAGACAATTACCCAACAATTACCAGGTCTTAAGAGCTCTGGTCCCACGTGCCCCAGGTTAGTGCACAGGCCTCCAAAGGCACAAAAATAATGAACTGTTAGTGGAAAAAGGCATTAATTTCAGCACACATGGAGGAGGCACAACTGCTAAAAGTGCTTTTGCTGATGCTCTCTGGACCACAGCTGGTTTAACAATCAAGATATTTGTGTTACTCTGCTCCCTTTTCTGTTGAGTTACACAAAACGCCTGTTCTACAGACAGGTACAGAGCAGCACGGTGAGATTTCAAAGGGGCTGCTGCTACCAGCCACAAGAGAGGAGCAGACACTAACCCTGCCCGTGGGAAGCCAGGAATGCGTGCCTGATGGGAATTAACAGTCCCACTGGCTAAGGAGGCAAGAAAAGGCAGAGCTGAGCCTCGGAGACGTCACCAGGGGTTTCCCATTGAAGCTCTGTGCTTGCACAAGCTCAAAAGAACCCGGTGGAAGGTGGTAAAACCAGAAACAGCAAGTGGGGGTTTGGCCTTTACAACCTTCTCAGAATGATCCCTTCCCACTAGCAATGGGAAATGGGCCTGTCTGGGAACGAAGGAAACCGGCTCCAGCACAGCCCACGTCCAACAGCAACCCCCAGCTCACTTTCATTGCACCCCCAGGAGCAAACCCTGAACCCCTGCAAGGAGCAGCAGCCACTTCTGCAAAGAAGTGGAACCTCTTCTGCAAAGGGGAGTGTATGACATGATGTAAAAGGAAATAGGAAAAAAGTCAGGCCCGGGTAGTGAAAGGAAAACAAGCTCAGTTCTGTGAAGTGAAGATAAAGACCGCAAAAGCAGAAGCACCCTCTGTCCTCCACGTCCCAAACAAGCACACGCAGCACAACGCTCTTCCCCGAGGGGACTTCCAGGCAAAAAAAGCCCTGTGGTGGCTCTTCCCCCGTGGCTCTGCCTTGAGGGATCATCCACTCCTGGCACTCACAGTTTCCTTCCCCTGGCTGTGCTCAGGAAGGCTACAAGGACTACCCAAAGTGGGGAGGAAGCTGACAAACATCCCCTGTTCCAGGGGAAGGAAAGGTGCCCATGCTGGTGACTCACGGTGTGTCCTTTGGAACAGCAGCCCTGCTGAGGGCAGGAGCACTTTTGCTCCAAAACACCATCCCAGCCATGGTGGCACTGGGGGGGTTCTCTCCAGCTGGGCAAGTTATCTCCCACTGTCTCCTTTCCCCCTGAGTGCTCCTGTTGCTGCTGATGGGGCTCAGTCCCCTGCCACAGCTCAGCTGTACCCAGCCCCTGCTTCCCATGCAGAGATGTCCAGCAGAAAGACACCATTCCTTTGGGTTTTCAACACTCTCTGCCTTTCTTCCTGCCTGCTCCGAGCTGCCTCAAACCAGGACCGATTCCAGCAGCCCATAAAAACACAGCAACAAAAGGGGAAACAGGAAAAGAACAGAGAAAGGGCCAGAAGCTGAGCTTAAACCCACCATGAAAAAGGGGTGGTTTTGCCAGGACACCAGGCCAGTGGCAGCAGCTGAGGGCCTGTTCTCTCCCCATCAGTTACTGGGCTCCACAGCTGGGTTTTCCTGACACTCTGCTCCAGGTGTTTCAGCACGGAAAGCTGTGCCCCAGGGGAACAGTACATCACCCAGCACCAGGATGGGGCACAGAGAGAGGGGCCACAGCACCCCATATCTGCCTCTTGTAGGGATCTTACACCTCCTCCCTCGGGCTCTGTGGGTCCCGAGCCCGACAGCAGCTCTGACCCTGTGTCTGTGACCCAGAGGGGCTGCAGAGGGTTCCAAGGGCAGCCTTCTCCACCCTGGCAGCTCAGGGAGAAGGGGAGCTGGCAGCTGGGTCACAGAGGCATCTTGTGACTCACAGGCAGTGAGTCAGTGGCTGGAGCAAGGATTAGGAGCTCAGTGCTCGGTCCAGGAACGAGACAGAGCAGATAAGCAGGATTCCTCCTCCATTTGCTCCTGGTTTGCTTTTAGAGAAAACGAAGAGCCTTCCCACGTGGAGAGACTTCTTCGCTCTTTTTGTGGTTTGGAAATCTAAGGCTCTGCATGGCCACTCCATCCCCAGCCTTCAAGGGGCAGGATCAGATCCCTGAGGTGGTAAAATGCAGGTGCTGGGGGATCAGGCTGAGAGGAAGACTCCTCAGGGCACAGCAAACTCCAGCCACAACAGGGATGACTGATGACCTGCAAACCCTGAATTTCCTACACCCAGGAGCAGAGGTGCCCACCAGCCATTTGCACCCCAGATGGAAACACCACCTCGCGTCCCCTCCCTGGGGACGTGCTGGGATGGGCTCCCCTCGCAGGCTATTCAAAGAAAACTGAGAGCAGCAGGTTTTGCTTCCTCTCTAAGTCGATGGAAAAAAAAGATCTCGCCGACACAGCAGATCTGGCTCTTGCTCCACAGCCCTGAGCCCTGTGCTCGTGATGGCCCCGGCAGCATCCCTGCCCAGATCCAACGCCTCCACAGGGGCAGACTCGAGCACAGGGATGCAGCCCCGCCACCGACTCGCCCACACCCCCGGGGCATTACTGGAAGTGAAACCAGAACGACACGGCTGGTGAAAAATGGTGCATAAAAAATTAATGTAGGTACTGCTCTGCGAGGTTAAATAAAGATCGAGCGTCTCGTCCCAAGTCATTTTGGCTCAGAACAAAAGGTTTGCATTTTACCCAGATGGAACAGAAAAAGCTGCAAAAAAAACCATAACTGAAACAAGTTCAAAACCTGACTGATGTTTTTCTGGGTGTACAGTAGCACCTGGAAGTCACATGCAACATGACAGTTCCCCAGTGCCTGTTCAAATGTGAATTAAAACACGAGGGGTGTTCTGAAGAGTTCCAGCCTACCTGACCTGATGCTACTCCATTAATTCCACCTCTGAAGCAGGGCCCTGGTGCATCAAATATGTTATTTCTGCAGCAGGAACAGCTGCCAGGTGTATTGGGAAGGGGATGGAGATGCACTCAGAGATGATGTTCCTTGAAACTGATTGGAATAGTCACAGCTAAAATGTCAATGCTGGCTTCACACATGTTCATCAGGACACACAGACTTGTTCCTTGTGGCAGCTCCAGGGCAATGCTTGTCCTTTGCATGCATCAGCACCTGCAAGTGACTCCATCTTCACAAAAGCCTTTGCATTCCCTGAGACGTAAAACCTTAAGCACTCCCCAGCTCTCAGCCCGTGCACCAGCCCAGACAGCCAAAAAATTTGTCTTAAGAAGTATCAGCTGCAATAAAATCAACTCTTTTTGTCAAACCTGCCCCTTGCCCTGGCACATCCATGTCCCGCACGAATGAAATGCTCAGCTGGGCACACAAAAGGTGGGACATGCAGAAGGGCAAAGCAAAGATCACAACTGCCAGATCCCACTGGCCCCACGCTGATATTCCCAGAGAGTTTCACCCCACAGTATTCCCAAGCAGCCTGCTTAAACTGTAAACGTAAATGTCTGTGCAGTAACTCGCCTGCAGCAAAGCCACATCTGCCTGGGAATTTTGAAGGTGCACATACTGGGGGGGTGCCCAAAAGCCACAGCCTTGCCTGGCCACACTCTGGCTGAGCTTCCACTTGAACAAGGTTAATTTCAATTTAGCTGAGACACATCCTTAGCTTAGATAAGCTGAACCGCAATAAACCCCACTGAAATAAACGTGTCCACCCATGTGTTTACTCTGCCTTACGTCAACAGGCATTCCCTCCACCAAACCCGCTGTGACCCAACGTGGGCAAAGCTGCCGAGCCCAGACCTTTAGGGGCCCCCTCCTCTAAATCCCATGGCCACAGGCTGCGCAGAGGAGGATGCCAGGGGGGCTGTGCATGCCCTCAGCCCAGCCTGGCCCCGGGCACGCTCTGCCAGCCGGATCAATGGCACCACTGTGCCCCCGGGGCCGCGGAGGGGCTCGCAGCGCCGGTGGCACGGCGACGAGCCCGGCCACGGCTCGCTCTCTGCGTGCGTGTCTGCACCCGGGTGACCCAGTAAACAGCTGAAGCAGAGAAAACGCAGGAACAATCCAGGCAGAGAGGGGCTGACGGGTGAAAGGACGGCGGGAATAAATGCGAGGCTTTGTTCTCCGGTCTCCCTCCCCATGACGCTCGGCTCCTCCATTTGCTGCTGGCATGTGCTTCCCGGGATCTGCCCGGCTCGTCCCAGCCTCCTCCTGACACCCGCGGCCCCGGCGTGTCCCAGCGGAGCCCAGCTGCGGGTTTCAGCATCCCCTGGGCTCTGCAGAGATTCTCCCCTGCCAGGGCATCCCGCTTCTCCCCTGCCAGGGCATCCCGCTACTCGTTCCCCTCCCCGCGGGGAGGTGGAAGAGGCAAGAGCAAGCGCTTGTGCTTTGTAATCAACAAAATCTCACCTTGGGAGCAGTACTTAAACAGGTGTCAAGGAGGCAGGAGGTGCGACGTGAGCAGGTGGCAACACGCCGACACCTGCGGGGGGGGGAAAGGGATGCTCCTGCCAGCTCCGGGTGATTTCCACAGCTGAGGCAAATGAGATTTTAGCATTAACTGGCACCTTTGGGGGGAAAACCACTGGAAAAAGATAAAATTCCTGCTGTTGTCAAGTGCCTGAACACATGCACCGGGAGCCTCAGCAGTGAGGTTTGGCCCCGGGTCCTGCCCTGAGCGCCGAGTGTGCCAAATTTGTGGGCAAGGAATGTGGGTGTCCAGGCTGGGAGGGCAAACTCCCTCCCCAGACCCACAGCCCTGCTCTGTAGGTGCGGGTTTGGCCATGAATCACGTCGGAGCAGCTCCAACACCACACTGGTGCCTGTTCCTCCTGGCCACAGCCTGTTCCCACCCTCACTCATCTGTTCCTGCCACCCTGCCCCGTTCACCCTCTGCCATTACCAGCCACAGGTGAGCACTCCTGCAGCCCACCCTCCCATTTAATTAAATTATTTTGGGGGACACACCCCTGGGATGCCCAAAAGTGCACAATGACCGTGGGGCAGCATCCATGTGAAGAGGGCAGAGGTGCCCACCTTCCTTCCCTGACTCCTTTCCTTTGATGTTCCCTGGATTAAGACCAGTCAAGCCTCAAACAGCCCCATCCTCCCAGAGCTGACTTTTGCTGAGGAACACACCAAAATCCGTGGGAATGAGGACTGGGAGAGATGGAGTTTGTGGAATAACCCCCCCAAGAAGCACCTCAGGGAAGAAGTGTTTGTTATGACACTGGTGTGATCCATAGCTACGCTCTGAGTCACCCCAGCTCTGCCAGGGAAGAACCAGCCAGGCCTGTCCTGTCTTCGTGCCAGTTCTCACTGTTGCAACCGGGACAGAATCGAGTGAAGCACATTGTCTGGAAATCCAGTAATCCCAGTGAGTGTCAGCAGCATTGCTCAGCACGGGGCTCCTACCAGCAGAACTGCAGCTGGGACCAGATAGCCATGGAAAATAGAACCAAAAGCAAACAAATAGCAGCTTTTGGAGGAAAGCTGGGCTGCTTTAAGATGATAAACCAACCTGAGTATTGGCCTTGCCCTGGAGGGTCTGCAGTGCTTGTTGGGGTCACAGCATCAGCCCCAGCTCCCAGGCTCTGCTGCTGCTCTGGTGCACAGAGCCAGACCTTGCCAGCAGCAGGCCACCAAGTGAGCCTTTTAGACAGGAATCTGACCAAAATGCCCCGTGTTTCAGCCTAAACTGGCAGGTGAGGTCCTGAACCCCCCAGCCACATGAAGGTGGTGCTTCAGCATCCTTACTGACTCCCCACAGCTGAGCTTTGCCCCTGCCAGTCCCAGGCAAGGTGCTTTGCTTCGCCCAGCTTGGCTAAACCCTGGTTTCCTGAAGTCAGTTCCAACTTCTAGAGGTGAACCCAAAGCAAACACATAATTTCACAAACACACACTGGCTGGAGCAGGAGCCTGAAGCTCTCAGCTTGAGAGTCTCCATGGAGACCCAACCACTGCAAGGAGCAAGGAAAGGCTGCGTGGTTTTGCTCCATCACATGAAAAGAAGTTCTGGTAAGATGAGTAGCGAGCCCTTTGCAAAGCAGGTTTCCACACAAGCCCTCAGTTCAGCTGCTGGACTGTGGTTAGCAGAAAGCAAAGCCGCTCTAAAAATAATGCCTCAGCATTCCAGATGAAGTTGCCTCCGATGAGTTTCCTCTCCAATCTGCTCTGTTTGCAAGTTAGACCAACTTTGTTTTTCCCTCCCATCGGCTCTGAGGACTCGGCTGGTGCCTGGCAGCCGGAGCCATCCCCATCCTGCCTCTGCTGAGCCTGGGGCTCCCCAGGCAGCTGCTGCCAGCACCCCACATGAGCAGGGAAGACGCCCTTTCCCGCCCCAGCATGTTTCTGACAGCAGAGCTCATCCAAATACCAAGGGTGCAATGAAAACAAAGCGCTGTGGGGCCAGCCGAGGCAAACGGGCCACGCCAGGAGCCTGTGCCTGTGCTTAATCTCCAGTGACATTCAGCTGCCACATAACTCCTGACCCTCAGGTAGAGAGAACTTGGCGTTATCTAATGTAAAAGTGCTGCCCTACAAGAACCCGCGCCAACACAGCCCCGGGAATGTAACCGAAAACCAGAGAGGTGATTTGCATAACATCACAAAAACAAACCCAAACCAGGTGAGGGACAGAGGTTTGAGGAGCTGCAGTCACCAGTGCTCAGCACAGCCCACGCTGCCACGTGCTGAGAATTGGGAAAGGACTTTCCTGGCACCTCTGGCAGAGCTGTTCCCAGGTGCTAGGGGAACAAAAATCCCATCCACAAAGGCCCTTCTGCAATCCCCCTGTGCTAACCCAGTGCCCAGAGCAGCCCTTGCAGCTCTGCCCCTGCTCCGACCCCCTCCCCGTGACTCCTTTCAGGTGGCCAAGCTGTCCTCCCGAGGAGCGGCTGCGATTACTGGGATTACTGGGATTACTGGGATTACTGGGATTAGTGCTCCGTGCCCCAGCTCAGCACTCCCTTTCCCTAATGACTCAGGAGCAAAGTCCAAATGCATCATTCCTGGGGCTGCTGTGACGTGCAGGTGAGTCCCCACCTGGGCACTGAGACACCTGATAACTGGAGTATATCCAAACATCCCAGTCCTTGCCCTGCTGCTGGTGTTCCCAGGAATGCTCCAGGTATGCTGCCACACAGTTTTGGCGTGATGCTTCTCTTCCTGGGCACCAAACCCCACTGCCAGACTCACCTTTCAGCCCACAGATGCTTTTTTCTCTTTAAAACAAAGATCCCACAGGCCCCTGGAACAACAGACACACATTTGGGACCGGCCACGGATGCTGCTGCGGGATCTAACCCACACAAGCATCACAAGATGAGCACATTAACCTGTAAAAGGAGCGAGTCCCACACCTCAACTCTTCCTCCTCAAGGCCAAAGGAACGTTCCAAACCCCAATCCTCCTCACCCAGACCCCGCAGGTGCCGTCCCACCAAAGCAATGCACAAACCCTGCCTGGCCATGAGCCGTGCTGGAGCCCCCCGGGGCCCCCCGCCAGCAGCTCAGCCAGCTTTGTATCCAAATCCTGCTCCTTAGCAACCACATTTTTTTCCCCCCTCTTGCTGAGTCCGTGGGAGATGAAGAAATATTTGAGAACTGAGACAGCCCTGCTGCAAGGATATATTTAAATAAAAGGAGCATGGACGTTTGAAAGCCGGTCATTAGGCAGCTCTGGAGATAAGGGTGTTAGAGAAAGTGTGAGCAGGGCATACCCAGCCTTTAAATGTGGTCTGGAGTGACCTAAATAAGCTCTTTCCTCCTTCAATTACACTCCCCTCGGGGGACACAGTGCCTGGTTAGAGAGCTGGGAAGGGAGATGGAGGAGCTGCTGGCCAGACCAGCTCAGAGGGCCCTAAAAACAGGCTGTGCTCTGGCCCTAAGAGTGGGGTGGTCACAGCCAGATCCCAAATCCCAAACAGTGGTGGGTGCTAAATGGGACCCATCCCTGCAGGCTCAGCTGGCCTGATGCTCCTTTTGCTCATCACACCCCAAAGCCAGGCCCAGGGAAGTGGGGAAATACTCCAGTCCTGCATTTACTTGCCCCTGCCTGGTGATGCCACCCTGAGAGCCAGAAAAAGAGGCTGCAGTGGAGCAATAGTGTGATCTGGGCCAGGGGGCTGAAGCTGAGTGATGCTGAAGCACAGGGGAAGCCTGGGGGGTGGTTTGTCCATTCAGCCTGTGAACAAACACAGATTTCAATTTCCAGGGCTGCCAGTCTGGTACTAAATCCATTAAAACCTGAGTGAGACCCCAGTATGGGGATCCCACCCTTATGGAAACATGGCACAGCAGCCTCTGAGTAAAACAGTTATTACACAAACACATTTGGAAGCTTCTCTCCAGCTTCTCTCCAACCATATAAAACAATAATAATTTTTAAAAACCCCTCCCACCTCTGTTATTCCCACCCTGCATCAGCCACCAACAATCAGCATCCCAGCCTGTTCCAGGCGTCCCCACCAAACCTCTCTGGAAGGGAGCCAGAAGGTAGGTCCCCATCCAAGAAATACCAACAGATGATGTTCATCTGGCAAATTGCAAGGGACATATCAGGTTGTGCCTGGGGGAGGAGAACAGGCTGGGAGAAAAGGATCTTATTCCAAAGGCACCATAGGAAGTGAAAAGAAAATGGCTTTTAAGAGATATCTTTGCCTCTCCCTCCCAGCTGTAGAGAACAAGCATTGACCTACAAGGCAGCTGGGCTGAGCAATTCAAGTTTTCAAGGATTAATTTAGCAACTGAAAATCTCCTAATTGTTCAGAAAACAAACACAGCCAGAACTACAAGGACTTTTTTTATAAGGGCTTTTTTTTTTATGAGTCAGCCCGGCCTCCTCAGAGGTTCAGCAACATCAGCTGCATGAAAGTTTCAGTCTGTGTCATCTGCAGTGGTGTTTTGGGCCATTCCTAGCCAGCAGGACCAGGAGGGCCACCAAATTCACCCTGTGGCTCCTGCTGGACTGGAAGGATTGACACTCAGTGCTGAATATGGAGTGGATTGGAACTGAAAAGGTCAAAACAAAAGGTCTGCAAAGCTGCTCTATCAATCCCCCAGTTGAGACACAGTTGGTTTAAATTTTCCATCCCCCGTGGTTAAAATCCTGGTGAGAGCACTTGGCTCACAGTGATCCTGCTGATCGATACCGTTGCTGTGGGATACAGGCAAAGTCTTCCCTGCTGCCATCCCCTGGGGTCTCAGTGAGGACCAGAGAGAGCCACGAGGACCAGAGAGAGCCACGTTCCCTGCAGCCTGCCCAGCAGCTTTCCAGGGATCCTCCATTCCCTGTGGGACCAGACTATCCACCCACGAGCTCTGCCAAAATCCAGCACAGCTCCCTTTGGCTGAGGTGACAAAGGTCCCACCGTGTCCTGGGGACTGTCACTGGGGCTCAGCAAAACACTGATGGTCCCCGGGGGATCTTATTCAAATAATCTGCTTTCTCCTCTCAGTGTGCATCCGCAGCTCTGCCTGAGGATTGCAACCCCACCAGGCCACCACAGTTGTCACAACAGTGACACATTTTTTCCTCTCCCCGCTCATGCAATGAGCACCAAGGCTGCTCAGGAGGCTGTGGGTCACACAGTGCACCCCTCTGGGCTGCCCCTTTTCTCAGCATCACTTGGAAATAGGGAAAAAAGAAGGAATTTCTGTTCAGGACCGGGAGGAACGCTTGAGCGAGCGGATCTGACCATTCACCAGCACAAACCCACAGAAACGTGGGCACAGAGAGCTCGGGAGCAGCTCTGCCTGGCAGCTGTGCCCGTGCCATGCTCAGGTGAGCTGGGCTTTGCTCAGAGCCAGTGGGGGCCATGCACAAAACATGAACCTCTCTCAGCACAGCATCGCCCAAGATGCTCCAAAGCCTCTCCTGAGCTCCAGAGCCTCCTCCAGGCAGGGCACATTGTCCCATGGGATGAGGGGGGCAGCACGCTGCATGACCCCCTTTTTTCCCTCTTTTCCCCCTCCTGCTCCTGCTCTCCCAGCCAAAAGCGCGGCCCCTCAGCCTCCCGGAGCGCCGCGGGCCGAGGCTGGACTTCCTGCCAGGCATAACACGAACCAGATGATGCACTCCAAAGATGTCAGTACGCCCACCCCCAGGAGAGGAGAGACGGGCGGGGAGAGGAGAGGGGGGGAAAACAAGCTGGATGGAGCTTTCATGAACTCTCACAGAGCTGATGAGCTCTGCCACCAGGCCAGAGGTGAAGCGGAACAGCCGGAGCCTGAGCTCATCCCTTCCTGACCAGGATTTTCCATGGCAGGTTGTGGGGTTGATTGTTTGGGAGAAGGAGCCATTGCCCTCCCCGAAAGGCTGGCTGCCCTCGGCGGATATCTGCACGGCAACGAGAGAGGATTTAGTGGCCATTCCCCCCCTTCCACCGCCCCCATTCCAGCGGGAAGCATCCAGAGCAGCACATCTGCAGCTGGCTCCAAATCCCAGCAAAGCCAGGCTTGCTGACCCTCGCTGGTATTAACCCCTGCACCGCCAGGGCTGCGACTTCTGAGCGGCAAAACCTTCCTCCCGCTGAGCTCCTCCTGACACACCGTTTGCTCCCGATCAGCGACACTCCCACCGCACCGATGACGATCATCCATTGCTAAGATAAAAGGCCCAGCTCTGACTCAGATAATTTCGGGTGCCTCCACATGCAACTGCCATCAACAAAGCACTCGGGCCTCGCTGCGACCAGCCTGACTTTGAAGCACCCGAGGTTGAACCCAAACAAGCACAAATATTTTTGCATCCTCCAGGAAAGTCCTCCCAATGCCCGTAACCTTCCCAGAGGACACTTTTGTGGTTTGGACAAGCCTGAAGCCCTTACGAACAGCTCAGATCTGAGCAGACTCCTGCCTCCCGCAGCCAAAGTCTCAAATGAAATATTAAAAGCCCGAAGTTTTAACAATCAGCCCCTTTCCCTGGGTGCCTGGAGGGAGAGCATCTGGTTTCTCCCTGCCGAGCCTGGCAGCTGCCTGCCAGTCCCCAGGGGCACAGGGACTCACAGCAAAAAAAGCCAAGCACGGGCACCCATTTGTTCAACAAAATGAAGCACCTAAAGCACCTAGAGGGGCCTACAAGAAGGCTGGCGAGACTTTTGCAAGGGCATGCAGTGGTAGGATTTAAGGTGAAGGAGGGGAGATTTAGATTAGATATTAGGAAGAAAATCTCTGTGAGGCTGGTGAGGCGCCCAGAGAAGCTGCGGCTGCCCCATCCCTGGAAGCGTTCCAGGCCAGGCTGGACGGTGCTTGGAGCAACGTGGGGTAGTGGAAGGCATCCCTACCCACGGCAGGGGTGGGGAAAGATGGTTTTTACGGTCCCTTCGAACCCAAACCGCCCCGTGATTCTATGTAACGCAATTCTGCGAAACACTCCGCGGATACCCACAAACTCCGGGCCAGCCCTACCCGCGCTGCCAGCGAGGCGGAGCCCCCCAACCCCCCGAGGGGCGCGCAGCGGGGCCGGGCCGCTCAGCACCCCAAACCCCCCAAATCCCCGCACTCACCTCCAGCGGCGGCAGGTCGGGGTCGAGCTGCGTGAAGCTGTGCAGCACCACGGGGCTGCTCTCGCCGGCCACCTCCAGCCTGACACCGCCCCAGAGGCTCCGCGCCCGCCGGCAGCCCTCGAACATCCTCTCGGGGCCGGCGGGGCCATGGCGCGGCGGGGCGCGGCGGCGGCTCACCATCGGCGGGGCCGCCGCATCCCCGGCCCCGCAACCCGCCGCCGGCCCCGCCAGCCCCCCCGGCTGCCCGGGGAGCCGCAGCGGGGACGTGGGGGCGATGCTCGGGGGGCAGCGCAGCGCAGCGCAGCGGGAGCGGCACGCACCGGGAGCCCGCGGCCGCCCCCGCGCCCGAGCAGCGGCCCGATGTCACGGCGGGGCCGGGACGGAGCCGGCTCGGCTGCGGAGCAGGCGCTGGATTTCCTCCCGAAGCCTCCGCCCGCCCCCGGGGGCCGGCCCGGCGCGGCTCGGCCCCCTCGGGGAGGGGGGACGGGGACACGGGAGGCGAGAAAAGCCCCGAGGCCGCACAAAGCGGGGAGGATGCTCGGGGGGCTGCGGGGGTGGTCAGAGCTCCAGTCCCAGCTGGGCGGGGGAAACGCCGCCGATGGGAAAGTCACACAGGTGACGACGGCTTTGGGAGAGGATCTTTGTGTCACCAGGTGCTGCTGAAGCACCTGGGGTTCGCGCACCACTAGGCAAAGAAAAAGTGTTAACTGCGGGCGAGTGGATGCCGTCAGCACGTGTTTTCATCTGAGCGTTATCCCAGCCCCCCAGCAGCAGCCTCAGCCCCTCGCTGGCCACGGCTGGGCTCGGTGACACGGTCACAGCCCTGCGGGATGAAGTGATGTGAGTCACCGCCAGGCCCCCCATGCACAGGCGAAGGGGGGATTAGGGATTAGAGCGCCTGCTCTCAGCCCAGCAGGGACTCTGGGAAAGCAAAACGAGCCTGGGGGACAGCAGGGCTGCAGATCCCACTTTAGAGGACCCCTGCAACATCATTTTGTTTTCAGAGGCAGAGAGAAACGGGCTGAAGTGTTTGTCATCCATCAGCCCCCTGCGCCGAGCACTGCGTGCTCCAACCCTCCCCTGCTCTTCCCCTTCCCTCCTCGCACACTGCTCAGAAACTGCATCACAGGGCCCGGCCAGTTGCTGCTGACACCACCAAAACCCGGACTTTCATGCCTCAGCTCCCTCTGCAGCTGAAATAACATCGGCCTCCCAGGGCCTTCCAGCCCTGCAGCTTGATTTCCAGCGAGGATGGAGCCAAGGCTCACATGTCCAGCTCTGCCCAGGGCACCAGCAGCTCCTGCCCGGGCAGGAAGGGATTAACAAAGCTGCCAGGCTGTGATAGCTTCCAACTGGAAAGTTTACCAGGCAGAAGGATGAGCCAGGACAACGTGGGTTATTGTCCTGCTTTATCTGGAGCCAAAGAGGTCAAAGGAAACTTCCTGGACATCCTGGGAAAGGGGACCCAGCCCAGCAGCAGGGCCTTGCACTGCCCCACATCTCTGGGGGGCAATACACACTCCCTGCAGAGGTGTCCCCAGCCCCACTGCCACGTCACGCAGGAACCATGTGGCACTGCAAGATGTGCTGTTAAACTCGGTGCTGTGCATCCCTCTGCTCGGGACACGCTAAAAGCAGAGTTAGGGACCTGGTTTTCCAGCAGAAAGCACTGCTGCCTCTCTGGGCTGTGAAATATTTGAGAGGGAGACTGCTTTGCTTCATGTTTGAGTCTTAGGGCAGAGTAATCACAGCCCAGGCCTGGACTCGCTTGGCACGGCGGGAGTGCACACAGCAAACAACAGCAGCACTCATTTGCAGCTGGCAGAGCCCTCCCAGAGCCTCCAGCTTCGTCTGACCTCTGCAGAAAGAAGCAGCTCTGTTTGATGGGCAATTTTCTGCGTCCCCCGGTTGACCACTAAAGATGGTTTCAGGGGAAAAACACTTCTGATAATGGATAATAAATAATATAAGGCAGGAAGGCAACTGCGGGGGTTTAAAAATAGCCAGTCAGTTTCCTTTCTCCTCTCTGGGGAACCTTCTGGGTCTGAAAAGCAAAACACTCAAAGCGGGGTCAGGAGCCCAAGTTCAGGATGTTTGCTCTGCCCAGCTAACCCCAAACACTCGGCTGTCAGGGGCAAGGCTCTTGAAAATCATGAGATTCAAAGCAAATAACTTTTCAGGGCTTCTTGTTTGCCTTTAAGCACCCAGGTGGAAGGGAACAGGCAGCATCACAGCCTCAGGTTTCCCTCCAGCACCCTTGAAGGTCAAGAAATTGTTACAAAATGTGATTAATTGACATGCACGTGACTTCGGGGATTTAAGAAAACGATCAATGCTTGAGTGACTCATTAAAAAAATATACTGCGAATTTGCACTTGGCAAACTCAGCAAGAAACTTTTCACAACGCACTGAGTTTTCCTTGTCATCTCTAAATGTCCCATCGACTCTGGCAGGCCCAGGAATTGGGTGCTGTGGGAAATCCACCGATTTTTGTCTTCCCACCGCTCTGAAATCAGCTCTTGGCTGGATAAATAAAAACCCACACAGCTAACACTGGAGCAGCTCTGCTCCTCTGCTGCAGTCTCCAGCCTTTCCTGCAGGGTCAATAACGTGGAGAGGGTAACACAGAGAAACTTTTGGAAACTTTAAGCCAGTTTTCTGGTTTGGGAATCAATCTGTTATAGTCAGGACTTGCAGATTCAGACTCAGTTAATAACTGGGCTCAGCCTGGACCCCGAGTTGTCTCTCCTCAGCACAGGGTGTCTGAAAATTCCCTCAGCTGCATCCTCCAGCCCTCCTTTGCTTTCATCTCCCTGCTCTGCTGCTGAGTGGGGCTTTCCAGCATCTTTCCAACAGGGCAAAACTCACAGTGACCCAGTTCCTGTGCTCAGTGTTGCTGTGGGGTTTGGTTTATTTTGCCATCAAGTGAGGCTGCCCACCCCAAAGCATGGCTCACAAACACTTCCACAGGAGTTGCTCCTGCCTGGCATCAGCTGCCTGCAAACAACCCAGTGCTCCTGCCACCATCCTCAGGGCACTGCCACCACCCCCAGGGCACTGCCACCATCCCCAGGGCACTGCCACCATCCTCAGGGCACTGCCAGCACACCAAGGGTGCTGCCAGCACCCCCAGGGCAGGGCCAGCACCCCCAGGGCACTACCAGCACCCCCAGGGCACTGCCAGCACCCCAGGGCACTGCCACCATCCTCAGGGCACTGCCAGCACACCAAGGGTGCTGCCAGCACCCCCAGGGCAGGGCCAGCACCCCCAGGGCACTGCCAGCACCCCCAGGGCACTGCCAGCACCCCAACAAACCCCTGTTCCCTTTGAGCCTCAGTGAAACCACAGCAGGACCGACGCCAGGAGCTGCAAAGAGCTGATCTCAGCCCTGAGCAGAGGAGGCAGGAATCACCCTCACCACCTCTAACTGAGCCCCTCTGGAGCATCACACACCTCCAGCTTTCACTGTTGGACCAGCAAGAGAGCCAGGACCCAAATCTGCAGCCTCTGAGGGGAACTGGGCTGCTTTATGTGGGAGTTGCAATGTTGTCCAGCCTCTGTCCCAGCTCTGGCACCAGCTCACAAGGCGAGTCTGTGTCGGGCTCTGACATGGAGCCCTTAGCACTTCCTTCTATTGTGCAGCTGGGGAAGCCCTTTTCTTGCTGTTTTCAAGACATTTTGCAGGAAAAGTGATACCTAGTTACAAGAATTACTAGCTGGAGGTTAGGCATTACATGCTAGATCAAAATCTTTTGGGCATTCCAATTTTAATTGGAAAATACTTTTGTTTTCACTGCTCAGACTCAGCTGGAAGGTTGTTTTATAAGAAATATAATAATAATAATAGTAATAATAATAATCCAACAGTAAACAACCGGTACTGTCTCTTCCACTTCAGGATGAGGGGGAAAGCTTGTGCAAGAAGGGAAAATTTTGTCACTGCTCTGTCCATACAATCTGTAAGAGATGCGAGACTGGGTTCCCCCAGATTTGGGGACCAACAGATCTCAGACCCTCACAGACCCACTTCTCACTCCCAGCATGACCAATGTCCTGATTTAACCAGATTTTAGATGAGAGCCACCCACCACTTGCCACCGCTTACAGCAGGCACGGATTTTAGGAGATTCTCTGCTGAGTATTTCAGACCCAGGGCAGTTGGGTCACTCTGCCTCCAGGTTTTGGGCATTTTTCGGGGCTGTTTTTGACAGATCAGGCACTGTGAACGCTGTGCTGGCAAGCATTAACACAGCCAGGCAAGCCCCTAATTACTGTCAGCTCCTAGCAGAGGAAGCACAGCAAATCCCCAGGCAATCAGGATCTAAAAGTCTCCATCCAGCTATTCTGTGTTTCATTTCCTGCAGCCCCTGTGCACAGCTGGGCTACGGCAGCTCCTGCCGAGGCTGCCGGTCCTGAAGCTCAGCAATTATTCCACAAGCCTTGGAGACTCCAGAGCTTGCAGGGATATTTCTCCTCCATCCTACTCCTTACACCACCCCCTTGGCCGTAGCAGAATCATAGATTTTTTTGGGGAGGTTGGGTTTTTTAGATTCCAACAGGTTTGGGTTGAAAAGGACCTTAAAGATTGTCTCGTTCAAACCCTGCCATGGAAAGGGGCACCTTCCCTGTCCCACATTGCTCCAAGCCTGGCCTGGGACACTTCCAGGGATCCAGGGGCAGCCACAGCTTCACTGGAGTCTCACCACCCTCACAGGGCACATTTCTTCCTAATATCTAATCTAAATCAGCTCTCCTTCATTTTAAAGCCATTGCCCCTTGTCCTGTCACTCCAGACCCTCGAGCAAAGTCCTGCTCCAGCTCTCTTGAAGCCACTTTGTGCTCTGGGCTGCCAAGATTGCCCCAGAACCTTCTCTTCTCCAGGCAATTTATGAAGTATTTGAGGAGTTCCCATTAGGGCAGCAAGCAACAACACAAACATCAATTTCCCAAACCTCTAAAATCCCATCAGAACAAGGCCAACATGTGGGGTGGGGGAAGACCAAGCCACTTTCTCAGAAAGAAGCGACCACAGCACACTTCAAGCAGGCACCTGGATTCCTTGGCAGCAAAGAAGAAAATACTCAGAAAAATAAGAGGCAAGACACAACTAGTGATATCAAAATGTGCCCAAAAAGCTGAAGACAGCAGGGCCCAAGGTGTGGAAAGCACCCAGAGACCTCAGGGAGTTTTGCAGGGCACTGCTGGCAGGGGGATGCAGGGAGCAAAGCTCACCATCCCAGGACACCCAGTGAGTTTTGTTAGGGACATCCCCACCCCGGGAGGAAGCTGCAGCTCCTGGTGGCAGCGTTTTCCCTTTTGTGGCTCTCTCCTGAGTGCAGAGTCCAGCAGGCTTTGAACTGCTGCAGACACACCAGAGCTCCTCTGCTAAGGACCATTATTTCTTGAGCTGTTTGTCTTTAAAGGCAGCTTTTATCTCCCTATCACCTTTCTGCCAGAGTGTTTCAGTCAGCTCTTTCAACAGATACCACCTAAGGTGCCTGCAACCAAAAGGAAAACAGGAAAAACATTTCTCCCTGTTGCTTAGCAATCAGTGTGTGGTGGGTTCAAGCCTCTCGGGTGCTCCGTTATTTTAATTTCCATCATTGCTTGCCTGGCTTTTCTACAGAACAGCCAGGGAAAGGAAAACCACTGGTGGAAAAGAGGGGAAAGGTTATGGAGCCACAAAAAAAATTGCAGGGAAAGGTGGAAATAGGTGTAGCCCCTCAGGATAAGGGGAACTCAGTTCTGAAATCAAGCTGTTCCTTCTCATCTGCCAGAAAAATTAAATGAAACAGTGAGATTTCATTTTATATTGAAAACACACATCCACCACCTGGGTGGATACAGAGCAGAGCAAAGCTCTGGCTCTCCTCACCTTTCAAAAACACATCCAAGGGCAGGCAGTACAATTTTCCACCCACAACAACCAGCCAAAATGACACGTTCAGCTGAATCGTGTAAAAGGAGAATCCCAGAAACAAGAGGCTCTGGAAACTGATCCACGGAGAAATCCCAGTGGACAACAGGGAAACTTTGCTTGGCAGAGCAGCTCTTCCTCCTCCTCCTCCTCCTCCTCCTCCTTCTCCTCCTCAGCTCCTCCCCCAGCCCAAGCTGCAGCCCTGCTGCTGGAAGGATGTGCCTGGACACAGGTAAGGGAGGAATTGATTTATTATAGAAATCTGGATATTGATCTAGTACCGATATCCAACTGTGACGGACAAGAACTCTCTAACAGTTTAAAGTTAGATAGTGTGTGTTTATTGTATGTGGGATTGCTCCCAAATACACACCGTGCCTTCCAGGTGATTACAGAGTCTTTTTATCCATACAAGTATTGAATACACAAAATACAAATCCATATTCATCATTTTGGT
Organism: Lonchura striata; assembly: GCF_050655825.1. NCBI lineage: Eukaryota > Metazoa > Chordata > Aves > Passeriformes > Estrildidae > Lonchura > Lonchura striata. The sequence continues at coordinate 10,679,101 of NC_140719.1, forward strand.
ACATCCCATTCCCCACTTCATATGCTAATCACTCCAAAAGCCATTCAGCATGCGTGGTTTGTCCCTTGAAATGGGTCGGTGTCCCTTCCATGGGGAGGAGTCCCAAAATGAGGAAGTCAATGAAGTCTTCCTCGTTCTGACCTTTCTACCTTTTCAATGCAAATATGACAAATGAACTCTTGGTAGAACTCCCATTCCTTGTCTTCAGTTGGTTTCAGAACAGAGGAGGCCACAATTGTCTTATGTTCCTAAAAGCAATTTGTCAGTTTGTGTATTCTTCATTATAAACCCAGCTAACTCAACATTGTGCTGACAAACAATCAATTATTAGTTAACTGCTAACTCTTAACTTCATCTAGGCCTACTCATTTATTTTAATTAATTCTAGTAAGGCTTATTTCTAACAAAAATCTTAGCTCCTCTAAAAATCTCTAAATTCCTTAAAACTGACATTTCAGAATGCTGCCCCAAAGCTGCTGAGAAGTGCAGGAGAAAAGTGATGCCATAGCACAGGCACAGGGAAGAAGCACATGGAGTTGATCCCTTGCACAAGATTATATTATATTATATCATCTGCAAAGGCCAGCTTAAAAATGGTGCCAAAACAGGCTGCAAGGTGCTGAGTCGATCTGAAGAGATACAGGTAGGGAAATAAAACAGATTTGCACAAAATTCTCCCAGTATAGGAATAAGGTGGAACAGATTTAAATGCCAGATCATGGGGATAAAGGAAGCAACAGGAAAGTTACACACACACAGCACGTTAATAACTGAGATTACTGAGAATAAGAAACCCAGTTAAACAGGAACAGAGCCCCTTAAGAGGGGGTATGAAAAGGATGTTCCAACAATGGTCCTGGATCTCCTCTGACCGCCCAAACGTCAGAAAAAGCATAAATCAAAACCCAGACACGTCAGGAAGCTGCAAGAAAGCTCGGTCTGGAGTGAGGAGAGAAACCTTGGAGCCACGCTCCAGCAGAGTGCAGAGCTGATGGGATTGAAAGCCAGCAGCCAGGAGAGGAGCCAGAAGAACCTCAGGGATGAGGGAGAGGAGCTGCAGGAGGAGCAGCAGCAGCAGAGCCCGGCAGCTGGAGCAGCAGCAGCGCCCAGCGCTGACACTGCCAAGTCATCCTGGCCAAATCCACCACGGGCTGGGCAGGGATGCGGTGAGTGGACATGAAAACATTCTGCTGTGACAGCCTGAGCACACACTTACTGCTCTTGGCCACGTGAGAGTCAGGAAAAGGGGCTGGCAAGAGCTGGAGAGGGAAAGTTTCACTGCTCAGCCCTGAGCCGGCTATTGCAGAGATGAAACAAGCAGCGACATGGCTGAAAAGTCAATTAAGAATTGGAAAAGTCTTTCAGTATTCCCAGGTATTGTTAGGCGCTCAAAGGATGTTTAAAAAAAAAATGATTTTCCCTTTGGTAATTACCACTTTGAAACGTTTCCGTTCCGCATTGTTTTAGAAGGGGAAGTTATTCCAGGGCCTCTCTCCACGGCCAGCAGGACTCTTTTTGTTGTGGGGGTTTTGGCACGGAGGAGCAGTGCTCTCCCAAACAATACTGTATGCCAGTGACTGAGAGCCAGGTTTGTCCCTCACGGTGGCAGAAATATCAACAAACTCATCAAGTGCCACCAGGTCACACCACGGCTGAGTCCAGCCACAGTGCTGCTGACCCTCCCAACTTTTTGCTTTTGAGTCCATGATTTATGTTGTTTTTCCTTCAAGCCTTGGCTCTGGGAATCACGTTGAGTGCCAAAAGAATTTCAGGTTTTATTAAAATAAAAGGTTATCCCATGAGCACTGAAACTACTTGTGTTGCTTCCTATGGTTTTGTGTCTCGAGACTGGTTTTGGTGCCTAAAAATGTACGAACCGAGAATGAAAATGTTTTTGTGGTTAAGTGTGTGTAAGGAGCATCTCCCACGTGGATTTGCTGGTGTCTAATAATACATGAACTCATGCTACAGATGTTTTGGGGCATTCACAAGACTCTTTTCCTCCTCTCAACCATCTCATTTCATCATCTCTGCATAGACTTAATTATCTGCGAGCCCCCAGCCAGATCTGCAAGGCAGGTCGGCAGGTTCAGAAGTCATGTGGGGAGAGAGGGCACAGCCAGAGGGACACCGTGACAGCATCAGCCTGATTTTGGTAGGAAATTACATTTTAAGCTCCTTCTGGCTCCCCTGACAGTAGGGGAAACAGCGAGGAAACACGACCCGAGCTGCTGCAGGAGCAGACAGCGAGTGGAACAAGCTGCTCCCGAGGGGCTCCCCCAGATTTGTGCACCACTGGGGCCCTGAGGAGCTTCTCCCCTCTTTGCCTCCCGTGGCAAAGCAGAGCTCACGGCCTGGTCCACCCGTCCCTGAGCTGCCAGCCCCACTGCAGGGTGGTTTTAACCCCAGCAGCGAGGATCAGCCCCGTGTCCAGGGCTCATTTCCCAATGCCACTCGTGCCACGCGGGTACGGAGCGGTGTCAGCGTTTCCGTGACGCGTGGGCACGTACCACGGTGGCACAGACGGTGCCACCCAGCCAGGGCATGCACTGAGTCATCTCTCCCAGCAGCCAAACCCCCAGGGAGCTTCCCTGTCCCTCTCCTTGCCCCAGCTGAGAGTCACCTTTGACAAAGCTCCGTCCCAGGGCACAGCTGGCACTCGTGGGAGTGGAAGTGTGCCACAGGTCTCAGGGTCTGGTGCCGTTCTGAGACCAGCTGGACTGTCAGCAGCAGCCAGCTCTTCGATTATAGATAAATAAATAACTGGGGAGGGCTGGGAGGGCCACTTCCCCCCAGGGGCTGCGGGTGCAGAGGCGTCGGGAAAAGGTGGAGCTGCACCCACTTAACTTGTCTGCCTCCTCCCCTGTGCTTCCCGCATCCCCGTCTGCAGAAAGGGAAATCCGGGATTTTCAGCTGCTTTTGATTCCCTCTCGCTCTGCACGCAGCTGGGTGGGGAGGGATCAATCTCCATTTCCTGGCTCCAGACAGCTCCGGGGCTGCCCGGGCGGGATCCCCCCGGCCAGGGGCTCCCCGAGCCCCGACCGCGACAGTGCCGGAGCCCGCAGGGCTGGAGCATCTCCTCCATCCCGCTTCCCCTGCCCTCAGCGCTTCTCCCCAGAGCCCCCAGAAGCGGCTCTGCCCGGCCAGCCCGGGCTCTGGACCGCAAACCACATCGCTCCTCCTTCCCCGCTCGGTTGCAGTTTCTAACTCGCGTTCAGTTTCCTGGGGAAGGCACTGTGATGAAAGAAAAACCCCTGACCCTCAGAGCAATGCACACGGGAGCCTGAAGGATGAGCGGAAGGGGGTTATTAAGGGAGATTTTTGGGTGCTGCTTCCCTGGCAGGCAGGAGAGGAAGCCCCCTGGTCTCAGGTCAGCACTGCATTTCCCTGGCACCAACATCACAGCCAGACATCACCGAGATTGTGACACCCAAACCAGCCTTGTCCTCCTCAGGACACCCAAACCAGCCTTGTCCTCCCAAACAGCTCCTCAGGACACCCAAACCAGCCTTGTCCTCCCAAAGAGCTCCCCAACACCTCCAGGTGAAGGGCCTGATGCTCACAGCTGTCCTTGAGGATCTCACAGCACCCAAATTACAAATGCAGTTATCAGCAGGATGGGAGTGGGTGTTTCACACTCCTGGGCTGTCAGCTGGAAGCCAAAACCCAATGTCCTGCTGCCAAAAGCTGCTGCAGCCCCAGCACACCCAGGGACAACCCCAGAGAAGCCAGGAGAGGAGTGAGGACACAGGGTTGAGGAGATGCCTGAACAGAGGTGACAGAAGAAAATCAGATTTTGGATGCAAACAGCCCTTGAGGTTCTTCAAGTCAGGCCTGCACCAGCATCTTTATGGAAGTGGTGCCCCAAAGCCTGAGCTCTGGAGCACAGCACTGGGGTGCAGCATGTGCTGTCCTCTCCAGACACCACGAGTGATGCCACACGCATGACTCCAGGAACCCCGAGTTAAAAATACCAAATATCACAAGTTCTGTCCCATCTGAACCAGCAGCTCTGCCTGTCCTGTTACACCACTGTCATATGATGGAGCAGGCAGGAGGATTTGGGGAGAACCAACTCCTGGGGCAGTGCAGCCCATCCTTCCAGCAGTGTTGACACCACAAAGCTCTCCAGGTTGTGCAGAGGAGGGGATGGAGCCACGGGCAGGCAGCACCCACACCTCCAACTCAGCACCTCCACCGAGGGCAGGATAGCCAGGGGCAAACAGTCCCCTTGCTCTGGCAAAGGCCCAAAGCAGGCAGCAAACAGCCTGTCTCTGACGGCCTGTGCTGTGCCAAACCAGTCGGCAAACTGGATTTGTGTTATCTGAGCACGCCTGGGCAGCGCCGGCAGCGCTCACGGCACACTCCTGCAGGAGCTGCAGGTGACAGAGCCAGCCCGGTGACAGAGCCAGCCCGGTGACAGAGCCAGCAAGTTGCACTTACTGAACCAAAGTGTCAGGAGGCAGCTGCTCCGAGGCTGATCTGCCCTGAGTCAGGGTGCCAGCCCAGCCCTGGGGCAGGGATGGAGCCAGCAGGGATGGAGCCAGCCCCGGGGCAGGGATGGAGCCAGCAGTGATGGAGCCAGGGATGGTGCCAGCCCCGGGGCAGGGATGGAGCCAGGGATGGTGCCAGCCCCGGGGCAGGGATGGAGCCAGGGATGGTGCCAGCCCCGGGGCAGGGATGGAGCCAGGGATGGTGCCAGCCCCAGGGCAGGGATGGAGCCAGCAGGGATGGAGCCAGGGATGGTGCCAGCCCCGGGGCAGGGATGGAGCCAGGGATGGTGCCAGCCCCGGGGCAGGGATGGAGCCAGGGATGGTGCCAGCCCCGGGGCAGGGAGCCCCAGGATCTGGCTGTGCAGCTGCCCCGGCGGCACCTGGAGCCACCAGAGAGGCTCTGCCGATCCCACGGGATCTTCGGGATGGAAACTGAGAGCTGAGAGCGAGAGAAAGCTGCAAGTGCAGGGAAGAGATCCCATTTCACTGGAGAGGGGGAAAGTGCATGAGGCAGAGCCTGTACCTCCGGGAAAACCACGTCTACAGAGTAAAAGCTGCTCGAGGAGCAAATTCTCACATTGCCCTCAAGCTCCAGATAGAAATGTTGGTGCTGAAGGATGGGGTGGAAGAGCAAAGAAGCAGAGAAGCACTCTAGGAGGTCACCTTGAACACCACGTTCTTAGCTGGGGACAGGTTGTAATGCCACCAAAATCAGAGGCTTGGCCTGGATGTGCACCAGCTGAGGGTGTTTTACCTCATTTTCTCACAAGCACAGACTCAGCCAGGCCACTTAGAAAAATATATTGAATATAGTTCAACTGAACAATTACTGGAAACATCAGCTCCTTCTGCCTCGTACACAGAGAATTAGCACAGCTTTAATTGCACCAGTAACTCTCCGAGGGCAGCAGTGAGAGCTGCTCAGGCAAGTCCAGCCCCTGCAGTGAGCACACAGGAGGTGACCACCACAGACCCACTGGTGTGGCCACACATGGGCACAGACATTTGGTGAGCACCGGGCATCTCAAAACCTGCAGAGGTGACAGAGTTCAGGCAATAATGACAAGCCCTTGGCCCAGCATGAGCCCTGAGACAGGGCTCCCCAGGGGTGCTGGCTGAGGCTCCAGAGGTCTGTGCTCTCATTCTGCTTCAGCAGCTCTTGTCTGCATCACCAACACCCTGCTACCTGCTTATTTGTAGTAACCCTGCTATTACTGGCCTGGCACTCCCAGGGCTGGATTTCTCATGTTTATTCGGTGTGGAAGCACAGGCACAGGTGAATGCTTTAGCACCAGTGACCCAAACAGCAGCAAATGGGGACCCTTTTCCCCATCCCTTTTAAAACAGTGTAAGGGCTCAGCCATCACACCAACCCCTCCCTCCCTGAAGCCTCGCCCAGGGCTGGAAGCAGGAATTGTCCTTCCTGGGACAGCACAAAGCAGTGTCAGGTGGCTCGTGGGGCAGTGCTTTGATGCTCTCCCCCAGCACTGGGACAGCAGCACAGGGGTTACACACATCCCTGGGGCTGCAGGGACACCCCAGCACTGCATGGATGTGCACAAAGCCAGGGCAGTCCCCACAAATCACAAGACTTTACGGCGTGCTCCTAAATCTCTGCCCTTACAGATGAGAATTAAACCTGGGAGTCTTTTTCCATAGTTTCTCATGATCTCCAAAGAAACCAAGCAATGATTTGTCTGAGGGAAAAGGAGAGTTTGGCCAAGAGCTGGGATCGAGGAATTTGTTGTTTTTGACTGCAGCCGTGGTCAGGAAATGGTCCTAGAGCTCATTTGCAGCTCCTCCCTCTCGATAACATCTACCATATGCACGCAGTGGAAAAGAATCAGCTTTTGATACAGACACGGCAGACTTTGATTCACCACGGGGCTGTTGGCAGCTTCACTTCAACCTGGGATTGACACCAGCATCAGCTCCTGGCCCTGTTTGACTCCCAGTTAAAGCCTTTCCATCCCCAGCAACTTCAACCTGGGATTGACACCAGCATCAGCTCCTGGCCCTGTCTGACTCCCACTTAAAGCCTTTCCAGCCCCGATGGGGGAAGTAACACCATTCCCAGCCAGTTCTGCAAGGATTAATTTGCTATTTAATGCAGCACTCCGAGGTGATAGCGGGTGTTGCGTTGCGGACAGGAACAATGAAGTCGGAAATTAGCAGCTCATTACTGCTGGTCTGAAAGTTTTCTTTCTGTGTGCCACAGGACAGCGTTTCACGCAGGATGCCCGGGTTGCAGGCAGATAAAACTCTTAAAACTCTGCCGAATGAGGTCTCAAATGCGGCAGGGAATAAGCCCGTGCTACACCAAACCCGGGAACTAATCATCAGTTCCCATCTCCAGCTCCTCTGAGCCTGGCTCTAAGGTCAAACCAAGCTTTTATCTTCTCCTGTATTTCAGTATGCTGAGGAAAAAAAAATAATATTAGAGGAATAAATTAGCATGTGAAATGTAATTTAACTAATTAGCTCGCTGGGGTGGAAAACACTTGCTAACCACTTTGAAGTCAGACCAGCTGCACTTATTAGGACATCAGAGAGGAGAAAGGAAGAAGGTAAAGATGGGGAGACCGCCAGGACAGGCTGTGGAGGATGCAAGTGGCCAAGCGGGACAAAGAGATTTTGCCCTGATTTTCTTTCCCCTGAGCTTGCCTGCAGCAAGGGGGGCTTTCCCAGCGCTTTCACAACGCTGTGATCCCTGCATGGCACCAGCCTGGCATGCCTGGGATGCCCAGCCGTGGGTGGGCAGGGATGCCCTGGGAGGGGCAGCAGCATCCCACGGGACATCATCGGCTCACCCCGGCCCCGCACGGAGGGGATGTCGCCAATCAAGGTGACAAAGAGCGAGCCATAAAGCTCCACCGTGTCAGGGAAGTGCCCGAGATGCCACAAAAAGCCGTTATGTCCCTTGCAACAGCCTGCTCATTGATTTCCCCACCTTCCAGACATTGAAACTGTCGCTCTCCTGTTAGTAAAGCTTTGGAAATTCCTCCCCATCAGAGCAAAAGAGGCAGTCTGGGCAATTTTGCAACTGCTGTGGCTGAATTATGAAAGGGGGGATTGACAACCCCACTGAAAGCCATCAAGGGGGGCAGAAATGAGAGCCTCCTCTGCCTGATACACAGCACCACGCTGAGGGTAACCTGGGGGGGATGTTCACCCCACCCACCCACTGAGCATGGGCATGAGCACCCGCCTGCTGCTGAAATGTCCCCCAAAGGAGACCCAGTCCATTGCTGGGCCAGAGAAATTTCCCTAAAAAATAGGAATATGAAATGAGAACCCAACTGTGTTGCTGCCCTGGGAGAAGAGACTTGACCCAGAGGTTCTTGGTTTTGGGAGGTGTCCCCAGCCTGGGCTTTGCTTTGCTCCTTTTTGAAGTTAAAGCTTTGCTCCCTGGGAATCCAGCCTGAAAAAGGTCAGTGGTGTGATCAGTGAATGGTTTGCAGCAGGAGCAAAGCCCATTTTTCAGGCTCAGGGATGGCCCAGATGTGACTGACACAGACAGAGAGGATCCTGCAGAAGAGCCCAGGTAATGCAGCCCCTAAACTTTTCCCAGCCTGCCTGTGTCATCTCCAAGAAGAAAGGAAATTAATGAGCCTGAAATAGAAATTAAAGCCCTGAAATAGAGGGGGAAATGCCAACACTGCTCCCTCCCCGCTGCCCACGCAGACCGGGGAAGCGACGGCAGGAGATGAGCAGGGACCTGCGGGTGGGTGTGAGACACCAAACCCTGCCTGGGGGAATGTTCCAGCTCTGAAAGAGGAATTTCTCCATCACCTCACAGACAAAAACGCCACTCAGGATTTCCCTGCTGGGGAAATTCCCAGTCTGTGCTGTGCAGCAGATGGAGATTCCAGCCATGGACTGTCCAGGAATGGGAATTGAGCCTCGGAGCAGGGGTACGTGAGCATGGAGAGGCAGAGCAGCCCCTGACCCACCTCCTGCTCACGGGTGCTGCCAGACACTGCTTGCCCATGGGGCTTTCATCCCACCCTGCCCAGCACAGGAGAGGGCAGGGGGTGAAAGCACCAGTGAACACGGCTGGGCAATGGGAAAATGGGGGTGCTGGAGACCCAGTCCAGTGTGACCCCTGGCAGGTGGAGTTTCCCCAGGGAAGCCCTAACCTCTCCTGTCCTGCCATGACCTGACATCTGGGGACACCCTGATGTGCCCGTTACCAACCAGAGCCTCACTGCCAGGACTGGCTGTCACCCTGCAGCCTCCAGAGAGCTCGTAGGAATTGTTAAAAACCCAACCAAATAAGAAAAAACACCAGTACTAACATATTGCACAGCCTCCTCAACAATTAGTTCCCTTTTCTGCTAAAAACCAGGAACAGGATAAGCAAGCAGAGGTCCCTGAGTGACCCAGGCCAGGGCATTCCCCGTGCCCGGTCCCAGAGCAGGGAGGGAAGCGGGGAAGCCTCCACCTGTGTCGGGCAAACCCTGAGGATCCCCCTGGCTGCAGCAGGGAACTCCAGCACCAGACTGCACTGCTGAGCAGGAATGGAGATGGCCTGCCGTAAGCCTGGAGAAATCTGCTGCTTAGGAATCGAGCTGAAGGAGAAGAAAGCACCCAGGCACTGCTTCACCCGCTCCAGCCACCTCCCTCCCTCCCTCCCTCCCTCCTTCCCAGGAATGCTGCAGGAGGCACCTGCCCACTCCTGGCACACCCCAGCAGCTCCGCAGTGGCCGCCACAGGTATCCTCATTATCCTCATTAGTGCAGCAACACTGTCGATCTTGGCCAAGCCCCCCGGGCTGTTTCTAAAATTAGGAGGCTCCCTGCAAGTCCCCTGTCCCTGCAGGGACGCTCAGGATGCTGGGCTGGGGCTCCCCAGCCCTGCAGGAGAGTGCTCCCTCCTCCTGGGAACTGGGCTCGTTTTTGTGCTCTCGTTTCACCTCTTTAAACACACAGACAATGCTGAAGGGAAGGTAACAGCGATTGTGACAGAACAGTTGGTGGCCATGGAGAAAATCCAGATTTAAAGCTCCTGCAGTGACACTACACGCCCTGAGCACATAGAGCAAGAGATGGGCTTTCCCTGCTCCAAAAATCAAAGCAAGTTCGGCCTCAGATTTTAACAGCACCTGGATCACACCCAAAACCCTTACACAGGTGGGACACCGACCACTCAGCACCCACCAGCTCTAGAAAGAATTGCCCCTGATTTTGGGTTCTCCAGTAGCTTTATCCCAGGGTCCCTCATGCACAGTCGGATTCGGGGTGTGTCTCTGTGAGGGGCAAGAGGAGCCCTCAGCAGGGATCCCCTGACCCACATTGGGAAAGCTCTGCCTCAATGCTGCAATCGGCACCGATTTTTGCGTGGTGAAGCAAAGCTGCAGCTGCAGCAGAGCGGGAGGGCAGGACCGAAGCCCAGGGACGGTGACAGCAGGCAGGGCAGCCCCCAAGGTGCGTGAAGGCAGAGCTGCCTCGCAGGGTTTCACACCCACCGGCCACTCCAGGGCAGCAGGACACGCACAGCAAACACTCCTTTTTGCATGGAGCCACAACACGACTCTTACCGCACACAGAAAGGCTTCCCCTCCCTCCCGAACCCCTCCTTTCGTTTTGGTGCCCTGGATTTGGCAAGCGCCACAGCCTGCCTCAGGATACAGCACTTCAGAGAGGAAACGGTCACATCTGGAGGCGGTGCCAGCTCTTGGCATCGTCAACTTTGCCAGAAGTTCACCACCCCCGGATGGTGCCGGGGTGGGGTCACAGCACCTCGGTGCCCCTCGCACGCCCGCCGTGCCCCCGAGCCGCCCCGGGCTGCAGCTCCTCGCCTTCTACTCACATCGTCATCCTGCACGCTCAGGGGGATATCCAACATGCACATCTGCACGGGCTGCACCAGAGCCTTCTGCACGTTGAACAAAGGTTTAGCCTCCATCTTCCCGGGGATGGAGGGGCTGCTCATCCTCCTCGCTCTCCTCCTCTCCCAGGAGCTGCTCCAGCCCAGGCGGCGAAACCGATCGGAGATCTCTCTCTCACTCTCTCCCCGTCCGATTTTGTCAGCACATCTCGCCAACAGCTGCTGCTCCCGCCGCTCCTACGAGGTTTTATTTCCTCCCTCGCGAATCAAAGAGCGGCGAGGAGCCGCACCGGGAGCTGAGCGTGCGCGGCTGTGAGCGGCGCGCCCGTGTGCGTGCGCGAGTGCGGCCGGGGCTGCCCGGGGAAGCGGCCTCGGCAGCCGGCCCCGGCTCCCCGCCTGCCCCCAGCTTCTCCTTTCTCTCGGGGTGAGGCTCCGGCTGCTGCCCGGCCCCGCCGGGAGCTCCCCAGCCTCATCGGCATGCGTGGCACTCGCCAAACCCGCGCATTGTCTTGGAGACGCACAACAGGTCCTGCCTGCTGTTGGGTTGTGATGGAGATCAAACCGGCACTTACAGCGTTTCCCTGTGGCTGTTGTGACAGGCAAACAGGCAGAGCTGGAAGGATGAGAGGGTGTGAAACAGAGGGAGAATGAATGGTCGGAGCTGGAGCCTCCCCCTTTCTTCTCCCATCCCTGTTCTCCATTGTCAGAGGCAGCTCCAGCTCAACGCCTTCCTGTACTCCAAGGACCACAGTGAGGTTTCAATAATTCCCATCCCCAGAGTGCTCGGGAGCCTTATGGCACTGAGAATGCAGCATGGCACTGAGAATGCAGCATGGCACTGAGAATGCAGCATGGCACCGAGAATGCAGCATGGCACCGAGAGACCACCAGCACTGGTGATCACTTCCTTTGTAGGACAATTGTGTGTGGAAGGTTTTGCCCAGGTGAGCATTCCCAGGTGCTTTCCCCACCACAGAACCTGTGAATCCAAACTGGAGCTTTGCTAAAGGAACCACAAAATTGGGTGGTTTGCTGGGAAAAACACCTTCCTGTAGATTTTTCCCCAATAGTAGCAGCGGGGTAGGAGTCTCAACATGGAGCAACTCAGGTGTTATCACCTGCAGACACAGATCACACGGATGTTATTGATCACACGGATGTTATTGCTCTCACAAACAGGAGGGAACCTGGGGCCAAACCCATGAGACATCACCTCACCCTCAACAGCTGCAGAGCCCGGGCTCAGTGGCAGGGGTGACACCCAGGGTGTCTCTTCCCAGCGAGGGCAGCAGGACAGAAGCAGTTTGGGGGTTCACACCCAACCAGGGGAGACACCGGGGCCAGCTACATACCCAACAGAGGGTGAAATGCCAAAGAAAACCCCCACTCCCCTCAAACGAAGAGGAGTTTATGTCCTTACACTGCCCTTCTTGCTGGGCAGGGGTGACATAAATAGGATGAACAGACCCTGCTCCAGGCAGGCGCTTTGGGGTGGCTTTGTGGGTCCCGCTTTGAGGAGTGTTTTGCAGGGCAAAGCTCTGGGGCTGGGCAGCCTTTTCCCAGCTTTCCCAAACGAAGGCAGCCGCTGCCCGAGGCCACCAGCAGAGGCGAGGAGCCCCGCTGAGCCGGGCATTCCTGCGGCGTTAGGTAAGCCGGGCTCGGCAGAGCCCCGCTCGGCGCCGGGCCGCCCCATCCGCGCAGGAGCCGGGGTTAGAGGGGTCTCGCACACACACGGACCCTCCGTGCCACTCCCAGGCACTGCCGGGCCCCTCCCCAGTCTGCCCCATCTTTCCTGGGGGAAATGCAAGGATGAGAAAACCAGCCCTTACGTGCTGCAGGAATGGGAGCTAATGGGCAAGCCTGGAACAAGGCCAAGTAGGGATAAACCCACCATAAATTAAGTTTTAACTGGGAATTAGGCAGATTTTTTTTATCCACCGTATAGCTGAGATGAGCAGCAGTGAGGACAAGAAGGCAGCACTGCAGCAGCCCCAGGAATGGATTTGCAGGGGAGGAGAGAAGTGAGATCACAGCTGGAGCATGTGGACAAGGAAAATTTCTTGGGCCATGCCCCAGCTGCTGACTGATAGGATTTTGGCAACTCTTTTCAGGGCAGAGAGGCAGTGCCACTGCCCTGGAAACTCCCTGGCACTGGCAGTCTCTGTCCTGCTCCTTCATGATCCATTGGTGACTCAATGCCAAGTGCATTCCCACGGAGGACTGTCCCACATTGCAGCAGCACCAAACCCTGCCCCCAGCACGGGCAGTGCCCACAGCTCTGGTTCCAGGAAAGGTGATTCAAACCTGTGCTGCAGCCCCAGCTCAGGTTACTCACCTGCCTGCAACAACTGGTCAGCAGAACTCTCCAGTAACAAGCAGGGCTTGGTCAGCTGAGATTGCAGCTTCCAAACATGCTGAGAAGGACACAGATTTCACACTCAAGTGCCAGAGTCTCCACGGGCTACCATTCTCAGGAACTCATCATCCTGTTCAGCAGCTGATCTGTACCATGGGAACAGGAATCTCTGCAGAGGTGGTGTGGAGGTGTAGGAGTCCCATCACCTGCTGGTTCCCTCATTTCTGGGGCTTCCCTGGACTTCAAGGGCTAGGGACAGACTCAGAGGTTGTCACACACCTCTGCCAGGGCTCAGTGTGCTCTGCTGGTCCCCACGGCCCAGCAACCTCCCACCTGGCAGCCATAAAGATGCCAAAAGGGACAATCCTGCTGGAAAAGTCACAAACCACACAGGCAGGCTGCAAAGGGAAAATAAAATTCCGAGTGCAGAGGCCCAGGAGGGCCACCAGGTAAAGGAGCAGCAGCAGAAGTTGGACAAAAGAAGAGATGCCCCAGAGATTCATCTCAAAGCAACAGGAACGGGACCCGGTGGATTGATGGGACATGGGGATTGTTGTGCACAGAATGCTTCAGTCAAAGGTAGCCAGCCAGATGTTGTGGGCATCCACACAGCCCCAGAGATGGTGTGGAGCATTTCCCTCCTCTGCTGGGCCAGCTCATGCAGTGTCCCCAGCCACCTGCCCCAGTCACTGGGGAACAGAACAGTCCCTCAGTGGGACCAGCAGAGTGCCTTTGAACCCTTCCCACTGGGAGATTTGCAGCAGAAACACAAAACAAAACCCCACTGCCAAACCAGCCCAGACAGGATGATCCTACGCAGATCTTTGAGCGACAGCTTCATCCTGCTGCTCCTCCAGTCTGGCTGACGTGAGTGGAAACCGTGCTCACATCCCAGATCTGCCAGCACACCCCAGCGCAGGGAAAACAGAGCAGCCATCCCCACTGGCACAGGGCTGAGCCCTGCCAGGGTGAAGGAGAAATTCCTCCTGGGGTTGCCTCTGGAGGACAGGGAAGCCCCAGCACAGGCGCTGATGTTTCCCCGTTTCATTTTGTTCTGGAGCTTTATTGTGGCAGCTCCAGCTGAGCAGATAAAGCCCATCACGGGACCTCAGTGCTTAGCAACCATTACTGGGAAAATACTGCTTTTCCAGTAAGAGTCTTGGCAGGAACAGAGCAACTGCAGGGCAAATTCATCACAATTCCTATGCTGGGTGCATCCTGCTCCCATCCGCTCCGCTGCTGCCCCAGGGAGAGAGTGGCTCCTGCACTGGGAGGTGCAGCCATTCCTCAAGGCCCAAACAGCCTCTGTCACCCTGCAAAAACATCATTTTGAGCACCCCAGGACTGAACCTCTGCACAGGTGAATGCAGCTTTCAGGGACAAACTCATGCACAGGAGGATTTTAGCATCGCTGACCATTTGGGATGATCCAAAAACCAGCCTCTCCCAAGAAGCTGGGCATTCCTGACACCCAGTGACTCACAAAGGAAGACTGACTCCCAAAGCATCAAAGACCTCCACGAAATGAAAGAAATTCCCCAGGAATAACAATGGTGAGTTTGTTTTTCAAAGGAAATTGCAACTCCGTGCCCAAACATCACAGCATCCTGCACCAGAGTGCGGTACTTGAGAGAAATGACACAAAACCTGCAGGTTTATTTTCACTGTGTGAGGCTGATAGAAAGGCAAAGGGGAAAGAAAGGGCCATGACGAGTAAATGGCAAATGGAAAATCCCAACAGCTCTTCCCTTTTGACACTTCTCAGTAATAGAAAGAGGAAATCTGGTTTCAAAACCACAGAAATCCCAACCAAAGAGCGTTTCTCTGGGGAAATGTGGTGTTTGCAGAAAGCCTGTGGGTAAATTTAGAGAGGCAGACATGGAAATGGAGCCTGGTGGGACTTCCAGGAAACCACGTGCAGGTAGGATACCTATTTCCCAGTGAAAATCAAAATCACCTTGACATCTAAGACGGATTTCAAACCGGACACACAGAAGCACCCACACACTGTCTGCTCCCAAACTAGTTGTGGGAATATTTGCCGTTTGTTTGAATCTGCACCCTTGTTTTTAGGCATTTCTTTAGAAAAGCCACTGTCATTTCCTCAAAGTCACTGCTGAGAGCAGGCACAGCCCGTGCTGCACCTCACACCTCTGGGAAGCCCGTCTGGCATCCAGCACCCCAAATAAATCCCCATGCTCCCCAGAAGAGATCCATATGCAAAATTAATTCACAATCCAGCCGGTGTGAAGCACGAGACGGCCTTTTAATAGGTGCAGAGCAGCAATTACCAGCGTGGGGTGAAAGCCAACAAGCATTAAAGGAGGGGTGGGGGAAAACCAATTCCATTTCCTTGGGATTCCTCCGCACATTGGCCACTTGAGGGGATTTCCATCTCCCTGGGAGCGCACCCCGGGAGCCAGCGTGTCCCTTGGGGAGGAGGGGGACGCATCCCCTGCCGCGGGATGCGGCGGTGCCCGGCGGGTCTCCGTGGAGATTGTCACCGCAGCAACGGGGACCTGCCGCGCTCCTGGGGCCGGGGAGGATGCACGGCGGCGGGACCACGGCTCCCGGCTGGGAAAGGGAGCAGCGGGAGCGCACACAGCTCCTTTCTGCTTCCCTGAAAGGCAATGGGGGAAAGGGATTTCTGCCCGCGGTGCTGCAGCTCGGGGCTGGCTGAGGTGGGTGCCAGGGGAGCCGGGAATGCCGAGCTCCGGTGGGCACGGGGAGGGAGCCGGGCTCGGGGCTGCCGTGGCAGCAAACAGCTCGTGGGGATGCCACGGCCGCCCTCGGTGCGAGCTCGGGCAGGGCTCGGGGTGGGGACAGAGCTGCTCGGGGAGGGGATTCCTGCCTTTCCTCCGGGCCACAGCCGTGCCAGGAGCGCTCACACGGCGTGGGGAGGTGTTACAGTGAGCTCATGGACACTCTAATTCCCCTGTCCCCATTCCCTGTGACTCTGATCAGATAACCCTGGACCCTCCTTCCTGCCCCGATGGGGCTGGCGGAGAGCCAGGGAAGCCCACCCTGTCCAAAGTCTATATAGACCCCCGACATTTCCTGTTCATCCTCTTTTACCCCGTTCTCCCTGGACATCACAGAATAAAGAGAGCTGAACCAACATATATTGGGGTAAGAGCCTCTTTTGGAAATCTTTGCCATCTCCTGATATTCCTCCCCTCAAGCCTCGGACCTCTGGGCTGATATTCAGGGGGCTGTGCAGGGGGGGGAACGTCAGGGAATGACCCCGCGGTGTCCCTGGGCAGATCCCCGCTCCCTCCTGCCCCTCATTTCACCCCGGGAGGGAGGCAGGAGGAGGACAGCACCACAGAGCTCCCTGCAGCCCACGGCTGCTCCCATCGCCCCTTCCTGGCTCCCCCCAAAATGCTTTCCCAGCAGACAAAGCCCTTTCAGTGACACCTCCGTGGTGTCCCCACCGCACTGCTCCACACGGGGAGACCCGGGCGTGGCTCTCCTGCCGGGAAATCCCTGCCCCAGGATCCGCACCCGGATCGCTGGGCTGTCCGTGCTCCTGCACGGCTGCCCCGCTTCCCAGGCTGGGCACACGCCTCCCAGGCTGCAGGACGATGGCACAAACTGCCACGTGTGCCCTGCAGCTCCACACCTGAGGAAAAGCCTCGTGATTTCCCCAAACACCTGCCTGGCAGGGGAGCCTGCAGCACAGGCAGATTGGGGCTGTGAGAACCCCGGCCTGGTTCAGGGGCTCCGTGTGGTGGAAAAGTCTCTCCTCCAACCCGAGCTTCCAAAGAAAACTCAGCAGTCTCTGTTGTTCGGTCTCAAGGCAGTTTATTGCAAGTTATCTAAAAGATTTTCTTCTGGGCTGCTGTGGTTTGCTCACAGCTCAGGCAGAGGCACACACACACCCTGACATCCTCTCTGACCCCGACTGCTTCTTCTCTCCCGCCCAGAGCTGCTGCTGTCTTTTATATGGGACATTACATGTGACATGGTTACAGTTTTTCCCCAATGCCTATTACCTATATTAAATGGTGCTTTTCTATCTTTTATATGGTACATTACGTGTTACATGGTTACAGTTTTTCCCAATGCCTATTACCTATATTAAATGGTGATTTTCTACTCTAAACCAATCTGTGAGTGCCAACATCACCAAGAACATGGAGGTGAGGAAGAAGAAGGAGGAAGAACAGGATCGGCCCACTTTCCTCCATCTTAGAACTTCTGACCCCCATGTACAAAGTAAAAACCCCCCTGGACAGGTGCTAAAACCCCCCTGTACAATACCAAAAAATTTCCCCTCTACTTTGTAACTACTTTTACTATACTATCTAACCTTTTGTGACTGCTTGTTCCACCTTCAAAGCTGGTAACTCATCCCATGGCTCAAACTCAAAATCACAGTTGTTTCCAGCTGCCTGCCAGGGTCTCAAATGCTCCTGACCAAGGCCTGGAGCCTCTAAAAATGTCTGAGAGACATTTTGAGTTCCAACAGGGGACAAGAATAAGTTCCCAAATCTCAGCACATCCTGGCCAGCCCAGCAGGGTCTGGAGGGTTTGCCAGACATGGAGCATCCCCTGATTCACCTACTTGGCTGGGCAGGGCTGTTCACCTCATCACATTTTTTGGGGTTTAGCTGGAGCTTAAATCAACCCCAGCTCCTGATGTGATGAAACCCACATTTCCAAGAGGTTATCTGCAGATCCACATGCTGCTCCTCGGCAGACAGCAAGCCCCGTGCTCCAGAGATAAAAGACACAGCCCTGACAGCCTGCAGCTTTCCAGCCCTGCACCCAATTTTCTCCTCCCTCTTCATGGTTGTTTTGCAGCCTCCAGGGATTAAAGAAGCTTCCACCACCTCCAGTCCCCACTCCAGCAGCCAAAGGGATGGGTGAACGCTTTTTGCACGGCCAGGTTACAAAAGAGAGGGAAATTTTTTTTTAGTATGGTACAGAAAAGTTTTAACACCTATGCAAGAAAATTTTTACTTTATGCATAAAAATCAAAAATTCTAAAATAAAAAAAATAAACGAATCCTAGTCTTCCTCCTCCTTCTTCCTTACCTCCATATTCTTAATAATATTAACACAAATTATTTTAAAATTAAAAAACACTTTATACTATAAATAATAAATATTAAAAAACTATAAGCATATAATACATAATATATCATATAAAAAATAACAACAACCCTAAACAAAAAAAAATCAAAATATATATATATCTACCTAGACTACTAACCAAACGACCACAACCTAATAAAACCAATCTTTTAAATAACTCACAATAAACGACCTTAAAACCAAACAAGGCAAAGCTACAAATTTTTTCTTTAAAAACACAAAGTAAAAAAAAAAAACACTTTACCACCACACAAAACCCCCAAAGCAAACCCAAAATTCTCACACTGTGGTTTTTCTGGCTGCAAGGGGAGCTGGTGCCTTGTGCAGAGCTCACCCTCCTGGGTCAGGCAGAGGTTTTCCAGCCTGGAATCCCCCACAAGGCAGGGTGGTGTTGCTGTAGGACACGTGAAAACACATTTGCAAGGTAAAGAAGGAACTTTATTCCCTGACTCCAACTTTTATACTTTCCTAAAGGTGACATTGGATTGGAGAGTGAATGGGCCACCTCTCCGAAGCCATTGGACATCAAGTTTCTCTACCCCTATAAAAGAATGCAAAGCAATATGTTGTTTATAGAAATGGTGTGGGAAAGTTCTCCAACAGAATGTAAACTCAGAAGGCTTTAGAAAATCTTAAGACTCAGGGTGACAGGGTGGGACTGGGCAGAGCCCGAGGCTGTCAGATCTGCTGGAGATGATCCAGAGAGCCCAAAGGCCCTTCCCTGAGCTGCTGGGCTGTGGCCAGAGCTGGGCTCTTCCAGTGCTGCCCCTGTGCAGTGAAAGCAGAGAGGGGCTCTATCACTACAGGACACGAGAAAGCACTGCTATTGCAAAGGTAAAAAAGGCAAGTTTATTTTCTGACTCCAGCATCTAAAGGTGACAGTGGATTGGTGAAAGTGCCACCTCTCCAACGACACCGGACAAACTACCAGTCCATCACATTTCTCCACCTTTATGAAGGAATGCAAAAACAATAAGTTATTTACAGGAAGTGTGTGAGAAAGTTTGCTGCAAGAATGTAAACTCAGAAAGCTTTAGAAAATCTTAACAAATCAGGGCGACAGGGCTGGGCTGCATGTTGGGGGCAGCAGTTGGGAGCTCCCTTTGCATCACACAAATTCATGAGCCCATCCTGCCAAGCTGCTCTCTCCAGATCTTTGTTGGAAGCAGAGAGGAGGGCAAAGCCTCTCCAGCAGCACCTGCTCTCAGTTTTCAGGAAAAGCCATTATTTTTGACTGGAGAAAGGGAAAATTCCTGGGTTCCAGGAATTCCTGTGCACCAGTCCAGCAGCACACAGGAGCTGGGGAACATGCAGCACTTTGGGACAGCCAAAATCCCATCAGTATCCTGAGTGCCTGTGGGATGCCAGGCACTGCCCCAGCTGGATCCTCGCAGGCTGGCACGAGTGGACTGAGAGCAGCCTCTGCATTTCAGAGAATCCCAAAGTGGATGGGACCCACTGGGATCATCAAACTCCTCAATTTCAGAGAATCACAGACTATCCCGAACTGGATGGGACCCACTGGGATCATCAAATCAAACTCCTGGTCCTGCACAGGACACCCCAATAATCCCACCCCATGCCTGGGAGCACTGTCCAAACTCTCCTGGAGTTCTGGGGTTGTGCCCATTCCCTGGGGAGCCTGGGCAGTGCCCAGCACCTCTAGGGGAAGGACCTCTTCCTAATTCTAACCTAAATTTTCCCAACACAGCTCCAGCCGTTCCCTCAGGTGCTGTCAGTGGTCACCAGAGAAGAGAGACCAGAGCTGCCCTTGCACTGTCCCTCGTGAGGAAAGTGCAGACCTCAGTGTCTCCTTTTCTCCAGGAAAAAATCCAAGTGCCCTCTTCCACTGCTCAGACAGCCCCACTGCACCCTTCACCATTTTCCTTGGAAAATCCACTGAATTTATCCATTTTTTTTGAAAATTCCACTGAATTTATCCATTTTCTTTGGTTATCTCCACAAGCTCTCTCTCCACAGATGAAAAGCATCCCCCATGGTAATTGCAAAGGGGTATGACTGGGTGCTGAAAACAGAACTGAGGTATAACTACACCAAGAATCCCCATCTTCATCCACAGGGTGATAGGGAGTGATAGCCAAAGTTTTGTCGTGTTCAAGCCAAAACCGCCGAATTTGATGCAAAAATCCATTTCTACAGAACCAAGGATTTCCAATTCTTGGCGTTCAAAGGACTCTTCGGGAAGGAATTTGGTTCAAACATTTTCCAGTAGCTTTGCATCCTTTTTCCCTTATTTCCAGGAGGCCCCAGCAGCGCGGGGGACACCGCGGAGGGGGCAGCACGTCCCCCCTGCAGCAGCCCTGGCCACACACCCGTGCTGGGCTGGGCTGTAAATCGGATGAGGCTCATTCCCAGGGGCCCACCATTGATTTCCGTTGCCTGACGACAGGAAAGCTTTATAATCCTATTAACTAAACACCCTTTCAAGCAGCACTGGGAAGAGTGCAAAGGGGACTTGTATAAGCAGTCACAGCCACCCTGTGCAGCACCCAGCCCCAGTAAATGCTGGGCAAATACCCCAAAAGCTGGGCTGTGACACCCAGAGTGATCAGGGAGGGGTCAGCGGTGGCCAGCACAGGGAAAAGTTGGATTCCACCACAAAACAAGCTCAGGTCACTGAGCCAGGAGATTTTTCACAGGGACATGGTGCCCACACAGGCAAATTTACAGGAGCTGGCCCCTGAAATACTGACAAATATCACTGCACCTGGTCCTCCTTATGGGTGTTTGACAGCAAAAGATACACAGCTTGGCCCAAAATATATAAACATTCCGTGGGAGAATGGGAATTTCCTTGCTGCTTTCTAAGGAGAAAGGATTCATTTCATCGCGTTTGTAAAACGTTTCAAGAGCGCAGTCAGAACCATGGCTGTGCTCCTGTTCCCTGCAATTCAGGACATGGCTGTGTCACTGTTCCCTGCAATTCAGAACCATGGCTGTGTCACTGTTCCCTGCAATTCAGGACCATGGCTGTGCTCCTGTTCCCTGCAATTCAGAGCCATGGCTGTGCTCCTGTTCCCTGCAATTCAGGACATGGCTGTGTCACTGTTCCCTGCAATTCAGGACATGGCTGTGTCACTGTTCCCTGCAATTCAGAGCCATGGCTGTGTCACTGTTCCCCGCAATTCAGAGCCATGGCTGTGTCACTGTTCTAGGCAATTCAGGACCATGCCTGTGTCACTGTTCTCTGCAATTCAGAGCCATGCCTGTGTCACTGTTCTCTGCAATTCAGAGCCATGCCTGTGTCACTGCTCCTTGCAATTCAGGACATGGCTGTGTCACTGTTCCCTGCAATTCAGAGCCATGGCTGTGCTCCTGTTCCCTGCAATTCAGGACATGGCTGTGTCACTGTTCTAGGCAATTCAGGACCATGCCTGTGTCACTGTTCTCTGCAATTCAGAGCCATGCCTGTGTCACTGTTCTCTGCAATTCAGAGCCATGCCTGTGTCACTGCTCCTTGCAATTCAGGACATGGCTGTGTCACTGTTCCCTGCAATTCAGGACATGGCTGTGTCACTGTTCCCTGCAATTCAGGACATGGCTGTGCTCCTGTTCCCTGCAATTCAGAGCCATGGCTGTGTCACTGTTCCCTGCAATTCAGAGCCATGGCTGTGTCACTGTTCTCTGCAATTCAGAGCCATGCCTGTGTCACTGTTCCCTGCAATTCAGAGCCATGGCTGTGCTCCTGTTCCCTGCAATTCAGGACATGGCTGTGCTCCTGTTCCCTGCAATTCAGGACATGGCTGTGTCACTGTTCCCTGCAATTCAGAGCCATGGCTGTGTCACTGCTCCCTGCAATTCAGGACACGCAGCAGTCCCCAGGTGTGACCAGGGTGTTCCTGCCTGCCCTGGCCTTTGCCACACCACCCTGGCTGCCCGTTGTGATTCACGCCCGGCTGGCACACCCCGGGGAGGTGAGGAGCTGGGTCTGTGCGGGACTCTGCCGAGAGGCACAGGCAGGAAACACTCGGTGGGAAATCCGCTGTGGGATGGAGCCAGCGGGGCCGGAGGAGCAGGGCAGGGCGGCTGCTGGGCATTTCAAAGGGACCTCCTGGCTGCGCCGAGGGATGACCCCGACCTCCCTGCTCCCTTTGCAGGCTTTGCTTCCTGCCGCCAGCCCCCGCAGGGCGTTCATGGCAGGGGAGTGGGACTGCACGGAAGAGGGAAAATAAAAAGGGACAGCGGAAGTCCCGGGAAGCCCAAGAGGTGTTATCAGCCCAGACGAGAGCAGGCTCACACGGCCACATCCTGAATCCCAGCACAGCATCATCCCCAGGCTGTGCCAACCTCCCCTCCAGGATCCTGCAGAGCTTCTCCAGCTCACAGCCCTGGCCAGCCCACGGCAGGGTCTACACCACAGCTCACCCAGCTTCTCTCCTCCTCCCTTCCTCTTCCAGACCCTACTGGGAAGTGTGGGGCCTGATCTGGGCTGCCTTGACATCCCACATGTTCTGACATCCCATCTAAAACTTCTGATTTTGTCCAGATGCCCCACAGGGCAGGACAGACAAGGAAGGGCTTCTCCACCCTCTCTGACCCATCGGGCCACCACTGCACCCCTTCCTTCTCCCCAGCCCCTTCACCCTGCTCCCCCTTTCTCCCATCTTTGGAACCTCTCTCGAGGCAGAGTGGTGAAGGACACTGAATTCCAACCACACCGATTCCAGGCAGCTCCAAGCACAGGAGACAGGAGCCCTCAGGGCCACAGCAAACCCGGGAGCACCGAGGGGGCTGTAAATCCTTGCAGAGGATGAACTCCCGCTGCCCTGCAGGGCTTCGAGGGAGGGGAAACTCTGTGATCCCGCAGCCCCGAGCCGCTTTTGACGTTAGCTGATGTCTCCAAAGTCTGCCTTTGACCCGCGGCCAAGGCGCGCAGCGCAAATCCGCGCACACACCCGCGGTGCCTTGGGAGCCAAGAGGTCCCCACGAAATCCAGCCTCCTAAAAACGCAAATCCTCAAGGAAAACAGACGGGTGAGCCCCACCGCGGGTCACGCGGGCCGGACTCGGGCGATCCCATCGGGAAAAGCTGTCAACATCTGGAGGCTCCGCCAGCGCATCCCGCGGCAGCCGGCGCCGGGCAGGGCGGGATGGATTTAATTTGGGAGCACCCAAAGAGCTGGCAGGGCTGTGACAGCCACCCTGAAGGCCAGGGCTGTGACAGCCCAGGCACAGCGCTGCGGGCAGCTGGAAGGCGATCCTGATGTGCCACCGGCGGCGCGGATGCGACAGCTCTGCCCCAGGGAAAGGTCACGGCTGGTTCCCGGCTCTGGAGGGGACAGCTGGGGCAGGGCTCGGCTGCTGACAGCAGCGACAAGCACGAAAGGGAGCGGGGGATCAGGGGTTTCTTCTGATGGGAAGGACGCGGTGATGGACGCGCCTTGCTGAGGTCGCCCGCGGCGGCTTCGGGCTGGAGCTCCGGGATCTCCGAGGATGGAGCCGGCTCGGGTCGCTCAACACGGGCACGGCTCCTCCTGGGTGAGCAGTGCCCGAACAGCGAGCTCTGCTTGTGGCAGCAGAGCCCGGTTTGGCGTGCTGGGCTTTCCCAGGGAGCCGGGCGCTGGCTCTGCTCCCTCTGCCACCGCCTCTGACCCTTCCCAGCGCCGGGCAAGCGAAGCCGCGGCAATAATTCATGGGGAAAACAACAGTGCCATCTGCTGCGCGGCCCCGCCGGGCTCCGGGCAGCCCGGGCCGGCCCCCGCAGGTCGCGCAGCCTGGCAGCCCATCCGGCAGCAGCATCGCTGCAGGGGGAAGGCGGCCCCACAGCTGTCCTGGCGGCCAGCCACAGCTGGATGGGCTCTGGTTTGCACAGAAAGCACAGGACAGCAGGCTGAGAGGCAGAGCAGAGCAGAGAACGTGCTGGAGCCCATCTAGTGACTGCAGAGTGTGAAGGACGTGGAGGAGGGAACAGGCTCACTTGGCAGAAGCAGGCAAAACCCCTTCTTCTCTATCAACGCCTGGAACTGAGACACATCTTCCAATCCTCTCCACAGGCAACGGGAGGGGGAAGAGGGAAGCATTCCCTAACACTCACCAAGACTTGGCGAGCTCCTGCACACCATCCTGAGCATCTCCTTTGGAGAGAAATCCTGGCACTAAGCACGGTGTGCTCCCCGAGCTGTGCTGTGTCACCCCGATATCCCACGGAAACTCCAGGTGGTGGGGACACCTGAGAGAGCAGGGTGAGCCTGAGGGAGCTGGCAGCAGCTCCTCTGCCCCTCCAGGCTCAGCACCTGTGTGCAGTTGCCAGCTAACCAGCCCTGCCCCACGAGCGGTGGCAGCTTGGTGGCAGGTGAAGCAGTTGCCCTGCACACGCTGCCTGGAAAGCGCGCTGGCATCCTCGTCAGATGGGTTGCTATAGCAATGGGAAAGGTATCAGAAGTAAAATCTATCTTGATGGATAGTGCAGATTGCTTTGGAGATCACCACCTGAGACCAGAAGCACTGATTGCCCTGATCAGGTCCAGCAGTCAGGCACCACTTAGGGGATGACAGAGTGAAAACGCTACGAGATGAAAAACACAACCCCAAAGATGCCCAGAATAACCAAAGTCCTGAAAAGCCCCTCATTTCTTCACTGAGCAAACTGGCTCAGAGATAACACACTGCACTGAGCTAGGGGATGTCAGATCCATCATCACAACATCCCAGAGATTTATTCTGGAGCCTGCAGCAGTCGCTGCATCCTCTGCTCGTGTCTGCTCAGCCCAGGCACACAGACTCAGGCGTGAGTGGGAGCTCCAGATGGAGTGGCTGAGCCATGCCGAGGAGGGACTGTGCATCTCTCCACCTGCTGCCTCCCAGCCCCTGCTGCCAGCTGGACCCTCCCTTGCTGTCACTTGTTGCCAACTCATCCCCCTGCCCCTGCAGAGCAACACCAAGGGTTAACTCCGAGCCGCTGGAGCCACTTCAGACGCTGGGAGCAGATGAAAGGAAAACCAGAAGCAAATGCAGCTCCCACCGAGCTGAGCTCCCTGCGTCCTGCCCCCAGCCTGCCCAAGGCTGCTCATCCACCATCTGCTCCCTTCTCCTGCCCAAACGGCCAGAGGGGGACTGAGGGGATGAGTCTGCAGCCCTGGGAGCTTGGGTCAGGATGGAAGCCACCTCCTGACCCAGCTCAAGAGCAGGTTTCCGTTTTAAAGGCTGAAAGTCACCCTTGCACGTGAACCTTGGCTTTCACATGTCGGGACACCTGGAACAGCACACCTGCAGCGCTTTGAGATGAAAAAAACCTCCTTGTTTGCTCAGCTTATTTACTTTGCAACACTCAGTTTTACCAGTTGTTTGTGTGGGCCTTTCCCTTAGCAACCAGGGAGAGGAACCTTTACAAGGCATGAAAAATGTAGCTGTACAGCCCTCAGAACTGGCAGGGTGCGGCTGCGGGTGCAGCTGCAAATTCCTCTTAACTGGTAGCCACAAACAGCGGGACCTCAATGAATTGCACCCCTTAAAAGGCAGAGTGGCTCATTGTCTTCAGCAGGAGGAACCAGGATTTGAAACCTCTCCTCTTCACTCATGCAGGATCCTGGGCTTGGAACAAATATCTCTACGTGCCTCAGTTTACCCATATAAAATATACCTATAAATAATTATATAAAATGGGATAAGCATAAAAACTTGACAAGAAGGCTAAAACTGAGACCTTAATGCAAAACATTCTGTAGGATTCCACATGCATGCCCCAACCTGAGAGGCTGAGCTCTGGACATCTTTTTCCAGACAACCTTACACCTTTAATCTTCTGGATCTCCCAGCAAGATCAATTTTCCCACTCCATAATGACAGAAAACTCTCATTCCTGACCCTAGAAAGGGTCAGGACCCAAACTCCAGTATTTTGGTTGCCAATCCCCTTTGCCAAAGGGACATGCCACCATCCAGCACACACCGGTGTGGCACTAGGGCCTGCCTCAAAAATGTGCCCCCAAGAGAGCTCATCCAGCTTTTGTTTGTTGGGCTGGACCAAGGTGAATGAGGCCCAGTCTAAAGAGACCCACAAGGTGCAGGAGGCAGCTCTGGAATGCACATTTTCCAGTCCAAAAATGGATCCCAGCCCACTTCTCCAGCACAGCATCAGCCCTTCCCTTTATTCATCCCTGGTCTCCAAGGAGCCATTGCTGCCCACTTACGTTCCCAGCAGCCCCACCAAGGGCAGCAGCACAGCCCCCCCTTCCCAGGGATGGGATCAAACATCAGAAGAAGAGAGAGTAAAAAGTCAGAGGAACATCAGGACCAAACCCAGAGTCGTGTTCTGGTGCCACCCCCAAATTTCATACCTTTGCTTCATCCTCCCCTACCCCAATAGCACCCGGGGGGTTTGGGAGCACAGAGCTTTAGCCCACCTCGGCTCGATTTAGCTTCCTTGGCCTCATAAACACACTAGGCAGAGACAAGGCACCTGCTGATGCCCCTTGGCCTGAGCAGTGCCAGGGGAGCCGGCCCTGGCTTGGCACAGCACGGAGCAGCGCCAGCCTGCCAGCAGCATCGCGGCACAGCGGCTGCTGCAGCATCGCAGCGCCCTCAGACCCCGTCCCAAACCGCGTCCCTTTCCTTCCCCATCCTTCCGCTCCTCTTCTCCCAGCCGCATCAACCATTATACAAACAGAAAGCGAAAAAAATAAGGAAAAAAAAAAAAAACCAAAACATCGAAAAACACACTTCCCCCGCTCCCTCGGCAAAGCTGCCGCTTCTCCTCCGCCAAAGCCCCCGCTGCAGACCAGGCGCCCGGGCTGCCGGCACGGACAGTGACCGCGGCCCCAAAAGGCAGCGAGGGACGGACACCTGCAGCTACAGACCCCAGCAAGCCCCCCAGAGCCCCCCAGAGCCCCCCGGCCCCGCGCACCCATCACTCCCCGCCGCGGACACGCGTGGGCCGCCCTGAGCCCCGTCCAGCGAGGCTTTTGCCGGGGAGCGAGCCCGGCAGCAGCGCACCGGGCCGGGGCGACCCGTGACGAGCGAGCCGGGCACTGCCCCGCGCACTCACCTGGCTGTCGATCATCATCGTGCCCCGCTCATAGCCCCAGCGCCGCGCCGGGAGCCGCTGGGGCCGCGCTCAGGGCCCCGCCGCGCTGCCCGGCGGCCGCGGCCGATGCTGCGAGCCGGCCATGGGCCCCCGCTGCCCCGCCGAGCGGGCCGGGAGCGCCGAGCGGGGCGGGACCGGGGCGGGCACCGCCACCGGCACGGAGGGGGCGGCTCCCGGCTCCGCCCGGCCCCGCTCCCGGAGGGGGGAGCGAGTCCGCAGCGGCGGCACCCGCGGGCATCTCCGCGCTGCTACCCGCGGGCATCTCCGCGCTGCCCCCGCGGGCAGCTCCGCGCTGCTACCCGCGGGCATCTCCGCGCTGCTACCCGCGGGCATCCCCGCGCTGCCACCCGCGGGCATCTCCGCGCTGCTACCCGCGGGCATCTCCGCGCTGCCCCCGCGGGCATCTCCGCGCTGCCCCCGCGGGCATCTCCGCGCTGCCACCCGCGGGCATCTCCGCGCTGCTACCCGCGGGCATCTCCGCGCTGCTACCCGCGGACATCCCCGCGCTGCTACCCGCGGGCATCTCTGCGCTGCCCCCGCGGGTATCTCCGCGCTGCTACCCGCGGACATCTCCGCGCTGCTACCCGCGGGCATCTCCGCGCTGCCCCCGCGGGCATCTCCGCGCTGCCCCCGCGGGCATCTCCGCGCTGCCCCCGCGGGCATCTCCGCGCTGCCCCCGCGGGCATCTCCGCGCTGCTACCCGCGGGCATCTCCGCGCTGCCCCCGCGGGCATCTCCGCGCTGCCCCCGCGGGCATCTCCGCGCTGCCCCCGCGGGCATCTCCGCGCTGCCACCCGCGGGCATCTCCGCGCTGCTACCCGCGGGCATCTCCGCGCTGCCCCCGCGGGCATCTCCGCGCTGCCCCCGCGGGCATCTCCGCGCTGCCCCCGCGGGCATCTCCGCGCTGCCACCCGCGGGCATCTCCGCGCTGCTACCCGCGGGCATCTCCGCGCTGCCGCCCGCGGGCATCTCCGCGCTGCCACCCGCGGGCATCTCCGCGCTGCTACCCGCGGGCATCTCCGCGCTGCTACCCGCGGGCGCCGCTCCGGGGGTACGCGGAGCGAGCACCGCTTCGCTTTTTGGGTGTTTTTGGGTGACCGGGGGAAGGCACCGTGCGGACCCCGCCGGGCAGCGGGCGAACAGGAGAACAGCTGGGAGCTGAGAGACACCCCCGGGACCCCCCGAGCTCAGGAGGAGAGGCCGGGGCGGGGAGCCAGGGCTCCATTCCTGCTCATCTCCGCTGAGCCCGGCACCGAAACGGGGCACGGGCAGCGCTGGCGGAGCCGCGGGTCCGTGCGGGAGCTGGGCAGGCAGCGGGGTTGCCCTGGAAACAGAGCGGCTCCGCTCCCCATCGTTTGTCATCTGGAGGCCGATGACACGAGCCATTAGAACGGCGGCGGGAGGAGAAGGAGCCGGGAGGAGGAGGCTGCGATGCTCCGCTGCAGCCGGCGCTGCAGGGCCGCTCCTGGGCACCAGCACCAGCTTTGTGCGGGGTGGCAGCGGCGGTGAGCGGCGGGGCTCAGCCCCGCACCTGCCCGTCCCGCTCCTCCGCGGCTCCGGCCGGGGAGAGCAGCCAGGAAAGGAAAAGGTGCTGCCAGGGCTCTGCCTCTGGCACTAGATGCTGCTACAGAGCAACGTGGTTCTAATTATAGTAACGGTGTCAGTGAGAAAAACAGCGAGAAAAACACGCACGTCAGAAGGTCTAGAGCTATGTGGTTTGCTGCTGGCAAAACTCGCTAAAAACCACACCAGAATGAAGCGCTTTTTAAATGTCATTTGTACTCATCTGGCTCGCTGTAAATTGGCTAAAGGTTCAGCAGGGAAGCAGGGGGATGATGTGGGCATACAAGCAGTGGAGATTTGTGGTTAAAACTGCCTTTCTACTCCTAAGGATTTACACTAGTTTTACACAAAACAGCGACATTTGGTGGATCTATGTTTAAGCTAAATATACACAGGAAAAGTCACGTCAGTGCAGCAACACTCGTGGAGAAAGGAGGGAGTCTGGTGGGCAGGCAGACATTCAAATGTCACTCTTCAGATGGGTTTTTCTAGTGATGCTTTCCTAAATCGTTTGATTGTGTGGAGCAGAACTCCAGGGTTGGGGATTTACCGTGAGTAAAATACAACCCAACCCACTCCTGTAACGCCTTCTCCAGTTCCTGCTGTCCCCAGAACGGCCTGTCACTGCCTCTGTCACTGCCTCTGTCACTGTCACTCCACCTGGAGAGCAGCTGTTGCTCTGTGCGTGCCATCCCTGGGGTCCCACGGGGACTCACCGGGGCAGGAGGTGAAGCAGAGCAGGTGGGACACAAGTGAGAAAATAATAACCTTGGTGCTGAGAGCTCCCTTTGAGATCAGAGCAAATCCCCACTGGCTGCAAACACAGAGCAAGAGACACAATCCCTCCCTCAAAGAGCTGAGCAGGTGAGACAAAGGGCAGGGAGTGAACCCAGCAGCGCTGGCAGGGAGCTCCCAGCCTTGCAGCTCCTTTCCACCACCAGCTGCATTTTGAGCAGGGAATGTGTAAATGATGTTCTTACCCCTCCTCACCCCCTCTGCTCAAAGATCATCTCATTTCCGTGCCCCACAGCCACAGATCTCACCCACAGAAGGTTTGACTAAGCCAATCCTTCCATAACTGCTGATGTGTGGTACAAAATGACATTTCTGGTCAAAAACTGTCAGGGAGCATCACCTGTGGGAGGGTTATGGGAAATCCAAACCAGAGAGGAAAAGAATCCTAATCTGGCTAAGTGGAAATTATTCTTGCCCTATCAGTGGGGAGAACGAGAGGATCAGAGTCTGGCCCCACCTCAAATCATATTCAGTGCTGGAAATTTCACATCACACAGAGAAATTTGCCCTTTGGGGGTGGATGAACTGGGCAAGACAGCAGCAGGGAGAAGGAAAGAAACAGCCTGTCAGATGGGTGCTTAAATTAGAGGGACTATGAATGATGAGTCTGTTCCAGCTGAGCTGAAAGGGATGGAAGGAAAAAGGGGCCCTGGGGAGGGCAACAAGCTGCTGCTCTGAGGCTGGGTCAAGGGCTTGAGTGGGAAATACCTTGAGAGCAAATCACATCCCCAGGCAGAGGGGTTTGTTTACGTGTGGCGATTCAGTTTTCATGCACTTCCCTGCATTTCTAAGTCCAAATTCCTCTGGCACAAGAACACGTAAGACAACATTGTCCCCTGTGGTGAGAGTGACACTCTGCTGCCTTCCTACCACGTGCCTCAGTTTCCCCACTGTGCACTGGGTGTGGAATGTACATCAGAAAGCAGATCCTGGTGAAGCTCCCACAGTGCACATGAGCCTCAGGCTGCACAATCCAAACTGGGAGAAGGAAAAGTCGCTGCTGCTGCTGGGGGAAGGGGATTAATCAGCAGGAGATGACATCAGGAGTCCAGCCTTTCATTAATTTCATTAATTGCAGGAGGGTACGAGCTGATTCAGGGAGCATCTCCCACACAGCGCTGTGGGTTATTATTTTTTTTTTCTGCAGATATTCTCCTGCTCCCTGGAGGCACTGGGAGTTTGTAGGTACTGCTTTAAACCACGGCCCCGTGGAGCAGAACTGTGTCACACAACACAAGCCATTCCCCTGGGGAGAAGCTGCAGGCCTGCCAGGAAAATAAACATGTTTGGCACAGCACAAACCAGGCCATTATGGTGTCAATCAGAGGGCTGAGGATTCGGCCAAAAGGCAGCTCAGATGCAGAGCTCAGACCAAGCCCTTCACAATTTGTCCAAAACAGGTACCCCAAAAACACAGACCACCCTCTATCACCCATCATTTGTGCTGCAGAACTTCCTCTCATGGAGGATTTATGAGTATCTGCACAAAAATCCAATAATTCATGTGGCAGAGTGAAGCCCTGTGGCTGCAAACCCAGAGCAATTTCCAGCAGAATTAAGGCATAAGGGGAATTGGCCATTGCCACAGCTGATCTATGGATTTGTGGCTGCTATGGAACTTCACGTTTTTCTTGGAATTTGAGTACTTTTCTACGAGGTCTAGCCCAGCCCAGACATGTACTGACACAAGGAGATAAAATTATCTGGCTTGACTGGACAGTTCCTTCTGGCTGGTAAAGAATCCATATGCATATATGTATAATTAGCATAATGAGAACCCAGTTTCAGCATGGCCTTGAGGCACTAATTCATTTAACAAATAAGAAACAGACAGTATTAATCCTGGGCTGGTTGGAAGTGTATCTTTCTGGAAATATTTGGATAAGTGTTTTTCCTCACCATTTTGGCTTAGGTGAGGAGCCCGGTCACCCAACGTACATAGCAGGGGTTTCAGTTCTGGTTTAGTTATGTAAAGGGGAATCTTCCTCCTGCACCACATCACTAAGAACAGTCTGGAGAAAAAGTAATAAAGACCTTTTGCTGGATTAAGCACAAATCAGCCAACCCAGCTGCCACTGGGGCTTTGGGGCTGGAGGTATTTCAGGTACCTTATCTATATGATGGCTCCGTGAAAGCTTTTTTAATTAGTCTTCTGGAAGATGAAATGCCTGCAATGACAGTGGCAAGTGCCATTTCCAGCCTGCTCACAGGACTGAAATGGCTCGTTAAGTCATCTGCAATCAGTGCTGGGGCCCTAAAGCTCTGAATACTTGATTTGCTGCCATACAGCAACTTTCTCATGTGAAGAGAAGCAGGAACAGTCAGGCACCTCTTCCCTATTTTCCCTCTCTCTGCCAAATGAGCTTTTTTTCCCTCTTTTTTTTTTTTCTTTTTTTCCTTTGCCTCCCCTAAAGTGTTCCCTTAGAAACAGCCCGTTCACCCTTTCACCCTGCTCCTCCTCTCCCTGCTGAGCTCCCGTGGCCTCTCTGCTGCTGCCTCTGAGAGCACAGGGGCTGACAGACGTGCTCAGCCCTTCGGTGGCAGAGGGAGATGATGCTGATGGCAGCCCTGCTGTGACAAGGGAGGTGGCACAGGCACCCCCGTGCTGTGACCTCAGCTGCCAGCCTCACCCGAGGGAGCTGCCAGGCTCTGAGCGCCTGCTTCAGCTCCTCAGCACATCCAAGGAGAGAAAATGTGAACCCCAGCCCGCTTCCAGCTCCACGCTGAACTCCCAGCTCCTCCAGAGCATTTCATCACGGAATGAAATCATCCTGTTTGCTGGAAAGGCATCAGCTCGTGCTGTCAGCTCCAGCAGCTTCTCGCCAATTTATTTCACAGAGCTAAGAAAAATTGGAAAGGGCTGAAGCAAGGAGAGGAACACGAGCATCTCAAAACCAGATTTTCTGTGTTGGAAAAGATTACATGATCCGCAGAGACATGTGACCCAGGGAAAAGGTTCAGAGCACATCTGTGATTGAAATAAACCCGAAGAAGTTCAGGCTGCTCTGAGCTGTGCCAGCTCTGTCTAAACTTGGGTCTCCAAAGCGCAGACTGGAATTTGGGAGATAACTGCTAGATGAGTTCACACTGCTTGTCCTGTCAGACCCAGGCTCTTACGGGCAATGCCTGGCACCAGCTCTCTGCTGAGAAGGTCCAAGAA
Organism: Lonchura striata; assembly: GCF_050655825.1. NCBI lineage: Eukaryota > Metazoa > Chordata > Aves > Passeriformes > Estrildidae > Lonchura > Lonchura striata. The sequence goes on from NC_140719.1 coordinate 10,711,437, forward strand.
ATCCTGCTGCACACCAGTCAGGGATAACGAGCTCTGAGTGCAAGTTTCCTCCTGATTCTGACAAAAGGTGTTATTTAAAATCACAATTCAGGAAAATGTATTGCCCTGCAACGTTCTTTTTCTTAAAGTGAAAAGGTCTTAACCAAAACCCAAGGTCTTCTCCTCCACAGGAACGTCTCAAATACCATTTTGATCTTGTTAAATTTCTACCAGCCCTCAGGAAAACATTCAGGCAAAGGCAACTGCAGCCATGCATTGTATAACTGCCCTTGTGGATGCTTCTTTGTGTGCTACAGCCTCAAGCAGGATGTATTTACAAAGAGTGGGAATCCAGAAACCTTTTCAGTCTCACCTGCACTTTGCTGCTTCTGAAATGCATTTAGACTCTGTTCTCCAAAAGAACTACCCACACGTCCCCTTCCCAGTTTTTGCTCCTGGCAGGAACAAAAATTCAAGGTGGGACACATCCTGGAGGAGCTAATTTTGGTGGGTTGCATGGAGGATCTCTCTGCAGGGATGATCAGTTTCGGACCTCTTTGTAGTTCTTATTCACCGTGGAAAAACGTATGAGGTGGATTTCGGGGGGCTTTGGCTTCCTGTCATCCCATATATACTCAGGAGAAAGCAGCTTGGAGGGTTTGTGGGACAAGAAGTGCCTGTTGAGGTGACTCTCCTCCTGCCAGGCTGCCATGATCCCGTTGGCTTTGTCTGCCAGGATGGCCATGTGGCACATCTTGGTGAGCTCGTAGACCTTCTTGACCGAGCCTCCAAACACGGCCCCTCCGTAGTAGAAATCCCCTTCTCCCTCGGGGATGAAGGCTGCTGAGGAGCTCCTCCTCTCATAAGGGAACTGCTCTCGTGGCACGTCGAAGTAGCCGGGGTGGATGGCTGCCACCGTGTCCCCCAGGCTCTCGGGGCCCCAGGGGTTGTGGAACACCATGTCGATGTCCAGGCAGAAGAGGTAGTGCACCTCGCCGTGGCTCCGCGTGGCCACGTGCCGGTTGATGGCCTCCATCCTGCGCATGGAGATCTCCTGCCAGCTGGAGGATTTGTGCACGGGGACGGTGAGGAGCCTGCGCCCCGGCCCCAGCTGCAGCCAGGGGATGCTCTGGGGGCTGTCAGTGAAGATGTAATAGTTCACCCGGTAGCCCTGCAGGAAGTGCTGCTCCGCCGACTGCAGGAAGCGAGGCACAAACCTGGTGTACCTGAGCAGAGACAGCCGTGGGGCACAGCAGGGACAGGCAGGGCCTTGCTGTGCCCCTGTGCCAGGGAAGGGTGTGACAGGGGAAAGGGCTGATGCCTCATGTGGGAACCCAGAGCTTCCCTCTGGCTGCCCTGGGACCCTGGCAGGGTCAGGAACCCCCCTGGACAGAGCCCCCAGAGACACTGGCTGTGATCTCTGTCCATGGAAAAGAGTTTTCAATCTTACAGGATCAATTACCAGCTCTGAGTGTTTGATATAAGGAATAATTAAGTGTGGCACAGGTGCAAAAGTAAAATTTTAGATTCTAGATAAGGGATCCAGAAGGGACAAGATGAAGGAAATTGGGTGTGTCTGATCTCTGTCCATGGAAAAGAGTTTTCAATCTTACCGGATCAATTACCAGCTCTGAGTGTTTGATATAAGTAATAATTAAGTGTGGCACAAGTGCAAAAGTAAAATTTTAGGATTCTAGATGAGGGGTCCAAAGGGCACAAGATGGAGGAAATTGGGTGTGCCTTGTCCTTTTTCTCCTTCTTCATGCCCTCCATGTCTCACTGTGGTGTTGGCATTTTTCTGTTGGTTCAGGCTGGGGACACACTGTCCAACGTAGGTGACAGATATTGGCACGTTCTTGTAAATCCAGCCCAGGGAGTTTCTGGTATTTAATGTTTGTCACATCCCACTGAGGGCAGAGCCCCACACGCTGCCCTGCAGGACAGAGCTGGGCAGGGCAGCAGAACATGTGAGAGATAAACAGAATAAACAACCTGGAAAAACCAGCACAGACCAATTATGGCTTCTGCTTTGGCAGCGGGGCTGACAGACAGAGACTTTCTACAATCTGGGAATCAATACCTCAGCTTCTGACAGCCTCAGGTTTAGCTTTTCTATTTTTCACACTCTGAGCTGCTTTAGTGTGTGGGTCTGGGATTCTTATGAGGGGATGTGAGCTCTCTGCACAGAGCAGGGAGACAAAACAATTCCTGCTCCAGCTGGGCACCAAGGACAAATGATCCAAATCTCAGCCCAAGAGCACAAACAACGTGGGCTGGAGAGAGGAAAACAAGAATGATGGGACTTCATGAGTTAAAGCTGGAATTGGACAATTAATTCCAACGTGCAAATGGAGCAGAACTGATCACAGTGAGAGACCCTGTGACCCATTGTCCATTTTTAGTGGCCATTTTGGGTTGTGCTGCCCCAGGTGGATCTATTGAGGCTTCTTAATAAACACCTAATTCATTCTTTAGCTCCATCTAGTCTCTCTTCTAGGGTACCCTTCACAAGATATCAAACCTTCAGCAGAAGGAGGGCAGGGTTAGATCAGATTTTGGGAAGGAGGAATTCTTCCTAGGGAGGGTGGGGAGGCCCTGGCACAGGGTGCCAGAGAAGCTGTGGCTGTCCCATCCCTGGAAGTGCCCAAGGACAGGTTAATGCACCTGGTCTAGTGGAAGGTGTCCCTGGCCATGGCAGGGGGTGGAAGGAGATGAATTTTAAGGCTCCCTCCAATCCAAACCATTCTGGGATTCCAAGGGGCTGCGTGGTGGATCATGAAGAGGATTCTCTCATTCTCACATTAGAGAATGCAAGACAAGGAGTGAGGAGAGTTCAGTGACTATCCCTGCAAGAATCCACACACCACACACACAACAGGTGCAGTGGAGGACAAGGAAGAAGTGGATTATCCCCATTTTGACCAGCTCTAATTCCCAAGGCACCTGCTAATTCTTAAAAAACACTGCCCACACCTCAGGTACCTCGAGTGTTGTCATCCCGTGGCCTTGTGTGATTACAGACACACGACATGGGCACAAAACCCCCCTAAAAACTGGGACAAATTTCATGAAAAGGAAAGCCAAAGCCATCTTTCCACAGAGGAAAGGGCGTCACCCCAAGAACTGTGTGCACTGAGTGCTTCTCTTACTTTCCAACAGCAAAGGCTGTCACCCCAATGGTGAGGTTCAGGGGTCTGTAGGCACTGTCCAGGATCTCAGGATCAAAGGTCCCTTCCCAGATGATGGGGGCCAGCCATGGTGTGACTGTCAGCACATCCTGGCGCCTGAGGGGGGAAAAAAAGCAGAAATGTACACGAAATGTAACTGTTCCTGTTGGTTTTGAGGCCAGTAAATGGGAAAGAAGCATGAAAAGGCAGCTAGAGGAGTGTGTGAATCAGCATTAATTCACCATGGAGGGTATTAGCCTCAGATATTTACTCCCTGCACTCTTATTTGAGGTTACAGAGCATGGATATTTCAATTCCTGGGCTGAAATTAAGCACTTAAGACATCAGCAAAAACCTGAGGATCTGCTAAAATCTCATTTAAGGACTTTTCTGCTGAGGAGAGTTTAATGACCACTGAACTCTCAGAATGGGAAGCTGTGCCTATTTGCTACCAGCCTGATGCAGATTGCTACATGCAGATTAAAACACAAGTAACAATAATATGAAAATTACTATAAAATATACCCTATTGCTGTGTTATTAAAACACAGCTTGCAGTATGACAGCTTATTTTTCCAGTATTTATATATAGCTCCAACACATTCAGATATAATTTAAAATGCTGTGTGTGAGCCAGCATTCAAATGTGTAACAAAGTTAGAAAAAAACCCCCTTAATCTCCTGTGAGGGAAGAGGAAATCTGAATATAAATGCAGCAGAGTTTGATTCTGCCCTATTACAGCTCTGCAATGCTGTTTCCATTTGCTGCTTTGTTTTCAGTGTTTCATTCTTACCTTTTTGATTTCAAAGGGAGATGGCATTTATGGGGGAATTCACCCCAGGCTGCTCAGGTTTGCTCCAGAGCAGGAGCTGGAGCCCTCTGCTAATGAAATTTGTCACACGCAGCACCAGGGCCACACCTGGGGGCTGCCAGGCTCCCACCTGACACAGCCCCAAGGCAAAACAGCACCAGAACCAAACTGGGGGAGCTGTGGGGAGCAGCCTGGTGCTTCAGGCAGCAGATCCAAGCCAGATCTGATCGTTTCAGTCGGAGAGGATACAGGAATAACAGTTCCACTCCTTCCTGCAGCAATGCCTGTGATTGAAAGATTAAATTCTACAGGGAGAAGAATTTGGGTTGGAGAAAATGTACCAACTGATCTGTCCTGTTTCTGGGTTGATCATCCTTTTTATTGGAGAGGGAAGGAAACAGGCATGGTCCCTGCTCTAAGCTTTGTAAATTTGATTTGAAAGGGCTGCCCTGGGTTCCCCAGTGAGTCATGGTCATCCTCTCAGTGCCACTGAACTCCCTCCAGAAGACACAGAGCATGAAAAGCTTGGAGATTCTCCCCTCATTTAGCCAAGAATATACCAGCTGATTTAGCACTGAAATTTATTCCAGTATGGAAGAAATATTCAGGCTGAGAACATCCTGAATATGTGGGGGAAATACTATATATATAAATGTGTGTGTACCAACAGGGTGTGTTTATTAACATGCAAAAAAATCTGGCTGTTGAAGGTGAGCTGCTCCAGATAAAAGTCAGGCCAAAGGTGGCTGTAACAACCTGAGCTGCACAGAGAGTTTGTCCAAGCCACTTCTTAGTGCTGCTGTCCCAAATCTGCCCTTAAACTCCTGCTTTGGCTGTGTTTGCTGCTTTCTTTTGCCCTGAAATGGGTTCAAAGCTCTCTCACAGCTGGTTCCAGCTACAGCACAGCTCCAGAAGGCATCTCCCACTTACAGCTATCCCAGATCTGCCACCTCAGAAAGAGCTCCTGGCCAGGACAGAGCACGTGGGTGCTAATGTGATAATTGGGAATTAACAGGGAGTGTGTTAATAAGTGTGCAGGAACCAAACCCAAGCTGAGAGCAGCTGCTGACACACCCCTGTGGCTGGGCTCTCATGGAACAAGGTCCTGCTCAGTGTGCCCCAGGACTCTGGAACTGTGAGTGCTGCAAAGTGCCCAAACCAAACTCGGCAGAAACAAAGTTCAAACAAAGAAACTTACTTTGGCGCCAGCACTCTTGGCTGCTGATAAAATAATCTGTAAAAAGGAAGAAATATCCATTGAATAATACATGAATATGGCTGGAAAGAGAGGAACAGCAGTTTAAAGGTCAGGAGATAAAAAGCCAGTACTTACTGGGGGAAAAGCTGGATTGGCTTCTCTTCTGTATATTGGAGTTTCATGGAGCTGCATGATGGGGTGGGAAAAGAAAGGGATTGTTATGCTTTTCTTAAAATATCAACCAAGTTTAGCTTCAGGAGCTGCTGCTGCACTGGCAGCTGTCCAAACCTAGCTGCAGTGGACACTGCAATACCTGGCCCAGGGTCAGGCATCACCTGCACACACCTCCAGGGCTGCCAGGCAAGGGACAGCTCTGGGACAGAGCACACAGCAGGGACAGAGAGGTGCTGGCAGCAGCCCCATCTGAGGGGAAATCAGGGGTTAGGGGTCAAAATCTATGTGGGACTGTCAGCAATGGTCCTGTAGGTGCTCCATGCCCTGCAAAAGTGTTCCTGGTCACCTGGGGGGCTGAACTACCTGAAATAATCACATTTCCAACAGCATTCGGAGAAAGAAGCACCCGGTTTGGAATGGGCTGGAATAATCAGAAACACCTTCATGAAACATCTTTTTTTCCTATTTGCACAGCTTGGTTTTGTTTTTTACCAGAACAGTAGGTCATGGGAAGAGCCAAGGCTTGCCATGTCCCAGCTGTGGCAGCGAGGAGGTCGCTGGGGCCATGGCCCTGCAGGGTCAGTTGTGTCCTGTGCAGCTCTGGGAGAGCTCTTGGCACCCAGGCTGGGTCAGGATCAGCTCAGAGCAGCTCTCCTTCATTTGTTTAGAGCTCAGAGCTGAGCTCAGGTGCTGCCGTGGCACAAACACGTCAGTGGAGTGGGGGCAGAGCATGGATCTCAGAGGGAAGAACAGGAGCCTGGTGAGACCAGGGGGTCATTCCTGCCTGTGCCAGCTCCCCTGCCTGGTTTGGGTGTCTCTGTCTGCTGAGTGGATGCTCAGAGTACAGGTGTGTGCTTACAGCCTGATAAGGAAGCTGCTTTAACCTTTTTGTGCTGGGCTCTGGGCCCCACAACAAACAAAACCTCCCTCACCTGTGAGACCTGCAGGGCAGGCAGGCCCCAGCAGCATCGTTAGCTTTTTGTTTTAACAGAGTGACTAATTGCAGCTTCAGAAATAAAGAGCGAGCCACCTGTTAGTCACTGTTTGTGCTGTCAGAAGAGCAGGACTGTAACAATGATCTGTGTTAGTCATCAGGCACAGGACAAAATACTTACAAGATTTCAGGGCAGGGAAGGTAGTAAGGCAGGTAGTGCACTTTTCCACTCCCAGCTACAGCCCTGTGAGAGCAAAGAAATGTTTTAAGTCAGGAAATGTTGAAGGAAAACTTCCTAGGATTTTCCAAGGTCATCTAAGGACCTGGCAAAGATTTTGAGAGGTAACTCTGGGTAACTCCATATCTACTTTATTAATTAGTACAGGATCTGCTTTGTTTACATTTTAACACAATGTCCTGCTGCTGAGGCAAAATGCAGCTACCCACAAGGTGAAAGTACAGCAAATTGCAACATCATAAAAATGCAATAAATCAGAATAATTTCATAATTAATATTTTAATACTTAACAGAAATGCCTTATCTCAGATTCCCTTCCAATGATGTTTGGGTTTGCTCCATATAATCTAGAAGTCATACTCAGTTGTCAGAATATTCAGGTACAAAATTCTCAGTGACTGAAAGCTCTGATGTCTGATAGTTACAAAGCTGTCCCTGGTGACACTGGAGTGAGTTTGGACTGTGTGAAGAGACAGACAATCACCTCTGTTAAGGCCTGAGCTGAAATGCAACTGGAATATTCTATACTCAAGCATTTGTTTGTGAGTCACTACAGTGTCAGCAGCCTGATTTGGACCCAGTTGCTCTTTTTTCCTCTTTCCCTTAGGGCCTTCTCCCTCTACCAGTTCTCCTTTATCTGTTACACAAATTGCTGTTCTTTCTTACACGTCAAAGAGAGGCTTCCCATAAAATGCACAGCCTTTATTTTAGTTATTTATTCATTCTAGGAGATTTACCACAGGATCTACACAGGATGTTTTAGGTATGACCCAGCTGGCCAGCAAATGCTTACCAGAAAACTGCAGCAACACCAGCCAGGCAGACAAGAGATCCCAGCAGCACTTTCCTGGAAATCATATCTTCAAGAGGAGAAGGAAGGGCAACTTCTGAATTCCAGCAGCTTCCACTCTGCAAAGGACAAACATAAAGGGAAGAGGCTGTAAGTACCTCACTCTGAGAGAAACTGGTCATGTCCTCAGGAGGATGAAGCTTCTTGGTAGCTTCTCTTTCAGTCTTTCTGAAGAGATAAATTCTGATTCAGAAGGCATCAGACTGTAAGAGCCAGGGCACTGAGGCAGCATCTGCAAAATGTGTGAGCAAGTTCTTCATTTCAGGGAGCTTTAACCGCAGCTCTAGTGCACGGGGAGCCTTTCTGATCTGATTCCACTTTCTGTAGATTCCATTTTTTCACCTCAAGCACACACCCTTTGTAATTGAATCAAATCACCCACTCCTGTCCTATCAGAGAGCTAACACGGTTATCACCTGAGCTGCTTAACTCCACCATTCACAGCCCAGTAACCAGCAGAGACATTCCCTGCAAAGGTGCCTGAAGGAAAGGTAAACTGAGGTGTGAGACCAGGAACATTTCACATAAGGCACCTGGGGTAAAGATTAAACCAAAGAAATTATTTCCTCTACAACAGCCATGAAGATCAACTTTCCCAAGGCCAGCAGTCCTACCTAAAAAGCTCAAATCAATCTTTTCTTCTGCTCACAGGGAAGCAAAGGTGCCCAGAGTGTGAAATTTGGCTGGTCCCTGTGGCAAACACGAAATGCATTTGTGTGGGTTCTGCAAAGGGGTTACAAGCACATTAATTGTTATTCTTTTCATTATTACCTCCAGTGAGGACAGCAGCAGGGAGCTGTGGATCAGGCTCGTGGGTTTCCATCTCACTGCTGCTTCCTCAGGACCCAATCCTCCCCACCAAGAGCTCTTCCAGGCTGGCTGCAGAGCCCAGATATATTTCCAGTTACAGCTTTCTACTTTTTACAATGTGATTGGAGCCTGCAGAGAAGGAAAAAAAGTAAAATGATAAAAAGGCTGTTTATCAAGCATTTATAAAGATTTATACTAAGGGGAGGAGTACATGATGCTTCTTGGAGGGTGCTGAAGTAATCCCAGAGATCATTACTGCCCTTGGTAAGGCACAGGACACTGACAATGGATCTGAACGGGCAGGAGTGATTTTTCTGCTTTAATGTCTTTGGCTGGAAAAAGACAAGTGGCAAAAAGTTTTTTAATCTGCTTTACTGTGTCACACAGAAATCCTCTCTGGTGCTTCTCCCTCGCTTTCCTTTGAGAGGATCTAATTAGCTTTCACCAGGAAGCATCACAAAATCCTACTTAGAAATAATGACTAACTATATATATACATACATATATGTGTGTGTATATATATAGTCATTATTTCTAAGTGTGGATCTATATAAATATATATCTTAAGGCCTTCCCTAAGATATATTATTAAGATTATTATTATCTACCATAATATATATCTATTATTTATAGTGTGCATCTATATAAATATACATCTTAAGGCCTTCCACCACTTAAAGCCTTCATGGATTCATGCTGAGCAGTTCTAGATTTTTGCCTAAAAACGCTGCAGATCCACAAACACAGAAAGAAGTACAAAGAGCCTTCCCCCTCAGGCAGTTGTTCTGTGCTTTGACCATCTTTATCTCATTGCTGTGCTCGTTGTGTCAGGAGAGCTGCTGTGCTGACACCAGGATTTGTCAGTGCCACGTTTCTTACCTTGTGCTTGATGCTTCCAGCACATGCAAAGCAGATAAATGTGCAGAGAGGGGTTCAAAAAGTTGTTTTTCAGGCATTCTTTGAGAGATGGCTGCATGCAGAGCAGGTAGGAAAGCCCTTCTCATCAGCAGGTTTCCAAATTTCCAGCCAGGATCTCACTGCAGTCCAGGTCAGTCTCCTTTTCATACTTGAAGGCTCTGATGTTTCCTTCCCTCTTCTCTCCTGTGACCTCCTTCAGTCTTTCTTGGTAATTTTCTAACTTCAAGATCTGGGATTATTTCTGCCAGATCTGACTGGACTTTCTCTAATCAGCCCATTCTCATGAAATTGGTGTCACAACACCCCAAATTCCCCTGCTGAGCCCTCAGCAGTAGGGAGTAAAGCTGGATTGTCCCCCAAAACTGAAAAGCTGTCCCAGTTCATACATTCCCACAGGATTTTTGCCTGCTTTGCTGGACCTCAGCCCTGGGATGACAGCCTGTGCCCAAATGCAACCCCTGTGTTTCCTGTGGAACCTCTCCCAACCAAGTTGGAGGCCCATAAAACCTTGTACTTGACTTCATGGAAACAAACTCAATTTCCAGGCTGTTTGTTTTTCTAAGACATCAAACCCTGACTGAATCCTGTTTTCCTTGGGGCTTGCAGCCCCTCCCAGCTTGATGCCACTTTCCAATTGCATAAATATCCTCTCAGCATTTCCACCCAAAGCATAAAGGAATACACAAACAATCCCTTTGCAGAGTCTCCTGGGGATTCCCATTTTCTGCACCTGACCCATGCTCTGTCTCCATGGCATACAGAGGCTGAGAGCTCAGAATTTGGGTGATGGGGAAGGACAGAGGATCAAGAACAGAGAGAATAAAGGGGACTAAGAGCTGTCCTCAAGTTGGGCTAACACAGAATAAAAAAAAAAAAAAAAAGTGGGTTTTTGGTTATTTTAGTGCATTTTCAGCTGTTGTAATGGGCACAGAGCACTTCCCTGTGTCTTTTTACAGAGTAAACATCTAATCCCTCAGGAAGAGAAATACACATATTTTGAAATATTACATCATTAAGAGCACAGCTGATGCATCCCCCCCCTTATTTTCAATTTCTGTGGTACAAACCTGCCAGAGCACTAGAGGCAGCTGAGATTGAAACATCCTTTGCATCTAAAACACCTCACTGAGGATTGCCTCAACTGATTTACAGTTTACCACGAATACAAACAGAAATTTAATAAATGTGGTTGCAGCTGATGAAAGAATCTCCAACCAAATAGAAATCAGAGCTAAAGCATTTTTAATAGTTCCTTGAATTTGTTCAGAGAGTTTTTAAAAAGGGATATGGCTGAAAGTAGCTCTGTTTATCCCAAATGAACTTGTTTGACCTCCCAGAACAAAGCATTACTTTATCTTCAAGCCCTGCTTGGAAAGCATTCTGGACAGCTGATAAATACCTCACTTGTAGACCGTTCCATGGAAAATATTCTTTGCAGAGCAACTATTTCAGATTTCCAAACGTGCATTTCAGATTTCTACAACTGAAGTGGCAAGCTGTGAGTGCAGGGCTGTTCAGAAAGTGAAGAAAGAGAAGATATCCGTGGGGAGAGCTCCATTTGTGCCCAGGGAGAGCTTTCCTTGCTGGACTCCTTGTGGAACAGGCAGCAGGAGCACAAATGTGTTCAGTCCCACCTGAGGCTTGAACAGGAATTTCGCACAAATCCACTGCTGGGGCTCCTCTCTGCAGTCCCAGCTCCAGCAGCAGGGATGCAGCTGGGAAGCACTGCCCAGCACAGCCTGCATTTCCCTCACAGCACATTCATCAGCTTTGGGCATGAGGAAAAAAGAGCTTCTTCCAAAGAGCCAGACTGAGAGACTCGAGAATTCAAAAAATTGGTAATGACCAAATAAAATGCTGCACTGGTGAACTGTGCAAAGAAGAAACCCTTGCAGGCACCTGTGGTTGCCAGAATTCTTTGGTTTTTTGCCTAATTTTTTATTATTGCCAAAGACAGACTTGGAGCCAATCCTTCTGCCATCAGGATCAGTCAGTGTGTCCTGTGGATGATCCAAAAGGATCAGTTAGTTCCACAACAATAAATCCATGCATGTGTACATGTGTGTTTATGTCTATATTGACCTAATGCTGATAAAACATAACTTATAGATGAACAGCACTGTCTAAAATTGAAAATTATTTCCAGTTTTCCTGTAGTGGGGAGGATAAATGTATCCAAGATCCACTCTTCTTTTCAAAGGCATTGTTCAAGTTCATAGAAGCAAAGGTTTTATGACACTTGCAGTATCATTGTGTTGAGGTGAATCCCGTGTTTGGTCTTTTTGCCTTTTTGTTTCCCCTTTCCCATTCCTGGGGGATGCAAAGACACTGTGCTGCACATCAGAGGAAGTGACAGCAAATGACATTTCCCCTTTAGAAAAATAGTAATTCCTATTAGAAAGCAGCCAGAAGGTGTTTCTTTAGTATAGAAAACTTTATTAACAAACATACAACTGCTTTTTAGCATGAGGCTGGGAAGCTGTGGCAGTGCCTGCCCCACAGCCTGGGACAGTGACACAGCCCCGTGTGACAGACAGACACCTCACCCTGGAGATGCAACGAGAGCTGCCTCCCTCTCACTTTAACCCAGCTTTTTTCAAGTCCTCTGGCAGAACTCGGCCCTTCTTCCGGGCCCTGGCTTTCTTCTTCTCTATCCTCTCCTTCTTCTTCTTCTGGATGTTCTTCTTGCGCTTGTCCTGCCGCTGCTGCATCTTTTCCACCACCCTCACAGTCCGTTCCTCCCACTGCCTCTTGCGCTGGGCTTTCCGCTTCTCCTTGCGCTTCAGGGCCTCCTTCAGACGCTCCTCGTCGTCACGGATCTTCACCCCTTCTGCCTTATAGAGAGCATTTGTCCATTTTATCTTGGTCTCCAGCTCCTGAGCTTTCTTCTCGTCCTTCTCCTTCAGCTCCTCCAGTTTATTCTTCCTGGTCTCCAGCCTGCTCAGCAGCTGCTTGTAGTTCTTGCCTGTCAGAGGAGTGATATTGCCTTTCACTGCTTTCCTCTTCTCTTTCTTCTTCTGGATCTTGTTTAAGTCATTCTCTTCATGAACTTCAACCCTGTTGAAGACAATATCAGCTTTGCTCTCCTCCTTTTTGTTTTCTGGCTCTGCTGGTGCCTCCTCAGTCTCTTTCTTCTCCATTTTTGCTTTCATCTTCAACTCCTTTCGCCGGCGTTTCTTTCTCTCTCTCTCATACTTCCTTCGCTGCCTCTTCTCCAGGACTGCAGGGGTTAACTCCTTGGCATTATCCTAAGGAGAAGGATGGACCCGAATGAGAAGCCTTAAAGGGTTAAAGCAGAAGTAAAAGTGGGCTGTCCCCAAGCTCCTGATTTCAAACTCCTCCTAAGAAGCACCACCTGTGATGTGAAGCTGTGACTCACTGTTAGAGACACTAAACACAGTAACAACATTTCAAACCCTTTGCTTTCCCACAACAGCCTGTAGCTGCTCCCTTGCAGCCTCTCACTATTTTGCTTTTCCCTAAAAATCACCAAAGGCACGTTCTCTTGGAAGCTGACCCCATCTTTTCTCATAGGTTTTTCCAGAGAACAGGCACAGGTCACCTGGCAATCCCTTATGAGCTGGAATCAGCTCAAAGCCTCAGCCCATGAGATCCTGTCCCCACATGCCCTGGGAGGCTGGGGGTGATTTCAAGTGCACAAACACACATATGGATACACATTCAGAGTCCCCATACCTGTCCAGAAGCTTTTTTGATCTTCTCGTGGAGTCTCTGACGCAATAGACTGATTGCAGAAACAGAAGGGGAACTCAGTTCACTTTTACTTCCTGAAAATGAGAGAGAGAAAATAAAAATACTTAAAAAGCAGCATCAGCTGAACAGTAGCACTTTCTCTGGCTATGGGAAAAACTCTGGGAACTCTTTAGATGCTTTGAATGGAACGGAAAATCTGAACAAACACAGAGTTTCTATGCCATCGGTTTCTTTAGAATTTCCTCTTTTATCATTCAACACTGCCAGCAGTGGGCCTGGCATGCCCTGGGGCTGCCTGGCAAGCCACAGACAAGTCCCAAGCTTGTGGAACAGAGAGGCTCAGGACATCTTTTCTCTGTGATCTGGTTTTTCATTGTCATAAAGGAAAGCTGGACTGGCAGGACAGGGATTGCATCCACGTGTAATTCCCAAAGTTACTCACATGCACAAAACCTCTGCAGTTCAGTTAAACACCGTTTCCAGAGAGCCACCCAGTGGTGACGGCACAAATTCCTGTCCATAGGCAAAAGCTTCTGGGGCACATGAAATAAACAACGATGTTCTCAATTTAGGCTTTCCAAACTAGATTTGTGTGAAGCAAGTGAAAAGCAGCCAGCTCAGCTCAGGTCACTTTAATCAGACCACGGCAAAGCTGGAATTCTTACCTGTAGGCAAACTCTCCTTTCTGTTCTGTGTACCACCCTGCGGAGATGATTTACTGGCTTGAGGTGCTGCTTTCTGTCCTGGAGTGGGTTTACTGGTATTAGAAACCACTTGCTTGGCTGAAGGAGCATCCTTCTTCTCAGTTTGCTTCCTGGGCTTCTTTTTCTTCTGTTTTTTGACCTGTCTACCAGAATCCTCGGGCTGGCCTGGCTTAGACACTAGAAGGCAAAAACAAATTACACAAAAGAGGACAATGCTACATTCCCACTAGTAACATTCAGTTACTACTGAACGTTAATGTTCCAGCATCGCAACGGCATATCTAAATGGCCAAAAATTTCACGTTTCAGGATTTATTTAATCAGACCAAACATCCTTGCACACTTCCAGCTCTCCACATCCATCACCACAGTGAATGGAGACCACCGACTTCCAGGGCTTCCAGTACAATGTGCGTAACGTGTTTGGGAGCTCCTTGCTTGAGCAGATTGGTTTTTGGTTAGCAACAGGCACAATCCCGGGCCAAGCACCCCGTGGGGACCAGCGCCCAGCCTCCCACAAACCGGCCGGAGAGGACAGAACCGAAGCGCTCCAGTACCAAACTTCCTCTTCCGCGACTCCGCGGCGTGCTGCACGCCGGCCCTCCTGGCCAAGCCCTGCAGGTAGGAGTCCTGGGCGGCCAGGCTGGCCATTGCCAGCCCGGGTCCCAGAGGTGCCCGGGGCAGCGTGGGGATGGAGGAGCGCTCCTCGTGGAGCCCCCGGCAGGAAGTGATGGATGAAGCGCGCAGCCGGGAAGTGACGGCAGCGCGGAGCGGCCGCCGCGCCCGGAGCCGCCCCCGCCGGGGCAGCTGCAGCCCCCGTTCCGTGCAGACACCTCCCCGCAGGCAGCCCCCGGTTCGCCCCGGTCTTTGCCAAAGCTCCCTTTACTGGAGGATAAAACCGAGCTTCCCCCTGCACCGGGGTGAGGTCCCCAGAGCACGCGTGAGTTTCGTGATGGTTTCTGCAGCCCCTGTACGGGATCAGCGGCAGGGAGCTCATCCCCCTCCTCGCATGTGCACGCTCATTTGTGACACTATGGCTGAAAACACACGCCTCAAAAATTATACAAAACAGTTATTTTTATTAAGTCACCTAATTACAAAAATAAATGGAATGGAAGAAAAATAAACAAAAAAAAAAGCAAAAATTCACATCCTAAGAATTGATACATTACAGCAGAAAGCTGGGGAAGCTCAGCTCAGTTGTTGGAATGCCCTGGTGGCTCTGTGGTGCCCAGGACACCGAGCTGTGGTGACACTGTTCAGGTCAGTGGCATCTCCCTTTCAGCTGCACAGCTCGAGCCAAGGCAGAGCCACCACAAAAGGAAAGAAGATGTGCTGAGCTGCTGAACAGCTGCAGACCAAGCACCAAATGTGTTTCTTTGGAAGAAAACTGAGAGAAATCAAGTATTCCTCACTGCTTTCAAGATTTTTTCATTAGACAAAACTAAAAGCCAACATAAACAGTGGTTCCATGTTAGCTCAGACTGCATTAACAGGAATTTCTGTGTAAACACTGAGGAAGGAATCAACTGACTAAAGCATGACACTGCTTCTCTTTGTGGCTTTGAGCAAGTGCTGTCATTGATCCCTCAGTCTGATCAATGTCTGCCTGTTCTTCTTCCAAGGGGGGAACACTGCTCTTCCATAAGGGTCTCCTGGGAGACCTCCTTCCAAATCAAGAGTTCAAGTTGGTAAAGCATTTTGACAGTGAAGACTGTTGTGTAAAAATACTATAAGACTCTTTACAGTAGACCAGAGGTTGTTAGATGCCATCCTGAGAGAGCTTTAAAGCAGCCAGAATGTCAATAACCTTGGGAAGCAGAGTAAAAACCCCAACACGCTCACTGCCTCCACATTTGGCTCAAGTTTATCCCAAAGAAATTCAACTCTCAACACTCACATGGAAACAAACTTCTAAGACTTCTAATAAACTCTACACGGAACTACCACGTTAAAGCAAGCCTGACTCTAATTTGTTATAATGAGATTCACTTTGTGTCTACATAACTCTTAAGGGACAGGAACGCTCCTGGCGAGGTCCTGGCGTGGAGGAAGCACTGCAGCCATGCAGGGAGCAGAGCCCTGCCAGCACAGCTCCAGTGCCTCCTCCCGACAGCAGGAGCCGCCTGCTCAGCACAGCAGGAGGAAGACTTGCAGCAGGGGCCATCCCGGGATGAACCGCGCCGGCGGCAGCAGCGGATCCTCTTCAGGAATGCTCGGCGGGGCCCGCCCCGTGCCCGTTCACGTGGGGGTGCGACGGGGTGGAACTCTGCGAGGTGGCGCCGCTCTGCTCGGCTGTGGCAGCTGCCAGAGGCATCGAGAGGCTCTCGGGGGACAGCGTGGCAAAGTCTTGTCTCCAGTAGGCTTCGCACAGCGGGAGATCATTGCTGTCACACAGACTGTAGCTTTCCAGAACAAACAACCCCAGTGAGGAGAGAGCAGGCGTGGTGACAGAGGAAGGGAGGGATGGAAACGGTGAAGGGAGCAAGACAGAAGCAAAGCATTAAGAAAATAGCAAAAAAAAAAAAAAAAAAAAAAGCTGGATGTAAAGTCTGTGTTCATGAAATCATCCCAAGTCATGTGACACTGGCCTTCCCTAAGACAACCCCCTAAGGGCTGGTCCTAAAATCTCCTGGGCCTGGTGAGGATTGGGGCAATTTTAGAGAACTGTGGCTACAAAATTAAACAGAGGCTCAATTCTAATCCAGACACTCCAAGTATCTGAAAAGATCTAAGCTGAAGTCCTGGCACCCCCAAATATGCAACTTCTGCTACTGATGGGTGAAACATAGACCTTACCCACAATTATTTTACTTGGAATTAGACTGCAGCCTATGTGAGGAAAAAATAGAAATCCTGCTTTAAATTTTACTTCAGAAAAAAAACCTGCCACAATTCTTTTGGGGCCTGTCCCTGTCACAATAAAGAAGAACCCTATTTGCACACCTGCCCTTTCAAAAAAGTGTTCCACAGGTTTGGGTCTTCCATTGAAGATTCCCAGTTTGATTATAAAATACTGACAGCTCCTGCCTTTTCTCAAAGAGCCTGAGCTAACTGTGCTTCTAAAAGCAGCTGGCTGGACTCCAACACTGGATGAACCAGCAGTGTGGGGAAAAAAGGTTTTTAAACAACTGGCTAATGCTTGCCCACTCTGAGGAAAACATAATGTGGAAGGGCCAAAACTAAAAAGAAACATGGAAGGAACTGGAACAAAACCAAAACAAATCCCAAAGAGAAGAAGGAGCTGCACACACAAGAGACACCCAAGACAAAGTGAGTGCTGGAGCAAAAAGCAGCTTGCATTCAGAGAAAAACAAACCCAGTGGGTCAAGTGATTTTGTTGTTGCAGCTTTATTTACATTTGTAATGTATGGACTGATGCTTAGGAAAATATTTTAAGTATAGAAATATGAGACAGTTCATATTGCACAAACATGAAACATGTGAGATTTAACCCCACACTCAGGACAGCTCCTGTGATCTCAGAGGAGGGAGCAATGGAACACAAATGCAGGTCTGGGGGTTAGGATGAGAGAGGGCAAGCTGGACTTGCAGTTACCACTTTGGGGAACAAGCACACAAAGCACTAGGTGCAAGCTGAGCTCTTTTCTGGCAGCATCACCCAGCTGGCTTTGCAGGAGAAGTGAGAAGGCAGTGGTGTATATCTGGGGCTTCTGTAAAATCCCTTGGAAGATCAGTCCCCAGCACAGTGGAGCTGGGTTCAGTTAACAAAGACCATCAGGACTGAAGCAGAACTACAACTCCTGTTCTGTCATAGACCTCCCAGGAGAACCTGACCACATCATGGCAGGGGAGCTGCTAACCACATCTCGGCTGTGTCAGAAGCATGACTGCTTCTCCTGCTGCCCCACTTAGAACAGTTTCAGAGTCTCAGCTCCACCTCTCAGCTAACACTCCCCAAAGTCAGGCTCAGTGAGCAGCTCTGCACAGCTCAGGAGCACTGGCCAGCCTGCTGCTGTGTCCTGGGAGGGCTCCTCGGGGCGTGGAAGGGACTTCACTACTCCCCTGAGGCACCCAGCCAGTCTGAGGGCAGAGGGACAGCTCTAGAAAACTACTTGATCACAGGGCAGGAAAACAAAGATTCCTGCAGGACAATCTTCTTGGGTTTCAAGGACTTGCTTTTGGGTCTCATCAAAAGCCCCATGTGCACATATAAAAAGCCTGGCAAACACCTGCCCAAGCATTCCCAGGACAGCAAGGAACAGCCCTCTGGGGGCAAACAGGCTCTTGTGTTGACAGCCACCGAAACATGGCCGTGACATAACAGAAACCCTTTCCCCCACATTAGACAATAAGATTTCATTAAAAATATTGTAGTATTCTAATTATAAAAGGACTTTGAATAAATCACTGTTTCTGTATTTACACAGACACAATTTCTTTGGTGCAGAAAAAGACAGGAAAGAGCACAGGAAGGGAAGAAGCAAACGACCAAGTGCTACATGATGACAAAGGGCCAGATCACAGCTCTGCAGAGCTGACAGGTTTCCTCACCTCGTGACCCATAAGATAGAGCAGGAAGGCAAATCCATCTGATGTACACCAAGATTTGTGCTTCCATATTAGCTCTGCCAGCAAGGGTTGCTTTATGTGGTACCTCCAAAACTACAGATGTCAGCAACTAGGTGGAACTAGAGGTTCCACCTCCAAGATCCTGAGAAAATTATTTCTTCTTCCCATGGAAAATGGTCTCCAATTGCAGCCACTTGCACTGGCCCACTGTGGTGTCCTGACCTCAACATTTCCAAACTTTGCAGGATTTCTCCAAAACTGCAGATGTCAGCAACTAGGAACCTGTGTGATCTTAGAGCCCCATCTGATGTACACCAAGACTTGTGCTTCCATGTTAGTTCTGCCAGCAAGGGTTGCTTTATGTGGCACCTGGGGCCAGGCAGGTGAACAGACCATGCCAGCATGGCCAGAACCTGTGTGATCTTAGAGCCCCACACCCCTCAGTCCAAAAGTGGGAGTGACCAGCACACAGAGGTGGCAGTCTCGGGACAGGGTGAGGGAAGCATGTCTGGCACACGTGGGGCACTCTCATCCCACACCACATCCCTCTGGATAAGCTCACTGCTATGTCATGGACCTAGCAACACCTGCACAGGTGATTGGGTTTGTGATCATCACAACCTCCTCAAAAAACTGAATAAAGTTGGAAAAACAACTCTAAACTTTTACCTCTAAGCTGTGTCATATTATTATCTTTTTCCTCTTAAAATACATATATTACTCATAAACAATGGCCTTACTTTCAAAGATATTGAGCAATTTAGTTGACTTAACTGGGTTATAGGCATTCAGCATTCTTAGAAAAATGCAAAAGGCAAACATAGAAAACCTGGTCAGTAAAATTTTAAGTAAAATTTTTTAAAGTTTGTTTAAAAGTCCTAGAATTATTGCACTGATTTCACTTAGCTTGGAAAGTGCAGCCAAAATAACCAAGTTTAAATTTGTTTTCTTCTATTTTAATTAACTAGAAGTGCTGGAGTGCGTGACAAAAAAAAGAAAATAAAGTGTCTGAATTCTCTAAAGTCTGTTTGCTAAATAAGAGGCTTTTAAAAATATTAAAAATCCCACAAACAAATCCGTAATAAGTCATTCCTTAGAAAATCCTATCACAATACTTCATTATTGAATGAAACTGAGCAAGTTTTTCTGCTCCTTGCAAATGCTGACCCCAGCAGGACGGGAGGCAGCTGGGGGCAGTGGACTGAAGGAAAAGGCACAATGTGTGACCAGGTCACTTGTGAAAGGACTCACCACGAAGGTGAGGTGACACCAGCTGGCATCAGCAAGCTGGTATCTGCAGGGAGAGAGCCAGAGGCTCCTTTAGAGGCATCTCCCCCAGGGAAATTTATCTTCTTTTCTAATGATTGCAACAGAAGCCTAAGGAAATTACCTATCAAACCTGGGATGCTGTGAACACCTCCTTCACCAGGATATCTACAAGGAAAAGGCAGTTGCTTTAGCTGAAGAAAAAAAAGTTTGACCTAATTAAAAGCAGGACTGAAAAATTTTTGGGAACATTCTCAACACCTATACTCTAAGGGCTATTTGATGGTCTGGACTAACTACCCCAAAAAGGCCTGGAGTTGTAAGGCAGAGTCCACTGCCCTATTTGTACCTGGAAGAGTAATATTCTTCTTCTAGCTCGTACAGGTCAATGGAGATCTCATCCCGCAGTGCAATCAGCTTCTTGTCACACTCCTCCTGCAGACTCTTCAGCTGCTGGTTGCGCTGGTTGATGGCCTCATTCACAGAGGGGAAATCATTGAGGATCAAGAACTGCTTCAGGTCGGACACAAGCTTCATCAGGGACTCGCCAGCTCGGACCTTGCAGCAGCGAGAAAAATCACACATGAGAACAGGGCTTTGCTCCAGTTCCAAGATCTCCCAAGTCAGCCCAAACTTTGCATAAAAACTCACACAATATGAGGATTGTGACAGAATTCTGACCCAACCTTCCCTAACCATGAAGTTACTCTCCTGGCAGCAGTCCTTGGGAGTGTTATGAAGATCCAAAAATGAACCCAGCAGCCACTGTAGGATGTGCTGCTCACAGTGCTACTCACAATATTTGCAGCTCGGACATGCATCTCGTAGTTATCTTGTTCACCCTGGGTTGCTCGAGAAACTTGAGTTTCGTCCTCGATCTAAAGAAAAAAAAAGTATACAAATCCACCTTTACATATTTAAAATTCAAATAGACAATTACTATGTTATAAGGTACAATATATGGGAATGTATGTGTGGATATGTGTGTGGATTTCCTATAGATGTGGAAACGTGTGCGGATTTCCTATGGATGTGAAAACGTGTGCGGATTTCCTATGGATGTGGAAATGTGTGTGAATTTCCTATAGACTGGAAATGTGTCTGGATTTCCTATACATGTGGAAATGTGCATGAATTTCCTACAGATGTGAAACAAGATCACACATGATACATGTGAAATTCCCATCTGTATGTGAATTAGTTCAATTCACACAGTATCCAAGGCCAGGTTGAACAGGGCTTGGAGCAACCTAGTCTGATGGAGGGCGTCTTTGCCCATAGCAGGGGATGGAACCAGACGATCTTTAAGGTCCCTTTAAAGCCTTAAACATTCGGGGATTCTACGAAAGGCTCTCCCCTCACAGCCCCTTCTTCCTCGCGTACCCCCGCCTTTCTCCGCTTAGCACCCGGGGTGCTCCCAGGGGGGCGGCCGGCCCGCTCAGGCCCACCTTGGCGGTTTTGATGATCTCGGTGAAGTTGTCCATGATGGACTTGACATCGTCCTTGAGGCGTTTGTTGTAGGACTGCAGCAGGGTCTCCTTGCTCTGGGGCAGCACCCGGGGCTGCGCCATGGCCGCGCCCTCCCCTCACGGCCCCGCGCTCTCGCGAGACCTCGCGAGATCTCGCGCGCCGTAAGATCTCCCGGCATGCCCCGCTCCGCCTTTCTCTCCCGCCGCCCAAGATGGTGAGTGACGGCAGCAGCGCCGGGGCTGTGGGGCTATCCGCCGCCATCCGCGGCCGCCCGCTGTCATCTGCCGCCGCCGATGGGCCGCGGCAGCGCCGTGAGGGTGCTGGGCTGGCGGGGGAGGCGGTGGAGCGGTGCCCGATTTGCGGTGATGGGGGAAGGCCGCGTATGGGCCTGGCAGTGCGGGCCCGGAGGCTGCGGCTGCTGCCGGCTCGGGCGTTCCCGGGGTACGTCGGGTTCTGGTGGTCCGTAACGCGCCGTGGGGGTATCGGCTGCTCTCGGGGAAGAGATCATCACGCTCGTTTTAATCCTGTTCCCTCTCGGGGTCCTTGTAAGTGTAAAGCGAAGAATTTCCTCTCTCTCTGGGCGAGCATGGGAGGCCAGGCTGGTGAAGTGCTTGGGAAAATTAACGCATTTCTTTGGTGGGCTGGTAAATTTTCCAAACACGCAAGTTTTGGAGGCAAAAGAAGGCAGAGTGTTTTTCTTGTTTGCAGCCGAAAGGAAAGAAGGCCAAGGGCAAGAAGGTGGCACCGGCCCCTGCTGTAGTCAAGAAGCAGGAGGCCAAGAAGGTTGTCAATCCCCTCTTTGAGAAGAGGCCCAAGAACTTTGGCATCGGTGAGTAAGTGGATATTTTGGGATAGTTGCTCCTATGATTTTTCTTGTTCAATGAACAGATGTCTAAGTTATAAACATTAAAAACCACTGCAGAGTTTGTGCAGTGCTGTTTTTGTACGAGGCGCAGATGATGTGAAAGAATATTTGCTATCTGAGTGGTCGTGCTGACACTTCACCACCAAGATCACTGATGCTCCTGCGGCCTTGCCGTGCTGCTGCTCTGGATTTGGGGCAGCCCTGAGCTAAAGGCTGTGTTTTTTTAGGACAGGATATCCAGCCCAAGCGTGACCTCACCCGGTTTGTGAAATGGCCACGCTACATTCGGCTGCAGCGCCAGAGGTCCATCCTCTACAAACGCCTAAAGGTGCCTCCTGCCATCAACCAGTTCACCCAGGCCTTGGACCGCCAGACAGGTGAGGATGTGCCCCACAAGGTTCTCTTGGCTTGGGTTGTAAATGGGATGTGCCTCAGAAAAGGGGAGAGAAACCAAAATGAGCCTTAACAAAGGTAAGCTGGGCTGTGTCTGCAGAAGTGTTTTAGGGAGGCTTTGATAGTGACCAGGGTGGTGTCAAAATCAGTTTGCTGGCTTCAACCTTAGATTGCTGCTGTGTACCCTGAAAAGGGATACAGAAAATACCCAAGTTTTATTTACTGACCCAAATCCTGCATTAAATCTTAACTGTGATTCCATTCTTCCAGCTTGATGTCCCCACAGTGATATAAACAGATTGCTTGAGACATCTATGGGAGTGCAGGTTTTAGGGGAAAACTGGCACTGAAGGAAGAAGGGATTTAGTGGTCTCCTGTGAATGCAAAAAACTTTGGACTTGTGTAGAATAACTTCCTCCTCATGGATGCTCCTTGCTTTAAAAGATCCACACTGTGGGGGTGCACAGGCATTTCCTCATCCAGTCAAGGAGCTCTCAGTGCCATCAGAGCTGCATGTAAATGGGTGCTCCTCTCTTGGACTGTGCAGATGATGATCATTTTTTGCTGTGAAAAAAAGTGATGACAACCACCAAGATCGCTGATGCACTGCATTATTTTTTTAAGAAAGAACACGTAGATTTTCAGGTCATGCAACTAATTAGCAGGTGTTCTCTTCCAGCCACGCAGCTTCTGAAGCTGGCACACAAATACAGGCCTGAAAGTAAGCAAGAGAAGAAGCAGAGGCTACTGGCTCGTGCCGAGCAGAAAGCTGCAGGGAAGGGAGATGCTCCAACCAAGCGGCCACCAGTCCTCCGAGCAGGTAACTTTGTACCTGAGCTGATGGAATATGAGAGTGTGGCACTTTGTGAGAGGGAAAACTGATGGAAGAGTTGTTTCTTCGACCAGCCTGGACAAGCTATGGCAATGATGTTATGAATTTCTTCACCTGAGCTCAAAGTGAAGAGCAAAATAGACGAGCTTTTTAACCCTGAGCTTTAGCAAATTGTCCATGAAATGCCTTTGTGCCACTGATGTGAGAAGTTTTTGTAACTTCCATAGTGATGCTGTGCTGTGGAATCAGAGTTGGCTTGCAAGAAAGCTCTGAAAATGGACTGAGAGGAATCAAAGCTTATCTAGAATTTGTTTTTCAGGTATTAATACTGTCACAACTCTGGTGGAGAACAAGAAAGCTCAGCTTGTTGTTATTGCCCACGATGTAGACCCTATTGAGGTGAGCATGTTACAGGCTACCTGTGTAACTTCTGCTGGGGTCAGAAGTGTTTTTAAGGGGAAAATGGAATTCAGGACAATCTACATGAAGGAGAATGCACAAAAAAAATACACATTTGCCAGAACTGGTTGCTTGTGCATGTTTGTAATTGTCCTGGTTGGACAGTGAGGCTGGGCCCTTGCAATGATGTTTTGAATTTCTTCACCTGAAGCAGCAGTGAAGAGCAAAACGAGCTTTTTAACACTGAGCAATTGGCACAGCCCAGGCTGACAGCCAGCACAAAGGGATGTTCTCCTCAATAACTCAGCACTCCCTTTCAGCTGGTGGTTTTCCTGCCAGCCCTGTGCCGCAAGATGGGAGTTCCCTACTGCATCATCAAGGGCAAAGCCAGGCTGGGCAGGCTGGTCCACAGGAAGACCTGCACCTCCGTGGCCTTCACCCAGGTTAACCCGTAAGTGTTCTGGGAGCTCACCTGATTGTCTTGTGGAGAAAGCAAAGTGCCCTAAGAACAGACTCTAGGGCAGGTGGGTAGCAAACTTGGGTCTCTCTGAAATAGTAACATTTAAATGCCACCTTGTAGTGTCTGTTAAAAATGTCTATCAAATCCTGAAGGTGCAGATTATTTTGGTTTACCAAAAGGGTGCTTACTCAGAATGTGCACTCCTCAGATTTTAGAGGGTTAACCCTTTATAAGTGATGCTTTTGCTTAACCTGAAAAGTTGGGTTGTCACTAGAAGCTCTAAAATTCTATGGCAAAATATTAATGGAAAATCAAGTCTCTAAAGGAACTAAAACTGTCATCAACAGGGAGGATAAAGGAGCCCTTGCAAAGCTGGTGGAGGCTGTCAAGACCAACTACAATGACAGATATGATGAGGTAATATTCTCTGTGCTGCTGGCCTTTTTACACTGTTAACATTCCCAGAAGAAAGAAATGGGACATAATATCAGTTTACACTTGGCTGTGTTACACCTAGTTTTGCTTACAGTGTATCCAGATTCTTTATCTGATGGGGTAACATGTGAAAGCAGTGACCAGATTAGAAGGAAACAACAGCTTCTGCTACCTAAATTCCATATCCCAAGTCCAGAAGTTAAGGCTTTGCTGAATCCAATATCCCTCATTGGGAAAGACTTTAAACTTTTCTCTTTGCTGCCCCAAAATGTAGTGGAATGCTTGAAATGTGCAGGACTTTTTAGCTGAGGGAGCTCTTCCCCTTGTGCAGAATTGAGTGCCACAGTGGGAGATGGAATGAGGTCTCTAACTTGTTGTCCCTTCCTTGCAGATCCGTCGTCACTGGGGCGGGAATGTCCTGGGTCCAAAATCGGTGGCTCGCATTGCGAAGCTGGAAAAAGCAAAGGCTAAAGAGCTGGCTACAAAGCTGGGCTGAAGATGTACTGCATTGCACCGTGTTTTCTGTACATAATAAACCCCAGCTGTTCCAGTGGTCTCTGTTCATGGGAGTGTTCAAGGCACAGTGGCATTGCTGTGCCTTCCATCCAGTGACAGACAGAATAGTGTTGGGCAGAAACGGCTGCACAGCGCTGGTTATTACTTACCTTGGAATAGAATAAGGAACACTTCCTTAATTACTAGTTCTGTGTAGTATCTCTGTTGATTGCATAGCCCAGCAGCTCAGCTGCACATGGGATTTTGAAGCTGATGGGGCTGGGCTACTTCTGGCTTTTAAGCCTGGCTTGGTTTTGCAAATCTAAATTGCCTCTTGGCAGTGAGGGCACACTGAGGGGGGAACAATCAAGACTCCTCAGTGCTGACTTGGTCTGGTGGCACTGTGGAGGCTACCAAGGCTCCAGCTGTGGTAGTTGCTTGTTCTTGCCAGCCCTCATCCTCTTGCAAAACCCTGGGCTGCCTTCCCCACCTGAGTGTCCACAGTAACCTCTAATTGAGGTTTACTGCTGTTCCATGGAAGATGCATGATGCAAGTGTCACAAGGCAAAGACCTGGAGGTCTTTATTTATTCTGAAACTTCTGTGAGCCATTCCTGACTTCAGGGAGGCCTACTTGAACAACCAACCATGTTAGAAAAATGTATTATTGTGATTACTATTGAAGTTCAGTGCTCCCAAGCTGCAGCCAAATCACAGTGGTGGGAGCTCAGTTTGCAGGGGTTGCTTAAAGTCTATTTGCAGCTTGATAACGTTTGTTGAAACTGCTTCGGAATTCCAGGTGCTTCAGTTATTTATGACTGATCAGGCTCCTGTCATCCATAAAAGTGTTCTTGACTGTAGCACAAAGATGTTTCTTCCCCTCACAGGGGAAGCTTCTGTATAAATTTCTTATACCACAGGAAGGAAGTTGCAGCACACAAACCATACCTGTGAGAGAAAATCATACGTTGGCACCTTTCCAGGGTGGACTGGGCCTCCCTAAGACAGCTGCAATAACCAAGTCAAACCACCTGGCACAAGCTAGTTAGGTTCAAAGTGGGCTTTTGTAGCTCAGGAGCTCCTCCAGGCATTCCAGAGCAGCTCGGGCAGGGCTCCCAGGCAGGCTGGTCCCTTACCAGGTGACAGTGTACTGCATGTGTTGTGCTCATTCCTTACCAGGTGACAATGTACTGCATGTGCTCGTTCCGCAGGCTCACCCTGGTCTGGCCCCCGATGGGCCCCCCTGGGACTGTGCTTCCTGTGGGGACAACACAGCCAAGTTAAATCCTTATCTGCACAGTGTGGAGCTGCACTGTGTGTAAGAGGGGAAGAAGGTGATTAATCTGATGGACAACCTGCTTTCCCTCAGGCAGTGGTGTTCCCAACTTCACAGAATCCCAGAATAGCTTGGGTTGGAAAGACCTTAAAGCTTATCTCATTCTACCCCCTGCCATTAGCAGGGACACTTTCCTCTAGACCAAGCCCTGTCCAACCTGGCCTGGAACACTTCCAAGGATCCAGGGGCAGCCACTGCTGCTCTGGGCCACCTGTGCCAGGGCCTCCCCACCCTCACAGGGAAGAATTCCTTCCCAATATCCCATCTAACCCTGCCCCCTGGCAGTTTGAAGCCACTCCCTCTTGTGTTATCTTTGTTGCTCCTGACAAAAGTCATTCTCCAGCTCTCTAGCTTTCAAAACAGTGGGCTGGCAGAACACAGGAAGAGAACTGAGGGAAAGGGAGGGAGAGTGATGTAAATTGGATATGGGGCTGGGTTACTCTGTGACTTACTGAAATCTGCATCAATGAAGATGGGCTCAGCACCAGTCACCCTGGCCATGGCCTCCAGGTCCCGGTAATGCCAGCGGTTTTTTTCAATGTTATTTTCAGGCACAAAAGGTTTCCTTTTTTCTGTTAGTCTCACCACCCCTGTGAGATCAATCTCATCTTCAATCTGAGGAGGAGTGCAGAAATAAATGTTTCAAGATTGATTTTATATTCTGATACATCAAGTTCATCAAGGAAAATGTGGCACCTGAAAGGTCTGAGCATAAACGAAGTGGTTCCCTGCAGTAGGGCAGTGCTGTAACACAGCAGGGAAAAAAGAACAAGAACAGCTCCTTGTTCATAAACCACATTATTTACTTAACAAAAAGGTGGGAAACAAAGATTTATTGTCTTTGGAAAGTGCAATGACTAATTAAATCATGTATGTTGAATCAGTATATCAATGCTGAACATAGCTCCTGCCTTTCTGGGTTAGTGATGGTGCCTCTGGGTAACCAAGGGGCACAAAGTAACACCCCCCATTCCCTGGATCCCCCTTACCTGTCCCTTCAGCCTGGTCTCTGGGTTCAATTTATTCCTGGGCACAAATCCTCGGTTGACTAAAATTGTGACCCTAGAGTTACATAAAGAAGCACTGCTCAGGAGTGAAAGGGAATTTATTCCTGCTGCTGCCTAGAACTAAAGACCAATGAAAGAAGCAACCCACATATTTGCTGTCACTTTTGCTGTCACCTGAGTGCACATTATAAAGGAATTTAAATTTAATTTCACACTGAGCCTCAGTGATGTCACAGACAAAGATGCCTTTTAAGGCAGGGAAATAGAGGTTTGTTATTAGGAAGAAGTGTTTTACGGAAAGGGTGATAAAGTTCTGGGGAGCTGGTGGAGTCACCATTCCTGGATGTGTTTAAAAACAGACTGGATGTGGCACTGGGTGCCATGGTTTAGTTGAGGTGTTGGGACATGGACTGGACTCGATCTCTAAGGTCTCTTCCAACCTGGTCATTCTGTGAATTCTGTGAGTGATAGATACAAACCCAACCACCAGGATTCAGATTTTCCAAGGAGAAGTGAGTGCTCCCACGGAGCAGGACTCTCCTAACTCACCCGAGCTCTGTGCAGTAGAAGGGGGTGACGACGTTGGCTCCGTTCTCCGGGCGGGATGTGATCCTCCCAGCTTCCCGCGCTTCCCGCTCGGGGTCCAGCAGCGAGCGGGGCAGGATGTAGAGCTCCTTGGAGTGGTCAAAGCGCCCTCTGACCTGCACAGGTCTGTACTCCAACTCCTTCAGTTCCATGGGGCTGCATGGAACAAGAGGAAAACAAAATTATGGCTGTGCTAGGTGAATTCAATCAGGAGATTTTATTGTGGGATTCTCCTTTTTCCTAATGGTTTGCTCTGCATGGAGCCTGTTGGCACACAGAGAGAGAAGACAAACAGCTCATGGAATATGGCTTAATATATTTCAACTGTCCCAGAGAATCAATTAGAGATGATCAGGAGCATGCAGGGAAAAGCTCTTTTCCACAGTATCACAGAGCAGGTGGCCTCACTGGCTGTGCATCCAGCCATGAGAAGTTTCTTTCCCATCCCAGATCATGAAATCCAACAACTGAGCCCTTCTGAGGGCTGTGCCAGGTGACCAAGTGACCTTAAAAAATCTCTCTCACATCTGACACAACTGTTCCACAAGTAGGGCAGGGCCTGCTGTTGCTCCAAGACTCTCTGTTGCAGTAAAAATTCTTTGGGATACCACAGACACCCAAATCCTCTTTCCCCAGCAGGATTAAAAATGCTATGAATTACATCCCACATTCTCCTGAACAGAGATTCATCCTTCCCCATGCATTTAGGGGAACTGACATATCCTTTTACTAAAAATAAAAAAATTATCAGGATCTCTTTCTAATTTGCTGACACATCCCAATTTCCATTGCATCCCTTCATTTTCATGCAGGTCAGTTCAGCACAAGCTCATTAGTTCATGGTCCATATAAAATATTCCCAGTCAGTGCTCTGTAGACAACAAACCATCCCTGTTTCCATACTCTAATGTCAGAGGGATGGGATCTGCTTGGATTCTTGATGCCAGCTGTGCAATCAAATCTAATTTCCACTTGCGCCGCTGAACCTGGAAATAAAAAACACAAAATGCACTCCTTAGGGTAGAACAGAGCAACATACCAAGCCCAGCAAGCCTTAAAATCTTGGTCATAATTTTCTCATCAGACCTGGCCAAATCAGGGTAATTTGAGATATGAAAATAGAGGCTACTGAATTTGAGGAAATATTTATGCTATAATAAAAGTGTAAAAAAAAAAAAAACTTCCTTTAAAGATTTACAAGAGGACACTTGGAAAACAGAAATGTAAAATAACAGCAAATCGTTAAACCTGCCTGTTGTATGAGCTAGATCAAACAGATGGAAAAACTTGACAGTCCTCAAGTGCTCATTTTTTGAAAAAATGAAATATTTATTTGTACCTGCCATGTGCCAAGACCAAACGTGGTCAGAGGGACAAGGAGAAGGCCCCACTTCAGCAAGGTATCCTCTCCAGATGTGCCAGCAGCTGCTGTAGAACTTTGTGGTCTGCAGAACCTCAAACAAGCATCTACAGAAAACCAGAAAGAGAAACAGGATTCAGAGAAGAGATGCTAAATTCCTGCAAGAAATATTACATCTTGGTGCTAGGGTGAAACAGGGCAGAAGCCCAAACAAATATTTTCTTACCTTTAGTCTTTTGAACCAGACCAGAACCTCCTTTAGTTAGAGGGCATCCAAAAACTGTTCTTCTGATCAAGCACTGTGATACCTACACAGAATAAGAAAGATCCTTTGCAATGTTGCTGCTTTATAAAACTTGTATTTAGGTGATATCAATGATTGATGAGTATGTGAAACATTGTTTATCCATTGATTTAAGTCTCAAATGAGCAACTGCCTGTGAAACACTATGGGTTGGGCTATAATTTAAATGAAACAAGATAAAATTTCTGTTACAGAGCTGCCTACAGCAGAGCAATGAAATTCCATCCATGCTATCAGCAAACACACAACAGCTTTATCTATTCCTGACAGAAACAAAGGGCTATAGGGGACAGGATCAGGGGACAGGACAAAGGGATGGGATGAGGGAATGGCATGAAGAGACAGGATCGAGGGACTGGATCAGGATGAGGGGACAGGATGAGAGAACTGGATCAGGGGACAGAATGAGGAGACTGGATCAGGGGACAGGACAAATAGGATGAAGAGACAGGATCAAGGAACAGGATCAGGATGAGTGGACAGGATGAGGAGACTGGATAAGGGAACTGGATCAAGGGACTGGATGAGGAGACGGGATCAGGGGACAGGATGACTGGACATGATCAGCGGACAGGACAAAGGGATGGGATGAGGGAATAGGATGAAGAGACAGAATCAAAGGACAGGATCTGGATGAGGGGAGAGGATGAGAGAACTGAATAAGGGAGTGGATGAGGAGAGTGGATCAGGACAAGGATGAGGGGTCAGGATCAGAGGACAGGATCAGGGAACTGAATCGGGACAGGATGAGGGGACGGGATCAAAGGGCTGGGTCAGGGAACTGAATCGGGACAGGATGAGGGGACAGGATGAGGGGACAGGATGAGGGGACGGGATGAGGGGACGGGATGAGGGGACAGGTTGAGGGGACAGGATGAGGGGACGGGATGAGGGGACGGGATGAGGGGACAGGTTGAGGGGACAGGATGAGGGGACGGGATGAGGGGACGGGATCAGGGGACGGGATGAGGGGACGGGATGAGGGGACAGGTTGAGGGGACAGGATGAGGGGACGGGCTGGAAGGGCCAGATCAGGGAACTGAATCTGGACAGGATGAGGGGACAGGTTGAGGGGACAGGATCAGGGAACTGAATCGGGACAGGATGAGGGAACAGGTTGAGGGAACAGGATCAGGGAACTGAATCGGGACAGGATGAGGGGACGGGATGAGGGGACGGGCTGGAAGGGCCGGATCAGCGGCTTACCCGCCCGGGCCCCGCTGCCCCGAGCCCGCCCCGGGCCCGGCGCTCCCTCAGCAGCCGGGGCGCCGCCCGCAGCAGCGGCAGCGCGGCCATGGCAGCCCCGGCCCGGCCCCGCCCCGCCCGGCCCGGAACGGGAAGCGCGGCCGGGCCCGGCCCCTCGCCATGGCCGAGCCGGAGCTGCCCGAGGCGGAGCGGCTGTTCCTGAGGCAGCACCCGCTGCTCAGCCCCGCGGGGCCCGGCAAGGTGCGGCCGTGTGAGGGCTGGGGGGCACCGTGAGGCTCCTGAGGGGATGGGGCCGCCCCGCCGAGCGGCACCGCGTGGTACCGGCGGGCCCGAGGGGCTTGTGCAGCGCTGGAAGGGCGAGGAGCGGAGCGCTGCTGTGCCCTGGGCTGGGCACGGGAAGGATGATCAGACACGGGAAGGGGCTGCCCGGGGTGTGGTGAAGGCACGGGAAGGGCGATCAGACACTGGAAGGGGCTGCCCGGGGTGTGGTGAAGGCACGGGAAGGACGGTCAGACACTGGAAGGGGCTGCCCGGGGTGTGGTGAAGGCACGGGAAGGGTGATCAGACACTGGAAGGGGCTGCCCGGGGTGTGGTGAAGGCACGGGAAGGATGATCAGACACGGGAAGGGGCTGCCCGGGGTGTGGTGAAGGCACGGGAAGGGTGATCAGACCCTGGAAGAGGTTGCCCGGGGTGTGGTGCAGCCCCCATGCCTGCAGAAGCACTGCGTGCCGCGGCGTGGTTGGCAAGGTGGGGATCGGCCGTGGGTTGGACCCGATGGTCTCAGCAGGTTCTTTCCATCCGGATGGATTCTGAGATTCGGTGGGTTAAACCCCTGTGTTTCCTGATCATTAATGTTGTTTTCAGGTGAGGTGCAGGCTGACAGGACATGAGCTGCCCTGTCGCCTGTCGGAGCTGAAGGCTTACACCAGCGGAAAGAAGTACCAGCGGCTCACCAAGGCAGCCAAAGAGTTCGACTATGGCACATTTGAGCCCCACATTGTGCCCAGCACGAAGAATTTGTACGTATTTTCCCTCCTGTGTTGTGCTTTACACTTTGTTCAATCTCAGACATAAAGGCTTTACAAAGTTCTTAGGTATTTATGAATTTGGGGAGACTGGGAAAGGCTTTATAAAGTATTTATCAACTTTGAGCAACTTGCAGTGCTTGTAACTGAAAAGTTCTGGAGTCACAGCGCACTTTAACTCTGTTGCTGGTCCTTTCTGTGTCTGTCAGACACCAGCTGTTCTGCAAGCTCACCCTCAGACACATCAACAAGCTTCCAGAGCACGTCCTGCGTCATGTCCAAGGGAAACGTTACCAGAAGGCCCTGAAAATGTGTAAGTAGCTTTTCTGAAGCTGTACCAGGCAGCATGTCTTTCCCAAGCTGTTGAGGTTCCAGTGGATCTCTCTGAAGTGGGTGGCACAGCTTTGTTTAAATTGATAGCAGTGTGTTACTGTGTCCTCCTCAGCTAGGAAGGAAGGTCTCAGATGTAGGGAGCAATTGGCTTCTAGCAAATACCTTGGAACAGCCTTCCTTAAGAGAATCAGCTCTGAAACTCCCCCAGGGAGTGTGATTCATGTGTCCAGCACAATCTGTGTTAACATCTTCCCTGGTCCATAGTGTTGCTGTAGATGTATATTTGGAGCATGCTGGACTTTTGAGTTGCATTTCCTACAAGCTTGAGCTGGGAATGGAAGGACTCAGGGGCTGGGCAGCTGGTCAGTGCTGCCTGATCTTCTCTCTTAGATGAGGAATGCCAGAGGGAAGGAGTGGAGTACGTCCCTGCCTGCCTGAGGCAGAAGAAGCAGCGGGCACAGCACCCTGATGACCAAATGAACGGGAGCAGGCAGCCTCACAGGAAAGAGGAGTTCTGGGAGCCAAAGTCCAGCGAGGAGGATGGAGAGGAGACAGATGACAGCATGAGTGACCTGTACCCACGTGAGTGAGAACCTTGGTGTCATCCATGGCCTCAAGGGAGTTGCTTGGTTAATTGTCTCTTGGTTTCGTTACACTGCTGCTTGATGCTGGTGTGCCAGAGGCACCTGACTTCATCCAGTTGGGAGTCCTTGGGTTTTAGAAAAGCTTACCACCACCAAATAAGAAATAGTCAATGCTAATAACAAGTTGGATCATGCAAGGTGTGAGGGAAGGGATATGAGATCTGCTGGGATTTGCTGTTTTAGAAATCTCCACTTTCCTTGTTTTCTCAGCAAATCCTGGACAGAAGGTGGTCAGGCCGTTCTGCTTAGATCTGGAGGTGCAAATCCATCTTGATGCAGGAGCAGAGGTGTAACATTTGGCACCACCTGTGCTGAATAGAAAGCACTAAGGCACATTTCCAATAAAACACCAGCGTGTTTATTTCCCAAGTATTTCAGTAGTGACACGTGGTGACTGAAAGCAGCTTTAAAGCAAAGCGAGGGGAGGCAGAGCCTGCGTGCACAGGGAACTGATTTTGAGCTGAATCTTTTTTAGCTGCGCTCTTCCCAGAAAAAAACCCATCAGCTCCAGAGCCCACAAAGGGCAGCGATGACTTCGTGACAGACAGCGAGGACGACGGGGCCAAGCAGAACGGAGAGCACGGGGCAAGGAAGGACAGCAGCAGAGCAGCTGGCAAGAGAGGAAAGGTGGGAGTCATCCCACTGCCTGTGCAGCTGGGATCCCAGCCCGTAGGTGTGCCAGCTATTCCTGTCTGGGAACCAGCAGAAGGTGCAAAGCTGTTCAGAATAGATTTTTCCCTGTGTGCCAGACAGTGACTTGCATCCCGAGGTGTGAATTCCTGCCAGGCAATATTTATCCTGGCTGGGGTAGTGAGGGATGTTCCTGCCTGTACAAAGAGCTCATCTAGGGTGGGATCCTGCCCCACACCATTGTGGAAGGAAAGCTGATGTGTATCCTGTGGATACTGTAATTGTTCTCAAAATATCCAAAAACTTAAACTTTTGCAGTCACAGAGTCTCTCTAGACCATTTTTCTGCTACTTTTGAGGCACTACCTTACTTTATAAAAAATGTGTCAAATTAAAAAGTTAGGGCTGGATAAAGTTTGGATTCATTGCTGCAGGGAGCCTGTCAGTTTGTACCTAATGAAACCATCAGAAAGGGCTGCTGAGCTGCAGGATCCTGGCTTCATGAGCAGACTTGGGCTCATTCTGGCTCCTGAAGGAGATCACACTCAGTTTCTGTTTAAGCTGTCTCAGGCAAGGCTTGATCTGGATGTTGGAAATAAGCTGATTGACTTTTTTTTTTCTCTACAGAAACAGACAGGCCCTTTAAAGAAGAAATTCAAGAGCCATCACCGAAAACCCAAAAACTTCAAGAAAGCAACCAATGGGAAATAAATTCTATGATAAATAACCAGGATTGAAGCATGTTGTGTAACAATTCCAGTGGGAGCCCAGGATGGAGTATCTGCCCATTCCAGTTAACTGTGACAGGTGTGGAGGGGAATAATGGGGTGGAGTTAAGTTGCATTCCAAAAGCTTCAAGTCAGCATCACACTGAGGGAAGGATGTCTGCTGCAGTCAAGTCCAGATAGCTCAGTTTTTTCCAGAAAGTTGGTTTTTGTTAGGCAGGAAAGCACAGCAGCTCAGTGGTGGAGTATCACCACCCACACACGCCAAGTGGATACAAAGATGCCATTGTTTTATTTTGATTGTTTTCAAAAATCAAAACATTTTCAAACACAACTAAGGTACAAAATACAGCATAAAATGAGAATTTATATTTTTTTTTTTCCACATAGAAAGCAAAAATATATTCAGAATGAATTCCAGAACACTTTGCAGAGCCAATTGGTAGCTGACATCCTGCTTGTGAGAGCTTCTCAGCCATGGGGAGAGGTCACTGAATTTCTGGGAGATGCACAAGTACAGCAGTGTATGTAGGAAACCAGAATCTTCTGCATCAGGACTCACAGTTAATAAGTCTGCACGTTGTGCTGCCTAGAAGTAATGGGTAATGCCCTCCACCTAACTGTGCCCCTGGAATACTGAAGTATTCCTGCTGCAGGGAACAGTAACAGTTCCTTTTCTAGGGTCTTTTGTTGGAAAAGGGACTTGATTTTCGCAGAGGAAACTGGTCAATATTTCAGACTAGTCTGTCATCCAGCTCCTTAGTTACACAGGACACAAGGAAGTTGAGAAAGACAAGGGGCTGCTTGCAGGAGCAGTTTCTGTCATTTATAAATACTATGAACATCAACAGCAGTTCAGGTATCTGAGAGTGGCTGCCTTGATCAGTCTAGAACCGTTGGAAGACCTGCAGTGAAACAGTGAAAGCCTCCTGTGCTGCAGATCTGTGACTGAAAGGACCAGTTTGTTTAGCTAGGAAGAGACACGCACATGGAACACGTGAGGTCAAGACTTTTCTTGCAAAACTTGCTTGAAAAGAAAGCCATCAGTGACCTGACCTTAATGCTGAATTCCCCTCCCATCAGTCTGGACATGGGGATTGGATTAGATGATCTCCAGAGCTCCTTTCCAACCCTAACTATTCTGGGATAGCAACTGGCTTCCTCCAGCAGCAGCACATCTTGCCCTTACAGAGGCTATGATTCCCTTAAGATGATGAAATCACTGGTTTAACTTAACAGTGCTCTTCTATTTTTCATAAGTTCTTTCAGCCCAGTTTTCTCTCCTAAAAAGCAACTGTTTAACTGAACTGTCCAGGTGAGTGTCCTTATCAGGAGCTCCCACTGGAGATGTTCAGCTGAATTCCTCCTTGAACAAAGAGCTGAGCATCTTCCTCAGGGGAGGCAGCAGAGCAAGGAATCAGTTTAATGGTAGGAAGCTGGTAGGGCTCATGCTGTCTAGAATTCCTCCACAACCTAGTGTATCAGGTTCACACCTATTTGACTAAGAGAGGACAAAAGGCCTCCCTGAGCAGCACTAAGCAAGGTCATGGCACAGAGGTCGTGGCACTGAGAAGCCAAACAGGGCCTTCCTCTCCTCACCCTCCCGAGTTCCTCCTAGGGAAGGCCCATCCTTGGCTGCTTCTCCACTGCCCAGGCTTTGCACTCACATTCCTCAGCTATAACCGTTTGCAGAGCTGGCAACAGGGGCCACTTCCACATTTCCACATCCTGCACAGCTCAGGGTGCTCTGAGGTGGCACAGGAGGGGCTGTCCTGGAGACCTCAGCAGCCCAGCTCTTCAGTCAGCTCGGACTCTTACAGCCAAGAGACTGACAGAAGTGAATCTAAGAAGCAAAGACTACAGATTAGGAGATTGACTGCTCTCACCTGGCAAGTACTGAATGCACAGAAAAGGGGAGTTTCTGTCATTCTCAAGACATTTTCACCATTAACCTGCAATTCAAATATAAATTTGGGGCATATGTGCATGGAAGCTGGTTAATAGCAGAAAGGAGTTTTTATTATGGAACCTGCAGCACAACTTGGCTCCCTTCTTGGGAATTCAGGAGGGGCAACTTTTGGGGAAAGAATGCAGAATAAAGAATTCTTTTGGCACAGAATTTTCACAGAATCTAACATTCTGTCTCTTCAGGATTATTTCCCCCAGTTCCTTTAAATCTGATTAGCAATACAGGATTCATGATTAACAATACAGGATTTCCCCTTGTTCCCCTCAAAGGCAGAACTGGGACATGTTAGAAAACCCTTCCCTTTTCTCACCCAGAAAGGGGTACAACTACTTCCAGGGTTTTCTTTTTGCCTTCTGTTCTGGAGCAGGAAATACCCTTCCCTGCTGAACAAAAGGGAATTACAGGCCTCTGAGCAGCAAAATAACAGTGACTTTCTAGGTTTTCTTTTTTGCTGCTTTCCACCTTGATAAGCAATGCTATAACCAGCCATGGAACTCCTTATGCACAAGACAGTTTTGATAAGGGCAAGAAAGGGGATCCACTTTTTTAGTTATAGCTACAATCCAACACCACACTGAATGATCCAGCTGTATCTGCTCACCTTTCTGCAAATTTTAACACATTGCTGATATTCCAGACAGCAACTGTTCTACTGCAATTCACTGAAGCATCAGCAAAATGCAGGTTCCTTGGGTTAGTTCCAAATCTAGGAAGTTAGAATAAGCCTAGGCAACATTCCTTGAAGAAATAGGATTTCATCTATCGTATTACTGGTGCCACAGTAAATCAAATTCAAAACATCTGTGCCTTTTATAGGAAGGGGGCATGTACGTGTAAAATGCTGGCAGTTTTTGTTGAATCCATAGAGAATCAGTTCTGGACTTAGTACAGTATGTCCCAAGAAGTGTTGCTATTCCTGTTACCACTCTTTTTTCTTCTCATCCATGGAGACTCCACCAGGACCCAGTGCAACCACGAGGAGGAGCCCTCCAATGACAGACATGGTCTGGAAGAAATCGTATTTGAGGAAGTCGTGCATGGGCTTGTAGGCTGGGACGGTCCAGAAGGCATTGAAGTAGATGTTGATGCCAAACAGCCAGATGACCAGAGTCAAGGCAGCCAGCTTAGTCTTGAAGCCAATTGCCACCAAGATAATCAAGGCTGTGCCCACAATGTTCTGTAGAATCTGCAAGGAAAAAAGCCATGAAAAAGGCCATGTACTTACACTGTGTTTAAATAGATACACCACCATCAGAGCAGAGCTTGGATAAGTTTAGTTGTCATGGCATAGATAACCTAGTAATATTTTCTGAAGTATTAATTTTACTTATAAATTTCAATAGCATTGAGCAGATCCTGCAGCCCACCTGGGCACTGGTGCTACGTTCTAGTTGCTCAACTCATACTTTAATGCTGGGATACTTACAGAAAAGAAGTTCATGTCAAAGTGTAGCAGTGTCATGAACATGAGGACGAGCAGCACACGTCCCCCCAACTGCATGTACTGCTTTGGGGAGCTCTCCCTCATGGTGGGGACACCAGCAAACATGCTCTTCCCCTCTGAGCGGGACTCAGCCAGAAGCAGCAGCAAGCCTCCCCCAAGGGCAAGATTCCTACACAAATGGGGGAAAAAGGAAAAGAAAAAAAAAAGCAATTTAGTACAGCCTGCACTGATCTATATCTGTAAAGTCTTATCTGATAATTTCAGTAAGGATTCTCTCTATGTGAGAGTGAGGAGTGACTGGCTCTGTGTTAGACTTCCCAGCCCCAGCAGCACCGAGCACACCCAGGATTTGTGGGAACACAGCCTGCCAGGGAAGTCCAGCACCCACCACTCAGGCACAGTTGCTTCAGGGGCTGTTACAACACGAATTTCGTTGTGTTCAAGTTATTCTGTACCTCAGGTTTAGCCATATATGCCAAAGTAGTTCAGAGGTTGCTTTGAGAAAACAGAGCAGCAGCACTGCTGAAAAGTTACACATTGACAGGGCTGTAGTAAGCCCGGAGTGGAGCTCTTGTGCTGCCTCCCCTCAGAGGGGTGCAAAGGCAACACCCAGCCATCACTCAGGGCCTGACAGGAAAGCTCAGGTTTATAATCTTGTCTTCTCCTTAGGGAAGGTGTTAAGAGGTTTAAAACCCTAGAAACCACTCCAGCGACCACATGCTGTAGTTTCCTCAGAAAATGGCTTCAGTCATGCAGAAGCAGAGTTGTTATTTCAGCCATTTAGGAAATAAAAGCAACTCTGATCAAGTGTAGAAAGTTGAGCTCTCAGCCAGGTTAGCAGAGAAGCACTTAGATCCTAGTGGGTTAGGATTATTCTTTCCCTTCCTGAACCTGCTGCCTACAGTTTAACACAGATTCTCCTGCTTTTTTCAGGAGATGTCATTTCTTCTTTAATGTAAATGCATCACTTGTAAAATCTTTCTAGTAAATACTATGTAGAAATGTCACTTCCTCTGCCACCAAGTGTCAGTTTTCATTCTGTTTCCATAAAAACTTCCAGAAGCAGGCCTACCTCATCAAGAACTTCAGGTCCCATAGAATGCTGTATGCAATAGTCTAGGCAAAGAATAAAAGAAGTTAAAACACCATATAAATGACACTGAAGTTCTGAATTTCTGTTACAATCCCAAGTCTGTGCAAGCCACAGCAGAATTTGATTATAAATACAATATAGTGAGGGAAACAAGGTAATTATATCAGTGTGGTCCAGTGAGTCTGTGTAACACAGGGATGGGAAGCCAGAATTTGATTTGTGCTTTAGGGCCCCCAAAACTCCCTGCAAGAATGCTACTAGATAGGATTGTTTGTGATGGGAACACAACTGAAGGCCAAAGCAACTGCAAGTTCCACATTTGGCTCATTAACTGACATCCACGTTAAATTGCCAGTTACTTCTGCTAAATTGGTCAAGGTCAAGTATTCAATGAATGTCTCCAAGCTGACTAATTGCAATTACATCTATTGGGCACATCAGGAGAACAGAAACAGCAAAATAGTTCAATGCCATCAAGGACTGGCACTAAGCCAGGGTGGAGAAAAATTCCAGGGTTGCAAGTTATATTTAAACATGTTGGGAGTAGTGGGGCTAAGAGAGATTGAAAGGTACAGTTTAGAAGGGATGAAGATTTAAGCCTTTTACCTGTAATGCTATAATTCCAAACAGTCCAAAGCAGGCATATTGCACAAAGTTCCTACTCAGCACCAGGATACAGCCACCTGAGTTGGGGAAATTGAACACAGTTACACTTGGAAAATCTCCTGCAGGAATGCTACCTTGGATTTTCCTTTTTCTTTTGTGAGATAGCTGTTAGGGCAATCATGCTGTATTCCTTTTCCTTGAAAGGATAAAACCCAGAACATTTCTAAAGTCTTCCATCAGAAAGCACTGACAGCCTTTGTCACTTTGACACGAGTACTGGCAACTGCATTAAATTAAGGTGACCCTCTACACAAAATAGTGAGGGCAAAAAATCTAAATCCAGACACAAGCTAAGGAATTGGCAATCAGGAACAGTAAATCAGGGACATAATATAAACAGAACAGGATTTTTCCTGTCTCCATTTCTGACCTGAGCCTGAGCCCACCCAGCACACACATAGCAGTGCACTCCTGGGATTATTTTGATTCCTGGGCTTTGGAAATATTTCCGACACAAGCACCTCACTCAGGCTTAATGCACCCTCTCCTGGGTAAGAATTTGCCTTGGAGATGAATGCCCATAAAAAAAAGAGGCCGAGAAAGTCTCAACATTGCCCCATTTAAGAGAAAAGGAGTATTTAATTTAGAGAACTCTGGGTGTAGTTTGTAGTTATGGATGCATGTACAGAACTGAAACCAGACTGTCCTGATGAATTCTTGGTGTCTCTGACTCAGAGGTAGTGTGTCACAAGAAACTCTCTACAGCTGCTTCCAGGAAAGGCTGAAGCAGATCAATTCAGAGTTCTTTTCATTCAGCCCATGTAGTACTATCAGTTCCGAGCTGTCAGGAGCTATCAGGAAATCAGTGAGGCATCCCACGCTGCCAGGATTAACAGGGCTGCAGCCACGCTGGAGTGCTCTGCCTGCACTTGAACAACCCCAGAGCCACTTACTCAGCTGCCCGAAGAGGTTTAGGAACACAAAGATAGAGGCCAGGAAGTAGCCACAGTTCCACGTGCCATCGATGTAGTCCCTCTGTTCACTCCACTGGAACCACATGCGGATGCCATCCTCCAGGAAGGTGCTGATCAGGCACAGCCGGGCCACGTGGGGCAGGTACTGCTTGGTCACCCTCAGGAACTGCAGGGACACACAGGGCATTAGCAGGGGAGGCAGGGAAAGGGACACTGCAGGGATAACACAGCCCTGCTCTCTGCAGACTGAGGTCAGCAGTTCTCATGCACTCAGGGTCACCAACATCCAGAGAGAAAGTGGGACTTGGATTTAAGGAAATGCTTCTTCACCCACTGGGAGCAGCATGGGAAACCTGTTGTCATTCTCCACTGGACTAGAGTTGGAAAAAAGCAGAATCCAGCAGCACATTTTTGTGTAACAAGAACTGTGCTTTGATGGAGCTCTCGCTAATGAAGGCTGACCTTGGTTTTAGTTTCTCTATCTGAGGGTTTCATGTTACAGCTCAGCTATCAGATAGCCCAGAGCTGAAAGGGCAATCCTGCTCCCACCCATGTGCTCAGGCACTCAGCACCCTGGAACAACCCGGATTCAGGGAGCCAGGCTGACAGAAGACAAGTTCTGTACAAATTAAAAAAACATTACTAAATTGTTTGCCAAGCTTGTTCCCTCCAACAGCTCAGTGCAAACAAAGCACATGTACTCGAGCAGCAGCAGATCTTAGCTCCATGTAACCACTGCATGGAACTGCACCCTCTGTCCTCTCTAGGCAGGTTTTACTTCCATTCAAAGGAGCATCTTCTGCAGAAAGGAAACAGAGGTTTATAGCCACACTTCAATGCAGTGGTTAAAAGGAAATTATATAATCATGCAACAGGTGCTGAGCTTTAGTGTTTGGGAATGGAAGACGTATCTGGGCCAACTTCATCTTGCAGGCTCCTAGACCAGCTTGCTCTACAATTACAACAATAAAATCAACAAATATAAAATTGCTAGAGTCTACAAGGTTGTGTTCTATAGGGCTGTGGAGTGGGTTAGGACAAGTATTTAATTGTCATCCTATTTTCTAGGCAGCATTGGTTATTACTTAATTGAGACTTCCAGGAGGAAGGAGACAAAAGCCACTTCTGACAGTTTATTCCTGCCAGCAGCAATCAGTCAATACTAAAGCCTATGCAAATGAC
Source organism: Lonchura striata (assembly GCF_050655825.1). Taxonomy (NCBI): domain Eukaryota; kingdom Metazoa; phylum Chordata; class Aves; order Passeriformes; family Estrildidae; genus Lonchura; species Lonchura striata. The sequence continues at coordinate 10,752,505 of NC_140719.1, forward strand.
AAGCCTAGCTCACTGTGCAACTACAGATTATCACAAGAAAAAAAATCAGCAAACATCCTTAATAGTCAATTAAATAGTTAATATTGGAACAAACTGCACTGTCGTCCTGTATCCAGAGTCTAAGGGTCAAAATTCACCTTAATCAAGTGCATTTTAAGTGCAGCTGTACTCTGCCTCCTGAAGGCTGCCACTTCAGGCTTTTTAAAGCCATGTCAACAGTTGGATGAATGAGTCAGAAGAGAATTTCTGATCTTTGTCACTCACTGAACGAGACACACATCTTGGTTTACAGCTTTCCTCCCTCCTGGGTTTCACTGTGAGGCTGAGGAAACTTGCTGAGGAATACTAAGAATAAAGTTCTTACAAAGCAGAAGTCATTTGTAAGACACAGAACAAACACCTCTGGTCTAGAAAGAAATGAAAGGTGACAAGTGCTGGGAATCTGTAAAGAAAGGATAAAGACAGAGCTGTGGAAAGGCTGAAAAAAGCAGCAAATAGTAGAGAACATCTTCCTCCAAGCCTCATCTTTGCTGTTTAGAAGTGGGAGCTGACCTCATTTTCCCCTTCCCTGGAGCATGAACAGCACAGGTGAAGGATCCAAGAAGACATTTAACATTTACCTGTTCTCTTGGCACACAGAGGGAATTTAACACTGGCCATTAAACACGAGTGCACACATCCAATCGGCTCCAGACAAGTCAGAGAGGCTGAAGCCCATGGCAGATACAGTGCTAAGCAACCTCACAGCACACACAGCTCCTGGAGCTGCACTCAAATTGAAACCTCTGTACACAGCAAACTCAAATAAGCTTCAGAAACAGCCTGTGGGAACAAAAAGCCAAGCCAAAGGAACCAGGAGATCCAGAGAGAAAGGAAGAGAACACCTACACCACGACTACAGGAAGAGAATGTAACAGGCATCAAGTGATCTCACAATTAGAGGATCTGGGTGTAAATCACTGGAGTAATTTAACTAAAGATGGAATAAATGACAAGAAACATGAGAGCTCCAGCAGTGGGACTCAATGAATAGCACCAATCACCCTGGGTTTGGCCCTGTACAGCAGCAGCACTGTGTGCTCAAAAGCTGCACCCTGAGCCCACTTCCTTTAAGATTCACACAGATAAAGTGGCACACATGGGAATATTGCAGTCTGATATCTGCAGCTAAGAAATGGGACCTGAAACACACCCTGCACTGAGCACAGCACATCCAAATCCAAACCCACTGATGGAGGTGGCAGCATTAAACCCACAACATCAAATAACTGCACGGCTTTTTCTGCTCTGGGCTTTGCATCAACTGCTCTACACATGTCCTGTCTCCTTGGAAGAGGTGAAACATTATGAGAAAAGACAAGAAAATTCTAAATAAAACTATTTTAAAGAAGAACAGCTGGTTCTGTGTTGGCCAAGTCACTGACATACACCAAAAGGGCTTTGTGTTGCCACTTCCCCCTCTAATGGGATTAGAAAGGCAAAGATAGAATTAAATGCTCCTTTAAGTTTAACAACCAAAGATGTACAAGAAGATCCAGGGATCCCTTAATCAAAGTTCTGCTCAATCCCCCATTTTTCTAAAGGAGGACTGAAATTTTCAAACCTATAAAGGCCTGACCAAAAGAGAGGCAATAAAGTGATTCATTTGGATCATTTCATCACATTTGCTGAAAGTCCACCCTATTTTGATAAAAGTGCATATACCATGGTACAATTACAGGTATTGTAAGTCCAATAAATGGACATGAGTTGGGAATTTTTGCAGATATGTTCTGTCCAGGCACAAAACTTTTTCCTGTGTATTCTTGAATCAGGGAAGTTCTGATTATGGTGAGGAACAGCACACTGCCCATCTATATGGAAACCCTCCTGAGCTGCACAGCATTATTAGTCTAGAGCTTCTGATAAGGCATATCCCAAATATCCTGAACACTTTTAAGGGATTGTTTTAGAGAACAAATTCCTTCAGCAGCCTGGGACATTCCTGGAAAAGGATGCTCAATCCAAAAAGAAAAAAAAAATCACTTTCTTTCACTGGCTTGGATACATTCACTCAAAGAGATCCACCCCAAAATCAGGCACAGCAAAACCCATCACATTCATTAGCCCAGTGCATACAAAATACTATAAAAAAACTGGGAATAGGCTTTCCCATTTATTTCCAAAGGCAGGAAGAGGGCTCTGACCCACTAGAGCATTGCCAGCAATATTAATTAGGTTTTTAATTGCAGGAAGATTTCTCAATGCTTTTCCCTTACGAAGTGTGCTTTATACCAATTCCCTTTTCCAAAAGGCTATTTATTAATGAAACCTTTAAAATGGTACTTTTAGTAATTTATTGCATTTTACTATAATTCTTCATGGGAAAATTTTTCCTCAGCCTAACCAGAACAAGCTACTTGGCTTATAATGATAAACAATCAGTGCTCTGCCATGATAAAGTTCTGGAGAATATTTTCAAATTCAGTTTTTTTAATCTGACTAAGTTCAGACTAACAATGAAATGTTTTCTTCTCCCTTCCATTTTTTGGAAAATAGGATATCGAGGACAAGAAATAATGGGTTGAAACTGAAATGTAAGTTAGAAATTAGGGACAAATTCCTTCCTGTGAGTGTGGGGGGGCCCCAGCACAGGTTGCCAGAGAAGTTGTGGCTGTTCCATCCCTGGAAGTGCCCAAGGCCAGGTTGGACAGGGCTTGGAGCAACCTGGGATAATGGAAAGTCCCTACTCATGGCAGGGGTGGAACAAAATGGGCTTTAAGGTCCCTTCCAACCCAAATGGTTCTGTGCTTTTGTATAAGAATTACCTGGACAAGATACATCAGCATTTATCTTGAAAAACAAATTAAACTCCCCCAGTCTGGCTCTCCCTGCAGCCCTCTCACTGCTGTGCAATGACTCAATAGTCTCCTCGCATTTTTGTTCATGAATCTTTTTTTGAACAGCAGAAATACCAAGCACCCACATTCCTAAGGATTTATTCCTAAAGATTATTACAGACATTAGGAATGTTGCCTGAGATCTGCTCCCTCTTAGGAAGGGATTACAAAGGAGAGACAATCCTAAACATTCTGTGCAGGCCTCAGTTACAGCTATTGGTGGCTGCACTGAAGGAGGTGCCAAGTAATGTTTTAACAAAAATCACTAAAAATTGGCTTAATTTCTGAGTATGTAAATTACTGAGTTAGTAACACTGGGCTGGTGTTGGTGTCTCCTCCACTGCAATTCTTACAGTTCAGAGCAGCCTATTACCAGCAATCTCACCCTAGGATTGCACCTCACTCGACCTAAACACGGAGATAACGGAACCAAGTGAAAAAAAAAAAATCCTCAATTTTTTCTCCTGCCAGTTCAGCTCTCCAGTTCAATGACAAAAGTGCTGGTGAGAGAGAAAAGGGGAATGTAGCCTTGGGAGAAGTAGGGCAAGCCCTTTCACTGACAACAGGCTGTCTGGCAAGCTTAGCTGCCTGTAAGACAGTGCACTAGTTCACCTCTGGATTAAGAGCCACTACTACTGCTGAGTATCTTGGCATCTAGGGCATAATTTGTTAATTCAAAGGGAAATTACAGTATCTGAGAAAAGCTAAGCTTTACTGCTTGAATTTAAGGAACAGATTATTCTTGCTTTTGTAAGAGACATTCAGGATTTCCTGATAAGCCATGGAATTAGCTCTAACATTCTCCCACAGGGGTTCTATGCTACAGAAATTAAGACTCATTATGTGTTGAGCACTAATAGAGAGAGTGGAAAAAGCAAGAACATCACTGAGAATGCATTCAGCTCCCAGATCAGCCATTGTCCAGCCTCCACCAGGGGAGTTTCAACACAATTTCAGCCCAAACATTCCAAGTATTTTTTTTCATCCAAGATGAACTAACAGCTCCTGTAATGCCAAGTGTTAACTGCACAATATATACCAAAGGTTAGTGTTTAGCAAGTCACTCCCACATTGGTGTGACACTGAGCTTTAGCAGCACAGACAGCACTGAAAGGTTCTGATTGAGCTACCAGTCAGAATTATCACAGGAATTATTACTCAGAACACCATAAAAATTCTTTTTCAATCTGATGGTAAGAGGAGCAAAACTCTAAATTCTGTAGCTTAAACACAGGACTCATCTTTAAACAGGATGTGGCCAAGCACAAGTAAATTTGTGCCATTTAAAACTCACTTCAGGAGGAGGCAAACTACATTTAAGCTGGACAAAAGAGCTTTCAGCAGAGTGAAAAAAGGGGTGTTAAGAACATCTAGAAATAACCCCACAGGAATAAATAGAGAGGTGTTATAAAAAGGTCAGGACAAGCATTGCAAATTTTGGCAAGTAATGTGAACACTGCAGTGATGGTTTACTTTCTCCTCTAAAAGGAGCAAGAGGACAAGGTAAACAGAGAATGACCAAGATAATCCAGATATCCCTTCAACTGAGTATTCCACACACCACAAGAAGCTCTGTCTCTAAATCAAGTTTTCCTTCTTCCATCTGGAGGTGGGGAGGAAGTGCAGAACAGGTTTTCCCAGTGAAATCAGTGAAAGACACAGAGGCAGCACAGCCCCCTCAGAGCTGTGACGTGTTATTGTGCAGCACACAACTCACACTAAATCACAGTGGTTGTAGAACCAGGCAGAATCAGATTTTCCAGCCAATTTGCTGAATATGATTACTTGCAGCCTCTTATTGTCGATTAGATGAATCACCATGACTGTGAAGATCTTTGCAACACCATCCCCAGCAGAGCAGCTACTTACACTCAAAATATTCCTGTTGTCAGACATTGTAAGAGATCACAAACTTCTATTTAACAGAGAAATCACTCGGGCCTCCACTGAAATAAACGTAAGAAGGTTTACAAGACAACATCAGCTTGTTTGCTTTCCTTTTGCCCCAGTCCTGAGCACAGAACCACGGTGCTGACCAACCTTTTCCAGTTTGGCCTTCCAGACATGGATCAGGGTTCCATGAAATCACAGAACGGTTTGGGTTGGAAAGAGCCTAAAGCTCATCTTGCTCCAAACCCCTGCCACAGGCAGGGACACCATCCACTAGCCCAGTTTGCTCCAAGCCCTGTCCAGCCTGGCCTTGAACTCTTCCAGGGACCCAGGGGCTGCCACAGCTTCTCTGGGCACCCTGTGCCAGGGCCTGCCCACCCTCACAGGGAGGAATTTCTCCCTAATATCTCATCTAACCCTGCCAGCTTGGATAACCTGGTCAATCTCCCATCCCTGCCAGCTCACACCGGCTCCCCACACCCTCTGTGCCCTCTCCACCAGCCGGGACGGCTCCTGCTGTCCTTCCACTGAATCCCTGCCGAGAGAAGCCCTGTCCCCAAGGAGAACTGGCTGCGGGGGAGCCTCGGGCGCTCACCCCAGGGCAGGGGCGGCCGCTGGGCCTGAGGCGGTGGGAGCCGGGCTCGGGCTGCCCTCGGAGACAACTTACAGGAAAGATGGAAACAGACTACTTCCACCAGCAGGAAGTGAGAAGGTAAAGTAGAATGGCTAAAAATCAAAAGAGAGTTAATTTAGGCTGGGTACTGGGAAGGAATTCTCTATGGGGCCGTGGCACAGACTGCCCATGGAAGAAGCAGCGGCTGCTCCTGGATCCCTGGCAGTGCCCAAAGCCAGGCTGGACGCAGCCTGGAGCACCCTGGGCTCGTGGAAGGTGCCCACGGCACGGCTTGAACGAGACGATCTTTAGGCCCCCTTCCAGCCCAAACCACTGCACGGCTCTGTAATCCCACAAACCCGCGGCCCCGAGGCGGCAGCGCCATCCCGGCCTGCCTCAGCCGGGCCCCTCAGCGTGGCCCCGGCGCACAAAGCCCGCCGGGCAGGGGCGGGAGGGGGGGAAGGCGGGCGGGCACGCACCTGGTCGGCGAAGTCCTCGGCGGTGTTCATAATATCGCTGTGGCCCATGGCGGGGCCCGGGCTGGCTCGGGCGGGCGGGGCGGTGGCGGGGCCGGGCCGCGCTCGGTGCAGGCGCTGCCACGTCGGACGGGCCGGGCCTTGCGGGCGCCGCCGCGCCGGCGCGCGGGGGGCGGGGCCGCCGCCGGGACACGCCCACCGGACACGCCCACCGCGCTCTTAAAGGGGCCGCGCCCCCGCCGCAATCCCGTGGAGGGGTTTACACCCCTCAGGGCCGCGGGCCCGGGTGGGACGCCGGGCTGTGTGCCCAGCATGGAAAAATATGAGGTGCTGCCCCCAGGCTCAAGCTCTACCCGGCAATAAGCGGGGCGGGTGCAGCGTTGTGGGGGTGTCGGTGGTGCTGGAGGGGGTGTGTGTGGGGTACGTGGCGCTGAGGGGGGTCTGTGAGCAGGGCAGGGGCTGTGCGGGTGCAGAGGGGTTTATGTGGGGTACATGGCCCTGAGGGGAGGTCTGTGAGCAGGGCAGGGGCTGTGCGGGTGCTGAGGGTTTTATGTGGGGTACATGGCCCTGAGGGGAGGTCTGTGAGCAGGGCAGGGGCTGTGCTGGTGCTGAGGGGTTTATGTGGGGTACATGGCCCTGAGGGGAGGTCTGTGAGCAGGGCAGGGTCTGTGCGGGTGCTGAGGGGTTTATGTGGGGTACATGGCCCTCAGGGGAGGTCTGTGAGCAGGGCAGGGGCTGTGGGGGTGTCAGTGATGCTGGAAGGGTTTGTGTGGGATATATGGCCCTGAGGGGAGGTCTATGAGCAGGGCAGGGTCTGTGTGGGGTGCTGAGGGGTCTGTGTGGGGTACATTTCTCTGAGAGGGGGTCTGTGAGCAGGGCAGGGGCTGTGGGGGTTTGTTGGTGCTGGAGGTGTTTGTGTGGGGTACATTCCCCTGAGAGGGGGTCTGTGAGCAGGACAGGGGCTGTGGGGGTGTCAGTGATGCTGGAGGGGTCTGTGTGGTTTATATGGCCCTGAGTGGAGGTCTATGAGCAGGGCAGGGGCTGTGGGTGCCCTTGGGGACATGGTGCGAGTGGCTCTGAGTGGGTTCAGTGACACTGGAAGGGTTTATGAGGGAAATGGTGTGGGTACCCCTGGGAGCAGCACAGACCACAGGATGGAGTGGGGTTGAGTGGCCCTGGGGCGTTGTGTGGTCCTGGACGGGGTGTGGGTGCTCTGGGGGTGTTTTCAGCACGGGGAATGCCCTGAAGAGGAGGGAAGGGAAGGTCTGTGTTCCTCTCAGGAGCTGGGGGGGTCCCTAGTCCTGCCATGGGGAGCTGAAGGTGTTTTCTGTGTGGAAGGTTTCTGTGGGAGGGTTTTTTTGCCTTTGTTGTGCCCTAGCTGAGCAGGTGCTCTGGGTGTGTGCTGTGCCCTGCAGGTGCTGGAGCAGCTTCAGCCCGGGGCACTGGGCACGATGCTGGTGGCTCAGCTGAAAACACACCAGGGTGCCCAGAAGAAATATGCAATAAAGCAGGTGAGCTGGTGGTTGCTATGAAAACAAGAGTTTGGCATGTTTGTTGTCTCCAGGGGTACCAGGATAGTAGCATGAGACCCATGCTGGGTAGCTCAGCTGCTGGGTAAGAGTGGGCTTGTTATAGTGCTGATTTTTGGGAAAATTGGAGATTCTGATCAGTTTAGTGGAATGTTGAGGCTCAAAGTGGGGAAAGGACAGCAGCCTAGTGAGGTCCCCACAGTGCTCTCACCTCAGCTCACTGCTGCCCTGACATTGCAGAAACACTGTGACACATGTATTTTCAGCTCTGTTTTACCCATCTCCTGACCCCAAAACTGGCCCAAACATTAGAGTTTTGACCTGTCATTGAAAATTGGTGTTATTTGCAGTCCAGTCACCTTGGTAAGAGTGTTCTGGCTCAAAGTTCCCTGGTGTTTCTGTTGCAGTCTCAGCCCTGTCTTTTGTTTGGTGCAGGTTGAATGCATTGACCAACACCAAGCAAATGTGGCCTTGAAGGAGGTATTGTGCAGTCTTTTCTTTATTACTTCACTTACAAAGACCAAAGTCTTGATAGAAGCAAGTCTTTTATCTGCAGGGATTAGCTGAGTAAATAAGTAAATCAGGTAGGACTATTTGTAGGGTGTGCTCTCTGCCCTCTGCTTGGGTTCAGGCCAGGGTTTGTATGAATTGTTGTTATTTATGGATATGTAAATTCAAATGGACAGTTCTTCTCAGAGGATAGTTCTTTCTCAGAATGGTTATTTGTTTTTGGGAAGCCAAAGGACAAAACTCATCCTTTCGGCCTTTAAGCTGAAGAAGAACCTTGGTTTGTTTGTAATTATTAATAACTCGATGTCTAGATAATATATTTCATGATATGCTCTTTTTTAGAGTGAATTATTTTCTCCCTTTTTGTACCCCTTTTTTTTTTGGTGCAAACTTTGTTGTAATGCCTTGATTAAGTAGCATCAGAAATACTCTTAAAAGACCAAAAACGGTTTCAATAAAACAGTGGAATAGCACCTGATGGATGAGTCTCCCAGTGCCCAGTATGCACAGTTGGAAAAGAAGGTGAATAAATGTTTGTACAGATATCTTATCCTGGTCAGAGAGGTGACCGCTTTCTCTACCAAATATGGCATTACCAGTAAAACTTGATCCAATTTTTCTGTTGAAATAAATATTGAATTACATCTACTAAAATAAATGCAGTTGTGCCATTTGTGAGCCTGGCTCTTTTTAGCTTTTTCTTTTGTGCCTGCACAGCCACAAACACAACTATAGGAGAGTAACCTGAATTCTTTTTATCTTCCACATAATCAGCAAATGTGCTGAAGTGGTTAGGATTTGTTAGAGCCCTGCACAGAAACCACCTTCAAGGAGATAAAAATCTCTCGTGCCATTATATTTGCTGAGTTCAAGCTTGCATGGAGGTTACAGGAAACAATAGCTGCACTTGAAAAATCATCCTGACTTATTCTAAGAAATGTTTTCAGGTCAGGATGTTAGGAACTGAAGAAGGAGGTGGTTCACACATCATCTTCCTGTGGATCAGTTTATATCTTTGAATCTCACAAAGCTGTTGCAGTATTGGGTGAAATATTTTCCTTCTTTCCACATTTGTGTATCCAAATATTTAACAGAGCTGGCACTTCAGAAGAGTTTGATCAGAGATGTGACATGAACAAGTGAAGAATTGGCTTTGGGTGTTATTTAAGGTCCTGTTAAAGGGAAGGACTATGTAGCTATAGAAAGCTGTCTCTATTTTATCTTCTGTACAGGCAATGGATTTGCTAAAACTCTGCCATTCTAATATCTGTGCTTACAAGGAATTATTTCTCACTTGGAATAATGAGGTGAGAATGGAACAGGATTAGTTAAACTGGAATGTGTGGTTTATGTTCTAGGCACATGAGCCTATTCAAGATTTTGGGGTCATTGGGGTGGGATGCTAAAAAAGAAGGTTTTTTTAATTTGAAACAATCCTGATTTTTTTTTTTTTTTTTTTTTTTTGACTCCTGAATACACACACTAAAAACTGAATATGTATGGATTGGAGTCCATCACATGGCAGACTCCCAGATTCTGATGGGAATTAGTGTGTAATTCTGATTTTCATGCCTGCATGAAACCCCTTCTATAGGGGACTATAAGAAGCTGAAAGCCCTGACTTACTTATTGGCACATTTTCTTCAGTGCTTGGACAGAACCTTTGATGATTTTATAGCTGTATAATTGATTTGAATCATCCTATACAGCTTCAGATAAGATGCTTGATAGTGGTGTTTGTTTCATTTGCTAAAACAATGAGCATGCTGTATTTTTAATGAAAGAAATTACATCTTGTCTCTTCTGTGAGAGAATAATCATCTCAGAAGCCTTTTGCACTGTGAGCATCAGACCCACCAGTTTGGTTTTGTCTCTGTTACCTGCAAACAATTCAGTAATTTTGGTGCAATGTTTTATTGCAGGTCTCATCTCTGTTCCTCTGCCTGGTCATGCAGCACTCAGGCCAAGGAGATCTTTCAGCTCTAATCAAGGAAAAGAGGCAGAAGTCAGAAAAGATAACAGACATGGTAAAAAGTACAGAGGAGGCACCTGTTTGAATTGAGAGACTTGTTGCTTTTATGGTATTCCTTCTTTCTAAAAATCCTCCCTAAATCCTACAAAGCAAAGGAGGGTGGTTTTGGAAGCTCACTTCTGAAAGATATTTGAAAGTTACTCTGTTTGTGTTACATTTTCGTGTCTATTTCCCTCCACAGGTGATTCAGAAGTTCCTGGGACAGATGGTGGGTGCCTTGTTTTACATACACAAACAAAATATTTGGCACAGGTGAGCAGAAATCTCATTTTCTTTGTCTGTCAGGCCCTTGTTCTTTGCAGTGTTGGTTCAGCAGTCCTCTGAGGCAGGGAATTTTGCTCTTCCAAAAGTAGAAGCAGGGTGTAGAAGTTCCAGACTTTAGAATAGGCTTTTTTTTACTTCTAAATTTATCTATTTCCTGAGTATTGTCTGGAATACTTGTTTGGTTGAGGTATTATCTCTTGGTGTTTTGGTTTTTTTGGAGTATTTAAAAAATTGTTAATCGCTGTAAATGCTCACATTTTGGTGGCTGTGATGGACAAAGTTTGTGTATCTGAATAAAAGACAACCCTTGCATTCCATGCTCAGATCAATTTGTATCCCAAGTACAAATTTAAAAGCATTTAGAGAGGAAAATAGTTGTATTTTGGTTGATTATCACTTGTATATTTAAAAAAATGAAAGCCAACAGAACACAAAGTAAAAATATCCAAATCAATTCTCCCACCACCACCCCCAAAAAAACCAAACCAAACCTTCTGAGGGCTAAAGATGCAGGCAATTTTTAATTATATGTCATTAGACTCTAATTTCACAGGCTGACAGAAAATATTTGTGTTGCAGAAATCTCAAGCCATCAAACATCCTTGTGACTGGTGAACCATCCTTCATGCTGAGTGACTTCAGTACTGAAACACTTATGAAAGATGAGCTGAAATGGAAAATCAGAGTGGAAGAAGGTAGGTATTTGTTTTGCTATTTTTATTTTCCTACTGTATTTTTAAAAGGTTTTGGTTGTGGTGGATATTTTTATTCCTCAGAGAAAAATTAGGGAAGAGGAGCAAGTTATCTTCCCTCTCCTTTCTCTGCATTAAACTATTTGTCTTCTAAATAGGATTTTCATAGGCAGTTGTCTGAAGCTTTAATTGTGTTCACAAGTGAAAAATGTAGATATGTATGTGAGTTTCTGCAATCAATACAGCTGGAATCCCTTTCAGCTTTGTCCTCAGGGACATCTTAGGAAAATGTTCATTAGTTACAGTGTGTTTTGTAGTTTTTGGAAGCTCAATATCAGCAATGTCCCCATATGATTCCTGTTTCTACAGAAAGCAAGTCTTGGATGGCTCCAGAAACATTTGGACTTTCTTTCACTGAGAAATCCGACATCTGGTCCCTGGGCTGTGTCCTCCTTGATATGATGAGCTGCTTTGTTCTGAATGTGTGTAAGAGTGATTTATTCGGGGTTTTTGATCCTGGGCTCATCAGGATATCTGTGTGTGTGAGAGCTCTCTGACACTGTGCTCTTCCCAGGCAGAAGAGATAAATTCCTTACTGCAGAATATCAGAGAGGACAGCAGCTGCCTGGAAGGAGTCCTGACCCTGATGCAGGATGGAGAAAGCAGCTATTTGCCTTTCTTTCCAATTTTAGTGATGATGCTACAGATTGAGCCCAGCATGAGACCCACAGCAAGGTGAGTTCTGGCTGCCTTCCCTTGATTTATTTTGTCCTAATCCCCTCCTATCTCTACAAATTGGGAATGTTCACTGCTGTTGGAAAGGGTTAATATTGCTTATCCTTCTACCTCAACAAACCGAGTTATTAAAGACTTGATGTTCCTTCAGAGTGGACACTGAGATGCACAGGTGTCCCTTTTTGCAGTTAGATCATAAATTCATGTTATACACAATTTTATGAGCCTGAACTTGATACCTAAGCATGGCTCGTGCAACATGAGCTGTTTGGAAGTAAATTGTTTAAGTTCTGTCAAAAATAATATAGTCTAGAAGTAATAGCAGATTTTTTAATATCAAAACGAAACAATGCCTGTAGATTTTTTCTTTTCTAAATTACCAGTTCTAACTCACTGGTGCTGCTTTTGTCTCTCAAAATTCCAGGGATCTGGTCACTGTTCCATTTGTTGGGAAATGCCTGACTTTTGCTGGTGACACCTCAATAAAATTAAAGAAGTCTCTGCCTCCCACAATAACAGATGAGCTCTTTCAGGGAGGAGTTGAAAATGTTCTAGGTAATAAGGAGAATAAGATTAATGCAAAGGTGATTTTCACAGGAGATAGACACTTCCAGTCAGGATGTGTTCTACTTGGAAATAAATTCTTGGCCACTCATTTTACCTGAAATAAAATGGGATACTCTTTGGAGCAAGGAATTCTGTGCAACTTTTCCTCTAAATTCTTAAGGTTCTCAGCCATTCCTACTGCAAAAGTTAAACAGGGTCAGAGGTCATTCCTCAGAAAATTTGGGAGCTCCACTTACTTTATTTGCATTGTAACATGTTTCCTGATTCATGCCACAGGGGATCTGCTCCATTATTTTCCTTCTAAGTAAGGAAGATGTTATTTTAATCTGAAAAGTCTATTGGAATAAAGCATTTAAAGCTCCTATCCATGCTCTGGTTTAATATTCCTACAGGTCCTCAAAAAAAAATATATAATGCTAAATACATTGTGAATCATAACACTTGGCAATATTGAAATGTTTAATGAGTTGGGGAGGAAAACTCTTCAGCAATCACAAAAATGTTATTTTTATTCATATGAATTCACATCTTGCACAAAACAGAGACAACTGGAGTATTTTGTGTGTTTGTGTGGAATGCTTGAAAGAATTTCCTTGGTTTCTCAGAATTCATGCAGGCTTTCTGGGATATTGAAGAGGTCCAGGCTAAAGGCATTCAGCACCTTGCCAGATTTGTAGATGATGAAAGTGGTAAGGCACTATTTGATCTATTTATTCATTCTGTTCCTTCCTTACATTTTGAGATAATAGGAGGAGGAAAACCTTTCCAATGCCCATAAATGAGAATGAAATTGCTCTCTTCCTGTTTCTTCAGACCAGCAGCTGATGAGATTGTGTTAGTACTTGTTCTGTACATGCTTTTGTTAACTAGCAGAGGGGCTTTACTGGATCATAAAAATGGGCACTGGGGGAAAAAAAAAAAAAAAAAAGTGATCTTTGAATTGGCAACAAACTGATATTTGAGGAAGGTAATTTCCACAAGCCCTGGCATGACCTGGGGGTAATTCCTGGGGCTGTAAGGCTGGCAGAGCAAAAGGGAGCTACACATGGCTAATTCCATGTGTCTGTAAAGCTGCGAGGGTGAAAGCTGTGTATTTTCTCTGAGAAGCTGCAGATTTTTCAAAAGAAGCTTTCAGATCAAGGTTCATAATTCAAAGCACTGTGTTAAATCAGTTATAAAATGCTCTGTCCTTTGACAGCATTTTAATGCTGCCATTGGCTTATGATGTTAAAACTCAGGGTTATTCTTAGCTTTAATTGGTAGGAGACATTTCCCACACAGATTAAAACAATTCACTCTGTTTGGTTCTCTTTGATTCAAGAACCTTTGTCAAAGAATTTCTTTTCCCCCACAGCATTCCCCAATCTGCTAACTTGCACAGAAGTGATCACTCTTGCCATGAAGATTCACACAGATTCTCTAGATTTACAAGTTGAAGGCTGCACTTTGTTGCTTGAAATTCTTAATCAAGGTACAAGTAAGACTTCCTCCTTCTTCTGGGTCTTGTAAAGATTTCTGAACCCATTACTTGCTCCATTAACAATTTTAGGGGATGAATTCAAAGAACTAAAGGAAGTTAAGCATTTCTGAATTCTCATGACCTTTCTTCAGGACTGGCATCCAGCAATTCTGTGTTAAGAGTTAATTTTAACTGTAGGTGCTGATCTTGTCCAACCAAGTTTGTTTTCATGTTATGTAGAATGTTAATAGGGCATAAAGGCTCTTACTGTTTTGGAGTTTAAATTTTAAACCATAAAAGTGTGTTTGGGTCTCTTGTGTGGCCCCTGCTGTCATTTTCATGGCAATTTACCCCAAAATCACCTGATGATACAAGCTTAAAAATGCTAAGAATTGAGTTTCAGGAAATTAAAGTAACTTCTGCTTATTTTATGTGATGAAATGCTGCCAATTGAATGTTTTGCTGTGCTGATTGCAGGGCAGGGGGGTTCAGCTTTCATTCAAAACCACTGAAATGTTTGTTCTATTCCAATGTTTTTGGTGACAGCTCTGGAACAGGGGGTGATGATGGCTCTGGATGAGAATGTGGCCAGCTGCCTGTTACACACAGTGAGGAAACATTCTGAAAATGAAGAGTTCCTTTCAATGCTCTGCACGTTATTGATGATGGTTTCAGCCAGTGGTGGGTCACCTTGCTCATTCTTTGGGGAACCTTAATTTATTTTTACTTTTTGAAACAAATCCAAGATACAGTGCAGAACTTGTGATTTCACTAAGAAGTGTGGATGTCTGTGGGTCATTATTAATTTAATAGTGGTAATATTGCTAAGATTGACCAGATACTGATAACACCTCTGAAAGTTTAAGATACAATGCTGAGGTTTCAGGGATTTACTGGACCACTATAAAAGATACAATTCTGTATTCCTCTAGGTTTGGAAACAAGTACAAGCTCTGCAAATAGTAGTGCTTGAGAAAATGAGGGCATAGAACCTGAATTCTATTTTGGACTCTGCCATGATGAATTGAAACCATTCTCCCTAACTTCTCTACTTTGTTTTCTTGTCTTCTGAACTTCTAATTGCTAAATATTTATAATATTTTTAGTTGTTTTCAGTGTCAGTTCAACAGTCATCAAAGATTGTTTTTAGAAATGGTTACAGTAGGATTTAGTAGCGAGGGGGAAAATCTTAATAAAAATAATTACAAAGAGTCATGTCTAAGACCCAATTATTTCTTATCCAGCATTTCCTAATTCTGAAGCTTAGTTTGAATCGTTAAAATGGAAACAGGTGAAAAATTGTAATTGATACCCTCTCTTCCTGCTCTCTGAATTCCAAGTCCATGAGGAAAAAGGATGGCCAGGCATGCATTTGAAAGGATCAGATATGTTAAGTGCATCTTGTTAAAGAATTCGGTCTGTTCTCTTGCTTCCTTTTGTCCAGCTAATGGGCTCATGTTACCGGTCTGTTATCTCAGTTTAAACACCTTAGTGCTGCCCGTTTCGAGGCCACTGAGTGGGACAAAAATACCAGATTCTATAGAATTTCTGTGGTTTTCAGAAGTAGCTGCGGAGAACCTAAGGAAAGTTGGAATCATTCCAGACCTTCTGTCAATTTTAAGACGTTTTCTTCATAATGACAAGATCTGCTTCTCTTGCTGTGCTGTTCTCTGGAGCTTGGCTGTGAGTGGTGAGTAGAACACAGCGAGTATTGTGCCTGCACTCATGTGACTGGAGGGCAGCAGGTATTGAGCCTAATTGAGTTCAGACATTCCTGTCGCTGGGATTGGATTTTCTCCCATTCTTGTTCCAGGGAGAGGGAGTGAGATGATCTTTAAAATTCCTTCCAACCCAAACCTGATTCTGTGATTCTGGAGAGTTGTTTCCACAGCACTGTTACCATTACTTTGTGATCCAGAGTTAAACTAGATAAAACCAAAAATTAACCCAGAGTTTTTTCAGCAACCCTTTATGTAATAAGGTGTCAAATTCGAGCTGTTCAGGCCAAGATGTGATTTGATTTCATATTTACTGATTTGTTTCTGTGACGTGTTCTTGTAGAGGTGTGTGGTGTTCTGCTCATCATGCAAGGCTGGAAGCACAGATTGTGCACAGTTTCACCTGGTGTGTTTTATTCCCTCTGTGCAGCAAATTACCCATTGGATTTATGGGACAGCTGAATTTCCATCCTGCAGCCCAGATCCTGTCAAAACTGTGGTTATTTTTGGAGGCTTCTTGCTGTGATCCCTATGCATAATTTAAATGACAAAGAACACTAGTTCCTGAAGAAGTTCAGCTTTCTCCAATAAACAGAATTATTTATTAGTCCTGTAACACTTGCTTTGGTTCTGTACATTTTTGATTCCTTTCCTCTGCTGCCCTCCAGACTAAAACAGTTACATTATTCCAATGTCAGCACTCATTAAGGTTTTGCTGATATAATTTGACATACAATGATATCATTACTTCATTAGATAACTCTGCCTGGTGCATTTCCTTTCTGTTAAGGTCATTCAGAGAATAATGCAGACCAAGCAGTGCTGGAAAGTGCTCTCCCTGTCACCTCAGCAGTGCTTCGGAAACACCTCCAGAATGGAGTCGTTGCAGAGTCTGCCTGCTCAGCTCTGTGGGCACTGGCACTCCAAGGTGTGTGATCCCAGTCCCCCTGTTGTCCCTTGCCATGGAAAAGGCTGGGATGTGATCCTGCAACCCGGGCTGCTGGGCTGAGGAGGCTCTGCAGATGGCAGCAGAGTTAGGAACTTGCATCCTCTCCTGGTCACTCTTCCCTCTGTGGCTCCCCAGTGAAGCCATTTTTGATGAACTGTAGAAATTAAATCACCAGATACTGCTAATGAGGAGTCCACTGGTGGGTAGCTAATTTGCTTGGTTGATTTGGAACAGTATTTCATGTTAAAAAATAAATAATATTTCATTATCATTTGCACTAAGGAACCCATCTTTGCAGTACTATCTGTCTTATTTCTTCCTCATGCAACAATATTGTCACATTTACCTACTACCTGCCCCTGTGCCATTGTTCCACTGGGAGAAGCTGAGCAAAACGCCCACAGCAATCACATTTCTATTCTCCATCAGTAGAATAAATTGAGTATTCATGACTCTATTCTTTTGGCCTTAAGGATACTGAAATTTTGGGCTTGTCTGTGTGTTTTGTTTATTTTCTTTAAAGGTTGCTTAACTGACAGTGACTATGAGCCTACAGCAGCACTTTTGCTGGATGCACTCAGGGTGAACCCAGAAAGAGCAGTGCTGGTGAAGAATGGCTGCCTGGCATTAGCCAGCCTTGTGAGGCTCTCAGGTAACATTCAGCAGTTCTGCTTTTATCAATTGCCAATCAGCTCCATCAACATGAAAACAACAATTAAAATAACTTCTGCCTGCATGACAGTGTCAGCTGCATATCTGGTCTCCTATTTGTTCCCAAATATGCTTCAGAATAGTTGTTAGGAAGACTGAAAATAATGGGCACTACTTCCTGAAAACGTGCCTTGAGCCAGCTGGTGAGGGGATGGGAAGCAGATCCTGCAGTCTGCAGCTACAAAGAGCCCAGCAGTGTTTGTGTTCCTTGCAGAAACTGCAGCTTTGGCAATCCTGCTGGACTCAGAGGGCAGTGGAATAGAGCTGATCAAAGATGAGTATCACCTTCATTCCAACGAGCCAGGGGTGGCAGAAGCTCTGTGCCTGCTGATGAACGAGATGGTTCAGTATGGTGAGATGGCTGCTGCTGTCACTTCTTGAGTCTCCTCCTCTCTCCCAGCCCCAAAATCAGTAAAACCACATCAGCAGCTCTCAGGGACATGTTAGCTGCTCTCAGGAAACACTTACTTTGTGTCTGAGAAAGTTCCAATTCATCCTCTAAGAATTCACTCCACTTGTTCCAAACAACTACCACTCTGATGGTAAAACATTTTAACTTCATCTTGCCTCCTCCTTGTGTAGCTCTGTCCTCTCCCCTTTAGCCTGCTCCTTTAGCTCCTGCTCCAGTGGCACTTGTGCTATAACCATACATTTTCTTGTTCATTGGCACTGCAGATGAGGTTATGCTGTATATGAGGTCCCAGAAAATGCAAAAGCTGCTGTCTGAAATAAAACTCCAGTTTCCATTTAGCACGGTATGGAGAAGTCTCTGTGATAATAAAGTATATTAGTATATTATTTCTGGTGAGGGATTTGATCATAGTGCAGAAATTTAGAGAATTAACAGCATGTGGAGTGAAGAGTGAGTTTGTAAGGATAGTTCTAATTATTGAGAACAAGTGGTTAAAAGTTGTTTCTTGTTAATGCTGAAATTTTAAAAAATTATATTCTGGTCTCTTGCAACATTACAATAATTTACTACAGTCTTCATGCTAAGCCAGGATAAAGTTTGTAGGAATAAAGCCATAAGTACATTACACCCAAATTATTTTTGGTTTGGAAGTGGCATTGTTAGCAAATTTTAAAAAACCCTTCAAAATCTTTCTGACAGTTTGTGGGAAGATTTAACTTAAATTTCACCAAGTAGTCACACTGAAAACTCTAGCAAAGTTATCAGAGCTATTTAATATGTTACACTAATATTTCTTTTGCAATGGCTTGCTGGCAAGAAACCATTAATTTGGTTTGTTCATCAAGCCAATAAAACTGGTTAGTCTTAATTTTGCTGATTTTAGTTATGTATTTACAGAATTGTTTTCAAAAGTCTCCTCCAGGCATTGCCTGAACCCCTTCAATGAACACTGCAGCCACAAGGTAGCACAGAAAAAAAATAACCACAGAAAGAAAGCTCCCTCTCCTGTTGTAACAACAGCCACTTCAAACACCTATGTTGGACACATTGTTTTTATTAATAAATGAATACAAAAATAAGTGGAGCAACAAGGTAATCTTTTGTTTGACATTTTTTAACATTTCCCTCCAGAAGATTCAGACCCTGGTGAACGCAACACTTTTGAAACTGAGGAAGGAAAAACGCTTTGTCTGAGAACAAGACTTGGCCACTGCTGGATACAAAAGCCTGGATTCTTCATTAGAGGATTCTTCTCACCAGAAAAAAAAAGAATATTGGGCTAGTAGTAATATGCAAACAGGTATTTATTGATGGTTTGGGTACCACAATGGTGTAACTAACAGCAATATTTAAGAATTCACCTTGTAGTAAGACCTCACTTTGTGGACCTTAACATACTTGAAATAAAAATTTTAATCCTCCGAATTTTGACAAAGCAATGACAGTTTCTTCCTTCATCTATCATAATTTAATTTTTTAACTTATTCAGCGTCTATTTCCATTGAAGAAATTTAACTGATGAAGTTCTTCCCAACTGCAGGCATTTGTTACAAAGATTGTTTGAACACAGTAGCAGACATCAGGCATAGGGCCCATCCACAGGGATACCAGCGGCACTCCTGAACTTCCAGGTTACTGTACCATTGTCTTTGGATTGATTTTATGAAGTGGCTGCTGTCAATTCTGACTTATCTTTAAATTTGGAATGTGACATCAAACCAGCAAATGCTGCAGAGATGAAAGATTCTACCCTGTGTTTTTAAGTTTTACAATTTTTGTTGTTAGCTTTGTTCTTAACAGCAGCTTCCCATTTCTTTTTCTCCAGGGTGTAAAGTCTCATAGCTGCTTGTGCATCCTGGATCTGAAAGAGAATAGACCAGACAAGGATGTGAGATAATAAGCAGCTAAATCTTCCATCATTTTAATACATCCTTCCAATTAACATTTCATGATCTCTTTTTACATTTAGGTCTGTGCCTACTGAAAGGGACAAATTGTGTATTTAGAGTCCAGGGCTCACCACAAGGCTCTGCATTTCTGGTTGTTACTTGGAAAGTAGTAAGAGAATTTTGTCATTGACACAGTATCTATGAGCTCCCCTCCCAATTTTGCTTCCCCAGTTCATTCCTCTTTTCCGTCCTCCTGCCCACTGAAATAAAGGATCTGCTGAGATTCAGGTGTAGCCTCTCCCACTGTCTGTCCTGCCACAGTGCAGCAGTACAGAATGCTGCTTTTAGGGTAAACAGATCTTGATCATTACCTTTCCCCCTGGGAATTTTAACAAGAATTCAGAGTTAAGAGTTAACTTGTGCAGAAGTTGTTTACAAAATGAATGAACAGTGAGCGAGCTTAGATGACAACCTCCCTGCTGCTGCTGTCCAAGCAGAGCTTGCTGAGTTTCAGTGGGATGAAGGCACAGCACTGGCCAGAACCCAGAGCTGGATGATCTGAGGAGGCACCTACCGAGCAGTGCTCTGCTGTCTGCACCTGAACATTGAGCAGCTTCTCACACAGCAGCTTCAGGGATGGCCTGGAACTCTAGAGACAGAACACATCACAAACCATGCTGTCTCACAGGACTTGAAATAACACAGATGGGTATTCTCTAAAAATGTTATATTCTTCAAAGAATAGCACATCTTAGCCTCTGCTGGCAAAATACCAGGAATAATTAATGAATTAGAAGATCTGTGTGTGCATAGGTAGGAAAGAAGGAACAGGGTCAGGTAAAAGTAAGCACAGAAGTGAGTCAGCAGCTCTGGAGTCTGTTAATTGAGCACCTTCCCAGCAGTCTCTTACCTTGACTCTCTGTTTGAAAGGTTTGTATCTCTGTGTGTCCCTGATCTTCTTGTGAGGATGATCAAGAAGTAGAACCTAGAAGAAACCACATTTTCAGTTAAATGTGTTATTGCATGAAACTTTACTGAGCTGAATGCTGTTGTTTCCTCCCAACCAGTGTAAGAGATACTTTAAAGCCATGAAAGGACAAGACCCAGCTCATCTAGATGGGGGGAGGTTTCCAGCTCAGGTGTGTTCCCTTGATCCAGAATGATGTATCACAAACCTCATTTTCAATTTACCTTTAGGTCATTCCTTAGGGCGTGTCCAACTAAAATCCTTCCTTGCAGGATCTCAGCCACCTCCTTCTGAACAGTTTTAAAGTCTTCACCTAAAAATGCCACACAAGGAAACACTTTCCATGAGCAATCACAGCATCTTTTCTGGGAAGCAACTGTATCCTTGGAACTGTAGTTTTTGTACAGTACACTGAATTTCTGCTTGCTAGAACATAGAGAATTCCATAAAGAGAACAGCATAAAAAGAAAATGAACTTTTATACTATATTCCACCAGTTAATTCCTTCAAGGGTATAGAGAATTCTATAAAGAGCACAGCATGAAAAGGAAGTTATTTTTTTACACCATATTTCACCAGTTAATTTCTTCAAAAATGTTAGTGATCACTGTAGAAAAGTACATCTTCCCACAATTTTTCTTAGCATTAAGTTTAACTCAAATCTCAGCATTTTGTTTTCCCAAATTAGGTCTCAAACTGTTCCAAGCTCAGCCAATGAATCTTCTGTGAGAACCCAGTGAATTCTCCCTCTCAGGGGAAAGCCCTGGTACCTGTGTTGATATTCTGAGGCCGGATGCCGCTGACAGCTGTCCTGTAGTCTGTCACCTTCTCCGTGGGCTTGACATACTTGTCATAAACACACTTCCCAAACTGGTTAACGATGGACACCCGAGCCAAGATGCTGTCCTCACCCTTGGGGCCCACCCCCACCATCTCACAGTCCATGGCCACGGCCCGGGTCAGCCTGGAAGGCAAAGGGACAGCTTGGGGACACCTCCACAGGCCCAGCTGCAGCTGACAAGGTTCACATTTGTGTGAGCAGGGCAGAGCCTGGCAGCAGAGGCAGGGAGATGGCAGCTCACTGTGCAGATCCCTTATCAGAAGCCAGTCTGCCAGCTGATATCATTATTATTGCTGTTTAATTGAAGGGATGGGACTAGAGACAGGTTAAAAACAATTTATTATTCAGATAAACATTAGTCTCAGAGGCTGTGAGATTTATGAGAGTAAGCAGTTATAGCTCAAGAGTAGTTATAAGTTCTTCATTACAAGACAATATATAACTTTCTAATCTAATGGACAGTTGCTACAAAGTTTATTTTGCTTTTCTATTACTTATTTCTACTGCAATGTGTATACTTTTATCTAATGGGCTGTTATCACGTGCACACACGTTTCTATTATAACCACTAAACTCTTAGCTTACTCTCTACAATTACACTCTTACATGATAAACCCTTCACTATCTTATTAATACAGTTTTTTACTTAAGGTATACTCTTACAACTAGAGAAACATAAGTTTATGAGTTTATAGAAACATAAGTTTTTCTGCTTAATGTCTGCGTACTTTATTTTTACATCAATCTAAGCTTCTTCTAAGGCTACAGATCAAACTTTTGCCAGTGTCTCTGGCAGTTTCTATCTTTCCATTTCTCACACTCTGCTGCCATCCTTCCCCCTGCAGTGTCACTCACCCTTCAAAAGCCTTTTCCTTAACCAGCACCTGCTCCACAGACTGGGCTTGTTCTGCTTCAAGTCCCAGGTTCCTTCTGGCAATTTTTGCTGCTTCAGGTCCTAGTGCTGCTTCAATATCTTTGGGATCAACATCATCAAACCAGATGTCAGCCCTGGGAAGAACAGATTTAATTACATTTAACAGCCTCAAAGCAATCTGGTGTCTGTTGTACAAAAAGTATGTTTACTTTCTAAACCAAGAATTAAATCCTGTGAAATTTAAGTCTGTGACTGGCACCTCTACAGGTTTCTTGCTGTGTCTGAGGAGCAGGGGCAAAATGTTCCTTATTTCTTTCAGAATTTAGTCTGGAAAAGTGTAGCTGTTTGGAATATACCTCTCTGTGCTCTTCCCAAAATAAATACTCTCATCCAGAGCTGCTGCCTGAAATACTCACTCTTTGGGCTGCTGCTCCACGTGTTCCTCAGCTTTCCTCCTCTTATGTTTCAGCTCATCCTTCTCCTTCACAACAATGCCATTTTTCTTCTTTTCTTTGCAGCCTTTCTCATTGCTTTTAGTGCAATTTAAGTTCTTTTTTGCTGCAACCCCCTTGGATTCTGGCTTGGCCAAAGGAGGACTGGCTTTAGCAGAACCACTGTCCATTTTATTTGTGGATTTGGCCTTTACCACATTCCTATTGACTGCTGGGATTTCTGGGTTTTTGGCTGCTTTGAGTGGCTGCTTCTTTTTGGTGTCTGTTTGACCCGTGGAGATGGGCTTCTTGGAGTTATTTGCCTTTTGTTTCAGCAGCTAAAATGACATTAAAAAAATAAAATAAAAAGATAGATAAAGGAAAAGAGCCTGGAAAAGAGAAGCTTTAGAGTGACTTAATTGTGTCCTTCCAGTGCCTAAATGGAGCCTCCAAGAAAGGGAGAGAGGAACTATTCACAAGAGCCTGGAGTGACAGGACAAAGGGAATGACTTCAAACTGCCAGAGAGCTGCGTTAGGTGGACATTGGGAAGAAATCCTTCTCAGTGAGAGCGGGCAGGCCCTGGCACAGGGTGCCCAGAGCAGCTGTGGCTGCCCCTGGGTCCCTGGCAGTGCCCAGGGCCGGGCTGGGACAGTGGAAAGTGTCCCTTCCATGGGGACAGTGTGTCCCATCCATTCAGGCGCTGCTGCCAGCATGCCCCGCTGCCTCCCTGTCCCAGCTCCCCGGGGCTGTCCCCACCGCATGCCCCGGTCCCCCTCACCTCCTGCAGCGCCTTCCAGTTGGAGGAGAACTCCTGCGGGTTGCGGGGGGGACCCGCGGCCGCCATGCCGGGGCCTTTCGAGGCGCCCGCCGCTTCCCCCAGGGCCTTCCTCTTCTTCCTCCTCCTCTTCTTGCCCTTCCCGCGGGCCGCACCGCTCGGCCCCGCCGCCGGAGGCTCCGCAGGACTTTGCTTGGCCATGCAGGGTCAGCGGAACCGGGATCGGGATCGGGACCGGGGCGCAGCGAGTCTCACCCGGGCCGGCGCTCCCGCAGGGGGACCGGCCCAGCGCCGCACCGCCCCGCCGGGGAACTCCGGCCCGCGCTTGGGTTCCGGGGCGGAGGGGGGGGCGGTTCCAGCGTTCCGGGGCTGGGGGATCGCGGGGTGACCGTCCCCCCTCCATGTAACCACGGGCGTGTCCGCAGGGCCCCTCGGCCCCCGAGCCGCCCCTCGGCCCCCGAGCCGCCCCTCGGCCCGCGGGGCTGGCGCACAAGCTGGAGAAGCCGCGGGCATTGCGCGAGGGCGGCCGCGCCGCAGCTGCCGGCGCGTCCCCCGCGGGCCGGCCCGGGGCGCGTTTGCTCGGGCGCTGTTTGTTTGCCCAGTCGCTGTTTGTTTGCTCAAAGGCTGGTTCTGCTCTTCCCTTCCGCTCCACGTGAGGCCTGGGGCCAAAGCTCTCGGTGCTCGGCCGGGAGGGCTCGGCCGGTCCGGCATGAGCGTGAGCTGGGCGCTGCGGGCGCTCGCCGTGCTGCCGCTGGGGCTGTGCTGGCTCCCTGAGGTGAGTCTGGCCTCCGGGCGGCCCTTCAGCAGCGCGGCCGAGAAAACCTAAAACAACAAAAAAAAAAATCTATAAAAATAAAAATAAGAAGAGACGACCCGCTTCTAAGCCAAACTCCGTCTGCGCTCGCTAATCAGGAAGATGGAGCTGCTCCTTCGTGGAGTAAAGCCGTGAGGGTTTGGCTCTGGGAGTGCTGAGCTGTTTGCTGTTGTTCCTTCCAGGTCAGCTCCAGCGCAGGGATGGCCTCGTGGCCATTTGTTTTTGCTCTTATTTTTCTTCTTCTTGCAGAAATTCCTCGGCGCTTTGGATGGGGAAGATGTTCTGGCTTACTTTGGAACCAGCTCAGTGCCTGATGGTATGCAGGGCTCAGTGTCCCCCGGTTTAGAGAACATCTGGCCGGTGGTTTGTAACCCTGTGTGGTTGGCAGTGCTAATTAACAACAGATTAACAACCCCTGAAATGACCAGCATTTGGTGTTTCTGAGTGCAAGTGAGACAACTTGGGTTCAGTGTGAGTGGATGGAGAGATGTCTCAGAGTTTCAGATCCCCTCAAGGAGATGTGTCCAACCTCTTTGCACATTTCTGCTGCACTCCCCATTCTCTGTATGGGTGCTCAGTGTGAGTGGATGGAGAGATGTGTCAGTCTCAAATCTCCTCAAGGAGATGTGTTCCCCTCTTTGCACATTTCTGCTGCACTCCCCATTCTCTGTATGGGTGTTTTTCTTCTGGCAAAAGCTTTAGACTAAGGATAACTTTAAATACTTGTTAATTATTATTATTATTTTTTAATAAATGCACAAAGAGATTTGAATTCTGGGTCTAGATTGATTGATGATAGTTCAGAATAAAGATGTTTTGAAGTCTCAAATCCCTAAAGGAAGGGTGTTGTCTCTTTGTGAGTTCACCTAGTGCTCATCCCAGTGTCTTTGCATTGTGATAATTCCCACTCAGTAATAGTTAAAAGCTGCAGGAAAAAAACTCAGCCCTTTTTTAGATGAAGTGTTCTCCTTATTGAGAGAGCAAAAGCTGCAATAAATTCAGTGCCAGTTTCTGTGTGTGTTCCCAGTCAGATTATCCTCACTTTAGAATACACAAAAGCACAGAAATTCTGTGAATGGCTGTTGCCACCATGAGCCCAAGAGGCCACAGCTGTCATTTTTAGGGTATTTTTCCTGGGGAAATAAACCTTACACTGGGGATTTGTGTAGCATCCTTTCTCATAACTGCTCCCCTTGTTCTGGTCGTGTTTCATTTCTTTCAGTACCCGAGTTTGTGGTGGCTGAGCCAGCTTGCCCTTGTAAAGAAGAACATTTTGGGCTGAGGCCCTGTCGGGTCCAGCACTGCTCCATCCAGGCCTGGGGGCAGCTCTATGCCTTTGAATTCCTAGAGGACCACGCCCTCCTTTCCTCCTCCTTTGTGAGCAGCCAGGTGGTGAACTCTTCCTTTATTTTACTGAAGAGATTCCCCAGGAGCTGCTTTGCAGGTGGAAAAGCCCTGCAGCCTCCTGGGGCCAGGAGCAGAGTCACTTTCTGTGAAGGGCAGCTGGTGAGTATGAGCAGGAGCAGCCTCTGGGGTTGGCAGCTTCATGCACCAAACGTGTGTGAACCATCCACTGAATAAACCTTTGCCATCCCCATGGGTAGCAAATATCTTTGGAATAACACAGAGGTGCAATTTTGTCTGCTTCAGCGAGGAGTGGTCACCGTGGGTGAGGAGAAGGTTCACATCAGGCCAGTCAGGAGCAAAGATGTGGCTCTGCTGAAGGACCTCGGCTTCTCCAGCCCCCACATCCTCTTCAAAAGTGCTGCAAGAGAGGCAAAGCCAGCCAGAGGTAACAGCCATGGAGAGGGAGCCCTGCTGGAAAAGCTGTCTCCTGGAGCATTGCTTCCATGAGCTCAGAGGAAAAAATCTGTGTTTACAAAATCACGAGTAGACTTGGAAAGGTTTCTCGCCTCGCCGAGGTGTGCCTGGCGTGTCTGATGTGGCTGGTTGTTATTTTGATAGCACAGTTGTGTTGCTAAAGCTGCTGGCAGGTGAAAAACACCCCCAGAAGTGGGAAAGCTGAGCAAGCCCCTGCAGAGGTGGACTTGCAGCTGAGTTATTGCAGCCTCTGGGGAGAGGGAGTGGATCTGTAGGACCTTTCATGGTGCATTTGAACCTCCTGGTGTTCCTCTGTGCTGTCCAGCAGGGTGGGCTCCTCCTCGCCTGCGCAAGAGGGCTGAGGCAGCTGTCAAACATCTGGAGCTGATGGTGGTGGCAGGGCCAGATGTTTACTTGTACCACAGAGAGGACACGGAGCGTTACATCCTGGCCAACCTGAACATTGTGAGTGGCTCTGTGCTTGGGATCCTGTCTCAGGCTGTGCCCCAGGCAGCACCTCAGGGTGCTTGGGGTCACCTGTCCCTGGCACAGAGCTCATGTGCAGGGCATTCCTCTGTGCTTCCCTGGGCATGAAATCCCCCAAATTCCCTTGTATAATAGTAAAAGAAGATCTTAGAGGATTTAAAACCCACAGAGAAAATGTAGCTCTTAATTTAATTACTAATGTTGCAACACAGGTAAAGAGTTTTCTCACCCTGTTGCTTTCAGTGGGATTGAGCTAAATCCACTGAATCCATCTTATGTTTCACATTGCACTGTTGTATTTCTGTTGCAGAATTTTCATGTCTCTTTTTTTGCTGTTATTAAGAATTTTTCTCTGTGTGTACAGCAGAAAAGCCTTTGGCATTCACTCTACCCTGTGAAACTTTTCATGCAGATTCTTCTCTCTGCTTCAGAGTATCTGACAAATCTAACCACTTCTCACCTCCTGACGGATTTTTTAACATTTGTAGTGCATATGTTAGTGTTGTAGTTATCTTTGTAATGAGTGCAGCCCAGTTTTTGGGAACTGGGCTTGGGAGTCCCTAAGGCTCATTGTTTATTGAATCCTTTCTGTCTCTTCTTAGGGAGCAGAGCTGCTCAGAGATGCCTCACTGGGGGCTCATTTCAGAGTTCACCTCATGCAAATGCTGGTTTTGAGAGAGCCAGAGGTAAGGGGAGGGCTGTGTTTGAGGCTTGCCCAAGCTCCAAGCTGTTTAGAATGTGCCAACGTGTGCCTTCCCTCCAGGCAGAGGTGAACATCACCACCAACATCACCTCCTCCCTCATCAGTGTCTGTGAGTGGAGCAAGAAGGTGAACCCCCAGAACGACTCTGACCCCCAGCATGCTGACATTGTCCTCTACATCACCAGGTGCTGAGCTCCCTGCCCTGGGAGGGACTGGGAAATAGGATTAGGTTGTTTTATTCAGTTCTGCTTGTCTGAGGACGTTTGGTTTTTTAATGCGGAATCCTCATAAAATTGGAGCAGTGGGCACTCATGTCAAAAGAAATGTTGGATAGCTGGCAAAGCTCAGATAAATTCAGCTGTCTGACTTTTTTAGCTGTGAGGGTTCTTTGCTCTTTCCTCTTTATGTCTCCCTTACTTTAGGTTTGACCTGGAGTTGCCTGATGGGAACAAAGAACTTCGTGGAGTGACTCAGTTAGGGGGAGTCTGCTCCTCCTTCTGGAGCTGTGTCATTACCCAGGACACTGGCTTTGACCTTGGAGTCACCATAGCCCATGAGATTGGGCACAGGTCAGTAGGAGACTGCCAGAGCAGCCCAGTAGGTTTTATTCAGGGTAAAACACCCTCCAGTTTAAGAAAGAAGCAAAAGGACCTCTTGACATAAAAGGGAATTCCCCATGGATTATTCTAACCCTTTGGGTCATCATCACAGATTATTTTGGAAAGAGTTCTTTGCATTTCTTGCATTCCTGCATGTCCTGTGACAACTGGAAGCTGCAAAGAGGAGAGAAACCCTTTGTGACAACAGTAGAAGGAAGGGCTGCAGAGGGAGCTCAGTCCTTGCTTAGAGAAGGGAGGCTCTGAGGGAATCCAGCCTCTGGGTTTCTTCTCCTCAGGGCTCTGTTCTGCTTCTGTTACAGCCTTGGCATTGCCCACGATGGAGAGGGGAATGTGTGCAGCAGCAGTGGTTACATCATGGGCTCAGCAGGAAACCACAACAGCATCGACCTCACCTGGTCTCCGTGCAGCCGGGAGCAGTTCCTGGCCCTTGTCAGGTAAGGGAATGGTTGAGTTCTTCAGTTCCCTATGCTGGGGGCTTAGGAGAGAAAAACTCAGTGAAGAAAAAAGTTTATTGAAAAATGAGGAACAGTAAAAAGCTTGGGGTTTGTTTATTTCTTAGCACTTGTTGCTGAGGTTAAACCCAGTTTTTGCTTCATGTTGCTGAAGTGGCTTTGGTTGGTGCCTAACATGCCTGGGCTGGGTTGGATTTCTCAGACACTGGCTCAGCCTGCACATTTTATTTACAACATCAGAGCATCCAGGCACTGCAGGCTGTGCTGGCTGGGTGCAGGACAGGAATGGGATAGAACTCCAGCAGCAGGGAACTGTGAACATCTCCAGGCAGCTGCTGCAACTAAATCCATCCCAGCCCACAGCAAGCATATGTTGTCTGGGAAAGCAGCAGCCAACTCCCAGAGTGAAACTCAGCACAAGTCTGCAAGCATGTCCTTGTCCTCACTACCCACAGCTGGGAAAGTTATTCCTCATGTTTTTATCAGTACAGGCCAAACAAGCTGCTTGAATGACCTGCCGGACATGGACGGCAGCATCCCAGGGTGGAAGCCTGGCTTGTACTATGGAGCAGATGAGCAGTGTAAAATTGCCTTTGGGAGTGTGGCCACAGCTTGCACCTTTGCTGACACCAATGTTGTAGGTAGAAAGTTTGTCTGTCTTGCTAAAGGCAGCAGGGAAATGTTCAGGAGCCAAAATTCGGGAGAACTGGCTGGCAGCATTTTTATTCTGAAAGGATTGAAGGTGCTTTTCTTGGCAAAGCTTTCAAAATGTTTCCCTTCTCTTCATCACCTCCTTCCTCCACATAAATCTCCTGTAAGGTTTACACAGTTGGGTGCTGTTGTGCACAGCTGGCAGTGCTGGGTGCACCCACTCAGGGTCCTGCCTTGGGGAATTCTTGTTCACTGGATTCCTCCAGCTTCCCTGCCATGGCTGAAATCCCTTTGTCTGGGAAGCACAGTGTGTTTAATAGCTGCCATCTGGACATGTTTTGTTAATGAGAAAACACTAAGGTGGGTGAAAATTTAATTGCTTCAGTTGATCATCTTCCAGCATTGCAGCTGGTGATCACTACAGTGATGATCTTTTGACTTGCCCACAGCTTTTGCCCAATAGCAGGAAAAGTGAAGGAACTTGCATTTTTGGGTGTCTGGGAGAAAACCTGGGATGTGCCCTGTTTAGACTTTTGGGACTGTGTTGTTGAGCCTGACTCCCTGAACTCTCTGATTTTCTTGTCACACCAGGACATCTGTAAAGTTCTCTCATGCCATGTACAGCCAGCAGACAAATCCAGCTGTACTCGGCTTCTGGTTCCCCTCCTGGATGGAACTGAGTGTGGGATCAACAAGGTAAGGAGGCTCCCACCAGGAGTGGGTGTGGGGGCTGTGGGGCTCAGACAGAAAAGCTCTGTCAGTGTCTGGAAGGTACCTGGCACTCACTGCCCCTTGGCCAGGGAGCTAAAACGAGTCCTAAACTGGTGCCATTATGTCCTGATCTTGGTCTTTCCATCTTGTCTTTATCTCTGGAGTTGCTTTGCAGTTCTACAGCCTGATACCTGAGCTCTCCTACTGGAAATGCCCTGCCTGCTCTTTGCTTTGACCCCAGCCTCATGTTAGACCCTAATTAGGAAGGGGACTCTTCAGCCTCTTGTCAGAAGGTGCTTCATTCACCCCAGGACTCTGTTACTGGCCTGCCAAAGACGGGGACTCGTGCCAACCTTTTAGATCCCAGCCCTGCTGTGCTCACTGCTGCCAGTTCTGTGTGTTCTTGATCCTAGTGGTGCTCCAAGGGTCAGTGCAGCTCTCTGGAGGAACTGAACCCCATGGCTGTGGTCCATGGGCACTGGTCTGCCTGGAGCCCCCTCTCCCCCTGCTCCCGCAGCTGTGGCGGGGGGGTGGTGCTGAGGCAGCGCTTCTGTAACAACCCCAGGTGAGACGTGGGGACCTGCCTGTGCCCAGGGCCTCGGGGCTGCCTCTTCCTCTTTGCCTGGGACAAACCTGCCTCTGTTGAGGAATTCTGTCATTTCCAGGCCTGCTTTTGGAGGGCAGGAGTGCCACGGGGCCAGCATGCAAGCAGAGATGTGCAATACACAGGTAATGGAGCTCAGCATCATCTGAACTTCTGTCTTACTGTTGAGCCCTTTGAGGGCTGGGTGTTTTGTGACTGTCCTTCCCACAGCTGACTGCTCTGGTAAAGGTCTGGTATACAGGCTCCATCTGTCTGACAGCAGGAGAGGTATTTGTGCCATGGAAGGCAGCAGGATTATTTAATAGCCTTGTTCACATGTAATGAAGCATTTTCTCTATGCCCCATAGCAGGACAGATGCTGAGAAAATAGAGACTCACAATGATGGTTTTCTTCAGATGGGCTTTCTTATATTGTTCCTGTTTTCCTTATCTATTTATTTTGTATAAATTGCAAAGATATCAGCTTCCAAGCACAATTCTCTGCATATCCTGCAGCCTTCCTTTAAAGTGGTTTTCTTTCTTTGCAGTTGTTTGGGTGTTTTAATCACCAGCCAGTGCATTTTGCCTTTAGCTTGAGGGTTGAATGTCAGTGCTCAGTCACTTCCTTTCCTTACACAATTATCTCTCTGGGATCCAGGCCTGTCTGATGACCCAGCAGGACTTCATGGCTGAACAATGTGCAGCAACAAATTTAAAGCCACTGTACCTTGATGTAGAAACACCATCCTTTTATACCTGGACCTCTGCTGTTGGCTTTGCCAAAGGTAAGGAATGTCTGGAACCTCAGTTTGTGCTCATGGGCCTCTGTACTTTGGAATGAAAAGGCTGTTTCACTGAGTGTTTTAGTTTTCACATGAAACCTGGGTGCTTTCTGAGAGATCATAGAATCCCAGAATGGTTTGGGTTGGAAGCGACCTTAAAACTCATCCCACCATGGCAGGGACATCTTCCACTATCCTAGGTTGCTCCAAGCCCTGTCCAGCCTGGCCTTGGACACTTCCAGGGATGAGAGTCCACAACCTCTCTGGGTTTTTTCCCATTGCCTGGTGAGCAGCCATGTGCCTTCCTGAAAGAGTAACTCCTTCCTTGTGCCTTCCTGCTCCAGGGGACCTGCTCTGCAAGCACATGTGCAGGGCTGTGGGCAAGGAGTTCATGGTGAGCCGTGGGGACAGTTTCCTGGATGGAACCAGGTGTGAGCAGGATGACACGGAGCACCATGGGGATCTCCATCTGTGTGTCATGGGGAGGTGCAGAGTAAGTGACTGGGGAGTCCAGGTGAGCCCCTGGCAGGTGATCTGCACCACAGGGGTCAGGGGAAATCATGCTAGAAAAAAACATATTGTCCCAAACAGCAGAGTGAGCTTTTCTCAGAAGAGAGTTTTGTTCTCGGTGTGTTGGATGGACTCCAAAAATCTACTCTTCTGTCTGTGCATCCAATGCCCTCTAGATAAGACATTCTGCTAATTATGCAGTAAACACACAGGGCTATTCATCCCTAATCCAAGAAGCAATTGGTTTATATGTTGGTGGAAGAGACATCATTAGCTGCTCAGCTTGCCTGCTGTAATTAGCCCCATAAAATGCTGCCTTGGAGGGAAGTTCCATGAATTGAATCACTGAGTGGCAAGATAAGGAGCAAAACCTGGGCATCACAAGTTGACAGATTGATTTTTGGACCATTGCTGATCAAAACTGAAGTCTAACTTGTGGAGTTTTTTCCTGGACTGGACCTGAGGAAGGCATTCTTTCCTGATGACCTTGGATACAACTCCCCCGCTCTGTCTGCATTTTAGGAACTGCTCAGTGCTGACCCGCCTGGATGTTTTCTGTTGTTTCTTTACATTCCCAGAATACTCTTTGTAAATTTTATGTTTTTCTCATTATCTTCATGCTCACCATGTTTTGTGAAGTGTTTCCCCCTGTGAACAGCAGAGGGTGTAGGCACAACCTGTTCTGATTTTGGCTCTTTTATTGGCAGCAGTGATAAATATGCATGTTATGGCAGCTTCCAAAGCCTGGGATCAGTGGCTGCACCATAAATTCAGCAGTTGCACATGTTTTGCTGTTAAGCCTGCTGAGATCCTCCTGCAGCTTTGTGTAAATTAGTCTTGTTCGTGGGAATGGGGATAGAATCTCTCTTTTGAGTTCCATGGGACTGAAGTGATGTGAGCTAGGTTTGGCTTTGGAGCCTGGGGAGCTAAAGATTCCTTTAGAACCTGCCATTCATGTTTAGTGTTCTCTTGGGCTTTTGTTTTTTCCTCCCTTCCTCCCTCCCTCCAGAAAGAGTTCATAGAAGAGAACACAGAGCTTTGGGTTTAGGTCACAGGAGAGATTTTTTGGGCTGCTTCTTATGGGAAAGAAAATGTCACAGTTACTGAGAGTTGTGCTCTCAGCTAAAATCTCCCAGTCCCTGACTTTGCACACTGCTGTCCAGTGGCAGCTCTGGGTACAAACACATCTTTTCCTTTGTCCTCCTAAATCTAGATTCCAAATGAAAAGGGCAGTTGCAGGAGCTCAGGAATGTTGCTTTTGCTCACTTGTTTTCTCAGAGCAGGCCAGGCTGACAGACTCTCCTCTCTGCTCAGGCATTCGGGTGTGATGGCCAGATGGGCTCCAGGGAGGCCATGGATGCCTGCAAGGTCTGTGGGGGTGATAACTCCACCTGCACTGAAGTGAGTGGATCCTACACAGAAGGGAAAGCTAAAGGTGTGTAGTCCTCCCCCTCAGCTCTGTTTGTGTGCAGTCAGTGTTCCAAATCTTCTGTTTATTACTTCTCCCTTCTGCTTGGTTTTATTTTATGGAGGGTATGGAGATGGATTTTGGGTGGTCAGTGCTGAAGAAGGTAGGCAGAATGCCTTTTTTTTTGTCATAATTCTCAGGATGTGGGTCAGAAATGTAACTGCTTGGGAAGTCCCATAAATTGTTGGGTGATATCAGTTCACAGAATCATAAATATCCCAAGGGATCCACAAGGATCATTGGGTCCAACTCCTGGCCCTGTACAGGACAACTCACCAATGCCATGATGTCCTTGAGAGTGTTGTCCATGCTTCCTGAGATGTTCAATTTGGGAACTGGTCTGGCTTTTGCAGTCTCATGTAGAAATATTAGCAGAGAGCCTGAAAAGAACCAAAGAAATGTGAGAACAGGATACAGAATACAGCTCAGTTGTGTTTGCTGTGTTACCATCACTGTGTTCAAGGCAAGGAGCAGGGTCAGAGTGAATTTAGGAGCTGAGCTGCAATCCCCATCCTTTCTCACAGAGTTTCAGTGATGGAAGGTGACCACATCTTTCTCCTTTCCACCCTTCCAGAGTATGTGACATTTCTGTCCCTGCCCTACAACACCACCTCAGTCCATGTCACCAACAGGAGGCCTCTCTTCACACACCTGGGTGAGTGGGATGAAAAGGAGAAGAGGGGATACAGGTAGGGCTGAAAGGAGTCTGTGTAAACAAAGAAATGGAATTTTTGGTGCTGCATTGTGCTTGTGGGAGGCTCTCCAGTGGGAAGCTATAGGAGCCATGCTCCATGGGATGCCAAACTTGGATCAAACTGGTTCCTCCCACATGGGCAGCCAGCAGCTGCCAGCACCAGGGGATCCTGGTGACCACATCATGTCTCTTAATCTCACTGCTCCTCTGGCTTCTCCAGCTGTGAAGGTTAAAGGAGAGTACGTGGTGGCTGGAAAAGGAAAAATCTCACTGAATGTCACCTACCCGTCAGTTCTGGAGGACAACCAGATCAAATACCAAGTGTTTCTCACCCAGGACAACCTGCCAAGCCTGGAGGAAATCCATGTGGATGGGCCAACGCAGGAAGAAATTGAAATACAGGTGAGTTAAAGCAGCAGAGTTGGAAGGGGGCCAGTCAGAAGTGGCCTGGTTTGGGTGGCTTTGCTCAGAATCCAGGTATGGTGGATTCAGGTTACTTCGTGTCCAAGGCTAGGGGAGATGGTGCTCGCTGAAGACTGATGGTATTCCTTTTCTTGGGAATGGCTGGGGGTTGGCTGCCCACGGGCAGGACTGGGAGTGATTGTGTGGACAAAACCACGCTGAGTTAAACCTTCTGCTTGGCTTAGGCACTTTCAGTGCCCAAAATTCACAGGGTGGCTGCTCTGACTGCGTCTGGTGGGGCTGAGGCATTGCAGTGAGGCTCAAGATTAGATGGAAAGAAGGGAGACTGGCTTCTCCTTCCTCCATCCTGAGAAATAAATCCAAGTTTTCTTCTGCACTGACCACAGTTTTTCCTTCCCCAGGTCTACAGGAGGTACACAAAAGAATATGGCAATGCCACCAACCCAGACATCACCTTCAGCTACTTTGTCCCCAGGGAGAGCCTGACCTATCTGTGGATTCCTCAGCAAGGCCCCTGTTCAGTGACCTGTGGGGAAGGTGAGGCAGCAGGACTCAGTCTTTCCTTTTTATGGAGACTTCTCCTTTGGTCTGAACTGAATTTCAAAGCAGATTGCTGGAAATGATTGCTAGTGTTCGACTGGACCAAAAGAAAAAGTGGTGGAGCTTTTAATTTAACTTAACTTAGAATTAAATTAACTAACCAGCAAATGAGCTGAATCATCAAAATGATAGTGAAAATGTTTGATCATGAAGAGGATTTTTAAATAGGTTTTAACTGAATTCTTGGTTTTAAGACAAAATCATTTTCTCAGATTTTTCAAAGTTACTGAAGACTGTAATTTGAAGTTGGCTAAACATCAGAAGTCTGAGACCAAACGGTATCTGGTGTCTAACTAAAGCCTCAGAGCTAATTATGAAACTTCCTTCTTTGAATTCTATTCCTGTGCCATGGCTAATCCTTTCTGTCTCCCTAAAGGAATCATAATGCAGATTGTAACAGCTCACTCTGATAGATGGCCTGACATCTTGTTTGCCAGATAATTCAGATGACACTGTCAGGCCTCTCAAGACTTCTGTGACAAGGATTTAGAAAATGCAATAATGAATATTTATGTAAGTCAATCTACACAACTAGTTATGCCTGGAGAGCTTTCCTCCAGCAAATCCCCCAGGTGAACTGATTGCTGAATCAGTTCAGCCTGAAGTAAAGAGCTCAAAATGCTCCAGAGCCTCCAGCTAAGGCAGCCACAAACAGGAAAAAGAACAAGAAACTCAGGACTAAACTAACAGAAAGTTGGGAATCTGGGCTGAAACTGCACCTTGAGAGCTGAAAGTGATGCACAGGCCCTCCTTAGCAATAGTCATGATTTGAAAACAAGGAGGGTAGAGCAAAGATAAGGCTGCTGATAGATTCTGGACATTTGGTGCTCAGGGTCATGCTGCTTGAGATTCAGGAATGCCTGCCTCTCCTTGTAGCCCATTCACTGAAAGGAGACTCCTTATAGCTTTGCTTGTAATTTCTTTGAGTTTGGCTTTTCATCTGCTTTGCTTTTTGTGTTCATTATTGTTAAAAATCTTCTTTATAGCTGTAGCTTATGAATATTTCATTCCGTGCCTGCTGCAGGCACTGGAAGTCTCCAGTTTCTCTCCCATTACCTCTGGTTTTGGCTGTTGATGATGCTTTTGAGGAGATTGGTGCTGTTTGAGCACGAGTTCTGTGTGATGATATTACCTGGTCACTTCTACACAATGGCATTTAAAACCTCCTAGAGTTTATTTTGCTGTCCCTCATCAGTCAGATCATTAGAAGTAATTTGTTCCAAATTATGATTGGTATCTTTGTTCTTTCAAACAGCTTAGAGCAACCTTCCCATTTTGGCAGTGGGTTATCAATGAAACTTCTCCTCTGCTAGGGTGCTCACCTTGGAAAATCACTTTAAAACTCTTGAGGGAGGTTATAGCACAAAGAAAGGGTTTTTGTGTTTACAGGAAGTCTGAACTCCCACACAGCCCATTTTCTTACCCAGGTGATAAGTAAAGCAAAACCACTGCATCTTCCTTCCATAGCAGAAGGGAGCTGTTCACTTTGTGTTATAACTTCAATTCCTTTTCCTTTTGTGTCCCAGGGGTGCAGCCAGTGGCTCACGTGTGCTTTGATCAGACCAAGAATGAAGTAACAGAGGATCAGTGGTGTCTGGAGCTGCCCCAGCCCCTCCCAGAGCACAAGCCCTGTGCCATGGGGCCGTGCCTCTACAGGTTGGTGCTCCTGGGAGCTCAGCTCAATTCCTGCTTTGCTCTGCCACTTAACCCAGGCTCTCTCTGCATTTGTGTTGTGCAAGGTCAAAAAGAAATATAAGTAGGAAGTAGTTTTCTCATAATTATAATGGGGTAGCAGATCCCAAACCGTGTTCTGTCTTTCCTGGTCCTGTGAGATAATTGAGATGTCAGTTGAAGGAATGGGAAATAGTCCTTCAGTGTTTTACAGTAACCTGCTAAATGAAGATATTTAAGGGTATATCCAGAAGAAGATGCCTCTCACATCCTTTCCAAGATGGTGCCAACAAAGAGGGTTGATCCTTGTGTTGATTATTTGGGAAGGAGGACCAAGAGCCAAGCCTGCTCAGACATTGCCCTCAGAGACTTTTAGTGTTCAATAAAAAGTGATTGCACTGAGAACTACAGCCCCTTAGCTTATGTGCTTTAAGTTCTTGAAAACTGTCAGTGAAAGGAGTTAAATTGTCCCCTCAGTCACATCCAGACAAGGCTTTTGAAGCAGAGCAGCTGAATACTCTGCATGACCCATTTCTGTAACCAGTGCCCTGAGTAAAAATCCTCCCTGATCCAGATGGGAAATGGAGTGATGCAGCTGCCTCCCATTTAGGTGGAAGATGTCTCAGAGAGATGAATGCTCTGCTGTCTGTGGGACTGGAGTTGCCCAGCAGAACCTGACCTGTGTGCAGTTCCATGGTGGCCTGGAGACTGTGGTGGATGACAGCCTGTGCCCAGCAGAAGAAAAACCCCTCTCCCTTGTGCCATGTGTGGTCAATGTCTGCCCTTTGGGCTGGGACAAAGTGAGTTTGCTGTCTTGGCTTTTCAGGAGCCTCACTGGGAGCTTTGCACTTTTGTCCACCAGTTAAGAACCACCAGCTCACTCCTGGAGCATGGAGGGTGCTTTACACCACTGCTCTGCCCAGTTAAAAGTTCATCCTCTCACTTTAGTCAGCTCCATCCCTCTTTAATTATGCTGCTGGATTCCTCAGTTCATTGTGGTGGTTTGTTGAGGGCAGCTGTTTTTTGCTCTGTTCTGAGGAGGAAGATGCACACTCACTTCAGCCTCTGGAGTCACTTGGGCATGTCCAACTGGAAAATCAGACTGTGTATGTCTGGAGCCCTGTAGCTGGGGAGTGTTCTGTCTC
The DNA here is from genome assembly GCF_050655825.1 of Lonchura striata. Classification (NCBI taxonomy): domain Eukaryota; kingdom Metazoa; phylum Chordata; class Aves; order Passeriformes; family Estrildidae; genus Lonchura; species Lonchura striata. The sequence continues at coordinate 10,789,853 of NC_140719.1, forward strand.
CTGTGGTAGAGGTGAGGCCTTTCTGTGCTGCAGGGAAATGTTGCTTGGCTGTAGGTGTGAGTTCAGTGCCTGGGAACCTCGGGGCCCAGCTGGTCTTTCCCCCTGTACAGTTCTAAGGGTAGCTGTAATCAAAGTTTTTTTGGAACAGAATAATTTAGAGGGTGGTCTGGCTGTGCTTCAGAGCTGGGGGGATGAGTGCAGTAGGAGTGCCATGGCTTGGGCAGAGCTTGTTTGTTTTGTACACACAGATGTGACATTTCTGACCTATTTTCAAACCTTGCATCCAAACCACACAGTCAGATTGCTTCCCTTTCTAGGTAAGACTCAGCTGCACTATGTTTGTGTGGCTTTTGACACCAAAGAAGAAACCCAGGAGGAAAACTGTCAGCCAGTGCCAAAGCCAGAGAGCAGGGTGGAAGTCTGTGATCTCAACCCCTGCCCACCAAGGTAAAGCAGTTACCAGAGACAATGAGACAGTGAGGGGTCTTTCCTTCTCTCTCTGTTTGCAGGGACATGGTAAAGAAGGGTCAGGCTCCTCTTCCCTTCTTTGGAAGCACAGCCAGTTGCAAAAACCATAGCACTGCTCCACACTCAGTAAACTCAAAGTCTTTCCTGAGCTGGTAGACCTCAGGCAGCAATCAGGGTAGTCCTCAGAGTCTGAGTCCAGAGAAAAAACTGAAGACCTCTCAATCCCTTGTTACTCTGGGAAAGCAGGAGCAAATCTATAGCTGCAAAAGGTGGTGACACGTTTGCCAGCTGTACAGTTTCCACAGAGCATCAAGGAAAGTAGCAAGAATTAAATACTCTCAGAATCTGGAGCAGCTGCTCTGAAAACTGAAGGAAATGCATTGCACTTTCCTTAGGAATTGTGGTGAGCTTGCCCTGCCCTATTTGCTGTGAGACTGGAAAGCTACTGCAGCTTTTCTTACAGGATGCCACTCCCAGGGGTCTGATCCTGATCTGAGAGTTCAGTGGTGTGTGTGTTTTGGAGGGAGATAAGGTTGTTTCTTCAGTTAAGCCTGTGTGTGTCACTCTGGGGAGGGCAGAGTAAGGGTCAGTGTGGATTTGAAATCTGTGGGCTCCTGACAAAATGGGAATGCCCTCTATATCCAATTCCAAAGCTGCTCCAGCCTGCATTCCACCACAGACCATGTGAGCCAGAGGATGAAGAAGGAGGAAGGGTGAGGGAACTGCAGTGCCTTTTCTGCAGTGAGAGACAGGGTGGGGATTCATCACCAACTCACTTTTCGTCCTCCCTGCCCTGTCAGGTGGAAGGTAACTCCAGCTGGGCCCTGCTCCTCCAGCTGTGGGCTGGGCTTAGCAGTGCAGCTGGTCACCTGTGTGCAGACCCTGCATGGCCAGGAGGTCTTGCAGGAGGAACATTTGTGTCCTGTGGCAGAGAAGCCCCTCACCAGTGTCCCCTGTGTCATCCGCACGTGCTCTTACGAGTGGAGCTTCAGCGAGTGGTCAGAGGTACCTGCTCCCCCTCAGATGCAGAAGTTTTCCACCTCTTCCCTTCCCTGGAGGCTGCAGGGGAGAAATAACTTCTGCCATGTCTGTTAGCTTCCCACAGAAATACTGAACTGTTTCCAGGGGTGTTTTCCATCTTTTCCCCTGCCCTGTGTTTAGCAGCCGTAGGTTTGCTTCCCACCTTCCTCAGCTCAGGTTTTGGCTGCAGCTTAGAAATGGTTTTGGCATGTTTTCTCCTGGAATGCTGATATTTTGGGATTTTTTTTAGGAAGAGGTTCTGCAATTTAAATATATAATTTGGAAGGTCCCCTGGAAAGTGGGGTATCTTATAGCTGATGTAATGAGAGCACTGACAGGGCAAATAGTAGAAGAGCATCAGTGAATGCCCCCCAGATAATGCATGAACTTATCCATTCATTTATTTCCAAATACCACCTGGAATGCTGGGATAAAAGCCTATGGGTTTGTTCTTTTGCAGTGTTCAACAACCTGTGGGAATGGCATTCAGACCAGGCAGGATTTCTGCCTCAGCTCTCTGACCCACAAGGCCGTGAACCCCCTTTTCTGCCGGCGCTTCCCCAAGGCCATCGTGGTGCGTGGCTGCTCCGCAGGGCCCTGTCCTGAGCAGGAGGGGACCCAGTCCCCTGGGGCAGAGCTGCAGCCAGTGCCACCAGCCACACACCTGCCAACAGCAGCAGCTGCCCCAGAGCACAGACACAAGGACCTGGATGTCCCTCTGTCTGCTGGGCCCTGGGAGCAGACAGAGCCCAGTGGAGGTGAGGAGGACACAGCCAAAAGGAGCTTCTTGTGTGCAGCTGGGCTGTGGGGATCCTGCTGCCAGACAGGGGTAGGGAGGGAATGCATCTGGCTGGGAGGGAAAACCTGCTGTTCCAGCATGTCCATGTTACCTGAGCTAGGAACAAAGACTCGCTTCCCCGTGCTTCCCAAATCTCTGCTGACTTGGGAGCCTGTGGGACAGCAGCTCAAGGCTTCAGGGAGTATTCAGACAACACGCTCAGGCACATGGTGTGATTGCTGGGGTAGTCCTGTGCATGGCCAGGAGCTGGACTCCATGACCCTTGTGGGTCCCTTCCGACTCAGGATATTCTGGGATTCTATGACTCTTCCTGTGCTTTACCCAGAATACGAACCTTATCTGTTCATTGTGCCCCAAAGGGAATTGTTTTCCTGTAGTTCCTTCTGGGTGTTCCTTTCTCACCTGTCTCTGCTCTCCAGGAGTCTGTGGAAAGCTGTTTCTCAATGCCACTGGCATCATCAACATGACAGGCGTGGAGAGCAGGGACTGCACGGTGGCCATCGGGCGTCCCCTGAGGGAGGAGATCTTGGTGACCATCCTGGAGAGCTCCCTCAACTGCAGTGCAGGTACTGCCTGGAGCTCTGGGGTCCAGCCTGGCCCTTTGGCAAAGCTGCATCTCAAACTGCACCTTTTCTGGTGCCTTGAGAAGCTCTGGCTGCCTCAGAGCCTCTGTAATCTCTGAAACCACTTTACTGAGTTTTCCTGTTCCAAGTTGTTGCCAGATGGAACAAAATGAAGATGCTGCTTGTCCTCCCCTCACACAGTGGTTTCCTACCTGTTTTATTGGTAGATATGAGATGAAAGGAGCTTATGGGGTTAAAGAAGCTGCTTGTTCTGGCCTGTTATAAAACTAATGTACCCTCTAGCTGGAATCAGCAGTTAGATTACTTAACTGGCCTGTTCTCATGACAGATTTTGATAAGATAGAAACAAGATGCAGAAATTACTTGATTCCAGACCTGTCTAAGAGAGACTTTGGCTTTTACTTAAAATAAAAGTGTTTCTAGGCCCTGTGCTCATCCGTTCCAGGTGAGGTCCTGCTGTTTTCTGGGCGAATGATGTGGCGGACAGGCTGCAGGAAGCTCCCTCTGTCCCTGATAAATTCCAGAACCAACACACTGATTGTGAAACAGCGTGTTGTGCTGCCAGGAAACGGGGTCATTCTGCAGTACAACAGCAGAACTGCAACCAAAAAATATTACCAAGGTACTGGACTGAAAGCTTTGCTCTTGCTTTAGATTAAGGTTCACAGTGTTCCATGAATAGTGGTTGCCTATGGAAATCTATGGAAGCCTTGCTTCATTTTTAGCAACTAACTGCCCTTCTTGAGTAGTGTTGGAATCAGTATTAATTGTTGACTCCCCCTTTGTTTTAAAGCAAACCCCCCTACAGGTGTTTGCTGATGCTTGAAGATCCCCAGCTGAAAATCCCTAAAGAAACTATTCTGCCTGAGCTTAATTTAAATTATTTCTTTCTTGGAGGTGCTGGATACTTCTCTAAGCCATTTTCTCTCCTCCCTCTGCCCTGTCAGACTGTGACCAGCAGCTGTTTGGCCCCCAGGGTGAAATAGTGGCTCCTGTGCAGCTGCCTGCTGAGAGGCAGGAGGGGGTGTGCCGCACTTTCATCACGGTGGCTCCTCGGCAGCGCATCTCCATCCGTGCCCTCAACGCTGACCTGGGCCCTGAGGGCAACCAGACTGACTTCAACTACATCCTGGTGAGGAGGCAGCAACCCCAGTGGGATGATTTGGATGGGAGCAAACCCATCTCCATTTGAGATTTCCACCCATAGTTCAGTGACAAATCAGGGCCTTGGATCTCTGTTGTGTTCCCGTCGCTGATGGGAACACGAATTTCTGATATCTGCTGTATTTCTTCTAACCTTTGTAGCACAGCTTTTCCCTGAGTGACCAATCTGCAAGTCTCCAGTGTTTTTTAGGCACTTATTTCATGTCTAGCCTGCTGAGATAAAATGGTTTGTTTTTTCTTCCTGCAGGTCCGAGATGTCAGCACCATGAAGACTGTGGTGTTCCATGGGAAGCAGCAATTCCTGTGGCAGTCAACAGGAAGCCAAGCTGAAATTGAATTCCACGAAAATGTTAAGGATCACAGAACTCATTTCTGGGCTGAATATCATGCTATTGAGCCCAAATAAAAGCACTGCCCTGAGAAAGGCCCAGCTGGTCACTGCTGCCTGCTCACAGCACACATTTAATCTTCTTGCAACTGCTTCTTCATCTGCTGAGTAAGAACAATGTCTGCTGACTCCTTTGGGATCTCAGTCTTGATAAAGATCATACAAAAGACATGTAATCCCCAAATATTTAGCAAATCTTCCTTTCTGTCTGATTTGGTTGGCATTAATGCACTTTACATGTCTGCAGGAGGTGACTTGGGCACTGCAGTGTGACAGGGTCCTGCTTCTGTAGTGTGGTGGGGCCTTTTGGGAGAGTCATTTGATTTCTTGGTGTTCCAGTATAAACCTCTGTACACCACAAATAATGTTTTAGCCATTAAATTCACTGTCTTTCAGTGTAAATGCCCCTCAAAACTGAGGCACAGTGAAGTTCTGGAATGGACTAAAGAAGGCAGAGATGTGTATGAGGATAAACTGCCAGCACAAGGAGATGTGTGGGGTGGGCACATTAGTGCCACCCTAGGGCAGGTCACTCAAAGCTTAAATGTTTTCAGAAGTTGGCTGAACTGAGGCACTGCTGGGCAAGCCTTGGTGACAGCTGGCTTCATGTGGGAGGACTAAATGACATCCTGAGGTCTCTCCCCAGCCACCCTTTCTGTGGTTCTGCTGTTGGATATCTGACAGTGATACCACCACTTCTTTTCTGTGAGAAAATGAAAGAATGAATGCCAGGTTTGACTTGGATAAGAACAGCAGCTGTGCTATCAATCTGTATCTTCATTTGACAAGAACTATGGTTGAGGCTGATGGACAAGCTGTGGCAGGAAGAGGGATTTTAGAGCAGTGGCAAATATTCACACAAGCTTCATTTAAATGTATTTTTTAGGTTATTTCTTTTTTTTAGTATCTTGAACATTGGGCTGTGCTTTGGTCCAAATCTGTCATCCTCCTCAAAATCACAATATACTGCTTAAAGGGTCTTTTCTGCACCTGGAGTCTGGCTGGACACATCTGCACTTGCTCTTCATGCTGGATGCAATAAATGGTTCTGCCTGGGCAGCTTTAACCCTGCTCCTGCTTTCTCTCAGTTGGATTCTCTGACATCCTTCCACAACCACAAATACTCTTCTTAATTAATAGCTGTTTTTTTGCTGGTTAAACCTGGAGTTTTTTGCTTGCCAGCCTCCAGATTTACGTTCCATTCCTGGAGGAGCCAGAACATAGATTCCTGAAGTGAGATCCTCGAGGAGCTGGATACATCAGCTATCCCTCTGCAGTGCGTGGGTGATGCAGGCCCTGGGCCTTCATTTCCTGTCTGACAGGAGATGGTAATGAAAAGACATCCTTTCCTTAATCCCTTTTTTGTAACCTTTTAGCAGATGGGATCTGTCTTCCCACTCTGCTCTGGATCCCAAATCTCACTGCTATTTATTGTTCCAGATCGACTGTGCAGAGCTGGGCTCTGCTTGTGTTCCACGTTCATCTGCACAAAATGCAGCTGTTGCCTTCATCATTTAGGAGAGTTCAGGGTGTTCCCGTGTCCCATTTGGACACCACCGAGTTGCCAGCTGGGGCATCTACTTGCAAAGTGCTACTTCTGCTCCCATTTCTAGGGAGAAAACCTAATTCCAGTCAGATAAAGGGAGGGCAACCCTCTTATCTGGAGAGCAGAATTTTGCAACAGCGTTCAATTCCCGTCGCTGTGAGGATTCCTGTTTCCCTTCCTGGAAAAGCAAACGCTGGGTTACAACAACACCCAGTTGTTCCTGGGGGGCATCCAGAGCTGGTGTGAGCTGCGTGGCTGTGCCTGTGCTATTGAATATGAGCAGCAGAGCTCTGCCCACAGCTTTTTCATGCGAGTGACATCAAAGGCAAAGCCCTGCCTGCTGCCGGGGGGGACCCACAATGCAGCTCGAGGCAGCCGTGCAGCAGCCAGGCCCGCTGGCATCACCGCTCTGCAGCCAGACACCCTCCTTTGTCAGCCCTGGGGGGCCAGGCCCTGCATGGGGACACGGGCACGGGCCTGGCTTTAGGGCTTTAGTCCTGCCTGCTGTCCCCTGGGCTGGCTGGAGGAGGGGGTGACACCTGGGGGCTCAGGTGGGCAGCAGAGCCCCCGGCAGCCGGGGGAGATGAGCTCGCAGGATGAGCAGTTCCCAGCAGCAGCAGCAGCCCCCGAGGCAGCGGGCGCCGATGAGGGCATGACCTGGTGGTACAGGTGGCTCTGCAGGATTGCCGGGGTCATCGGGGGCATGTGTGAGTATCCCCTCCCCTCTGCGTGCCCCCTCCTGCATGCCAGAGCTCGTGTCGGGGCCCTGCCACCTTCGCGGGGGTCACGTTGGCTGTGCCACCAAGGGTTTTTGGGGTGATGGTCGGTGCCAGCTCCGGGTGCTGGCTTGCTGTGTTGGGGGCACAAGGGAGAGGTGGTGTGCCCGGAGCAGGGTGGGTGCAGCTGCCCACCAGGGATGTGCCCTGTGCTCCCCGAGCCTGCTGAACTTTGGCACCCGGCAGCGGGGACGTCACGGGGCAATCTGCAAATCCCTGACGTTCTTCTTGGGTATGGCACTCCCTGGCAGTGATGGGAGCTGCAGCTGAGCCCTGGTGCCTGGCAGGCAAATTAGATGATTTTACTATGAGCACCAGGCTCACAGGGGTCAGGTCAGGCCTGCAAGAGTGGCCACAGGGTTTGGTTTATCCTGTTTGACTTTTGGGTGTTTATATGTTCCTACAACTTGATTTTTTTCCCTCCATCCTGACTGTCAGAGCATGTTTCCCATTGCTCCTGTTGCTGATTGCAGAAGGCCTGCCCGTGGGTTTTACTGAAGGTGAAGAATGGTTTTGGTTTGTGCTGTGTGCTTGTAAGGGGTTTGGTAGGACACAGAGAACAGAGCTGCAGACGCAGAGCGAGTTGGCTGAGCTCAGAATTACCTGCTGCCGAAAAAAATTTTCCCAGGGAAAGAGTCTCAACAACTTTGCCAGAAATCAGCCTGTCCTGGAGTGCTGTTTTGCTACATTCTGTGGAGAGATTAATAGCTCTTAAAAGCAGGAGGGACTGTTATGACCGCTTAGTCTGATCTCCTGCAGAGCACAGGATGGAGAATTTCTTCTGCTTCAGGTCCACAACTTCATGTTAAACAAGAAGGTTTCTCAGCCAGTGCAATCAACCCTGATTCATTCCATCAACTGGAGCTTTGTGTCTGATCACCCTCTCCCCCTGCCTGCCCCTTTTGCCTCAGGGCTGGGCTGCACAACCCCACGATGTTTTTGGAGCTGACATTTGCACCCTGTGGTATCACTGGGCAGGCTCCTGAAAACCCTTTTTGGCCGGGCTGCTAAAACATGTGCTGCTCTCACCGTTCCATGTGCTAGGTGCTGAAATTCTGGAGGTGTGGCAGGATTTGGTGGGGCTGCTCTGAACACCCCGGCCTCGCCGTGCCCTGCCGGAGGCCCCCGTGCTCCTGGCCCGGCCAGCAGCCAGGAGAACCAGCTGGGAAGTGTCTGTGGAGCAGGTCCCAGGTGGGGGTTCAGAGGAGCAGCTTCTTTCCCACGGGCTGTGGCTGTAGCAGGAGCCTCCCCACTTTTCCTGCGGTTTTATCCCATGCAGAGCTCGGGGTGATGTGGATGGAGGGTGAAGAGCTGGTGGGTTGTGCTGGTGGCACTGCCAGCCTCGTGCTACAGCAGATCCTGAGTGGCTTGAAAGTGCAAATTTCTTCTTTTTCCCTCTCTGTCTTTGTCTTTCAAAGCAGCTGAATTATACTTGGATTATTTTCCCAACCTTTTGTTCACAGCTCTGCGACCTCGTGGCTTGTTTTTACAGGAAAGATGAGAGTTTTATGTCTTTGGGTGAGTCTGAGAGAAGCTTTTGGAAGAAGAGCCAGGTCCTTAACAGGGTTTGCCAAAGATCTGGGGAGTGACAGCTGGCTCTGGAGCCTTGACTGTCTCTTTATCAGGCAGAGAATGAGGCACAAACTCTCCTTATGAACAGGGAAAAGGGGGATTGTGAAAAAAAAACAACCAGTGCCCTGTGCTACCAACATTCCTCTTCAAAATGCTGCTTGTTCAGCATCACTTCGTTGAAGGTGGATGGTTTGGAGAAGAGGTGATGAATAAACCAGCAAGGCTGGAGTTTGCTGTTGTTCTCAGAGCTCACTGTGAAAGAACAGAACTAATTTATAAGGATTGTGAGCAACTGGATTGTAACACTGCTACAGGGCTGGAATATTTCTTACAGAAGGAAAAATTCCCTCAGAAAGAACGAGAAACTTAATTAGTGGAGGTGAGACCAGCAGACAACATCTGCCACATGCAAACACCTGCAGCCACAGCTTGCTTCAGCCAGAACAATCCAAGGACTGGAGCAAGAACCAGACAGACAAGGTTCAGGATCCCTTTCTGGCTCCTGCACATGCTGGCTTGGTGACCTTGGCCAAGTCCCTTCTCTCCTTGTGTTCCTGTTTGTAATGGGACGAGGAGAGTCTGTGGCTTTTGTAAAACACTCTAGGAGCAAAAATAGGCTTGTGTTGAGGACAGTGACCAGCTGCTGGAAATGAATAGAGCCTTTGTAGGGAAGGGTGTCCTCCCCCCTCATTTTAGCTCCCAGTTATTTGTGCTTCCTCAGGGATTTGAGATGGGACAGCAGTTAAACAAATGGCAGAACTGTTTGTCTCCCATAGTTTACGTGCCATGGAGCATTATCTGTGTTTCAACCCTGTTGTGAGGCCTCTGTTTGAAAAGAAAATATTTGAAAAAGAAATCTGTGGCTGGGCAGGAGTGGGATCAGCTCCTGCCCTGGTGGGACAGGGATGTACCAGGCTGTGTGGGACCAGCAGCTGTGCAAAGGAGACCCAAGGTCACTGAGTCGTTCTGTGGCTGTTGGCAGCAGCTCTGGGGGCAGTGCTCCTGTGATCCCAAACCTTTGACTCCTTTCCTGCTGCTCCTGCTGACGTGGGGCTTGCTCAGCTCTGCTTCCTGGGTCATTAGTCCTCTGGCAACCAGGCTGGTTGTTGAGCCAGGACTGCTGCAGGGTTGTTTTGGAGTGTTTGGGGACAAAACCAAACCAGAAACCTGGCAAAACAACCCCTGGTTGGTTTGATTAGAAAACAACAAAAAAAAAACAACAACAAAAAAAAAACTTGCTTGGAAAAGAACATTCTGCTTCTCTTGGTTTGTTGTGTGGTGGAGACCTGCTGGGAGCTGCCTGGACCTCTGTGCTCTGCTATGCTGCTCAGCAAGGCAGGGTTCTGCCCCAGCCCTGGCTGTGTTTTGTGGATAGCTGAGAGGTTTTGCTGCTCTGCTAATTATAAAGTGCCAGAAAGTCACTCAGCATTATTGTCATGAATGTCATTTCCTGGGGGACAACGAGTGCCACGAACCTGGGGTGCTTCCCCTGAGCTCCTCTTCCATCAGCATCCAAGGGTTTGGTGGTCAGAGGGAATTGGAACCCCCTGGTTTGGGCCCTGCTCTCCATGCTGCCCACAGCTCCCAGGAATCCTGCTTGCCATCGCTCCTCTCCAGCTCTTTGCACCTGTGACCATGAACAGATCATCCCACCCCCGTGCCTCAGTTTCCCCTGCAGTGTTGGGACACTGACACCAGAACCTGTGGGATAGGGGGGTGAGAAGTGCCCTTGGAGCATGGATATTAGCACATCCTCTGGAATGTCCCCTCTGCTAGCTGATCTTGTTCTTGCAGGGCTCTCCAAAAAATTTGGGGTCCTGTGGATTTAGTCTAGGGAGTGTTAAAAAACAACGGTTTCTGGTATTTCCTAAGACCAGGAGGTCATTTGCTCATGGGATGACCTTCAGTCTGTCCTGTCATTGCCTGTAACTCTGCTTCCCAGCCTGGTAAACAACTATTTTTAAAGGAGCTCTGAGGATTCAGCAGTGGCTGCTTAAAAGAAACCTTGCAAGCATGTGCTGGGCTTTTGAAGGTGAGGGCTGCTCACAGCAGCTCTGCTCAGGGATGCCCTCAGCAGACACCCAAAATCCTCAATCCAGGGCTGGTCTCATCCTCAGAGAGGGACTCTGCTGCTCTCCATCATCCCCAAGACAGCCTTTAAAGAAGAATCCATTTTAGCTGGAGTTTTGCAGTGTGTTGTTTGCTGAGCATGTCTCCTCGGGCTCGAGTTCCCGGTGCCAGCTCTGGCCCTGGCAGAGGGAAGGAGCCATATCAGGTGCCAGGAACACTCTGCAAGTTTAATGAGGCAGCAAGGAGGTGGATGCAGCTCAGCTTGGTCACTGCTGCCTGGTTCCTCTCCCTGAGTTAGAGAGCCAGGAGCACTGGGGTTCTTTTGGGCTTTATTCACTTCCCTTGGTATTAGCAGAGACCCAAACTCAGCTCTTTTCTGCCCATCTCTGGTGAAGCTGCACAGCAGTGAGTCAGAGGCTGGGTTCACCTCTGCTGTATTTATTATTTTCCTGTGTGCAAGTCATGTTTCTGCTGAACTTGCCCTGTGCTGCTCAGAGCTGGAACCTGCTGGCACTGCTTATCTACCTTGGCACATAAAATCCATAAAGTCCTGGACTCCATGTGCAAGAAAATGTTGTTCTACACAAGGGAAATAATTGTTGGAACAGCACTCAGGGCAAAAGGATACCAGAGGAGGGCTCTTCCCTGAATTCCAAGCTCCTTTTGGGCCACCAAACCTTTCCACCCATCATCCTGTGCTGCCCTGCAGTGCCCAGAGGTGCTGGGCAAGGGCACACAGGGTTGGTCATGGTGGTCACTGAAATCCTCTTTCTTTCCAGCCTGTGCCTTTGCTGGTCTCTGGAACTGTGTCACCATCAACCCCCTGAACATCGCAGCCGGCGTGTGGATGATGTGAGCAGGGTTTCTTTGCATTTTCCTGCTGGGAGGGAGGTATTGTTAACCCCAGCCCACGGAGGGGGGCAAAGCTTGGACAGCGGATGGCAGTGAAACATCCATCAGGCTCTGGGAACTGCCAGATCTTGCTCCATCAGGCAGGTTGAGATGTTAGGTTTATTCTGGTTATATTATTTCTTTATGCATTTTTAGGTAAATACTGAGATGCCTTTATCCAAAATAAGTCTGGGGCAGCATGGCTTGGAAATTTAGAAATTATCAAGAAGCGGGGGGAGCAGAGCAGGGCTCAGCCTCACCTTTCCCTCCACCTGCACGCAGCATGGAATGCCTGCTCTCTGCGGGCATCGCTGACCCCCACTCTGGTGACTGAAAGCAGGATGAAATGAACTCTGCTTTGCTCTCTCCGGAGGCTCAACGCCTTCGTCCTGTTCCTGTGCGAGGCCCCTTTCTGCTGCCAGTTCATCGAGTTCGCCAACGCCGTGGGCGCCAGGGCCGACCGGCTGCGGGCTTGGCAGAAAGCAGCTTTCTACTGCGGGTGAGGAGGCTCCTGGGGGGCTGGAGGGGGGCACATCCCGGGCAAAGAACACCCCTGCGTGCCCTGGCCCTGCTCCGAGGGCTGCCCCTGCCTTCCAGGGCGGCCGTGTTCCCCGTCCTGCTCAGCTTGATGCTCACCACGCTCCTGGGGGCTGATGGTGTCAGCGCTCAGGAGCACACAGAATCACAGAATATGATTATCTGCAGGTGATTTCATTGAGAGCTCTGGGAATCAGGGGTACAGACCCAAATCTGACTCTGACACGGCTTTTGAGCTGAACGTATTTTATATTCTATATCGTTGTATAACTTACACATTCATTATTAAACTTATATTGCTCTACTGTATACACTGACTTTATTCAAGCATGAGCTTCTCATGATCTTTCTTAGGCCCCTGATCACAGTTCCTCATGATTATCCTTACGATTAAACAGTAATTCTATTTAATTCCTAAACAATCATCACATCTAACAATTATATCATTTATCATGTACTAGCTACACAGGTGCAGTTCTAGCAAGGTACATAAGCCTGCACGTACCCAGGGTATTTTTATTTTTTTCAGTGCCTACTAAGCTTAATTTTCCTTCTAACCCTAAATCCCCATGATTTAAAAACCCTTTTACTATCAGTGGGGGGGCACATCCTGGGGAAAGAACATCCCTGCATGCCCTGGCCCTGCTCTGAGGGCTGCCCCTGCCTTCCAGGATGGCCGTGTTCCCCGTCGTGCTCAGCCTGACGCTCACCACGCTCCTGGGCAACGCCATCGCCTTCGCCACCGGCGTGCTCTACGGTCTGTCGGCCCTTGGAAAGAAGTAAGAGAGGTCCAGCTGCTCGTGGAGGGCAGGGAAGGGGGAGATGGAGCTCCAGCCCTTGCCTCATCTGCCTCCCTAAGGCTCTGCTTCCTCTTGCCCAAACCGTGCTGAGGCATGAAGACGACCAGAGAAAATCTCCCTCGCCTCAGAGCCCTGGGAGGGAAGGTCTGGAGGCTGCTGAAGCTCTGAGTTTTGGGAGTCCTGAGGGTCCCGCTCTTCTTTCTGCAGCTGTTGGGTGGATGGGCCCAGCTCTGGGGCAGAAGCAGCTTTGGGGGGTGGAGAGGGCCAGCAAGTGTGGTTTGAGCCCTGGAATCCCTTGGCATGAGAGGCAGGTCCCAGCTGGGACAGTCCTGCCATCCCCACGCTGTCCCTTCTCTCCACAGGGGAGATGCCATCTCCTACGCCCGCATCCACCAGCAGCAGAAGCAGATGGATGAGGAGAAGCTGACGGGGAGCCTGGAGGGACAGGCTCTCTGAAGGACACCAGCTCGGGGCAGCATCTCCTGGACACTGAGGTGGTGACGATGTGGAAGTCCACTCTGCCCTTCCCTCTGTCCTCTCCACTCCCTGCTGCACCACGAGTGCCCTGGACACTGCAGCAACTGGAAATCTCAGGGGCTGGGCAGGCTGTGTGCTCTCCTCACACCAGCAGCCAGACCTCAGCACATCGCTCCTTCTCTCCTCAGCCCTCATCCCAAACACTGCTCCTATTATTTAATATTTTCTTTTTGCTGCAGAGGTGCTGGCTCTCTGAGTGCTGCTTTCCCACCCTTTCTTTTGTTTTGTTTTTATGGACTGCCCTCTGGATGGGTGAGGAGGGACAGAGGACCTGCCAGTGCAGATTCCACGTGTTTAGGAGCACTCCCTGGCATGGCCCTTCCCAGGTACAACACCTAACCCAGGGTTTGCAGAACTCCCTGCTGCTCAAGCTTGGTCTTCTTCCACTATTTTAATTATGGGACCAAGCACTGGAGGCGTCACTGCACGGGAAAGGATTTCCAGCAAAAACCCATCTAAAGAAAAATCCATTTCTGCAGGGGAGCTACCAGAGCTGCTGGGCCTGCAATGCACAGTCCCTGCTTCCTCTGGATACAGCTGCAGGCAGTGACTGCCATTTACTTGAATTATGAGAATTAATTACTTTTTCTTAATAAGGGCACTTTTCTTAAGCTTCACTCTTTTACTGGGGCACAAGGGAAACAATATTTGCTGTACCACAGCTGAAAAGGATATTGTTTCTTGAGCCAAGTGGGAATTTTGCTGGTGTGGGAGTCACTGATGTGCAGGAGCATTCCTGGGACTCTGTTCCTGCATCCCTCTGTGAAGGGACCTGCTCTGCTTGCCTGGTGCAGCCTTTGTCTTTGGGATTGTGGTTTTTTTGCATCAATCCTGAGCTGGTTTTGTATGGGAAGGTGGCACATCTTCCCTGTGCAAACAGAGAGGAGGCTGCACCATTTCAGTGTGGACAGCTGGGATATTTTACTTTGCTATTCCAGGCTTTTCTGTGGTTTTCACATTGTATTTTCTGTTTGCTTTGTACCAAGCAGTACAAAACTGCTCACTAAGTCCAGACCCCCCCTCTTCTCATCCCAGTTTCTCCTGGGGATTTTAATTTATTTGATTTTTATATGGTTGCTTTTTGTTTTGATTAGGAAAAAGGGGAATAATTTATTTCTAGTTATTTAAGTACTTTGATGGGACTCATTTTCTCTGGATATAGGAGGAGTGCTCTGTTTCCTGTCCTTCACAGGGCTGCCTCATTTCACCAGGGGTCTCTGAGAACAGGGAGAGACCTGGCTGCTGCAAAATCCACTCTCAGCCTTCAGAGTATTTCTCAGACTCTCCAAAAAACCTGTGCTGTCCTTTGATCCCTTTGTCTTGTTCTGGGCCACAAGCTTGACAAACTGTGTTTTCCCCCTCTTCTGGGAGAGAAAAGGGAGGAAAACTGGGACAAAACTGCTGGATTGGGACAGCCACCAGCACTCTGTGTCCCTGTTTGAATCCTTGTGTACAGAGGGCTTGTGCTGTGCTCTGAGAAACGCTGCTGGAGGCCAGTGCTCTCTGTCAGAGGGCTCTGTCCATGCTGGAAACTCTCCTTACACCCTGCTCTTCCTCAAGCTGCCAGCTCCTGTGAGCTGCTGCTTCTTCCCTGGAGCTCAGGAGCTGTCAGGATTCCCACCAGTCAGGATTTCCAGAGGCTCCAGCCTCTGGATGTGGGCACATTTTTTATGCAAAGCCCCTTCCCCCCCGCTTTGAACTGGGATTGCTCCAACAATCTGTGTCTGGGACGCAGAGCAGGCACCACCAGCCTGGATTTTTTTTTCCATAAAGGCAGCTTTTTTCCCTCAAAGCTGTGCTGGTTTGGAGCCCCCAGCCCTTGGTTGATCCCTGGTGCTGGATGCAATGCAGGGGCCACAGCCTCCTGCTGCCTGCAGGTTTGGATGCTGCAGGAGCAATGTGGAATAACCTCGGGGTGCTGGTGCTGCCTCAGGAATGGGCAGGTGCTTTGATTTCAGGGGGCTTTGGGGAGTTGTATAGTGTTTAGTAGAGGAATGTTGCAGACTGATGCATGTCAGTGTCTCTGGTAGTGACAGCTTTGCTCCGTGAGTAGTTCTGCAGTAGCTTTAGAGTCAGGAGGCCAAAGGCAAAGCAGAGCTCAGGGGCTGAGCCTTGCAGGGTGGGACCCTCACCTGCCACTCCTCCTGCCGTGGTCCCTGGGGCTGGGGCAGGTGGGCTCTGCTCCAGGGCACCTGCAGGGTCCCCTCTGCTCCCCTGGCACCGAGGCAGAAGTCCCAGCAGTGCTGCCACAGCGTTTTGTGGCAGCAGGGTCTGACCCTGGGGCTGAGGCCAGGGAGAAATCTGCATCAATCTGCCACCAGGAGCAGGTGGCAAAGCTCAGCCCCGAGCTGGAAATGGGCCTCAGGGACTCCCCTGAGAGCTGAGCTGCAGCCTTTGGCCACAGTGCTTGAAGTGTCCCTGCCTGTCACCACTGGAGGTGGCTCAGATCCGTGCTCCAAGGGTGGTGACTCCCTGGGGCCTCTGGAGTGGGAACCCTTGGGAATTTTGGCTGTCTGGAACCAGGCCAGACGCTGCCAGCATTGCAGACAGCCTTGGTGACAGCACCTGTGGCTTGCAGGAGCTGTAGTGGCACTCAGTGGATGGTCTCACCTCCATGTGGGCCCGTTTTTGGTGGAGATAGGAAGGAGCTTTAGAGTAGAGTAGCACCACAGTAGTTAAATGCCAGTGCATGGTGGATGTTAGTTGTGTTTAGAGGCACCCTCGGGGTGCTCGGAGCTGTGCAAGGACAAATGAAGTTCAAACCCTGCTCAGAGGCTCAACCCAAGCTGGGTTGCTGATCCACAGGGGCTCTGTGGGGCAGGGTCTGCTCCCCAGGCCTCGGGAAGGAGCTGCTCTGAGGGCTCAGGGAGGGGTGACACGCTGAGGACAGTGAGCACCAAGAGTGGCAGGAGCCCTGGGGAGCAGTGGCCTGTCACACACCGGTCACCAGGGCAGCATTTATGCACCGTGCCACTCTTCCATGCCTCTGCCACTCGTGGGTGGCAGCTCCGTGTCCCCTGGGGCTGCCCACGGGGCGTGAAGAGCAGGACAGAGCTCGCTGCTCTGGGCTGGAGCTGCTTCTGTAACACCCATTGATTCCCTGTGTGTGCAGTGAATAAAAACACCATTCTACCTCTGGAAGAGCCACTGTGATTTCTCACACTCCAAAGGTTGTAGCAAGAGCCCTGGGACTCGCTGTGCTGAAGGAAGGAGGTCACTCAGAAAATGCTTCTCCAGTGAAGTTCTCTCAGGAGCTGAAGAGTCCAGCCTCGTTTCCTAGTGGGGCATTTCCTCCTTAGGCTGAGCCCTGGGAAGCTCAATTCATCTCTGTCATTTTTTCCTCAGGAAAAAACATCCACTGTCTTCAGGGAAGGGTTTCACTGAAGTGAAGATATCAAGACCTGGTCCATAGCCATGTGAGAAAGAGAATGCTCGAGCACAGGGCTGCCAGAAATCCTGATCTTCAGAAAGTCAGTGGAAACCAGAGGCTCTTGAGACCTCTTGTAGTCAGGCCATGCTTAGCAAAAGTTGTGTTCCAGCCAGGGCTGAACATCTTTCTGGAAAAGGGTCTCAGCAGCAGAGGGTAGGTTTAATACTGAATGTTTTCTGTGTTTTTTATTTTGGCCCACCACTCTCCCTCTGTCCTAGGCTGTTTTAAATTAATGCTGTGATAAAGCACATCTTCTCTTAGGTGATTTCTCATCTCCTGCTGCAGGAGATCAGAATGGCAGCTGGCACGTCTGGAGGGCTGGCTCAGACATGCTGTTTTACCCCTGCTTCCTCAGGACAGCAGGCTGAATGTCCCAGGAATAGCCCTTGGGCTGCCAAGTGCATTTCAGGAGCTTGGACAAATGCTTGGGCACATCATGTCCCAGCTCAGCCTTTGTGCTTCTGCCCTTTTGGGAGGAGTCAGGTTGGACTGAGCAAGGCCCTTTGTTCCTCACAGCCATTACCACCTCCTGCAGCCGTGTTTTACCTCGGTTAGCTCTAAAAAATAATTATGAAAGGTTCTTAATCTTGCAGGACACACAGAAAAGAGGTAAGACTGATTTGCTACTAACTATGCAGTTGAAATCTCAAAGTGATAGAGGTGGAGGCACATCCACCTCCCTCTTTGTGGGTCAAACCCCAGGGTGGGAAGGACCCACCCCAGCACAAAGTGTTGTCAGTACTCACTGTGTCTTTCCCACAGGGAATCACTTGCACTACAGCTGGATGTCTGTTCCCATTCTTTTGTCCTGGTTTTTCTTTGTGAACTGTATTTGGTCTTATTCATTAGGCTTCTAGTGTAATGTGTGTTTTTAGAGCAATAAAACGTGGCAGCTTTTTATACAAAAGATCTGGCTCTGCCTCTTTCACGGTCCTTGAGTGCCTGACACTCCTCTGGGGAGCTGCAGGCTGCTGTGGTCCCCTTGCCACAGTCCTGCTCTGCCTCTCCCATCCCTCCCTTCTCTGCAAATCGAGGCAATGCCTTGCAGTTGGAGGCAAAACTGTTTTATTCTTGCAGCTACATGATGAGCTCTTGCCAGAACAGCTCCAGCTGTAAACTCAGCTCCAGCCAAGCCCTCAGGCTGCTGAGCAAAGGGCAACCATGGCCTCCTGTCCACACTGTTGTTCTTCCAGGACACCTTTATCTCCAGCCTGGCCCTGCTGGTGACCTGCTCCCATCCCAAGGGTTGACAGGTAGTGTTGTGTGACAGGAGGAGAAGGTGAAGT
Organism: Lonchura striata; assembly: GCF_050655825.1. Classification (NCBI taxonomy): domain Eukaryota; kingdom Metazoa; phylum Chordata; class Aves; order Passeriformes; family Estrildidae; genus Lonchura; species Lonchura striata. Next base: position 10,807,721 of record NC_140719.1, read on the forward strand.
TCCAGCTGGCAACTTCTACAGCCAGAGCAAGATGATCTTTGCTGCCCCTTCCTCTCCCTCAGGGAGCTCCAGCCTCCACTTCCAGCAGCACAAGTTTGCTTTGCCCTCAGCCTGGGCAAGGGCAGCTCCTACCTCAGGAATGACCTCCGGCCAGTCCTGAAAAAGGCCTCGATCTGCTCCAGGGACCTGCCTTTGGTTTCAGGGACACAGCAGCCTGTGAATAAGATGTTCCCAGCACTGATGACAGCGAAGAACAGGAAGGGCACCTCGAGGCCGAAGGCGTTCTGGAAAGTGGGGCAGAAAGAGCTGTGAGCTGGTGCATGGAGGGGCTGAGGAGGGGCTGCTGGACAGCCCTGGGCAGTACCCACCACGACTGGGAGGAAGAACTGGGTCAGGGTGAAGGCTGTCAGCCAGCTCACGACCACACAGAGGCCCGAGGCGACCCCACGGGCTTTGAGAGGGAGGATCTCCGACATCAGCAGCCAAGTGATGGGGCCCCAGCCCATGGCATAGCCTGCAGGGGAGGAGGGCAGGGAGGGACAGGCTTTGGAGGCCACTGAGGAGTGCAGAAGAGCCCTGAGCAACCATTATCCCTCCCACTTGTGTCATTCTTCAAAGTGACTTCACTTTTCTTGCTTTCCCATGGACATCTGCCTTCCTTCCACCTCCAAACCCCATCTCCTTGCTCCACATCACCCTGCCTTGGATGAGAAACACCCTCCCCTGGCTGGCGGCCAGTCCTGTGCCCTCTGCACCTACCCATGATGAAGAACATGGTTGCCAGGAGAGGGATGAGGGTGATGTAGTTTGTTGGCTCAGCAGGGAGGGTGGCAGAGCCCACCAGGGTGGTGTTGGCCACGGTGCCGTTGTGAGAAGCTGGCACAAAGTGGATGTAGAGCCCCATGGTCAGGTTGGAGACCAACATGACACCAGCTGTGGAGAGAGGCAGCAGCACAGTGAGAATGATGGGTGGGTGATCCTCTCCATGCCAAGCTCCTGGGAATGCCCCTGCTGAGGAGCTGAACCACCACCAAGGGAAAGAGACCTCCCTGCCTCCCTCCCTGAGCCCTGTAGGGCTGAAGTTTCCACTCCTGCACACTCGCAGAGCTCCTGAAAATCCTTCAATAAGAGCTTTCCTTGGAAAGACAGGGAGGAGTGGAGAGAGCCATACCTGATACAAACAGGAGAATCTTCCTCCCGGCTTTGTCCATGGACACAGCAGCGATGGCCACCGCAGACAGACGCACCAGGCCAACCAGAGCTGCGTCATACTCTGCTTGCTGCCAAAAAACCAGTGGGGAAGCTGAGCTGGGGGAAGGGGCAGGTGCCTACAGCTGCTGATGACTTGGCCAAGGCTGTTCTCCCAGCAGGAGACTGGAGATGATGAGCCTGAACTCAGAGGAGGAGCAGGGACACAGTGGGGCCAGTCCTGCTCCCCATCCTCCCTCAGCCTTTTGCAGGGCAGGGCCTTTAGAAAAGGGTTTTACGTCTGTAGGGAAGCTGGAGCATTGGGCAGCCCTCACTGAAGGCCCAGGGCTCACCAGGATGACAGATGTTCTCTTGAATATTGGCTGCAGGTACACGAGGATGCAGGTGACCCCCGAGAGCTGCTGCAGGAACCTCATTCCCCCCGCAATCAGGATGGGCTTGTAAAGGAAGGGGTCCTTGAGCTCAGCACAGGAAACCCGACGGCTCTGGAGGGGACAAAGGCAGAAACACAAAGTGAGGACACCTCTGGAAACCATCTGGCATCCAGAAGGTGGCTCAGGAGTTGCCCAGGGGATGGATTTTGCAGTTTTCATGTTACATTTCCCTGTGCTGAGCTTTCTCACCTGCTTCCTCAGGCTGTCCTTGATCTGCTCGTACTCCCGGCCATAATCGGTGTCCTCACCCCGCAGCCAGCACAGGGAGCCCAGGGCCTCCTCCTCCTTGTCCTGGGAGAGCAGGAACCGGGGCGAGTTGGGCATGAAGCAGAGCAGGAGGACCATGGCAAGCACGGGCACCTCCCCGGCCACGGCCAGCCAGCGCCAGTCCAGGACCAGCCCTGCCAGAGAAGCACAGTTAGGGGAAAACCACTCAGGAATGGGTATCCTGGCCTTGCCTCCACCTGGGTACCCCAATATTTTCATTTAATAAAGCCAGGAGGAAAAATAGTAATAATAAATAAAATATTTTTAATATATTCTCTCTTATTACAGCAGCATTTCCAGCAGTATGATATGGGGAAATTCCAGCAAATCTGGGAGTATCCATCAAAATCCTGCTGCAGCCCGGGCATGTGCTGGCAGGTGATGCACAGGGATATCTTTGTGTGCTGCCTTTGAGCCCTGGCAAAACCTCATCAGGACCTGGGTCTGTGGGCACAGCGATGGCCACAGGTCCCTGTGGGCTGTGGATTCATCCCTCAGAGCACACACACCAGGGCAAGGGGCGTGATTGACCCTGTGCAGCCCCTCCTGTCCAGCACAGCTGTGGGCATGAGGGGAACAAGCCCTCACCTGCTGAGCAGGTTGATTATTTTAAGCTCCCCCTCCCCACAGTGTTGCCCTGGACACTGGGACACCACGGAGATACTTGCCCAGAGCGTACAGGACGAGGGAGCCCAGCACTGCCATGATCTGGGGACAGGCCCCCAGCATCCCCCTGACCCCCGGGTGGGAGATCTCCGAGATGTAAACCTGGACAGGGACAACACACACCTCACAGAGCCGCAACATCCCTTGTCACCCGCCGCTCCTCCCTCCCTCTGTCACCTCGCACTCACGCCCTGTGACCAGAGGAAACCCAAATTGGGGAATTGCCCTCTCGGGGTGGGCAGCTGATGGGTGCAGCTGCATCTGGCCGGAGGGGAGGACAGCCTGGCCGGCAGCACCGCTTCCCTCCTCCCGCTGTGTGCGAGAAGTGCTCCAGCAGCGCCTCGTTACTGGGAAGAGCTGCCCTGCTGTTACTCAACTCCTTTCTTCCCCTCTGTGTGGAACACGAGCGGGGTGTTTGGGAGGAAATAACTGCTGGGAGGAGCAGGGGCTGAGGACTTGCCTTGTCTTTCCTGCAGGCGAGGAAGTCCAGCACCAACAGCGGGCACACCCTCCCCAGCCCTGATGCTGACCTCCTGCATCCTCCCCATCCTGCTCGCCCGGACACAGCCCTGGGGCTCTGCTGATGCCTCCGAAAAGCAGCGAGGTGCCCCAGAATCGTGCCCCAGCATCATCCCCCAGCTCGTCCAGGGCACCGCAGCATCTCCTGCCCTTCCACCCCCAGCCCACCCGCAGCACCCTCTGCCCCGCATCCCCCTGGCATTACCGGGATGGAGGCGGAGGTCACTCCACCGGCGTAGCCCGTCAGCACCCGGCCCAGCAGCAGCATCCAGAGGCCCTGGGCTCCGGCCAGCAGCGCGTAGCCCAGCGCCGAGGGCAGGGCCGAGAACATGATGCTCAGCTTGCGGCCCAGGCAGTCGTTGAGCAGCATCGTGCTGAGCCCGCCCGCCGCCGCTCCCAGCGTGAACACCGACTGCGGGCACGCAGAGAGGGGCGGTGTGAGCCTGGCATCCCCCGGGCACATCCCGGCTCCTTATCCCAGATCAGATCACTGTGTGAGCCTGGCATCCCCCGGGCACCCCCCGGCTCCTTAACCCAGACCAGATCACTGTGTGAGCCTGGCATCCCCCTGGGCACATCCCAGCTCCTTAACCCAGACCAGATCACTGTGTGAGCCTGGCATCCCCCGGGCACCCCCCGGCTCCTTATCCCAGATCAGATCACTGTGTGAGCCTGGCATCCCCTGGGCACATCCCGGCTCCTGACCCCAGACCAGAGCACTGTGTGAGCCTGGCATCGCCCTGGGCACATCCCGGCTCCTTATCCCAGATCAGATCACTGTGTGAGCCTGGCATCCCCCCGGGTACATCCTGGCTCCTGACCCCAAACCAGATCACTGTGTGAGCCTGGCATCCCCCGGGCACCCCCCGGCTCCTTAACCCAGACCAGAGCACTGTGTGAGCCTGGCATCCCCCAGCTCTGCCCCCATCCTGCCTCCAGCTCCTTTCCCCGAACCAGATCACTGTGTGAGCCTGGCACTGCCCGCTCTGCCCACACCCTGGCAGGGATAACCCTGCTCCTTACCCTGAACCAGGGCTCTGTATGAGCCTGGCATCCCCCGGGCACCCCCCAGCTCCTTACCCCGAAACAGGACGCTGTGTGAGCCTGGCACTGCCCTCTCTGCCCGCACCCTGGCAGGGATCACCCCCTCCTTACCCCGAACCAGGACGCTGTGTGCTGGTCCAGCCTCAGCGCGGGGCTGGGATGAGCCTCCAGGGCAGGGATGACGGGGGAGGGATAAACCAGGGCGAAGCCGAAGCTGAAGTTGCCCAGGACAGCAGCAAACACAGCCAGGTAGAGGCGCCTGTTGTGGAGGCTCCTGAGGGAGGCACGGAGAGACACGGACGTGTTGGGTGCCAGCAGAAAGTTCACCCTGCTTCCCCTGGCCTTTGCCGAGGCTCTGGTGGCACCCACGGGGGGATTTTCCTGGGGAATGGCTCTGCACTGGTGGGGTTTCTCTGTGCTAGTGCTTCTCTCTGTGCCAGGCAGTTCTCAGGGGGTTCAAAAGAGCAAGAAAAGCAGAAGCTGGAGCTGGGTGGCACCACAAACCCAGCAGCAGCTGGTTCATCCCAGCAGAACAGGGAAAAGTTTCTTTCAAAGCCCCGTGGCCCCTAGCAGGACCTCTTGCCCCCATAGGAGTCACACAAACCCACCAGGCTTCCAAGTGGGCTCATCCAGCTACCTTGGGCAGGGTGAGATCCCATCTCAAAGCAGCTCAGGAGTAGCAGGAGTATGGAACAGCTCTTCCCCCAGCTGCCCCCAGCTCCCCCCAGCCTTCTGCCCTCGGGATGGGGGGCAGAGCCCAACCTCTGCCCACGCTGGGCCCCAGCCTGCTCCTCACCTCAGGTACTCCTTGTCGAGCCTCCTGGCAGCGCTCTCGGGGAAGGTGCGGTACGAGGAGCTGGCTTTCCTCACCAGGGGCTCGCGGTCCCTGCGCTCCATGGCCCTGCGGATGCTGGGGCTGCCCGGGGAAGGGGAAGAAGAGGCAGCTGAAAGCGAAAGGGGAGAGGCTGCCTGGCCTTGCCTAACCAGAGAAATCTGTGCCTCCTGGGCTTACACCCGGCTGCCCCTCAGCAGGAAACCGGGGGGGCCGGAAAACCAGCAGGAGGAGAGCCACGGGGTGACTGCGGCGCTGACAGGGGTGTCCTGCAGGCTGCACCCTGCCCAGCCCCACAGCCACCAAACCCTCCCCCTGCAGGGACACGTGCAGGGATGGTCCTCACAGAGCTGTGCTCGCCAGCAGAAACGTCCCTTTGCTAAGGGCACGTCTGTCCCGTTGAGGAACTGGTACCAGTCAGACCGGCCCAATGCTGCCTCTGTTTAAAAGGGAAAATTCCATCTGTGGGAGCCTCCAGAGCCACCCTGGGAAAGGGTTTCCAGTGTAGAACAGAGGTGGGGAAGAGGCTGGAGAGGAAAGCAGAGGGAGGTGAGCATGGAGAGGGCACAAGGAGCAGGGGATGGGGATGAAGGGCAGTGATAAGGATGGAAATGGGAGAGCAGCACCTCTGCCACACACAACGGGTGGGCCCCAGGCTGCCCATGGGTGCATTTTCCCCCTCACCCTGCTCCCCCCAACCCCTCAGGGCTCTGTGGGCAGTGTTGTGATGGGAAACTGCAGGTCCAAACTCATGCTGTAGGAAAGGGCTTAGTTTGTGTCTTGCTAGCTGTGAACCAGAGCCACTTGGATTTAATTCTCAAAAGCTCTATTTCCCCAAACTGCCGCAGTGCTCCTCTTGTTTCCATCATTCCCCTTGGCCCCTGGTGCTTTTTGGAACACGTGGATGGTTTCTGCACCCCCAAGTCTGCGTGGGGGCTGCAGTGACACCTCAGGAGCTGCTGTGCCTTCCCCCTGTGCAAGCTGGTTCTCCTTCTGCAACCACCAAGAGCTGCCTCTGCTGTCTGAGCCTGCAGGGGATTTACAGCTGACTCAGGCACTCGGGGCTCTGATTTCCCCCGTAGGAAGAAAGGTCAGGGATTGCTGGGACAGAGGGGTGGGCAGGACAGCTCATCCAAAAAATTTTCAGCTCTGTGTTGGTCTGAGCAGGGAGGTCACAACAGACCTGGAGCTGGTCCCTGTGACCACAGCTCCCCTTCCATCAGCAGGCACCATCAGTTTCCTCCCCTGCTTGCACTTTGCTCCATGAATTTGGGCTGGCTTCCCACTACATGATTTTGCAGCATCCATCCCCGAAACACAGAGGGTTCTCCAGTTTCTGTGCAGATTTGTCAACTGCTTCAAGCAGGAAATTACTTTGTGTCTTGAAAACCCTCCAAGCACCTGTAACTCTGGGAAGCTCGGGGGAGCTGCTGTCTGTGCTGCTCTTGGCTGGGACTGAGCCCCTGGGCTGGTCTGTCCCTGAGTGTCCCCTGAGGGAAGGGGTCCCTCGGGTGTGGTGGGACAGGTCCTTGCACCACATCCTCGCTCTGCCCTTTGCTGTTTTTTTTTTTTTTCCTAAAAGTCCATTTTTGGTAAGGAATAAAGGATCCACCACTTTGCTCCAGATCTCCCTGACCTGCTGTGGGTCCTTCCAAAACAGACAAGGGGTGGGTGAGGTCAGATCAGGCTCAGTGGCAGGGTTGTCTCTGGTGGGCTGTGCTTGCCCAGCCTCACATGGCAGTGGCTCCTGCACGTCTGCAGCAAGCAACAGCTCCAGGGTGAACTGGGGAGGGCTGGGTGCCCACTTTGGGAAAGCAGAGCAACCCCTGGCTGATTAAAGGGCAATCTGGTTTTGTTGAGAGCTGTTGGCTGCCTGGGCTGAGTGATGCATTGCTCCAGCTCCCCAGGACCTTCCTCCTCCCCCCAACAGCTGGGAGATAGATCACGAACATATGCAAAAAAATAACCAGCATCAAAGCCACTTGGCAACTCAACTAACCCAATTCATAAATTAATTTCTATCCCTCTTGTAAGGGAGAAATCAGTCACTCCTCAGGGCTATCCATCTCTATCGCTCATCTGGCCACATCCTTTCATAAATCTTGCTGTGAGTCTGAGCTGGTGAGTGCTGGATGAGGATGGAAGAACGCCCGGTGTCTGTGCTGGGCTGGGGCAGCCCCAGGGCTGCTTTGCCCTGGGCTGGGGCAGGGCTGGTTCTCTCTGCATCCCCCACATGCTGAGGCTGGAGCAGAGCTGGGGTTTTGCAGCGTGGTGCTGCTCAGTGGGTGATTTTGGGGAGAGTGGTCCCTGTTGAGGAGCCATCAGGGGGGTGCAGAGGTACAAGGATGGAATATTTCCTTGCAGAGCAGCGTGTGCTGGGCTTGCAGAGCCATGCAGGAGCTGGCTGCTGGCTGCTGGGCACACAGGGGGTGAAGGTGGGTGCTTGCTGGGGTCTGGCCTGGTGGTGGATACACCCCTGGGAGGTGCAACTGGGGGACTCCCAGCTCAGGAAGCAGCTCCAGCTGCTCCTCCCACAACTTTCCAAAACCCCATGCCTTTGGAAAAGAATTCCTGCACCCCCAGCTCCCTGTGGGCATCAGCACCTGGAGCCCAGGTTGACTTTACAACCAGGCAGACAGAGCTCAGCTCTTCCCTGGCTGAATCCCTCAGCCCACTCCCCCTCAGAGGAGAAAATCACCACCTCTCAGGCTGCCATCTGTTTGTTTTGTCATACTCTGAACTTGCTGAAACGTCTTTCGATGCCTGAAGGAACGCAGAGTAGAAGAGCAGAGCCTGGCAGGCTGCATGGTGAGTGGAAAATTAGGTTTTTTTTGGGGCTTTCTGGAGTTTGAAGGCCTGATGATGGATGTGCATGAGAGGGATGGTAATGGCTTTGTGAGTATCCAAACACAGAGCAGAGGAATAACTCTGCCTGATAGACTGAGAAATGTGTGTGGGACAGGATCCTCCCCGCTCCAACACGGAGCTGAATGATGGAGTGCTGCAGGTTTGGGGAAGGGAGGCTGGCATGGGCTGCATGTACTGGAAAAAAGGTGCAACTGGCTCTGAAATCCTATTAAATCTTTGCTGTGAATGCTTTGGAAAAAGCTGCATCTTGCCTCGGAATGAGGCTGGTGGAGCTTGCAGTGATCTGAGAGGGACTCGCTGTGGTTCTGACCTGCTGGGCAGGGCTGGTGCTCCCTGTGCCTCCTGGCTTCCCTTTCCCTGCCTTCCCACTCTGCTCCCGGTGTCCAGACCTACTGATAAAAGTGATGGGTTTATGTAAAAATTTTCTGGGGATAAATATTTGCCTGTCAGCAGGGCTGGGTCTGAGTGTGATTTCTCATGTGCCACTTGAAAATGACATTTCCAAACAAAATTAGAACTTCCCATTGGGGTTATCTGGGGGTTTTTTTGTTGTTTATAAGTTGGAAAATTGTTGAATTTGAGGGATTTCCTTGTTGCCATGCAAATGGAAGAGTTGTTCATGTCCCCATTCTTGGAGTGAGGGGTTTTAGTGTCCCACTTCCAACCTGGTTACCTCAGGAGCTGGGATGAGCTGGGAGATGTGTGTGTGCCCTTCAGCTGGGTGGGGAATGTACCAAAAGTGGGATGTTTTAACCTGCTTGTGGGACTTTTTTTTGATGTCACACGAAGTCCTGTGACCCACAAATTCCAGTGGCTTGTGGGTACAAGTGAAACTGGGACTGTGGATGAAAAAGGGACCTGGGGAAAGGTTCTGGGTTTCCAGCCCTTCCTATGCCATGTGGTGATTTTGTCACTCACTGTGAGTTCTGTGACAGCTTTGGGTGTGAGCAGTGTCAGGGCAGGGCACTCTTCTGGATCCTGAGAGAGGGAGGGATCCTTGGAGGGATCCCTGGATGTCCTTGCACCCCTTGGATCTGGTGGGGGTCACCTGTGCAGTGACAAACGCAGGGCTGGGTGTCCCCAGGGATGCTGTGCTTTTGGGTTTTCCACAAAACCCAGCTCTGGGCAGGATGAGCTGGGATGTGGCTGCTTCCAGCTGATTCCTGATGGCTCTCAGTGCCCTGCTGCTGAGCCAGGCTGGGGTTTGGGTGCTGGGTGAAAACTCGGTGAGCACAGGGCAGTGTTGCTACTGGACACGAAATGAGGATACAAAATGTGTTTAAGAGAGAAAAAAGAGCCAATTTTATTTCTGACCTCACAATATATAGAATTCCAAAAGTGACAGTGGATTGGAGGTTGAAATTTCCACCTCTCCAACCACACTGGTCAAACCAACAGCCCATCAATTCTCCCAAAAAAGAAGAATTCAAAACAATCATTATTTACATGTACATGTGTGAGAACTCCAGTAGAAATATGTAAACATTATCAGAAGGCATACAAAACTTCTAAAATAACTATAAAAGAAAATGTAATACTTTTAAAACTCAGGGCAACAGGGCTGCACTTCCATGGGAATCCCTGCAGGGATGTCAGAGAGGCTGATGCTGATCTGTGACCTTGGCACAATGATTCTGTCACTGCCAGGCTCAGCCCATATCCAGATGCAGCCACAGGGGCTAAAAATTGAATTTTAAGAACAAATGCAGGAAATATCCTGCACATCCAGAGGCACCAGCAAGGTTTTTGACAGCCTGTGTTTGCTGGCAGGTAGCAGGATAAATAAAATTATTTGAAGAAGAATTTTAAGTACATCTTTTATTTTACTGTGTCCTTTGGAGCTGCTGGGCCAGGCTTTGGAGCAATGCCTGTTGCGATGCCACAACCTGAATTTTTTGGATTCCCCTTCCCTTGCCCACTTCTGCTGGGTATTTTGAAGTTGAAGTTACTTTTTCTTTGATGGCAAGGACTGGATTTCTTTACACTTGGGACAAAAAAATCTCCCCCCTGAATTCCTGAGAGCTGCTGCCTGCTCCTTCTTTGGCTCTGTGTGGGTTTTGCCTGTTTAATATGATTAAAAAAAAAAAAAAAGAAGAAAACAAAACATATCATTTCCTTGCTTTAATGTGAGCCAATTATGGCTTGCTGTTAACTTCATCACCACTTCTTCCAGAAAAGCTCTTGGTAAAATAAACCACAGCAGAGCTGCCTTCCCTGGACCTGCTGTCCGTCACAGCCTCGAGCCACAGCATTTAATCCATCCCCCCTGGCTGGAAAGAAAAAAAAAACAACCCAGTGGCTCTGTCCCACACATGCCCACTAAAATATCCCAGCACTTGTTGTACATCTGCTGACGGATACCAACTGGAAAGGAGATTAGGGCTCAGACTCCGCGCTGGGCTGTCTGCCCCTCCTAATGAGGAACACATTGGAGCATGGCTGCAGCTCCAAATGGCAAAATCAGGAGGGTTTGGGAGGGTGGAGGGTGCCAGGGCGTGGGACAGAGGGGTTGGAGTGTGGCAGCAGCCAGGGAGAGCCCACGGGGGTGTGTGGGGGGCTGAGCCCAGGGGACAGTGGCAGCTGAGCTGCTGTCAGGGCTGGCACAGGGTACCAGGGATGGTCCCTGCACTGTCCTGCCCATCGCCCCCAGTCACACCTTGAGGCAGCTCGGACCCCTCCAGACTGGCTTAGGGTGTAGCCAGCTCCGGTGAAATCCCACAAGCTGCAGGGACACATGGCCTGTGGGGTTTGAAGGTGCAGGGACAACATCCCAGAGGAGCTGCAGCCAAGCTGCTGGGAAGGGAAAGGAGCTCTGTGGCATGGGCACACGGTTCTGAGTTAACTCCCGTGGCAAGGACAGCCTGCACCTCTTGTGTGGTGCTCCCCAGCTGCTTTGCCTTGGAAAGAAAAATGCTCTTGGCATTCACAAGCCTGTCAGGGCCACCTCCAGGGGCAAGGTGCTTTTCCCACCTTTGGCCACAGTCATTTCCCTGGAGTTTTGCACTGGCACCCACAGACCTCGCACCCGTTTGCTGGTGACTGCATCCCCATCTCCTGAATTGCTCCACCCCCTGGCTGGGATCCAAGGCAGGAATGTTAATTTGTTTTTATTTATTTTGTGGCTAATTTGGGACTTCGGGCAGACCTGGTACTGCCTTCTCCCTCTCTCTGCTGCAGTATCCTATAAAAGGCCAAGATGAGCTGGGATTCCCATACAAGGGCCAGAGGGAGGCAGCTGCATCCTCAAAGCAGAAAAATCAGGAGCTTCTGATAAGCCCATTTTTATAGGCACCTTTTAACCTGTTTATCCTGCTGTCAGAAAATCTCGTGGATGAAATTTGGAGTGAAAGCAGAGACCTGAAAGCACATTTCTGCCCCGCTGCTGATCTGTAAATGGGATAATCTTGTTACAGCCACCTGCTAGTCCTGCAGAGACTCTTGAGGATTTCTGGGCAGATCTTACATTATTTTAATGGCATAACAGTGTCCTGTCCTGGATGTCGCTGTTATGATCCTGGGTTGCCCCAACACCCCAGCCCTCAATTGCTCTCCCATTTGATATCACTGAAAGTGCCACTAAATAGCTTCAATTAAACCAAAGTGGATTGGAGGTTTTGGAAGCTCATGGCGCACCAGGATTTGATTCAGGGGCCTTTAGAGTGAGTTCATTAGAAATATCCTCAGACGCCTTCATGACTTTGAGTTTCTCTCAATTTTGTGCCTGGATAGAGGAGAAAAAACCCCAAAAACGTGTCCCTGCCATGGGAGTTAACTCAGAGCCGTGTGCCCGTGCCACGGAGCTCCTTTCCCTTCCCAGCAGCTTGGCTGCAGCTCCTCTGGGATGTTGTCCCTGCACTTTCAAACCCCACAGGCCGCGTGTCCCCTGCAGCCCCTGAACTCTCGGTCACCCGGTGGGTAGGGCTGACCCCAAAATTCATTTCCCTTGGGAAAGCCTCCTAAGCCCCTCGCACATCCCACTGCCCCCCGGGTCACTAAGGGGCGAGCCAGGCCTCGCAGGAGGATGGGATGTGCAAATCCAGGAGCAGGGATGGCAGGTGCCACCCCTCGCCCGGTCCCCGTCCCCTCCCGGGAGCTCCCGGGAGTTTTTGGGTGTTCACAGCCCCTGGGGCTGTGCCCGTGTCTGGAGGAGCTCATGTGAAAGCCATTAAAAAGCGTAAGGAAAGGGAGCACGACGGTTGGGAATGGTTTTGTTTGGGTTTCTGAAACGTGCGCATGAAAACACTGTGTGGTTTTCTGACAAATTTGAACCAGCGCTGCTCAATCCGCTCCAGCGCTGCTACTGTTGATCTTGCAGACTGTAAAGCATTTATTGGAGCTGCTTGAGGCGAACTTAAGCATCTGTGGAATAACAAGTCCAGGAAGTAATTGCATCCACAAGGAAAATATTTTTATGTATAATTCAGTGACCCATTTTATAAACATTGCGGTTCCACCTTGGACTTTTTTTTTTTTTTAATCCTTTTTTTTTTTTCCCCCCATTTTTTCTTCACCCGCAGCCTTTCCTCTCCAAACGTCTGGCTTTAGTGATCCATGTGGGGCTGTGTTTAGTGGCTCTGTGGTGAGGGTTTGGCGTGGCATGGGGCGGGAAGTGGAGGGGAAAACCCTGGTGCTGCAGGGAGATGAGGGTCCAGCTCCGAAGGTGGCACCACAGTGGGGTGCTCCAGGGAAGCAGAGGCAGCGTGGATTGCTCCTGCTGAGCTTGGCAGGCACAGAGGAATTGTTTCGTGGCAAAAGCTTTTCTTTCTTCCTTAGCAAACCAGCTTTATGAGAAGATGAGTCACTTCCAGCCTGGGTGGCACAGTGCTCGCACGGGTCTGGGGACCTGGCGACTTCATGGCCTCTTTTTGGGATTTTGGGGTTTCATTTCCAGTAGAAATTCACTCCTGCCCTACCTTGGTCACCCCAGGAGCTCTGTTTGCTCTCACAGCACAGCTGGAAGGAGCTGTCTCACAAAGACTCTTGTACCCTGCCTGTCCCCTGAAGCCTGGGCATGGAGAGTTTGGGGACAGCACTGGATACAGGTGTTTAAACAGGTGACAACTTGGAAATAGATTTGCTCTGCCACAACAAACTTATAAAAAAAGATAAAGCTGCAAAACACTGTGTTAAAATTACACTCAATTTTTGTAGGGTTAATATTGGCACCTTACCCAGGGTAGAGCTGGGGAGTGGGAGATTGATAGCCTGGGACCTTGCTCCCCCTTTTCCTGCCATGGATTTGTTGGCATCTTTCCCCCTTGGGAGGAATGAAAGTTTGACTCAAACTGAGTGGTTTGTGGCTGCTGTGCCATAGGACCAGTGGCATCTCGTGTGTCCCCATCCTTCCTGTGGCACTGTGGAGACGTGACTGACCCCCTGCCAGTGCCTGTGCTGCAGGGATGGACCCTCCACGTCCCTCCCAGCTCCTGTCCCTCTCCCTGTCCCTGTGCACCGGGCATGGCTCGAACAAACCCTGGCAGGGCTGAAAATCAGAGGGTGAAGCTCAACTATGAGGTGCCAGGCTGAGCCTCCCTTGCTTTTCCCATTGCTCCCCCAAACTGCTCTGTCCTGCCCAGGGAGCAGTGATGCCAAGGGCAGCCACAGCCCCAGGGCCAGGCCTCGCTCCAGGAGGGAGAAGAAAACAAAACAAAACAGGCTTGGAAGTAAATATTATCTGAATATAGAGGAACGCGATGTTTCTTCATACGGGTCTAGAATTTCTGCCTTTTAACAGCTAACCTTGACTCAGCCAATATCCACAACATGCAGCTCTGGCCAAAATATGCTGGGCCTTAAAGTACCACAACAGCTGTTTTTCTTGCTAAAATATGACATTAAATTTTTTGGACGGCTGGTTGCTTCCTTGATGAAAGTGGAATAAGGGGCTATTTTTCCTCTCCCTCTTCCCCCCCTCCAGCCTTTCCTCCTCCTTCCGTGCAGGGCGATAAAGCCGGAGCCTCTGCAGATATCCCGTGTGGGCAGCCCCCGTGGGGCCAGAGGGGAGGGGGCTTTGGGGAGGCTAGATACTCCCTGCAGCCCAAGGGAGGGGGCTGCAGCCCAAGGGAGGGGGCTGCTGCTCACTGAGCCCCCCTCGTTATTGCTGGATCCCTCCCTCGCCCCGGCAGGCTCGGTGCCAGCAGCAGTTTCAGCCCTGACATCTTGTTTTGCCCATGTCAAAATTTTCTGCCCTTAAGATGAGGGCACTGGTTGAAGGACTGGGGATGGTGGGGTTTGTGCTTCAGACCTTCTGTTGTCACAAAAGGGACAGTTTGGGGCTTTCCAAGAGCCTCAGCTGTGCTCAGTGGCGTGGGGCTGGAGCCTGGTGGCCACATCTGAGTGAGCCGGTGCTGGTCCCTGTCCCTGAGCTGAGCAACACTTGGAGGAATTGCTGGTGGCCTGAGCTGGCTCTGGCTGGGATCTGCCCTGCTTTGTCCTGGGACAGCAGTGAGGCTTGTGAGGGTTTGGAGCTCTGCAGACAGTGCTGCAGTGGCTTTTGCTCTGGTGGTGTCACCTGGTGTCACAGGTGCCTTTCTGGACAGCCCATCCATGGATGAGCTGCATTCCTCAGGATACAGCAGGCACGGGGATGGGGATTTGCAGTGGAATCACTGCTCTGAGCCTTAAAACACTGGAATGGCCACGGTGGCAGCAGGGATTTGTGGTGGCTGGTGGCAGCAAGGTGACTCTGCTCCTCAGTGCTGTGGCCATCCCCAAGCAGCATCACCCAGTGGCTCCTGGTTGTGCTCTGGGGCACTCAGGGCTCACTCACACCTGAGGGGTGATGTGGCAACATCAGGATGGGGTATCTGCTCCCCTTGTCCCCCACCAAAGGGCTGTCACTCCTTGCCCAGCTTTCTGTGCACTGCTGAGGACAAACTCCCTGCCCTCCACGCCTCATCCTCTGCTTCTTTTTCCTTTCTTTCAAAGATCAGCTCCATTTTAATGGGAGGCAGAAGAACTTTTAAAGTGGGGAGGTGGCAACCAAACCAGGATGAGGATTCCATTGCCCAGAGCCTCTCGGGCTCATGGATTTCTTCTGGAGGCTGATTGATAACCCAGCAAGGTGTGGCATGGGCATGGTCCCAACTCCAGATTACCCATTCCTCCTTTTATCTCCCCAACAATCCTGATTATTTATGGATTACCCATTCCTCCTCTTATTTCCCCGACAATCCTGATTACCCATTCCAACTCCAGATTACCTATTCCAACTCTGGATTACCCATTCCAACTCCAGATTACCCATTCCAACTCTTATTTCCGCAACAATCCCGATTACCCATTCCAACTCCAGATTACCCATTCCAACTCTTATTTCCCCAACAATCCCAGTGGTTAACCATTCCAACTCCAAATTACCCATTCCTCTTTTTATTTGTCCAATCCCAATTACCCATTCTGACTCTGGATTACCCATTCCAACTCTGAATTACCCATTCCTCCTTTTATTTGCCCAACACTCCCAATTACCCATTCCAACTCCGAATTACCCAGTCCTCCTCTTATTTGCCCAACAATCCTGATTACATATGGATTACCCATTCCTCCTCTAATTTCCCCAACAAACCCGATTACCCATTCCAACTCCGAATTACCCATTCCTCCTCTTATTTGCCCAACAATCCTAATTACCTATGGATTACCCATTCCTCCCCTTATTTCCACAACAGTCCTGGTTACCCATTCCAACTCCGAATTACCCATTCCTTCTCTAATTTCCACAACAATCCCACTGCAGGACCTTCTTTATCCCCGCTCCCTGCCGAGCTCTCAGCCTCACCGTGCTGTTTATTTAGGATATTTGGGAGCATCCCCGGGTGCTGAGGGCCGGGATGCCCTCGGGGGATGCCCGGGGTGCCGGGTCCCGGTGGTGCCCGTGTGTTTGGAAGGGATTTTTCCCTTTTCCCGGCCGGCGAGCATGTGGTTGGAATTAGCGGCGCGGCTGCAGGGGGAGCGGGCAGCTGGGTTTCTCCGGAGCGTTTCAGTGCTTAATCTCTGAAGAATGCAGAATGTCTGTCTGGACGGCCCGGCCAAAATCAACTCCGCGGCACGGGGAGGCCAATATAAACGTTCATGTTTTGTGTCACCGAGATTTCATTAGATGTTTTTTATGTAATTGCATAAGTCGAACTACCGTGATGAAAATGCCACAGCGAGCAAATGAGATGAATTGTGAAACCTCTCCTTCAAGGAGACACTGGCCCCCTCTGGGCCGTGTGGATCCAGCTCCAGCCCCTTCCAAGGTGCTCGGTGACCTTTTGGGGATAATTAATGGGTTGCTTCCCTGTGTCCTTGCTCTCTACCCCTCGCCTTGACGTCAGGGCGAGCTCAGAGCTGGGCCAGGAGCAGGTCTGCCCATGGCCAGTGCTGGGAGGCGGAGGGGCTGGCTGCTCCTGTGCTCCAAAGGGGCTCTCATCCCTCCTTGGAATCCCAGGGGGAGGCAGAGGAGCAGGGGGAGAGGATGACAAATCTCCCATTTCTTGGTTGCCCGGCATCCAAGTGCTCTGCAGCATCTGAGTGATATCACTGCCCTCTTGATTTCCTGCTTTAAACCCTGGTAGGGGCAGGGACTGAGAGCTCAGGGCTCAGCAAGCACCCCCAGTGATGCTGTGCCCCATCCCCATCCTCCGACCCTCTCCACCACCAACAACAACAACTTGGTTAATCTGTCCCTTCAAAGCCTGGCGTGTTTTCCTGATGATAACAGATTAATGCTAATTTAATTAGGCCAGAACCAGTGCTTGCTTGCTTGCTTCAAACCCAGACATGCTCCAAGGGCTGCTGGGTGCTGTGACACGATGCTGCTGCTCATCCTGGCCTGGAGGGCTCGGTGAGGTGACACCCCATCATCCCTGAGCACCCATCCTGCTCCTGCTCAGGGGGAGAGGCTGGACCCACGGGGTGGCAGCCCAGCACAAAGCCCCGGGTTCTGCTCCCTCAGGAGGCTCTGTCTTGGGTTCCCCATGGGGATGGGGAGCAGCTGGAGGCACCACGGGAGCCTCGGGCGCTGCATCCCCGCAGCGGCTCCTGCGAGCCGGGCTGGGACGGCCGCCCTGGCCGCAGACACATCTGCTGGGCTGGGAGGGCCTGGAATTTGGGATATTGTTTTTCTGGCGGGGAGCGGTGGGTGCCAAAAGCCTGATAAATTAATCACCTCTGACATGGGTCAGTCCAGCTCTGGCGTGCGCAGGCTGGGCCCCCTGAGACGCTGCTGCTGCGACGCCAAAATTCATCAAGCAGCGAGGCTGCCCCGGAGAGCAGCGGGTTTTGGGCGGGGGCAGCTGCTGCCAGGGAGGGGTTTGACCACTGCAATCCTCTGGGATGGCAGCACAGCTCTTCCAGCTGCCTGTGCCTGGCACTGCTGCCACCTGACATCACTTGTTTTGGAGCAGGACCTGTCTGGGTGGCTGCTGGCTGCTGGGGGATGGGAATGGATTTTGGATTTGTGCAGCTCCTGTCGCAGCAAGCTCCTTGCTCAGGGACTGCTGGAGTGCCAGTGGGCTCGCAGAGCCCAGGGAGGCGGTGTGGGATGGGGATGTGGGGCAGGAAGATGTGCAGGGTTTGGCAGGGATGCAGCTGCTGGAGGTCACAAGCAGCTTCTTGTAGCCCCTCAGCCCAGTCCCTGTGGGCAGGTGTCCTCTGTTGGGAGATGGGGTCTGCATGTCCCTCTGTGTGCTGCTGAGCCTGGGGCTGGGCCAGTGGGGTGATGCTGGTGCAGCCCGAGGTGAGAGCAGCACTTTCCCCCTCTCACAGTGGGCAGCATCATGGACCTTTCATGGTGGGTTTCACTTGGTGGGGATCTGATCGATCCAGCCTTTTTGCCCAGGCCAAGGCAGGCTCAGCCTGCACCTCACCAGGCTCCTTTGTCCTTGGAGAGGGGACAGGGGGCCCACAGGGCTGGTCTGGTACAGGGTGTCCATCCCTGGGGGGTGGCAGGTCCTGCAGAGTCCCCACTGCTCACAGCACTCCCTGCAGAGAAGATGGGGAAGAGCTTTGTTCAGCTTCTGCTGGGCTTTCTGCACAGCTGTGGAACAAAGGGGCTTTTCCTGCTTTTGATGACTCCTCTGCCCATCCACCTCTTCCCCTCTCATGCTGCTTCCCACCCTGGTAGCTGCCAGCAGCAGAATTTGCTCTACCTTCCTTGGGCTTTCTTGGGAACATTTCTGCTCAGAGAAGGAGAAAGAAGGAAACAGAAGGGGAGCAAAGCTTAGGGGACAGGGTGCCACGAAGTCCTGGAGAGTGTCAAAGGCTCTGTTTGTGCCTGGCATTCCCCAAGGTGTTCACAGGGCTGCTCTGGGTGGTAGGAGGTGTTAAGACACCCGGCATGAGCTGTGACCTCCACGTGGGATCAGAGCAGATCTTATCAGCACCATGCAGAAGCCTCCCTGCATCCCTCCTGTCTTCTCCACTCACTCGCTCTCCTTCTCTCCCCCTTTTATTTTTTTTTGTCCAGACATAATTAATGTAAACCAAATGCTTTGTGCACAGCTGCTGGCATCCTGAAAACGTTTTGTGTGTGGTCTCTCCTTTAGCCTGGACAGGGATGGAGCAAAGCTCTGAGCACTATCCCAGACCTGCCTGAGTAGGGAGCAGCATCTGTTGCACAAGAAGCACCTTGAATTTCTGCATTTCCCTTGTGGGATGAGGTTATGGTTGAACTGCTTTAGATAAAACCATGGAGCTGCCCTAAATCTTCATCTCCCAAACCCAAGCTAGACTTTTCTTGCTGGTCGTGCTTAACTGAAACCCCAAATATCTGTCTCATTTTTGTGGCTGCTTCTGTGTGTCTGGGTTTCCTCAGGGACTAAGGGATGCTCATGCAGCAGAGCTGCTGTGGGAAGGATGTCCTCATGCTGCTTTTGGTGCCTTTGGATGCAGGGAACAGTGAGATCTTCTGATTTATGGTTTTTTTCCAGCCAAAGGGACAATTTTTGATCACTGTGGTTGTCACTTCCTCTTTAGGGCTTGAGGTGAGAGGGAAAGAAAGTGTCTGGCCATGCCTGTTTTGCTCCCAAAAGCCCAAGCAGTAGCTGAGTGACATCCTGCAGCTTCTGGATTCCCTTCCTGAACCTTCTGCACCACCACACTGAGCTCTCCCTGCAGCTCCCCCTTCCCAATCCCTCACAGATGATGCTTTTCCCCTCCACTGCTCCGATCACTCCCTCAAAACCCCAGTGTGGCATCTGGGATCACCAGCAAAAAATTAGCAACTTCCATGCCCCACATCCTGCCTGCTCACCCTCGGTGTGCTGGGGAAGCCGTGTGGTACCTAGGGCTGCTTAATTCCCAAAAAATCCCTTTTTTAAAGTCAAAAACCCCTCTGGGCTGGTGCACTGAGTCCTGCCGTGGTGCAGTGAGGCTGTCCTGGCCCTCTGTGAGTCAGTGGCTGAGCATTTTGCAAATGTTGGGGCTGAATGGGAAGCATCTGAAATCCCTGCGTGGACGTGGGCATGCTTTGGATTCCGGGATGATTAGGATGCTGCAGATGCCTGGGTGAGAAGGTGGGCTGGGTGGAGGTTTGGGGAGTGACTGTTCTCATGTTTCTGCTCCAAAACTGTCTCCATGCTGTGGCTGGGAGATGGCAATGACGCCTCTGGGATGAATCCTCCCAGCAGAGGCTGAGCAGATGGGGCACGTCTTGAGGTGGCTCCTTCTGGGGAGGCTCAGAGCAGAAACCCATGAGCAACAGGACAGTCACCATGTGGGGGCAATATCTGTAATTTAATTCCTCAGACAAAAAGCACATTCATGTGTTCACATAATATTTTAGTTCAAAAACCCCAATACCTGGAAGAGTTTAAAGGGAAAACTTTCAAGCAGCCCGTGGTGGGTGCCTGGGGAGATGTGGGTGTGCAGGAGGGGCTATTTCTGCTCTCAGTGCTTGGCTGAGTGATGCTCACCGACGAGGGAAGGGCTCTGATTTGCAGAGAAATCCTTCCCTGGCTCCCCATCCTCACACCCAACCCCACTCCAGGCTGTTCTGGGGGGCTGGAGGATGCCAGAACACAAACTGTCTGCACTGAGTGCCCCACAGCACCCGAGCAATGACAATCTTAAATGAGTGAGAGGTTGAAAAATAGTGAGTGAGATTTTTTAAAAGGTCACCTTGGCCAAGGAGGCACAAATTCTTCCTTGGGAGAGTGAGATGCTTTAGGAACTGCCTTAAAATTAATCCAAAACATGAGCTCGGCTCCAAATGAGTGGGACTTGGCAAGAGGGCTGGACACATTATCTTTAAATATAGGCAGGCATCCTGAAGGGTTTCTGGTGGTTTTCCTGGTCACTTCTTATTCCTCTGTCTCCCCCTCTGCTCCCCCCTCCTTGCATAATTCTCTCCCTTTTAATGCCTCTTCCCACATTTTGGGAATGATGTCTCCCCAGACCAGGCAGGGTTGCAACACTGAAAAAGATTTTGTGTCCTGTGGCACTTCTTCTCAGGAGAGCATTGCCTGAGTGGCCAACGTCCTCTATCCTGGGGAGGCTGTGGCTCCCAAGGGTTGTAAAAGAAGTTTTAAAGGTGTAAATTGGTATAAATGGGTGTAATCCACCTCTGCCTTGTGGATTGGGAAGCTCATGGATGCCAAGATGTGCAAAATGTGTGCTTGTGACAATCAGTGTGGGGCCTTATCAGTCAGTGCTGTCAGAATCTGTGGCATTGATGATTCCAAAATTGCAAAAAGTCTCTGTCTGTCAGCCCCCTGCCAAAGCAGAAGCCATAATTGGTCTGTGCTGGTTTCCAGGTTGTTTATTCTGTTTATCTCTCACATGTTCTGCTGCCCTGCCCAGCTCTGTCCTGCAGGGCAGCGTGTGGGGCTCTGCCCTCAGTGGGATGTGACAAACATTAAATACCAGAAACTCCCTGGGCTGCATTTACAAGAACGTGCCAATATCTGTCACCTACGTTGGACAGTGTGTCCCCAGCCTGAACCAACAGAAAAATGCCAACACCACAATGAGACATGGAGGGCATGAAGAAGGAGAAAAAGGACAAGACACACCCAATTTCCTCCATCTTGTCCCCTTTGAACCCCTAATCTAGAATCCTAAAATTTTACTTTTGCACCCGTGCCACACTTAATTATGACTTCTATCAAACACTCAGAGCTGGTAATTGATCCTGTAAGATTGAAAACTCTTTTCCATGGGCAGAGATCACAGCCAGTGTCTCTGGGGGCTCTGTCCAGGGGGGTTCCTGACCCCTGCCAGGGTCCCAGGGCAGCCACAGGGAAGCTCTGCATTCCCACAAGTGCAGCCCCAAAACTTCCTGAGACAGGGGCAGCAGTGCCCAGCACTCCAGGAGGTTTGTGACAACGAGCTGTGTGGTGCTTTCCTGGGCTTTCCTTTGTCCCCTTCCCACCATAAACACGAGGCTGGGGTCTCTTGGGACGAGCGGGGCTTGGTTTAGGCCGGGAAGGAGAAGCCAGTCCCTGCCACCAGAGCAGGGAGGCTCGGGACCCTCTTGGGCTTTGAAGCTGGAGATGTCTGGCATACAAAGACACATCTGTGTTTAATCCTTGCCCCTGTAAGCGAGCCTGGGCCAGGGCAGAGCCGGCAGCCCCTCGCCGCGTGCTGCGGGGATGCGTTTGAAGGGCTTTGGCCGGCTAGAGCCACATGTTCCTGCGAATGCAGCTTCCTATTGACTTGTTAAACATTTGCTATTTATCAGATTTTTGCTTTTAAACTGTCTGTAACAGTCTGGGAGAAGTTGTGTCAAAATCCCTTCCAGATGTGAAGGTGCTACCTGATACTTTGGTTATAACCTGGACCCTTGCTCCTGCTCCATTCAGATTAGCTCCACTACTGTGGAAATGAAAATGCAAATAAAGACATAAAGAGAGTAGAGACGTGTGTAAAACTTCCCCCAAACCTTCCCTTTTACAGGCAAAACGATCCTGCCTTTATAAGGAGATTGTGAGTTTTATCAGTGAACATTTGCTTTGCTGGAAAACCAGAGGAGAGCAGGGGAGAGCAGCCACCATCCCTGTCTGCCCACATGGGTGTTTTTAAAGCATAATTGACTTTTTTTTCCCCCCATCCATTTAAATAATGTTTCTTTGGGTCTGGGGCTTCCCAGACACATCAGCTCGTTTTACAAGCATCAGGTGATGTGTGCAGTGGGAAACCTGAGCGTTTTCCTTGCATTTGGAGCACGTGGATCAGATAACGATGGCTCATTAAATGCTCGTTGGAAGGGGGAGCTTTCCCCAGGAGCACCCGCTCTGCAGACCCCCTGCCCTGTCCCTTTCCAGGAGAAACTTTGAGATATTCCCAGCTTAAAACAACTCCGTGGTATCTGTCAGATCATAGAGGGCCCGAGCCAGCTCCCATCGTAGGGAGGGAGGGTTTTTCCACTGCCTTTAAGAGGCGCTGGAGCGGGGCCATGCTCTGTGTAATGCGGATCCGGCAGCGTGCGTGATGCACTGCATGATGACAGAATTTCTGGGAGATTGGCCTAAACCGAAAACTTTGGACCTGGGACCGCTCTGCCAGAGGAGTGGGGAGGCTGGAGACACCAAAGTTGGGCCTGGAGCGGGGTTTTGCAGCTGGGGAAGCATCCCTGGAAAGGCCCAGCTGTGCCACATCTGCCCTGCCCTTGGGTTGAGTCCACGGCTGTGCCCGTGTCTGGTGCTGCCAGGGGGAAGGGACACCCGGGAGGGTGTGTGGCCTCCCTGGCTGTGGTGCTGCAGCTGAACCCAAAAACATTCCAGAGCTGAGTGGCTCAGTCTGTCTCTAGTGCCCCAAAAATACCCCAGTGGTGCCACTGGCACTGGGATGGGGCTGCCCTGCCTGCACCAGCTGGGCTGGGAAGTTTGGCTGGGGGTCTCCCTGAGCGGAAAGAGAAATGTGCTGGACCATCGTGTGGCATTTTAAGCAGAATCCTGATGCATTAATGTGTTTTTTTCTCCCATAAATGCTGGGTTAGGCAGATTGGCACCCTCACAGGAGGTACCACTTTACTGATTCCTGTGGTTGCCTCTGCCCTAACTCCATTGTGCTGTTCCTGTCTGCCTTCTGACTGCTCAGCAGAGCAGCAGACCTTCTTTTACACCCAAAAAGGATGTTCATTGGGGCTGGGATAGCTGGAGCAAAGCTGAGAGATACCAAGTGGTCCCAAATAGGTCCTTCAGTTGCTTCAGCTTCCTTTTTTTCCAGGCTGATGGACAGGGCTGCGTTCTCACAGTGCATCTGCACCATGTCCTCGGGCTGTGGATGCTCAGAGCTGTGCAGGACATGGCTGGTGACTTCCTTTTGACCCTACAGACCTGATTTATCCCTCTCACAGGGCACAGGCACATCAGAACTGGAGGGTGATGGAGGACCCCAGGGCAAGACTTCTCCCTTGGACTCCCCAGGGAGCTCCTGCCCCTACCACCACTCTTAAATTTCCAGGGGAAGCTTTGGTTCCTTTGGCAGTTCCAGGCAGAAGGCTGCTCCCAATGACCTGCTGGTGCCTCAGGATGGAGCAGCACCACTCTCTGAAGTGAGGTGGTGTCACTGTGACCTGACAGCTTCTACGTGGGCACATGGAAAACCTTGGCCCCACTGTCTGCATTAACTTGGCTGGTTTCAACACTTGAACATGCGTGGGGGAATGACAATGGGAGGGTGGGAAGGGAAGAGGAGCATGAGGGAAAAAACCTGAAGCCGTCTCTCAAAATCACATGGTGATAAGGCTTTTTCTGGAGTGCCCCATGCAGCTGGCAGCAGAAACCAGGCTTTTATGTTTGGGTCTGGCTGGCTTTTCACTTTCTGCAGCCAAAAGGATCTGGATGAAGTTTGCCTGGAAGATTAGCTGGCACTGAGCCTGACTAGACATCTCTGGAAGCCTCCCCTCTAGCAGGAGTAGGTTCTGGTTTCCTCCTCCCCCAGCCGTGCCGTGTGGGGGAATGTCCCCTGGAGGGGACAGTTCCACCAGCCCTCTCCCCTCTGGCACACCAGATCCCTGCTCCCACTGCAGTGGGGATGCTGGGGAGCGTGCAGATGAGGTCCCAAGGGATCTTTGCCACCAGGATGACAGGGGAGGTGATGCTCCACAACCTGAGGGACGGCACTGGGAGCACGGAGCCTTGGCACCCACGACCCTTCCCTAGGGACACATCCTTGGGAAATGGGGTGCATGGGAGCCTCCCAAGCAGGGCTGGCCTCCCCCAGTGCCAGCTCTGGGGCAGATGTGCCCCAGCTGCTGCACACCGGGTTTGGCAGCAGCTGTGCTGTCCGGCCACCTCTGAGCTGCCAGCCCCAGGGCACAGCTGGCAGGGGATGGAGGCAGGGGAAGAGATGCTGTGCAATGCCATCCCCACGGGGCCCCTGGGCACGCCATGCTGACCCAGACACAAAGCAAATTTTGGGTTTTGTGCCCGTGGAGGCCTGGCAGAGGCGGGGGAGACCGCGCTGGTAGCAGATGCCAATGCCTCCGGAGCGGAAAGCCCAGTCCCTCCCCTCTCATTCCTTTTTTTCCTTTTTTCTGCCTTTTTTTTTTCTTCCCCCCTCTGGCTGATCTTAAAAAAGCCCAGGCAGTTTGGGCTTTGTGAAACCCAAATGCCTTTTGCAGCATCAAGCCCGGATCCCATAAGTAATATCCCAGCACTGAAGAGTAAGACAGTATATGAAGTAGACGGGGAGCTATAAAGACACTTTAAAAGGGGCAATAAAAGTTTTGGGTTTCATATCGTCTTACCAAAGAAGAGAATAACAGAGAAGCAGGAAATTTCAGTAGCAGACATGACAAAGGTCACAGCACTCAGACTGCACCTTAGACGAAAACACCTACTCTTATGAAAACAGCCAGAATTTTTGGCAGGGGCTCAAGAGCTCTTACAGGCAAAGCTCTCGGCAGCGCTAAAAGGTTACAAGAGACTGTTTTGTCTACGTTGCTGTAGATGTTTATAATATTTCCCTGCATTGGTGCTGCAGGGGATATCCTCCTGCCCGGGATAGCGGATCCAGCCCTGCACCTTCCTCCCGTGCTGGGGTGCTGGGTGCTGCCATCAGCCCGGGGCTGGTGCCAGGGCAGGGACCCTGTGGGTGTGCCCAGATGTGTGTCAGTCCCAGGTGGGTGCTGGCCCTGCGCTGGGATGCAGAGGGATGGATGGTTGGCAGAGCTGGAGCATCGCCCTGCGGCATCAGCGGGGAGAGGAGGGGACAAAGCAAACCTTTTTGCTGTGCGCAAGACAATTTGGGTTTGTTTTATTTTTGCAGCTCAATATGTGGCAGGTGGGAGCAGGAGGTTTTATCCACTCAGCTGCTCCTCAGGTAACGTTCCCTCCATGTTTGCATGGGGTTTGCCAACCTTTGGTCCCTCATGCTCGGCCCCAGTTGGGTGTTGTGGTCACCCAGTGCCCTCCTCCCAGCACAGGATCCCCACAAGGGATCACCATGCCCACAGTGCCCTTGTCCCCAGGGCTTGCTGCAGGGCTGTGCCAGTCACTGCAGCCCAGGAAGGACCAAACAGTCCCAAAATGAGCTGCTGGGGTGAAGGAGGCTCTGATCAGTGGCTGCAGCAAGCGAGGGAGGCTGCTGGCACTGCTGGTCAGGATCCTGGGGAGGGTCAGCGTTGAGTGTTTGCATTTGGGGTGACAACACCCAGGAAGAGCCAGCGTGGCTGTGGGATGCCCATGGGGGTGACCCCTCAGGAATCTGTTGTGCACCCTCAGAGGCATCTCTTGCAGGCAGTGCTGAGTTACTTCTTTCACTCCAAATCAGAGCACTTGGGCCTGACTTTTGGGGCCACCCTGAGCAGCCCTCACATGACAAAGAGCTCCAGTAGAGTGCAAGCAACAAGGAAAGCCTTGCACAGAAACCCTGAGAGCATCTTGTAAACATCCTGGGGGCTGGATGCGGGGAAGGAATGGAGCTGTGTGGGTTTAGGTGCTGGGGAACCCTTTGGAAGCTGTCTGCTAGCTCTGCCTCTGCATGCAGCTGCATCAGCTGTGCCACCGCTTGCCAGTGACTCTGGGATGCTTGGGGGTTCATAATTCATTTCTATTTTTGTTGGAAGCTCATTCAGTTTTGGTTGTTGCCCCGTCGCAGGAAGTTGCTCTGATGAATGACTGGGGTGGATTTCTCTTCCAGAGGAACCCAGGCTTAATGTGGGCTTTCTGTGGACATCTCTGTATATCAATACTGCTCTAATTGTCCATGACATATAGTCTTGGCCTTTTTCCCAGACAGTCTAAATAAATCATACACTTCTGCTATAGTAAATAGTCTGTTAGAGGAGATGTTATAGGCTTGCAGCCCTCCCCCCTCCCTCCAGGAGCTTCTTTACTCTGCCTCTCATTTTCCATGTCCTTTCCATACCAATGAGGCACCTGCTGCCTGTGCCTGCAGGTTTGCATGGACAAAGTGCC
The DNA here is from genome assembly GCF_050655825.1 of Lonchura striata. Classification (NCBI taxonomy): domain Eukaryota; kingdom Metazoa; phylum Chordata; class Aves; order Passeriformes; family Estrildidae; genus Lonchura; species Lonchura striata. The sequence goes on from NC_140719.1 coordinate 10,833,910, forward strand.
CAGTGTTGCAGGTCCCTCCAAATTAGAGGGGCTGTGGTGGCCGTGCCCAGAGCTCTGCTTTGGAATTGGCATCTGCCCTGGACTGAGCTGAGTGGAGCTGGAAAATTTCCCACCCCGCCAAAGAAATGCTGGCATTGCACACTGGCAAAGTCTTTGTTAGTATATATTATTTACATCAAGAGAATGCATAAATAAAATAGTTAATATCTCACAAAAAATACAGGTTCTGTTAATTGGGCGTTGCAAACGAAGCTTGGTGTGCACGGGCTGGGCAAACCAGCACGGTGGGGACAGCTTGGGTCCTGCCAGGCCAGTGCACGGGACAGCCCAGGAGAAGGTGACATAGCCTGGGAGGGCAGGGGTCTCCTGGGGCAGGGGACAGGCCACAGCCCAGCTGAGTGCTCCTCCAGGGAGAATATGGATATGTGTCAAACTGGAAGTGCAAGCTTTGCTAGGGCTGATGGTGGAGAGGTGAATCACAGCGTGGTTTGGAAGGGACCTTAAAGCCCTTCTTGTTGCCATGGTCCACTAGACCAGGTTACTCAGGAGACTTCCCAGGGGAGAAAATCCCAGAGTGGGCACGGAGCTGATGGGAAAAGATGCCAGAGGAAAACCCAGCAGGCAGGCATCTTCCTTTTGGCTGCAGCCCTCCATCACGCAGGGGCAGGAACACGCGTGCCCGGCCTGCCTGGGGGCTCAGACGCAGCAGCAGAGCGTGGAGCAGTCCAGCCTGGCGGGGGTCCCGGCGTTCCCAGCCTTCTTGTTCTCCTTGGGCAGCAGCAGCACGAGGGCCATGGCCAAGGCACAGTGGTAGAAGCTGTGCACGTAGGTGTAATCCCACTCCTGCGGGCAGGGAGAGCGGGTGAGAAGCGGGAGCAGCAGGGCCGGGGGACTCGCGTGAGGCGTGCGACATTACGTTTCTACAAGTAGCCAAAAGGAAGGGGATAAAAAAGATTCCTGAACCTTCTGCCTCCCTCCCTTTGCTGTCAGAGAAGAAAGGATTTCCAGTGAAAAAAAAAAAAAAAACAAAAAACCAACCCTAAAGCAAAGGGGATTTAACACATTCTAATTTGCACATTTCCCAATTCTTGAATGAAGTGTTTCATTACCCCGCAAAGGACGTGGCGGCAAGGCCGGGGCGCACGGGGAGGCGGCTTCTGCTAAGTGACATTTTTATGTTCTGCTAGAATCTGCAATTACCAAATGCTTTGAAAAATAATCCTTGGGGATGCCTGTGAGGTTGTATCTCGCAGCTCCCAAAGCACAGAGCAGCCGTAACGGCGGGGCCGAGTGCAGGCACGGCCGGCAGCTGTGTCGGGGGGTTATCGCCTGCCCGGTGGGACCCTCCGGAGCAGGACAGGGGGACTGGCCAGCAGCAGGAGCAGGAGGATATAAACACAGGATCAAGTGCCCCTGGGAGTCACTGAGAGTCTTTTCTTTGGCGTGAGCCAGCTCTGGATCCAGCCATGCCTGGGATGGATCCAGTCCCTGCCGCGTCGCTGTGAGGTGTCCTTAAGTCACCCGTGCCCAGTTTCCAAAAAGCCCTGCTCCCACTTGACAAAGCCATTCTGAGGACCACGTGTGCCTGAGGAAAGCACATCCCCTGTCCTTGTCACTCACTGAAGGGGGAAAAAGAGACAGAGCATCACTCTGTGTGCCACTTGCTGTCACACCTGCCCCGAATGGATCAGGGGATGTGGACAAGCATGGAGGGACCATTGTCCCTGCTGCCAGGCCCCAGCGTGCCACCTCTGGAGCCCCACGTCTAAGCTGGGTTTTGTGCAAGGCTGGATGCAGCCCAGTGGTGTGAGTGGGGCTGTCCCTCTCTTGGTGATGTCCCTCACACCTTGGAGAGTCAGGGAGGGTGAGCGTGCACACAGGTACCTCAAAGAAGAACCTCAGCATCAGTGCCAGCGCCCCGAAACAGAAGCCAGGACCGATCTGTTGGGTGTAGACACTCTTGTCAGGATAGAGCCCTTTCTTCTCCTTCATCTTCTGCAGCTGGGAGGAAGGAGAGAGCACACCAAGGGGATTCACCTGGATTTATCCGGCTGCTCCACCCTCATTCCTTGTAATAATATTGGTTTTTTAAGTATTCAGCCCTAAAGCCAGCTCAGGGAGTGTGTGCCCTCACAAACCCAGTCTGTGGGAGAGCAGATCCCAGCACAGCATCTGCAGACTGGAGGATGCAGGGTGCTCCTGTGCCTTGGTCTCCTCCTTGCCCATCCCCTCCCCATGACGGCCACTTGCTTTTAGCTGCTGGCTTAGTGACAGTTTATAACTGGGACTTGCACTGCTGTATTTCCACGATGTTTGGCATCATCTTTCTGCAATTTTTATCCCATCACTCCTTGCCAACTCCTGCAGTAACTTCCCCACCTCACTCCCAACTGGGTCCACAGCACAGTGGGGCACAGACTGCAGCATGGTGCCCGACTGTCCCAGCTGGATTCAGGCAGACTGCAGACAGATTCCTCCCCACTTTATCACCGTGGTTTTATCCACATCTTCCCCAGATCTGGGGCAGTTTACCAGATCCCTCTGCCTCTGAGTAGCTGTAAAAACTCCATAAGTACGCTCCTCCTGATTAGAAATGCAGGGACAGGAGATGTGGTAGATTGCTCAGACTGATCGAATCTGGCATTTATCAAAAGCTGCTGTCTGCCTCCTGCTCAGGTTAAAGGAGAAATCACTGTGACATTGAGAGCTGCATCTTGAGGAGGAAATCAATGCAGGGTTCATCCCTTTTCCCACCAGGGGCATCCCACAAAGCCCATCCCAGTGCCTGCCCCACGTACCCATCTGACCGTGATCACCAGCACGGCCGTGCCGATGGGGCCCGAGTAGACGCCGTAGCCCCAGCGGTCATGGTAGATCCTCACGGCGATGGTGAGGACGCCAAACATGATGAAGGTCGATCTCTTGGGCTCGTCAAACTCTGCCAGGGCTGAGGGACAGAGAACAGGCAGCACCAGCTTGCAGCCCCCCTTTTTCAGCTGCTCCCCTAAAGCCTTCCTGGGGTCTCTCCCTCCTGCCCTGGGGTTGAATCCGTGTATGGTTTGCTCTTGTCATGTCACACTGCTGGGGCAACTGAGGCACATGGGGCAAAGCAAACCATCCTGAGGCTCCTGGAGATGATTGCTGGGGCTTTATTTCAGTGTTGCATGGGGGAGCTTAAAGGAGATTCCATACCCAGAGAAGCTATGGCTGCCCCATCCCTGGAAGTGTTCCAGACCAGGTTGGATGGGACACTAGGACAGTGGAAGGCGTCTCTGTCCATGGCAGGGGGTGGAACAAGATGGTCTTTAAAATCCCTTCCCACTTTAAACCACTCTATGATTTCCCATTTACTAGACCCAGAATTCAGAGGCGATTGCAAAAACCCTCATGCTCTTTGAGCCCACAATCAGCTCTCGGGTTCATCCTGCATCTCCAGCCTTCCCAAACTCACTCTGGCACAGGCTCCACCACCCTGGTGCAGTGGGACCCCCTCTCTGGTGCCACGGGGTCCCAGCTGCCCGGCATCTGCCCGGGGTTTGCAAGCTGTAAGTCACCAGTGTGAGTAAATGATTAGAGGCTTTTGTTTAGCACAGAATGGGGTAATAACTGATAAAAGTTATGGATCCCAGTGGGCTCCATGCTTTTCCAGCTTGCACAGCTGTGTTATGGCTGTCCTGGATTTGCATTCCGGGAAGTTTGCCCGAGGGTCTGCGTCCGCACATGTGCACTCGGGCTTTACAAGGCACAGTGAGAGGCTTCCCTGGGCTTCAGTCACCACACCTTCCATGTCCTTGGATCGTGCTTTTATAGGGAGTTTGGCTAAGGGATAATGTCCGCATGTTAATCTCTGTTGTTTCCCAGCGGGTCAATATTTTAAACCTCCTAGTCCAGGATCTGTATTTTTTTGTGAGGTTTCTGAGCGCAGTAATGAAGCAATCAAGTTGAATTTTGCTGCAAGGAGCCAAAGTGTCTGGATCAGCTCTGACCTACTCTGACACTGCTGTTATCCACTTAAAATGCCCTTTGGAAATGATTTGCATCGTTGCCTTTCCTAGATGAGCAGAGAGAGCACTGAGGTGCCCTGAGTAGTGGGGAACCCCCCTCAGGACTCACATTTTTTAGGGGACAGAGCCATTTCTAAGGGTAATATTTTCCCCACACGTTTTTCCCTGCATGGTAAATTTATCCTATTGCATACCCTGGAAAGAAAGTGCTCCTGCATCCCCACAGGATGAATTTGCCCAGCTGAGGGGTGTTACCCCTGCTTGTCCTGCTCTGAGGCTGCAGGAGTCCCATCCCTGCTGGAGGTCCTGCACCACCCCGGGAGGGGCAGAGGGGAAAATCCTGTGGCTGTTTTGGGGCTGTAAATTGGAGTGCTGACTTCAGCTTATCATGGGGAGAAATGGCAACTCTGTCTGGAGTGGGCACTGTTTAGAAATGATCCAAATTTTGGAGCAGAACCTTTGTTGGAACATCTGTCTCCCCTGACCCTGCTCTCTTCTCCTGCCATCAATACTCACATCCTTCCAAAACTTATGGTGACAAAATGGGAAAATGATAGGTTGGAACTTTTTGTCTTCCTCATATTTTTTTTCAGTCTCTATTATATTTTGTTTTGGTGGCAAAAAAGGAACAAAATGAGGAAAAAGAGAGTGAAGAAAATGTGGGAAAAGAAAAACTGAATAACAGGGCAAGGGGTGGAATTTATAGTAAAAAGGAAGTGAAATAAATTTCTGCTTTTTCTAAGCAGATCTAATATTCCCATCAGCCCAGACCAAACTTTTGATAAATCAGGAAGTTATATTTGTTTTGATTCTCATGCTACCAAGGGAAGTGGGAGAGTCTGCATTTCTTAATACCCCTAAGTGAGGCAAGATAAGCTCATGGGCCTGGTATGGGGAAAATGAGGAGAAATGGGAAATTCCCTCGTTTATGGGGTTTCAGATTCAATCATCTCATAGTCTTGTCCTTCCTTGAGCTGCAGCACAAGGCTGCCAGTGTGTTGCTGTCATTTGAAGCAGGACATGTGTGAGAGCTGGTGCAGACAGAGGAACACCCGGCCAACACCACCAGCAGGTGCCACAGCTCTTTATCTCTGGGAGAAAAACGTCCCCAGCCACCACTCAGGGCAGTTCCACGTCTGGACCTCACCAATTACAAATACTTTCCAAGGTGTTAATGACACAAAACTGGATTAATCCACAGCACAGACTAACTTCTGTGAAAGACAATTTCAGTGGCAGCTCAGGAGGAGCTCGCAGTGAGCAGCATTTCTGAGGGCTGTCCCCACTGACTGTCCCATCAGCTCTCCTGACAAATCCAGCCCTTCCTGCCTGTGGTGCAGCTTCCAGGAGCCACAACAGACCAGTTCTTACCCATCAGGGACACCCAGATGGACAGGGCTGTTCCATAGATGCTGAAGTACTCCAGGATGTCGTAGCGCATAAAGCACAGCACCGATAACCCGGGGCCGTCACAAAGGTGGTAAAACTATTCAAAAAGAAAAATAAATTATCAGCAAACCAGTTTCTTACCCACATATCAGAAAGGTAAAGGTGCTTATCAACTGGTTTGAAATAGTGGAGCTGCTGAGGGGATGGCCAGCCAGGCCAGAACAGTGTCAGCTACAGCAGGATCACTGATATGCAGTAATGAATATATTTCTGTGATAATGTCATCGTTCCCAGTTGCAAATTGCCCAAGAATCAGCCTTCTTCTCTCCTAGTACAAACTAAGACAGGCTTTAATTTGCCTCTTGGCCAGAACTTGCAATCTGATGACCAAGCTGCTTTGAGCTGGGTGCTGGGGGACGACCTCTCCAGCAGAAGGAGGACTCTGGGGTTGTGGTTTTAATTGCGAAAGATTCTTGTAAAACAATTCAGAATGAGTGTCCTGATGAAATGTGTATGGATGCCAGGTCACTGTCCAGGCTAAACAGGGTTTATATGGCCAGACTCTGAATACTGGGGAATTCACTCATTAGTGCATTCCCTTAAAAACCACCAGTTCCTGCCCATTAACTCATTGATTAGATTATTTGCAAAAACCCCGTTGTCATGCAGCATAAACGCAGACCACTCCAAGAGATGTTTTCAGTGCAATCAGAGGACTGCTCCCAGTGCTTGCCTGGCTCTCTGCTTTTGCTGCCAGCCCTCAGCCCTGCAGCTTTTGCAGTGGCAGCAGCAGTGAGCTCTGCTGTTCCTGAAGAAGTCCCTGCTCCTCCTGGCCGGGCGCCCTTGGAACGCTGCTGGCTGTCACGGCCCGCTGGGGATGCTGATATAATTTATAATGGGAATTGCTGCGAGCCCTCTGGCTGGCTGCAGCTTCTAGAAAAAAAAATTGCACCACGGCTGTAATTCTTCTCGCTGCCTGAGATTGGGCTCGGGGAGTCTGGAGCCGGGGGGAAGAAAGGGTGGAAGGCAGAGCGTGTTCCTGGCACTTGTCTGCCACAGCCATGTGCTTCCACTGCTCTGTTCAGCTCTGCTGCTGGAGAGGAGTGGGATGCTACAAAAAATGCAACAGCAGCAGCTGCTGCCCTTCCAACCCCCTCCCCACCACACTGGCAGCTGCCTCTCCTCCTTTCCCTTCTTTCCCTTCCCCACTCAGGGATATTTTGCTTCTTCAGTCTCTTCGGAGAGGACCTGTTCCTCCTCCCTTCGAAACACGTGCCAATTTTCCTGCTGGCTCCTCGGGGAGGTGAAGCAGACACAGATCCAGTGCAAAATGGAATTGTAGATGTCTGGCTTCCCTGGGGAGCTGGGGTGGGGGGCTAAGGGATGTTTTCATATTAACTGGTCCTGTAGCTTTTATAGAACTGGCAGAATTTCTCCCCCTGCACGGTGCTTTAATCATCTGAAATGGTCAATGATGTTCTGTGGATCCTTAATAAAAGACCAACCTGATTCTGAGCCCTGTGAAAGAGCTTTTCACACTGGGAAGATCCTTTATCTACTCCCTGCCTCAGTTTCTCTGTACAAGGAATGTGTCAACCCTTAGGAGATGCCTTGAGATGGATGGGGATTAATGGGAGATGCAACATCAGCTGGGTTGCTGAGCTGTTTCCTTCATATTCTTTAGCAGATTATTGAAATCTAGTCAAACAGGAGATTTTTTCCAGTGGGAATGCTGCTTTGGGTGCTCAGCTGGTGTCTGTATGGAGTCACTTAGGAGGGATACAGAGCCCAGGGCAGCACACGGCTGAGAGCAGTAACAGGAATATTTTATATATGTACAATCATTTCTTAACTAGTTATTTCCACACAAAGGAAGGCCAGGGAATCACAGCCTGATAAAACACACATTTCAACCCACAAAGGGTTATTAATTATTATATTTCAGCATGTTTTAGTCTCTCCTTTCCCAGTGCACAAACTCCCCTGACTCCAGCACTGCTCCCATCCCCAGCTGGCAATTGCAAAATCAATAATTTGACCACTATGTGCTTTTGGCTAGAATGACAGAGGCAGAGCAAGAGATTCTGGAGGCAATTTAAAGCCTAAATTCAGCATGGCCACTTAGCAGCTGTAAAACAAAGAGAAAAGCCAGCTCCAAAGCATTGCAAATCAGTCAAGGCTCTTTGCACCCAGACCTTCTCCCTAATCTCAGTCATAAAACACCACTAAATCTCTGTAAAGCCACAGTGTAGGACATCCTAAACTGGAGAATCAGCTGCTCAGCACCACACATGGCGGGAAATAACAGAAAAAAGGATATTTTAGGGGTTGTGCTGGCTGCTCTCGGGTGAATCAGTTTCTCAGTGGTACAGGGGTCATTTGGGGGGATAAAACATGCAGGGAGAGGGGAAATGGAGAACTTCTTACCGCCACAAAGAACATGGTGAAGAAGTAAACCATGGCTTCCATGTGGAAACGCCGCTTGGCCGCGATGCTGATGGTGGGGAGGAAGACCAAGGAGCTGAGGGTGGGCAGGAGGAGCTTGGCCACCAGCAAGCCCATGGGTGCCTCGTGGGCCAGCAGCTCCTGGGAGCAGGGTGTCTGAGCTGGGCAGCAATGGTGGAGAAAGGAGAGGGGAGTGTGCTTTAAAATTTAAATGCCCTGCGTGGCAGGGAACAGCTGCCACCGCCACAGCCGCCGCCCTCGCTGCCGGCTCATCCCAAATTCCTGACACAGCCGGTGGCTCCGGGCAGCAGATGCTCTGTGCCCCCAAAACCATCCTGGGTGTTTCTAAAGGAGTAAAAGGGAATGTTGTCCTTGCATGCCTTGTGCTGGGTGCTGGATTTAGGTATATGGTGGGTGAGGAGTTTGGGTTTGTTTGCTCCTCACAGGGACATCCCAACCCTACATCCTGCTGTCCCTGTGCCAAGCCTGGTCTGTGCTGCTGGAGCAGGGAAAATCCATCTTCTTTCCTCACAAAGTGGAGGGGCAGGCACTGATCTGTCCTCTCTGGTGGCCAGGAATAGGACCTGGGATTGTCCTGTGCAGGGCAGGAGTCAAACTCGGTGATCCCTGTGGGTCCCTTGCATCACTTTGTTATTCTCTCTCTGCCCTTCCACGAAGGAAGAACTGGCATGCAGAGGGCACTAGGGCTTTTTAAAACAGTGGGATGTATCCTACAACCTTTGTGCACTCGAGAAACGCACACCAAGCTCCAAACCTGCCTTTTATTTCCCCACGGGGGCACACCTGGGGTGGGTGCAGACATGGGGAGCTGGAGTGCCACAGCACCCAGCGCCTGCGTGCCCTCCGTGGAGTCCAGTGCAGCTCCATTCCCCAGCCATGCCCTCAGCCTTTGCAGCCTGGCCACCTCCAGGAGTTCTGTCTGAAATTCAGGAGCTGGAGGAATTCGAGCGGATTGTCGTGCGGCGCTGAAAACCTGGAGGAAAGGAAACCAAAAAGCCAAGCGGCGTTTGGGCTGCTAATCCACTCAGTGCTTCTCTCTTTTATTATGACTTTTTATTATATCACTCCTGCTCCCCCCCTGCGTTAATATCTTTTCCTTGGAGCCTCGCAGGGATTCTCGGCATCCTTTCGGCACAGCTGTTCCCGGGACACGGGGAGCAGGAATGCTACGCTTGAGCAAGCGCCTTTGTGGCTGCGGTTTGGGGAGGAGAGGCTGGGAGCTCTGATAGGAGCCACCAGCTCTAGGGCTGATAGGATGGGCTGGCCCGTCCCCCGGGAGGGGGTCTGGAGGAAAGACAGGCATGCATGAATTTAAAAAAAAAAAAAAAAATCCTCTTTAAATCTTTAAACCATTCCAGGACGTTGGAAAGGGCTCTGGAGGGGGAGTGAGGGGTCTCTGTGTGTGTGTGTGTGTGTGTGTGTGCAGGGAATGGCACAGAGCATTAAAGCATTGACTCTGTGCCCAGAGCCTTCCCCCGGGCACGGCTCAGATGAGCTGGGAAGGGTTCCCGTTTTTAGCTGATACTGCAGGAACCATCCACATTCCCTGGCTGGCTGCAGGCATCATCCCTCGGCGGGATGCTGCCCACACCACATCTCCAGCCGCCCTCCTGCCTGGGCAGGCTATAAACTTACCACAAAGCTCTGCAAAGCTGAATCTTGACCAATAAATATTGAAAAAACCTGGTTGTCCCTATTTACTGTGAAAATGAATCCCTCCAAGCCAGCACATAAATACCCTGATGCTCCCTAGGTGTCCAGCTCTGAGCTGAAAGCAGAGACCCAGCACAGCCCAAAGTACTCTGCTCCTTTTTTGGGCCACATCCTCAGATGAATCCATTATTCTGTGTTCATGATCTGCTTGGACCGAGGACGGTGCCCTGGGGCACAGCAGGGCTTGTTCTCAGAGGGTTTTTGAGCAGATTTGGGGTGAAGAGGTTGCACAAACCACTCTGGATTCCTGGCTATGAGAACATCATCTGCCCTGCTTTCGTGGCCGTGAGACAGAGGTGAGAGAGAAGAAAGCACAGCTCCAAACCTGCTGCTGAGGGCAAACCTCCATGTCTGGGCACAGAGCAGCCCCCACACCATTGTGTGGACACGGCACTTGTGCAACAAGGACGTGCAAAGGTGCTGGTTGTGCACAAGGCAAATGGCATCAGGTGAAAATTACCATTTGTTAAACACATCCCCCTCACCCCCAGCCTCTGCCCAAAATCCAGCTGGCTCCTGCTGGAAAGGAAACCCCGTTGGCTGCTGGATGCAGCAAGTGCCAGCCATGGCAGGGAAGTGTTGGAGCTCTCAGGAGCAAGAAAACATTCCACAGGTTGTTGGGGTTTTATTCTGTATTTCTTTTTTTTTGTTTCTCTCCCAGCTGCACACCCTGGGCTGGTGGTTGGGTTGCAGCCAGCTCTGTAGGCATGGAAGGGAAAAAAAAATCTCCCATCAGGTTGCACACGTGTTTCAGCTATTATTGAAAAAGAGCCCCCAAAATAAATGGGGAGGAGAGTGGCAGGCAGGTGGTGAGCTCCTGGCAGGAGCTGCTGCTGCTTTAAAAGGTCTTTGTTCACTGTGAGCACCGTGGTGCAGACGTGGGTTGGACAAACCTTCCCGGGAAGGAACCCAAAAAACAAAGGGCCAGGACTTTGTTCCTTCTTTCCTAAACAGGTAGGAAATGGAGAAAGAGCAAATTTTAGCTCCTGAGTTTAAGTGCTGCTGGAAAGGGAATTTTAAAATCTGCATTCCACAGGGCTAATTTTGTGTGGACCGGCGTGCATGCAGGAACGGTGATATATATGGCTGAAAAGTGGCTCCCAGATGCCAAACCCAGGTTCTGGTATGCTGTCCTGGATCCTTCCAGGGTAACATTAACCATGGCTTTCTGCAAGCACTTCTACCCTTTCAGCTCAGACGTTGCAGTGGAGGAAGCAGACACGGAGAGTTTTGTTTTATTTTGAATCCGAGGGTGATGGTTTGAAAGAAGTGGATGTTGGAACTGGGGCTAAGGGGGCTGTGCCAGCTGAGAGCATTGAGGAAAGGATTTTCTCCTCGGGGTAAATATGGGATGATCTTTCATCTGCCTGTGGTATAGACTGGGTCAGAATTTAAACCTGCTCTGTTGAGTGTCACCAGTCACTGTCAGGCTGGAAATACTGGAGATAACGACCCCAAAACAAAGAGTGAAGCTGCAGTTCTACCTGGGGTTGCAGTTTGAAGGACTGTGATGCTACAAAGTGGTTTTTTTACTGCTCCCATTACTTCAGAGTTTAATTTTTCATCCACACAACCCTTCAGCTGGTGCACTCTGAGGGTGAGAGGCTGGATGGTGGCCTGGTCTCAGCAGGTTGATGTGGCAGAGCCCTGAGCAATGTGACCAGCATGGCACCATCCAGTTTGTGAAGATTTCCTGCCTTTTTTTTGCTCAAAAATCCTCCTGGTGTGGAAGGACCTGGTGCAGGTGTGGAGCAGCCCACAGGCACGAGCCCTTTCCTGCCAAGCTGGAGAAGGGCTGGCAGCAGCACCTGGATAAAACACCTCTCCCCACCCACTGTGGCCTCTGATCAGGGCTGGAGGTGAGATCCTGATGTGGGGAACACTTTCTGGCCAGCTGGAGCCCAGACACAGCCCTGGCACCAGGGAAAGGAGCCCCATAAAGGCAGAGCCACCAGCTGTGCCAGAGCCCTGCTCGGCCACCCCAGCTCTGATCACCCAGCCCAGCCCTGCCAAGGCACCTGCATCCTCCTCGTTTTATTAGTGGAATAAATTGCCACTTAAAATACCCATTCTCCCCGAGGTCTGACCGCATTTGAGGCAGCTTGAACTGAATACTTAACCCTGAAAAAAAAAATCTCCCTTCCTGTCTCCCTGTTGAATAAACCTATTATGCATATTGCTCACAGGTATTCCTGCTGCTGTTTTCCTTAGGGTTTTTTCACTCTTCCCTTTCCTCTCAGCCCTGTCATGGCCCATGACAAGCGTGTCACCATTAATGACAAGGACATCTGATTTCTTGTCACCAGTTTTCCATCGCTCCTACCTTTGGGATGTCCTGGGGTGGCCCCCCACTGCCAAATTCATGGAGGCAGTGCAGGGGTTTATTGCTCATTTAATGGTGTTTAATGGGTTTTTTTACAGTTGTAACTCCTGGAGCCCAGTAACGACATTGAGGGTCTCAGCTCTCACCCCGTTGGTCAAAAAATTGTAATTTTCTGCAGAGAAATGCTTGAAGATGTGATGCTTCAAGGCTCAAAATCCAAAAAGGGAATGAAACCAGTCTTGGGGTTTTTGGGGAGTCTGACTCACGGATTTTGAATGCCTGTGGTTGGCAGGGCTGCATAGCTGATGGCCCTCAGCACAATACAGCTCAACTTCCATGTCAGACTCATTCCATTCAAAGAAAAGCCTTTGTACTTTTTTTACTTCAGTCTTGGAATAGCTAAAATTTCTAACCAAGCTGGAAGCTCCTCCAGGTTCTTGCAGGAATGTGCAACCCTTGGGGACAGGTAAGATTGAAGTCTGCACAGAAAAAAGAACCTCTTGAAACCACTGAAACTCTACAGCCACGACCATACCTGGGGTCACTGCGGTCGCTTGTGGCTTTCAAATTGCCCAGAGAGATTTTTCACAGGAATCTGATGGTGAGAGCAGCTTGGTGGCTTTGGCTGGTTCAGTTTGACTCAACATTTTGCAAACCCTCACGCCAACATGACATAAATCAGCCCCATCCCCAGAGCGTGGGGACATGCAGGGATGAGCTGCCTTGCCCAACACTGCGCCGCAGGTCACTCTGCAAGGGACTAAAGAACACTTCTGCCTCTGAAGAACACTTCTTTTGGTCTTTGGTCTCCTCTTGCTTGTTTTACTTACCCACTGGTGGGCCACAGCTGCAGCTCTTGGCTGCCAGGGGCTTTCTGGGGGGCTTTGATCCCCCTGGTGAAGTTCTGGTCGTGCAGGGACACGCTCAGGGGACAGCTTTAATCTGCCCTGCCACACCAGTCTGGCCTGGAAGTAACTGCAGAAGTGTCAAACAAAAGCATCACTTCTGCAGTCAGGATGAAAAAGGAAGAAAACCAATCGGTTGTCTCATCCCTGAGGGAAGATGGAGCTGCTGGGGGCCCTGGGCCAACAGACTCCTGACCACGCTCACACTCCTGGACCTGGGCAGGGATTTTGGGAGGCCTGGCTACAGCAGAGCCATCCCATCTGCTGTGCCAGTGCAAGGGCTGAGCCAGGAAAGGACAGATCTGGCTGGGCAAGTGGTGCTGGATGTCCATACCCACGTGTGTGGCTCACCAAGAGCAGGTTCTGTGGTACCTGAGATGTGCCTGGGGCTCAGGGGTGCTGGGTGTCACCCAAGGGTGGTGCTTGGCTCACGATGCAGAAGTGTCCTGCCATGGGAAGCACAGGGACGAGGTCAATGTGTGCAGAGCTGGCTGCCACTCTCTGCTCCAGGCCGAGCAGGGAGGTCCCTGTGCCCCAGCAAAGGCATCCCCCAGCCCTCCCTCGCTCCTGATCCTGCAGAACCCCGAGTTTCTCTGCTCAGCTGAGCATCCCTGGCTCCTGCCAGCAGCCCCAGTGCCCAGCCCAGCGCTCTGCTGAGCTCCTTTCAGCCAAGGAAGCTCCTTTCCTCCACAGGCACTTCTCCAGCCAAACCAGCAGCCAGCCGCCGGCAGCGCTCCCCCGACTGGAGAAGGTTCTTTTGGAGTTTTGGAGTGTCTGTCGCTGCTTTGGGTTGTTTTTTTTTTTTTTTATTTTTCTTTTTTGCACTCTGAATTCTGCACAGCATCGGTTTGGGGTGGCAAAGCCTGGCAGCTCCTGGGGCAGGGCTGCTCTGTGTCCCTCGGGGTGCCTGTGGGGCTGTCCCTGGGGCAGTGTTGGGAGGTGAATGCCCAGCACAGCGATTGCTGCGCTGCCTCGCCCAGAGCAGAGCTGCCTAAGGGACTCTCATCCAAATCCTAAATTTCCCTGGGAAAGTCCAACACGAGCCCTCAGTGACCGTCCCGGGTGGGAAAGGCTCTCGCTGTCCATGCAGGTGCATCTTGTCTCAATTTACTGCGAGCCCAAAAGCAGTAAATAACATCTGCAAATCATTTCTAACGCTCCTGCCAAAAACTGGGAGATAAAACCCGCTGTTGTCTGAGCCTGGCCAGCCGTGATTAATGCTGTACCTGCAGCAGCAGCACCCACAGCCGCGGGGCTTGGGGGACACTGCCGTCCCTGGGGGTTTTGGGGCGGCAGGAGTTGAAGCTGCGGGGTTCGGCCGATGTGAAACTCGTGTTTTGGATCTGCTCTCCGCTGCAGTTTGTTCTCGGCGCTGGTGGTGCTCCCATCCAGGCGATGGCATCGCTCCTGCTGATTTCACGGGGCCGGGCCGGGGCTGTGCGAGCCGCGCTGCCGCGGCCAGGGATAACACTGATTTATGGGAGCAATCAGTTGCCACTAGGAGCTGGTTAGGAATTTTCCGATGAAATGGGGATTGCGTCAGAAACCGCTGAGTCATCTCAACTGTTTCATTAAAAAAAAAAAAAAAGTATATTAAAAAAAAAAAAATCCTTTGGCTTTGATGAACTTTTGGTGAAGCACAGACTGAATGTGTCTCGCCTGCTGTCGGCTCCCCCAGATCAGCATTCCCACCCTCTGGCATTCCTCCTCCAGCCTAGGGAATCCCTGCAGTGGCACAGGGTGTGAAGTCACCCAGGGGTGGCATCTCCTGGGGTGCCACCTCCTGCCCATCCCCAGGGCTGGGGGATGCTGGGGCTTGCAGGGACCCAGGCTGCTCTGGAGTTTTCAATGTGAAATAATTCGATGCTTTTAAAACCTCTCGTGTTCAGACTTTTCCCTCCTGGTTGTTCCAAAACGGAAAGGGTTTTCTCCTGCATGTCTCGGGCTGGGATATTTTGAAATGCAGGAGTTGGGTGAACTCAAGTGCTAAATTTTCCCAGTGTCCTGGTCACAGCCAACCGATGGAAAATTGAAAGTTGCAAATCAACCTGGCTGGGTAAATTAGAACAGGCTGGCAGACATTTAGCCAAACAGAAAAGGAGACTTCATTTCCCATGTAATTATTTTGGGACGGATTCTCTGTCACACAGACATCCCTGGGAGGACTGGGTCCAAATGAACAACGCTGTGATTTCTGCAGGGCACTGGGAGCTGTGCAGGAAACTGTGCCCGTGGTGGGGACACAGACACCTCAGGGCCCTGCAGATGGGTGCTCCTGGCCTGTGGCAAATGGTGACAGGGCTGAGTGCTGCCCTCAAAGTCCAGGAGCAGCCAGAGGGACAACCTGTAGTGCTGGCCTTAGTGCAGTGCCCTGCTGGGAGCACTGGTTTTGCCCTGTGCAGGGAGGGAAGGAGGAAAGGCTGGAGCTGAAGTATGTCTGGTGGGATGTAGGAATTGTTCAGGTGGGCTGCTCAGAGCTCCTGGGATGTGCTGAGAAATGCACAGGAATGAGTGTTGCCACATTTGATACGTACAGACCTCAGAACGCAGAGAGATACAGGAACACGGACATTTGATATATGATAGATATCAAATATAGGTTGCACACACTGTAGCTATGGCCTTCTTCACCACAGGTTTTTATCGCAGACACATAAACACAGATCAGACACAACCTGTGCATGGCTGTTGCTAAGCCAGGGTGTTTGTCCCCATCAAAAATGGCTTTTGACACACCCCACACCAAATTGCTGATCCCGTTTTCTCCATGGCACAGAACTGCCTCAAGCAGCAAGCCTGGCTCTGAGCTTTACCAAACGGCACCACAAGCAGAGGACCTTGAGGATTTGGTCGATTTTCCAGCAGCAAGCGAAATGAAAAGCCTGGCAGACCGTATCCAGCCATCCCAGAGGCAGGATGCGGCTGCACAATGCCCGTGGAGGTGCCGGGATTTTTTGGGCGACCTGCGACCATGGGATGGGCGGAGGGGTAGGCGCAGCAGGTCCCGCTCTGCCGCCCGAGGAGGGGAGCGGCGCATCCTCCCGGGGAGCGCCGGGGGACGGGGGAAAGCGGAGCATCCTCCCTGGGGCGGAAAGCGGAGCATCCTCCGGAGGGTCCCGAGGGAGGGGGAGCGCAGCATCCTCCCGGCGCTGCGGGGACCAGCGGGAACGCATGCGTGCGGTGCGGGCTCTCCCCGCCGGTGCCCCCCCGGTCTCGCCTCAGGAAACCGGCTGGCGGCCGCGGGCCGGCGCCGGGGGAGGCGAGGGGTTAACCGGGGTGGGGGCATCCCGGGCCGAGAGGTGTGAATTCCGCCCGCTCGCCCCCCTGCCTCCCCTCCCCGTCGCCGCTATAAGAGCGGCCGGCGCGGGCTGGGGGGAGCCACTGCGGCGGCTCCTCCTCGCTGGAAGCCCCGGCGCTTTTGGCTGCCCTTTGAAGTCGGAGAGGGAGAAGGAGGGAGGGAGCGTCTGGGGCCGCCGCTGCTCCGCTCCGCTCCGCGCCGCCGCCGCTCCCGCCCGGCTCCGGAGCATCGTCCTGCCCGGCGCTGCCGCCGCCAGGTACGGCCCGTCCTGTCCTTTCCCATCCCATCCCGTCCCGTTCTGTCCCGTCCGTCCCATCCCGGCCCCGCGGAGCCTGGAGATGGAGCCCCGCATCCCGGCTCCGCATCCCCGCATCGCCCTCCCGCCGCCCGGGCGCGGCTGCCCCGCTCGCGGCTCCGCGATGCTGCTCGGCCACATCCCTCCCCTCCTTTCCTTAATTTTCCCTTCATTGAAGCACGCAGCTCCCAGCGCCTGTAGGATAAACTCCGAGCGCGCTCTGGTATTGGCTTCGAGTCAGGAGTGTCTGGGAGCCTTAATGAGAACCAAGTGTAAGGCAAGGCTCAGCCACCTGTCCACGGCATCCCCGGCCAAGCGCTCCGGGCTCCCATTAATCAATGGACCTGCCTCTTGGAAAATCTCTTTAGCATGCTGGACCTCTCCCCCAGGGCGATTGCAGAGCGGATTTGGGGACCTGGAAGCCCTCTGGTAATTTTTTTCTAAGCCAGACAGCAAAGCAGGGCTGGTGTTGCCGGCAATTCCGCGATTTCAAAACCGCTTCAAAAAGCTTTGCAAGGAGGGGAAAAAAAAACCAAAAAAACAAACCCAAACAAAAATGAGTAGGAAAGAAGCTCTTTATATTGCAGGTCTGCAGTCCTGCCCTCTCTCCCCAGGAGCAGCACCTCTCCCACCCCCCTGCTTCCCAAAGATAGTGTCTAGCTGCTTTTCAAGGGAAATTAGCTTAGGGGAGGATATTTTTTTCTTTCTTTTTCCTCACAGACATGAGCTGCTTTGATTGCCTGGAAGCATGATTTCCTGAAACCTGCTCCTTTCTGGCTCTTGCAGGGAGGTTCACAATAAAACGTATTGTGGTTTTGAGCTGGGTTTTATTTAAGAAAATGCCATTCTGGGTTACTCTCTTTCATGAGGCAGATGGAGAAAGAGATGAAAGGCTGACACTTGGGATACTTCATTTTTGCTCTTTAATTGTGGGTCATGTCTTTTCTATAAGTACAGGCATTTTCCCTGGGAAATGAGGGGAATTGGAGTGGAATAAATGAAAAAAAAGAGGAATAATGCCTGTTAATTGCATTTTTTTGTTTTTGAAGCCTTTCATCTCATTCTTCCAGGAGCAGTCCTGTAAATGGGGATATTTAAATGTGCTGCTTTTACAGATCCAGAAACACTTCTGGCTACTCACTGTGCTTTGGTGTAAGCCAGGTTCTCTTCCAAGGCAGGCTTGGAGCAGTGTCAGGTGCAGCCACTGGAAACCAATGCAAAGTTGTGGTTTGACAGATAGAAACCGAGCTGGGAAGTGAACCTGTATCATGTTCATGCTGCTGTTAATTAAATAAAGTTTCAGGCTCGGGTTCCTGCAGTCGCTGGTGGTCGGTGTCACCGGGCTGAGCGGGAATGCTGGAGCAGAGCTCTGGAACCAAGAGCAGCTCCTGCTGCTGGTCATGGGGCTGGGTGGGAGTTGTGCTTAGTGCAGTGTTGGGTTGCTTTCTAGGATGAAGATATCCAAGTGGAGGTGGAGCAGCATCTCTGTCAGTGCTCAGCTGCAGCTGAAAGGCACCCTGGCCCTTCTTCTTGTGGGCAACGTTGTCTTTGTCATAGCTCAGGTAAGGCTAGCAGGGTTTTGGGGGCTCTCTGGGCTTTAAAATGCTCTGGTGTCTGGGATGGGAACCCTCCAGGCTTGCAGAGCTGCTCTGTGTGTGCACTGCATCTTCAAAAATTGTGAGGGCTTCTGACTTGCCTTCACTCTTTAGTCTGGGCTTAACCTAAGTTGTACCTACCATGGCTAAGAGATTCACAGATCATTTCAAGGACTCTGGAGGGCCATGCCCTGCTCTTGGGTGAGCATCACTCCTTGCTCCCTGCAGAGGCTGAGCTTTCATTTACTTTGCATGCAATATTTGAAGTTCCTCTGCCCTCTGATGTGTGGTTACAACAAGGAGTGGGAGGTGGGAGTGCCAGGGACCCTCCTGAAGTGACAAACCTGTGCTTGCCAAGAGAGCACACAGGCTCCTCCACCCTGCTGGCACCCACTGGCACCCACTGGCACCCACTGGCACCCACTGGCCTGCTCTCCTGCTGCAGAGGGGTTTTGCAAGGGTTTGTTGAAGCTTCCAGTGGAGCTTTCAGCTGCAGCTGGCTCTGCAGCTCCCTGAATCCTCTGTGGAGCAAGAGTCAGAGAGCACCAAGAGTCTCGGAGAGTTTAGGGTTGTTTGGGAGCTCGGTTTTGCCAACTGAGCGGAACAATGAGAATTTCCTTTCCTGAGGAATCCCAAATATTGCCACTTCATTCCAATTTTGTAATGAAAACACAATTGCAAGAATGCAGGGATGGAAACCTCAGGCTTGACCTCAACTGGAGAAGGCAATGCCTGGGTCGAGTGGGGCAGGCTGGGAGGGGAGGGGTGACCTCAGTGTCCCCAACAGGCTCTGAGGGTTGGATGTGACTCCTGCTTCTCTTCCTTCCCCCGTGCCCTGAGCAGGACCTGACCCAGACGTCCAACAGCCTGGAGGAGGGCTCAGATGTCACTGCTTACTGGTGGGGAGAGTGGACCAAGTGGACAGCGTGCACCAGGAGCTGTGGGGGAGGTGTCAAATCCCAGGAGAGGCACTGCCTGAGGCAGAGGTACAGCACCAGGGGCTGGGGAGGGGCTCTGCAGCTGCCTGGCCCCAAAGGTCAGCCCTCGGATGGAAATGTGTCTGGGCAAACCCTGCTGGAGCAGGAGGGCGTTTCCTGAGCTTTGGGCATCCCTGCCAGGAGCAGCAGCTGAGTGATTCCCCTGCTGGCCCTGCAGTCAGGCACAGACTGAGCCTGTTCTCCAGGGCACAGCAGCCCCTGGTGCAGGGCTGGTTGGGGACCCACTGATTCCATCTGCTTTGGGCCTGGCTCTGCCCTCTCGGGGCAGTGTGGTTGCCAAAAAACACTTTGTAAACCTTGTCCCCAGGCCCTCACCCCATGACACCTCCTGGTGATGCAGGTGACAAAGCCACAGAGACCTTTGCTGCCAGCTCCAGGGGCACTGACAGATCTCTGTGTGGCTCTGCTGTGTGGACACTGACCTTACAGAGAGCAAATATATTTAAACAAGGGAAAATGATTTCTGCCCCCCATCTAACCACCATTTCCTTATTCAGAAGGAAGTCAGTGAGTGGGCTGGCTAATAAAACTTGCACTGGAACATCCAAAAGATATCAGCTCTGCAAAGTCCAAGTAAGGATATCCTTTTTCTTGTTGGGAACGCTCGGTGTGGAAGGTCATGAATGGCACTCCTGGGTCCCTTGGAGAGGGGACACCATTTGTCCTGTAGCTGTCACCCTGCTGCCCCTCCAAGCAGCTGGGGGTTCCCTTCTTTGGTGCCCACCACCCATGTCTGGGCTTTGGGCATTTTGCCATAAAACGCAAAGAGTGCCTCTGCTAACAGTTCCCAGGGGGTTCCTGCAGTGGGGGGAGGAAGAGGAGGAGGAGGAGGAGGAGGATGTGGCCTGGCTGGGGAAGGTGATGGAAACACTCCTTGCAGCTGGTGGTGATGTGCCAGAAACCTTTCCTGCACTTTGTTTCCGTCAGGATGTTAATGTATCCCATTCTAGGAGTGCCCTGTGAACGGAAGGAGCTTTCGAGAGGAGCAGTGCTCATCATTTAACTCCCATGTGTATAATGGCAGAACGTATCAATGGAAACCTTTATATCCTGGTAACAAGACATTCTTTGTGTGTTTCATAATGCTCAGCCAAATATTTTGATAGTTATGATGCTACAGCCTGCAGGAAGGCTCCTCCTCTGCTGTTTGAAAGTGGTTTTTTGGAGGCACAATCAGCTGTCTCCCGAGTTCAAAGGCTTGTTTGGCAGCTGCAGGGTAACTTGAAAATTAAATAACGACATGAATTCATGTCTGTAGCCTGTGTTGGTCACAGCTCCCAGGGACCAGAGGCTGCAGGAGGATGTGAGAGCAGGGGGTGATGGGCTGTGCTGGCAGGGACAGTTGGGCTCACCCAGACAAGTGTCCTTTGAGCAGGGCTCTGCTGTTTTCAGTGCTGTTTGGTCTCTCCCACGCCCTCTGTGTGCTCTGTCAAATGTCACTGAGATGCAGCTGGTCACTTTGGTCATCTGGGGTGAGCAAGAGCTGCAGAAACAGCTTGGGACTCAGAAACTGAGGTTTTGTTGAACTTTTAGGCACTGAACTCCCATCAAAATCAAGCATTAAACACAAGCCATGGATGAGCTTTAGAGCTGCTGGGATGCCAGGACCCTTCTCCTGAGGAGGCTCCTGAGCTCAGGTTCTTCAGATTCACTTGGATACCTTAAAAATAGAGACGGGATCAGATTCATCTTCACTTCAGATTAATTTGAGTGCCTAAAAATAGAGATGGGATCTACTGGAACTTTATTTTAGGGATCTCTGTACATACCCAAGAACAATTATCTTCATTAGATCAATTTCCCTGTGTACCAAGCCCCTGGCTCTCCAGCCTTGGCAGGGTCAGCGAGGTAGAACTTGGTCCATGAGCTAATTCTCCTTGGTGGCTTTTGTCCCTTGAAGGTGACAATTGTCTTTAAACACATTTGCTGTTCAAGCTGACTCAGCAGAGATGTTGCAGGAGTTGTTTTGTGTTTGAGCAGGCGTTCCTGTGGCTCCTGGGGGATTTGCAGCAGAATATTTTGACACTGATGCTGCCTTGCTTGGGTGTGGGGGCCACTGGGTCTCTGATTGCTCAGGAGTTGGTGGAGACAAACACTTGGCATCGAGGTTCCGATGCAAATATGATTTTGTCATCTGCTTCCTGTGGATATTATAAAATGTGAGATTACTGTGCTGGTGGGTGCTGCCAGCCAGTTATTGCCTGCAGAAAGCAAAGGGTGAGTTAAGTCCATCTTGGGTGAATGTTTATGGAAAAGTTATAGATCATAAAATGCTCTGAGCTGCTATGGTTTTGAATATAGTCTTACATGTGTATTTCCAACAATATATGTGTAAATGTAACTCGTGTATCAAGTGCTGCTAAGTGAGCATGCATGTTTTTGTGTAAGGCACGAGTCCTTGCACAGAGCAGTGCTGCTGCCTCAGTGCCTGCCCTGGCCTGGTGCTGGTGATGCCCCTGGCATCCCTAGGGCATCTCTTCCTGCCAGGCTGTGCAAAGGCTGCCACACTGTCCAAATGCCATCTCCTGCCTACCCCGAAACACAAGAGATGGCCACTTCTAAACTCTCACTGCCCTGCAGTTGTGCTGCTGTTGTTTAGCTTGGCAGAGATTCACTGGCTTGGGTAGGATGAAAGTTGTGGTGTTTCTGCTGTTTTTGAATCTCTCTTTATATCCTTTCCCCTTAGATGACTATGTTCACATTTCTAGCAAGCCCTGTGATCTTCATTGCACCACTGTGGATGGTCAGAGACAGTTAATGGTTCAGGCCAGGGATGGAACCTCCTGCAAATACACGGATTTCCGAGGGGTTTGCGTGTCTGGAAAATGTGAGGTTGTTAAACATTATAGCAAAAATATTGTTAGTAGCATTCAGAGAATCGCAGTGGGTGCGACGTTTGCCTGACCCTCAGCGCTCTGTCTGTGCATTTTTTAGCCCATTGGATGTGATGGCATTCTCTTCTCCACCCACACCTTGGATAAATGTGGAGTTTGCCAAGGAGATGGGAGCAGCTGCACCCACGTAACCGGCAGTTACCGGAAAGGAAATTCTCATCTTGGTGAGACTTTGGGGACTGAGGGCTTGAGTTGAGAGGGCTGGGTTTAAAATGGACTCTTTTTTTTTTTTTGGTAAATTGCTTTCAGGTCTTACCAACTTCCCAGTTTCAGTTTTTCCCATGTGTTCTATGCGTGTTAATGCTGCTGTGAGTTTGGGCAGAGAAAAAACAAACAAAAAAAAGCCAACCAAAAAACCAGGAAGTTTGCGTGGTGTTTGTCAGAAACCAGAGGTCTCTGATGATGAGTGGTGCAAAAGGGTTATGCAAGAGGCTGGTATCTATTTTAGTCTTTTTTAGTCATTTAGCCAAAAACAGGACACTCATGACCCAGTGAGTCTAGAAATAAACGACTTGTAATAACAGGAAGCTACAATATCTTGAAAGACCAGGATTTCAAAAATCGGTGTGATGTAAAGCAGCCGAACCTACATGTCCTAAATATAACAATCTAATTCAGGAATTATGATTAATGCTCTCTGAGATGGAGCAAACTGCAGGAACTTCAGTGCTGTGGGAGGACTTGTCCTGTCCCATCTCTTGTCTGGTGCTAGGCAAAGGGGAGTCAGAGGAGAAATCAGCTCCCACCTCCTGCGGGGGTTTTGGGAATGCTGGCTAACACAGGGATCAATACTGAACCACACAAAAGCTTCTCTTGCTAATAAAACCATCTGCAGATGTATTTTCTTACACCAGTTTAGATAAACATGAAATGAATCCTTTCTCCCCTTTTCCTCCATGAACCAGGACAAAATTCACATATTTTTTCTTTTCTATTACAAATAAACTCCTGTTTGCAGCCTAAAACACGAAGGGTTGGGGCGTTTTAATCCGCAGCTCGTTAAAAACGTGGTTTTAGGCCAGCGTGTTGGTTGGATTGCAGCTGTGCCTGAGGAGGGTTTGGTTCAGACCACTGGTTGCAAAGATCCTCTCGTTAATCCGGAGTTTCCCGTAGGTTATTCCCTGGTAACGCACATTCCCGCCGGAGCGAGGGATATCCAGATAGTGGAACGGAAAAAGTCTGCAGATGTTCTGGGTGTGTATAACCTCTTGGTACTTCCCTAGGATGCATGCCTATGCTGGCTAATGCTTTTTCCAATGCAGAGCTGGATGTAGTTTTGTCATCGAATCACAGAATATCCTGAGTTGGAAGGGACCCACAAGGATCAGCGAGTCTGTTTGCTGCAGACATGAGTTAAGTCTGTAGGCAGTGTAAATCCATCCACGTTGTCCAAGCCAGGCTGTTGCTCCTCTCTGCAGTCTGAGCACCTGGGCTGTGTTTGTCAACACTTTGATTGCTTTAAAGCAGAAAATGTTGGTGAATATTACTGGGATTTCAGCGGGGTGTGACAGGCCCCGGTGCTGGATCACAGATGGACAAGTGACTTCACCTCTCTGGTGATCCCCTTAACCTTCCCCTGCCTGGACAATGTGCAATGACAACGGCACCAAGGGGATCTGATCTTGCTGTGGTGGCCTTGCTGAACTGTTGGTGACCACACACCCATCTCGCAGGGGAGGGGACAGAGCTGCTCAGGAGCAGTGTGGAAAAATCCAGACTTGCCAAAGAGAAGCACATTTGCTGCCTCAGAGGCTCGTGGACTCTGGAAGGTGGCTGTCACTTCCCTGAAGAGTTCAAGGCCAGGCTGGATGGGATTTTGAGCAGCTTGGTCCAGTGGAAGGTGTCCTGGCCCATGGCAGGATGAGATGAGCTCCAGGATCCCTTCCAATACAAACCATTCCAGAGGATTCTATGGATGAAAAAGGCTTGATGTGGTTCCTGGGCTGGCTCAGGGTGACCTGTCTTGGGCCACTGCTGGTTCAGGGGACATCAGCTCCTTCCTTGGCCATCTGCCAGTGCTCTCTGCAGAGCTGGGACTGTTCAATGTTCCTGCTGGGCTGGTGCCAAGGGGGTGACAGGAGCTGGGGGAGAGTGTGAGCCACATTCCCAGGGGTTTGCAATGTGCAGGGACACGCGGCCCAGAACTCTGGGCACGTCCTCACATGGTGAGCATTGCAAACAGGTGACCAATGCATTGCTATGTAGGAGAATCTCTTTTTTTATTGCTATGGCACTGATTTTACCCCCTGACCACACCAGGGGCAGCATCCAGAGCTTTGCCCTTGCATGTGACAGCACTGACTGTTCTCTCTCCTTTGAAGCTGTGGCTGATGAAGCTGGGTACTATTTCTTCAATGGGAACTATAAAGTGGACAGTCCAAAGAACTTCAACATTGCAGGCACGGTGTTCAAGTACCGCCGGCCCATGGACGTGTACGAGACCGGGATCGAGTACATTGTTGCCCAGGGACCCACAAATCAAGGGCTGAACATAATGGTGAGCTTTGACTTCTCATGTTCTCATGGTGGGGAAGAGAAAACCCACCTTGGATGGAGGAAAGGGCGACCCTGGGAGCAGAGTCCTGCCATGGTTTCACATGAGGAGGGGATGGGAGCAGTGACTCTGCCCACTTCCTTACCCAGCCTATTTTGCTTGTGTTCCTTACCCACTTCCTTACCCAGCCTATTTTGCTTGTGTTCCTTACCCAGTTCCTTACCCAGCCCTATTTTGCTTGTGTCATTGCTCTTGGATTCAGGCAGGGCTGTGAGTGGTGAATGTGGGCTTGGTAACTCCTCTCTGAAGGGAGAAGATGCCTCAGGCACTCTGTGGGGATTTCTCCTCTGCTCCTCGGCATTTTTATCTGAATTACCTGGCAGGAAAAGCAAAAATAAGAAGCTGGGCCAGAAAGCTTAGACAAGTGCATAAACCTTAAACCTCAATTATTTCTCGAAAGCAAACCATGTAAAACCAGGTATTTGGAGAAAAGTCCCTTAATTTTCTTCTGGGCAGCCAGCCAGAGCCCAGCTCCTGACATCTTCCATGTAGCCCCAGGCTCCTCTGGAAGGGGAAGGGATGGTTGCTTGGGTGCTTTAAAAGCATTAGACCCCTATGAGGCTGCCTCAGCTGGGAGTCCCCAGCCCCAGTGGGGTGCAGCAGCTGCAGGGGAGGGTGTGCTCCTCATAAAGCCACGAAAAGTGGCTTTGCCAAGTGATGGTCTTGTGAAGTGGCTGCCCCAAGCCTCTGGTCACTCAGTGGCCGTGGAGGAGGTGTGACCTGTGGCTCCTGAGCTGGGGTTCATCCCCACAGCAGCACTGCCAAATAACCTTTGGGAAGTGGTGCAGGGCTCCAGCAGGAAGAAGCTGGCACTGTGAAGGAAAACATACTGGAAACAGCAAAAGAGCAAAATTGATGCTCCCCAACTGTCAGGTCCAAGATGAATCCCATGCTTTACGTGCCACAGTTACTGATAATAACTTGATTTCTTTGCTAGGTCTGGAATCAAAATGGCAAGAACCCATCCATCACGTTTGAATACACCCTCCTGAGGAAGCCACACTCAAAGAATCTGCAGCCCATCTACTACACCTTCTCCGAGTCGGAGAGCGAGGAGAGCCGAGAGCTCGATGGAGACGTGCCACTGGGCTTTATCCAGCCCAATGCAACCTATTTTGGGAAAATCTCCAGGGAAAGGATAGACTTGGAGAACCAGGTGTTTGGAAGGCAGGACACGGAGGAAGATTTAAACTTGAGCAAAGGTCAGGAAACCAATGAGGTCTATGAAAGAGCAGAAACAATTGACTGTGAGCCAAAACTGAAGGGCAAACAACCCCAAGGTAAGGAGGAGACTTGGGCCTCACTGTTCTGCTTCTCAGAGCTCTTGTTGAGAAATGCTCTGTTTCTACCTCTGGTGGTTCTGCTGGTTTGTGTTTTGGAAACCTCGGAAAGTTCTTTTAAAACATCTCTGCTCACAAATCCTCTTTGCCCTTCAGATTCTGGTTTCTGGTGGGAGCGTGTGGGGGGTGGACACTGGGTGAGATCTCCCTGCTGGTGCCCTGCTGTGCTTTGCCTCATGCCAAGGACAGGAGGGAGCCCTGGGTGCACAAAATTCCCCATCATGACATCTCCCATCACTTCCCACCCCTCCAAAGCCCCCAGAAACTCCTTCCTATTTTAGTCCCTTGGGCATCCCACCCCCAAAGTGCCTGGAGTGCCTTCCCAGCATGGCTGCATGGGCTGTGGGGCCAGGAGAGCACCTTCCTTTCACCTCTGCTATTGCTTTGGGCAGTGCTGGTGGGTGCTGAGCTCCCCTCTGGCCACACCACAGCGGGATAAGCCCCCTGGAGAACCCCATGAGATTCCCCCTCCCCTGAACCCAACCCCTGCGGCTGCTCAGGCTCCGGCGCGTCCCCGCTGCTCCGGGCTGCTTCTCCCTCCCAGCCTCGATGCATTTTGTGGTTGTCACTGTGGTTTCCCCCCTGTTGGCTCCAATCTAGATTCAAACGTAACCAGGTCTACTTACCAGACAGACCATGGCGACACCTCCAGGGAGTTCCTTCTGGAGAACGCCATCACGGACAAGCTGCTGGGCAAGACCTCGGACTCCAAGGAGCTGCTGCTCAACATGACCATGAACAGTATCTTCGCCCAGGGAGACCCGACCAACGTGGTGGGGTCACCCATTGACAGCCTCTACGTGGACTACGAGGACAGCGATGGCCTCGTGACCTACTCGGTCAACAGCACCTTCATGGAGCTGAGCAATGGCAAAGCCACCAACACCTCTGCAGAGACGTTCCCCAACGCCACCGTCACCATGAGCAGCCCCCAAGGGAACAGAACCCACAAAGCAAGGTAGGAGACGTGCCTTTAATTACAGTCAATCCAATTTATTGCTGTTCTCGATTCGTAATAGCCCTGTGCTCAATGCATGGTTTCCATCTCTTTGGAAGCAGGAGGTAAGTGGGGGTGGGATGGTGGAAGTGTTCTGTTGGGAGTTAATTTGGAAGGAAGGGCCAGAGGTTTGGGAGCAGGAAGTCAAGAGAGCATTTAGGCAAGAGGAAATCTTGATGTTCCCCTCAGTGGGCATGCTGAAGTCCATGCTGGCGTTTGTCAGCTGGGGCCTTGCTCTCTGCTGTCACAGCCATGGCCAGGAAGAAGCCTCTTCCATTTGCCTTCACTTGACATCCTGCTCCCATTCCCCAGCCCCTTCCTCCGAGTTCTGATGCAGCAGAAGTTGGTCCTGGCCCCTTTCCACCCACCCTGTTGAGTGCCACCCATGATCCTCCTCACTTGGGATGGCAGGAATATGCTTCCAGCAGCTCCCAGGCGTGGCCCTGCCACCAGGAGCTCCACTGCAGGTCCTGCAGGAACAACCTGGATTTGTTTCTCAGCAGCTGCAGAAGCAGCTCAGGGAGTCACATCTTGGTCAGGAATATCCAAACTCTGCAGCAGCAGCTCATTGATTGATACTGGGACCATCACCTCAGGGCTCCTTTAGCTGGCTGGCTTGAGTGGGAGTGGGGAGGTAAAGAAAGGCTTCATGCAGCTACAGCAGCAGGTTTTGCTCTGGGGAAGGGTGGAAGGAAGTTTTGGGTAGGTGCTGATCCCCAAGCCTGTATCTATCAGCTTTTGAGATGTCCCAGGGCTCTCTGGGGAGCAGCCTTGATTCCCAGCCCAGAACTCATTCCCAGTGTGGCCACATGGGGACTGAGATGGGGCCAGTGCTCACAGCAGCAATTAGCCCACCAATTAGCCCTCCTATACATGGGAGCACTCCCTGGGCAGCTTGAGCTGACACTGGGGCCTCGGGTTTATCCAGGTCCCAGAGCCAGGTGTGGATTTGGGTCCCACCCCAGCCTCCTGTCAGCCTCCCCCAGACCTGTAAAACACAGGATAAGATGCTGAGCTTGAGGAGATGCAAAGCCCTGAGCTGATGCTCCCTCTGGTTAGAGTTTGCTGGATTTACCCACAACTTCCAGTACGTTATGCTAAAGATGCTCATGCTAAAGCAAATGGCCATGCAGCCAAATGGATCAACGAGCTTCTTAATGATAAGAACATGAAGACGTTGCCAAGGGCTTGAATCTATCATCTCTCCTCGTGGCTTGGCTTGGGAGTGCTGCCTTCAGCTGCCAAAGCAAGATTTCATCCTCTCTGACAGAGGGCAGAGCCCTCAGCTCCCCTTGCCCTGCCCTGGGGCAAGGAGGGGACTGCCCTGCCCCTTGGGGCTCCCCTGGACCCCATCACACTCCCTGTGTCCCCTCAGCTGCTGCCCTGCACCCCAAAACTGTCCCCCAGCAGCTGTGACATGGGGGCAGTGCTTTCCTACCTCCTGGGAGTACAGGGAGCTTCAGCCCTCAGAGCAGCTTGGCTTTTACAGGACAGTCAGAGAACTCTGTGGGTCCAGTGCAGCTTTTTGGGATGCTAAAAAGCTCCTTGCACTGTTCCTGGCTGCCCAGCTATTGATAAGAGTCATTTAAACCCCTTCAGGAATGTCAGCCAGCACCGACATCATCTTCCACCTGTTCTTCCCTTGGTTTTGTTCTACTGTGTCCCCTCTTCTCCCCCTACTCTCTCTCTCTGGAACAAAATACAAATTTTTCAGATCAAAACATTGATATCCAGACTAGTTTTACACCAGCCAAAAGGCTGAGAGAGGCTCAGGTCCTTTCTGGCTCCATCCTTTGCTGGTGGGGGGCTGAAAGACCAGTGCAGGCAGACTGGGGGCAGCTGGGGTGCCTCTGTTTGGAGACAAAAAGAAGAGAGAGGAAGAGAAGAAGGCAACAAAACAGCTTGCCAGAGATGGAAACAACTTTCCAGAGGGTGGGATGGGATGTGTCAGTACAGCCTGGCTGTTCCCAGGGTTTTATTGCTTCCCCAAATTTTAAATTTATTTCCTCAAGCCCAGTTGCTGTTGTCACTCTGATCACTCAGCTGGATCTCCAGGGTGGGAATGAGGGTGAGGAGCTCCAGCTCAGCCCCTGAAGTCAGGATTAAGGTTCTTTCTGGCACCAGAGGGGATAAATCCCATACTGCCAGTGGGATGTGGGATTTGCTGTGCCACGGGCTGGAGATCTGGGGACTGGAGCTGTCCCACAGGAGGGAGGGAGCTGGAGGGGACAGCCAGAACTGTGCTGGAGGAAACAGAGATGGGACATTGTAGGGATGGTTGTGCTCCTGGATGGCTTTGATGAATGGAGATGAGAGATCTCTGAAGGCTGCTCTTAGGATATCTGGTTTATTAGGGATGGTGAAAGGTCTTGGGATGGGAGAGGGGAGAGACAAGGGGTAGAGAGGATGCTCCAGGAGAGGGTGGAAGTTCTAAGAGAGTGGGGATTCCAAGAGAGGGGAAGATCCAAGAGAGGGGAAGATCCAAGAGGGCATCTAGCTCCTCGAGACCCCTTATCAAGGAGCTTTAAGGTGGGCTGGAGCAAGGCTTGGGCCAATGGGGTCACAGACACTTGATGTTTCAGGGGAGGATTACAGGTGTGGGATGAACCGTACATTTTGGGGGTGAGATTGAACAGTCCATTTGACTTTTGGACCTATCTGTAGGTAAGGGCATTGTCCAGCCAGTAGGGAGGATTGTTTTCATCCTGGCTGTCCTATTGTGAATCTTTTGCCAGGCAATTATATTTATCCATCCTTTCCAACAGGACACAAGGGAAATCTCTTGTCCTGGAGTGAGGCAGAGTGAGGCATTCCCATCCTTGGGAAGGGGCAAGGCCCTGTGTGCCCAGGCTGGTATTGGGGTCAGCTTAGATCTGGGGGCAAGAGCTTGGACTTGAGACCCCCCCAGGTCCTTCCCAAGATCAGTTTGGGGTGGATTGTGGCTTTTTTTTCATTTTCACTCCCTGTCAGTGAACAAGCAAGGGAAGCTCAGCTCTCTGGAGCCTGCCCGTGGGGGACAGTGCTGGTCAGAGGTGGAGGAGCTCATTTCTTGCTGAGGCACTGCAGTGTGGCTGGAGGCACCCAGGAGCACCTTGCACTGCTGTGGGCTCTCCTGTTCCCTCTCTGGAAACAAATCCAGCTGGGATGGATGGGTTGGTGGCTCTTGTGCTGTTTTTCCTCCCCTGGAGCAGCTCAAAACCTTTCTGGGGTGTGCTGGGACAGATCCAGCTCCCCTCCATGCCAACGTGCAGCCAGGGCTGGGACTGCAACAGGAGTCACGAGTTTGCCCCTTTGCTTAGAAACAAAAATCAAAATAAAACACAGAAATGGGAGCCAGAGACTGTGGATGTTGATCTGTGGTGTTTGTGGGCATTTGTCAGGGTTTCTCCTCCACTGTGGGAACTGTTTTGGGAAAAGGGACAGCCCAGAACTCAGTTAAGTGCTAATTTTTGGTGCTGTATTTTGCTTGAAAAGCTGATCAAAAGCTCAAGAAACAAATGCATGACTTTATTATTTAGCTCGTAATAAAGAGGAAAACTAAAAGGAAAGAGAAAATGCCCCCAGTTTTGTTGGACAATGGGCTGCTGTCTGCATTGAGAGGAGAACAAAGCGACAGTTTTGTCTTTGCTGGAAATGAGCTGCCCTGTGCCCAAATGTCTGATTCCTCTGGAAAGATCTTGTCCCGGGGACCTTGTCATGCATAGAAGCTCTTTATTTAGGATCACATACACTAAAGGGACACTGTTGAAAGATGTTCAGCCCTCAGATGTGGGATAAAGCTTATTTTGAAGATTTTCTCCTTTTAAAGACCGAGGAGGCCTGGTCACAGGATAACTTGGTGTTTACTTTGGTGCCTCGGAGATCAGGGGATAGACTGGAGGATCTGGGTAATATTTGCAGGCAAATTAAAGTACAAAAAGCAGATGTTGACTGTGTTTTAATGACAAGTGTCATTTGTAAGTCCTCTCCTGGCTGAGTGGCAGCTGGTGGCACAGGGATCAGGAGCTGGTGTGGGTCCCCAGGCAGAGCTGCTGTGGCAGATAAAACACTATTTCTACTGAGATGAGGTTGTTATTTTTCCACCAAAACAAAAAAAAAATTAGTCACATCCATTTCAGTTCCATTTCAAGCGCAGGAAGCGACCATTTGCCAAACTGACAGAGGCAAAATCAACAGGGAAAATGAGATTGTTGTTGTTTTTAATCCTTCTGGAGGCTCAGTGCTGGCGGTGGAAGGAGGGTGGGTTGGAAAGGAAATGGCTGGATTCTCAACAGTGTCCTTTTCAAGGTTGATTTGATAGGCTGGACCTCAACTTTTTCTTACAAACAACTAAATAAGGCAATTCCAGAGCTTCTGCTGCCTAGAAATCATACAAGCTGCATATCCTGCCAGGCCAGAGACAACTGGATATGAGGATACAACCTTGTACACTATTCCAGTGTAGCTGTTTCAAGGGTTTGGACAAAGGTATGAGAACTTTTGTTGTAAAGGTGCAGTATCCCTGAGGTGTTCCCCCCTCCCAGCACGGGGAGCAGCTGCAATTCCTGCTTGGATAAATGTTTTTGCCCACACCAGGCTGACTCTGTTACTCCTGTCCCCGTGGCATTTTGTGTTTGAGCACAGCGTGGAGCTGAGAGATGCAAATTCCCCACTTGACATCCAGCAAAATAAATCAGACCAAAAAAAAAAAAAAAAAAGCAGAGTGGCAAAATCTTTGGGCTTTGAGGGGCGAGCTCAGAAACTCCTGTGCTGGCTTTTGGAGATTGGAGCAGCCAAAATCTCTGCTGCACTGAGCAGCACGAGTGGGTTTGCCCAGCCCTGGAGACACAGGGGAGGAGATACTGCACCTTTAGTCACTGTGTGCCGAGGGCCAGGTGTATTTGAGCAGAAAATGCAAACTTTTTGTTAAATTCTGAACTGTTTCTACTTGTGGGTATTTTTATCCCATTCTCTCTATTTCTAGACAGTGGAAGCTCTGCCTCTAACCGGGCTGGGGATTCTACTTGGGGCTCAGGACAGGTATGTTGTGAAACTCAAAAAAATTAAAAATTGATTCAAACAAACGAACCTCCCAAAAAATCAGAACAACCAAACCCAACCAAAGCCAAACCAAGCACATCCCCTCCCAAACCCACACCCAACCGAACTGCAGCCAGATGTGTGTGTCTGTCGTGGGCTGTCACCGCTCGCCTTGTAAATGCCTTTTGTTTTTGTTTTGTTTTGTTTCTTTCTTTTTTATTTTCTTTTTTTTTTGTTTGTTTTGTTTTGTTTTGTTTGCTTATCGCTAGAAACAGATTGAAGTTGTTAAGAAAGGGCCAAGGTGTGAGTGCTGCTGACATGTACAGGTGGAAGCTTTCCTCCCATGAACCCTGCAGCTCTACATGCACCACAGGTAGTTATAAGAAGCAGCCAAATTCTGCACAGCCTGCTGAAATCACCTGGTGTGTGAGTCCATTTTCTGTCTGTTAGGGATGGGAAGGAGCTGGTGATGTTTAAGGGATCTTGTGAGCTCTGCTGTGCTTGGGTGCAAAGGTGGGGAGAGGAGCTGGGGGCTGAGCATGCAAACCCCATTGAGCTCTCAGGTGTGTTGAGGACCAGGAGGTGGTGCCCAGCCTGTCCATCATCCCTCCAAACAAACCCTTTGGGAAGCTCTGAGCACTGCCTTCACTTCCCATCACTTTGGGTCCCCCCTGGGGCTCAGCGGGATCCCCAAACCTGTCCTGAGCCTCCTTTTTACCCCCCTCTTCCTCACCTTTTTGACAGCTTCAAGGGGTTTGAAAAGCTCAGCTGCTTCCCTGCAGAGAGAAATTTTAAAGATTGTTCAGCTCTGGCAGGAAGCACAATAGCATTTGGCTTTTTGATTATGTTTTGTTTCTCCCACTCCTTCTACCCTGAAGCCTGAGCTTGGCTGCGAAGGTGTAAATCTGGAACAGGGACAGAGATGCCAGGGGTATCGAAACTGAGCCTCTATTCTTCAGGCAGAAATTCCCTTTTTTTGCATTAATTCCTCCCTTTTGGCCCCCTGGAAAGCTTCAAGGCACCTGATCTCCTCCCTCACCCCTTGGTTAGGGGGTCCTGTTGATCCCTTGGGATTAATCAGGTGTGTGGGTTGTGCACTTGTCTGTGCTGCCCCTGAAATTATCCAGAGCCTGCAGTGCTTCTGGAATTAAAAAGAGGGAAAGGAGCGGGAGAGAGGAGTTTACAATCTCAGAGACATCTCTTAAAAGATCAAATGCAAGGATTTTACATTTTAAGCATTTGCTCTGGTCCAGCAGCCTCGTGCCTGCAGCAGGAGCTTTGTGATCCCTTTCCCCAGGATCCTGTCTATCCACGTGTTCTGGGACATTTTTGACTTCTTTGATCCCCTCTGAACAAATTTCTCCCTTGGCTGGGCCAGCCTGGTGTGCCCTGGTTTGCAGCAAGCCGAGAGAGGTTTAACTCAAATTTCTCCTTCCTCGCTGCCTTTTCTCACTGACATATCGCAGAGAGGCGAGGCCGTGTCAAGAGCTGTAGATCTTTTTTTAGTTTCATGTAAACCATATGTTCCCCAGAGCTGCAATTCTTGTTACCTGCAGCCAGAGCAGCCTCCTGGTCCCCAGCCAGGTCCCAGAATGGACTTCCCAACATTTACTCTGGCACGGGAGGCTGTGGGGGAAAAGGTCTCGCTCTGACGGCACCGGCTGCCGCTGCCTTGCAGGGGGAGCAGGAGGGGCAGCACCTTCCTTGCCAAATTCCCAGGATCCCTGTCTTGGCCTGGAGTTCTGCATGCACCTGGGGAGCACCTGGTGCAAAGGGATGGGTAATGCACAGGGAGAGTGGGGGATGGAGAGGGTTGGGGACCTTTCGCTGTCTCCTCCACCCACCAGGCTGGCAGGGTGGGAGCTGCCGAGCAGACTCGTGGCCCTGAGTATTTCCTATAAAAATGTGTTAGTCATATATTGGTTTTGGTGGCAAGCCCTGGTAGGGGTGGCCGTGCCCTCCTCTGAGCTGGCCAAACTCAACCACACTGCTCAGATTGGTGGGGTGGCTGCTGTGATATTCCCTCCAGCAGCACCCATGCCACAGGGCAGGAACTCCAGCTTCCTGCTTGCCACAGGGAGGAAGCTTGGAGAAATGCAGCTATAACCAGAAAAACAACAACAACAACAGCAGAGTTAGGATGTGCAGCTCACCAAGCACCCTGCTGTGTGTGTGTGTGCTCTCTCTGACCCCAGGAGTGATGTCCACCTATGCCATGTGTGTCCGCTACGATGGGATCGAAGTGGACGATACCTACTGCGATGCCATGACCCGGCCCGAGCCCATCCATGAGTTCTGTGCTGGGAGAGAGTGCCAGCCAAGGTACTGCAGGCACAGGGCACTCCTGGGGTCTCTGTGCTTCCTCTGCCCTGGGTGTTTTTTGGGGGGAGGGTTGGTGTGGATTTGGGGGGCAGCAGGGAAGGCTCATAGCACCCCATCCCTCCTCCCTTAATTCCATCTGGGAAGCAGCAACAGTTTCCTCCTGAGTGGATTTGGGGGGCAGCAGGGAAGGCTCATAGCACCCCATCCCTCCTCCCTTAATTCCATCTGGGAAGCAGCAAGAGTTTCCTCCTGAGTGCTTCAGCTCAAGCTGCCAGGTTAAAACTCCCATAAATCCTGGCAGAGCTGGCAGCTGGAGCTCCCAGCAAGTCCAGCTTTGAGCAGTGCAGGATCATCCTGGAAAACATGTGAGTGAATTGGGTGGAGGGGCTGAGCTTGCAAACTGTGCCACAAACCCAGCCCTGTGATCCCTCCAGCATCCCAAACCTCACTGAGGTTTGCTTGTGTTGGGGCAAGAGCTGGTGCAGAGAGGAGCTTGTGCTGGAAATCTTTTGGAAAGTTTTCCTTCTGATGTGGCTCTTGCTCCAAGCAGTGACCACAGTCTGGAGCCAGGCTGTCCGGAGCCACACTGCAGCTCTGGACAACTCCAGCTGTGGAGGCTGGGAGGTGTGCAGGGCACAGAGGGTTTGGGCAGGACAGACCCGTGTCTGGCAGAGGGAGGGGATTGTCCCACTCTGGTCCCTGCTGGAGCAGCCTCTCCTCGAGTCCTGTGTGAAGTTTTGGGTGCCACCATAGGAGAAAGTGATAATGGCAAGCTGTGAAGGTGGTGAAGGGTGTAAAGGAACCCTACAAAGAGCAACTGAGGTCACTTGGCTTGTTCAGCCTGGAGGAGACTGAGGAGAGACTTCATTGCACCGTACAAGTTCCTCACAAGGGGTCACAGAGGGGCAGCACTGATTTCTTCTCTCCAGTGACCAATGTCAGGACCCACAGAATGGCTGGAGCTGTGTCAAGATTTAGGTTGGACTTTTCAGGGAAAGGTTCTTCCCCTAGAGGTGCTGGGCACTGCCCAGGCTCCCCAGGGAATGGGCACAGCCCCAGAGCTCCAGGAGTGTTTGGACAGTGCTCCCAGGCACTGTTGGTGGGGCTGTGCAGGGCCAGGAGCTGCACTGGATGACCCCTGTGGGTCCCCTCCACCTCAAGGCATTCTACTCTAAGGCTGTGATGGTGTCAGACTATGGGAGGAGTAAAAGGAGGAGTAAATCCCGGGATCCACACCCTGGAATGCTGAGAACAGGGTGAAGTACCAGCCCAGTGATGCCAGGGAGCAGGGATGGCTCCTGGAGAGTGCTCAGGTGACTGTGAAGGAGGACAGGTAGGACATGGAGTAGAAGATCTCCTGGAACCTCTCCTGTTAGGGCTGAGAGCCAGGGCAGGCTGCAGCCGAGGCAAGAAAAACGAGGGGAGGTGAATGGTGCTGCTGCAGGGAATGCACCCACCCTGAGGGGACTGGAATCTCTGCTGTCATTTTTTAAAACAAGCATTTTGTTCTAAGATTCTCCTAAAGCTGTCCCTCCTTATGGCTGTGCTGTTCCAGCTTCAGGGGCTTGCACTGGGAGGGAGAAGAGCTGCTCTGTGATTTACCAGTGACTTCAACTGGGGAGCACTGGGAGATCACGGGGTAGCCATGAGTTTCCTCCTGAGTGCTTCAGCTCAAGTTGCCAGGTTAAAAATTCCATAAATCCTGGCAGAGTTGGCACCTGGGGCTCCCAGCAAGTCCAGCTTTGAGCAGTGCAGGATCACTTGGCAGCACTTGGACAGACAGAAAGATGCTTGGGCAGGCAAGGCTTTTCGAAGAAAAAATGTTAATTTTGCGTGATCTGGATGGGGAAGACCTTTGTTTCATTTCCCTCCTGAAGTTAGGTGACACCTCTAAATGACATTTCCAAATGTGTGACATCTCCCTACGGCTGCTTGTTGTGCCTGGAGCCCCAGGTGGGGTGTGAGGCTTAGGGGCAGCCAGGGCTCTCTGCTCAGAGAACAGCAGCAGTGGGGACCTGGGGGTTGCCCACCTCCAGAGGAGCTGGGAATTCTGATCCATTCCGATTTTTAGCTCATTCTTTAGTTGCTATAATATTCCTGTACTGTAGAAAACTCGACCTTTTATGTTTTTCTCCTTGGATTGCAAGCTGCTCCTCTCTTGTCAGGGCAGGGGTGGCAGGGGACAGTAAAGGACAGGCGGTGCTTGGAGCAGATCCCAGCTCTTCCAGCCTGTCACTTGTGCTCAGCAGAGTCAGACTGATGGTGGGACACGAGCGTGTGTCCCACCGGGGCTCTGTGTGACATTACTGCTGGCATCTGCAGGGTGATGGATGCCGTGTCCTCTCCATTCTTCAGCTGAGCAGGCAAAAAGGAGAGGTCAAACACGGGCAAAAAGCCTGACAGAGAAATGTGCTGGCAGAGCCCGCGGTGACAAACGCTCACTTGTCACCGAGGACACCGGGCCAGGCCCTGCCGTGCCACCCTCCCTCCTGACGAGCTGGCTTCAGCTTCAGGCACGAGATGGGGGCTGTGGGGTGAGCCCAACATATGCTGATGCTTCCCATCCCTGGGGAAAAGCTGTGAGGAGCTGGCAGCCTGCTCCTCTCTGCAGCCAGGGTTTTCCCCTGGGCTGCTCCACAGGGTGATGGGCTGACGCTGTTGAGGCAGGACAGGAATGAGGAGACTCTGAGTCAGAAGGCTGAGAGAGTAAAATTCTGATTTATTCCAAAGTGCACCGCTCTTTATACAGAGCTTCATGCAGGCCAATTCCATTGGTCCTGTCCTGGTTTGAAAAGCAAAACCAGTGAGAAGCTCTAAGTCAGAAATACAATTTATTAGGAAAAGGGAACAAAGAACCAAATATATACAACAGCACAAAAGAGGAATCACTGACAGAGTCAGAGATACAGCCTGACACTCGCTGGCTGGGGTGTGGTGGCAGATATGGCTCTGTCCCAGCAGTGCTCCTGCAGACTGATGGAGTTTCCCTCTGGAGGTCCAGTGCAGAGAAGGTCTCAGCTGTTCCTCTTGGAAGAGGGGATCTCCTTGCTGTCTGCACAGCCCCGCTGATATCCTTGATGGCATCGTTGACTCCTCCCTCTGGGCGGAGCATCTCACAATAGAGCTCTGTGATCTTATCAGCCATGTGGCTAAAAGAACAGGTCCTCCTGGAGGGACTCATCTCCGACTCACGAGATAAGGGAAAAAAATGGAATTGCAGCTCGAGGTGGTAATGGAATACACCCCAATATTATAACCTAGGACAGGTCCTGAAGTAAAAACAAACCCACACCATTGGTGCACAGTGCAAGAACCTAACTCTAAACAATGTGGAGAACAAGAGAGATAAAAACCCCTTATTTACACTATTTCCAACAGATTCCCAGGCTTCTGCCTGGTTAGAAACTTTCTGTTTCTCTGTGAATCTGAGGCCCACACTGGGCTCTGTTCCCTGCCCAGGTGGGAGACGAGCAGCTGGAGCGAGTGCTCGCGGACGTGCGGGGAGGGTTTCCAGTTCCGCATCGTGCGCTGCTGGAAGATGATCTCGCCGGGCTTCGACAGCTCCGTCTACAGCGACCTGTGCGAGTCGGCCGACATCGCCCGGCCCGACGAGCGCAAGGTCTGCAAGAACCCGGCCTGCGGGCCCCAGTGGGAGATGTCCGAGTGGTCCGAGGTGAGTCCTGCTGGCCGGCTCAGCGCTGAGTGTTGTAAACGCAGGCGAACCCAATGGGAAGGATTGACCATGTCTGACTCAGTTCAGAAGGCTCAATTATTTCTTTATTATGACTTGACGTTTCCCTCCTCTCAGCCCCTAAATTATCAGGCTAGCCCAGAGATCCGAGGCTTTGAGGGGAGGAACATCAGGAGATGGGCAAAGATTTCCAAAAGAGGTTCTTACCTCGATGTAGTTGTCCAGTTCTTTTTATTCTGTGATGTCCAGGGGAAAGAGTGGGGCAAAGAGGATGAACAGGAAGGGTCAGGGGTTTATCTGGGCTCTGGACAGGGAGGGCTTCTTGGATCTCCACCAACCCTGTTGGGGCTGGAAGGAGGAGACCAGGGTTATGTGATCAGAGTCCCAGGGGTCCCGGGGAATGGGGAAAGGCATAGCCTGAGCGCACTGTAACAATAACTATGCTAAAATACATAAATATACTATAGAAAGCAAGATACTAAACTACATACTCCCTTCTCTGACTCTATCTCTGTCGGAGACCACCCTAGGTCACGGGGTGGCTTCGTGTGGTGGAAAAACTTCTCCTCCAACCCGAGCTTCCAAAGAAAACTCAGCAGCCTCTTGTTGTTTGGTCTCATGGTTGTTTATTGCAAGTTATCTAAAAGATTTTCTTCTGGGGCTGCTGTGGTTTGCTCACAGCTCAGGCAGAGGCACACACACACCCTGACATCCTCTCTGACCCCGACTGCTTTTTCTCTCCCTGCCAGGGCTGCTGCTCTCTTTTATATGGTACATTACGTGTTACATGGTTACAGTTTTTCCCAATGCCTATTACCTATATTAAATGGTGATTTTCTACTCTAAACCAATCTGTGAGTGCCAACATGGAGGTGAGGAAGAAGAAAGAGGGAGGACAGGGCACGCCCAAATCCCTCCATCTTAAAACTTCTGACCTCCATGTACAAAACTAAACCCCCCTGTACAGGCATTAAAACCCCCCTGTACAACACTAAAAAATTCTTCCCTCTACTTTGTGATTACTTCTACCATAATATCTAAACTTTTGTGATCTCTTGTTCCACCTGCAAAGTTGGTAAATCATTCCATGGTTCAAACCCAAAATCACAGCTGTTTCCAGCTGCCTGCCAGGGTCTCAAATGCTTCTGATGTGGGCCCAGAACCTCCAAAAATGTCTGAGGGACATTTTGATTTCCGACATATCTCTAACTTTCTCTATCTCTGACTCTAACACAACTCATGACCCTCTCTTGAGAGTCCAGCCCCAGGTGGGTTGGATTGGCCATCAGGCTCAAACAATCCTCACCAGAATCCAACCAAGCACTCACTCCAGGTAAAAAATTCTCCAAACACAGTCTACATAGGAAAAGCAAGGAGCAGAAATAGAAATTGTTTTCTCTTTCATTTCTCTCTGTGTACTTCTATGAAAAATCCTGAGAGGGAGAGAAATGTGCTTGCCACACCTGAACTGGGGCTTCCCTCCCTTTTCCAATTTATCCTGGTTCTTCATGGTTCCTGATGCTTTTTTAGGTCACCACGTGGCCTGAAAAGAGGCTAGAAGGAGTTAAAGAATAAAATAGGGATTTTTTTAGGAGGCCTCAATGCATCCACCTTGGGCAATACAGGGATGCACCCAAAATGAACAAAATAGTCATAAAATGCACAACCGCTCACGGGGTCTCTCACTTTTATAAGTTCTGCTCCATTTGCATATTGGAGTTTATTGTCCAATTCCAGCTTTAGCCCAGGCAGTCCCATCCTGTTTGTTTTTCTCTCTCCAGCCCATGCTGTTTGTGTTCTTGGGCTGAGATTTGGATCATTTGGTCATTGGATCATTTGGATTGTTTGGTCATCATTTAGTTCCCAGCTAGAGAAGGAATTGTTTTGTCTCCCTATTCTGTGAAGACAGCTCACCATCCCACAGTATGAAGCTCAGAAGTACACACCAAAGCAGCACAGCATCTGAAAAAATAGAAAATCTAAACCTGAGGCGTCGATCCTCATCTGTAGCCATCCACAGCCATCGGCCTCTGAGGATACACTGGTTGCAGTAATGCATGTGGATCAATGCGCATCAATATTTTTCCCTCTAAAATGAAGCCTCAGCTCCCATTTAGGATGGGAGGCCACTGCCATTGGTCACTCACAGGTTGGGCAGGAGCCCATGGCTCAGATCTCCCCATCAGTATTTCCTTGGCAACCTCTTCAAACCCAACGTGCCAGGAAGGTGATCCTGACTCACACATGGATTACATCCCTATAAATGTCCCTTCCTCGCCTCCAGTTCCTCTGCACCACACACAGAATGAAACCTTTCCCTAGATGTGCCTTAAACCAGCCCCCAGAGCCACTGGGAGGTGGTTTGAGGAGGGTTTCCAGCTCAATGGTTTCCTTGGGAAAACCTGTGGAGAGGGTTTGTGCCCCTCAATCCCTTTCCAAGCACGGACAGTGCCCCAGCACATCCCTGACAAACACAAACTCATGGAAACAACCACACCAGTGCTGCTTCCTCGGGGTGCCTCTTCCCAAATCAAGCACAGACCTCATCTAAGCAGGAGCAGATGAGCTCTGAGCCGAGCTGTCCGTGGGTGCCAACCTGCCCCATGGTTTGCATCACGAGGAATATGACTCTTCCTCCTGGGAAGCTCCCAAAAAACTCCTCTTAGTCATAATTTAAACGTCTCCATTCCCCTGCAAGCTGGTGTGCATCATTTCCCTGGAGCTGACAGAGGGGCTGGTGCATTCCCTGGTGGTGCAGGATGTTTTGACTTTCCCAGCTGGTAGAGAGGAGCTCCCTGAGCACGTGCTGGAGCGTTATTTTGTCCGGCGTAGCAAACCGGAGTGGTTTATTTTACAGAAATGTGTATTCTCCTCCAGCATTTGTCAGGGACAGATTGCTTGAGACAGTGCTGGAGTAGATTGCTCTTAGCCAGCAGCAAAGCTAATCTCCTTTGGATCCCATCAGAGGTGGGGTGCCAAGTTGGCTGGGGAAATAGGCATTAAAAAAAGCACATTTCAGGGCTCTGAGGATTAACATCTCGGCACGGTGCGTCTGGGCCCTGTGCTGTTGACACTTTTCCCTGCTTTACGTTATGCATGGAGCAAATGTAATGTGTATGCGAGACTGTAGTAACTCAAATCCAGTTCTAAATAATGTCACTGGGCTGCACGGTGCCAAATTTATCCACAGCATAAAAATCTCAGTTGTGCAGTCACAGGGGGGAAAACATTCTCCGAAGAGGTGGAAAGGAGCTGGCTGCTCCTGGGAAGGAGGCAAGGGAGATCTCACCCTGTCTCTAGGTGACAGCCAGAACTGCTCAGCTCTGAGCAAACATTCCTGGAGCCTTTCCCCCTTCTGGCATCACCTGTTGGAGAGCACAGCACCTGGGCGGGATGCTGTCGAGTGGGTTTGGGGAAGTCATCTGTGCGCTTTCACTGGGTGTTTTTAAACTTTTATGCTCCAATATGGGGAAAAATAAATCCCAAGCCCCGAGCCAGCAGCTGCCGCGGTGGCGGGAGCCCGGCTGACGCCGCTGTCCCGTCCCGCAGTGCCCGGCGCGCTGCGGGGAGCGGAGCGTGGTGACCAGGGACATCCGCTGCTCGGAGGAGGAGAAGCTCTGCGATGCCAGCGCCCGGCCCCTGGCCGAGAAGAACTGCACGGGGCCACCGTGTGACCGGCAGTGGACAGTGTCCGACTGGGGACCGGTGAGTGGCCATCCCACCGCAGCTTGTCCCCGCTGCTGTTGGGGTTGGGGTCTCCATGCCTGGCAGCTCCCAGCTCCAACAAACCTGCAGGCAGCCTGTGCTGGGAGCTGATCTCAAATAATTCCACTGCTTTGGCTCTCTTGGGTCACCACCCTGGCTCGGGCATCCCAGTGGATCCTGTTGCTTCCCCCGCTTGGGCTCCTGCCTTGTGGGGATGTGGTAGAGCAGGGGTTAAACCCTGAGAGACCTGGCTGAGGGCCTTAGTGGGTGTCAAAATCCTCTTGTCTGTCTGCTGCACAGCATTCCTTGGCAATGCTGATGCTCCGTGCCCAGAAACTGAACCTTTTAACTTTTTTCCTTTTTTTTTTTTTTATTTTCCATGTCCCCCTTTCTCTTTTCCCTTTCTCCCCTTTACTTTTCTTTTTCTTCCTTTCCTCCCTTTCACTATTTTTCTTTCCTCCTTCTTTTTTATTCTCTTTTGCTCTCTGTTTATTTTTTTTTTCCTCCCCCCCGGCTTTTTCCCTTCCTGCACAATTCCGCTCCAGAGACCCCCTCCATCCCAATCTATTTTTACCCAGGTTTTGATACATCCACATCAGCTAAAAATAAGTAGTTTCCATGGCAGCAGCAGTGCTAGGAAACACGGAGAGTCTCTGCAAGAGCAACCAGGGAAGCATGGGGAGCACTGGGGGCTGAATTTTAGCAGCCACTTCCTTGGTCCCCTTTGCTTTGGCCTCTTTGGGAGCCACTCCGGGGTTCTCTACTCGTGGTGCTTCCCCTTTTTCCTGTCCTGAGAGATGCTGGGTGCTGGGGCTGTGGCCCTGGCACAGGGTGCCCAGAGAAATTGTGATTGTCCCATCCCTGGAAGTGTCCAAGGATAGGTTGGACAGGGT
This sequence comes from Lonchura striata, assembly GCF_050655825.1. NCBI lineage: Eukaryota > Metazoa > Chordata > Aves > Passeriformes > Estrildidae > Lonchura > Lonchura striata. The sequence continues at coordinate 10,876,311 of NC_140719.1, forward strand.
TTGCAAAAAGCTGGGACAGCAGAAGGTGTCCGTGCCCATGGCAGGGCGTTGGAACAAGATGATTTTTAAGGTGCCCCCCAACCCAAACCAGTCTGGGACTCTGTGATGACGGAATCTGCTGGCTGCAGGATGGACCCGCTGAGCATCCCTGTGGCTGCTTAGAGCCTCAAAAACCCCTCTGAAATTTGGGCAGGGCGGGTGTGGGGCTGAGCCGAGCCCTGCTGGGGCTCCGTGCCTGCTGCAGGATGGGGCAGGGACGGTCCCTGGCGCTGAGTGCCCGCTGTGGTTGCAGTGCAGCGGCGGCTGCGGGCAGGGCAGGATGATCCGGCACGTGTACTGCAAAACCAGCGACGGGCGCGTGGTGCCCGAGTCCCAGTGCAGCCTGGACACCAAGCCCCTGGCCATCCACCCCTGCGGGGACAAGAACTGCCCCTCGCACTGGCTGGCCCAGGACTGGGAGCGGGTAAGTGCAGCTCCTGGGCTTTGGGGTGCCCCAGAGGGGTCGGGATGGGGCGGCAGCTCTCAGGTGGCTCCTGTGCTTTGGGGTGCCCCAGGGAGGTCGGGATGGGGTGGCAGGGACACCCTCAGGGCAGCTCTCAGGTGGCTCCTGTGTTTTTGGGGTGCCCTAGAGGGCTCAGGATGTGGTGGCAGGAACACTGTCAGAGCAGGGACGCCCTCAGGGCAGCTCTCAGGTGGCTCCTGTGCTTTGGGGTGCTCTCAAAGGGCTCAGGATGGCGTGGCAGCTCTCAGGTGGCTCCTGTGCTTTGGGGTGCCCTAGGGAGGTTGGGATGGGGTGGCAGCTCTCAGGTGGCTCCTGTATTTTGGGGTGCCCTAGGAATGGGATGGGGTGGCAGCTCTCAGGTGGCCCCTCTGCTTTGGGGTGCCCTAGGGAGTTTGGGATGGGGTGGCAGCTCTCAGGTGGCCCCTCTGCTTTGGGGTGCCCTAGGGAGTTTGGGATGGGGTGGCAGCTCTCAGGTGGCCCCTCTGCTTTGGGGTGCCCTAGGGAGTTTGGGATGGGGTGGCAGCTCTCAGGTGGCCCCTCTGCTTTGGGGTGCCCTAGGGAGGTTGGGATGGGGTGGCAGCTCTCAGGTGGCTCCTGTGCTTTGGGGTGCCCTCAGAGGGGTCAGGATGGGGTGGCAGCTCTCAGGTGGCCCTGCTGGTGACCCCGCAGTGCAACACGACGTGTGGCCGGGGTGTGAAGAAGAGGATCGTGCTCTGCCTGGAGATTGTCAATGGCAAGATCAAGACCCGCAGCCCCTCTGACTGTGACGTGGCCAAGAAGCCCGTGGAGGAGAGCACGTGCTTCGAGAGGCCCTGCTTCAAGTGGTACACCACGCCCTGGTCCGAGGTGAGCGGGGAGGGCTGTGCTGCCCCATCCCTCTGCACCTGCAGAACCCCCAGGAGATGGGCGAGTTCCCCTGAGGGAACGCCCTGGGTGTTCCTGCTGCCCTGGCAGCTCAGGGCAGGCAGCTTGCCCTGCCATGGTGCACTTGGGCTGTCTGTGCTCAGGGAGAGCAGGATTGAGAGGGGTTATTTGGGGCCAGCTGTAGCTTTACTTTTTTTTGGTTTATTTTTTCCCCTGGGAGTGTGGCTGGGGGTGTGCATGAAGCCCACAGGGTGGCTACCCTTGGGATACAGAATTTGGGGATGCTCCATCACCCTGCACAACCCAAAAGGCAGCCAGGGTTCGGTGGCCAAGGGCCCAAGCTGTGGGCTTCCTGCAAGCCCTCCTGGATGCTCCAGGAGCCTCATTTTTACTCTTGCAAACCCTATAATTAGGCAAAGCATCCCTGCTGTAATCCCAGCTCCAAAGGGCAGCAGGCAGTGAGTGCTGGGCCCAGCAGTGGCTCCCCATGGATGCACAGAGACCCCACAACCCCACTCCTGCTGCTCTGGGGGTTCCCTGGCCACCCATGTCCTACAGAGCATCACCTGGACAGGGCCAGCTCGTTTGTGGTCCCTTGTGAAGGGCAGCAGGAGGAGGGAGGATGTCAGCGCCAGGGGATGGGACCACATCCACCTCCCCCTGGTGCTGGCAGCAAAGACAGAGCGAGGGGACAGCGGTGTGGCACTGAGATGTGACGTTCTCCTGCTGCCCTAACATCTCCAGTGAGCAGGTTCTGGCTCAGAAGAGTCCCCTGGAATGGCAGGGTCTTGCCTCACCCCCTCTCTCTGTCCCCCAGTGCACAAAAACCTGCGGGATCGGCGTGAGGATGCGGGATGTGAAGTGCTACCAGGGCAAGGACATCGTGCGGGGCTGTGACCCCCTGGTGAAGCCGGTGGGCAAACAGACCTGTGACCTGCAGCCCTGCCCCACAGAGCCCCCAGGTGAGCCCCACAGCCTTGATTTTCCATGGATCCCTCCAGCAGCACCTCCAGCATCTTATCTTCCCCTGCCCCATTTGGATAATCGTGCCAGGGTGGATGCCAGGGACGGCTCTCCCTCTGTGCCCGAGTGATGGGGGGCTGTGCACAGGCTGTTTCTGGAGATAAATTAAGAGGAGAACTCAGAAGAATCATTCTCTGACCTGAAGATAAAAGGGAACTTTGGAGAGCTGATTTGGGTGCTGCTTCTGTAAGATTCCAGCTAGAGCCAAGGAAATTCTCTCTGTGCCATTATTTTAATGATTTTTGGTCCTCGGGTGTCCCGTGGGTTTGTAACTATCTCGTTATCTGACTCGTCTGCTGGCTCAGAGTCCCTGTGATCTTTAGCAAACACACAGTCCTAATCCTTTAATAGGATTTGGGAATAAGGACAGTGTGGGAGAAAATGGGTGGCAGATCTGGGGCCAGCTCCTGGCTCAGCTCTGGGTGCTCTCAGCTGCCAGAGGATCCATGGAGCTTGGGAGTTGCCTCGTGGCCACCTTGCCCTGGGAGCAACCTGGTTTCATGCATCCTATGGATTAAATAATAATAAAAAAAGTATAAATCCTATGGGTTTGAAGCAAAATATTGCACTGAAAGGAGTTGGGAGAGTGCTGAAGCAGCCTCTGGCCTCATCCCGTTCTCCAGCATCTCACTTGCCCCTAACTCTGGATGTGACACTGCTGGATTCCCATTCCCTTGCTCAAATAGCCTCTTTGGGGCAGAAATTGTGACTCCCTAGCAAGGGAAGCACTTGGGGACAGCTCAGTGCCTTGGTGGCTCCACAGTCCCTGGGCAGCTCTGTTTTAGTTGTTTATTGTAAGAAAATTGTTTATTTTCTTTTCCTTTTCTGTGCCATGCATTGAGACATGGTACCCTGGCAGACAGGGTGCCAGCCTGCTCACACCTGCCAGCAGCTACGAGACAGTGGCACTAAAACTGGCACAAATAAAGCCCCAGCAACATTTTAGTTCAGGCTGGGAACAGCAGGAGAGACATAAATTAAAGGGAGCAATCCTAGCCTGACCACCTACTCTCCAAGTGCTTTAACAAAGCTGGCTCCCAGCTCGTGCTATCAGGTTAAACCAAAAACCAGCCACCCCAGCCCCAAATCACTTCAGCACCCGAGGAAAAGCAACTGGATCTGTCAGGGATTTAACCTGCTTCCAAAGAAAACAAACCCGTGCCAAAAAATAAGTATTTTTAAAATTAAGTATAAAAAATTATGAATACTTAATGTAATACTTAATTTACTTAATTTAATACTTAAAATGAAGAATTTTATGTATAAAAATTTTAAAAAAATGTCAAAAATTAAGTATACACAAAAAATTAAGTCTTTTCAGGCACTTAATGTCCTGCTGAATAAAATGTGAGTGTTTTCTCTCCCTGCAGACGACAGCTGCCAGGACCAGGCAGGAACCAACTGTGCCTTGGCCATCAAGGTGAACCTGTGCAGCCACTGGTACTACAGCAAAGCCTGCTGCCGCTCCTGCCGTGCCCCCCACTCCTAGGGCAGGGCTGCCCGAGCCAGGGCTCCACCTCCCACCTGCCCACACCCCCCTGACCCTGCTGCCAAGGATGCTTTTAGCCTGGTTTTTGTGTCCCCACCGAAGCAGAACTCCTCTCCTGCTCGAGGGATGGACGTTGGGAGCCCCCCGGGCTCAGAGCTGTACATAAATCGTGTATATTTGATTTTCCCCCATCCTGAAAAAAAACTCCAGCTACAAATTCTTGTCCTTTTTCTTCCCTCGGTGCAAGGTTGGGGTTGGCAAGGGGAAGGTGTGAACTCTGGGAAGTGCAAGTTTCCCTTCACAAAATGGGCTTGGTGCCTCTCTCTTGATTTATCCCGAGACCTCTCCTTAGGTGAATTAACGTGGTGGGAAGCTGATCCTCCTTTGTTAAATGAACTCGAGCCCTTTTTTTTGTAATATGTAGGTGTATACTTTTTCAGAGAATTTTATCTTATAATCAAATGTTAGTTTCATAGTCCTTACAAACCCCCCCTCCCCGATGCTGACATATTGTATATAATATGGAAACATAACTGCACTTTATATCACAAAAAAGACGTGCTCTTTTTTAATATATTTGTTTACAGACAGTGAACTTTATCCATATAATCATTAATTTGTACTCATATGTATATTTTAATAAAGTTGTCATATTTATGGTGGTATTTTGTTTTATTCTCCAGTTTGTAGTGGAGTGCTGGGAACACTGGAATCGGGGTGCTGGTGCCCAGGGAATGCAGAGCAGCTTTAAATCAGGAGACTCACAGCTACTTGGACAGTGATGCAAGGAAAAGTCCCAACAGTGGGGGGATTTTGGGACTTTTGGGGGCCCTTTGGGGTTCTGTGGCTTTAGAAGGTGCAGCCCTGAAGCTCCTCAGGGGCTTGGGAGCAAAGAGATTTCACATGGTGCCAGTAAGGAAAGGGCCTTTCTGAGCTCCCAAGGGGTTACTGCTCTGTGATTTTACTGGTGTCACCCCCAGACATTGATCCAAAGGCTCTTTAGCATCCCCCAAACTTCAGTGTGCACCCCAAATGTTGCTGCAACCCTCCCCCAGCAGCAGGGAGCTCCTGAGTGCCTTGCAAAAAACAAACCAAACAAACAGCAAACCTCAAAACCCATGTCAAAGTAATTTATTTTTTTTTTTTCTTTTTTTACTTTTCCCCCTCCCCCAAATCTGAGATTCCCAAAGTCCTGTACAACAGATCACCAGGTGAGGGTTAGTGAAAGCCGACCATTCGCTGAATTTCCAAGCTACAAGGGAAAGAAACAAGGAAAAAAAGGAGGAAAGGAAGACTGGTAGGAGAAATCACAAAAAATGGGAAGAGAAGGGCTCAAGGCATGGGAACAAACCCCAGTGAGAACTGTACATGGGGCATGGCCTGAGTGGCTGCATCCCTCTGGGATGTGCTGGGCCACAGGGACCGAGCCCGGAATATTAAACACGTACGAAACCAACCCCAGCCCTCCCCACCCCAAACTGAACCCCCCTCCCCACCAAAGAAAGTCGAAGATACTCATTTGCAAAGACTGACTTGTACTTCAAAAGGTTTCCTGTGGAATTAAAAGCCCTCGTGGTTCGAAGTAAAATACCCAGCCGGGCTGCAAACAGTGTCCGTGAGCCCAGGGGGCTGCAGCCACGGCTGCTTCTTCCCAGAACATCTTTAAAAAGGAAATTCCTCCTGGAGCACAGCCCTGAGGCCATCTGAGTCTCTGTGCAGCCAGTCCATCCTCAGCAGTCATCCCCAGGTGATGCTTTTAACCTGAATAATGCCCAGTCCAGGAGAAAAAGGGTGTTCTGCCACATGGAGCGTGCTGAGGTCGGAGGGGAGGGATGGAGACAGCCAGGAGAAAGCAGAGCTGGAGGACCCTCAGGGCTGCAGCTCCTCTCCTAAATCTCTGAGGAACCCCAAGGGCTCCTTTGCAGCACATCAGGGACCAGCTCTGTGCCTGCTGCTCCCCCAGGGCTGTCCCTGCTGGATCCAGCGTGGGACAGAGCTGGTGCCACAGCCAGGCTGCCCGGCCATGGGCAATGGCTCAATGGAAAATGCAAATCAGAGGTTTTGACTAAGCTTAAAAGTCTTTTTTACACTGTCTTGGATGGGGGGGAAGTGTCTTTTCTCTTTTATTTTTGTTTAAAAAAACCTCTCCCAAACAAATAAATGTGTGTAAAAATGTGCATGCAAGGGGTGGGCACACACATGGTGACCTCTGTGCCACGGAGCCTCAGTCAGGAGTTGTGGGTGGCATTACTTGGAGCAGGGATTCTCCAGAGGGATATTCCTCCATCCCAAGGTGTGCTGTGTGTTATTTCCATCGCTGAGTAATGCAGAGGTTTTACACCCCCAGCCCAGCTCCTTCAGGGGGTCCATGAGGCCACTCTGGGGGGCTCCAGGGACAGGGCCAGGCAGCATCCTAACCCTGAGGGGATTGTGCCTGGCAGCTGGGCATTAACACCTGGCTGAGGAGTGGGATGGGATGGGAATGTGCCCACTCACACCCACAGACACCCCCACGGCTGCAGCAGGGAGCAGCACAGCACAGGCTGCCAGAAGGGTGGGCAGTGACAGCTTTGCTTTGCTCGAGGACATTTTGGGGTGGGTGGGTGCACCCTGGGGCCCCCAGGTCACGCCAGCAGCTGCTGCTGACCTGCAGCACGAGCCCTTTTCAGCCACCCATGAGCCCCATCATTCGCTCATCACACCCTGGCCCAATGGTGAGGAGGAGCAGCTCCTCTGTAGAAAAGGATGCTCAATATCAAAATCCTCTTTATAAAAGAAAAAAAAGCAAGCAACGCAGGGCTGGGAAACCTCTACCCTCTCACTCCTCACTCGGGGTGCTCTGCTCCCCCTTTACCCCACCAGCTCATAGAAATACATTCACTTCATATATTTTTTTGTTGTTTTTTTTTTCCCTTTTCAAACATCTCCCACCAACCCCAACCCGTCCTCCCCGCCGTGCAGAGCCCCGTGGAGGAGGCTGGGGGCTGGGAGGGCAGGAGGCAGCTCAGACATCGGTGCTGATGCTGCGGCTGCGGGAGAACGCCTCCCGCATGGCCGAGAGCCGGTTGGGGTTGAGCGCCTGCAGGTTGGACACGGGCAGGGCCAGATCCTCCTGGCTCACCGTCTTGTAGCTCACCCTGTCCCCCCCGTTGTGCAGGTCCTCGGGGGGCTCCTGCAGGAAGAAGGTGGGGGGCTCCTGCAGGAAGGAGGCAGGGGGCTCCTGGAGGAAGGATGTTGGGGTATCTTGGAGGAAGGATGTTGGGGGATCTTGGAGGAAGGAGGTTGGGGGATCTTGGAGGAAGGATGTAGGGGTATCTTGGAGGAAAGATGTAGGGGGCTCTTGGAGGAAGGAGGTTGGGGGCTCTTGGAGGAAGGAGGTTGGGGGCTCTTGGAGGAAGGAGGTTGGGGGCTCGTAGGGAACGCAGCTGTGGCAGCTGGGCCGGCTCTGGGCCGGTTTTTTGGCGAAGGGGGATGAGGAGTACAGGGAGGGGCCGTTGGTCAGCACTACGTTGCGGTTGCAGTGCAGCGGAGGGATGTGCGAGTGCACAGCGAAGTCGGGCTCCTCCTCGTCCTCCTCGGATTCATCCTTCTTGCAGCAGTAGTACTGAAACGGGAGGGGCTCAGCTGGCACCCCCAAAAGCTCCCAGCCCACCAGCCCTCCCCGCTGCAGCACCCCCCAGCCTTACCTGGAGCCTACAGTAGCAGAGGACGGCGATGATACAGAGTAAAATGACAGTCGCTAATATTCCACCTGTGATGACCACGGTCCCGGCTGTCATCCGCCCTCTTCTCCATTAACAGCCTGAAAAAATCGAGTGCACGGGGTGAGGGCATGGGTTGCAGAGCCCCAAACTCTCTGCTTACCCCCCTTTGAAGTGGGAAAAAAAGCCAGGAGGGCTCTGAAGGGCAGAATCAGAATCCACTGGGCACCTGTGGAAAGGAGTCCCCAAAAATGCCATCCTGTAGGTTAAAAGGATTAAAAAATTAAAAAAAACTTAATGAGAGATTGAGTGAGAAGCAGCTCTGGGGTCAAATCTGTCTGTTCTGCCCTCAGGAAGGAGAGCCAAGGGAAGTAACACCAGGCACCAAGGGCACTCTCCCAGCTCCTACCTGGTGGCAGAAAGCTTCAGTGATGGCAGAAGGAGCCTTGCATTAAGGATTTCTGATCCGCACTCATTTTTCTCTGAGCCTATAATCCATTTTCCCCATGAAAACAATGTGGTATTTTAATTTGGAATAACCTCAGCTGCTAAGTGAGCCTTTAACCACTGCAGGGAGTGGAGTGCTGCCCTCCCTGAGAGGCACCAGGATCCTCCACTTCACCACGGCCAAGCCACAGTTTTGGGGAGGCTCTGGGTGCACCCCAGGATGATGTTTGACAGCCCCAGGTGAGCTGTCAGTGGACATCACAGAGATGCTGTGGCTCAGCTTGTGTTTTGGGGTACCACCAGCACCCTTCTCTCCCTGGAATGCCCCTTGGGAGCTGGCACAGCACAGGGGGCAGCAGAAGGTCCCTGTCCCTGTCCCTGCTGGGCTCTCCCAGAGGGCAGATTTTGTGTATCGTGCACAGCACGAGCCCTGCAAGACCAGCACAGGATTTGCTCTCAGCATCCCTCCCTTGAAGCTCACGGGAGGCCTCAAATTCCTCTCCCCCCCAGGATCAGACACAGATTTTTGCCCCAGAAAGGATGCTGGGCAGACAGGGTGCCAGCCTGCTCACACCTGCCAGCAGCTACGAGACAGTGGCACTAAAACTGGCACAAATAAAGCCCCAGCAACATTTTAGTTCAGGCTGGGAACAGCAGGAGAGACATAAATTAAAGGGAGCAATCCTAGCCTGACCACCTACTCTCCAAGTGCTTTAACAAAGCTGGCTCCCAGCTCGTGCTATCAGGTTAAACCAAAAGCCAGCCACCCCAGCCCCAAATCACTTCAGCACCCGAGGAAAAGCAACTGGATCTGTCAGGGATTTAACCTGCTTCCAAAGAAAACAAACCCGTGCCGTATTTTCAGGCACTTAATGTCCTGCTAAAGTTGGGTGAGTGCTGAATGGATAAAGCAGCATCACATTTTATGTTGCTGCTGAGCAGCTCGGGAGGAGGGAAGGGAATTTATCCTGATGGCTCCACGGCTTCTCACACCCTTCTCACACCCCACGGCCACGGGACAAGAGCAGGGCCAAATCCTGCCCTCATTCTTCAGGGAAAACGCTCTGAGGCAGCAGCACAGCCACAGGAAAGGTTTTCAAACGATGCATTCGTGATTTAGAGATTTTGGCTGCCGTTTAAAGAGGGATGGAGGCGCCTGGCTGGACCAGGTGCCAGCTGGAAATGCCCATCCCTGGGTCTTCTGCTGCTCCCACTTGCAATCCCCACTGTGCCACGGAGCCAAGGGCAGGGGGTGCAGGGCTGGGGCAGGAGCTTGGCTTTGGGGTGGCCACTCAACCCTGCAGCTCTCGGGGACTGGCACAAGAGCTTGGCTTTGAGGTGGCCACTCAACCCTGCAGCTCTCAGGGATGGAGCTGCACCCATCACGCAGCATCAGCATCTCCCTGCCGGCCCGAGACGGGGGTGGCAGGCAGAGCTCTGCCAGGGAGGGCTCTCTGGCTTTTCCACCCATCCATTAAAGCCCCGGGGCACAAGCCAGGGCTGCACGGAGCCAATTTCCACGGTTCCTGTCCAGCCGCGCCCAGCCAGACGTGGCATCGCAGCCACTGCTCCCTCCGGAGCTGGACCATTTGCATTTCTCCCTTCTGCCCTCCCCAGACATACTTCTCTGATTAAAGCTGCATACCTGGAAGCTTTAAACCCTCCGGCGTGCAAAGTGGGAGGGAAGCAGAGCATGCGGAGGCCCATAAGCCGAACAATTCCTGTCTAGACCTCCTTTTTACATTTGTTCCTAATTTCACGCTCCACAGGCTCCCAGATTCATATATTTAGCAATAAATATCCTGGTAAAAGGAAGTGCTTTGCAGCTCTGCTGTGGTCTCGGAGAAGGTATGCAGGAGCCCTGCTCTGAGGAAAGCAGGCAGGGAGACAGTCCCAGGAGCCCTCCAGCTACCAAGGATGTCTGAACCCATCCAAATTCAGCCCCCAGCACATCATCCATCCCTGGCAGACAGCAGGAAGGGGCTGCAGGGGGGTGTAGCTCCACACAGGCTGTTTGCCCCCAGCCCAGCAGCCCTTTGCTGTAGGAAGGTGGGCCCCAGTGCCATGGGGTGACAGGGGATGGTGGTCCTGAGGTTACTGGGAGCACACAGGGCTTGATGCAAGAATCCTCCTTTCCCAGAGTGAAAAGGACAGGCTGTGCTGCTACAAACCAAAACCATTTCACAGTTCCCAGATGCAGGTCCTGTTTGGTTTCAGACACGACCCTGTGCCACCTGCCTGCTTTTGCACATCCCTGCCACACCTGAGGATGTGGATTTTGGGCTTGAACTCTCACTAAGGGCTGGATCTGCCTCAGCCTCTGCTCCTGTCTTCCCTTGGGCACTGCCATGAGGAGCTGCCTAACGCAGGGGCTGGGGGAAGCTTCTCATGAGCAACAGCAAATGGCAGGAGAAGGGCTGGGGTGAGAAATCATCCTCTTTCCACATCCCCAGCACCTTGAACACGGCCCCTGGACCACCACGGGTGCCCAGTGAGGGGAGAGGCTGCTCACAGCTGCGCCTGGCTCGGTGCAGCCTCTCGGGAGGGCTGCGTGGGAGGAAGGCTTCCGAGCAGCTGAGGGGCTGAGCTCAGCCCAAACCAAGGCTCCAGCAAATACGCGGCTCTGAAAAGCTGAGCTCCAGGTCCAGAGGCTCCTGTGGACTGGCCTGATCCTGCCTGCTGAAGCTGGCGGGAGAAGGAGACCTGGGGATGGAAAAGGAACCTGCTCCAAGGTTCCTCTGAGCACCCAGTTAAGCCAACTTGTAAGGGCTGCAGGATTAAGAATAACCTTCTGGACAATTAAATAAATGAGGGTTTCAGCTGTCCCATCCCACCCCAACTCCCATTTGCAGGGTAACAAAGTCACTCCGAAGAGTTTTGCACCAGTTGGAAGTGCTGCCATGGCAAGTTGTTAAAAAAGGGAATGCTGGTGCTACTGAAGCTGTGCCTGCACAAGGAGATCGTGTCTTACATGCAAAAAGCTGTATCCCAAAGCTTGTCCCTCTCTACTGCTACTGCATCCCCAGCAGCCCTGGGAACCAGAGGCAGCACAGCCCTTTATTCACCAAGAAATGTGGGAATTGCCCTCATTCACCTGTCCCCAGGAGCTGGAGATTCAGACAAAACAGCCAGACTGGGTACAAAATGCCAAGTGGCAGCACAGAAATGAGTGCTGGCAGGATTGATCCCACCCAGTGCCCAGTGCTGGAGCGGGCAGGGAGCTGAGACCCTCCCTGGTGAGCACAGAGGGACAAACACAGGCAGAAACAGCTCCAGGAACATTCAGCTTAAACCCTCATGTGACACCCTGCTCCTGGCTCACAGGAGGAGCAGGGCTCTGCTCTGCCCCGTGCTTCCAAACAGCCAAGATGGAGAAGGGAAAGGAGGAAAAAAAGGAAAACATCCATCCCACCCTCAGCAGGGAGTAGGGGAGGCCAGCGCTGTGTCCTGGAGTGACACCATCCATCCTGTCCTGGCTCTGCTCTGCACGAGCACATCCCTGGCTCCGCTCTGTGCTTGGACAAGTTGTTTCTGCACCGAGTGCTGGGTGTCCTCCAGCACCTGGAAAGGGTCTCTGAGGGGTCTGACCCCAGCACAGCACCCAGGAAGGGTCTCTGAGGGGGACTGACCCCAGCACAGCACCCAGGAAGGGTCTCTGAGGGGACTGACCCCAACAGAGAACCCAGGAAGGGTCTCTGAGGGGATTGACCCCAACAGAGAACCCAGGAAGGGTCTCTGAGGGGGACTGACCCCAGCATTGCACCCAGGAAGGGTCTCTGAGGGGATTGACCCCAACAGAGAACCCAGGAAGGGTCTCTGAGGGGGACTGACCCCAGCATTGCACCCAGGAAGGGTCTCTGAGGGGGACTGACCCCAGCACAGCACCCAGGAAGGGTCTCTGAGGGGACTGACCCCAGCACAGCACCCAGGAAGGGTCTCTGAGTGGGATTGACCCCAGCACAGCCCCCAGGAAGGGTCTCTGAGGGGACTGACCCCAACAGAGAACCCAGGAAGGGTCTCTGAGGGGGACTAACCCCAGCATTGCACCCAGGAAGGGTCTCTGAGGGGACTGACCCCAATACAGCACCCAGGAAGGTTCTCTGAGGGGTCTGACCCCAATACAGCACCCAGGAAGGGTCTCTGAGGGGGACTGACCCCAGCACAGCACCCAGGAAGGGTCTCTGAGGGGTCTGACCCCAGCACAGCACCTGGGAAGGGTCTCTGAGGGGGACTGACCCCAGCACAGCACCCAGGAAGGGTCTCTGAGGAGGACTGACCCCAACAGAGAACCCAGGAAGGGTCTCTGAGGGCTCCGACCCCAGCACAGCACCCAGGAAGGGTCTCTGAGGGGGACTGACCCCAGCACAGCATCCAGGCTGACCCTCACCCGGGCTGCTGGGGGGGATCACCTCATTGGGTCACTCCAGGGCAAAGATCCAAGGGAAGGCCCTCAGTGGGAGGATGATGAGGTTGGGGAGGCTGAAGTTCTGTGTGGAAAGTGGGCATTGTGCAGGTGAGTCTGACCCTGCGTGGTGCAGCAGAGCAGCACTGCAGGTCTTGCCCTGGGTGGGAGATGCAGCCATTTCCCAGCTCATCCACGTGCCACGGATCCTGACACTGACACTGCTGGTCAGGCCCTGCCTCAGAAGGAAGAAAAAGAGCTCAGGGAAGCAGGAGAGCACGTGAGGGATGCTGGCTGTCCCAGATGCCCTAAGCCACTGGGCCTGGCTGCTTTCTGTCCCCAGAGCCGGGTGCAGACAGCATTCAGGACCTTGAATCAGAACAAGAAATCCCACTGTAATGAACTCTCCAGGGCAGAGCAGACTGGATGCGAGCCCTCGATGCTGTAAATTCAGGATAAGCCTGGATTGCACTCCTCTGCTGCCACCCTGGAGCTCTGCAAGTGCCACAGCTCTGCCCAAAGGCGAACCCCAGAGAGCATCGGCGTGGAGGAACCGGCCTGGGAGGTGGGAAAGCAGCAAAGAAACCAGGAGCCAGCACCAGCTTGGTGGCAAACCCAGCCTTCCTCGTGTGCATTTCCCCCAGTTGCTGTAATCCTACCCAGTCAATGAACGAGAGCTGGGCCCAGGGAACGGCCGGGCGAGGTGCCAGCAGGAGCCTTTGCATTGCCCGAGCCAGCGGGCAGGGCAGCTGCCAGAAACACAGGCAGGAACGTGCCTTTCCAGATGAAAAACACTTTAACCAGAGGGCCTGCAGCAGTCCTGTCCCCTCCTGATGGCAGCGCTCAGGAACACACAGAATCACAGAATATCATTATCTGCAGGTGCTTTCATTGGGAATCAGGGGTCCAGACCCAAATCTGACTCCGACACGGCTTTCGAGCTGAGCATATTTTATATTCTATCCTTATATAACTTACATATTGGTTATTAAACTTGCATTGTTCTATTGTAAGCATGATAGCAACAGTATACATTGACATGAGTTTCTCGTGATCTTTCTTAGGCCCCTGACCACAGTTTCTCATGATTATTCTTATGATTAAACAGTAATTATATTTAATTCCTAAACAATCATCACATCTAACAATTATATCATTTATCATGTACAGGTGCAGTTCTAGCAAGTACAAGTTCTCCGTGTGCTTAGGGTGTTTATTTTTCCAGGGCCTACTAAGCTTATTTTTCCTTTTAACCGTAAATCCCCATGATTTTAAAACCCTTTTACTATCACTGAGGGCAGCACTCCTGGCCTGGGGCTGATGTTCCTGCAGGGATTCAAGCAGCCAGGCTGGGCTGGGTCACTGCATGTCGGAACCCCGGCCTGGTTCAGGGGCTCTGTGTGGTGGAAAAACTTCTCCTCCAACCCGTGCTTCCAAAAAAACTCAGCAGCCTCTTGTTGTTTGGTCTCAAGGCAGTTTATTACAAGTTATCTAAAAGATTTTCTTCTGGGGCTGCTGTGGTTTGCTCACAGCTCAGGCAGAGGCACACACACACCCTGACATCCTCTCTGACCCCGACTGCTTCTCCTCTCCCTGCCAGGGCTGCTGCTCTCTTTTATATGGTACATTACGTGTGACGTGGTTACAGTTTTTCCCCAATGCCTATTACCTGTATTAAATGGTGATTTTCTATCTTTTATATGGTACATCACGTGTTACACATTTATAGTTTTTCCCAATGCCTATTACCTATATTAAATGGTGCTTTTCTATCTTTTATATGGTACATTACGTGTTACATGTTTACAGTTTTTCCCCAATGCCTATTACCTATATTAAATGGTGATTTTCTATTCTAAACTAATCTGTGAGTGCCAACATCACCAAGAACATGGAGGTGAGGAAGGAGAAAGAGGAGGAACAGGACTGGCCTACATTCCTCCATCTTAAAACCTCTGACCCCCATGTACAAAGTAAAAACCCCCCTGTACAGGTGTTAAAACCCCCCTGTACAGCACTAAAAAATTCTTCCCTCTACTTTGTAACCACTTCTACTATAATATATAAACATTTGTGACTTCTTGTTCCACCTGCAAAGTTGGTAAATCATTCCATGGTTCAAACTCAAAATCACAGCTGTTTCTGCTGCCTGCCAGGGTCCCAGATGCTTCCAGGGCCTGGAACCTCCAAAAATGTCTGAGGGACATTTTGAATTCCAACATCTGCAGACCTCTGGCCTTGACAAGGCCACCTGGGCACTCCTCAGCACAAGGAGACACAGCTCACCACTCCATGCTTGCCCAGCCCAGCAGCAGTGCTGTCCCCATGGGAAATCCCATCTCCAGGCACTCCATGCTCCAAGGGTTTTCCAATATTTTATGAGCAGAGGGCACTTCATTCTCTGTTGTGCCCTGCTGGGAGAGGGCTACTCACAAATTCCCAGCCTCCTCCACAGCAGATGGGTCCTCCTGGGTGCTGGAGGTGGCTCAGAGATCCCAAATTCCCACCTGCATCCCCCAGGGCTGTGCTCATCCCATCTCTGCTCAGGCACAGCCCTCAGCAGAGCAGCTCCTGCACTCAGGAGGCTTTTCCCCACCCTGAAAGGTACCACTATTGATGATCCCTGCAATAAGAGGAATTTTGTGAGCCCGTGGCACATCAGAGAGGGCTCCACCAGCTGGGAGATGCCTGTAACACTGTCATGGGCTTTTAACAGCAATCACAGCAGAGAACAGAACGTTCCACATCCACCTGTCCCCTTCTGGTGGCTTTTAAAGCCAACTACAGAGGTCACTGTCAGTGGCACAGGGGTAACCCACAGCCCAAACTCCTGTGAGAGTCCCCCAGCAGCTGGGACAGCCCCTGGTGCTTCAGCTCCCACTCTTGTCCAGAGCAGAAACCACACACTGGAAAGGGAAATTCTCCCCAGTGCCTGATCAATCATTTACCAGCCAGGACCTTCCAGGATCCCAGCCACCCCCCAGGCTTGGGCAGGGCTCAGGGGACACCTGGGATGGCTGAGGGCAGGACAGCACCTGGCCAGGAAAGGTTTTAGTGTCCTGCCAGTGAGAGCCAAGGCTGGAAGTACATCAGGTTCACACAGATGGACACTGGGTGATTTGTTCTGTGTCCATCAGAACACACAATAAATTCCTCCAGAGGGCTGGAGGGACCAGGGACTGTTCCTCTCCTCTCTGCCCATTCTCAGCTCAGCCCTTTGCAGCCAAAAAATCTCCCCCAGTGCTCCCAGAGCAGTACTGAGGTGGGAAATGGGTCACACTGAGCTGCTCGATTATAATCCAATACAAACACATATAAAAATGGTATTTCAGATAATTAACCCCCCGGATTTTATAATGAAAAGTGTTTTGTTGAATATCACGTGTCAGTCCAACAACTCCTTGTTGTATAAGCTTTTTCCAGATACCAAGGACACACTGTATATGCACCTCTGCAGGTGTCCCTGCCACAGAACCGAATTTTGGGTCAAAGGCACCTTTAAAGGTCATCAGGTGTGACCCCCACAACCTGCCAGAGCATTCCTGTGTGACAGCAGCTCACTGACACCAAAGCCCAGCAGAGGAGGCTCAGGCTGTTCCAGAGATCCATCCTACAGCAGGAGCTGCTTCAAACTGGCATTCCCTGAAGTTAAAAAAAGCAGAAGTTCACGGCAGAGTCAGGGATCCCCTCGCACCAGTTTTCACAGCAGAGATGAGCTCTCAGTCTGAGTTTCCAGCACACTTCAGAAGGTTTCCTTGGATGCAGGGGTTGCCCATCCCGGCAGAGGGGATGTGTGCTCGGCACTAATGAGGCGCTGATGGCACTGAGCACAAGCAAATCAGCCTCACAAAAACAATATTTGCACAGCTCATCAAAGTGGCGTGCAGGCTTACTAAGCGCAAAGCCAGGCAGGAATTTCAATGCCTGCAGATGCTCCACGGAAAGAGGCTGTGCTGGATGGGGGAATCGCTGAATCACCTGGATGCTGCCCTTGGGAATGTCCCCTTCAGGGGCCACCCTGAAGGTGCTGCTGTCCTCGTTCCAAAGTGACAGGGGAAGGTGACTGTGGGCAGTTCTGCAGTGATGAAGTGCCCACCTTGCTCTGTCCCTCTGTGAAAATGAACAGCCACAACCTGAGAGCATTGCAGGGGCGTTGGTGGCATCGAGAGAGGTGCTGGTGATAATGGCAGGGCTGCTGGAGATACCCAGAGGGATGCCATGAGCTGCCCACCACTGCACCCCTGTGACATTCCCATCCTCTGGACAGACAGACACAATTCTGTCTCTCAGAAGAAGCACAGAGAGAAGAAGAGAAAACAATCTTTCTCTCTGCTCGTTTGTTCTGCCCATGTGGAATGTGGTGTGGAGATTGTTCACCTGCAGTGATGGCTGGGTTGGATTCTGGTGAAGGATTTTTGGGGTCAGTGACCAATCACATCCAGCTGTGGCTCGGGCTCTCAACACAAAGTCACCAGTTTGTGGTTAGATAGGTAATAAGTAAGTATGTAAAATAAAATAATCTTTCTTAAAATAATATATTAATGTAATATAGTATAGTTTTAATAAAACTATCCTTCAGCCTTCTGATCTGAAGCCAAACATCATCATTTCTTCCCATCAGGGGTTGCCTGATTTCTGCTGCACCCCTGCACACCAATCCTACATTGGCATCAGTCCAGGACAAGTAAATCCAAAAAACCAGGCCCAAGGAACTGGTGCAGCAGTGATGGACTCACCCCCAGGTCTGAGCTGCCACAGTGGGAGCTCAAAAGCAGCCAGGCTCTGTCTTCATCAGAGCTGCTGTCAAACCACTCCACAAGGTTTTACCCTCCTCAGTCCCACCTTTTATAGTAAAAAATGTGGTAAACTTTGGATGTGGGAAGAAATGATGATGTTTGGTTTTAGATTAGAAGGCTGAAGGATAGCTTTATTAAAATTATATTACATTAATATACTATTTAAAGAGATACTACACTATTTTATATACTTACTTTTTACTCATTTAGCTAACTACTAACAAAACTCATGACTCTCTGTTGAGAGTCTGAGATATAGTTGGATTTGATTGGTTATTGAACTTAAATAACTTTCACTAGAATCTAATTAAGCAAATACTTCAGGTAAACAATCTCCATACCACATTCCACAAGGGGAAATCAAAGGAGCAGAGATAAAGATTGTTCTCTCTTCTTCTCTCTGTGCTTTTCCTGAGAGACAGAATTTTGTCTCTCTGTCCAGAGAATGGGAATGTCACAACCTTTCACTGCCCAAACAATCCTACTCTGCTTAAGCACCAGGAATTGCTTCCATCCATCAGCTGGGAAAGCAGGCCATAATCCCAAACGCACATAAGCAGAATAAATTCCTTAAAAAAAAAAAGGAAAAAATAATTAGCAGACTGAGATAAGGTGCTGCAGTTGCTGCTGAGGGGGAAAAGGTCAGGGGGTGGGGAGCACCCAGGGTCTTCTCCCAGCAGGGCAGTTTTTGAGGCTGGAAATGTTCCTTGGCCAGCCTGAAAAGCTCCACGAGAGCCAAATATAAAACTCACTCCTGATGGGGACTTCTCCCCACTGCATTCACCCAACAGGCAATGCTCGCTCTGCACCATCTCACAGCAGAGCTCCCTGCAGTCCCCCAGAAAGGCACAGTCTGAGAGATCAAAAAGCCTTAATTGCCAGAAAACGCTGCTGAACCAATGCACCAAAAGTGGGAAAAAAGGGAATTTGTTCTTCTGAAAGAGCGACTCTTTCCAGAATTGCTCCCTTCACATGGATTTTGAAAGCTCCTCACGCTGAACACCAGGAGCTGCTGCACGAGCTCTGTGGGAGCTGCTGTCTGACACCAATGGCTCACTCCAACATTCCTGCTGTCCCATCTCCCAGGAAATGCCTCAGGAATGAGGTTTCATGGCTCAGACAGGACTGCTGGGCCACGAGGGTGGCAAACACCCACAGAATCACCGGGCAAGCTCCCAGCTGATGACAACCCTGGCTAGAGCTGGAGCTGCCTCCTGCTCCCAGGGGCATCAGCACTGCCATCCACAACAACCCTGGAAACGAGGATTTACAGCCAGGGACACTGTCCAGAGTGACAGCAAGGTCCTGGTACCCTCTGATGGCCATGCAGAGCAACAGAACCAGAAACTCTCCCTGTGGCTGCTTTAGCTCCTGGGATTTGATTGTCTGCATGGAGAATCATCCCTATGGGAAATCATGGACTGAGGCACCTCTGCTGCCATCCAGCCTGTGCTAATGGAAGCCCTGAATGATTCAGAGCTCGTGTTTGCACCTTTTGGCTTCTGCTTCAGGCAGGCCCAAAGCCACACACAGCCTTGCCTGGCCACACTGCCCCAGCTGCACCTTCAGCCTCCCTGCACAGCTGGGACACAGCCCTGGCTCATCCCAGGAGCTCTGGCTCTTCCCAGGAGATCTGGTTCATCCCAGGAGCTCTGGCTCTTCCCAGGAGCTCTGGCTCTTCCCAGGAGCTCTGGTTCATCCCAGGAGCTCTGGTTCATCCCAGGAGCTCTGGTTCATCCCAGCACTTCTGGTTCATCCCAGGAGCTCTGGCTCATCCCAGGAGCTCTGGCTCTTTCCAGGAGCTCTGGCTCATCCCAGGAGCTCTGGCTCATCCCAGGAGCTCTGGCTCTTTCCAGGAGCTCTGGCTCTTTCCAGGAGTTCTGGCTCATCCCAGGAGCTCTGGTTCATCCCAGCACTTCTGGCTCTTTCCAGGAGCTCTGGTTCATCCCAGGAGCCCTGGCTCTTTCCAGTAGTTCTGGCTCATTCCAGCACCTCTGGCTCTCTGGCTCTGGCACTGCCATGCCTGACAGGGAAAGTGCTGCTACCCCAACACCCACATTTCAGACAGGGAAGTTGGTCACAGCTCTGTTTTTAAAGCCAAGCTGCCTGAAATCCACCAAAATCCAGCCCATTTCCAGATGAGGCAGCTTCCATCTGGCCAGACACAGGGTGAGGAGTGAGGTGGGAGCAGCTCCATGTTCCAGCCAGCCCTAGAGCAGTGTTTGGGAAGGATGAGCCCCACGCCTGACCCCAGAGATGCCCTGAGAGCTGCAGGAGCCGTGGGTCAGTGGGGAGGAAGGGCACGTTCAGTGAGCAGTGCCAGTGAGCAGTAAACCCAACAGCTCTGCACTGCTGAGGGGTGTGACCACATCTCTGTTAAAGTTAAAATCTTTGTGAACTGCACATCCTGCTTCCCTTTGCTCAGGAGTCACAGATCCAGGCTGGGATCCAGGGAGCTCCTTTAAAATAAAATGCAGCAAGCTGAGAGCTTCGGGGACACCAACACACCCCTCTGTCAGATTTTATGAGCAGAGGGCACTTCACTCTCTGTTGTGCCCTGCTGGGAGAGGGCTACTCACAAATTCCCAGCCTCATCCACAGCAGATGGGTCCTCCTGGGTGCTGGAGGTGGCTCAGAGATCCCAAATTCCCACCTGCACCCTCCAGGGCTGTGCTCATCCCATCTCTGCTCAGGCACAGCCCTTACAGCACCCCTCTGTCCCTGCCCACCCCTGCCAGCTGTCTGACATCTCCGTCAGCATCACACTGCTCCCCCCAGCATCCCTGAGTTCTGCTGGGCTCTGGCTTGCCATGTAAGCCACTTTTTCCTCCTCAGTCCCCCTCCCCTGCCCTGGGGACACAGACCTGGCTCTGTGCTTCCAGCTCCTGCTGCTGCTCTGTGACACCAGGGGACTCCCTGGGTGCTGCAGGCAGCCCTGCCTGGGATCTCCAAAGAGACATACGTTGCTGCTCTCAAAGAAAAAAAAAAAAAGAAAAAAAAAAAAAAGAAAAAGAAAAAGAAAAAAAATCACCAGAAAACAGGGTTGGGAGTTTCCATAGCTACTGCTTTACATCGCTCTGGTGAAGGCTCTGGCTCAAGCCCTGTAATGAGGCACAAGCAGAGTGTTTTTTCCCACTCCAGCCCAGCAAGGCAGCGTGGTGCATGAATAAAGAAGAGGAGAAGAAAGGGGGAGCTCAGGGATCTTGGAAATAACACATAAATGTTAAGGACTGGAGTTTGGCACACGTTCCCTGCCCTGGTGCTGGGGCAGGGCATGAGCTGCACTTGGGGTGGGAGGGAAGGAGCCCCTCGCTCATCACACGGTGAGTGAGAGGAACCTTCAGGCAGAGGACAAAAACTGCTGCTTTTAAATTCCTTTCTGCCTGGTGCTCCCGGGGCTGGACCTCAGGGACTGCAAGCAGGGAAGTGCAGAGGTTTGGGGCTGCTGCCAGGCACTGCCCACAGCACCCGGGACAGGGGATTTGCCTGCCCTCCCCTCCATGTCCTTTGTTCAATGTAATGTCACCCCCTTAGGGCTGGTGCCAGAACCTCCATTTGCAAAGTGATCACAGAATCACAGAATTCCCGACTAGTTTGGGTTGGGGGGACCTTAAATTTCATCTCGTTCCACCTCCTCCCATGGGGAGGACACCTTTCCCTATCCCTAAACCCTGTCCAACCTCCCCTCGGACAATTCCAGGGATCATGGACAAGAGGGAGATGGGCTTCCTCATGATTTGCACCCTGCAGTTTTTCTACAGGCAGTAGAATCTCCTTATGTTATCCTCTTTAATAAGGATTTATCATTGCTGCATCAGGGAATTAATGCAGACCGTCTGAGAGGGTAATTTTCAGATTCTTGGCAACTTACCATGAACCAGTTCCAGTAAATTTTCCCTTTTTTCCTCACCTTAATTTTGGTCATTTTGGTAATTTTGGTACAGTTTTTCCTGGGAGATGACAGAGGGAAAGATTTCCCTCAGAGAAAAAAAAAAAAAAAAAACCAACAAAACAAAACAAAAAATGAAAATGACAACCCCACAACAACAAAATCGTAAGTGAAAGAGTGGAAAAAACATAAAGGAACTCACACAGCTCAGCTGAAAACCCTCATTAGAAAAAATAAAGAAACAGAGAAAAACCTTAATACAAATTGCTCTGCTCAAGCCCACGTGGGCTGGGATCAGATGTTTGAAATATTGACTGTTCCCAGGGACAGCATCTTTCCCAAGGCAGGACACGTGTGAGGGATCTTCTTGCCTCTCGTCAGCACGGGGATGACACCAGCCCTGCCTTTGAAATGACTCCTTGATGCTGGAGAGGCCCTTGAGAGCTCCTGATCCTCATCTGCCACCACCTTGCCGTGCCCAGCAGCCAGAGAAACGCTGCCACGGGCACCGAAATGTGGGAAACTGAGGCAGGCGAGGTGAGAAGGATGGGTGTTGTTACACTGTGCTCAGGACATGCCTTTCCCCATTCCCTGGGACCCCTGGGACTCTGATCACATAAACCTGGTCTCCTCCTTCCAGCCCCAACAGGGTTGGTGGAGAGCCAAGAAGCCCTCCCTCTCCAGAGCCCAGATAAACCCCTGACCCTTCCTGTTCATCCTCTTTGCCCCACTCTTTCCCCTGGACATCACAGAATAAAAAGAACTGGACAACTACATCGAGGTAAGAACCTCTTTTGGAAATCTTTGCCCATCTCCTGATGTTCCTCCCCTCAAAGCCTCGGATCTCTGGGCTAGCCTGATAATTTAGGGGCTGAGAGAGGGGGAAACATCAGAAGCTTCTGCTCAGTGCTGGCGCATCCTACAGCTCCTCCTTTCCTTGCTGGACTGACTGGCAGCACCTCAAAGCACCAGAAAATGCCAGGGGTCTTCTCTGAGAAAGCCAAGCCCCAGAGCAGGGCTCTGAGTCCCACCCCGAGCCTGTCTGAAGGCACCCACAGCAGCCCTGGCAGGCTCAGGGCCCTGAATCCCCCAGGGCTGAGCCCACAGAAATGCTTCCACCCATCCTGGGAACGGGGGGAGGCTCACACAGCACCCCCAAATCCCAGCTGGGTTCCAGCTTTCCTCCCTTGCACCCTGAGCTCGCTTTGCCTGCAGGCAGTTGTTGGAATTCCTTGGGAAGCAGGAGTGTTCTCTGCTGAAAAACACAGTTCATGTGACAGTCCCTTCCTCTGGACAGACAGACACAGTTCTGTCTCTCAGGAGAAGCACAAACAGAAGAAGAGAGAACAATCTTTATTTCTGCTCCTTTGTTTTGCCCATGTGGAATGTGGTGTGGAGATTGTTCACCTGCAGTGATGGCTGGGTTGGATTCTGGTGAAAGATTTTTGGGGTCAGTGACCAATGGGATCCAGCTGTGTTGGACTCTCAGCAGAGTCACGAGTTTGTTAATTAGGTAAGTAAGAAGTACGTATGTAAAATAAAATAATCTATCTTTAAATAGTATATTAATGTAATATAGTATCATTTTAATAAAGCAATCCTTCAGCCTTCTGATCTGGAGCACACATCATCATTTCTTCCTAGATCTGGGGTTCACCACACTTTACTGTAAGTTAATGTGCTGGACTGGGAGCCCAGAACCAAATCAGCAAATCTGTTGATTTTCTGAGCTGAACTGGGATGGGCTGGGAATCCAGACCCAAATGAGCAAAACCTTCAGTGATTTTCTGAGCTCTCCAGGCACCACCACCCCCATGGAGCCCTGCGTTACCATCCTGCCTCAGTGTGAACCAGACAGAGAGCTGAAGTCTGAGTCTTACAGAACCCAGAGCTGTAAAACTGTGAGCATCTTCCCAGTGCCTTGGCACAGAAGAGCCCCTGAAAATGTGCAACAGAGCTGTTCCTGCAGGAGATGCCCCTTTGGAAAGTCCAACAGGCCAGAAATCTCCTCTAGGAATCAGGAATGCCTTCACTGCTGGCCCAAACCATGGCCCAAACCACCTTCCAGCCTGGCTGCCATTGCCCCTGGGCTTGCCAGAGCAGAGAATGGAGCCTGTGAGAGCCCAGGAATTTCTTCTGGGAGCCCAGGAATTTCTTCTGGGAGCCCAGGATGCTCCAGCACTGCTTCTGGTCTGTTTAATTGGGATTGTCATGGAATTGCACAAGCCTGTGATATTTGGGTTACAATCAAGCAAAACCCTTTTCATTTCAGGTCCTGGAAAACCTGTGTTCATTTTTAGGACCCTTCTCTTTTTGAGCAAAACTTCAGCAGCTGCATGTGCCAGTTTTATGCATCCCTGGGGCTGAGCAACTCTAATCCTCTGCAGTCAACAGTTCTGCCACAGCCCAGCAATCTTCACACTTTATATTTACTACCCATCAAGTCAGACAGTTTTTCTAGAATAACCCTTTGCCTGCCAATTGGAACATTCAACACTATATAGTATTTTTAATGGTGCCCAGAAACCAAGATCAGTGCTTGTTTTCAAAGAAACCTGTGTCACTGTTTTGTGTTTTCTGTAACCTGCATTGTTTTCTTTGAAAATACAACATAAACAAAAATGTGGTGCCAGAAACACAAGGGAAGATAGGTGCAACTAAGAAAACTCCACTTTCTGTGGGCTGAATCTGCTCCCACGAGCTTCTGTGAGAATCAGGAATAACTCTCAAGAAAACAGCAAAGCTGAATGTGTTGCAAATCAGGAAAAAAAAATCATCTGGAGCTGTCTATTATTCATTGTGCTTGTCTTTATCTTAGGGGGCCCATGAGATGTCACAGGCAGTAAAATCTCCTGTGCTGGTCACAGAGGATCACAGAATCCCAGACTGGTCTGGGTTGGGAGGGACCTTAAAGCCCCTCTCATTCCACCCCTGCCATGGGCAGGAGAACCTTCCACCATCCCAGCTTGTTCCAAGCTCTGTCCAACCTGGCCTTGGGCCCTTCCAGGGATCCAGGGGCAGCCACAGCTTCCCTGGGCACCCTCCTGCAAAGAGGAGAGACCTGAACGCTCAGTGATGCCAGTGCTGGAGACCCGAGCTGCCCTTGGAATCACAGAGTGGTTTGGGTGGGAAGGGACCTTTAAAGGTCACCAAGTCCAATCCCCAGCCAGGAGCACATTCCCTGCTCTGGGTGGACCTTAACTGGGGCACAGTCACTCAGAAATTGGCTTTGGTGACAGCTGGGTGGGGGACATCACCTGGAGGGCTTCGACAAACACCTGTCAAGCACTGTCATGCATTTGGGTGTGGAAGTGGGGCTGGCTCAGCCCTCCTGGCAGAGCTGCAGCCACAGGCAGTGGCAGCTTGGTGCCTGTCACTGTTTGCACAAGGAGAAAACCACACGAGAAGCCCATGGGACAGCCATAAATTGGAATTATTACCCCGGTTGCTCCTTTGTGCAACATAACAATAAACCCACTAAATTTTCCTAACAACAAACGCAAATCAGCGCTCGTTATCCTTCCCCTCCCAACTCCACTCCCACTCTCTCGGCAGAGCTGTTTTCCCCCAGATCCCACCGCTGATCTTCCCAGGGCTCAGCTTCCCAGCAGGCAGCACCAACGAGACCGAGACACCTCCTTCCCTTTCCCCAGCAGCGCCTGCATCCCCGCCACCCCCTGCTTGCACTCGCGGGGAAGATGGGGAGAGAGGCCGTGCACCTCCCCAGCCACCCTCCCGCAGCTGTAATTCCTCCCAGGAAACGGCTTGGATTGCCCCAAAATGCCTCTTGTTTAGAGGAAAACTCCGTTTTCTCCTGTCCCTCCGGTGTTAAGTCGCTGCTCTGGCGGATGGAGGCAGGAGGAGCATCGCTGCCCGCAGGGATGATGCAGGAGCTCTCCTCCCTGCACACGCTGGCACTCGTCCAGCAGGTAAAGGACAGAGCTAATGCTTTGCCAAAGCTCAGGCAGGAAGATCCGTGATGGATCCAAGCCCCACATTCAGGCAGGGAGCGCAGGGAATCCAGACTTTGGAATGCAAAGCCCGAGCAGCATCCTCTGCCTAAAGCGGGAAGCAGACGCGGCTTCCCAAAAAAACCCAACCGGAGCTCTGTGCCGGGATCGCGCTGTCCCTGCCGGCCACCTCGGAAATCCCACCGCATTTCCCACCCCAACACCCCAGAGAGAAGCGAAGGTGGAGTGTTTGGAAGGGAAAGCAGCAAAGCTCTGTGTAGGTAAGTGGTTTTTCTCGCGGGAAGCCGTTCCCGTGAGTGATGCTTCAGCAGAGCTGTGATTTTTGCAGCCGCTCCGGGGACTCGTCTGACGCTTCCCTGTGAAATCCCCCTCGTTCCCGCAGCATCACAGCGAATTCCAGCCCCAGCGGAGCCTCTGTGTCATCTTTTACAACAAAGCCCACCCCTCTCTGCTGTGATCAGTGCCAGCCTGCAAACCTTTGAACCTCAAGGCATTTTGATCCCGTTCAGCTGAAGTGAACCGAGCTGGGGAGATGAGGCTGAGGAAATTTAGTGGGTTTATTGTTATGTTACACAAAGGAGCAACTGGGGTAATAATTCCAACTTATGGCTGTCCCATGGGCTTCTTGTGTGGCTTTCTCCATCACGAGGCTGAGGCGAAACCCAGGGGATTTCAAAGCAGCCCCATCACCCAGCAATATGGGGGTTTGTCTCACCCTGGCAGCCACTTTTCTGGCATTTATACGGATGGATTTCCCCCTTCAACCCCAAACACTCTGTGAGTAAAGAGAGGAGCAAGGTTTTGCCTGGTGCCAGCTCTGTGCTACAAGAGGCCACTCTGGTCCATCGTGGCCCAGGGACCAGCTCTGCACTGGTGAAAAAATGCAACCACGCAGGGTTTTTCCTGCTGGAATGGGAAGGAAGGGGAGGAAATCCCAGCTGTGTGGCCTGCTCAGCACTGGCAACTCCCCCAGTGTAATGAGCTTATGAGCTCTGCAGCTCAGAGCTGGTGGTGAACTCGTACCTAGAGCAAAGCCATGGCCTCAAAGCCAGACTTAAAGCTGGTGGTGCTCAGGGCTCCATCCCCTGCTGAGCAAGATCATCTCCTTTATCCCCTCCCCAGGAGAGGCCGAGCAGCTCAGCCTTGACAGAGCCTAAGCTGGACTTCAGTAGCAATTCAAAGGGAAAAAACGCTTTTTCTTACCAAAGCCTGTTTTTCAGGCAGTTTCCCCGTGGTTATCTCACCACCTAAGGATTTTGTGATTGTTATCTCGGGGCTGTGGAGCGGGAGGGCAGGGCTGGAGCAGCAGTGGGTGAACAGAAGGGAAAGGGAGGGCTGGGTGTGTGGGATCTGAGCAGCTCCAAAGGGCTCCCCCAGCACAGTCCTGCTGCAGGCAGAGCCCTCTGCTTGGCCCCAGGGTGGAATTCACTCACCCCAATGCCCCTCAGAGAAAAACACTGGTGAAACAGGAAGATACATGAGCCCACGACATGATTTCCTCTCTGAGGGGCAGGAAATCATCAGTGAGCATGAACTCTGCCTGCCCTGGGCTTGGGGAGAGCAGCCAGGAGCACATGCAGGTGTGTGAGGGACAGCAGAGCCACAGCTCGTCCCTTCATCCCTGTCACCTGGGCCAGGGGAGGGGAAGACAGCTGGCCCCCTGGCTCCTGCTGGGAATTCACTTTTCCTTCTTTAAATAGAGATTAATTCAGTGCTCTGGGATGTGCTGAATAGCGGCGTGGGCTCCAAGTGGCTCCTGCTGTGGCCCCACTGAGCCCTGGCAGCCCCCCAGCCCCTCTCCCTGCAGAGCCTCCCACCCTCGGCTCAGGTGCTCAGAGGCAGCTGCTTTATCCACGGCTAATGACATTTATTTTCTCCTCAGTGCCTCGGGGAGGGCTCTTTCTCTCACCCTCCCTGCTGATGCGAATCCTGCTGCCCTATTATGTTGATCTGAGACTTTTTTTTTTGTTGTTGACGTGCTGCTGAGCTCCCCTGCATCCCCCATTTGTGCCCCCCAGCCTGCTCTTCCTTCAGCCATTCCCCAGGTTTGACCCCACCAGCAGTGAAGCAAAGAGCAAACCCCCTCACATTTTCAGCTTGGATCAGGTCTCTCACCTGGCTGGGACAGGCTGAGCCTTACTTTTGGGTTTTTGGTAAGTTCCCTCTAAAAGGGCCTTCAGAAAAGGCAATTACCACAGTGCCATTAAAGCTTTCCCCACTGCACAGCCAGCTAAGTCGCTGGGAGCTTTTTGAAATAACCTTTAAACAATAGATCCTGTCTTGTTTACAGAATGTTTCTGAACTCAACAGTAATGCATCCAGATGTCACCCCTGCCTACCGTAGGCCTAACTATTTCTGGAAACACACCAAAGGCAAATTGCTTGGATAATGTCAGATATGGTTGCAAAAAGAATATGACAAGTTTCCATCTCCTCGATAAAAAAGCTGTGGAGCACAGAGTTATTTCCCAGGGCAGCAGAGCCATGTGTACCTTCCACTCAGCCCCGTGTAGGAGCTGCATCCCTCCCTCCTTCAGCTCACGGGCAGGGGGACACTGGCACGTGTTTTCCAGCTTGCAGCTCAGGAAAACATCGGTGCTGCTGTCCAGAGGAGCTCAGCACACTCACAACATCCACGTCTGTGGCTGCAGGTGGCTTTTGTCCTGCGGGAGGGACGTGGGGGAGAAGCACTGGAGATGGTGAGCAGGGCCTGAGCTGCCCTGGTGATGCCCAGCTCTGCTGCTGGGAGTGGAGTTAAATTTTAAATGTCAGCTCCGAGCCATCACAGGGGATGGTTCAATGAGCAGGGGAAACTCTGTCTGAAGTGAGAGGCTGACAGAACTCACCAGCCCCTGGCTCATGTCCTGTCTGCACTCCTGTCCTGCCAAGGGGAGCTCACGCTGAGGGAGGTGCTGGACCCAACATTGTCCCTGCTGGAGCTCAGCTCCAGAGAGAAATCTGTATTCTTGGACACATAGGATGGGGTAAAATCATCATCGTGGTGGTTCTGCCCTAAATCAAGTCCTGTCCCTCCTCAGTGATGCCTCTGACACCTTGAGAATCACATCACATCACATCACATCACATCACATCACATCTCCTGGTCCTCCTGCTGCTGCTGCCCTGACCTGCTATTAATGGGTCAAGACTGATATTAACCTTTCCAGGGACAAAGAGGTCCAGGGATATTTCAAAGCATTATTCTGACCTTTAATTTTGTTCCCCAACCTTTCCAGCTGCCCTCTGCTCAGGGCTGCTCTAGCAGGTTCCTGAGGTCCTAGCCCTGTCTGGGCTGCTGCTGGCTGTGAGCTGGATGTGGCTGAAAGATCTGGAGAGGGTCAGAGTTCACCACCCACCTATCTGTCACCCCTCTGCCCATCTGCACTGCTGGAATAAAGGCTGTTTGCTCAGGCAAAGGGGGAACCAATCCTACCATAAGAGATTACAAGGAGAGAAGGAGATAACACCCAACCTGTGAGAAAATGCAATTTAAATGGGGAATGAGCTGCAAGTTCAACCCCAACAGCTGCCACCTCTGCTCCATCCTTCCCTGCACCTCTTCAGTGGCACAAGCTGCATCACCAGCCGTGCCTGCAGGAGCCCTGCCAGCCTGCAGCACCTTTTTCCTGGCCATGTCCTTCTCCATATCCATGACAACACCACAGGCAGGTACAGGAGCAGGAGTGACAAGGGACCCAGCCACCCCTGCTTCTTCCACCAGCACTGCACAGCCAGAGGGAAAATCTGACTCAGGCAAATCCCTGGAGCTTGGCCAGCTGCAAAACCCCTCCTTGCCCCACGTGCTGGGCACTGAGGACACATCCTGACATCCCAAAGGTCGGTGGCACAGACTCTGCCAGGCTGTGGGGATGCAGCCAAGCTCTCTGGGCTGCACATAAATGCCTGAGGGAACTGAGCACCTTTATCACTTTGAATCTGGCACCCAGCAAAACTTTTAAAGACCCTAAAGAGGTGCTGAGGAATGCTCAGATTGGGAAACATTTGGAAAGGCTTGGGTCAATCAACCACAGGCAGCGAGTCTGTCCCTTACCCACTGCTGAACATGTTCCCCTCAGAGAGAAAAGTCAAAGCTTGACTCTTTTGTCACCTCCACGAGGATTTAGGGACTGCCAGAGATTCAGTGGGAAAGGGTCAGGAGATGTGACAGCCAGACCCTCTGCCAGGCTTTGCTGGAAACCGGCGAGGACACCAGCAGGAGCCACAGCACTGGTGATGTTCTGCCACTTGCTGTGGCCAGGTGGGCACAGGTATTTCAGAGCTGCCTGTGTTTGTCATCTGTGCCCACTGGCAATAACCCAGAAAGGAACAAATGCTGCTTCCTTCCTTCCCCTCAAACCCCCACATCCTTTCTGAAGGAGAACCAGTGTACTGCGGGGTGATAAATCAACATCAGTAGCTTTGCAGGGGATTTGGTTGAAGTTCTTTATCTCTCCTGAGCACCAGCACCATTTCTCAAGAGGTCCTGTCATCACTCTGCGCAGAAATCCTGACATGCAGAGGAAGGAGGTTACACTTCTAATTACAGTTGCAGAATCTTTAAGGTGTTTAAAATCTCTTTTCACCAACTGACAGCCCCTAATGCACCTTTCTGCTCGTTTCAGGCAAGAAGAAAACCAACCACAGAGACTGCAAACAACCTCCAGTTTTTCACAAGCCATTGCAGTGGGGCAGCAGCCTCAGCTCAGGTGTGGGATACTTCAGGCACTCACTTCATGCACAATTCATGTCAACTCCTTTCCCTCACAGCACTATAATTTAGATGCTTCCTCAGCGAAAACAAGATGTGATGACTAAAAACCCCATCCCACTGGGTACTTTTGCTCAAATGAAGTCACCCAGGAGCACCATCTGCACTCGAAAAATCGGGCTAACCCGCCAGGTTCCCAAAAATGACAGCCATACATCATGACAGACTGAAGTGCAGAGTTTTCCCTTCTAGGTTTTATGCTGATTTCGCTGCTCGTTTCAGGCTGGAAGACAATCTGTTGAACCTCAAAGTGCCGTCTTCTCTTACCTCGAATTTATTCTGCCAGAGAACTGTCTACCTTAATGAGTATGAGCACACCCCCACTCCCTCCCAAGTTTGGTGATCTGTTATGTCAAATATAAATAATCCTGTCTGAAAGCGGTCGATATGGGGAAATGAAAAGCCATTTTCCCTTGGGGGATTTCTCTCTCCCTCCCACAGCCCCCCCTGAGCCCTCAGGCTACCTTTAATGTGCTGAACAGCATCCATGTGGCTCTGAGAGCACAGAGCTCCATGGCTGCTGGATGCAGAGTGACAAAAACAACCCACAGGTGACTGTGCCAGCCCTGGATCCCTCTCCTCACCACTGCTGGGCCGAGTGTGAGCTAACGGGATGGCTTCCTACCTAAGCCAGCACTGGGGTGTCCTGCAAACTCGTTGGGATGGAGAGGGGCATTCTGAGGTCCTTTGGGGCCAGCACGTGAGATGGGAACGAAGTGAACCACATGGCTCCAGGTGAGCTGGCCAGACAATGAAAGGAGGCCGGCTCCAGTCCCACACCGAGTGTGCAAAGGGGACCGAGGCGTCCCTGGGGCAGAGAAGGACACGACCTGCACACCCAGGAAAGCCATGGGATGGGGGCAGCTTGCCCACTCCATCCCTGAAAGGAGCTTTCATGACATCCCCGGTAGGCTTTGGAGCTGAAGATGCTGTAGGGTGAGGGATAACCGAGCCTGGAGCACCCCAGTGTTTCCATGCGGGGCTGAGGCGGCGGGACTTGCCCGGTCCCCCCGGGCCGGCTCTGGGGGAGCGGCTGCCGTGTCCCCGCTCACCTCTCCCCCTCCGCATCCCTCCCCAGCCGGGGCTACCCCGTGCCCTATCCCGAGCCTGCCGCCCTCCTTGCGGGCATCCCCGGCATGCGGGGCTCGCTGCCGGCTCCCGGAGCACCGATCATCCCAGGCACTTTCGGATGCACCGGGAAGCGGGCGGCGGGGGCGGCGGCGAAGCAAACAGGGAAAAAACACCGCGAGCGACCCCAGCGCTGGGAGAGACGGCGAGAAGGGGCCCGGCAGAGGCGGGGGGGTCCCGCGGAGCCCCCGCACCGGTGCCTTCTCCCGCTCCGCTTACCTTCACACGGGGGAATGGGGCCGGCTCGCTCAGGTGAGGACCGCGTCTCCCGAAGTCTCCCTCTCGGAGCGCATCAATACCAAAATAAACGTTTTTTCAAAATAATCTTAAAAATAGAATAACGATTTAAAAAATTATTAAAAATAAGCGTCAGGAAGGAGGCAGAGGAGGCGGGCGGCAGCGGCGGGCGCGGAGCAGGCAGCCGGCAGCAGCCACCCCTGTCGGCACATGGCCGGGCCGGCGGCTCTGCGGGGGCCGCTCCCGCCTCCCCGCCCCGCTCCAGCGCCGCGGGGCCGCCAATGACGGGCCGGGAGCGGGGCCGAGCCGAGCCCCGCACGGCCCCGCACGGCCCCGCACGGCCCCGCACGGCCCCGCACGGGCAGCGCCGCGCCCGCCGCCCCCGCCCGCAGCGCGGGCTGCGGGGCCGCTACCCCTCCCGGTTCGGGGTGCGGGATGCTCTCCCTTCCCGGCCCGGGCTGCGGGGCAGCTCCCCATTCCCTGTTCGGGGTGCGGGATGCTCTCCCTTCCCGGCCCGGGGTGCGGGATCGCTTCCCCTTCCCGGCCCGGGGTGCGGGATGCTCTCCCTTCCCAGCCCGGGGTGCGGGATCGCTTCCCCTTCCCGGCCCGGGGTGCGGGATGCTCTCCCTTCCCAGCCCGGGGTGCGGGATCGCTTCCCCTTCCCGGTTCGGGGTGCGGGATCGCTTCCCCTTCCCGGCCCGGGCTGCGGGGCAGCTCCCCATTCCCTGTTCGGGGTGCGGAATGCTCTCCCTTCCCAGCCCGGGGTGCGGGGCAGCTCCCCATTCCCTGTTCGGGGTGCGGGATGCTCTCCCTTCCCAGCCCGGGGTGCGGGATTGCTTCCCCTTCCCGGTCTGGGGTGCGGGACCGCTCCCCGCTCCCGGCCCGGGGTCAGGGTCCCGGTCCCGGCATGCGGGGATGCGCTGGGTTGTCCAGGAGGGGCAGAGCGGCGCTGGGAGATGGGGGATTCCCCCCAGAGCTGGGTTAGCCCCAGAGACAGGGGTCATCCTTCTACAGACCCGGGCTACCCCCCTACAGAGCTGGGTCACCCCCTCTATCACCCAACCACCCACCTGCAGAGTGGGGTCACCCCCTCTGTACCTGAATCACCTCCAACAGAGTGAGGCCACCCCCTTTGTACCTGAATCACCCCCCAACAGAGTGAGGTCACCCATCTATACCTGAATTACCCTCCAACAGAGTGAGGTCACCCCGTCTACACCTGAATCACCCCCCAACAGAGTGAGGTCACCCCATCTATACCTGAATCACCCCCCAACAGAGTGAGGTCACCCATCTATACCTGAATCACCCCCCAACAGAGTGAGGTCACCCCCTCTGTACCTGAATCACCCCCAACATAGTGAGGTCACCCGTCTCTATCTGAATGACCCCCTTACAGAGCCGTGTCACCCACCACGGGACCAGGGGATGCTGGTTTGGACTAGAGATCTTCACCCCCAGCGCTGGCTCAGGAAAAGGATCCCCCTCCCCAGCCCCAGGGCAGGGACAGAGCCAGGGCAAACCCTGCAGCACTCCCTGTTTGACCCCACACGGCCCCCCGGGCATTCCATAGGTGATGTGAGTTTGTTCCCTGCTCTGTTTTTCAGGAGCTGTGCGGGGCTTTCAGCTGGTTTTGGTTTCATGAACAAAATAGGGAATGTCTCTCCTCTTCCCAAATCCATGCCTAGAGCCCTCATCCACAGCTTTTTCCCAAAGTGGTGATTTTCAGCTGCGGTGATTCACAGGATTTCCTTAATGCTGCGGTAGTGATGGCTCTTCAGAGCTGGTAAAAGCAAAATTTGGGGCAAAACCTGAATCCTAGAGAGGCATTACCCCTCTAGCCGGGGGGCAACCTGCAGGAGCATCACCACAGGAGACGTGGAGGTTGTCCCCAACCCCAAGCTGGTGTGACAGGGGACACAGACTGCCCCAGCTCTCCCTGAGCTCTGAGTCCCTGGTCCCTGCAGAGCTTCCCTGGGCACAAAGGATGCTCAGTGTGGCTCAGGAGGCTCTGCCACCATCCTTGGCTCTTGCCACCCAAGCTGTCAAACTCCTGGTGCAGCAGGGACCCTTCTGCAGGCCTTGGATTGTCTCTGTCCATCGGGATGTGTGACTTCTGTCCTGCTGCATTCATTTCCCTGGCAGTGAAACTCACTCCCAAGAATTAACTTAATTTTTCTCATCAGCAGTTCCAGCCCATTGATACTTTTTCTATCCCTCTCAACTGATGAGAATAATCAGTGTTTTTATAGCACATCTGCTCTTTTTGAGATGGTATCGCTCGTAGCACTCCTTTAATCTATACAGAGGGAAACAGTTGTATTTAATTAATTGCTCCCCAAATAAACTGATCACCTCCAGCAATTCCAGTGCACTTTACATGCAGTTCAAAAGCCTGTGCAGACATCTGAAAGGAAAAGCACTCACTGTGATGACAAGAAATGAAGGTGAAGGGAAAAAAACACAGTTTGTCTTAAAAGAATCTACTTAAGACTATTATTATTTAATTATTCTATCAAATCACTTAATACTGAACTGTGTTGTGGTTGCTGTTGAGTTTTTCTTCAAGGTTACTTGAACCACGTGCAGAAGATGTTGAAGGGCTGTGCTTTAAAAAAAAAAAACCCAACCAATTTTAGCTCTTTATTACTTGTGCAGGTCAAACGTCATCATCTGGCAATTTGTCACTGCATCCTTGCTCAGAAATATGAACGATGGAGGTTCTCTGCTTGGCCCATTCATTTTGGTTTCGATGCCTGGCCTCAGGTACTGCAATAAACATCCTCCTTGCTTCCCAGGGAGATGTCAAAACAATTCTCACGGAGCTGAGCCCAGGAATTAGAAGCAAGAAAAAGCAATGTTATAACAAGGACTTAGCAAATGCTTGGGCAGCCTTGAGAGAGCACAGAGCTTATTTTTTGGACTTTAACATGAGGGTTGCTCACCCTAAGAACAAGTCTGGGAAATCAGAATTCTGTGAAGGAGAAAAATGTTTTTATAATGTATTTCTGTATTGCACTGATGTACAAGACCTCCATGGTGAGCACGGTCTGGCCGTGCCAGGGGCTGTACAAACAGGGATTCCCCAGAGTTTGCAACAGAAATTTTTACAGAAGGGAAGTGCTAATTAGCATCCACAGTTTGGGAGCCAGTTGATAGCCTCGAGACCTGGCAGCTGGCCAGCCACAACTTTTCATCAACCCCAACATTTGGGAAGTGTCCTGTGCCTGCCAAGTCTGTGGGATAAACAGACCCAGCAGCAGCCAGGAGCAAAATCATCTGTGGGTTTGAAGTGCAGTGCTCAGGTTGTGCTCACCTGCTTCCCTCCACCACCACCTGTGGGTCATTCTCAGTGCCAATTCTTTGGTGATTTTGTGCCCTCCCACTGCTGCAACCCCAAATTCTTGATTTTCTCCTTCGACTCAGAACTTGGCATCAAACTGCCCAGGAATGTTTTATTATCTTCTATGATCTTCCCATCACTTAGCATCCAAGGCTGCTCTCTAGGGTTTTTTTTGCCCCACTTCCAGCTTGCTCCATCCCCAGGGCAGGTTCCTCTTTGGTTTTCCCAACTCTGGAGGAAACTTCCACTGAGAGTGATCTGTGAGCACAACCCACAACCAAACCTGGGCACTGCTGGGAGCACTGGGCTGCTGGAACACTGCCCAGCTCCCTGTGTGTTTTCCCAGTGGAACACACCAGCCTGGAGGATGCTGGTGATGTTTTTATCCTCAAAATTCCTTTGGCAACTGCAGTTTGGTGGATGTGACACACATCAAGCACGTGGCCTTCCAGAGATGCAAGAAAATACACACTCACCTGAAATACAGCAGCAAAAGGGCTCTTAATATTGCTAAAGAATCCCACTGCTCGTGCAGGGCTGTGTTCCAAGAGGAAAACACAGATTAGGGCTCTCTGATCCAACTCTGCACGTGGCAGACCCCAGGAGTGGGTTTGGGTACAGTGACAGCACAACATTGGCATCACCTGCCAAATTCCCTCCTTTCCCATTCCTAAGGACAGAGCCTTTTCCTCAGCTTCTCTCTGGCATTTGTTTTTGCCTGAAGCTCCCTGGCAGTAAGAGGACCCCGCGTGTGCAGCTTTGCAGGAGGAGGCTGCAGCTGGACGCTCTGAGGCTCAGCTCACAGTGCCAGCCACCCTCTGCTCCTCATGGAGGGAACCAGGCGCTTTTCTCTGCCTCTTCCCCACCATTATGGAGGCTCCTTTTCCTGCACTTTCTCTGAGCTGATCCCAAATATTCATGGCAGCAGCCTGAAAAGTCCCCAGTGCCTCCTTCTCCTCCTGTCTCTGCATCACTTCAGTCACCTTCACTGGGTTTAATTGCAGAATTTTATATTGCTGAGAGCAGCAGCGATTCCCAGCTTTGTGCTCTGCCACAGCCACTTCTCTGCCCCTGCTTTAGCCCCCCACAATGTCAGAACCACCTGGCTTTTAAAACAGCCCCAACAACTGCCCCAAACTGGGATGTTGCTTGGTGTCCCCCTTGCCTCCAGTGCCATGCTGAAGGTGCATCTGCCACGTGTCACTCTGAGAAGTGTCTGCCCATGAAGGTGACAACCTCAGGGTGCCAAAAGATGAATCTGACTAACCTTAATTAATCCTTCCATGGGGGATTAATCCTTCCATGAGTATCTGGGCAAGGTTGGGAAAACAGCAGAGCCTTTTGTCCCAGCCTTGGAAATCCAAGGATTCCTGGGAACACCTTCCCCTTCAAGCTTCTTAAGCTTGTCAAGAGGTTTGTAGGGCAAGCCCTTCCTGTACAGAAGCCACGTCAAGTTTTCCAAAGGAAATCTCATTTATCCACAATTTCTACTTTTTATTAGTCCTTCTGCTAAGCTGTCCACCACAAACCTCAAGCAGCAGGGCCTGCAGCCTTTGCCATCCAACACTCCAGCCCTTTTCTAAGCTGATGAAGCTGCATCTCCAAATTCCTCGGGCTCTCTTGGCCCCGTGTCCTCTCCTGGATGTGCTCCTCTCCATGCTGCTCCAGCCTGCTGTGGGATCCTCAGGAAGCAGCTCGGTGCCAGAAAATGAGGGCCAGAGGAAGAGCAAGAAGAAAGGTTGGCACTGAAGAGCAGAGCCCCGTGAAGGAGGGCTCAGCACCAACCCAGCCCCTGGAAAATCACATGGCAGGCAGCCCTGGAGCTGTGCCCACAGAACATTCCAGCTCCTTTTGCTGTTGTTTCCAACCAAAGTGGGGAAGAATTCTCCCCTGCCATTGCAGAGGTGGGAGAGAACTCCTCAGGGAAAATACAACTGGTCTTGTGGAATCAGGGAGGGCTGGAAATGGAGGAGTGCAGTGCAGGGTTTTGTGTGTCTGAAGAGGGAAAAACGGGATTTGGTGTGGTTTTTAAATGATCAAACAGATCTTTCCTTGTGGAATTTGGGATTCTCCACCACAGGTCAGGTGATGAAGCTTGGAAAGGTGTTGGCTTGGATTCACAGGGGGAGAGAGAGGAGAGAAAACAACTGGATGGATGGATGGATGGATGGATGATGGATGGATGGATGGATGGATGGATGGATGATGGATTCTCATTCCATGGTGGAAGGCATCTGGAAGGCCAGGAACGAGCTGACACAGCCACGGGCTGGGAATGTCACCACAGGTGAACATGGATGGTGGGAAAAAGGAGGCGCTGGTGGATACTGGGAGCTTGGGGTTGTGCCTGCTGGGGGCAGAGTCCTCACCACTGGGAGGACTGGGCCGAGCTTCCCATGCCTCTCCTGCAGAGCGCGGCTGGAGCAGAGTTGATCCTGCCTGGAGCATCTTTTGCAGGGACACGTGAATCTGTGTTCCAAAGCGTGGAGATGGTTATTGCAAAGCCACTTTATTTCTGGTGTTGTTATTGGCAGGGGAGTGGGAGTGCAATACAATTTTAGCCACCCTGATGTCTCTGTGTCCCTTACATCCCACCTCCATTCTAGAGCAGCTTTTTCCTCACATTACACGATCCTTTCGACTGTACAAAAGGGACTTTTTGCACCTGAAATGCTAAAAAATGAGCTGGTCCTTCAGAGCAGGGTCAGGAGTGGGCAGTCCTGGGAGAGTTGGTGCCTCTGTGTCCCCACCACCATCACCAGCCCTGGTCCCAGCAGGAAGCAGGATTTCCTTGTATATGGCAGGAGCAGGGGATGCCCAGGATTTGTGAGGCTCAGTGAGGATGGACTTGCTCATGGAGAAGGATGCCACTCACACCAGGAGCTGCAGGAGCCCTCAGGCACGAGCAGAGCAGGACCAGCCCAGCCAGCAGCACCTTTTTGTTCATTTAAAAACATCCCACTGAAGATCAAGGTGACTCTCCAGAGCTCCCGAGTCAGAGACCACCCCTCAGCTAAACTCTACTTCCCAAAATTCACCCAAACCTCTCCCACCTCCCACTGGCACTATCCCCTGGATCACACAACGCTTTATAAACACACCCAAAGAACACTTTTGTCTCTTCCTGTCCTTTTTGGATATTTTGGGTATTTGTGGCAATCTCTCCTGTTTATATAACAAAGCCACAGCCCAGTGTTTGTGACACCATATCCATGGAAACCCTAATATAGCATGCACAGGCGAGGAGATCTCATTAGGTGCCTCAGCTGCGGCAGCACTGGGGAGGGAATTTCTCTGGGATGCTCTGCTCACCCAGCCTGGAGCACCTGGCAGGGCAGGACCACCTCCCAAAGAGCACATAGGGCTTTCCTCTGGGTAATTCTGGCCTTCCTCCTGCTGTCCCACCACCAGCTCACCGTGGCTTAGCCAGACACCCACCTTTGGCCCTGCAGATCTGTGGGTGCACAGCTGGAGCAGGAGGAGAGGCAGAAGGGATGGAGCTTCTCAGTCAGGGCAGTGCTGTCCTCACCTTCAGAAACTGAGCTGTAAAGAACTTCTCAGGTCCAGCTTTGTCCCTAATTTGGGGTGAGTGGCTCTGTGGGGAGGTCTGGGGCTGGTTCTCCTTTGGATGTGATCCTCATGGGGAGTGAGGCAAAAGTTTTCTTCCACAGCACAAAACAAAGAAAATCTGTTCCTGAGGAAGGCAAAACAGGCTGGGAGAAAGCAAGAAACTGGAACAAGCAGAGGCTTGGACTGGGGGATGCTACAGCATTTGGGCTGTAAGGCACAAACTCAGGGCAAGGAGGAAGGAAAGGCCATTCCCACCCATCCCTGCTGGATCAGTCACCTCCAAGTGTCCATGGCCATTCCCACCCATCCCTGCTGGATCAGTCACCTCCAAGGGTCCTGTCCAGGCTGGCACGTGGCACATCTGTGAGTTAAAACAGCCCAGGCTGCTGTCACACGTGGAAGTTCCCTGCAAAACCTCACAGCTCGCTGTGGCCCGGGTGACACAGGGACACTAAAGCTACTTTAGAGAGGGCAGACACTCACCTGTACCCCTGCTGGGCAATTGAAACTCAGATTGGCAGCCCCAGTGCCCTCCTGGTGCATAAAAAATGTCAATGAGCAGCCTGCAGATCCCTTCTAATTCATTAGGGGAACAGGGCTGGGCAAAGGGATCCTTTGGGAAGGATGATAAACAATCCTCCCCACCTTGGGGCGTGGTGGAACAGATCCTGTGAGTCGTGGGGCTGCTCCAGGGCCCTGATCTGCTGGCTGAGGGATGCATTTGCCCAGGGGAATGGCCCACGTTGACCCCTGCAGGGTCACCAAAAGGTGAGCATCCCTCTGTGTGCCAGCCCAGCTCTCCCCTGCTCACACACGGCTCCAGCCCGAGTCAGACACTGCCAAACCTCATCAGCACCCGGGCAAATTCGATCCTGGGGCTGGATATCCTGTGGATAGCAGAGCCCCCGGGGCACGGGAGCAGACAGAAATCTTCCCCCCTCCCCTCCCCTCCCTGCCCTTGCCCAAATTGAATTTCCATTTCTGTTAGCAGGCAATGGATTATAGCTCGGAGGGCTGCTGCCTGCTTCAGCCCCTAATTCGGAGCATCAATTGCGTTTAAACTCCGCACCTGTAGGGCAGCCTTTGTTCCAGGCGGGCAGCCCCCGCTGCTCCCCGCTCCCTGCCCGGCTCCCAGGGCTCAGGAAGCCACCAGCTTTGTGTGGAGATGGAAAACCACGGCATTTTGTCACCAGGAGGGTTTGGCTGAGCTCAGCAACAGCCGGTGCTGTGGGGCATTCAGCATCCAGCCCAAACCAGCCCTGCCCTGGGGGTCTCAGCCCGCTCCAGGTGTTCCTGGGCATCTTTTCTGCTTTTCTGCCTGCAGAGGGGCACGGAAAGTCCCATCTCCAGTCCTGCCGGCATTCCCTTCCTCAGGAGCTCCCACAGGGGCACGAAGCAGCTGCTTTGCCCTGGAGGAAAGGGCAAAACCCAGGGCTGCCACGCCACAGCCCTCTCGTGGGATGCTGCTCCTGAATGGTCCGAGTTTCCAAGTCAGGAAACTGCGAAAACCTTTCTACATCTCCTTGGAGTCTTAAAATAAACACCCCGGCAATGAGTGGAAAGCTGGATCCTCACTCCTTGCCTGGATTTATGAGCCACGACTCCAGAGAAACTGAAGGGGAGGAGAGAGAGACATGTACATAATCTTTTTTCTCTCTCTCTTCAAATAAATTCCCAGCGCTTATCTGCAAAGTTCAGCTGTTTTCAAGCTGACCTGCCCGTGTTCTGCTGTTCCACTGCAAATTCCTCCTGTACAGGAGAGCTCAGGAGCTCCACTTGCACACGCCAGCAACCTGGGCTTTCGTCTCTGATAGAGGGAGGCAGAAGTTGTTAGCTGAGGACCACTCCTGCCCCCGGTGAGGATCACTTTGCCTTCCTGCCGTGCTTGGCAGCTCAGCCTCTTCTCTTTACAATGAGGAAACGAAGCCAAGAGAGGAGGACATGTGGGTGAATTTGCTTGGAGGAGATCAGGGATAAGGAAGGACACAGATCTGTTCCATGGGGCTTTTGTAAGGCTGCCAGACTCGTGTCATGCTGGAGCAGCAGGGCTGGGGGATGAGGGACATCATCTGATGCCTTCAGTGTGGCCAGGAATGAGCCCAGGAGCCTCAGGGAAAGGGGAAAATGCTGCATCCTCCTTCAGGAAGGTGAAGAGAGCTGTGGACGGGGTGAGGTGCAGATCCAGGAGCAGCTCCATGAACAGAACCCCGGAGATGCCATGCTGGGAGCATTCCCAGGCAGCTCCAGCCACCTCCTGCTATCCAGACGTGCTTTTGAGGCTTTTAAGCAGCAGTGGGAGGGCTGGTGTGGGACTGGGCTGTGCACTGGAGTCTCTGGGGGAGGGATGGGGCTGAGGGAGCTCCTCTGGCAGAAATCAGCTCTCCATCCATCCCTGTGCCTTGGCCTTTTGCCTGGTGGTGATAGTAAAAGGGTTTTAAAATCATGGGCATTTAGGCTTAAAAGGAAAATTAAGCTTAGTAGGTCCTGAAAAGAAAAAAAAATACCCGGGGTACATGAAGACCTTGTACCTTGCTAGAACTGCACCTGTGTAGCTAGTACATGATAACTGATATTGTTAGATGTGATGATTGTTTAGGAATTAAATATAATTACTGTTTAATCATAAGAATAATAATGAGAAACTGTGGTCAGGGGCCTAAGAAAGATCATGAGAAACTCATGTCAATGAAGACAATATAACAATATAAATTTAATAATTAATATGTGAGTTATATAAGGATAGAATATAAAATACGTTCAGCTCGAAAGCCGTGTCGGAGTCAGATTTGGGTCTGCACCCCTGATTCCCAGAGCTCTCAATAAAATCACCTGCAGATAATCATATTCTGTGATTCTGTGTGCTCCTGACCGCTGACACTGGGGCTGAACGAGAGAGCAAACCCTGCGAGCAGCAGGTCACCGGCAAGGAGAGAGATCAATTGACGCATCCCTGAGTAATGGTGGTGTCTTAGGACAGCAAAAGCTCCTCGGGTTTAAGGTGGAGATGCTGCCATTGATGACTCATGGAAACGCCGAGCTGAATCCATTTCCTCTCTTGCACAGGGCTGGGGGAGGCGGGTGTGCCCCCGGGACATTGCTGCAAGGACCAGGAGAGAAAGCTGAGCACGGAGGGGACCCGAGGTGGCATTAATAAACAACAATAAACAGGCTAAACCATCCTCTGTGCATGTGTATGCACATCAAAGAGCTCCAGGCAGTTCGTTATAATTCCAATTAACGTGGGGAAGTTAATAACTGAAAGAGAATCCATCAGATTTTAAACAAATGGGAAGCGGGACGGGGGGTGGGGGAGACTAAAGGTGTCTTTAAACTGGAACCAAGGTCTCAGCTGCTACAAAGAAATAATAAATATTGAATATATCCAATGGTCTAGGCAGGTGGGGGCTTCAATGGGTACAAAGCAGGGTGGGAGAGGAGCTGGGCTTTGCTGAGTTTGAAATGGCCAGAATTAAATCCCACAAAGGCCAAAAACGAGAGGAGAGGGGAGAGGAGACATCTCTTTTATTGCTTTTTTTGAGGAAATCAGCATTTTCTCTGGCATTGAGCTTTGCAGGGAAAATATTTCAAACCCTGTCAGTATTACTTAATGCCTGGGAGCTCAGGCAAGGCTCAGGGTCCTTTGCTCTCATGTCTGGCCACCTTTGGGGTGATCCCAGGCTCGGTTACGTGGATACCCGGGACAAAGGCACCACCAGCAGTGCAGAGCATGTCCACCAGGGCTCAGCCTGAGAGCAAACAGCCCTTCCCAGCCACTAAAGAAGATTTAAGAGCCAATCGCATCAGCCCAGTCAAACCCAATTGCTATTGATAATGTCCATGTGCAATTAGAGCCAATTAAGGGCAGACAGCAGATGACAAGTGTTTGGCCAGGAGCTGACGGGGGGTCAATACACCAGCCCAATTTCCCAACAAGTAAATGCAATTAAAGAGTGTCGCTTACCCGGCTTGCCCAGGAGGGCCAGCACATAAATGGGCACGGCCAGGTGCCGGGTGCCATCCTGGCAGGATGCAGAGCTCCAGGAGAAAGCCCTGCTCCTGCCCCAGCCTCAAGCTGCGGGAGGTGGCATCCATGTACTTCACCATGGTGGCAGCGTTCCTGGTCATCCTGGTGGTGGCCCTGCAGGGCTCGGCGCCCCGCCAGAGCGATTTCCCCTACAAGGTGCCCCTGGATCCCCAGGGGCTGCTGGAGCTCTCGTGGAACGTCAGCTACCCCGAGCAAGCCGTGCATTTCCAGCTCCTCGTCCGGGAGCTGCAGTTTGGGCTCCTCTTCGGGATGTCGGACAGGGGCGAGTTTGAGAACGCGGACCTGGCCGTGCTCTGGAGCGACGGGCACAACTCCTACTTTGGGGTGAGTCACCTGTCACATTGCATGGATGTTTTTGGGGTTCCCTCCCCGTGAATGCAGCTCTCCGAGTGCTGGTGGTTTGCCCCACCACTCAGGGTGCAGAAGGTCTTGGTGGTTTCTACCCCACCAAGATGCACACGGTGGGTTTGGCGTTTGGGGATTAACCCAAAAAAAAAAAAGAAAAGAATAACCACAGCAGCACATCAGCAAGGCTTGAGGGAGCCAGGAGCTGGGTGTCTCTGCTGTGTTTAGCTGCAAAGACACACACACACACAGAGGATGCATCAACATCCTGCTTCACTCGTCGGCTGCTGCCACCACATTAAAAATTAACCACATCTCCCATTAATGGCTCTGAGACAGGGCAGAAGTCACCAGGCAGAGGGGCTGCTCCTGCCAGCAGGAAGAACCCGGCTGAGAGTTGCATCCAGAGGGATCAACGGGATAACAGGGCAGCCTGGGGTGCTGTCAGAAATTAAAGGTGCAAATGTATTTGGGAAAACTGATTTCCAGCTGTGTTGTTTGCTGTTGCTGCTGCAAACTCCGTCCTTCCTGCCACTGTCTGTTTGGTGGGTTCCTGTCTGGGTGCTTTTCCCAGCCCTGGGCTCTCCAGCCCTATGCCCCAGCCCACCACATCAGGCTGATTGTGATTGTGCTTGCCTGCAGAAACCAATTCCCATTTTTGCCCGTGTGACGCTTTCCAGTAAGTTAAATTTTACCTCTCTGCTTACTTCAAATTAACCATAAAACACATTCTTTCGCAATCAGCCGCAATGTGATCCGCAGTGTAATGAAAGCATGAAAAGAAGGGTTTATTATCTGCGCTGTTTTCCTGCTAATTACCAGCCTTTCAGGGGCTGTGGTGGGCCAAATGCTCCAGGATTTCACAGCATCACGTTAAGAAAACATAAAGGAACATTTCTAATCTGCCTTCCTGCGCTCACCCAAAGACAAACAGAAACACGCGGCAGCGCTCGGGTTTTTTCTTTCACTCGGTGCTGAGCAGCATCCTGCAAGGATCTCTATAAATCTCTCCAGCCCTGCTTTTCTCTCTCCCAGCAGCTTTTCCTCTGCATAAGTGTGTCGGCTGTTAAAAAGATCCACATTTGTTCAGCCCCCCATGTACTATGAGATTAACTTGCGCTCCTTATTCCTACGGAAACAAATGTCATGAGAGCTCCATGGAGCTGATTTCCCTCTCCCCCTCTAAGGACAATATGTTCTGGAAATATGACTCTATAGCTCTGGCTGAAATGATGCCAAGTTGCTTTATCCTTTTTCTTCTGGTTTTTCCTCCCAAGATAAGTGCCACTTGTGTGCGTACAGCCAGCCACTTCCTGGGTGTCTTTTCTGAGTAAACAGGAGACCCATGGGAGAAACAAAAGATCAGAGAAACAACCCTGATCAAATTCAAATTATCGCAGGATTTTATACTCCAAACCTTCAAACCCTGAGGCACAGGAATACCCCGCTGCTTTGCTTCTTGGGGTGGCTTTGTCACCATCCTTTTTGTCACCAGTTTTTGGGAGGCCATGCTGGGCTGCCAGAACAATCTGACCACAAAAAAATTAAGGATTTTGCACAAGGGCAGCAATTTCTAGGGCTGACATTACAGCCCAGCAAGGGTCTGATCTTAAATTGAGGGAGGCTGGTTTGTGCCAAGAATTTTGGAGAGCCCAGCACCCCCTTCCACAGTGTCCCCCCAAGACAAACACACCCAAAATACAGCACAGACCAACCCAACACCTTCACATGTCCCTGGGGCTTTCCTCCCTCCCTTCCCAACCTTTCCCCACTCACATCTCAGCTTGTAAAGGTCTCTCTGCAGACTGTTAGTGCTGGGTCAGGTGTTTCCCAGGGCTGTGTGAGCGCCAGGGATTCTGCAGCAGAGGCCATTCCAGCATGGATCTGTCCAGGGATGCTGGAGGTGGGCATGAAGCGAAGCACAGGCATCCTGCAGCTCTGGGATGCTGAGGGTGCACAGAAGGAGTGTAGGAATCCAGGGCTTCCCTCTGGCTGCCCTGGCAGGGGTCAGGAACCCCCCTGGACAGAGCCCCCAGAGACACTGTTTGTGATCTCTGGCCATGGAAAAGAGTTTTCAATCTTACAGCATGAATTACCAGCTCTGAGTGTTTGATAGAAGTAATAATTAAGTGTGGCACAGGTGCAAAAGTAAAATTTTAGGATTCTAGATAAGGGGTCCAAAGGGGACAAGATGGAGGAAATTGGGTGTGCCTTGTCCTTTTTCTCCTTCTTCATGCCCTCCATGTCCCACTGTGGTGTTGGCATTTTTCTGTTGGTTCAGGCTGGGGACACACTGTCCAATGTAGGTGACAGATATTGGCACGTTCTTGTAAATCCAGCCCAGGGAGTTTCTGGTATTTAATGTTTGTCACATCCCACTGAGGGCAGAGCCCCACACGCTGCCCTGCAGGACAGAGCTGGGCAGGGCAGCAGAACATGTGAGAGATA
This sequence comes from Lonchura striata, assembly GCF_050655825.1. Classification (NCBI taxonomy): domain Eukaryota; kingdom Metazoa; phylum Chordata; class Aves; order Passeriformes; family Estrildidae; genus Lonchura; species Lonchura striata. Next base: position 10,921,279 of record NC_140719.1, read on the forward strand.
AACAGAATAAACAATCTTGGAACCAGCACAGACCAATTATGGCTTCTGCTTTGGCAGCGGGGCTGACAGACAGAGACTTTTTGCAATTTCAGAATCATCAATAGCACAGATTCCAACAAAGGAGGACCTGTGCTACATCTGGAGGTACCTCCTGGCTGAGCAGGCTGCTCCCTCTCTCCCTCTCTCTCTCCCTCTCTCTCTCTCTCTCTCTCACAGGATGCCTGGAGCGACTCCAAGGGGCAGCTCCACATGGATTCCCAGCAGGACTACCAGCTCCTCGGGGCTCGCAGGGCTCCTGAGGGGCTCTACCTCCTCTTCAGAAGAGCCTTCAGCACCTGTGACCCCAAGGACTACCTGATAGAGGTATGGCATGGCCCCCCCAGCCCCATCCTGCAGGGCTGGGCACAGCATCAGGTGTTGGTGCAGTGTGAGGCAGAGAGGAAGTGAGCTACAGATGTCAGCCCTGGCCCATGAGTAATGTTTGGCACCATCTATTCACAAGCCCTTCAAAAGCTCTCTCAAAGTGTAGCTTTTAGCTCGTTTGCATCATCAGCTCCTGTTGAACATGCATTGGGTCTATATAAATCCTTCCTGCATCACTCTGCTTGACAGCCTGCAGCCAACTGTTGGGAGTGTCACGAAGAGGGGTTGGTGTATCAACAGGAGGCAAACAGGAGGGTGGTGACAGGAGCTGGGACAAGCAAATAGAGGTGCTGCTCCGTGCTCCTGGGTGGCTCGGTGACGTCTCCCTGGCTCTGCATCCACCACTCCTCTCTGAGCTGGGATTTGGGGTAAACCTTCCCAGTGGGGGATGTCAGACAGCTCAGGAGCTCAGCTACAGGCCCTGGAATCAGTGCAAGGCTCATCTCACATGAAAGCCTTTGTGGGCAGGATATTTTAGAGCCAACGTGGGCACAGAGTGTCCTCGAGCTTTTGCTGCTGGTGCTCAAAAGCTTCTCTTGTGGTGAGAAGTGTCTGTCGTCTGCCAAAACACTGAGAGCCCTGGAGGGAACAATCTGTGTGTGTGAGCCACGAAAACACTTGCTGGTCTTTATTCTCTGATCCTTCAGGAAAAGCTTGTTCTCTTTTTCCTCCTTCCCTTATCTCCTGTCCAGAGCTCCCAGCATTCTTGTTTGCAGTAGGCTTTCAGCAGAGCTTCTTGTGGTACCTTCCCCCTGAAAAGAAGCTGGAAGAAAAGGGAGGACTTCAGGGAGAAGTTTTGTTCCTGCTGTTACCCCCCTGGCTGCAGGGGAGGATGAGCCCTGCACTGATGGGTTTGTCCCAGCCTGGAGCTCATGAGGGGCTTGGAAGGAGCAAAGAGGAAGTGTCACCCTTTTGGAATTGATGGGGAACCTGCTAGGGAACCCCCAGTGACCACATCAGCCAGAGAAATACCCTGGGATGTAGAGCTTTCCTGGGACAGCACAGCAGACAGAGCTGCTGGTGCAGTCAGGGTGGGATCACAAGACCCATTTCTGGGTTCACACCACCAGTGCTGGTGCTAATGGCCTGTGCAGCTCCTGCTGTGCATGAAAAACCCACAGATCTATTCTGCTCTGGCTTCAGGATGGCACCGTGCACCTGATCTACGGCATCCTGGAGAAACCGGTGCGTTCCCTGCAGGCCATCAACATCTCTGCCCTCCACGGGGGGCTGCAGAGGGTGCAGCTGCTGAAACCCAACATCAGCATCCCTCAGCTGCCCAGAGACATGAAGACCATGGAGATAACAGCCCCAGATGTTGTCATTCCCAGCCAGGAGACGACCTACTGGTGTTACATGACAGAACTCCCGGAGGGCTTCCCCAAACACCACATTATCATGGTAAGGGGCAGGAGAAGAGGGCTGCTTTCCCCAGGGTGGGTCAGTAATTGTGTTCACATCCTGAAAATTCCACGTCACAGGGAACCTTTCCGACCCTGGCATCCAAATGTGGTCCCAAAACTCCATCCAGGTCCACCCCACCAGTCAGTAGCATCCTCTTGTCTCCTAGAGTGTCTCAGCAGGAGGGGAACCAGGTAATGTGTTCCCACCTGGCACATCCAGCAGGTTCCAGGGCAGGCTCAGAGCTGACTCCCTGCAGAAGGAACAGACCCACAGCAGGATTTTGGCTCACAGAGAGCCATGAGGAGCATAAAACCACAGGAAACAAAGGAAAGCACTGATGGGAGCAGGGCAGAGCCAGCCAGGATGGGAACTGGCATCTAAAAGATGAGGCATAGTCTGAAAAAAGAGAGTTACAGACGTAAATGGAGCTTGTGGGCATTGCCAGACGTGTTGCTTGGGCCATCTCCTGCAAAGGAGAGGCAGAAACCTGCTGGCAGCCCCAAGGAGGGGATGGGAGAGCACCCAGCAGGTGTGGGGGTGACTCAGGAGGTGACCTGGCACGTCCAGAGTCAAAACCACACCGCGGGGACGAGGAAAACCTTCAGACACTCGAGCTGCAGCAAGCGCTGGGTGATTTCGAGGGGACAGACGGCGCTGCAAAGGAAGGCTCAGAAGGAGGATTTTCTCCCTGACAGATGGTGTGAAGTGAATCATCTGTGTGTAAGTAAGAAGTGTGTAACTCCTGATACCTTCCCGCTGCTGCAGATCAGTTCTACAGCTGGCATTTTTAGCCAGAGATGTTCCTCAGGCTTGAGTCACTCTCTCTACCCCAAATCCCCCTCCCCGTGCCTCAAGCAGCTGCTGGACAGAAACAAAACCCAAGGGCTGCAGGCAGAGCTGCAACAACAACACAGCCAGGACTCTCTGTAGGAAAATACAACATCCCCAGGGCCACCTTTACCCCTGTAAGGGATTCAGTTATAAAACAGACCAAGATCTTCTGCTGATCCCTGTCTCTTGCTGCGGAAAGGATGAGCTGGTTCTCTGTGGGTTCAGGTGGGCTCTGGGTTGGTTCCCAAGCCAGCCAAGAAATTTAATATTTCCACAACTGACCTAAATGCTCCTGGGGCACTACTAACATATTGTTTCCCCTGCGAAGTACTCTGCCATCAGCAAAATGTGGGGTGAAAGCTCTTGGCCCTTGGTGCCTCATGCCCTGAGCAACCTTCCCTCCCCATCCTGTGGCAGAAACTGGGACCAGCTCACAGACGTTCCTGCCCTGGCTCCTCAGGGAGCCTGCAGAGCCAAAGGATGGGCTCTCAGTGTGTCCTCTCCTCCTTGGTCCTGCCTTGCAGTACGAGCCAGTGGTCACGGCGGGCAACGAGGCTCTTGTGCACCACATGGAGGTTTTCCAGTGTGCAGCCCACTTCGACAGCTTCCCCCTCTACAACGGGCCCTGCGACTCCAAGATGAAGCCAGAGAGACTCAACTACTGCAGGCACGTGCTGGCAGCCTGGGCCATGGGGGCACAGGTGGGTGTGACAGGGGACACGTCCCCCTGGGCGACAACGGCCTCCCAAACCTTCCCCGTGCCACCCTGGGGCTGCCCTCACCCTGTTCTCTGCTGGGGTTCCTGGCATTTCCTACTTCCCCCCAGCTCTCCTCCTCTTTGGTGCCATAAATCAGTGGGGTGGGATGCTGGAACAGCTCCCCAGGGAATGGTCACGGCCCCAAGACTGAGGGAGGTCAAGAGGTTTTGGACAACACTCTCAGGCACTTGTGGGATTCCTGGGACTGTCCTGTGCAGGGCCAAGAGCTGGATTTTGATGAACCTTTAATTGGTGCCTTCCAGCTCAAGGATTCCTGGGGCTGTCCTGTCCTGGATTTTGATGATCCTTTTGTGGGTCCTTTCCAACTCAGGAATTCCTGGGGCTGTCCTGTGCAGAGCCAAGAGTTGGATTTTGATGATCTTTTCCAACTCAGGAATTCCTGGGGCTGTCCTGTGCAGGGCTGGGAGCTGGATTTTGATGATCCTTTTGTTGGTCCTTTCCACCTCAGGGATTCCTGGGGCTCTCCTGTCCTGGATTTTGATGATCCTTTTGTGGGTCCCTTCCAACTCAGGGATTCCTGGGGCTGTCCTCTCCTGGATTTTGATGATCCTTGTGGGTCCCTTCCAACTCAGGGATTCCTGGGGCTGTCCTCTCCTGGATTTTGATGATCCTTGTGGGTCCCTTCCAACTCAGGGTATTTTATGATTCTATGACACAATTCAAGTGTTGTGCACGTGGAGTGAGAGAGGCTTTTGGAAGCAAGGGCAGCTCTCCAAGCACGACCACGGGCACAAGTCATGTCCCTCAGCCCATGGTGTGGGTCAGGATTGCACCCACACATTCCCTTAGGCTTCCCAGCCTTGTTCCCAGGAAAGCCACCCCACTGCTCCCCTAACACCCTCCCTTCTGCTTCCAGGCTTTCTATTACCCTGAAGAAGCCGGCCTTGCCTTTGGTGGCCCAGGCTCCTCCAGATATTTGCGTCTGGAGATCCATTACCACAATCCCCTGGTGTTCACAGGTGAGGGGCTGCCCGTCGCTTTACCTGCCAGACCACACAGGAGAGCTGGGGGAATTCCAGGGAAGGATTGCCACCTTCTGGGGAGGTCTCTGGCCTCAATCATGGCCCTGCTCCCAACCTTGTGGAGAGCTGATGGTCCAGATCTGTCCCTGCAGGAAGAATCCATTCAATCCCCACCATGCTGCTGCTTTTCTGCTCTCAGCAAAGTCATCCTCACTGAAGTGCATGCCAAGAGGTGGGGAGGGATGCTTGGGAAAGGAGCCTGCAGGCAGAAAATTGCCCTCACAGAGTTCCTGCAAGGATGCCATCCAGGGCAGCACCAGGATCCAGCTGGGCTGTCTCAGGAGTGCCCCCAGTTTCCACACAAGGTGGTGGGGAGTGGCTTCATCAGCTCTATCAGCTGGTTGTGTTGATTATAGATTCAGTGGGGCTGGGTCTGAGCTCAGAGCAAGAGTGACAGCAGTGCCAAGTCACCAGAGAGACCAGGCTGCCTGGGGAGGGGGGATGTGGATGTTGATTCCTGTTCTCCTGCTTCGATAACATTGTCAGGAGACACATTGGGGAAAAAAAAGGATTCCAAACAACCCAGTTTCTTCATTAACATAAAAACAAGCAGCTTCTTGACTACCCAAGGATATTTTTAGGAGGCCAGAGCATATGTACTGTGGATCAATCATAGCACATTCGGCAACTCGAGAAGAAACACGGCTATAAATACAGAGTTCACATCTTCCATCATTCATCTGCTTTTGCGTGTTAACCAATAGTGTCTCCCCCGTTATTCTTATCCCTGGGTGGGCTCCAGCCTGGAGACAGGGAGCTCAGAGCTGGCCTGAACCCCTCCCGGCCTATGGACCCTGCTCTTGCCCTTTGCCTGCGTGACCTTTTGGGATTTTGGGATTGAAGAAGTTGCAGTGAGCCACATTCCTGAGGGAGTCCTCCAAAGCACCCCACGCTCTGTCCTTCTGCTCTGGGCTCTCCAAAGGCACCCCTTACCCTGCTGTCCTGGGACAATTCAACCTCAGGTCAGTGCCAGGGAACCAGGTGTAGCTGGGGCCACTCAGTGAAGACTTGCACGAAAATCTGTAGGATTTAAACCAATTCCAAACAGAGGAAGGAAGCTGGGAGCGAGAGGCTCCCCACGCCAGCCCAACATTGTTTTTCACCTGTCCTTGTTTTTCACCTTTTGACCTTGTCCCTGCAGTGACTTGTCCCTGTCCCCTGGCCCGCCAGGTCGCCGTGACTCCTCGGGGATCCGGCTGTACTACACGGCCACCCTTCGTCCCTACGACGCCGGAATCATGGAGCTGGGCTTGGTCTACACCCCAGTGATGGCCATTCCCCCTGGAGAGGACAGCTTCGTCCTCACAGGATATTGCACTGATAAATGCACCCAGCTGGTGAGTGCTGTCCCCTCCGGCCCGGCTGCACCTCAGAGGAGAAAGGTTTTCCGTGGCTTTTCCCCGGCTCCAGGCAGCACCAACCTCCAGGCTGCCAATTTGAAGTTTTAAACTCACACTCATGAGGTAGAGCTGGAAAGAAAAATCTGCTGTGTACAATAAACAGAGAGCAGCTGGTTGGGATGTGCTGGATCCTCCTGGAAGCAGCTCTCCTGGGGAGCCATCTGCTCCAGCTCCCCGGGGTACCATTCCCAAAAATCTCACTGCCGAGCTGGCCGTGGCCCAGTGGTGCTTTCCCTCACAGGGCTGGGAAAATTGGCTCCTGCTCTGGGGGAGCTTGCCAAGAGCTCCCTCAAAGCTGGTTCCAAAGGGCCCACCTTGCTGTCTCAGGGGAGTTTTGGTGTTTTTGTAGGGCCTACCCACGAGGAATCATTTGTGCCACCACTAACGAGGGAAGGGAAGGAAGCAGGATCTGCCTCAGCTGCTCCTGCTGCCCTGGAGCCTTGGGCTGGCAGCAGTGAGGGTTTGTCCCCCTGCAAGGAGCTCCTGAGATGTGTTGGGCTGGCAGCAGTGAGGGTTTGTGAGGGTTTGTCCCCCTGCAAGGAGCTCCTGAGATGTGTTGGGCTGGCAGCAGTGAGGGTTTGTGAGGGTTTGTCCCTCTGCAAGGAGCTCACTGAGATGTCCTGGTCTGGCAGCAGTGAGGGTTTCTGAGGGTTTGTCCCCCTGGAAGGAGCTTCTGAGATGTGTTGGGCTGGCAGCAGTGAGGGTTTGTGAGGGTTTGTCCCCCTGCCAGCAGCTCCTGAGATGCTTTTCCAGGGGTACAGCGATCCCCAAAACCCCGTGTGAGAGCCAGAACAGGGACAGCGAGTTCCCAGCACACAGCCAGGATGTGAGGGAGGGGAGAGGGCTCCCATGTGGGCTCCAGCTCTCCTTCCTTCCTTCTTTCCTTTCTCCCCCAGGCTCTGCCCGCTGCTGGCATCCGCATCTTCGCCTCCCAGCTCCACACACACCTGGCAGGGAGGAAAGTGGTGACGGTGCTGTCCCGGGACGGGAGGGAGAGGCAGGTTGTGAACGCTGATGGCCACTACAGCCCTCACTTCCAGGTACAGGGGCTGCAGGGGGCACAGCTGGCTGTCACCCCTGGGCACAGTGCCACTGTGGCACTGCTCTGACGTGTCCCCTTCCCTCCCCTCCCAGGAGATCCGCATGCTGAAGGAGGTGGTCGCAGTTTTTCCGGTGAGTTGCCCCCCCAAAAAAATGTTCCAAACAGCACATCCTGATCCTGTGGCCCCGAGTCCCCTGCTTCCTTCCACCACCCCGTTCCATCTGGGGACTCCCAGCGGGGCTGGAGAGAGCATCCCTGGGTCATAAATGCCATCTCCACGCAGATACTCTGGGGACAGCCAGGCCCCCTCTCACACGGCACAGAATTGGTGTGTGGGCAGCCAGGAGATAAATGAGGCTCCTAATTTAGCCGGGCTTCGTCTGGCAGAGGGAGGCTCCTCAGGGGGTGAGGATGCACCATGGTGCTGCCCTCTGGCCTTGCTTGATGCAAGGAGAGGAAGAGATTCGGCATCAGAGTGGGAGTGGGTGAGAAAATAGGATGGAACCGGCCCCAGGGTTGTTCAGATGGGGAAGGGACTGACTGCAAAGCTGGGGGCAGCTCCTGGGGCTGCTGTGCCCCACGAGGCTGCTCAAAGCACCCAGCACCCCCTGGAACCATGCCCAGGGCTGTCCCCGTGCTCCTCAGCACTGACTGTGGCAGGGAGGCTGTCGTGCCACCAATTCAGCTCCTGTTTTGGCACTTCTAACTCTTGCCTAAGTGCAATTTTAAGGTGTTTTCAACCCTGCGGAAATTCTTAAAAAAGCGAGGCAAATGGGAAACACCATCCCTGGGATGCAGCCCTGGGGAATCTCTGCAGGGGATGCAGTTTTAGCAAGGATTCCTGAGGGGTTGCAGGCTCCTGGTATGGGGAGCAGCAGAGATTTCTATGTGGAACACTCCCTGGTCCCTAAATTTTCCTGTTTGATGCCCCCAGGGCGATGAACTCATCACCACCTGCACATACAACACGGAGGATCGGAGCAGAGCCACCGTGGTGAGTGCAGGGGCAGCTCCCCTGCCTTTGGGGGCAACCCAGGGTGGGCTGGGGGCACCCCCAGAGTGGGCACCTGCATGGAGCCAGGCTGAATCACAGCCAGAAGCAAAGGCAGGGTGGGGAGAAGGGAACTCACAAGGCTCTGCTGCCTGCAGCGGGGATGTGAAGGTGCTAATTGTGAAGTAGCATGTGTCACTCTAATTCCCATCACAAACTGTTCCACCAGGGATTAATTGTAATTAAAGAGAAGTGGCATTTTTTTGACAGTGCATGTTATTTCCTTACATAGGCAGTGGGAAAAAAATATAAAAGAGCCTGTCAGAGGTACCATCAACAGGGACAAGGCTAAATATAGCAGAGGGATTATAGGAAATCTGCATTTTAATGTAAACTACACGGTCTGGAAGTCTGTCCTTGCACAGAGGGCAGACAAGCAGAGAGCTGCCCATGCCATGCACCTGAAGGGGTGTGAATACCTATCTCCATCTATCTCTATCTCTGTCTTTAATCTCCATCTATCTCTATCTCTATCTTTATCTATCTAGAGATTCATATACAGATTTTGACAGGGATTTTAGCTATAGATCCATGTGAGTGTGCACCCAGAGGTGTGAGCTCTGTGCCCCCCTGCCCGCCCTGCCCCTGTGCAGCCCCAGCAGGGCACAGCCAGACCCTGCTTCCATCACCCTCCTGCCTGTGCCACAGGGAGGGTTTGGCATCCTGGAAGAGATGTGTGTGAACTACGTGCACTACTACCCCCAGACCCAGCTGGAGCTGTGCAAAAGCGCTGTGGATCCGGGCTACCTGCACCGCTACTTCAACCTCGTCAACAGGTAAAGCACAGCGGGGCTGGGGGCACAGGGACCCAGGTACAGCAGCCAAACCCAGGGCTTTGAGGATGACTGTGTAGTGAGAACCACCAGGAATCAAGAATCACAGGATAATGAGGTTGGAAGAGGCCTCTAAGATCATCAAGTCCAACCCATGCCCTGACACCACAACCAGGCTATAGCACCATGTGCCATGTCCAGTCTTTTTTTTAACATATCCAGAGATGGTGATTCTACCACCTCCCTGGGAAGACAATTCCAGTATTTTATTTTTCTTTCAGTGAAAATTTTTTCCTAATATCCAACCTAAACCTTCCCTGATATAGCTGAGGCTGTATCCCCTTGTTCTGTCAGTGCTGCCCGGTGGGAGAGCCTGACCCCACCTGTCTGCAACCTCCCTTCAGGAGCTGTAGAGAGCAATAAGGCCTCCTCTGAGCCTCCTCTTCTCCAGGCTGAACAACCCCAAATTCCTTCAAATGTTTATCACAGGGCTTGTGTTCCAAGCCCCTCACCAGCCTTGTTGCCCTCCTCTGGACATGTTCAAGCATCTCAATGTCCTTCCCAAACTGAGGGGCCAGAACTGGACACAGCACTCAGGATGTGGTCTCACCAGCACCGAGAACAGGGAAGAAAAACCTCCCTGCTCCTGCTGGTCACACAAGGAAGGAAGGAAGGGAGGGACTTCTCAGCAAGAGTCAGTGTGTGGGTGAGTTCATAAATGCAAAATATTCCTTACAACCCGAGGCAGACTCCAAGGATGCACGCCAGGGGAGGAGGCTGCAGCCCATCCACCCATGAGGAGAGGGGAGATGCTGACCTTGCACAGGGTGGTCCTACCCACAGGCTGGTCCCAAATTCTGTCCTGCAGGTTCTGGCAGCTCCAGGCTGTCCCTGTGCCCAGTGCTGCCCTCAGAGCCATTCCAGGTTCAGGCAGGGAGGAGTTGGTCACGTCCAGCTCTGGAAGGGCACAGCACTGCTGTGCTTCAGCCTGGCCTTTCTCCTGCCCAGGTTTAACGACGAGGAGATCTGCATGTGCCCACAGGTGTCTGTCCCACAGCAGTTTTACTCCATCCCCTGGAACACGTTCAACAGGGATGTGCTGAAATCCCTCTACGGCTTTGCTCCCATCTCCATGCACTGCAACAAATCCTCCGCTGTCCGGTTCCCGGTAAGCACAGCCTCATTCCCAAAGCTTCCCTGCAGAATTCCCAGATGTGAGGTTGAGTCTGTGGTGCTCAGGACAAATCCAAACCCAGCAGCTCAGGGGGCTGGAGCTGCCTGGAAATCCCTGGCATCAGCAGGAGCCCAGCCCAGCCCTGTGCTCAGACAATATATCAGGAGGCCACCGTGGATGCTCCCAGCCAGATCCAATTAGGAGATGCATTTGCATAAAGTGATTTGGAGGCTGCTTTTGCTGACTGTTAAAGTAGGGCCAGATCCAAGGAGAAACGTGAGGTGGTTTTTAGGATTTTGGCAAATCACCCCAGGTCCCAGCAGAGCGAGCTCATTACACACAGCATCTGTGCAGCTTCCAAATGTGGTGATCCAGCAAAACGTGAAGGATAAAGGACTGGGAGGGTTTTTAAATGAAACCAGGCCAAGAGATGAGGAACATGACGATGATGGTGGTGATTTAAAAGCACTGCTGGCATCAGCTTCCAACGCCATTTTTCAGTGTAATAAATTTGGATGACATCTTGTGCCTGGATCCAGTGCTATCCACTGCAGCACAGGAGAGTGCTGAGCTGATTGCAGGGATGACCATCAGCTTTCTGCCACTCTATATTCCCTTTAGCAAAGTTTCACTCTGAAGTGGGCAGAAACCTTTCCAGTTTCCTGGAATTGGACACCAGGCATCTCTCCGCCATGCAGAGCTTTGTTGCAGGGACAGAAGTGGGGCAGAAGTTTTGTGCAGCAGCAGAATTATGAATGAAACCTCTTAATTTATGATTCAGACAACTCCCTCGACTTCAGAGAGGTTTGGGGGCTGTCAGGAAGGGCCTCAATCAGAGCAGAGCCAGTGTTGGCACAAAGTGGGTCATGAGCATCACAGTGAGGGTGAAGGAGCCTCTGCTCTGCTGGTGTTTCAGAGCGAGCCCCACTTGGAGACATCTCATTTATTCCATGCTGTTTCTGCCAAGAGAAAAGCACCAGCTTCTAATTAAGCTCATGTTTTTGCAGTTCAGTGATCCCAAATCTGATGATTTCTGGAAGGAACTGAGTGCTGTTAATTACTGAGCCAAATCTCAAGGTAACACTTGTGAGCAGCAGCGGGGACCGTGCTGTCCCCAAGTTTCCCTGCACCCACAAGGGCTCACAGTAAACTCTGCTCAGATTTCAACTTGAAAGCACTGGAAACAACAACTATCAAGACACTCCACATGCCTTTGATCTCTCCAAAAAGCAGGCTCAGGGTCTGGGATGTATCAGCAGGGCAGACGCCGCAGCAGATGGGCTCAGGGATGGAGTCCAGCCCTGGAGCAGGAGCACCCTAAGGATGCTTAACTGCTCCCCTAAGCCATAAGGGCACAGGAAAGGAGTTGTTCCTCCAGCTGGTGCTCCCCTGCAGAGCTGTCCCCTCTCTGGTCACTCCCCATGAGTTTTGGAAAGCTCCCTCCATCCCACTCCATCTTTCCCCAGGGTTTTCCCGGTGCTGGTGCCAGCTCTGGCCCATTTTGCTTGACATACCAGGAAAAATTCCATCTGAAAACATAAATTCCACTTTCATCTCGCTGATGACTCACGGCTCTACCTCTCCTCTCCAGATCTCCCTCCTCCTGCTCACGCTGTGGCTCAGCCTCTCGCTGACATTTCCGCACGAACGCGCAGCTGGCAGCCCAACCAGGGCATCACCACCCTGGAGCTGAGCCCCCCGTGCCCCCGTGCCCTCCCAGCCCTGCCCACCTCTCCAGGCCAGGCCAACATCACATCTCAGTTAGATCCTGCTCAGCAGGCTCAGCCCCAGGCACTGCCTGCCCCTGGCAGGTTGCTCTTTGCAGGGAGCATTCCCAAGACAAGGTGTCACCATGGATGTACATTTGTCGTGGTCACCGTGAGGCCTGATGGCTGTGACAGCCCTTCCATGGCACCTCAGCCAGGTTGCTGCATCCCTCCTGCTCCACGGGCACATCCCTGCTGGAAATTCCTGCCAGCACCTGCTAAGGGAGCATTTTCCAGAGCATGGTGGGCCTGTGGGACTCCCTGGGTTGAGCTGTCTCCACCCGACTTGGCAGGTAACATTTTTGGAGTGGAAACTCCCCAGCTGGGATGGATTTGTGGAACACCTCAGACGTCTGCACCGCTCAGGGGATGTGTAGGTGCTTCTGCAGTAGGAATAATTAGTGATATCTCATGAGAAAACACCCTGCTTTGGGCTAAAAACCACATCAGACGTTGACACTTGTGCTATTTCTCCAAGCAGACAGAAACACCGAGCCTCCAACACCTTCTTGGGAAGGGCAAAGCATTTCCACTCACCGTGCTCTCACGATGCATGTTCCAGTGTGCTTGGGATATGCTTTTCCCCATTTCCAGGGATAAGAGTTGTCCTTCCTTCCTGCTCTGATGGCGGAGAGCCAGAGAAGCCCTCCCTGTCCAGAGCTTAGATAAGGCCGTGACCCTTCCTGTTCTCTCTCTCTTTCCCCCTCATCTCATGGAATAAAGAAGCTGGACAACCACATCGGGGATAGAACCTCTTTTGAATCTTTGCCCATCTCCTGATGTTCCTCCCCTCAAGGCCTCATGTATCTGGGCTAGCCTAATAGTTTAAGGGCTGAGAGAGCTAGGAGCATCTTGTGCTGACCTTGACCTCTCTTGCAGGGCGAGTGGGAGAAGCAGCCTCTGCCCAGCATCACCGAGAGGCTGCGGGAGCCCGGCCCGCGCTGCCCGCCCGCCGCGGAGCCGCAGCCTGCTGCCCCCGTGGCCCTGGGCCAGCTCCGCAGCCACTGAGCCCAGCACCAGGAGAGCACCCCCAGGCAGGAGCATCATCCACCCGTGGGGAACATCCCTGCCCACACAGCCATGCCAACCTGACCAAGCCCTCCGGAGAGGGTGAGAGCTCAGCAGGCAGAGTTCACCGAGCGCCCCGGGGATGGGAAGAGCTATATTTAGTGCGTTATTAGCAATGCTGGCTCTGAGTAATGCTGCTTCCCACCCCCGCGATAATAACGGCGAGGTTTGCTATTGTGCCGTCCCAGGGAGGAGGGAAGGAGCTTGTTTGCCCGCAGGGAAACTGAGGCACGGAGCAAAGGGATGTGTGGGAGCAGCACAAAAGCCTTGCCGGCGTCCCACGGTCCCGCCTAGCTCAGGATGGCTCTGCAGGTGCTCCCCCATGCTGGCAGCTGTGGCAGGGATGGAGGGATGGATGGATGGGTGGAAGGAGGGGTGCCACAACAACCACCCAGCACTCCCCTCCCTACTCCTTCCCCCACTCCTCCACACTCTCGATGCCACCAGACGCCAATGGCTGGGAACAAACGATACCTCCGGGATGGGGTTTGGAAAAGGGGAGGGGAGGAGGGGGAATGACAAATCTTTTGTCAGGAGAAATTGCTCCATTAAATATCTAAATGTAAAATAAATTGCTTTTTTGCTGTTGAGCTCTGAATGGAGAACATTCAGGAGGAGAAGAGAGGATGGAGGTGCTTCGGGAGAGCTTGGTGCCCTGCCCTGGGACAGGTGGGATCCAGGCCAAGTGACCCCCAGATTTCCTTCCCAGCCACCTTGGGTGTAAAATAAACCTCAGGTCAGAGCACTGCACACCAGAAAAGGCTTTTTAAAGCAAAACCTGATCTTCCAGGCACAGAGTGGATGCCTGGCTTGGCAGGAAGACAGAATGCTCCTTCCCTCAAAACAGGACCACAGCCACCCCCCCTCCCCTGCCCTGTGCCTGCCAGAGGCAGGGCAGTCACCTCCTATTCAAGAGAAAAATTCATCTCAGTCTTGTTTTTTAATGTTTTCACTAAAACCAAAGCATTTCAAAGTTCACACTCTTGCCCGTGGCGCTCGTGGCACGAGGGGCAAGGAATTGAAATCAGCTCTAAAGAGGGGATGACCCAAACAAACCTAGTCAAGGGAGAAAAAGGGAAAAGCAGGGAGTGAGATTATTTCTTCAGGCGGGTGAAAGCTCCAGCAGAGAGCCCGGGAGGGGACCAGAGCAAAGGGATGGTGATGGGGAGTTGCTGATCCTTCCCTTCAGTACAGGCTGCGTGTGTGTGAGGGCAAACCCCCCCTGCTGCCCTCCCTCTGCCCCCAAGGCTGGCTCTGAGCTGCCAGAGGCTGCAGGGGTTGGAGCTCACAGCTCAGCCTCTGCCAGCATCCCCCCTCTCTGCTGGGAGCTAAAAGGAGCCACCTCCAAGGTGACCTTTGGGAAGATGCCACAAGGGACCAGGGATGGGGCCGAGGGCAGCTGTGGGGTCAGTGCCCTCACTGGGCACCTTACACCACAGCCTGTGCCAGGAGCAGCCCAGAAAAACGGTGGAAGTGTCCCTGGAAGTGTCCCAGGATAGACTGGATGGGGGTCAGAGCAACTGGGACAGTGGAAGTGTCCCTGCCCATGGAACCCATGGAATGAGATGGGCTTTGAGGTCACACAGAGAATCCCAGAATAATGTGGTTGGAAGAGACCTCAAAGATCATCAAGTCCAACCTATGCCCTGACACCTCAACCAGACCTTCCAAGCCAAGCTGCTCCATGATTCCATGATTATGACACACAAACAGCCCTGGCAGAGAGGAGCTGGGCAATGTCCCTGCACTGCTGCCCCTTCCCTCCAGCAGAGTCCCCAGGAGCCAGCCAGGATGAGGTGACACCCATGGGAGTGGGGACAGACACAGCAAGGGACCAGAGGAACGGCAGGTTTGGAGGCTCCAGCTGTATGAACAGCAGAGCTAGTTTAAAAAAAAATAATTCCCAAGCAGCGTGAAACTACATTTGGAGGGAAAAGAGTTTCCAGCAAAGTCAAAAATTGAAACCACTTCATACCCAGTGAGACCAAACACCGTTTGCAGGCCAATTAACCCACGGAAAAGAATTATTGCTGCAGTGGCACCGCTTCACTTGGGAACTTTGCACTTTTTGGAATCTCTTCCTCCTCTCCCCTCTGATTCGACCCACGTTGACTTGGTGAGTTCCAGGAGGTTGCTCAGCTCTTGCAGCTGGCCCCAGAGCCAGCAGGGACACATGGGGCCGGGAGTTCAGGCAGCAGCTCCTCCATCCTCTGGGCAGCCCTCAGTAAAAGCCCTTCACACGTTTGTTGTCGGGGTCGAACGGGGATTTGGTGTGAGCTCGGGCCGGGAAGGTCACTCCCATCCGCTCCAGCTCGTAGCTGCCACTCTTCACAAAATCCAGGGAAACCTGTGAGGCAGAGCCATGGAAAAACCCCTGTAGGGTGCCAGCATCCCAGCTCCATCCCTGGGCAAGCTCCCAGCTGCCCCACACGTCTGCTCACTGCAGAAAACCCGGCTCTGCCATCCCCAGAGGATGTGGGGAAAGGAGGAAGAGAATTGTTAAATGCACCCTGTTTAAAAAAAAAAAAAAAAATTGCAGTGTTTGAAAATTTTAGGTTTCTTTTTTTTTCATCTGTGGAGGTATATGATGGAAAGGGAAAGGAAAAGGGAAAAGAACAGAGACGGAAAAGGGAGAGGAAGGAGAGGGAGAGGGAGAGGGAACAGGGAGAGGGGACAGGGAAAAGGGACAGGGAAAAGGGACAGGGAAAAGGAAAAAAAGGGAGAAGGGAAAAGGAAAAGGGAGAGGGGAAAAGGAAAAGGGAGAAAAAGGAGGAACATTCATCCCTGGGAAAAAAGGGTGTTCCCAGGGGTACCTGGCCCACAGAGACACTTGCCCTGGGACTCTTGCAGGATGAAAAGCCAAGGCAAGCAAGAGCAGGAATCACAGCACACACAGAGCTCTTGGTTGGCACAGAAAGGGTCCCTGGAGATGTCACCCCAACCTCTGTCCCCACAGCACACTGTGTAATGAGGGCACCTGACTGATTATCTAGGGTTAATTAAAATCTCACCCTCCTCCTATTGGCCACTGCTCCCGACCACAGAAGTGAATTTGCTACTGCAATTAAATATTTGGCTGCAATTAACACCCAAGGCAGCACTTGAGCCATGCATGCTCCTCACACAGTGCCAGTGCCAGTGCCACTGCCTTTGTCACCAATCCCTCACCCTCCAGCCTGCACAGGGCAGCAGGGGAGAGCTGCTGTCCCACCTGCCAGCCCAGGGCAGGGCAGAGGTTTGTGCCACTGCAGGGAAGGAGGCAGAGCCAGCCGGGGGTCTGCACTCACCGGGCCCCCTGCAGGGTCTCGGATGTAGCCGTAGGCGATGGTTTTGTCGATGGCAAATCCAAAATCTGCCCGGCGGATGTGGCCGACCACCTCCCCGTCCCTCCAGACCGCCTCCAGGCCGAACATGGGCACCTTCCTGCAAGGCAAGGGCACAGCTGCCACAGCACAGCCCCTCCGCGGTGAAACGCAAGTTGATAGGAATTCAGAGATTTTAGAGGAGCTAAGATTTTAGTTAGAGATAAGCCTTACTAGAGTTCATTAAAATAAATGAGTAGGCCTTGATGAAGTTAGGATTTTGTAGTTAACTAATAATTGATTGCTTGTCAGCACGATGTTGAGTTAGCTGGGTTTATAATGAAGAATACACAAACTGACAAATCGCTTTTAGGAACATAAGACAATTGTGGCCTCCTCTGTTCTGAAACCAACTGAAGACAAGGAATGGGAGTTCTACCAAGAGTTCATTTGTCATATTTGCATTGAAAAGGTAGAAAGGTCAGAACGAGGAAGACTTCATTGACTTCCTCATTTTGGGACCCCTCCCCATGAAAGGGACACCGACCCATTTCAAGGGACAAACCACGCGTGCTGAATGGCTTTTGGAGTGATTAGCATATGAAGTGGGGAATGGGATGTACCAAAATGATGAATATGTATTTGTATTTTGGATATTCAATACTTGACTGGATAAAAGGGCTCTGTAATCACCTGGAAGGCACGGTGTGTATTTGGGAGCGATCCCACACACAATAAACACACACTATCTAACTTTAAACTGTTAGAGAGTTCTTGTCCGTCACAGTTGGATATCGGTACTAGATCAATATCCAGATTTTTAATAAATCAGTGGGGCAGAGGGCTCTGGCTCTGCCCCAGGCCAGCCCACGTGCCCGGGCTCCC
This sequence comes from Lonchura striata, assembly GCF_050655825.1. Taxonomy (NCBI): domain Eukaryota; kingdom Metazoa; phylum Chordata; class Aves; order Passeriformes; family Estrildidae; genus Lonchura; species Lonchura striata. The sequence continues at coordinate 10,938,199 of NC_140719.1, forward strand.
ACTGCCCACGGGCTCATTCACCTCTCTGTGCCAAACCCAAAGTCCCTCCAGCTCCATTTGCAAAACCTCCGGGTGAAACAAGATCAAGCCCCACACTGCCTGCAGCTCCCATTTGAGGTGGGATTTAAATTAGAGATGGAATTAGAGCATGGGAAACAGCTGAGCTGGCTCGCAGCCTCACACGCATCCAGGTGTGGCACCTCTGTGTGTGTGTGTGCAAAGGGTGGGTGTGAGAAATGGATTTGCAAAGAATTGTGAGAAACAGATTTGTAAAGAATTGTAAAGATGACATTGCTGAGAGAGACACTAAACTAGAAACAAGGTTCAACAAGCTTCAAAATACAGCCTTGCAAAAAGACCAGGTATTTTAGAGAATTAGAACTGTGAAAGATGCATGATAGCAGGACCACGTGGGGTAAAAATACAGGTGATTGGTGTTAGCAGTAATAACAGCACTGTGTAGCAAAAGCTAATAGGCTGAAAAACATTTATAAAGTATTGTAACCAAGAAATAGGCTAGCTTCTGATGAAATGGCACTGAGTTTTACATCTCTTATGGCTCACCCTTCATCAAAACTGATAACAGAACAATATATTTTAAAACACATCTCTGTATAAGCCAGGAAAACCCACAGGTGGGCTCTGTGGAGCTGCTGCTCCAGGGGTGCTGCTTGGCTGGAGACTGCAGCAGGGAGCAGAGCCAGCAGTGGTACTCACTGCTGTGTGATACTCACTGCTGTGTGATACTCACTGCTCTGTGGTACTCACTGCTCCGTGGTACTCACTGCTGCATGGTACTCACTGCTCTGTGGTACTCACTGCTGCATGGTACTCACTGTTCTGTGGTACTCATTCCTCTGTGGTACTCACTGCTGTGTGGTACTCACTCCTCCGTGGTGCTCACTCCTCTGTGGTACTCACTGCCCTGCAGTACTCACTCCTCTGTGGTACTCACTCCTCCCTGGTACTCACTCCTCTGTGGTAAAGCACACGAGGCGGCGGAAGACGCCCTTGGCCTTCTGAGCCTCCACAGCCTCCCGGCCCAGGAAGGGGATGCTGGACTTGAGCTTGCAGGTGAAGGCCAAGCCTGCTTCCAGCGGGGTGTCGTCGGGGCGCAGGTCTGCGTGCCAGTGCCTGTACCCTGCAGGGAGCAAGCACAGCTCACCCACTGAGCTGCCACAGCCGCAGGACCAAACACCCCCTGCTCCCCTCACCCGCCGCCCTTCGCTCACTCGGATAAAACACCCAGAGAGGAGCCACCCAGGGGAGTTCTCATCCTTCTGAGACACCTTCAGCCACACTGACCCGCCCTGAAGCTGAGGAAAAGCTCCTTGCCCTCATCCCCCCGCAGAGGAAAAGCAGAGAGTGCAGCTGGGAGGAGAAGGAGGACCTTTCTCGATGCTGAGGCTGTCGATGGCTCTGTAGCCGGCGTTGGCGATGCCGTGCCGGGCTCCTGCCTGCATCACTGCCCGATAAACCTTCACACAGTCAGCCCTGGGCACGTGCAGCTCCCAGCCCATCTCGCCCACGAACGACAGCCTCATGGCCCGGACCTGCAAAGGCAAGAGGGCAACCATCCCCGTGGCTGTGCAAGGCTGGGTGAGGCCACACGCTGCCATGCCAGGGGAAAAGCCAGCTTTGCCTTTGTGATGGAAGGCAGTTCTGTGCTCTCCTTTCTTGCACAAACAGGCTCAGAGTGGATTTCTCAGCCTGGCACCTCAAACCCAGCTACCATCAGTGCCAGTGGGCAGAGGTGGCTGCTGCAGCATCCTCTGGCTATGCTCCACTCCAGGGCTGGGGTGAGATGTGATGCTCCAGCTCCAGCCAAGCTTTTGTCTCCCTCTGCTGATCCACTGAGACAGGGAAGATGGTCCCCAGCAGGACTGTCCTGCTTTTGGGGTGCTTCATCACTGCTGTCCCTTCTCCAGGGATGTTCCCTTCTTGGACCCCAAGGCTCCTGGGCAAGGGCTGAGCACGGTGTCCTGCCCCATGTCCCACTCCCACCAGGAACTGCTCAGGGTTCCCCATGGAGGTTGTGTCCCAAAGCTCTGCTGTCACATTAGCTCCACACCAAATGCAAGAAGCTCCATGGAGGAATGAGCAGATCAGCACAGGGCACTCGCTGCTTCTCCAGAGAAGCCTCATTCCCGGGGATGGAGCCTGGCTGCGGTCCCAGGGAACAGCCTGCCCTGCCTGTGTTCCACCAGCTCCTCACCCAGGCACCCTCCTGCTGTCCCTCTGCAACAGCCTCCATCCCCAAAGCTTCCCAGGCCAGCTGGGACCGGCCCAGCTCAGGCAAATTCCCTGGAGACAGCCCTTGAGTCTGAGCTGCCTTTCCCTCTGATTCATCCCCTTGTGTTCTTCCACTTCCTCCCCCACAAAACCCCTCTGGTTCATCCCTTTGGGTACACATCCACTGCAGACACAGAGCTGGCTTTGGGAGAGAGATTAACTCCAGAGTTCTGCTCTGGGCTGTGATCTGTCCTGTTTACAAAGCTGTTCCCACTCAGAACACACTTCCAGGCAGGTTCTGGTGCCCTCGGGCTGGCCTGGCGTGTTGGCTCTGGCTGTGTTGGGGCAGAAGCTGCATTTTGCCATTTGCTGAGCTCTTGCTCCAAGTGGTGCTCCCTAATCCCGGGGACAAATGCAGGCAGACACCAGCAGCTGCTGCCCAAAGCAGGCAGAAATGCCCAAGGGCTGCCTGGGCTCTGTGCTGCCAGCATGGCCAGAGGGCACAGCTGAGAGCCCAAATCCACTCCTGCTTCCCCCAGCACCAAAATCACACCTCGAGCAGAGTTTAAAGCAGCTTGTAAGAAGCCTTAACCTCTGCAATAGGAGTGGGGAGGAGGAAGGAACACTTAGGATGGGGAATTTATTTTGAGGCTCCTGAGGAGCCCTGCCCTGGCCCCTGGCCAGGCACAAAGGTTGGCACTCCTTTCCCCAGGAGCACGGGCACAAGGGGCTCAGAGAAGCCTTTTCCTCTACACAAAGGTGTCATCTAATTAGGGAACAGCCTGAGAAGAGGCTGCTGCAAGCCATCTTCCATCTTCATTGCGGCAGGAGATGCTCCGGGGATTGACAGGCAACTTCCCGGCTCATTAACCCCGTCTGCGACTGCAGCTAAAGTGCTCTTTACAATCAAGAGCAAGTTACTCCTGGGAGAAAGTTCCTCTCAAAGCACCAGTGCTCCAGGGGAATGAGCAGCCCAGCGAGAGCAGTGCCCCACAGAAAACAGGTAACCCTGGAAAATTGGGGTGCCAGCGACCAGCTCAGCACGGGGAGGGATGGGGGGTGCCCCCATGTGTGTGAGCCCCAGGCAGGATTCACATCCCACCACGGAGGGGAATGCCAAGGGCTGGACTCAGCAGCTCTGCTGGATTCCCACAGGAACAGCTTTTCCAGATGGAGCTGTGAAATAACATCCATTCCTGGGTTTTTGTGCAGCAATTCAAAAGCATTCTAGGTACCATAGAAAATGAAAACCTGAATTTTCCCATCTCCAGCAGTGAGATTCAAAGGGGGACCTTTCTCTGCTGTTCCATACAATGAGAGACTCTATATATAAACTCACAAACCAATCCATAATTTCCAGAGTCATTAACTCTGCTGGAACTCTTCTTTGACTCCAGCTAATTTTGTTCAACTACTGAGTTAATGCAGGAAAATCTCAGTGATAACTTTTTTGAGATGCTGGGTTCAATTTAATCCCCCTGGAAGGTGGTGCTATCAGCAAAGGCTTCAGCCTGCTGCCCTGAGATATCCTCCCACTCTAATTCCAGCGTGGGATGGAGCTCCTGGTGTTCATTGTCCAGTGGGACAAAGGAGACCTCCTGAAGGGTGGCCCTGGCAGCAGGGCCCACACCCCTCAGGCAGGAGAGCTTTTCTCTGTCCATCAGGGAATTTACACTCCAAAGAATCCACAAAACTCCTGCCAGCTCAATCTTCCTTGAAGGACCAGATTATTTATAACAAACTTGAAGTGCAATGCAAATAAACTCATCATACCCGTGAAGACAGGAACATTTCTACACCTTTCTTAGGGCACAAGCAAATTATTACAAGATGCTATCAGCCTGCTACAGGCGGACAAAGGAGGGTGTGGGGAGGATTAATGGAGACTAAAATCCATCATTTTGGACAACCTGCACCAGTGGATTGGCTTTGAAATCCCCCAAGCCTTCCAAGGGACTCTGAGCTTGCTCTTGGGCACCCAAAGCCCAGGGTGCATTGATGGCAGTGGTTTGGAGATTAATCTGACTTGAGCAAAATCTGTACCTTGGTTAAACCTCCTTAAGGCCTGGCCAGGCTGCTGCTCACAAATCAAGAGGCTCTAATTTGATTTAGCAGCAATCTCTTCAGCAGGCAGCTGCAGTCAAATTAAAGCCATTTTAATTCTGAATGAAAAGTGGCCGCACGTGGCTTAACCCAATTTCCTTAACATCCAGCCTGCTGCAGCTCCTGGCTCTCCTGCTGCCTTTTATGAGATTTACTGCTTCACCTTCACCTCCTTCATCCCCACCAGGCTCCAGCCCGAGAGCCAGAGCGAGTCCTGGGCAAGTCCTGGGTCCCTCCTCCCAGCCTTCCCATGGAAAGGAGCAGGTACAAATTCCACCCTCTCTTCAAAAGGTTTTTGCAACCACAGGAATATTTCACACGAGGTAAACACTGAGAAACCAGAGTTTCCCCAAGAAACCTTGCTAAAGCTTTTCCCTGATACCCAAAGTTGCCAGCAGCAGGTTCTCTCCTTTGAGAAAAATGACACTCCGTGGTCACCAACTCTTCTATTTGGGGTGTTAAAGCTCAGTCAAAGCTTCAGGGCACATGTGAGCCCTGAAGGCTGGGCAGAAGCAGGATGATCTGTGCCTGTACAGGCAGCTTAGGGCTGTCAGGCTTCTCCTGTGATCAAACAGCAGCTCCCAGGCTGCCCAGTGCCTGCTGCCAGTCCCTGACAAGCTTTGCATTAAATTGTCCCTGGCTTTTTATGAGGAAGGGGAAATGGAAAGTGTCTGGAGTGTCAGGTAGATCTCATCACTAATCCATGGAGATGTCTCTTGTTCCTCTGGCATCACTGCAAGGCCATGAGTCAGCCTGTCCCGGCCCCAGGCTCCGTGGTGTGACACCACTGGGAGGGCTGGGAGAGCAGGATGGCACCTGCCAGGCAGTCAGGGAGGAAAACAGCTTTTTCTCACTCTGGTGTTTGGCCTTTTCCTACAAAAACCTCTCTGCAGCAAAGAGGCAGACACATTCCTAACAGAGGGAGAGGGAACAGGGTGCCCAGAGCAGCTGGGGCTGCCCCTGGATCCCTGGAAGTGTTCCAGGCCAGGCTGGATGGAGCTTGGAGCAGCTTGGGACAGTGGAAGGTGTCTCTGCCCATGGCAGAGCATGAACAAAATGAGCTTTCAGGTCCCTTCCAAGCCAAACCAGTCTGGGATTCTGTGCTTGGCTGGTGGGTGCACAGAGCCCAGAGCTCCCTGGGCAGCTCCAAGAGTGGCCCCACCCTACCTGGCATCCTGCAGCCGTGGTGATTTTGTGTGTGGAGAAGGGGAAGGCCTCGTTGCTGAGGTCGGTGTCCAGCACTTCCTGGAGGACAGCACGGCTGTGGGGAAACAGCAAAGTGGGCACAGTGAGGGCACTCAGCTGCCAGCCTGCCCTCAGGGCTGTCCCCAAAACTTGCTCCCTCATCTTGCTGGCAAGACAGACTCCTCTGTCCAAAGGGGAGCTCAGGTGGCTGATGTGCAATGCTGTGAGAGCCTCAAAATTTCCGTGGGAAGTGGAGTGAGACCCCAGCCACATCAGCACTCTGTGTCGTGGGGCTCTCACACCTACCCTTGCCCAGCACAGGGACCTGCACCTGAGGCAAACCTCCCTTCATCCCTGCATACATCCTTCAATCCCTGCATCCCTCCCTCCATCTCTTCTCCCATCCCTGCATCCCTCCCTCCATTCCTGAATGTCTCCATCCCTGCATCCCTCCTTTTATCCTTCTCTGCATCCCTGCATCCCTCCCTCCATCCCTGCACCTCTCCCTCCATCCCTGCATCCCTTAATCCCTCCATCCATCCCTGCATCCCTCCTTCCATCCCTACATCTCTCCACCCCTCCCTCCCTCCATCCCTCCATCCCTCCACAGCCAGGTTGCAGGGAGGGCTGCACACTGCTGACCTCAGAGGGCCCTGGATGCTCATCATGCCCAGCTCCTCGGAGCAGTCGAGGAGTTTGCACTGGAATTTCCTGTCCTGCAGCACGGTGGTGATGTGGGACCAGTTGTGCTGAGCCACAGCCCCGCCGATAGCCAGGTAGTAGCCATCCCCTGGAACACAGCCCCGGGCAGCCTTTCAGGGCTCAGAGGGCTGGGCTGGGCTGGTTCTGCTCTGAAAGACCCTGAAGTGCAGCCCTGAGCCTCTCACAGCCCTACCTGGGGACTGCCAATAAAAAGGGGGTTAAGGAGTTGTGGGATCAGGGAAGGCTTTGGGGCTCTGCTTTTTGTGGGGCACAGCACAGTGAAAACCAAATGACATTAACAGTGAAGTGTGTGTGAGCATCACAGGATAAAAACTCCTTGAGGAAAATAGCAAAAACATCTGCACTTTTGTCCCAGCACAGAACAACCCTCAAGTGTGGAGGGAGCTGGGAGCTACAGGTGGAGCAGGGAATGCTGCAGTGACCAGCCCATAACCACTACAGTCCAATTCCTACACGGAATTGCAGCATATGCAAGGAAGAATTTTATCTCCTCAGTAATCCTGGGTGGAAAAATCCCCAGGGATGGTGTTTGAGAGCTGATTAATATGTAATCAATCTTGCCTCTGTCTCTCCTGCCACTACGAAATTGCTCTCTGGTATTCTGTCATAATGATAATAAGTGCAGCCACCTACTGTAATTGGAAAAATAGACTTTGCTGTGATTAAACACCTCCAGTGCCCGACAAAGCCTGCAGCTCTGCCAGCCACTTCCCACCCTGCTCCCCGTGCCAGTGTCCCAGACAGGAGGGAAAAAGGATTTTCCCACATGGGGGGAAAAATCACAGACACCTCATGCTGCTGGGATAAACATGGTGAGAATGCCCCGTGGCACAGAATGGTGAAATTGTCCCATGGCACACCTGAAGGTGACACAGCAGGGTGACAATGCCCCGTGGCACACCTGAAGGTGGCACAGGGGGGTGACAATGCCCCATGGCACACCTGAAGGTGGCACAGGGGGGTGACAATGCCCCATGGCACACCTGAAGGTGGCACAGCAGGGTGACACTGCCCCGTGGCACACCTGAAGGTGGCACAGAATGGTGAAATTGCCCTGTGGCACACCTGAAGGTGACACAGGGGGGTGACACTGCCCTGTGGCACACCTGAAGGTGACCCAGCCTGGGGACAGGGCTCTGTGGCCACCCAGGGCACACGCTGTGCCTGGCCAGAGCCCAGCTCAGCATCCTCCCCGCAGCTGCCTAATGCCATTCCTGCCCCCAGGGCTGCTCTGCCGCCTCTCAGTCCCCCTTAATTGCAGCTGATAAGGGCTGGGACAGAGGTCAGAGCCGCCAGGACAAACCCAATAAGAGAGATGAGCCCGGGGACAGGGCCATAATTGGGTTTTACAGGCACCGAAGGATAGAGGTGGAAAAAGCCAGGCTGCTGCCATTAGGAAAATGCAATCAGCCCTGTGCCTGCAGCCCCTCCAGCGTGGCAGGGAGGGAGGAGGTGCTGCAACAAACCTGCCCAGGACTGGAAAAGTCTCTGTGTGCATTGACACGGCTGAAAAGGCAGTGGGAAAACCTGGGAATTCAACTATGGGGAGGGGGTGAACACAATCAGAGCTGCCCCCTCCAGCATGCCCGGGTTTTACCTTCAAAAGCGGGGGCCAGGGGGGAGCCCGGGGTGCCAGGGCTGATCCTGCTGACCGTCAGGTCGCTCTCCACGCCGCCCTGCTGGTTCAGCATGCAGGTGTACACGGTGGAGCCTGCGGGGCACACGGGCACCCATCAGCCAGCTGGGGCAGCACCAAAAGGTGCCTTCATCATTAAATCACCCATCCTGGCTTTGCCCTGAGTGACCCTGGGTGTCCCGGCACCAGCAGGGGGAAAGGAATGATGCCTTTTTCCTTTTCCTTTTTTCCCTTTTCCCTTCCCCTTTTCTTCCCCAGCTCATCCCAGTGAGGAGCTGAAGTTGCATCCTTGGAAATGCCCAAAGCTGCTTCCCAGCCTCAGAAAAGGGGACAGCAAACCACAGCTGGTGAGGGTTGTTCTTGATTTACTCCAGCACCCATCGCACCTCCAGATGTGAGCCACAGCTGGAGCCAGAGGGAAACCTCCCTCCTCTATCCTGACCTTGGAGCACTGTGTGAACGAGGCAGAACCCAGTCTGTGGTGAGGACAGGGAGAGCAGCCTTTTCCCAAACCCTCTGCAAAGGCAGCACCGAGAGGAAAAGCCCGTCTGGGTTCCTATGGGTTGTTTTGGGCTGAGATTTCCCCAGCAAAACGAGGAGCTGAGGCTGTACCTGGAGCTTTGCTCACATCAGCACTGAACAGCCAGTCGGCTGCTTTCGTAGCTTCAGGGCCAACCAGGTAGAATTTCCCAAAATAAGACATGTCAAAGAGAGCCAGGGCATTCCTGCACGTTAAACATTCCTTCTTGATCTGCAATTAAAGCAAACACGGCGGCGCTGAGGCTGAGCCTTGCTCTCAGCCCACAAAGGGAAACACAAATTAAACCACTTATGCAATGGGAAATGACACCAGGACACTCGTCTGGTGCCTTTTAGGGCTTCAAAATCTTCCTGAAAGGATCAGGTATTTGCTGGAGCCATCCTGAGTGCTTGATCCCATTCCTCACCTCGCTAACTCAGTGACAGTTATCATCAATAACGCCCAGATTTTATCAAATTGGATTTTTTTCCCCCAAGCTGCTCTCAACACTTCAGGAAAGCAGCAGTATAATTCTCCCCTGAGGTTTCTGAGCACGGGCTCCACATTTCTCCTCATATTTTTGGGACGTTTTTCGCCGTTTCGGGGCATCCCCTCCCTCCGAGCATCACCCAGAGCAGCGCTGGGGCACAGGATCTGCTGCCTCCACGTGTCCCAGCCCCCCGGGAGTTTTGGCAGGGCAGGAGGGGCTGTCAGCCCCACTCACGATGTGGTGGTGAGGGGGGAAGTCGAAGGTGTACTCGTCCCCCAGCAGGCGGTTGTAGGTGTAGTCCCTGTGGCGCTGGTGGCCGTAGGCACCGTAGTAATCATAGTCCAGGACCTGGGGCAGGGGTGGGGCAGGGAGGAAGAGGATGTGAGGCCGAAGCCAAAAGGCTCCTTCTCGTATTCACCCCGCTCCTGGAGAGATGGCTTTGGTGGTGGGTCCCCACCCTGGCATCCCTGATGGCCACAGGGATGGGTTCTCACCCCAAAATCCCTGTCCATGGGGATGGATCCTCCCTCCAACATCCCAGCCCGTGAGGTGGGTTCTACCAGAGCATCCCTTGTCACAGTGATGGGTCCACATCCCAACATCCCTGCCCTCAGTGATGGATCCACATCCCAACATCCCTGACCACTGTGATGGATCCCCATCCCAAAATCCCTGCCCTCAGTGATGGATCCAGACCCCAACATCCCTACCTTGAGTAATGGATCCCCATCCCAACATCCCTGCCCTCAGTGATGGATCCAGACCCCAACATCCCTACCTTGAGTAATGGATCCCCATCCCAAAATCCCTGCCTTCAAGTGATGGATCCCCACCCCAAAATCCCTGCCCTCAGTGATGGATCCCCATCCCAAAATCCCTGACCATGGTGATGGATCCCCCCCATCATCATCCCTGTTGTGGTGATGGATCCCCACCCCTAAATCCCTGCCCTCGGTGATGGATCCCCACCCATCCCTGCTCATGGTGATGGGTCCTACCACAGCTGGTCTCTCCAGGCTGAAGACCCCCCAAAACTCCAGGTGTTCTTACCGGGGCTGCTCCCCCAGGGCTGAACCAGCCGGGTCTCTCCCAGCCGTGCCTCTCCTGGAAGACACAGCCCTGTCGCAGCAGCTCCTACACAGAAGAAATGGGAACAGCTTTCTTTCAAAAAGCCCTTTCACAGCTTTCTGAGCAGCACCCAGGCTGCCCTCCTCGGGTGCACATGTGGGCTCAAGACCAGACTTGTGACCCCTTGGCATGGCTATCAAGAGCCAAAATCAGCCCTGCAGTTTGTCTTGTGGCACAGTGTCAAACCTAAGAATCGCCTGATTTTTGTTCCTCTCAGAAAAGATATTTCCCTCAAGGGTGGTCAAGGGGCAGAGAGCCACAACCCCAGCTGTGCACCCCACCAAAACCTGCCCTAGGGTACCCAAATTACTGACCAAGAGGTGCTACATGCAGACAGCAAGATTCCCCACCGTGTTTACAGAGTAATTATATAACAACTTCGAATATTTATACAGCAACCTTCTCACTCCTCCTCTGTGCTCTCAGGAAAACCTCTCTGCACGCAATTAATTAGGGATCCATTAAGACATTTTTGTTTGGAGCCTCAGTTTGGGAAAGAATAGATTTTGTTGAACATCTCAGAAATCATTCAGTGCCTATTTATAAAACACAGCACATGTTCTGGAGCTGCATGGATAAATACCAGCCTGTCAGTCAAGTGGGCATCGCTTATTAGACGTGCTATTAAAAAATAAATTGCATCCTCAGTGACAGAAAACAACTGAGCTGCCAACCAAACACCGGGGGCTGGTGGGCAGGGGTGTCTGTTTTACTGCTTGAGCCTCTGCCCTCCAGCTGGAAGAGGAATGGTGTGATGTCAATCAGAGGGAAGCAGGAATGGGCTTGGGAAATGTGGCTTTGCCAGGCCTGGGGCTGGGGCTGGCAGTGGGATGAGGCTCTGCTGCTGAGTCAAGCTGAGTGTCTCGAAGGATCTGGGGGGTTCTGAGCTGCTGGCACAGCAAAATGCTGGGAATTGGGTTTTTCTCTCAAGTGCTGCATCTTGAGAGTGTTCACCTATGGATATTTGTGTGAGGAAGGGGCTGGGGCAGGAGGGAACCCTGGCTGGTGGCTCCAGGGAGCAAAATCACTTAGGGAGTGCTGGCAAAACCACCTCCACAGAGGCACATCCCTCTTCCCACACCCCTCTACATTGAGAGATGTTGTTTTGGGGAGAAACTGCTGCTAAATTGTGAGCAGGGGAAGGAGATTCCTGTGAGCATTCAGCTGCCCCTGGGATGGACTCAGCGTCAGAGCTCTCCTCTCCCCTTTCCCCTTGCCCAGTGATCACCACCAGGTTCTCAATCCACATCTGCTGAGTTAAATACAGGAATGCTCAGGCTCTCTACCACTAAACCACCCACGGCCCCAGAAATCCACGCAGCGAGCTTTGGGATCGGGCAGGGATCTCTCCAGCACAGCAGCACAGAGGCTTTGGGGAACCACCCAGCTGCATCCACCCCTCGTGAGCTCCTTCTTGCTGCTCTGGGCCAGCCCAGGCCGTGTCCTCACCTCGTGCAGGGGGTCCTTCCTCACGTTGCGCCCTGCCAGGGGCTCGTCGTGGGGGAAGACGACGGAATAATTCTTGGCGTAGGACTCGTGGCTGCGCTCCCGGATCCAGCGGTTGTTGTCGGTCAGGGAGTGGTGAAACCTCCTGGAAGGCAAGGAGATGGCAACAGCTGGGTGAGCCCACCAGCTCACAGCCTTCTTGGCCAGAGCCAGGTGTGGATGCTGCTGCTGGTGGGAAATTGCTATTCCTGCTCCGGTTTTGGGGGTAGGAGCAGAGGAGTCAAGAGGAGCTCGGTGCTCGCCGTGCCACGATGCTGGGCATAGGAGCTGCAGCCCCCACAGAGCTCCCAGCCCCACCCCAGAGCAGAAGACAGCCCTGCTGAGGAGGGGAAATAGGAAAAAAAAATGAAACTTGAGGTTTATCCTGCCCCACTTCAACATGGGACCCACCTCAGGGCACACTGGGGTTTAAACACAGCCCTGAAGAGGGAATGAGCCCTGGACATTCCTTATATTTCTCACTCAATTCTCCCCAGGCTGAAATATAAATAAAACCCAAAATATCTTAAATTAATTTGAAGTATTTTCACTTTCCAAACAGAAAATCTCCTTGAAGGAATGTGCCAGCTCAGCCCACGGCCAGGTTAATCCCAGAGACCAGCAACTCACGGGGAGCAGCCTTGGGCACAAGTGGCACCTTTCCCAGGGCTGCAGAAAGGGAGCCAGGCAGGGATGAAAGACAAAAATCTTATTTCTAGGGGTGTTTAAAATGATACTTTCAGCTTCCCTCCTGGCTGACTGGGTGCAGAGGAGAGTCAGGGCATGGGGCTGAGCCCTGCAAGGAATACAAGTGATGCTCCCCAAGAGCTGTGAGAGCAGCTGCCTCTTCTGCTGGCAGAAGGTGACACATGGCATGTCACCAGCACCTCTGCTCGCCCCATCCGCCTCAGCCCCTTCACCAGGAGCTGAATTTTTGACAGCAGCAAGCGGGCAACAGCTGCCAGATGAAATATTTACAAGCAAATGTTCTGAGAGGATAAATATTGAAATGCGTGGAAAAATGAGTTATTTAAAGAGGAGATGGGTAATTGTCACCAAAAGGAAGGAATGGGACTGGCAGCCTGATGGCAGGGCACATGGGACATGGGAGATGTTTGTGTGGAAAGCCCCTGGCTGTTCTGAGCAGGGCTGTGGTCCCTGGGGGTCAGGGGGGCTGTGCTGGTGCCAACCCAGTGCCCAGCCTGGGATTTCTCCATCTCTCCATCCCCATCCCGAGCCCAGCTGGTGGAAGGGGGCAGCTGGAGGCATCTCCCCCATCTCTGCAGGCCCCTCAACTCCCACGGCCCAAGCCAACGTGGCATTTACCAGCTTGGCCAACAAAGCAACGTGAGATTTTCAAAGCTTTGTCCCTGACAAGGTGGTTGCTGTCACTGCAGCCCTGTAAGAAAGCCCAAACCCAATCAAAGACAATCAAGCAAGTCAAAAGCAATTACCGAGCCAACATCTGCACGGCCACAACTCCCAGCCCGGGTGGTGCTGCAGAGGGGGGGCCGAGCTAATCTTTGTGCTGTTGAAATCATCCCCCTGATTATTAACTTAGAGGATTAGGCACGGTACTAATTGAACAACAAAACCCAAACATAATTACCCCGTCCTTCCCCACCACCACCACCTCCTTGTGCCTGATGGAAGCTGTTTGTGTGGGAGTGGAACGAGGCAAATGAGAGAAACCCCACGTTGTGCATTCATTAAAGCCACTGCTTGTAATTGATCCCAGCTCCTCGGAGGGACACACACGCTGCCTGGACACCCACTCCTGATGCCAGCCCCGCCCTGGAAGCATCCCCAAGGAGCAGCAGGGATGAGGGATGCCTGTGAGGAGGCAGCTGGGGCAGTGGGGGTGGCTTGCCTGATGTCGTAGCCGTACATGTCCTTCTCGGGCCGGCCGTGGATGATCCAGTGAGCCAATTCCCTGCCACAGCCACCTCCCAGCATCATCCCTGGGGAACAGGGCAGGATGCAGATGGGGCCAGGAGGCCGAGCAGGGCTGTGGAATGCCAGGATCCCCCTGGGATCCCATGGCAGCAGGGGATGAGCCTCTCGGGTCTCTCTTACCGGCGCTGTTGAAGCCACAGCCGAGGAAGAAGCCTCGGACTTCGGGAGCTTCTCCCATCAGTGGTTTGTGGTCAGCTGTGAACGACTCTGCAAAACAGAGAGGGACGTGCCAGCGAGGCCAGGACAGGGGGATCACACACTCTGGGGATACATCACACACTTCTCAAACGGGTTTCCTGCAGCCTCCCGTGCTGACCTCGTCCCACTCCCAGAGAGGCAGAATGGCACCAACACCAAGCACTGCCCAGCACAGGTTTTTGGAGTTAGACTGAAAATCTGGGAAGCAAAATGAATTGCCCAAAAGAAGGTGAATGAGGCACTGTGGGGGCTCCTTTTTCCTCCCCAATCCCCCATCAAGGGGGCTGCACTGATCTGTTTGTTGCCATTTTAACATCTGGGCCCTATTTCCTCCTGCTGTATTCCACCTTTGTCAATTCCTGCTGGGAAATTCTCTGACTTTGAGCCACTTGGTTCAGCTGAGGGAGGGCTGGGCATGTCTCTCCTGTGCTCATAATGTCTCCTGCTGCCAGTGCTATTCCACTGAGCCATCAGCCATGGAAATCCCTCTACAAATCCTCACCAGGGAGGACAGCAAAGCCCCTGAGAGAGGTGTGCAATCCTCCTCTCTGTCTCATGGTGCTCCATCCATCCATCCATGTCAAAGGAGAGAGGGAAAACTGAGTTCAGTGGGGTCTTTTTCCACTTATCAATGCCCAGTTTGTTTCCCCTGATCCCACTGCTCCAGAGAAGACAGGAGCACAGCCAGAATACTTCCACTGTCACCAGAGCAGCTCCTCACATGCCAGTATCCCTGGACAGCTATTCCAGGCTACAAACTCAGGGAGTTAATGGAGCAACAGCCACAGCAGCTCCCCTGGCAGCACTTTGCCCTGGGATGGGGGGTGAGGGCTCCGGGGACCTTGGCACAGTGACCACAGCAGAGGGGACAAAGCCTTTGCCACTGGCTCCAGCCCAGCCCAGACACAGGCTGCTGCTTTCAATCAAGAAGGAGAAAACGAGGAGAGCTGAGCCTTGGAAAATGACATTTTTTGTACGAGAAAGAGGAGGCATTCATCTGCCAGCAGCCAGTTCTGCTCTGCTCACGCCGCAGTGCAATCAAACCACTGGACCCAGGGCCAAGGTCTCCACCTCGTACAAGTCGTGTTTGATCTGCTGCAGGGCACGAGACCTGCCCTACTTTCCCCTCACACACCCCAAAGAGTTTCCCTCTAAGTGCCTCAGCAAAAAGGGCTTTTATTATTGCTGGGTTTTTTTTTAATTACAAATTGATTTCTTAGTGTATAGTGGATTTTAAGGCCAAACCAAGAGTGCAAAGCTTGGGCTCAATGTCTGGTGCCTCCTGCAGCTGCCACTTCAGGGGTGGCTTTAACTCCACACCAGGGATGTAAATGTGGGTAAATCTAAAGTCACTAGACCAGGAGAGAGTAGTAAAATTAATTATAGAGGATAACATTTGGTAAAATAACAGCCACTGCTTAAAAACATCTGCCCCTTAATTTTCCACTCCAGTGGCCACAACATTAGCTGGAGATCCACTCACTACCAGACCAAACCAAGGCAGTCAGCTCCCCAGGGAAATGGCTTTAAACTGAAAGAGGGACAATTTGAGATTATAAGAAATCGATAAGATTATAAGAAATTATAAGATAGAAGTTATTTGCAACAAGGGTGGGGAGGCTCTGGCACAGGCTGCCCAGGGAAGCTGTGGCTGCCCCATCCCTGGAGGTGTTCAAGGCAAGGTTGGACAAGGCTTGAAGCAACCTGGGATGGTGAAAGGTGTCCCTGCCCATGGCAGTGGAGCTGGAATTAGATAATATTTGAAGATCCCTTCCAAGCCAAACCGTTCTGTGAGTCTCTGAATGTGTGATTCTATTCCTCCACCCAGGATAGGCCTGGAATGCCACCCCTTGGAAGATGCCACCACTGCAGCCAGACCAGCAGCACTTTCTCTGCATTCAGAGAGTTTTTCTTCTCCCCAGGTTATAAAGTTTCCCTTTTCCTCTTCAGAGAAATCCAACCACCACGGTGCCACCACAGTGGTCCCCACAGCCACATTACCTGGCCCACAGACAGTGGATTTAATTCCTGTTTTCTCCAGAACTGGCACTCTGTTGACAGCACCTTCAATGTGTTGCATGAAAACATCCCAGTCCAGGTCAAAGAGGCCAAAAGCAAATTTTTCAGATACCTAAAGAGGACAAACAAGAATCAGGACATGGAACAGAGCATGGCTGATTGTGTGAGACCACCTCATCTCTGGCAGCCTCGGAGAAGAAAAACAGAGGTTGCATTGAATCTCTGGTATTTTGGGGTTTTCTTGAACAACCCAGACAAACCTGAAGTCTGAATTCAGGATAGAGGGATGGGCACAGGGGCTCCTGGCTCTCCTTTTGCCTCTGCACTGCATATCAGTGCCACAGACAGCCCCAAAGGGGAGATGCTCCCCCTGCTTTCCCCACCAGCCACCAGAGGTTGGTGCCTGCAGAATGAGGGGGCTGTGCACTCCTCCGAGGTGGCTTCCCTGGAAACCTGCCTTGTTTCCCCCAGAAAACCTCCTGGCTGCACTCACCTCCTCCCAGAAGATGGGGTTTGACTCATATCCACCCACGGAAAGGGCATCGCCTTGGAGACGGAGATAGACCGAGGCGTCGTGATCACGAACGTTTGGCATGTTCTGAAACACGGGGAGGGGGAGTGCAGGGTCAGAGGAGGCCATGGGGACACCCCTACAGCACCCAGAAAGGTCCAGAGCACAAGGTGGGCACCCGCAGCAGCGACATGTCAAGGGTGGGACACAAAGTGGCTCCGTGCGTGGTCCCTCAGCTCTGAAATTTGGGCACCCCAAGGGGAAAGCACCCAGCTCAGCTCCGGCTGACCTGGCCAAACCATGGGCAGAGCAGCTTGCCCAGACAGCTGAGCAGCACCCAGGGGTGCCCTGGGGACGGGGAGCAGCCCCTGTGGTTGATCCTAGCTCAGGAGTCATCCCTCCTCTGCCAGCCGCCTCTGCAGGAGGATGCAGCGGTGCACGAAGAATGAGGGGTTTGTTCTCGTGAATAATGGATGGGGAAACATTGAGATAACACTGAAGAATCGGTGTAGGGCCTGCTGCAACCCGTGTTGACAAGTGGAATGGAGTGGATTGAACAGGAGGCACGAGGTCTGCGAGCTGCAGCCTCTCCTCTGGAGCGCTGGGACAGAAATGCAACCCTGGACCATGGCACTTTGTACAACGAGGCACCTCATGCTGGAAGGTCAGGCACAGACTGTGTCAGCAGGATGGAAACTAATTAATGTGTCACCCTCAGTGCACTGGGGCATGAGAGGATGAAGGCTCCTTCCACTCCCAAGCAATTCCAGATGGCAGGAACAGATTTATAGGGGCAGTCAGGGAATGCTTGCCAGGTATGGGGCTAGCTCAGAAAGGTCTGGGATCTTTATGGATGCTGCTATCACACACCAAACACAGAGACCTTGAGGAAAAAAAATATCCTGCCAGTTGTAACTTTGTTAAATATTAAATACGACTCTGCTCAAGGTGGTCTGACAGCCCTGCTGAGGGTGTACACTCCCCTAAGAGCAAAGCCTGACCTGGCAGGAATGAGGAGGCTCCGCAGGTCTGGGGGTGCCTGGAAGGGGCAGGGATCTTTCTGCCTCTCCAGCCCTGTCCCCCAGAGCAGAGAGCCGAGCTGCAGCTGCTCAGGACTGACCTGGATGCCCTCGATGCGCTCGGTCACCACGTAGGCGTGGTGCATGGCCACCAGTGGCACCTGCACGCCCGCCAGCCGGCCCAGGGCCCGTGCCCACACTCCTGCAGGGACAACAAGCCCGTGCTGAGCTCCTCTCCATCCCCCACAGCCCCAGGCAGCTGCAGGGGACACGGGCTGATGCAGACTTTCCTCCTCACAGGAGCAAAGCCACCCGTGGGTTGTGGCTGCTGCCCCCGTGCCACTCTGACCCCGTGTCCTGCTCCCCGTACCTGCACAGTTCACCACGCAGGGAGTCTGGATGGTCCCGTGGGCTGTCTCCACTGCGTGCACCCTCTTCACCCCAAAATCATCAGTTCTCACCTGGATGCCCGTGACCGGGCAGTTCTCGATGATCTGGTGGCACAGGAAGAGGGGCAGAGTCACA
Source organism: Lonchura striata (assembly GCF_050655825.1). Classification (NCBI taxonomy): domain Eukaryota; kingdom Metazoa; phylum Chordata; class Aves; order Passeriformes; family Estrildidae; genus Lonchura; species Lonchura striata. The sequence continues at coordinate 10,955,929 of NC_140719.1, forward strand.
GCAGGGTCACCAGGGCAGGGGGACAGCCTGCCTCACCTGACACGCAGCCCCCAAATCTGGGAAAAGTGAACCTAAGCAGCGTTCTGAGTGCCTTGTGTTGCTCCTAAAGGTCTTTTTTCCACCCTCTATTTTCCCTGGATCTCATGGCTCCTGCCAGCTTTGTCACTGTCACCCAACCAAGAGGACAGCACCCTTCCTGGGAACAACCCAAATCTGCAGGAGCAGCTCTGCCCTGGTGGGAAAGCAGAAGGTGAGGAAGGCAGAGGATGAAACCAAGAGGCACTAATGAGTAAATTCCTAATTAAGAGCTACCGTAGCGCCCCTGGCAGTCGCTGCTCTGGCCAGAGTTGAGCAGGTGCCAGCGGGGTCCATGGTGCCATCCTTGGGGACGTACAGGGTGCCATACAGGTCATCAATGTTCATCAGAGGGTACAGCTCCTTGGTCTGGGACGGGCTCAGCACGTGGGACTCCACACCGTACACCTTCCCCAGCTGCCAGGGGACAGGAAAACTCGGGTAAGGAACAAAAGCTTTGTTCCACTTGCTGCTGAAGGAGGAGGAGGAGGAGAACCCCAAAACATTTATCTCCCAAACCCTAAATCCAGCATGGGGTGATGCTCAGATTTCAGGGACTATGACTCTGGTTTTGAATTCAAGCTGGAAAAACGATGCTGCACAATGGGGTGGGGAACGACGCTACCGCTATTTAAACTGTCAAAAATCCGAGGCTGGGCTTAATTTTGCCAACTTTGGAGGAGCTTGACGGGTCTTTGGCTGCCTTATGCAAGTCAGGAGTGGGAAGGCAGTGAGGGATGGGGCATTCAGAGAGCTGGGGGCTCCACAAAACCCCCCCACTCCTGCAGCCCACCCTGCCGGGGGTGCACCCCTACCGACATGAGCCTTTTGTACTCGTCCAGGCGCTGCTTGCTGGAGGCGATGAAGAGCCCCCCGTTCTCCACCCAGCCCGTGTGCAGCCCCGTCTCGGCCGGCAGATCCCGGCTGACCACGTCCCTCGTGTGCGCCAGCAGCTCCACTTCCACGTCGCTGGGACGCAGCTGCCACAGCAGACCTGCGTGGGCACAGATGCTCTGTCACCTCCCCGTGGCCCCCCGTGTGTCCCCCCCGTGCGTGTGTCACCCTGCGGGGCTCGTGCTCCATCTCGTGGATTTGCAGGAATGCTACAAAACCGTCGGGATTTGTTCTCTTTGGGCGTTAAATGAGTGGGGGGAAAGGGGTTATGGAGTGGATGAGCCATAAAAGTGTGGGAAAAAAAAACACATTTCCCCCTCCTGCCTGACCTGAAGGTCCACTTCCAGGTACACCTGAGGGTCAAAATGCTCACAGCCCTCTCCTCCTCCCGGGCCAGGTGTCCCCACCCTGCCCCTCACCCCGACCACGGCACAGTGCTGCCCTTGGCTGCCGGGGCCATTCCCAAAATCCTGACCTGGGGAACCACCCGAGTGCTGTGGCAAGGACTCTGCATTGTCTCCTCAGGGCTCCATCCCCTGGAAGCCCCCCAAATTCTCACGCAGGCACAAAACCTTCAGCCTCACCCTCTCTCCAGCTTATATATTCTGCCGCCCTGCCATACTAAAATGGCTTTAAAAAGAGGGTGGAAACTGTGCAAATAAATTTTCTTTTCTTGCCGCCACATACATCTTGGCAAAGGGCGAAAAAAGGAAATTTAGGGACACGTTTAAAGAGATATCAGAAGGAAAAGCAGAAATTCTCAGCATTTCCAGCCAGAACTCCCCAGCACGTGCGGACACAGCACATCCCAACCCGTGAGCATCCCGTGAGCATCCCCTGCGCCCGCCTCGGGCAGCAGCCAGGCTGTGCCCACCACTCACCCGCCGTGTGCCAGGTGGTGCCCGAGGTCAGGCGGTCCCTCTCGAGCAGCAGCACGTCGCTCAGCCCCATTTTGGCCAGGTGGTAGGTGGTCTGGCAGCCCAGGCTGCCGCCACCCACCACCACCACCTGCGCCGAGGCCGGCGGGGCCCGGCTGGGCTGGCGGCTCCCGGGACCCTCCTCCTGCAGCGTCTTCTGGTGCGGGACGTTCTTCTTGGCCGTGGGGCCCGAGGTGCTGCTGAAGGGCTGGGGGCTTCTCCGGGGAGCTGGCAGGCGGCGGGGGACCCGCCAGGCACGGCTCAGGTAGGACATCACCACCTGCACATCCCAAAACACCTCGCTGGGTCCCTGGCTGCCCCTCTGCTCCCCTCACCGAGACAGAGGCTAAAATCTGTTATCGCCAAATGAGAGCGTGGAAGCTGGGAATTGTGCCTCTATCTTTTTGAGATGTCCATCTGAAGGGATATTGTGAAACATCACACACTAGCAGTGGTCCCTAACAAGTCAAACACCTCAGTAAGCTGCACCCAGCTGTTGGTGTTTTGTCATCCAGCTTTTCTGTGTAGAAGAGTCACAAGCATAGAAATGGGATGAAAACACTCAGCTCTGACCCAACAGTGCTTTCAGTCTTGTCTCATACACCCACACTCCCCCCGACTGCCCAAAACATGTGTTTTTAACCAGGAATTAGGGGTCTCTGGGTGGTGTTCAGAGGTTGAGCAAACCCTGGGGCACATCCTAGGATCCCTTTCCAGCAGAGAAATGGGACCCCCGTTGTGCAAACACCCGCCCTTAAAAAGGGGGCTTGGGAATTCCCATGGCACCTTGTGCTGCTCATGCCTCAAAAACCACTTTTTTTGTTTTGTTTTTTCTTCCCACTGGAATTCAGGAGCTGTTTGGCCACAGAGAAGGCGCCAGGTTTGCTCTGGATCAGAGGGTGGGGCAATGGCTGCTGGGGGAGAAACAGGGACAGGTCCTGCCTGTGGACACTGAACCCCTGTGCAGGTCCTGGCTGAGAACACAGCTCGGGATCTACTCCTGGAGCAAGATTTAGGGTGCACATGAGGGGTGTAGTGGGGCCAGCACAGACCCCCCAAAACAAGGCACAGGCCATGACCAGGGTGTGCCCTGGGGATCAGCCCTCTGAGACCCCCTGCTTGCTGCCACGTCCCCCCAGTGTCCCCCCGAGCTTCAGAGTCCCACCGTGACAGCCCACAGCACATTCCCACCACTCACCAGCAAAGCTTTCTCCGGGCTGGCTCTCCCTCCAGGATGTGCTGGGCCCCCTGCCTTCCTCTGATGCTCTCCTCCTCCTCCTCCTCCTCTTCCGTCCCCTTGGCCCCTGCTGCAAAAAATATTTACCAGCACTTGGAGGCAAGCAGAGCCAGCCTGAGCGAACAGAAAAGAGAGACTCACCTCCTTGTCCTCCTCCTCGTGGCTCTGCTGCTTCCCAGGCAAGACAAAAAAAGTCTGGCAGAGTGGAGAAATTCAAAACAGGGAGGAAAATGCTGCTTTTCTGGCCGGCTCGGTGCCCAGCAGAGAACAAACAGCCCAGCTGGGGCCACAGGGACTCGCAGCCTCCCGGGCTGGCTGGAGCTGGCAGCTGGATGCCAGAGAGCAAACACGGCGAGGAACAGGCACCATCTGACCCTCCTGCTGCAGTTCCCAGTGGCCCCAGTCAAAGAACAGAGATAAAATTCATTTACATCTCTCCTAAGCCAGAGCCGGGCTCCAAGTGAAGGTGGAAACACCAAAAAAACCAAAAAAATTAAATTGGGTAGAAAAATAAGGTTTGATTTCAATCTCTAAACGTGAAGGTTTGTTGTTCCTTCAGGTCAGGGCTCAGCCCTGGAATTAGGGCCTGTTTGGGCAGGACACAGAAGTTCTGAAGGGCCTCATGCTGGTGTCTCAAAGAAGCAGAAGTTGGGGTGGAGTCAGGGGTTGGCAGGGGCTGGGAGGGATTGGGGTCCCAGCAGCGTCATGGGCCCCCAGGCAGCATCCCCCACTTCTGTAGAGCTCTGAGCAGCCATGGGATGGGTTTTTTGGGGGGGTTTTAAGTGCCCAGCTTAAGTGGAAATGCCCCTTTTCTGCTCCTCAGTACCCAATCCCTCTGCTCGTGCCTGCTGGACACCTTGTGGTACCCAGTATCCAAACTGCCCCACTTTGGGAAGGGTTTGAGCCGAGGGGTTCCCTTATTCCAGCTTTATCCCCTGTCTGCAGCAGCATTTCCCCTCCTTCTCCCAAAGACAAAATTGGTTTCTCCTTTTTACACAGAGCCCCAGCTCCTGCAGGCTTCTCCACGGAGTAAATTGCTCAGAACAACCACAGGGCTGCAAACAAGTCTAAACTCCTGTTTGCAGTGGGGTGTTTCTGTTTGACAGGCCAGAACCATTTCATCAGCGTGTCCAAATTATAAATATGACCTTTGGGTTAGAGCAGACCTAGAACAATACAAGCCCCAGTCTACTTCAGCAGCCTGAGCCCTTCACTGAGCTCAGGATGGACACTGGGGAAAGCAGCAGCTCCCACAGCCCCCCTGAGCCCTGATGTGACTCCAGAGCAGCAATCAGGGGGGTTATTTTTTGGGGTGATCAGTGCAGTGCAGAGGGAGCCTACAGAGTTCAATCTCCCCCTATAATTTTTAGGTTAATTCTAAAATAAAAGCAGCGCAGCGGCTCAGGCGCCAGCTGGAGTTTTCTAGGTCACAGAAAACGTGGTTAATGCAGGGCTGAGCCAGCCAGGCGTGCTGCAGACTGCCAGCACTGCCTCTGCCACCCCAATCCCCATCCCCATCCACCCCAATCCCCATCCCCATCCATCCCCATCCATCCCCATCCCAGCTGTGGGCTCAGCTCTGCCCCACAACCTCAGTTAGGGCTTGGGAAGCACCACCAGCACCTGCCCCTGAACCAAAACCCCCCCAGATCCCAGAGAGTCCTGCTGGGCAGAGCTGTTCTGAGCTCTCCTCTTGGCCACCCCCTGCCTCAGTTTCCCCACCCTGGTGGCACAGCAGCCTGGCCGCTGCTTTTGGGATGCCCCAGGCTGAGTGAGCTCAGCCCACAGTGACAGGAGGAGGTGGCCACGCTCTGGCTGGTGGCCATGGGGGCTCGAGGGGCTGTCCCAGCCCAGGGTAGGTGGCTGTCACCCTGTGACAGGAGCAGGAGCTGCTGCTGGCCCAGCAAACACAGCCACCCCCACGCCGTGTTTGCTCAGAGCCCAGCTCATGGGGGGTGTTCCATCAGCAGCTGCTCTTGCTGGGGGAAAAATCAGAATATTAAATAAATCCCCTTGCCTGGTGTGTCCCCCCCATGCCGGGACAGGCCAGGGGCCGTGCAGGGCTGGACCAGCTGTGCTGGCTGGAATTTCCTCTGCTGTTAATGCCCCTGGAACGCTGCTCCTGCTCTGGTTACTGCACCTGGCCCTGGCTGGGCACGCTGGATCAATGCCCCATTTATTCCTGAGCTGTCACACCCTGCTGGAGCAACCCCCAGGAGAAGATTTTTGGCACAGAGCTGAGCAAAGCCACTGTGGAGGCACCCACCTGCCAGCCCCAGCCACTCCCCAGGGGCTCCGTGTGCCCAGGGATGTCCCCAGAGGCAGGACAGAACAGGAACAGGTTTTTGCAGTGCCCAGCTCTTGGCTGCAGGCTCCAGTGCTGCATTTGGCAGCCCAAAATGGGAACAGGTTTTTGCAGTGCCCAGCTCTTGGCTGCAGGCTCCAGTGCTGCATTTGGCAGCTCAGCTGTGCCACTGTACCCACCCAAGGCCAGGTTGAGGCTCAGCACCAGCAGAGAAGGGTCCAGGCACCTAAATTTGGTATTTCATCTGTGGTTAGACCAAACAGAAAGAGCTTAGACCACAAAGAAAGAGCTTATCCCAGGCAGGGTCAGCACCTGGACCAAGCTTAATACCTGGCTGGGCAGCACCTTCCCAAGCCAGCATCCAAAATGTAGAGGCCTGATTCTCTGAGTAAAACTCTGCTCACTGTGACAACCCCTTCCAGCTGACCCCAGGAAAAGTGAAGCACTGGGGACTCCCAAGGGTGAAAAAAATTAATGTTCTTAATTAAATGACATGGCAGCTCACAGGGACATCACATCCCTGCTCAAGGTGAGGCCTCTTGAACACCTCAGGCTTTTATAAGCAAGTTTTGTATTTATTGCTCTGGAACACGCTGCTGCATGCAGGGCCTGGTGGGATGCTGGAATAGGGTATCCAAGAGTGACTAAAAGCCATGGAAAATCAGCCTTTTTCCTCCACCCTGCAGGGGTTCAGCTCAGAAAAAGAGAGGAGTCACAGGAAAGCTCCTGCATGGGACAACTGCACGAGGGGCAGCTGCTCCAGGAATGAGGAGGAGCCTGACAGGCACCACAGGAGGGATCTACTCCAAATTCTGGAGGGGTAAAAGCACTTACTGTTCATGCCAGGAATGAGGAAGGATCCATCCCTGGGAGCACTCATCTTCCCTGGATGGGCCAAGCCAGCCCTGAGCCCCCGTGCAGCCAAGGGGATTTTAGTGACAACGACCCTGACATGATCCTGACACCCCTGGCACATGAAAAACCATGGCTGGGAAAAACAAAAAAACCCTATCATCAAAATTACACTTTATTTTTTTTTTTTTCCTGTTGGGGAATTTACTTTGATGAATTGTAACTTAAAAAGGCCTGGAAAAACCACATGCAAAAGGGTTTCTAAGTAGCAGCTAAAGTTTCTATTCCAGCATTACAAGCTATTCCAAATTATTTCCAAATTCCCAGCTATAAACTATTCCAATAAACAAACAGTTTGATCTTTAAACCCCCTCCACCCTACCCCAGTTAGTGCAAAGGAAAAACCCAAGGAATTTACATATTATTTTCCAACGTATCCCATTGCAATTCCAAACGATCTGCGACGACCTCAAATAATACATACAATTTTCTCGCCATCATAGAAGAAAAAACATTTCCCTTTCTTATTCACAGATATATTTGTGGCAAGTGGCTGAATAATTACTTACAAACAGAACAATCTCTTTTTAACAAGTTTCTTACACCAGTAAACACAAGAGGGAGAGCTCTCTGGGGGAGGGGGTTTGGCAGGGCAGGCAGAGGGTGGGGGTCCCTCTGGGGTGTAAGGGACACAGGGCCCTGGTGACAGGGCTGTGCTCTCCCAAGGTGATGCCCTTGCCACCTTACAAAATCCAGGTTAAACAGGAGGGGCTGTAAGGCTTTAGGATGTGAGGCAGAACAGGAGGCATCAGGAGTCTGTGTGTCCCACCCGCCCAAAATGCCCCCTCAGCTCCAGCACAGCCTCCACAAAGGGAATGGCACCCTCTGCTCTGCACAGGAGCAGGGAATTGTCAGCTCCCTGCTGGCTGCTCCCCTCAAACTGAGCACAGAGGGGCTGGCTGGGAGGGCTTAGCACCAAACAGTACCTTGGGGATGCCCTGAGCCCCCCCTGTCCCTGCCACCTCTGCCTGCCCTAGCCAGACCCTGCTGCACCCACCTCCCACGAGTGGGGAAAATCCCAGAGCTGCAGGAGGAGCAGGGAGCAAAGCAAGCCCTGGGCTCGTGGCTGAGCAGCAGGGTGTGATTCCCGAGTCAGCATCATTTCCTCATCCTTGGCAGATCCAAACTCCTCCATGCTTACCCCAAGCAGGGTTCTGCTGCTCTGTTTGCAGACTGAGGGCAGCAGCACTGCTCACCCAGCCAACACTGGCAGCTCCCAGACTGGCAGCTGGATCCCACACCAGGACCACCCCAAATCCCAGGGGAACAACAGCCGGGCATGGAAGCATCAGCTCAAAATGCCATGTATTGAGAGAGGCAGCTCCTGGGGCTCAGATACAGGGAAGCTGTTCCCTGTCACGCTCCCACACGTGTATTTTGGTTGTATTTGCACTTTGGGGAGGACAGAGGGTGCTCAGGACACAGAGGGAATGTCACAACACATGGACCTTTACTTGACAGCAGCAGCAGGAACAGCCTGTGGGAGGAAGAGCTGGGGGGAAACGCTGCCAGCCCCCAAAAGTGCACACAGCTGGGCAGAGGAGATGCTTTCACAGCTCAAGGACAGGATTCAGGACTTGATACCATAGCCCTTATTCAGGTGGGGTCACCCTGAGCTCATGAGGTGGGATTTGTCACAGCTGCAAGGAAAATCAGCCTGGCTTGGGGAGGACAGGTCCAGGGACGCATCCTCTGCATGTACCTGGTGTCTTGGCGGCCTCTGAAACCCTTGTGTGGAGAACATCTCACTGAGACCTCCTGCTCACCAGTGGGACCAGTCTGCTGCTCCCTGGGCACCCCCCTGCCAGCAGCAAGGCTGGTGGGACTGAGGTGACTGTAAAGAAAATGGGCTTGGGGGTGCCAAAAGGGCTCTTCCCCCTCCTGCCTGACCTGAAGGTCCACTTCCAGCCTACACCTGAGGGTCAAAATGCTCACAGCCCTCTCCTCCTCCCGGGCCAGGCGTCCCCACCCTGCCCCTCACCCCGACCATGGCACAGTGCTGCCCATGGCTGCCGGGGCCATTCCCAAAATCCTGACCTGGGGAACCACCCGAGTGCTGCGGCAAGGACTCTGCATTGTCTCCTTGGGGCTCCATCCCCTGCAAGCCCCCCAAATTCTCACGCAGGCACAAAACCTTCAGCCTCACCCTCTCTCCACCATCCCCACGGTGGCTTTTGAAACAAGAGGGGTGCAGTGCCCACGCCCTGCTGGGCACCCCAGAGTCTCTGAGCTCTGTCCATCGGGGAGAGCCACTCCGGCAGCGCCGTCCCACAGCCCATCAATCTTCTGTACACGGAGCGGGGGCGAGGCCGGGGCAGCCTGCACGGAGGGGGGGTCGTGAGGGGCTGCAGGGGCAGTCCTGGGAGGAGTCCAGCACGGGGACGCTGCGCTCGGGCTGCGGCGGCCGGCTCCGGGCGCTCGACGACTTCCAGCGGCCACGGCCGCGGTCACTGCACCCCTTCCTCCTCCACGTAGGTCGAGGGAAACCAGCCCACCTGTGGGGGGACAGGACAGGTGAGCTGGGGGCTGGGAACTCAAGGGGAACAGCACAAAGCCTGCCGGAGTTCAAGGAGAACTCGGGGACACGGTGGGGGTGTTGGACACCACGATCCTTGCGGGGCTCTTCCAGCTCTGTGATTTTAGGAGGGAGCTCCCGTCCTGTCACTGGGATTATTCCCTGCTCTTAAGTGCTGTTCCAAGTGCTGGATGTGCCATCACCCTAATTTGGGATGGAGTACATCACCTTGGACACGTTGCCTGCAAGACATCAGGCAGGAAGGATCCATCTCCAGTGCTACAAAATCTGTGGGGTACCAGGTCAAGCCACCAGGCTGCTGGTTTCCCCAGGCTGCTGAGCCTTCCCCCTGCAGGGCCTGCACACATCCCCCATGGGCAGCTTTAGGCAAGATCAGACCCTCCCACCACTGTGCTCCAGTGTGTGCCCTGGGTATCACTGCCACTGTCACAAAGCACCAAACAGCCACACAGAGGTGGCTCTCAAGAGGTGACATCCCACCCAAAACCCAGCAGAGAGTGGGAGGACATGGGACACACCCCCATCCCTTTGCCATCCTGACAGCAGGGAGGACATCCCGCTGCAGGAACGGGAGGCTGCACTCACCCTTCCGTTGGTCTCCCCCTTCCACCATCCCTGGTCCCCTCCAATCCTGCTGTAGATCTTCACCACGTCCCCCTCACGCAGCGACAGCTCCCGCATGTCCCGCGCCGCGAAGTTGTACCGTGCCACGGCCGTGCCTATGACCCGGGGGGTGAACACTGCCAGGGGACAAAGCACAGCAGCTCAGGAGCAGCCCCACCACCACGCTGGCTGAAGCCTGGGGAAAGCTTGCAGAGGTTCAACCTGGGTTTTCCACCGGGGCACCGAGAGCCGGAGCCGCTCGGGCGGAGGAGCAGCATCGCCCGAGCTGCCCAGCCCCGCACGGGTGGCGTGGCTGGGGTTCAAGTGGGTTCCTGCTGGCTCTGGAGGGCTCTGTGGGCTTGGGGAGATCATCTCTGCTGGTCAGGGGCTTGGTGGGGGTGAAGGGCACTTTTGTGAGGTGGTAGAAGGAAGGATTTCATAGGAATACACAACCATTAACAAAGAAATCATGGGGAAATCCTGTTCAGCTCCCAGCGTCAGGTCTGGGAGATTGCGGAGCTGCCACCCAGCTCCCAGCACCTGATGGAGCCACTTTGTAAATCAACTTGGATTTAAGCTACTTCAGAACCAGAATTACTGGGAGTGGGTTCTCCTAGAGGTGTTGAGTGTGCTTTGCCGGGAGGGGGAACCAGCTCCTGACCCGGAACCTCCCCGCTCCTGTCCCTGCCAGGGGGAAACCTTGGGAACTTGGTCCCATGAGAGACCAAATGGTGCCAAAGCCCAACACTGACCAGCAGCTTGGGATGAGGAGATGGCCCCAGGAGCCATCCTGGGAGCTGACCTCCACCTGCACAGCCCCAGCCCCAGGGATCTCCATCACTTCAGGCCGGGGATGCTCAGGGGAAGCACAAGGAGGGGGAAGGCAGGGGCAGCACTCAGCATTCCTGCCCCAAGGTTTGGGCACAGGGAAAAAGGCTGGAGAGCCACACTGGAGGGATGGGATGGGCAGAAGAGGAGAAAAATGCAAGTCCTCTGAAGCTCACAAAAAATAAATAAACACCCTGAGGGGATGCTGTGCTTCATTCCCCTCTTTCTCCCAGGATTTCCAAGGGTTAATTCCAGCTATAAAAGTGTGCAAACCAAGGTTGAACAAAGTTTGAGGGAAAGCTTTGCCCAGGTTTTCAGCTCTTGGGGTGGAAGGAGATGAGGATGGTGATGGCGTTGGACACACAATGTGCAATCACTGGACAGTTTGTCCATCCTGGCCAGGCAGCCAGGCTGGAGGATGGACAGAAATCATGGCAGCTTTGAGCTCTTTCATCAAGAGCTTACTCAGAGCCCCTTGCTACGCAGATTCCTTCCTGCAATAGCTTCTATGCAGTCAGAGAATCGCAAAATCCCAGATTTGTGCTTGAAAAATTCAGTGTTCTTCCCAACCACAGCACCAAGGAAGGCACGTGTGGCTTTGCTGATGATTTTCTCTCTCCAGCCTAAAGGAGAGACTGAAAGATAAAAACTTTAATGGGAAGAAAATCTTGGCAGGATTTTGCTCTGATCCCATCAAGAGGGAGGGTGACACCAGCCTGGGAAGGCACCACTGCACTCTCTGCAGGGACACAGAGCCCCAAAACACACCCGACAGCACAGGTGTGTCCCTGTCCCCTCAGCAAGGGGCTCCTGAGCAGCCTCAGAGAGCAGAGCTCAAACCCTGCAGGACACTGGGGTGTCCTCCTGGAGGACAAGGAGGGTCAGACTGGGACAGGGTGAGATGCTGATGCTCGTTGGGTGAGACACACGGGATAGGCAGGTTGAGCTTGAAGTACATCATGAGATCCCAAAGTGCTACATCCACTTTTTTTGGGTTAATTTTAGCCCCTTTTCTCCAACAGCAACAAACCCATCTCCTCCCTGCCTTGATTTTGGGGAGGTGGGGTGGGGGAATGCATTTTGCTGCCAACTAAGCCACGGTTAATTAACCTAATTAACTGATTGCCCAGGGCAGCACTGGGGACCCCCTGAACTGCCTGTGGGGATGGGGGGACAGGGGGGACCCCACAGGTCCCACTGGTGATGGCTTTCAAGCTGGGGATGGTGGCAGGTCTCTCCAGCAGGGAGAGGCACTGGTACCTGACCAGAAGGGACTGGAGGAGCTCTGAGAAGAAAAGTTGAGGCCCTGAGGACTGAGAAAAGAAAAGTTGTAGGAAGCGCAGGAGGCTGCAAAGAGGTTAGAGAGAAACAGAAAGAGGCAGAACACGCATTAAAAAGGAAATTAAAATAAAATATTATAAAGCATAATGCTTTAAAAGCTGATGGAGGGATACAGGGCAAAGCATGCAAAGGGTCTTGTGCAGGGGCTCTGAGCTGGGATAGCTGAGAAACGGTGTGGCCACAGCCCCACAGCCACTGGGGGCTCAAAATTCATCCTAGGGTTGTATTTAATGCAAAAAAGGTATTTAACCAACTTTTAGAACCCATCTTCCTTTGGAATTCTTTTTTAAATATACTATGGAGAAAAATATTCAAAAGTTATTTTTCCCCATAAAGCAGTTAGTTGTGCACTCAGGCTTTTGGACAAAACAACATCTTACATTATTGCACTTTTTTCTTCCCGTTTATTTTGGTGTTTCCTTTCTTTTTCTTTTAGACACAGACTTACCCTTTCACCCATCACCTCCATTAAAGGAGTCCCACAGGGATTCAAACCACCACCCTGGAACTGGATCCATCAAAAATCTCACGTGGGTGGGAAAGGCAGGTCAAATCCCACAAAGTGACCATCATATCCCTGCTCCCAACCAGAGGCAGGGCAAACCACAGGGTGAAAAACCAGAGGAGGGGAACCAGCCTGTCCCAGCAGAAACTGTCCCTTCAGAGAGCAGCAGTGCCAGAGAGCCCCAGCTCGGCCAGACCCTCCCTGAACCCACCACCTCTGGTGAGACCCATCCTGAAAATGCCACCAGAAGGACTCATCTGCAAGCTGAGCAACTCAAACCCTACAGTGAAGCTGTAAATTCCTTCAGCTGGCTGGAAGGGGCAGGTTTTCCACAGAGCCAAGCTGGGTTTTACCTGGGGAGCGGGTGAAGGTCCTGGAGGTAGAGCGCTCCCGGGATTTGTAGGGGTATTTCAGAGTTGTGTCCAGCTGCTTGAAGCTCTCCTTCAGAGAGTGGCTCTGGTAGTACTCAACCAGCTCCTGGGAAGGAAGGAGAGGCACCTGGCTGTCTCTGCCACCCCCTGCATGACTTGCAGAGACAGTGCTACAAGGGGCAACAAAAACCCACCAGCAAGCTTTCGAACTTCTTGGCTTCTGTGATGTGAATCCAGTTGTCCTTCTCCACCACCTTGATGTGCTTCACCTCCTCGTTGAACCTGCCAACAACAGCAGAAGCACTCAAGAAATGCACAGCCACGTGCTCCAGCCCTGGCTCATCCTCTGTGAGTGGGAAATATTGAATTATTCAGTTGTTGAATGGGGAATTACTCACTTAATGCTGATGGCAAAGCGCTCAGCCTCAGCCGGCCGCTCCCGGATCAGGTAGGTGCCGCTGACGTGAGACTTGAGCAGGTTGTCTGTCTGATGCCTCTCCATGTTCCCTGCAAACCTGAGCCCAGAGGTTAATTAGTTCATTTAATTCGTTAAAATGAACTTGTGTCTTTGAACAGGCACGTTCTGGATAAAAAGAGACATCTTTTTTAAAGGCATGGAGGATGGAAGGCAGGTGGAGAAACATTGGAAATATCCTGAGCAGGAAGGGAAGTGCCCTGAGATACACAAGAAGCTGCCGAGCCACTGAAGCACACAGAGAGTGGCTTCTTCCCTGTGAAGTACCTGACACCTGGAAAAACCCACTAATTGGGAATCAGCATCCAGGTTAATGAGGCCTAAGCAAGAGCTGGAGAGCAGGGATAATTTATATCCATGACTTCATAAATCTGGCTGGAGCTGGAGAGAAGGAGAAGCAGGCAAGCCAAGGCAGGAGTTGCCTCCTGCCTGCCACAAACATTTTCTGGACACAGAAAATGGAGAAGAGAAACCATCATCTCTTTTTTTTACCTCTGTCCCTCTCCATCAGTGAAGAAATCCCCACAGCTGCTGCCAGGGCTTTCAACACCACCCAAACACCCCCGTGGCAGCTGTTCCACAGCCACAGAGAAAGCAGGATGCAGAGCACTGCTGGTGTGCATTTGGAATTCCTTCCTGGAGTGGATTCCTGAGCAAGCAGCAGCCAAAAGGCCAGGCTGGTTTGTTTTTTGCCCACTCACCACGGGTACGCTGTGTAGTCGATCTCCCGCGAGGGCGGCCGGCTGTTGGGGGGCTGCAAATTGAGAATTGCTCATTAGTGAGGAGCCAGCAGCTCCTCGGGCTCTGGAGCACGTGTGGGATGCTCCTCTCCACGGGAGGCTTTCCTCTGCCAAGCCATCCCAGGATCCTGGGCTCGGGCAGAGGAGGGCAGTGTTGTAGCTGAGCATTTCCCTCTCAGCTCCCAGCTGGGACCAGCAGGCTGTGTTTGTTCATTTACCTGAGTGGTTTTTAATTGGGAAGCAGCTGACAACATTACAGCAAGCAGCTAAAAGCAATTAAAACAAACCAATTGCAGTTTTCCTGCGCTGGGCCTGATCTCCAGCACTGTGCTCCTGAGTCAGAGAAGGAACAGAGCTGGATCTGATGATGCCAATCCCAGCCTTGGGAACAGGGCTGGGACTGCCCTGCCCTGTACCTGCACCATGGCTTGAGGGATCCACCTCCCCTGTGAGGCAGAGCCTTTGCTGAAGTGCAGGGAAGGACTGAGGTCTCGAGGAGAAGCTGGGAAGAGTGACAGGGACAACCCCAGGAGTTGGCAGTCCCAGCTCCATCTCCTCTCTGGCACTTACCCTGGCATCCACGGGGCAGGGTTTCACCGAGGAGCTGGGGAAATAACCCGACTTCTTCGTCTGCAGCAGCCTCCCCTGCAAAGCCAAGCTGGGCATCAGACTGGGGCGAGCACTGGGAGCACTGGTGGCACCACGCAGGGCTGGGGACAGGCCCAAATCCCACCCCCCAGCACATCCCTGCACAAGGAAAGCCCACGAATCAAAGGGATAATGCAGAAGTCTGCACTGGTTTAGGAGTTTCCAGGAGTTTCCCAAGAGGAATCACCCTCACCTCCCACCACGGTGAGTCGGGGTCCCCCCTCAGCAGCTCCATCACGTCCCCAATTTGAAAGGTCAGCACAGGCTTCCCAGGAGGGGCTGGGTTCCCATGGTAATTCTGCACAGCCACCATTTTAGGACCTGGCAGAGAAGCAAAACAGTTTCACAACCTTGTCCCAGCTGAAAAAAAACCCAAACAAAACCACCCCTCCTGAAGCCTGTTCTCCTCATCCCCTGACAGGGCACAGCAGGCAGGATTTAGGGGCAGGAAACATGAAAGCACAAAGGAATGGTGTCCACAGTGAATGTTCTTGGCCCCTGCAGTTACATGCATGATTGAGTTCCCTGAGCAAAAATAAACCCAGGAAGGACCCAGCCAAGCTGAAGCTCCAGCTCCCAGCCCTGCACCTGGATCTGAGCCTCACCAAGGAGCTCAAATCCAGCAGAGGAGAGGGAAATCAAGGAGAGGAGCTCTTGCCAGGCAATGCCTGGCCAGCAGCAAGCCCTGCCAGGCTCAGCAGTGACCCCACAATTGCAAAAGGGGCCAGTGAACACTCAGCTACCACCGAGTATCAGCTGGACCTGGGACTCAAAACGCCCCTGGAGCTCCCAGTCAAAGTCCACTTGTCTCGCCAACAACTGCACATTAAATAAACTTCCCCCACTGCACCAAACCCACAGTGTTTATCCTCAAAATGCCTCCCCACCTCTGCCTCTCCCCTCGCAGCAAGAGCACTCTGTGCTTGTTTTGTTGTTTTTTTTAGTTTTTTTTCCCTAACCACAAATTTGATTCAGGTTTCTTTTTGCCAGGCTTGGCTTTCCTTCCATCAGAAATAGCACAAAAACAAATTGTTCTTCTCCTTTGAGCCACAGCAGGGGCAGGGCAGGCCCAGAGCTCTGTCCAGGCCAGTTTTAAACACAGGAAGATAAAAGTTATTGCAGTGAGCTTTGTGACTGATGGCCCATCAGAGCACACTGGACACACCAGCAGGAAGATGCTCCCCCACCAGCAACACATTTCCCTGTTAGAACACGCCTGCTCTGCCCTGAAGGTTGCTTTGGCACGAGGATGTCGTGCCAGGCTCTCCTTGGTCACTGGTGTGATGGGCAGAAGCTTTACTGGCCCAGCAGGGCTGGCCAGGGGCACCCAAAGAAATTATGGGGCAGCAGAGACCCCAGTGAATGTGACCCCGTGCCTGGCCATGAGGGTGCACAGGACCCTCCTGCAGGCATTAAAGCTTTTCCTGCCTTTGGAAGGAGCCTCCCCCTCCCACACACCCAGTGCTGGGGACTCCTGCAGCCTGTCCCTGCCCTCTGTCCCACAGCCATGCCCTTACCAGGTCCTGCACCCAGTGAATCCTGCAAAGAAAGAGGAAAAAGGCTCAGTGAGGGACACATCAGCCTCAGTTCTCCCCACGAGCACCCACCTGATGCCACTGGGATGAGAAAACCTCTCCCCACACCTCCCTGGTACCCCCCAGCCCATGGTGCTCACCCCAGCTGGGTGCTGGCACCTCCTGAGGGTTCTGGTGCTGCTGAAACTGGGCCAGTTCTAGGCTGGGAGGAGGCCACTGGTCCCCAGTCCTGTCCCACACACTGCTGGGACCCCTCTGAGGCCAGGGCTGGCTCTTGCCATGAGCTGCCCACACCCAGACTGGACAAGGACAAAGAGGGTGAGGAAAAAGGCCAAACCACCTACCTGCTCTGCTGAAGAACCTGCAAGAGAAATGGTGGGCAAGGTTAATTTGACAGGCAGCAAATCCCATTTTCTGCCTCTCCTGATGCTCTGAGTATCACCAGGGTGTGAAGCTGAAGCAGGAAGCCCAAAGCAGGGACTGCAGCCACCCAGGGCCATTCCCTCCCTGCTACGAAGTTCTGCAATTTCATCCCTCCCTCCCTCCACTCCTCACCCAAAATCCTTCCAAAGCCACCCTGTGATCCTCCCCTGGAGCATCACCAGGGCTGTGCCTGAGCACAGGTGAGTCCCAACTTTGCCCAGTTTAGACCAAGGACACAACTTTTTGCTGTATTTTGGGACATGTGGAGTCCAGAGAGGAGCTCTCTCCTCATCAGAAATGTTCTCCCTGCTGCAGACCCTCCTGCTTTCACTGTCAAGTGATGAAAATTGATAATCTCTCTTCAATGCCCACCCACAAGAGCTGGAGATGCCACCCCCTGCATTGGCTGGTGGTAATTCACATTGGCTGGTGGTTTAAAATACAAACAAAGCAGCCAAAATTCTCCAAAACAAAGAGCTGCATCCCATGGATGGCAGGCAATCACAGCAGCTCTTTATTTTGGAGAATTTTGGCTGCTTTGTTTGTATTTTAAACCACCAGCCAATGTGAATTACAGCCCTGGCAGGTGGGCTGGGAGCATGCTTGCATTTTTTTATGCATTAACAAACATCAGTGCTTTATAAAGTGAATTTCTCAGATCATTCACGTGCAGCAACGAGCTGCTCATCAAATCACTCACCCATCTTGCAGGGGGGAATAATCTCTAAGCACTCCTTGTGAGCACCTGCTCCACATTTGGGGCAAAGATAGCCCTGGTAAAAAGTTCCTCTGTGCCACAAAAAAAAGGAAGAAAAAAAAGAAGAAAAGTCAGAAAATCCAGCCTCAGCTTTGAGATTTTTCTTTCTGTGTTTTGCTGCAGAACAGCAGGAAGGTTGCTGCTCACCTCAGGAACATCCTGCAGGCTTTGCAGTTGGTTGTCTTTTCAAACGTGTACATCTGGAAGTTGTGGTGATTTGCATTGGCCTTCTCTGGCTTGATGTTGGACCTGAGGGAAAGCACTGGGGGTTATCAGCCTGTCCCCACAGGGCTGCTGGCATTTCAGAGCTTGGACACCTCACAGACACCAAATCCAGTGTGAAAGGAGACCAGGGCTTGGTTGTGGAGAGAGGATTTTGCCCATTACCTTCCCCTAGGACAAGAACCATGGATTTGGCCGGAGTCAATCATCAGCTCAAGCCCTGCTCTGCTCAGGACCAGGTCCTGCAGCACCACCCTGCTCCTGCTCCAGCCTGCTGCTTCCCCATGGCCCAGCACCAGGGTGAGGTGTCCTTCCAGAGACTCACAGAAAGCTTTGGGTTGGACATTTCAAATCACCCCATCCCACCCCTGCATGGCAGGGACACCTTCCCCTGCCCCAGGGTGCCCAAACCCTGCCCAGCCTGGCCTTGGGCACTGCCAGGGACCCAGGGGCAGCCACAGCTGCTCTGGGCACCCTGTGCCAGGGCCTGCCCACCTCCCAGGGAACAATTCCTAATTCCCAATATCCCAATTATCTCAGTTTCAGAGATAAAATCCCGTTTCAGAGATGCTTTGGTGGGGATGCTCAGAGAACAGCTACAAGCTCCCTCTGCACAGGGACTCGTCCAGCATCCACATGAGCTTCCCCAGCACAGCGTTTGCTGTCAGAGCTGCTCTGCAGTGACCTGATGGCCCAAAACACTTTTCCCCAACCCCTGGCAACTGCAGCCAGGGCTAGAGCAGCCACTCATGCTCACATGGCCATCTCAAACTGCTCCATCCACTTCCTCTTCATCTCCTCTGTCTTGCAGAAGAACTGGAAGCCCTGCTTGCCCTGGAGGTGGATCAGGTAGAAGCCATATGACCACTGCAAGAGAGAAGAGAGCTGATAGAGAGATGATAGATGATAGAGAGCTGATAGAGAGATGATAGAGAGCTGACAGAGAGCTGATATCCCAGCAGAACACAGCACATTTCCACTCACACACCTCAGCCACTGCTCTAGAGCCTGTCCCTGCCCCCTCTGCTGAGCCATGGCCAGGAATTGTAAATGCAGGTGAACCCAGTGGGAAGAAATGATGATGTCTGACTCCAGCTCAGAAGGCTGAACGATTTCTTTACTATAATATATTAATATACTATATAAAGGAAGATACTAAAACTGCAAACCTACTTTTTCTAACTACTAACTCACAAATCATGACCCTCTCTGGAGAGTCCAGCCCCAGGTGGGCTGGATTGGCCATCACACTCAAACAATCCTCACCAAAATCCAACCCAGCACTCACTCCAGGTAAACAATTCTCACATGGGAAAAACAAGGAGCAGAAATAGAAATGGTTTTCTCTTCTCTCTGTGCAGCTCTATGAAAAAATCCTGAGAGAGAGAAGAATGTGCCTGTGACAGGCAGGGGCAGCAGGGCAGGAGGAAGGAGAGCTCCTGTTTCTCTAACACATCCCAGTTAATGATGCCTGAGCTGCCTCGGCGCTGTGCACTTGGACCAAACAGGATTTCATGGTGGCAGATGAGAGAACCCAGCTTCTTCTGCTCCACTGGATGCTGCCCAGCCATTCTGTCTGTGGCTGACAGCCTGTGCCAGCCCAAGAGGAACATCTGACCTGCCCACTGCACATATGCTCAGCCTGTCTCAGCACACTGCACACAAACACACGACAGCCAGAGGGGTGCTCTGCTTACCATCTTTCCATGGGACTAGAAAGCATAGGAGAGCAAAGTGGAAAGAAATTTCATTAAAACACAAAGCCAGCAGCATTCCCCTCAGCAGTTCTGGGCTGCTCTCACCCCAGTGTCCCTTATCCCATGGGGGTGGATTAAGTAAAAGCAAGAACTGGAGGTTTTTCCTCCATGGCTGCAGAGTGAGCATCAAACCACGGGAAAATGATGTTCCTTCAGTGCTTCGAGTGCCAATTTTGGCAGCCTGGTGTGCAAAGCTGCCTTTCCAGGCTCCTCCACCCTGCAGCTTGCAGGAGAAAGAACATCCTGCACCTTCCCTCCCTCCTCCCTGCCCTCCTCTCCTGCCCATCTGATGTTTGCTCCCTGAGACTGGGCCAGAAGGCAGAGAGCAGCTTCCTCCCTCCTGCCTCCAACCACCCAGCCTCCTCAGGGCTGCTCTGCCAGGACACAGCTCGAGGATCCAGCCCAGCCCCACATTAATAAACATTTCCCAATGCTATTTAAGGCTGCCTTGAAAGTTGAGCGTTTATCTTCCATCTTCTTTTCCTATTTTAAAAGGCTAATAGGAACATACTACCCTGAAACAGCTCCAAAATGCTCTCCAGAGCTAATCCTTGGTTCACCTACCTTTTTAATGTCCTTGTTATTCATGGGGTCATCAGTCATCTTGTGGAAGAGCAGCTCAATAATTTCCTTCAGCTCATAATTGTACCCTTTCCTCTTGCAGACGATCACCACTTTATCAAATAAAAATAAATACCTGCCCAAAGCGAGCAAATAAACAAAGAAACCCAGTCAAACACGTCATTAAAAAAATCCAAGGGGAAACATTTGGAAAGCTCTGAGGAGCTCCCCAGCTCACTGTTCAGTGCTCGTGCCCTGCTGTGATTTCACACTGATGCTGGGTTATGGCAGTGAAATTCCAGGCAGTAATTAAAGTAATTAAAGAGCTCAAGGGGAATTGCTGGCTGAGGTCACGTTGAGTTTGGGGACACGGTGCTGCCACTCACCTGTCCTGCTTGGTGTGGTTCACTATGGAGCGCACCTTGAGCTCCCCGTCGATCTTCGGCCTCCCAAACTCCTCCAGCTTCACTTGCTGCAGGGGCAAAGCAGATCTCAGAGCCACAGCCAGGCCTGGCACGGTGCTGTGGGCAGGTGGAAGCCCACAGCTGTCTGGATTTCACCCCCCCAGCCCTGCCTGAGGCTCCCAAATCTCCTGGGAGCAGCACCACCCTCAGCGAGGGGAGGGAGGATGCTCCAGGGCAGCCTGGCCGTGAGCACGGGTACAGGAGCCCAGGAAACCCCCAGAGCTCCAGCACTGGCCCCCCAGGCAAGGCCCAGCACTCCAAGCATCTTTACAAACCCCTCCTCACCTGCAATAAGCTATTTCTCAGAGGTTTTCCCAAGAATTAAGGGGTTTGTCTCTGTTAAATAGCCATCCATTAGAAGTTCATCATTTCCAAATGAAGGCAAGGCTTAAAGCCCTCAAACCCAGCATCCCTCCAGGTCTGCTGATGCACAGCAGCAGGACCCAGTGTTTGACACCTCTGGGGTTTGGAGGGTGAGTTCTCCTTAAAATACATGGTTGAAAGTTTTTGGGATTTTTTACATGAGCCCTTCTCCCCTTTCAGTTAACTTCTGCCCTTTTAAAATCAAAAGAAAACCTCTTTGTAAATAGAAGCCAGGTAGGCACCTTGAGGAACTTCTGCGTCCTCCCTACACAAATAATGTGAGAAAAAGCTGAAGAAACATTTTTAGTGTAACACCAGCACGAGAAGCCACAGCCAAAGCAGTTTTGTGATGGAGCATCCACCTCTGGACCATAAGCAAATCATGAGAGACTCTGAACACATGGGCATCTTTCAGCACAACAGAATAAGTAGTAATTGCTGAATAAAAAACCCCAAATACATCAAATTAAACTGGGTTCAAGAGAATTTTACAACTTACCAAGTTTTCTATAGAGCTCTGAAATTCACTTATTTTCTTCAAAGTTTCTTTGTCCCTCTTGACTTCATTGATGTACATGGCCAAGTCCTTAGAAAAAAAAAAAAAAAAAGGGTGAACAGTGATTTTTACTTCAGCAGTACCTGACCCAAAAACATGAGCCTGGCTCCCTCAGGAGCTCCTTCAGCTCCCTCAGAATCCCTCAGGAGTCTGAGCAGGTCTCCACTGCAGCCTGGGCCAGGTGAGGCTGCTGCTGCTCTCAGAGCCAGGCAGGTGCTGCAATGTTTTCCATTTCCCAGAAGATGGCAATGCATGAATCCATGGCAATGCACAAATCCATGGCAGCACAGCGATTCCCAAACCCCAAATTTTCATCCACCAAAGAGAAGGAGCCATTCCTTCTGCTGGAACAACTTCTTGCACCCTTCAGAGCGGATTTGCTGTGCCTGTTTGCTTCTTATCTGCTCCCTCCTTGACCTCAACAACAGCTCTTGTCAACTTGGATTAAATCTGAACAGGGGATTTTTGAAGACATCCCCCCCGGGTCAGACCTTGCTCAGCTCCCCAACACAAGGAGGGTTAATCACATCCCATAATCACAGATCTACGTGACAATACTCGTAACATCACCAAGCCAGGGCTGGCAGGGATGGTGATGAGGAATGACACAAGCAAAAGCCTTCTGAAGCAGGGAAACACAATCTCAGGGAAACACACTCCCAGGGAAACACAACCTAGGGAAACACACTCCCAGGGAAACACACTCCCAAGATCAACCAGGGCTTGAAAGAACAACGTGCAAATGTTGGCTGTGGAATTTCACTGGGATCTGCCTTTCCCCCACCACCACTGAGAACTCAGTCCTGCATTCTCAGGCAGAGGGTTGGTACCTGCACCAAAGAAAGCCCACCACAAATTATTGTTTTGGGTGCAAATCCTGCCCTTGCCTCGCAAAACCAACTACTCAAGCAAAAGCAAAGGGAGCTGAATCCCTTTGGGAATGTCACTCCATCCATCCCCCTGCACAGCTCTCGCCCCAGACAGCAGCAGTGTCTGCTGCCTGCCAGCACAGCAGACAGAAAGGCTGGACTTGTGATGAAAGACATCACTTGGAAGTTAAGCCTTGGTTTACAGATCAATTAAAACCACACTGAATGGCTCCCAAAGCCCCCAAGCCCAGCGTGGTCGGAACTGCTCCCACACTCTCCTGGCGATGGGGAGGAGAAGAGAGAAACCTCCCTGATGGTTATCAGCATCTTCCTGCAGCAAATGCTGAGTCTGCAGCAGAGCCAGAGCAAACAGACATTTATTTTTCAGCCGTGGTGCTGGGTGATGAGGCCAGGAGCAGGGTTTAACCGCTGTCACCACCGGGTCCAGCGTTCATCTGAGGCCACAGCAGCAGGCTGGGAATGCAACGTCCTTCAAAGCACCTCCACTGCTCAGAGAGCAGCTCTGCATCCCTGGGCTGGCAGGGTGATGGCTGGAAAGGTCACCCAGCTTATGTAAGGGCCAGGAAATGCAGCCACGTTACAAAAGCTGCAGCCCAGGGGTGGAAAACAAAGTGACCACGAGCACAGGGATGAATCCTGAGGTGCTCTCCAGAGGAAAAACCTGGAGTCAATGAGCATCCTCCAGTCAGCTTCTGCTGACAATGGATCTGGTGTGAATGTGTGTGTGGGGAGACATAACCGAGTCAGAGAACATTTGGATGATTCTACAATTTGATTTTTTATTGTTGATGTTTTTTTCCGAGATTTTGGGGGCTCCAGCTGAAAGCTGAATAAAAAAGACTCTAAGCAAAGCAAAGAGCTGATGCCAAATGCCATCAATTATTGAAAACACATCTTCCCTTTAACAAAATAAAATTTAAATAAAAAATGTGGATTAAAGGATTCCCAGCCAGCACCTGGCTAAGAGCACACGGGGAACGCTCCACACACGCGGGCTCCCGTGGCTGCCATGCTCCCTCCCTGGTGTGCTGCTGCCTCTGGAGCTCCTCCAAATCCCTCCCAGCAGAAACAAAAGCCGGATCTGGCACAGCCTCTGCACACACAACAGCAATCAGGGCAAAGTCACAACTTGTCAACAAACCCCAGCTCCCCCCTCTGCCTCAGAGGGGGACAGAGGTGACGAGGGAGCTGCTGTGAGGCCACCACACCAAGTGACAATCAACAGACACAGGTATGACCAAAAGGAGTGGACCCTGCCTTCCCTCGAGCTGTTCCTGGATAGATTTTCCATCCAAATTTTTGTTCCACAGAGCAAAAATTTGGATGGAAAGTCCATCCAGGATCCTGAGCTCTGCTGCACCCCAAAGCCAGCACAGCCCCCTCCCCACTCCTGTACCTGCATTGCCTCCAGAGCTTCCTTCAGCTGCTGCTTCTCTGGCCGGTCTGAGGAATGGCTGAGCAGCTCCTGAAAAAGTAGAAAAGAATAAAAATAAAGAGGTTGGATGGGCTAGGAAAGATGCCCAGACCCTGCTTGCACCAGACAGGGTCTGCCTGAGTGTTTGGCAGGGTGGTGGCAGGATGTTGGGGGGCTGCAGGCATTCCAAGGGTGACTGGAGGGATGCCAGGGGGCTGGCAGGGATGCCTGGGAGGCAGCAGGGATGCCAGGAAGGTGGCAGGGATGCAGGGATGCCCAAGGAGGCAGCTGTGGCTGCAGGACAGGGAACACACCAAGGGCTGGTGCTTGAGAGATCTGTTCCACGGAGTTGACTGGAGGAATTTCACACATAATCAGATTATATGCAAGCTTATTTTATATTCATTAAGTGCCTCTCATGGCTACCAAGTGTAGAATTACCCTGGGTCACCGTACTTTAGAAAACAGCACAAATATTATGTCGTGTTAAGTAGCTCTAGCAATTATTTTATTGGAAGGGGAATAAAAATCCCAACCCTTGCTCTGCATTTGGCAATGATTCACCCTCCACTGACAGAGGTGAAAGATGCTACAGAGCAGACAGAGAAGTGCCAGTGCTGAAAAACTTACTTTTAACAGGAGATGATACTTCAAAACTCTTTGCATTGGAACCACCAGCAGATCTTGCAATTTGAATTTCCCATCCTGGACCTTTAGCGTGCATTCCTAGGAAGATCAATAAATCAGCAGTAAGAAAACAATAACTTCCCACCTAAAAGAAGTCTCTGAAGTCTTGAGAATGTTTGTTTGGCTCCTGTAAACTCAGTTTGGATGCCCACAGACCTGTGGTCCTTGCAGCCACCCAGCCAGGGCTGGGCTCCCACCACAGAGGTTATCAAGGGATTAATCCCAGGGGCTGGACCCTAAATTCCAGCCACTGCCATGCAAATGAGCCACTCCAGCCTAATGAGATGCTGCTCATCAGGGCAGTGCAGAATGCCCTCAGACCTGGGGAAATGTCAAATGAAACCCATCTGCCTCAGCCACCTCCTCGCTGGGCCATGGCAATGCAGCTGATCTGTGAGGGGCTGGCACTGAGCGTGCAGCCCGTGGCTCTGGAGTCCCTGATGAGCATGAAGTCATTAAGATGAGTTAATTGTGGTTGCAGGAAGTTTTG
Organism: Lonchura striata; assembly: GCF_050655825.1. NCBI lineage: Eukaryota > Metazoa > Chordata > Aves > Passeriformes > Estrildidae > Lonchura > Lonchura striata. The sequence continues at coordinate 10,980,435 of NC_140719.1, forward strand.
CCACCTTTACCTTGGCCCAGACCCATTTTCAGCCCCTCTGTGTGACCTGACAGAGCTGCCACGAGGGAGGGAGAGACACAAAAGCAGGGAGCAGTTGGCTGCTCCAGCCCTGACGTGAGACACAGAGGGACCATTTTGGACAATTCCCAACTGCAGTTTTAGCACTGAATTGGGCTCACACAGGGAATCAAAGTGCATTTGTGGAAGGTGAAGTAATGTGTACAGACAGCCTGGCAAATTCTGATTAGCATCAAGAGCAAAGCAGGGATTAGAGCTGGGTAAAAACAGCAGCTCAAACAATGCATCCCTTCTGGGGCTCCTTTGATTCCCTTAATATCTGAATCAGCCCCTGTTCACACTGAGGAGGTCAGGGCAGGAATTCTGCTGTTTCCCTGGGGATTTGGGTTTGCCTCTGACTGTCCCCAGTGCTGTTGGTGGCTTTGGAAAACCACGTGGCTCCTGGTTTGGGGATGCTCAGGGCCTGGACAACTCAAAGAACTTGTCCCACAGCCAGTCCCACTCAAATAAAGTCACTGGTTTGTTGTAACTTGGATAAACTCGGGGAGGAAGGACAGAACACAGGGCTGGTGAGGAGATAAGGGAAAAACGAGGGATCAGGACAGGGCAAACCCCAGCTTTGCACCCCGTGTGGCAGCACAGACACAACTCTGACACCTTTCTTCTCTCCTGGTAAATCAAACATTCCCCAGACACCACCCTCAGCTCCAGCAAGTCCTTCCCAAAGCTGGGACAAGGGGTGGGGGCAGCACTCAGCCCCCTGCCCGCTCACCTCCACCTTCTGCCGGACGTCCTCCCGGCTGGCGAGGAGGTGGTTCAGGGTGTTCTGGGCATATTCCATGTGGCTGCAGTACTTGCCATAAATCAGCAGCCTGCAGAGAGGAAAATCCCAGGTTTAACTGGAAATGCTGGCAGTTATATGTCGCTGTTGGACACAGAAGCTTGGTGAGTTCAAGAGAGAAGAGCAAATTTTATTTCTGACCTCGCAATATACAGAATTCCAAAAGTGACAGTAGATTGGAGAATGAAATTGCCACCTCTCCTGTGGGAACTCAAAATATCCCTCACACATTTTTGGATCTTCCAGGTCCAGGTCAGAAGCATTTAAGACCCTGGCAGGCAGCTGGAAACAGCTGTGATTTTGGGTTTGAGCCATGGAATGATTTACCAACTTTGCAGGTGGAACAAGAAGTCACAAAAGTTTAGATATTATGGTAGAAGTAGTCACAGGTTTGGGTTTTCTCCCCCTTCCTGGCTGTTAACTGTTCTGCTGCAGCTAAGACACATCTTCCATCACAAACTGCAACTCATCCATTATTTGGGGGCCCCATCTCTGGATGGAGATGACCTGGGAACCACTGACCCAGGTGCTCCATAAACACGGGACATTCACACCCAGCAGGGAAGTGAATAAAGAGATTTATGGAGCCACAGCCCTGGCACAGCCACAGCCAACAAAGATTATTCTTCTACCTTTTCCCCCCTGACAAATTCTGCACAGGCACAATAATATCCACCTTGCCAGCAAGGGGAGAGCTTCAAAAAGGCTTCAGGAGCATAAATTCAAACCTCTGGCTTCCAGAGGAAGAGATTTACAAACTATTTCCTTAAAAAAGGCCCCTGCAAAGCCAAGGAGCAATGCATCATTTTGCCAGAATGCCTCCAAGGATGTGGAGGGAAGCAGGAGTTACTTGTCATGGATGGATTTGATGGAGGAAAGTCCCATATTCAGGGACCAAGTGAGGACTCTGGAGGTCCATCTTGCCTTCTTGGTGGGCCACCACTGTCTCCCCAGTGAATTCACCTCCTCCTCCTCCTGCACTGAAATTCCCTTGCTGTAAAATGTGGAATTCCTGATTTTCCTGACGTAGGAAAGGACTCTGCCTATTTACATCAGGTTGTTCCAAACTCTTCATCCCCAACAATCTGATTTTAGGGACTTCTCCAAGGCAAAACCCCCCTCAAGCAGCAGATTCCCACAGCACTTATGTCCCCAAAATGCCCACGGACTGAAGAGAGCTTCAGATCCACCATCACCACCTCACAGCAGCTTTGGCTCCTTCCCTCACATCTCTCCAAGGCTTTTAGGTCCTTCAGGAAGCTCTTTGAAAGCTCCCTTAGGAGTATGGAACTCACCAGCTCCAAGTATTCTGCCAGTTCCCACCAGCACATTAACAGGGAAAATATTGATTTAATGGCTCAAAACCCAGCCTCGTGTTCCTGCACAGCCACAGCACCTCCCAGGGCAGCACTGTCACCTCCACACCTCCTCCTGTGTCCCCTCCCTGCTCCCTGTGTCCACAGCTCTGCCCCAGGGATGGCACTGGCATGCACGGGGCTGAGCCAGGAATGAGGAGGTCAGAATCACCTAAGTGAGTTTTATGAGTATTTTGAAATTATTTGCATTCTTCTTTGGAATATTTTTGTAATTTAACCCTGAAAAAAAATGCTCTTTATAACCAGAGGCCCCATGAATGCTGGAAGATGTGACCTCACGGTGTGTTATTAATGCAGATGGTATTTCTGGAGTTATTGACTTCTGAATGGCATTTCTGTGTCTAGACACTGGTTTAATCACAGTGAAATAACAGCCTGGCACCATTCCACAATGAATCACCCTTTGATTAGTATTAAGGATATTAAAGGCTTTTATCAACCTTATCTCTTGTGTGCTGGGGTGCTCCAGCTTGCAGCTGCCAAAACTCAGGATTGATTCTGTTTGTGAAAGAAACTTTTGCATTTATTCTTCGTGCAGGAGGTGCAGGATGAGCTCTGTGCCAAATATGGGATTCTTGGAGAGCGAGGAACCCCTTTGATCAAAGCAGGGCTGAGTCTCCCCTGCACAGGAGTCACCCCACCACATCACAGCCCTCTGCTGCTTGCAGAGGCCACACAAAACCCCTGAAAGCCACTGAGGTTTTACTCCATTCCAGCTCATCTCCATCCCCTCAGATGTGTCCCCACAAACACGTTGGATATGATGCTGAGCTCAAGAAAAATCCAGCAGCAGCCAGGGGCTTGCAGGAACAGGGATCCAAGGGAGCCTGGTGGCTCCCAGGGGACACGTCCCAACCTCTGCCCTGGTGACCAGACAGCTGTGGCTGGATTTGGCTGCTTAATGTCAGCACCCAGTGATGTTTCAGCTGCCTCAGAGCATTTTGCTGTGGAGGATGCAAAGCTGGGCTGCAGTGAAAGGCGTCTCTGGAATCAGAGAATTATCAAGGTGGAAAAAGACCTCTGAGTCCAACCATTAACCCAGCACTGCCACTAAACCATGGCCTTAAGCACCACAATTTTTGGACACTTCCAGGGATTGTGACCCCACCACTTCCCTGGGCAGCCTGTTCCAGTGCTTGACAACCCTCCCAGTGAAGGAATTTTCACTAATATCTATTCAAAACCTCCCCTGGTGGAACCTCAGGCCATTTCCTCTTGTCCTGTTGCAACTTGAGAAAAAGCTCCAACCTCCTTTCAAGTAGTACAGAGTGAGAAGGCAGGGAGTAACAAGAACTCTGTTTAAATCTCCAGAAATAACCCAAATCTGTTAAAACTGGGGCTGCCTGAAGCCCAGAATTCCTTTACCTCTCTTTGAACTCCAGGAACACTTTAGCCAGGCTGCTTCCTCCAGACATCATCGAGACATCAATGGCTCTCAGGAAACTGAAGTGCACTTTAATTAGGTCCTGAAACCAAGCAACAGTCAACACTTTCAACACATCCAAAGCAGGTGGGCAAACAGAAATGCACATTCACTCCTTCACCAGGCAGGGTTTTCCCTCTTTCAGGTGTTTGTAAAGAAAGTTGTTCTAGTTAGACAAAGCCCTGCTTAGGCTGGAGGACAGGGGTGTAATTCCAGCAGTGAGAAATGCCCCAGGGTGGGGAGGGAGGATGGGGTGGAAGGGGTGGAGGAGATGCCAGGTTTTGACCTAGACCCTGTGCAAACCAGAGGAGAAATAAAACCCTTCATCACCCTCTGCCCAAATCAGCTAAAAATGCAGAGCCCCAACCCTCAAACACCCACCAGGTAGAATTGTTTTCTTTCCTAGAGTTCATATATTCCCCACCTCTAAAACTGAGTGTTAAAGAATGTCTCCTAAACCAGTTTAAGCTCCACAGCACACGAAAGGCTGGAGATCTCCAAGTGAATGCACAAATCTATCAGGAAATCAGGAAACCTCCTCCTAAGCAGGGAGAGGGCTGAGCTGCTGTGAAGAGAACAAAGATTTAAGGTACAATGCCCACGACGTTACCTCCAAATTGATAAAAATAGCTTCCATGTCTTGGGGAGTCAGTACCAGCCTCAGGGGGTTCATATAGTTCTGCAAGAGGGAAATGGAAAAAGGGATTGAGGTACTGCAGAGGAGGGAACGAGGCTGTGCAAGGGATTTTTAATTTCTGCTTCACCAGCTGAGCTACCTGGGCAGGTTTTAATGAGCTCAAGCACTTGCAAAGGCAGAGGATGACAGGGATGGCAGTGGCAGGCAGGAATTCCCAGGAGTGCCTCATTCCTGAGCTCCCACAGCACTTCCAGGGGTGGGAAGGTGCCAGACCCCCACCCATGGGTGCCCACAGCCCCCTCCCCTGCTAAAGCTGCAGCAGGGGGGTGAAATGCACTCAGCTCCTGCAGTCCTTGGCTGCACTGAAGCATCTCCCCAGCTCTTTTATCTCCCTGGAATTCTGCCCTTGAGAAGGCAGCGATGATGTGATTACATGGGCAATGCCTTTCTGAACAAATACATATTAATAGGAACATCTGCGTGACTTGAGACTGCAAAAAAACCCAAATACAACACACCCAAAGGGGGAACTTCCACCCTAACACCACCAGGACCTGCAAAGCCTTTGCAAGCTTTAATTGATATGAAAGCAATAATTTAACTCTTCCCTCCTCCTGAACCAGAGGGCTGTGGCTGTTTCCAAGGAACAAGGATTCCTTGGAAACATAAATGACAAATCTATTGGGACATTTTCCTGGAAAATGGGAAACATTTTTTCCATTTTTCCAGTTTTGCTCACAGCTTCTTCAGCAGACAGAGGGAAAGAATGGCAAAGGGGGAGGAAACAAAAGCATCAGGGTGATTAGAAATGGCAGCTTGATTTTTCATCATTGTTCTTCCTTCCTGCTGCTTTCCTGGGAGCAGGAACCTCCTCCAGGCTCCATCCAGGACTCCGACTCCGCTGCCTAGCTGAGGTCTTCCCTTTTATTTGTTTTTAAAAGAAAGGAGCCACAATAATTCATCAAAACCAATTAAAACCCTGCAAATTTAGGCAGCAGAACGTTCCTTTTAATCCAATTAGCTTCAATGGCAAGTCAGCACTCAGAATAAAGGAATTATTCCATGGCAATCAGAGTGATAAGAGATATCTGCAAACAGGGCTCTTATCAGCAAACCCATCCTGGCTGAGCCAGGAGTGGGAGATTCTCACCCCAGGAGAGGGGGGACACAGCAGGAGGCTTTTCAGCCTGGCTCACAAAAAAAGATGCTGGTTTTGGCTCTGCACTGGTGCTTGTCAGAGTTCTGTGGATCATCCCCCTCCTCTCCTGTTTTTCCCCATCCTGCCCCTCACATCTTCCAGCTCTGGCAGCAAGAACCAACCCAGCACAATTCACGTGGGATCCTGGGCTGCTGTGGAAAACAGGGCTCAGTTCTCACCTTTTCTATATCTTCAAGTGTTTTGTAGTATTTGGCCTCAGTTTCTTGGATTTCTAGCAAACAGCAATTCCTTTTGTCATCTTCTGTCATTCCCATTTTCTAGGGAAAGGAAAAACAAAGCATGGTCAGATGGTCCTAAGGGTGGTCCAGCAACCTGGTGGGGCTCCAGTTACAGCAACCAAGAACAAGTTGGGAAAGTCAGAGAGAACCACTACTGGTTTGTGCTAAAGGGAACTATTTTTATCCAAAAAATATATGGAGGAACCTTGGCCATGTTATTAAATATGTTTCAACATGGAAAACACTGCATTTTTTGCATTTATTACAGCCACATCACCAAAGACTATCAGCTAAAGAAAAATAATAAGAGATAAAGGCTGATTTTTTCCCTTTTCAAATTTTATTTTTATTGCTTAAGATGAAACTCACAACAGATACTAAGTGGGTCACAAATGATACATCAGACTTATGCGAATCCCTGGCCAGGGTTGCCAATTCTGCTGATTTTAGGTCAAATCTGATAAAGTGGGCTTTTCCCAAAGCCCCAACTCCCAGAGTCATTTCTGCTCTGTAAAGCTGGAACCTCGTGTTGGGAGCTGCTGCACTTGGTGGGGATGAATCTGAATTTGGGAGGGAGTTCAGTGATGGGGTTTCATGGATCATGCACAGGAACAGAGCCCCTCTGTCCACCCCCTCAGAACTCACAGCTGGACAAAACCCCAGATTTCAATCAATTCATCTTACCTGCATGTATCTAATCTGAAGCATGCAGAAATACAAGAAGCCATTAGCATCACACACTTGCTGTTGCAACAAATGTTACCCAAAAAGTTCAATTTTGGGGCAGATATATTAAAAATAGACTCTTTTTCCTCAGGGAAGGGAAAGGGAGTCACAGATCTCAATTCCAACACTGCTCAGCAGAAAACATAAAATAATGTGGAGGGGACAGTGAAATGTTGCCAATTCCACTGACTTTAATTCTTATTACCTGGCTGCTGGAGCTTTCCCCCATTTTTCCCATTTATGCAAGAAATTCCTACCTAAACCTTTCCCTGGGGCAGTTCTTGGGCCAAGTGGATTTTGCAACTGGTGGAGGCCAACGAGCTGTGCTGCCTTCAGATCCAAACCCTTTGGCAGGATCAGTGGGAATATTTTGGGCCCAGCTCCTGATCCAGAGGGAGTTTTGGTGTGCAAGGAGCTCCTGCAGCTGCAGCCAAGGTGTGAAGGGATGGAATGAGGGGTTTATTGTTAGTTTATTATCTTTGAGGAACCAGAGCACATCCACGGATGCACATTCCCAAGCTCCAGCTCTGGTGTCTGGCTCAGCCACGTCCTGCTCCAGGGATTGAATTGATCACTTGTCCATTGATCCTGCTTAATTCTAGGGAGGTGTGTATTGTGTGAATGAGGGGAGAGTAATTAGTGGCTGAACAAAGCCTGGGGGAGGCAGATATTGGAGGGGGGGAGATAATTTGGAAGGTCACACTCTGGAGAAGGTCCCTTCCAGCCCTGCTGGGGACACAGGTAGGGAGGTGACTGTGGGCACCCTGGGGAGGTGCAAGGGCCACCAACGCCTTTTTGGCTCATCCGTGGAGTGTGACATTTGCTCCAGAGCCCTTGGAGGTATCACAAGTCCATGCCTCACACTCAGGTTTCTCCATCAGCAAAAGCTTGTTAGAGGTGACAAACGGGGACAGCCACTTGTCCCTAATGCCACACTGGTCCCTGCTGCCCCAGAAAGCTCTGCTGTAAACATCCTCCTGCTCTGAGCCATGCAGGTAGGAGCAGCAGGCACAGAACAGCTGCTGGATCCCTGACACACAGATCTGTCACCCTGAACTAAAAATACCAGTGGCACCTCTGGCTGACAGAGCAGGAGGAGCCTCCCCAGAAAGGCTGGAGTGACACAGCCTCAGCAGCAAAATCCTATTTTTAGCTTATTGTTTAGGGCTTATTAGGTCTCCCTTTCCCTTCCTCTTCCCCAGACTCCTGCAGATGGCAGGCTGGGCTGGGAAACTCCTGGGAGAACCCCTGTGGGCTGGTGCCATCCCAGCTGCTGCTCAGTTTTGAGGAGCCACTCAGAGCAATCTCCCTTCCCTGCAGCATCACCTGCCAGTGGCACGGAGTTATTTCCTTCCTGGAACCCCCTCCCAGCGAGGTGTAGCTGTGAAAACACAGCAGAGTTGTTACCATGGGCTGCTGGACCTCCACTCTGATGATATCCTCGTAGATATCATCGCCCTCATCCTCGCAGGGGACGCAGTCGTAGATGTCCTCCCCCAGGTCGTGTTCGCTGCAAGGAGAAGGAGAAGGAGTCAGGGATAACAACCAGGGGATGTTCACTGTCACCTCATCAGGCACCCAGGAGGGAGGAGAATCCCACTAAGAAAATCCTGTGAAAATCCAGCCCACGCTCTCTGTCTGTCCCGGATCAGTGCCTGCTGCACATTTCTTTCCGCCGGCTGGAGGCTGGAAAAGGCGGAACGCCGCTCGGCACGAGCAGGGATCACAGCCAACAATTGCTCTGTGCCCTGTGCCAGGGTGCCCATGATGCCCACACCAGCACGGGCCGCCAGCTCTGCCCCTGCAGAGCTTTTGCTCGGCACTAATGGGCCCAGCTGAGATGGATCTGGCAGCCAAGCGCCCAGCGGGGCCATCTGAGCCACCAGAGCCACCAGCTCCAGCTCCACGGGTGGCCACAACCTCCCCTTCGGCTCCTCTGCAGGACCAGGAGCAGCTCTTGCATCAGTGACTTTGTAGCATGGCCAGAGAATTCACTCTAAGGGTTGGATTTGGTCTGCTTAAGGCTCTGCGTCTGCTTTGATCTGATTTTGCTTTTCCTCAGTGAAAGGTTCCCTTTGTGCCACAAAAACAAGCCCTTACCCCAGCTAGGGGTGCAAACTGCTGGAGGAGCCCAGATCCACTCCAAGCAGGAGCAGATATTGAACACACATCCAGTTGTGTGAACAGTGGGAGAAGCATCCCAGTGCTGATGAAGCAAGCCTGGGCTGTGCAGGACCCACAGCAGTGCCTGGACCCAGCCCTGGCCATTCCATCCAGGTTTAAATGCTCTGCATGCAGTTATCTGAGTGATGCACCAACTCCCACAAAGCCCAATCCCTGCCCTGAGGGGCAGCTGGGTGGTTTTCAATCCAGCATTTCCCAGAGGAGTAGCAGGCTCTCCTCACCACCCTAAGGCGAGCTCATCAGCCACTCAGCTCGGTGGGCAGAGGCCAATAACAGCATTTACAGCAGGGAGAAATTAAACAGCAAAATGCCATATTCTGAGCACCAGCCCCATCACTTTGGAGCTGGCCCTACACTCCCAGGCTTCAAAGGCATCCCAGAGCTGTAGAGCCCAGTTTGTGCTAAAGGTGATGGTGTTCAGTAATTAATTCTCATCTGAGCCTCCACACCCCTCCCAGGGGCTCCTCAGCCTTGGAGGACTTTTGAAAATTCGGCCCATATTAAATACCAATTAACAATAATAATTCCAGTGCTTAGATCTACAGGTGCTGGCTGCTAACAGCTCCCACTGAAGTCAATCCCACAGGATCAGGACAGTGTGAAATACTGGAATATCAAACAGCGTTCGCATATTTTACGAGCTGAGTCTTTCAACAGGGGTATTAATTACACACAGATAAATTCAGGTGTAAAGCTGTGCTCCGAGTGTGACACTCAACATCTCTCCATCATATATCAGGGAGCAGCAGAGCACATCTGCCTGCAAAACCAGGCTTTACTCCCCTGCTTAAATATAGCCCTTTCTATTTATACAAACAGATTTATTCAATAAAAGTTTGGGGATTTTAAATAAATACACTGGCATGATGTATCCATCCCATTTTTCCCGGGTGATGCATTGCAGCTGCTGCAATAATGCCCACTAATAGCTGGTGATCCATCTTCCCCCTCCCAGGCGTCGCCGTTATTATCTGCACCAATATTTATATTCTCAGCTCTGCTCCTCATCCACAGCCAGTCACTCCCAGCTCCTGATGAATCTCCCTGCCCACACCTCTCGGGTTGCTGGCTGTCTCTCCATACATCATTTCCCTGGCTGGAGGGTTTTTGGGAATGTGTGGTGGGGTTAATGTCACGGGCAGGAGTCCAGCTGGGTGTGGAACCTATGCCTTGGGAAGGCTGAGCTAGAACAGAGGTTAGGTGGAGTGAAAGAATAAAGCAGGGATTTATTAAAGGGCCTCACTGGATACACCTTGGGCAGCACAAGAGCTCAGTCAGGGCTGGGCTCATTTTGGGTTCATCACCCAAGGTGAACCAAAATGGTCCCAAGTGCATGATCGCTCACAGGGGATCTCACTGGGATCAGTTCTGCTCCATTTGCACCTTGGATTTAATTATCCAATTCCAGCTTTAGCCCAGGCAGTCCCATCCTGCTTGTTTTTCTCTCTTCATTCCACATTGTTTGTGCTCTTGGGCCTGAGATTTGGATCATTTGTCCTTGGTGCCCAGCTGGAGCAGGAATTGTTTTGTTTCCCTGCTCTGTGAACAGAGCTCACCATCCCCTAACATGAAGCTCAGAACTCCACAGCAAAGCAGCACAGAATCTGAAAAATAGAAAAGCTAAACCCTGAGGCCTCATTTCCTCCTAAGGCATGAACACAACCAGGAGAAGGCTGGAGCGATGCTGCTGCTGGAGCAGAGCCTGGCTGGAGTGAAGGATGAACATCCCCATCCCTGGAGAGCTTGGGAACTGCTCTGGGACACGTGCAGAGGAGAGGATGGCATCCTGAGGTGTTCACTGAGCATCACCTGGAACTCCTGAGCACCACCTGGAACTCCTGAGCACCACCTGGAACTCCTCTCCCACACAAGCAGCTGCCACATCCAAACCTCAGAGCCCGGCTCTGCCTGTCCCCAGCCTGCTGCTGCTGCTCCCAGCCTGGACAAACTCTCCTCCTCTCCCTCTCCAAGAAGCCATGAGCTCTGGAGCATGGTGGGCACACCCTGGGAGACACCCAGGTGACAGCACGTGATGCTGAAGGGGCTTTCACAGAATCAGGGTTGGGAGAACCCTCCAAGAACATCTGGTTCAGCCTGAACCCAGCAGCACCACCCCTAAGCCACGTCCCCAAGTGCCAGCTGGGTTTTGTTCAATCACAGGCTGAGACTGGAGAAGGGTGGATGCCCCAAGGCCTTTCCCACCAGGAAAGAAACACCTCCCAAGGGACAATCCAGCAGATTTGCCCACATAAGTGCCAACAGCCCTTGGACACAAACGCTGCACCCACCACGTGGGGCCACATCCCGACAGCATCTCACAGCTCCATTCCTCTAATGAAGGGGCTGAGCCTCGCTGCTCCAGCCCTTCCTGGTGCTCCACAGCACAACAAGCCCTTCTCTACTCCAATTTCTGGTTTTGGGGAAAAAATAGGAACTATTCCCACATCCTGAGGACACCTAGAAAGACACCTCAACTCCAGAGCTCTGGGGAGATGCAGCAGAGTTCCTCAAAGCTGATGGATGTGGCAGTATTACAATATCACCATGGTCCAGCAGTCTGTTGTTTATTAAAACACATTCTCAATGCATCTCTGAGAAACACCAGAGGCTGGCAGTTTTTATGGAGAGCAGTAAACCACGAGGATCAGCCTCTCCTGGAGCAGCCCAGCTCCTGCAGGGCTGGATGGATGTTGACATCTCTGCTTTGCACGTATTGAACCTCACCTGTCCCCACACTGTGCTGGTCAGAGTTGAAAATACACACCCTCCCTGTCCTTAAAAAAGGGATTGGGATGATTTTAGCCAGTGGAAACCTCAGGACACACTGAATTCAGGCAATAAATTCAGCATCCCAAGCGTGTCACGGGCAGACGGAACAACTTGAGCAAGGAAAGCCAGATCACCTCATTCCTCACAAAGAAAAGCAATTTACTCCTTCAATAAAAGCAGCAGAGTCTGCAAGTTACCCGTGGGTATCAGAGCCTATGATCTACTGCCTGGATTAGGAGATTCACTGACAGCTCTGGGTTAGGAAAGGGATTTTAGCCACCCTTCAGAGTCAACGCCAGCATTTGCAATTACTGCTATTAGGATGGATACAACCAGCTTTGGGCTGGCAGCATCTTGCTGAGCCAGAAAAGCTGATAATGAATAAAGCTTTTCATATCTAAGGCAATTTGAGGCAGAAACAATGCTTTTGGCTGAGCACTGGCAGAGTCTGCTGTGCACTAACACCCACCCGGCCAGGCAGCAGCCGTGCCAAGGAGCAGCTCCCAGAACAGAGGGACTGGTGCCAGGATGCTGCCTTGGAGTGAGGGAAAGGGAAGGACAAATCCACAGAATCACAGGATGGTTGGGGCTGGAAGGGACCGTGGGTACAGACAAACCCTGATAATTGAACTTGCAGCAGGTCCAGCACGCTGAAGGAACCCTGCACTCATCTCTGCAGTGACACTGGGGAAGCACTGAGGGATTTCAGGGCCACTGAAGAGCCTCTCCACCCATAAAAGCTGCTGTGGGAAGTTGAGGAGTTTGTACCAGCCTCAAGAATTCAAGGACAAACCCTCATGACAAACCCACCACACCAAAACTCCATCCAAACCATGCTGAGGAAAGAGCCAGAACCACCAGGAACAGCAAAAAAATAAAGAGCAGGAGGGGACAGAAGGAGCTAAAATAAGACAACCAAGAGACAACCCCAAATTTCCAGCCCTATGACCAGGGTTAAGAGCCAGAAGACCTCAGAGCCACCACAGTTCCAGGCTGGGAGATTTGCAGGGCCCAGCAGCTGTGAGGCTCCAGTCCATCCCAGTAATTCCCATTTTCTCATCCTCACCCTGCCCTCACAGCTATAAATACACAGTTCCTCCAACCAACCCCCTCATTCAGGGGTTCCTCCAGCCAACCCCCTCATTCTCTCACAGAGGACAAGCAGAACCCAAAATTTGCAGCAGGTTTAGGTTTCAGGGTGAGGGAGTACAAGATGTACAGCTGGAGGACTTAAGATATTGCAAGGTTTTAATTACTCAGCTTGGACTTGGATGGAGAGACTCATCTGGAAATAGCAAAAACCTTTTCCCATCTATTCTGCTTGGGTCTTACATTCCTCATTCCAAGTGATCCTGAGAAAAGTGACCAATATGATCCCAGAAATGGCACAAGCAGAACATGTAAAAATCAATAAAAATCAATACAAGTGATACAGAAGGGACAGACACATTTACAGACACTCTGGCTCAAGTGCCCTGCACCACACAGCCATTTATTTGAGGGGTTGTTGTGCCTGGTTTGTCCAACATAAAAATAATGAGAAAAGTGGCAGCTCACTCATCATCTCACTTTGGCTCCTGCACTCCTTACTTTTTTCATTGCATTTAAGAAATTCTGCTGATCACAGCACTATTTTGGAAGATGTGAGGGGGGCAATGCTGGTGACAGCAGTGAGAGAAGCAGGAGAAACTTCAGCAAGAAGCTGAGCCCAGAAGAGGCATGACTTGAGAAACTGTGGCCTAGCAGATGTCCTTCCCCCCTCCTCCAGGATGGAAAGTTTGGGAATGCACAATTATTCAAATAAATGTGTTGGGGATAAATTCCCAATGAGCTGCAGCTTCAAACAAGAGCAGGGGGACATCCATCTGTGGGACAAAGTTCTCCAGGAGCAGGGTTTGGTGGGAATGTGCTTTGCCCAAAACACTTATTTAGTCCTTTATGCAACACTACAACTCCTCCTCAAAACAAATTATCATCAGAAGAGAAAACAAAGGTAGAAGTTATGCAAATCAAATGTTTCACGTCAAACCATTCACAGAAATTCTGCCTGACTCTGAATTCTTCAAGCAGCCAAGAAATAACCCAAAATGTGCCCTGTGTAATCTACCTAACTGTGCCACTGAAGAAGGACAGTGCCATGAAGTGGAGAAGGTTCATCATAAAGAAGGTTCATCATAAAGAAGTTTCTGGGGCTGTAAAGAGGAGCAGGATTAATCACTGCCATAAATTTAATGAGACAAAATAACTGGAGAGAGCTCAGTGGCAGCGGAGAAAATTTAGGTGAAATGTTAAGTATAGCTGTGAGGTAGCAGCATGGCTTGGAGCAGCTGAAAGAGCCATAAAGGGGGATGGAAAAGCAGTTGGCAGGGCAGTAAGGTGGATAATTGCCTCCTGAGATCAGCTCCCAGCAGCCACAGCCATGTGGGAAGCAGCAGCTCCCCTCCCTGGGGATCTGCAGGAGCATCCTCGGGACAAGGGTCACTGATAATCCCTGATGTGGGGCTCCAGAGGCTGAACCCACACTGCTGCTGCTGCTGCAAAACCCAGCTCATTTCATGGCCAAACTCCCCCCAAATGGCTGCTCCAGGGTCTGGCATGGGGCGGGCTGGAATAAATCAGGCAGCAGAGGCCAATTGTCCCTTTACAGCTCCTCACAGCATCCGTCAGGCAGCACTTGCAATGCGAGCAGCCCTTGCCATCTGCCCAGGCTGGCTGCAAGCTGCCATCTGGCCCAGGGCACAGCAAACCGAGGGGCCAGAGGGCTGCAAACAGGGAATTTGAGAACTTCACAGCTCCCCTGATAGCCTTTTAGCTTCCCTTCCCCTTTCCATCACCAATTGTTTGGTTGGGTTTTGTTTTTGTTTTTTTTTTTTAACTAAATAGCTGAATCCAGGCAATTATGTGCCTTGATCTGGCTGGGATTAATCCCTGCAACACCCCAAAGGTGAAAGCACAATGGGGTCACCAAGGTTTAAGCATCCTTTAAACACAAGAAAACTCTGTGGCTGCCCCAGGACTGCACACACAGCTTGTTCCTGAACCCCCTCTCCAGCCCTGGTTTTTGTCTCACAGCTCCTCCGTGCTGGGAGAATTCTCAGGATAAAAGTTCTCACTCTTTAAAGCATCATGGGGACAACAAATCTCAAATATATTCATATTTTAAAGGCTCTGCAGCACAGGAATTCAAAATCTCAACCGAGGGACACCAAACTCCTCCACCAAACTTACAGCTGAAACAAAGCATTCTGACATTCTCCAAAAAAACCTCATTTACCAGCCCCCAAAATGCCTTGTTAGAACCAACTGAGTGTTTAGCCTGAGCTTTTATGCAAAGTTTTCTCTCCCCTTTGGGGAATTCCTCTCTCTCAGGGTGAATTGGTAGCATTTCTCTGAAAAAAGAGATTTCTCTGCAAAAAGATTTCTCTGCAGAAAGAGAAATCTCTGCAGAAAGAGATTTCTCTGAAAAAAGAGATTTCTCTGCAGAAAGAGATTTCTCTGCAAAAAGAGACTTCTCATCGTTGCCACAGGCTGTGGGGCCTGGGCACACCACTGGCACATTTCCAGTCAGAGTTCCCCTCTCCAGGGCAGAAAATGCACTCTGCTTCAGGCAGCAGGAGCAGCAGGATGCTGCTGAGGGGTTCTCCAAGGAGTTTTTTGGGTTTTTTCCATCTTTGGGGGAATTCTGACACAGTTTTGTAGGCCGTGTTTCCGTGCGCTGGGAGGGCAGGCCTGGATGAAGGAATTTGTGCAATACTTGGTGATTTCAACATGCCTTTCCCCCCAAGAGTCCTAAATAAGATGTAAAAAAGAGGATTTTGCAGAGAATGGGTAGATAAGGAAAGTTAGAAGTTGGAGATCTGGGACAGAACAGTTGAAATAAACCTCCCAGTTATCTGCTGGGCATCACAGCTCCTCTGACCAAGGGACAATTTTGGAAGCTTCCACCTGGACCCCTTGTCCCCAACAGACTTAAAGCTGGGGACAATTATTCCCAGCATCAAATAACCAAGTGCAGCAGCCCAAACCCACCCTTCCTAGGCCAGCACTGCCATCCCCACCAGCACTAGTGTGAGAGTCCCCACACAGATCTCTCTCCAATTAAAAGCACATCTGTGTGTGAGAAACAGGAATTTTAAACCCCAATATTAAAGGGATTTTTGAGAACCTTTGGAAAGCGGGCACAAAAACTGCTATTCTTGAAAGGATCCCTTTCTTAGTTAAAATTATATTAAAACTGCAGCTGCTGGGAGCCAACAGCAAGCAGGGAATTCCAGGGTACTCCATTCCCTCTGCTGGTAATTTTATGATTTACTTTTGTAATAACTGAAGCCATAAGGAACTCATTGGATTAAGGAGTCTTATTATTTATGCTGTGGAACAATAATATTTAACTGCATAAAGCCACATATCCACCCATGCAGTCCATCCCTCCATATGCAGCAGACTGCACTTCATAAGCAGAACCCTGGCTCGATGGGAATGCTGCCATTGAATTCCAATAGTGCCTGCACTTCACTGTGTGTGCTGTAGTTCAAGGTTGATTTTAAAAGCCTGTTACATCACCACCACAGGCAGAAAAACCAGATAAACACAGACAGAGACAGCAGCAGCATCACCCCACATGCCACCAAGGACAACAGGACGGGTGTCATGGCAGGACGTGGCTGCCACAGCCCTGGGAGTGGCCAAAGCCAGCTTGGATGGGGCTTGGAGCTACGTGGGATAGTGTGAAGTGTCCCTGCCCATTGCAAAGGGGTGGAATGAAATGGTCTTCATGTTCTCTTCAACCCAAACTCTTCTCTGATTGCCCCCAGGGCCAGCTAGTGTGGCCCAAAATCACATATGGGGGATGCAGCTCCATGTGCCAGTACCCAAAAAATGCCATGGAGGGGGGGAAGTGAGTACCTCACTCCCAGAGCTGGCTTGGATCACCTCAGAGGATGAATTATGTCCCAGGGTTTTGGGATTTAGGAGGAGTTGGGGATCCCCTGGGCTTGGCCCCTTTCACCCCCCATCAAGCCACTCATCAACTCAACCTGATGAGAAGTGATATCTCCCGGGGCTTTATACCAGAAAAAGATGGACTTTTGTCAGAGCACAAAAATCTCCTGGCCAAAGGATCAAAGCAGCCGTCCTGGCTCTCCCAGCCCTGCTGTCAAACTTTATCTGCCTTTGCTGGAAACCCACAGCAACTTTTCCCTCCCTCCCAGGAGAAGGTGAGGCCACTCACTCTGCCAGCTCCTCCAAGCTCCGGTACACGTCATCGTCATTTTCCGTGGTCTCCTCCGAAGGGAAGGGCCTGGGAAGGGAAGGAATGACAGGGTTATATTGGTACCTCGATGCTGGAACTCAGAATGTCCCTCAGACATTTTTGGATCTTCCAGGCCCTGGTCAGAAGCATTTGAGACCCTGGCAGGCAGCTGGAAACTGCTGTGATTTTGGGTTTGAGCCATGGAATGATTTACCAACTTTGCAGGTGGAACAAGAAGTCACAAAAGTTTAGATATTATAGTAGAAGTAGTCACAAAGTAGAGGGAAGAATTTTTTAGTATTGTACAAGGGGGTTTTAACACCTGTACAGGGGGGTTTTTACTTTGTACATGGGGGTCAGAGGTTTTAAGATGGAGGAATGTGGGCTGATCCTGTCCTCCCTCTTTCTTCTTCCTTACCTCCATGTTCTTGATGATGTTGGCACTCACAGATTGGTTTAGAGTAGAAAATCACCATTTAATATAGGTAATAGGCATTGGGGAAAAACTGTAACCATGTAACACGTAATGTACCATATAAAAGATAGAAAAGCACCATTTAATATAGGTAATAGGCATTGGGGAAAACTGTAACCATGTCACACGTAATGTACCATATAAAAGGCAGCAGCAGCCCTGGGCGGGAGAGAAGAAGCAGTCGGGGTCAGAGAGGATGTCAGGGTGTGTGTGTGCCTCTGCCTGAGCTGTGAGCAAACCACAGCAGCCCCAGAAGAAAATCTTTTAGATAACTTGCAATAAACTGCCTTGAGACCCAACAACAGAGGCTGCTGAGTTTTCTTTGGAAGCAAGAGTTGAAAGAAAGACTTTGCCACCACACGGAACCCTTGAACCAAGCCAGGGTTCCAACACCTCACCCCTCACAGCAGAGCCCCTGAACTCAGCCCAGCCCTGAGCATCCTGCTGAGCAGCACAAAATATTCACTGCAAAGCCATTTTTGTCCCAGAGTGACACCAGCTCTGCTGCTTCCCGAGGGCAGAGCTGGCAGGGCAGGGCAAGAATGCAGGTGGGGAGGATGGCTGAGGATGGCTGAGCACACAGGGCAGCACCTGGGCACCAAAATGAGCAGCTGGCATCACACAGCCCCTGTGGCTGAGCCCTTCCTGCTGAGCTGGTGCTGCACAAACAACTCAGGAACCTCAATTCCAGCCTGGTGTTGGATTTGCTGGGATGGAGAAACACCTTCTCCTCCAACCTTCTAGCTGTGAGCTCCTTCCCTGCTCGGGCAGGCAGGGCTGGGCACTCTGTGCTGCTTCCCCCTGGCACCTCCCAGCAATCCCAGTGGCAGGAATGAGTCCTTATGAACCCCAGGCTTCCTGATCTTAACAACTTGGTGACAGCTGAAGAAAGTTAAACCCCTGGAGATGAGGGAGAGGACACCAAAAGGGCAGAAAGAGAGGAGGGGACAAAGCAAATTAAAGGAGCAAGGGAGGGAGTGAGGGGAATACAAGAATTCCTTGGCTCATTCTGAAGCAATAACCAAATAATGTAGGAGGGAGATGAAAAATACTGTTTTAATTAAACCCCACATATTATTGCTGGCACAGGGCCGGGCTGGGCTGTGGCTCTGCTGAGGCTGGAGCATCCCCATGGGCACAGCCAGCCTTGCACAGGGACAGCGCAGGGACACGGAGGGGTGGCAGCAGGGCAGCTCTGCCCATCCCTCCTGGGCATCCTGGAGAAGGCAGGTGGGGCTCCCCAGGCTGTGAACCACAGGGATGGGACCCTGATGCTGTGGCCACGTGTGAACCTCTAACTGCCCTCAAGAGCAATTTCCAACTCTTCCCTCCCTGCCCATGACAGATTGCCTCTCCTGAAAGATTTAATACATGGCCTGGTTAGCCCCCGAATTTGCTATTTTTGGATCCTTTCACTGGCATTAATTTGCTTTCTCTCCCCTGCTCCACCTCAGCCTGCCTTAGGTGAGCAGCTCCAGACCAAGCAGTTTGAAATAATGCTGAGACTGCAGCGAGTTCAATTAAAACCCTGAGCAGGTGGCAAGTCCAGGAGGGGAAAGAGCTGTGCTGACCCAGCCATGGAGCAGGACAATTCCAGCCATGGAGCAGGACAATTCCAGCCATCACAGCTGCCCTGCAATAAGCAGCACCCAAGGTGAGTCCAACCACGTCCATGTGCAAAGTGGCAACATGGGAGGGAGGGAGGAAGGGAAGGGATGCAAAGCTCTGGCAAGAAGGCAGAACTCAGAGGTTAATTCTGCTTAAATATCTCTTGTTACAACAACAATAAAAAACAATCCACCACAAGGCACGACCTCCTCTCTTTTATGTGCATCTTCTGCTCTTATTCTCTGAGTATTTCCTTCCCCAGCACTTGCCACAACAGAGTAAAAGAGCCATAAAGAATATTAAAATCACACAGACACATCCCCAGCCATAAATCTGGGCTTGAGGTGTAATTGGCTCCTGTGATACAACCCCCCCATGTAAGACAAGGAGGCAGAAAAGGGAGAAAAATATTTTCTAATCAAGAGTTTCATGGGGATGCAGCTCCCCTGGCCCTCCCAGCTTCACCTTGACTGCCAGTGAAGGCCCAGAGTGAAAGTCAGGGCAGGGGAGGAATTAATAACCTGTGTCCCTGAAGTGGCAGCTAATGGCTAAATAAGGACTACAGAATGCAATTAGAGGGAGAAGTCACACCAGGGTGAGGATTACTAAATGGACCATCCAAAATGTGGAGCTGAAGGGCAGCTTTTTGGACAAAGCCTTGGGTTTTTCCTTTGTTCATTCCTCGCTCTTTCCCAGGAGCTCTAAATGCAACAACACAATTTAATTTATCTCTACCAACAGCCACTATTTGAAATATCTCCCTACTTTTGACTTAAGCTCCCTTATACATCCATTTAGGTTCTTTTTTTTTTCTTGTCATTGAGCACACCTGAGCTGGCTGACAAAACAGATTTGATGTGGTAGGGACAGATTGAGGGAGGAAATCTCTGCTCTCACTCCCACCCCACCAGATCCCCATCAAGGCAACACAAAGAAAAGCCAACTAGGAAATCTTTTAAGGCAGTATTTCTCACCAGCACAGGGTTTTCACTGAGAACCTTCCCACACATCCTGCCCTTGGCCCCAGCCATGCAGGGAGCAGCATCTCCAACCAGGTGGGTGAAGGTGCTGTACCTTCCCCACTCATGAGCTCTCCAACAGCAAACACCTGCTTTGGGACCAATCTCTGTGTCGTCTTTTTTTGGTAAAATGAGTGAAAATGTTGTCAGTCCAAAGATCTAAAAGCTCTGGATTCCCTGGGAAGTTGTCAAAGGGCTCCAGGCACATTGCAACTTCTCACGTAGGAGCACAGTAGAGCTGGGAGTGCCCAGAAGTAATGAGTACTTTGAGCCCACTGAAACCCAGCAGGTCTGCAGAGATCCCAGTTTATGAAAATTCATTTGAAAACGTCTCCTATTTCATATCTTGAGCTAAGCACCAGCTTTTTTTACTCCACCACCATGCAAAACCACCTGCTGAGCCGTTCATCCTCCCAGCCTGTGCCAGGGCTGCTGTGAGCCCCACCCTGCTCAGATGAAAAGGAAAAACCCCCAGTGGCATCAAACAGTGCTGGAACAGGCTCTTAAGAGATAAAAAAGCTCCCAAAGTAGACTCCTGCACAGACAAACCCCAGAGCACTGCACAGCATCACTTCCAGACATCAAAGGAGAGAAGTGGGATCGATCTGATGTGTTTGTTTAGAGCTGAAAAGGGAAGAAAAGACCAAGCAATTTGTTCAGGAGTTTGGAGTGAGCTGCTCCTCTGGAGGGCAGGACTTGCAGCACGTGTTGATGCAAAGCACCCCCTTGATTTTAGAAAACATTTTGGTCACTCTGTGGATCTCACAGAGCTCCCTGCAGACAGGACACAGGCACAGCACATCACCCACGGGGACAATCAATTAATATTTCACGAGGCACCTCATGAAAGAAAAACCCTCCCTTGCTCTCAGGTTGCCCCATGATCCCTCCCACACCACATCCTCACCATCCAGCCCTGCACAGGGAACCTCTCAGCACTGCCTGGCTGCTCTTTCCTCTGAATTATTTAACGGGAAGAGCCAGGTAGGCTGCAATTCTAACAGCAATAAACAGGGGGTTTCATTTATTTATGAGCATATTTCAGCATCTGGGCTGCCTTGTCCTAGCAACTGAAGTCAGCTCTTCACCTCTGCAGAGAGCAGAGGGTCAGGGAAGAGGCAGCTTCGGTCTGATTTTGTACAGCAGCACCTTGGCCTCAAATCCATGTGGGACAGAGCAGGGAGGACCCAGCATGGTTTATTTACCATTTTTCCACACTCCACTCTGATTTCTGGGGGTCAAACAGCAGCCCTGGGAACGGCAAGCTTGGTAAGAAGCAGACAGGGAGGAAATGTCCCACTCAGGGCACTCCATCCCAAGGAGCTGCTCCCACTTGAGGCTGCTCTCAGTGGAGATGGTTTGTCAGACAGATCTGAGAGGAAGTTTTCCTGACTTGTGCAAACACCCTGAGGAGTGGAAAGGAGGTGATTTATCCCTTTCTGGAGGGGGGTTCCACCCTCCCAGCACCAGCAGGATAATCTCCCCGTTTTCCTAAGTCCAGGGATAACACTTGAGTTTTAAAGAGCAGGTGGAGTGTTGGCACCCGGGAAACCTGAGCTGCTCCCATCTGCTGTCCCTTCTGTGAGGGATTTCTTCCCTAATGGGAAGGACCAGGGCCTCAAGCTGGTGCAAAGGAGCTCCTGCAGCTCTGCTGGGATAGATGGGGCTGTGCTGAATCCCCCTGGAAGAAAAATATTTCCATGGTGCGGGGCCTAGAGTCTGAAATTACACCCTGCAGGACTTCCAGCTCCTCTGGTGGGGTGTACAGACCCCCGACATCCCTGCTTTGAAAGAAGCATCATGGCAGGGCACAGAAATCCCACAGGACACTGATTTCACCAACATTTTCAGCTTCAGGCTGTGTTTCCATGGGAGTTTGGGAGTGAGGTTCTCATTCCAACAGCTCCCATGCTTCCAGGAAAGTCCTTCTGTCCCAATGCTGAGGTTTAACGTCGTCTCAAGCTATGCCAGGGAAGGTTTAGGTTGGATATTAGGAGAAAATTTTTCACTGAAAGAATAATAAAATACTGGAATTGTCTTCCTATGGAGGTGGTGGAATCACCATCTCTGGATATGTTTAATAAAAAGACTGGACTTGGCACTTCGTGCTATAGTTTAGTTGTGGTGTTAGGGCATGGGTTGGACTTGACGATCTCAGAGGTCTCTTCCAACCTCATTATTCTGTGATTCTGTGTATTGCTGCTTCAATCCCAAAACTTCAGACTTTGGTTGTTCCCAGCACATCATTTTAGTAGCTCCAACCTTCCCCTTTTCTTTTTTCCTCTTTTTCTCCAGGAGGATGAGTCACTGGGGATCACCCTGTGCCTGTCAGTTCTGGAACCCTGAGCCCGCCACCCTGAGCACTCCTGGAGCTGCTCAAAGGAAATAATGTCTTTTTCCAAGACTTTTAAGCACTACTGAAAATGCTTCCCTGATTGGTTTCCTGGAATTAGGCAGATTAAAGCAGCATTAATTACCAAGAGGTGGCTGTGAGCTGACCAGGCACCAGCCAAGGGTGACCTGGAGCTGCCCCTGCTGCCCTACCCAGGCAGAACCTCCAAGATTTGCCTCCCATCTGTGAAACAGCATCAGACAATGATCTTGGTCAAGTGCTGCGAGGTAAAACCACCCTATTAATCCCCCCAAAAATCCATTTATATAAAGTAGAATAAAATCAATTCTCCCCGTGCTGAACAAGACCCATCAGAGCATACCAAAAGCTGCTGAATTTAATTAAAATCACACTTTTCTGTTACATTACTCATCTCTGGAAAGAAGCACCTCACGGGGCGCCAAATTTTCGACACGTCCTCTGAAAAATTACAGTTTGCTTTTATTTGTGGTCTGGAACTTGCAAGAATTCTTGCAAGATTAATCCTGATGGAAATTCAGCAGGGCAAGAGCGAGTTGCATCACCAGCTAACACAAAGATGATGATGAAGATGATTTTGCAGGAGAGCACTCGGCGCAGTGTCAGCACCCAAGGGTGAGCTTCAGGCCCTGCTTTATCCCCAGCTCCAGTCTGAACTGAGCATTGCTGGAGAGGAGAAGACAAGAAAATAACAGCTCGTAGAATTTTATGTTTCAACACATTATCGCATTTTTAAAAACCCCTCGTGTAGCAGTGCCTCGCTCAAGAGAGATGATTTTCTCCTCACTTCAGCTCCACACGCATGAGAACAGATGGAGAAAATCAAAAGGGGAATTCAGAAATGTCTTTCTTGAAAAGAAAGGGAAAAAAAAAAGACCCACACCTTGTGGGGTAACAGCACAACCAACACTAGGGAATGACTGTCCCAGTAAAGCCCTGGGATGCATCCCATCCAACAACACTGGAAAACACCTGGTAAAAACACAAATCCTGAAATCCCCCTTTTTAACTGGCAGAAAAGCAGCACAAGGAGACCTTTCAGCACTCTGAGTTTTTCTGCTGTACCTGAGCAGCTGCCATCCTATGAAACGTGTGCCAACAAAAATAAATAATTACCAAAATGAACCTTTCTGCCTGATTCCAGCACCAGCACATCCCAGCCAAGAGGGGCCCAACTGTGCAGCATAAACCAAAGAGCCCATCCTGATGGCCTCCCATCCCTTCCCCAGGGAGCTGCAGAGTGACCTGGGCTGCCCCAGAGCACCCCAGTGCCCCTCTCCAGGCACAGCCCATGGCAGTGCCCCCATTCCCCAGTGCTGGGAACCACCCAGGTCCCCTGTTTTACACCAGCTCAGCCTGGAGCCCTTCTCCATCCTTGGAGCACCCTTGGAGCATCGGCTGCATTTTGGGCAGACAGTCAGAGGTGCTGGAAAGGTCCCACAGGGCGGGCAGTGACACAGGAGGAGCCTGAGGGAAGCACCAGTGACACAGGTGACCCCAAAGCCCAGCAAGCCCCACCTGAGCCCAGCCAGCAGAGCTGAGCTCATCACAGAATCCCAGATAAATGAGGTTGGAAGAGACCTCTAAGATCATCAAGTCCAACCTATGCCCTAACACCTCAACTAGACCAAATGCTCCAAGTGCCATGTCCAGTCTTTTTTAAAACACATCCAGAGATGGTGATTACACCACCTCCCTAGGAAGACAATTCCAGTATTTTATTATTCTTTCAGTGAAAATTTTTTTCCCAATATCCAACCTAAACCTTCCCTGATATAGCTGAGGCTGTGTCCTCTTGTTCTGTCAGTGCTGCCCAGTGGAAGAGCCTGACCCCACCTGTCTGCAACCTCCCTTCAGGAGCTGTAGAGAGCAATAAGGCCTCCTCTGAGCCTCCTCTTCTCCAGGCTGAACAACCCCAACTCCCTCACAAATGTGAGTTCATTCAGCAGAGCTGCTGCTGGGGAGGGGGGCAGAGAAGCTGCCTTTGCTTTGAGAACAGATGCTTGTGGGGTGACCTCAGCATCCCCCCAGCCTGCAAAGCAGCCGTGCAGGAAAACATGTCAAACATATTTTTTTCAGGCTCTCTGTGAGGATATAAACTTGCCAAAAAAAAAAAAAAAATCTGTTAAGAATGTTGTTTTATTTTAGTGGGAAAAGAGCTGCTTTTCAGCCAAGGATTCTGCTTATCAACAAATGGAGGAGCTTTATGGTGGCTCCTAAAGGTCTGGTGGTGTCACAAGAAACAATCTCCAGCTGACCTCCTGCTTGTGGGGTTTGTGCTGAGCTTCTCTGAGTTTGTGCTGGTGACCAGTTCCAAAAACAGCAGCTGTACCTATCTGCAGACACGGATCCTCCCACAGCCTTCTCCATCCATTTTACAGCAACACTTAAAGTGTGTACAAGGAAAACACAACGGCAGTAAAAGAATAATGGGCAGAGTGCAATTCCAGAGAGCCGCTGGCAGGGAATAAAACAGGCCTTGTAAAACCAACCTTCAGGAGAAGAGGTGCCCTAACAACCTCCTCATCAGCAGACACTTGAGGACTTAATTGTTAGTGCCTTTAATTGCTTGCCATTTTCACACCCAGCTGGATCCGCCTCCCATCCCCAGGGGCAGGGGGAGCAGAGACCAAATTTCATCTGCAGGAAGCCTCCAGCACGCTGGAGAATCCTTGAAAATGCCATAAAAGATCTTCCCCTATCTCCCTTCTCTCCTTCAGGACAGCGAGGGGAACATCATGGTCAGCTCCAGCTGGTGCCACCACATCTTCTGCAAGAAGTGGGGTTTGCTGATGAGATTGATGCCATAAGTTTTTGCTTTTCTATTTTTCAGCTTCTGTGCTGCTTTGCTGTGGAGTTCTGAGCTTCATAAGAGGGGATGGTGAGCTCTGTTCACAGAGCAGGGAGACAAAACAATTCCTGCTCCAGCTGGGCACCAAGGACAAATGATCCAAATCTCAGCCCAAGAGCACAAACAACATGGGACTGCCTGGGCTAAAGCTGGAATTGGACAATGAACTCCAATGTGCAAATGGAGTAGAACTAATCAAAGTGAGAGACCCCGGGAGCGCTCGTGCATTTTGGGACCATTTTGGTTCATCTTGGGTGCAGCCCTGGCTGGGCTCTGGTGCTGCCCAATGTGGATCCACTGAGGCCTTCTAATAAATCCCTGCTTTATTCTTTAACTCTGTCCAGCTCTGTTCTAGTCCAGCCTTCTCAAGGCATCAGGGTCACAAAGCCTTTTTACAGGGTCACCCCCACTGCAAGCAGAAGGGTCACCCCACACCACAGTGGGGCTCAGTCAGATGGGGAAATGGATTCAAGTCATGAAACCTGGACAAAACTCCGGTTTTCATTTCAAACTGGAGGCTGAATCACCGAGGAAGTTCCTGATCACCCCGTGGCACACACTGGGATCACAGACAGGGGCTGCAGGTCCACTCCTGTGCCCCCTGCTCCTCCCCTGCCTGGGCACCTCCTGCCAGGAATGCTGCTCTGCCTCTCCCTCCCCATCCCTCCTCCCTTTCCCCCCACACACATCCTGATATTATTGGCAAGCTGTTAAGTGCAGAAACTCCAGGGCTGACAGGGCTGAATCCTCATTTCAGCCTGTTGGATGCTTTACCTGGGCAAAGGGGGGCAGGGATGAGGCTGGCAGCAGGCAGGGGACCCACCTCTGGGTCAGTCCTCACTGCAGGCAGGGTGCTGGTACTCACCTGGCTGCCTGAAGCTGGCTCTGACCTGGCCTAATCCCAGTGCTGAGCCTTCCTCCTCTCCCCTCTCTGTCTGCACTGTGGAGATGGGAAAAGTCACACAGCCCTGGAATGGCTGGGAAGAGACCACAGGGATCTTCTCATTCCAATCTCCCTAATCCAACTTCCACTCTCCCAAGTTGCTCAGAGCCCCATTCAGCCTGGCCTGGAACACTCCACATCCACATCCCCATCCCGATCCACATCCCCATCCCGATCCACATCCCCATCCACATCCACATCTTCTCTGGGCAACCTGTTCCAAAAACCAGGATGGCCAAAATGGCCATTCCAGAGGGTGTCCATGGGCAACCCAGCCCTGAGAGCCCTTCCCACTGGATATGGACTGGTCACTTTGTCTTCCAACTCACACAAAGGGGTCCTGCCTTGGTGCCAAGAGGGGGAAAACTCATCCCTGTGTCCTTCCCTCCATGGCCCAGCCAAAGCATTGCCACTGCTCCTGTCAGAGAAAACCTCCTCTGACAACCAGGATTCACCCTCCTGCCCGTCTGCAAATGTTTTATACTGTCTTTTATTAACTGTGCTGCCTTCTGAGGAGAGTCACTGAGAGGTTCAGCTCATACAGAAAGGATTTCCTCAGATTTAGGGCCTCCATAAAGGCCTCTGAACATGCAAACCCCTTCCCGTTCTCAGCTGGCCTTTGCTGTGCACACATTAAAAATGCATGAAAGCAGCACGAGCCAATATTCCTGAACCTCCTGCTTTGCTTTCAGAGCTCTGCTTCCAGGAAAAACACAGATCTCAGGGAGATGAATAAACACGTGCCCCTTCCTCTGCTCAGAGCTCACTTTCAGGCCCCAGAGCACAAGGTGGGTGATGGAGCCCAGAGGACGCCAGGATGTGCCACAGGGAGCAGGGAACAGTCGTGGCTGTGGCAGGAAAGTCTGAAGGGAAAACAGGAAAAAAAAAAAGCTTTAAGAAAATAATTATAATCCTGGTTTATTGGGACCTGCAACAAGAAGCCTTGTTGTCCTCCAGAGAGCTGAGTTTGCTCAAGAAAACTTGGAATGAAAACTCGGGAAGGGAATGAAAATTCTTGCTCCAAAGCCCAGGAGAAGCTTTGCACGACATCCCTGTGCAAAAAGCACACTGCTACAGAATCCTCCAGGCTGGCTGGGAAGTGCCAGTCAGCTTGGGAATGGGGTAATGGAATTAGGGCTGCAGTGGAAAATCCTAGCTGGATAATAAAGGCTCCTTGTTCAGGGATGGAGCACAGTGGAACTTCTCCCTGGAAGTGCTGCGAGTCCTCCAAAGAGATGGAGGGAAGGATGAGAACCAATAACAAATAAATCTCTCCTGAGCCAGCTTTGTCCCTGTGCACAACCCTTTGGGACAACAGAGGGATCAAAACCCCAGCTAAGAGTTCCCATCCCATCAGCACAGAGCCTGCTTCCTGCAGGATTTGTGGAAGCAGCCCTGGGATGGGGACAGGGCAGGCAGAGGATGGTCACAGCAGGGCTGTAGCTACAGCTGCTGCACATTAGGCACATTGCAAATAAAACACTGCATCAGGATCGAGTTTTTGTCCTGTTTTTGCTGCTTGTTTCTTGGAAGAAACACTCTGTCATCTCCACAGAGCTACCCTGATAGCTATCTGCACTACTCTGGGAAACAGGGCTCCTCTGCCAAGGTTCCTGTAGCCAGAAATTATTAAGACAGAAAGACTGATTTCTTTTTTTCACTTAACAGCACACAAGATTGATTTTTATTTTTCTCCACGCCGTGAAACTTATTCAAGGACATGTAACAGGCTTTGGGATTTATTTCACTCTTAATTTGCGTGATCCTGATTCTCAGACCCTAAATAGGGATTGGAGCAGAGCCACATTCATGCTGTGGGGCTGAAGACCATTCAATCCACCCAGCATCCAAATTTCACTGTAATTTACCATGGGTTTAAACGCTGTGCCTAAGCCAACAAGATTTTTCCCACTTCTCCACTGGGAGAGGGAAGAGGATGGACCCAACAAGCTGAGGGGCAGTGGGGGCTGATGTGAGCAGTCCCTTCAGGGAGGCAGAGTTGCTGCTGGTTCCCACAAAATTAGATTAATTCAGATTCATTAATCTGAGGGGTTTGTGATGGTGCAGCAAGAAATCACCTTATTTAAAGGGAAGATGATGCAGCAATGGACAAAGCCAGGGCTCTGTGGCTGCAGGGGACAGTGAGATGGGAGGGAACACTCCCTGGAGGGCATTTTCCTGGAATTATAGAATTCATTTCTAGTCTGTTCTGTTTTCCAGCTGAAGAAGTGACAGCATTTGTTGCAGAGCTGGAGGAGAAACAGGGTTAATACACAGGAAAACAGGGTTAGAAGCAAAGGCTCACTAAGTTCCGTGCTATTCTTGTGTAATTACGGTGCCAAAGGCTTCCAAGATAAAGGATTTTAGTGGGAACTGTAAATGCCAGTTGTAAAATGAACGAGAAAAAAGCCACATACCCACAAGAATAGCAAAGCCTCTCTTGTCTCTGCATCCCAACTATGCCCAGCCCTCCACACAAACCAACAGGGGCTCAGCCAAAGCCTTCCCAGGGGATGGCAGCTCCTTCATCCTCTGAGCTGGACCCAGGAGCTCCCTCCCTGCCTTGGGAAGGGCTTTGCCAGGGGTGACACCTGGAACCCTCCCAGTGATGCCCCAAGACTCAAACCCAGCCCTTGCCAAGGCACTGCAGTTTGTGAATCCCCCACTGCTCCCGGCCTCCAAAGCCCTTGGATGTTCTTTTCCCTTAAAACAAAAATCACTGCAGGCTCCTGCAGGCCTCAGGGCTATCATCACAACAAACAGTCCTGAACTTACAGCACATCCTCCTCCCCCAAACCTCGGCCCTGCCTCTCCCCCAAGCCCTGCTGGGATCTGTGTTTAACAGATGGGAAGGCTCTGAGCTGGTTTTTACACGTGGAAAGCTGTTCCCCTCCAGCAATCTCAGCGCAGACAAGGCAGGGAAAATATGTTCCAACAGTGGGAATCGTGGCTGGGGGTGCTGGGGGTGGGTGGCAGGGCTGGGAGTGGGGCAGGGATCCCATCCATCCCTTCATCCTGGCTGTGCATCCTTGGGATGCACCACAGATCCCCACCCAGAAGAGCAGCAGGACACATGCTGTGGAGAAAATCAAATGTGTTCTGCAGTTGGGGGGTGAAAACACACACACTCCTTCCCCCAAAAAAACGAGGAAAGGTAATTTAGGCTGCAAACTCATCCCTGTTATAGCCATGGTCCTAATGAGATGTTCCCAGATTAATAAAACAAATGCACTCTAACAAGGGAAGCAATTGCAGAGTAATTTTGCAGGGAGCAGAACAAAGAGCAGGGTAACAGCTCTGCTTAACAGGGGCTGTCTGCTGCTTTGAATTCCTTCTCCTCTGCTCCCCCTGAGGAGGAGCAGGCAGCACACCCAGGTGCCAGGGCATCCTGCAGCCTCACCAGGGATGTGCCTTTGACCAAGCCAGGGGGACAGAAAGGCAGAAATGTCCCTGAGCTGTCCTGCACAGGGGCAGGGGACAGTGGGGACAGTGGGGTGATGCCACAGCTCCTGGGCACTGCTGGCTTTCCTGGGATCCCCCGTGGAGCTGAATAAAACCTCCAGTTAAGGGACACCTAGCTGCCCTCATCCTGCTGCCCTCCCCAGCACAAACAGTGCACACAATTCCTCATATTTTCACTTATTTCCTCTGAAACTATTCCTACCTACATCCCAAAGGCACCCTTGGTGTCTGTTTAACCCCATTATGTGCAGCTTCTGAAGAGCCTGATGTGATTAAATACGAGGAATATGCAGAGGGACAGAGACAGATGTTATTTTAAAGCATCATATGGAAAGGATCTTACCTAATTCCTTTGGTTTGAGCAATACTGTGGAAGGAGAGCCTGGATACTGCAGAGATCACCTGGAAATGAGAGAAAAAGAGGCTGGTGTGCTTACTGAGGACACAGGAAGGTTTGGTGGGAAGCCAAGGACCCCCAGCCTGGTGCTTGGAGCTGGACCCCACTGGAATGGATGTGCCCAGTCCCCCCCTCAGTGTCACAGTGTCACCATCAGGGCTGGGAGGACACTGCCAGTGCAAACCCTGCTTTAGGTTCCACCACTGAGCAAAAAAAGACATTTAACCCTCAAGATATTATTGAACAGCTTCATCCCAGCAAATCCCATCCCCACACTAATTTAATGAGCCCAGACCTGCCTTGACAGGTTTTATGCAACACTAAGAAGCATTGAGAAAACCCTCTTGCTTTGTGCTTTATTACAAAAGGATTACAACTAACTCCTTTCGTGTCTCTCCTCACACAAAATGATCTTATTGAGGCAAACTTGCCAAGACTGAACAGCTCTGACTTCTTGCAATTCAATAAAGATGCATCATCAGTTTGTCAGAGGTGAGTGCAGACCATCGCCCTTTCCTGGCAGAAAACAGCCAGGAGTGATTCAACACCAAAATATTCTCATCAGCATTGCAATCAGAAGCAATAAAACCACCAGGTTTTTCAGAAGAACTCCCATTTTTGATGGAAGTTTTAATTGCTATGGGGAATTTTCACTGGAGAGGAACAAAGAATGGGTTTGAGGTAGATTGAAGCTGTGTTTTAGCCTTGCTCACATTCAACATTTCAAAGCTGGATGAAAACAAACCTGTTATTTTTGGACTGGTTTCCAATCTCCTGGGATGGGACATGGATAAAGGGCTTCTTGAGTGGGCTCCAGGTGTACAAACCCAAACCCTGGGGACTGCTGCTGCCTGGAGCTGCCCTGCACCCAACCCACCCACAGGGACCCCTCATGTCCCTTTATTCAGGAATTTTACTTTGGGATGCTCCCCTGGGCCCACATCCCTGGATTTCCTCCCGGGACGAACTCAGAGCCTCTCTGCCTTCCTCATTTGTATCCCAGGACCTCAATGAGAGCCTCATCTCAGACCATCCTTTTCCTCCACACTTTTGCAACCTTCATCCCTCCCATTTTTCATGTCCCATGAATTCCAGCCTGGCTGTCAGCTGTTGGTGCCCCACATGTGGAGCCAAAGCCAGGACAGCAACCAAAAAACTGCCACAGTTTGGTGTTTACTGGCTGATTTCCATGTGGAAAACAGGGAAAGCACATCCCTGAAAGGCTCCAGGGATCATCAGGGCACAAAACACCACGAGTGGTACCTGGAACACCCAGCCCAGACAGAGCACAGAGACTGGAAATTCCACTGGCACCCCCAGCTCTGCTCCAGGGAACTTAAAATAGTACCAGGGAAGTCCCAGACTGACTGAATGAGTCTCTTCCATGCTCTATTTTTAGCCTCCTGAAGTAAAAATCCAGTTTATGAATCAGACAGTGCCACCGCGGGGTTTGACTTCCAGGGAAATTTAAGAGAAAAGCTCCCTGTTCTCCTCACCAACAAGGTTCCCTTTGTTCTTTGCTGAACAGCCCCAAGCTCTGCTCATCCTGGCACATCAAAGCCTGGGCACGGCTACCCATGAGGAGCCAGCACAGCCCAGTGAGGATCCCAAATCCACAGATCCCAAATCCACACTCAGGTGAGAAAGTGAGGAACCAGCACAGCCAAATGAGGATCCCAAATTCACAGATCCCAAATCCACATTCAGGTGAGAAAGTGAGGAACCAGCACAGCCAAATAAGGATCCCAAATCCACAGATCCCAAATCCACACTCAGGTGAGAAAGTAAGGAACCAGTACAGCCAAATGAGAATCCCAAATCCACAGATCCCAAATCCACATTCAGGTGAGAAAGTGAGGAACCAGCACAGCCAAATGAGGATCCCAAATCCACACTCAGGTGACAGAATGAGGAGCCAGCACAGCCCAGTGAGGATCCCAAATCCACAGATCCCAAATCCACACTCAGGTGAGAAAGTGAGGAGTCAACACAGCCCAATGAGGATCCCAAATCCACATTCAGGTGAGAAAGTGAGGAGCCAGCAGAGCCCAGTGAGGTTCCCAAATCCACGGATCCCTGCAGATCCCAAATCCACACTCAGGTGAGAAAGCCAAGCCACCCAGAGTGAGGGACCAGGCACAACAAACCCCCTTGAAGCATCTCTGGAAGGACTGTCCCAAAATCAGGAATATCTTTCCCAACTACAACTCCTAAGAGAAGGCAAGCCAAGTGCAAGGCCAGCTCCTCACAGATCCCAGGCCCCAGCCAGGGAAGAGTTTAAGGCTAAGTAATCCTCTCAATTTCAACAGGATTAAACAACATTCTTAAAAGTAACTCAGCCCTTAAGTGTTAGCTCAACTGTGTCTCATTTTCCCCTGTAAAACAGCTTATTTGCAGGCAAAGCCAGGCCTGATTCTGCCTCTGCTGTTAGGTCAGGATCTGTTCCACACCTGTGGGGCAGCAGGAGGGTCCCAATCCCAGCTGAGGCTTTTCCCTGCCCCTGGAATACCAGGACAGACCAAAACACCTAAACCAGATATTCCAACCTGCCCCTGAACACTTCATGGATGGGGCAGCCTCAGCTTCTCTGGGCAGCTTTGCCAAAGCCTCACCACCCCCACAGCCAAGAATTCCATCCCAATATCCATCTAACCCAAATCTCTGTCCGTTTAAAGCCATCTCCCCTTGTCCTGCCACTCCATCCCTTGCCAAAAGTCATCCTCCAAGTCATTAGAAGATGTTGTTTGGAAAAATATTCTTTTATCTGTGCATTTTTCTTCCAGGAGATATAGGGCTGTGGGTTTTAACAACAGGGGCTTATGCAGATTATTGCTATTATTATTACTTCTTCACCCATTTCTCAATGCAATTTCCTCCCTGGAAACTGCATTCAGCACACAAAATTACCATAAAAGCTATATATAACATCCCAGTGACAATAGGATGGCAGGAATATAAACAGGAATATAAAGGTACCAAATGCAGGTGATGCACAGACACTTTTCTCTACCAGTGACCTGCAAAGGGGAAAATTCTGGTGGTTTTGCCATGAAATTCCAGTGTGCCTTGTATTTATGGGCATGAGTTCAATCCAACTCCCAGCTGAGCATTTGCTGACCAGAGAGATCATTGCTGCAAAACAACTGCACCACAAAGTGAGGCATGAGGGCCCTGCAAGGGACTTCAGGCTTAAAAAGGCACAGAGTTCTGCACTTGGTGGGAAAAAGAAAGAAAATTAAAATAAAATAAAATATTCAAGACTCAAAGTGGGTTCCTCACACTCACTGGTCATTTTGGAAAACAACAAAGTGAGTAAAGAAATGGGATTTTTGAAAAAGAATTTTGAAAAACCACAATAGCCAAATTACTTCAATAAAAAATTTACCACTTCTCTTCCTCGCTTCCAACACTTTCCTTTAGGAATTACGGATTTTAAAACAAACCAAAGCCAATTAGAAAATAAATTATTATTGTCACTGCTCTTCTACTTCCTACGGCATTGTTTATGGCTGATGGTATCTCTGAGCATCTAGAAAACTCTAAAATAAACTTATTTTTTATTTGAAAAAACAAACTGACCCAGCGGGGCTGGAGAACATTTTGCCTAGGAGGAACTTTCCAGCTCTGGGCACTCCAGGAGTGACCCTGGGAGCAGGAATGAGCTGAGGGCTCACAGCCAGCACTGAGCACTTCCAGAATAGATTTGCTTCTAAGCAAATCAGGAGCTCTGCCCAACACTGATAACTGTGGGCAGAGATTTCTCTGTGCCACCTCTGCACATCCCCTGCCAGGCAGAGGGGTTTTCACAGCCTGGAATTACAGGGAGTCGTTTTCTGCTTTGTTTCATAAAGGACAAAACAAATCCTCAGGCCAAACATCCCCAGCCTCAGGCAGAAACTTGACCCCAAAATCAGAGACAAACTGATGGTATCTCTGAGCAGCCAGAAAAACTCTCCAATAAAAAATCTCTCAGGTCTGAAAAAACAAAGCAGCCGGGTTGGGGAGCCCTTGGCATGGGAGGAAGGCAGAGATACCATTTCTGAGCTGGGTAACAGCATCCCACATCTAAACACTGATGGGAACAGTCCCAGGGACAGGAGTGCTCAAAGAAAAGCACTCCTCAGAGCAAGGAGGATTTGATCCAGCTGCCTCCTGCCCGAGGTGCTGCAGAATCCTGGATTTTCTCCCACTGGAGCACCTGGAGCTCCTGTTTGCTCTCCTCCCTGCACACCTGGGCACTTCCCAGCACCCTCCAGCCACCTGCACACAGCCCTGGGCTGGGCACCACCTGGGATTTGCACACCAAGGTCTCACCAGCAGCTTCCAGCATCCCATCTCTGTGTTGGCATTTCCCTGTGCCAGGGTTTGGACCTTGGCTGGAGCAGCCCTGGAAATCCAGAAGAGCCCAGAGCGTGAGGGGAACACAAACCACAACCTGCTTGCTCTGGATCAGTCATTGTGTTCTTGCCTGGGCCATAAACCTGCAAGAGCTGATGCCTTGTGAAGGCTGAGCTAGAACAGAGCTGGACAGAGTCAAAGAATAAAGCAGGGATTTATTAAAAAGTCTCCATGGATCCACCTTGAGCAGCACAAGAGCCCAGCCAGGGCTGCACCCAGGATGAACCAAAATGGTCCCAAAAGGCACAACTGCTCATGGGGTCTCTCACTTTGATCAGTTCTGCTCCATTTGCACATTGGAGTTCATTGTCCCATTCCAGCTTTAGCCCAGGCAGTCCCATCCTGCTTGTTTTTCTCTCTCCAGCCCACGTTGTTTGTGCTCCTGGGCTGAGATTTGGATCATTTGTCCTTGGTGCCCAGCTGGAGCAGGAATTGTTTTGTCTCCCTGCTCTGTGCAGAGCTCAGCATCCCCTGATGTGAATCCCAGACCCACACACTAAAACAGCACAGAATGTGAAAAATATAAAAGCTAGAACCTGAGGCATTAACCCCAAGCCAGCTCTTTTCCCTGGACACAGAGCAGCCAGGACTGCTGCTGCTGCTTCAGCATCCCAGGAATTTACTGGGGAATCCCTTAAATCACCATCTCCTGATTCGAGCTGAGAAAAGCACCAGCCCTGGCTGGGCAGGAGGAAATCAGCCGTGGTGTGATGATTTCCTGGGATGCCAAGGGTGGGCACAGCCCCATGAAAGGATCCAGTCAGATGGATTTTCCTACACCCATCCCCTCAAACCAGACCACATCCACCCAGCTGCCTGCTGAGGATGAGGCTGTTCAATAATAACTGGTTTGGACAATGGGTTTGAGCCTTTCCAGTGCCTGCCTGGGTGATTTTCCATGATTTCCACAGCTTCTCCTGCCATCCCCACTCATGCCAGTGGTGCTTGCTGGCATCCAGCTTCTGGAGAGGTGCCAGCTGAGCGGATTAGGGCTGATACATATCTGATCAGGATTTCAAATCAAAGCCAGGGAAGTTTTCCTGTGATGGTTCTGTCCCTGTATTCACTGTATTCAATGCCCAGGGGAAGTCTGGGCATGGTAAAGCCTCTTCCCTCCTCCAACAAACACCAGGTATCCTTCACTGCCACTTCCATTTGCTTTATTGCTGGTCCCAGAGCTCTGGCAGCTCTTCCTCTTCCCCAGCCCCACAGGGTGGTGAAACCCATTAGCTGTGAAGTGCTGCTTTAAGCCACACTGTGTGTTTCAATGGGTTTTTAAAAACAACGTTATTAAACCATCACTATTTTGCATTAAACCCATGATTTGGCCACATTACGTGCTGGGGATGCAAATATTAAGTCACTGGGCAAAGCCACAGCTGATTTCCAGTGGGAACAGGACTCATGTAGGATTTTGACAGGTTTATTTTGGGCTCTCTGGGGCTGGCATCATGTCTAAAATCATGAAGCCTTTCAAGAGTGAGCAGTCACTGAGAAACCAGCACTGCTCCCTTACAAGGAGGAGAAAAGAACAATTCAGGTGGATTTATGGCTCCTGCTAGAAAATCTCTGCACTCTGTCACACCATCATAAGTTACCCAGATGCACACACCCCATCTCCTATATTTAAGATTCCAATTTGTCTCTTGCCATCACAGACCAGCTGAGGAAGGAAGGGAACACTGTCACACATCTCTGGCATCCCTAAACCCCAATTTTGCGTGCCAGAGGTGTCCGTGCTCCTCTGTCCCCACCCCACAATAAACACCCCTGGCCAGGGGCAGGGCAGGGCAGGTCCCTCATTCTCCCAGGACACAGAGAAGATCCAAAAGCAAGAGGAGAAGAGGCAAAGGAGCCCAACACGGAGAAAAGAGCCACAAACCGCTCCCTGCACAGCTCCAAACGCAGGAATTAATGTCCTGAAACTCCAATGCCTGCTCTGTGCTGCCGAGTTCCTCTAACACAACAGCAATAAAGAGTTATTCTGCTCCTTAATGGGCTCTCTCCTGCAGCACTGCCTCCTTCAGGACTTTTATTATCTCTATGTGATAGCAGCGACTGGAGCGAGGAGCTGCCTTTGATGAGACTTTAAAAGCCTCAGGGGGGGAAACCCAGCGGTTTCTAAAGAGAGCCAACACCAAAGCAAGAGAGATGGGCTGGGAAAGAGCCTCCAGCTGAGCAGGGCACAGAGATCCATTTGATGGCCCTGGAATAGTGGGAGCTCAGCCTTTGGGGAGAGCTCAGCAGCACCCATGGGTGCTGGGTGTGCTCCCTCCGGATTAAAGATATTACAGAATTGCCCCTTAGGAAAATAATCCAGTGTGTGATGGTTACAAAAGGAGCTGGTCCTTTGGGAAAGGAGGGTAATGGGGCAGGGGAACTGGGCTTTTCCCTGCAAATGAGAGGGGGGGAAAGCCACAAACGAACTGGCTTGGCTTGCAGCCTGGCTCAGGTGAGCACCAGGCAGAGCTTCTCACTCCACACCCCAACACAGCCCCTCTGCTCTGTCCAGCTCCTTCCTCTGCCCCTAATGAGCTGTTCCCTAATGAAGCTGGAAGGATGCCGAGCGCTGAGGAGGGAGTGGAGCGTGGGAAGGTGTGGAACACGTGGCGGGACGTGGGCGCTGACAGCTCCGACCTCGCCGAGTCCCTGCTGAAAGCCACCAAGCTGTGCTGGGCACTTGGCCCGGAAAGAGGGGCAGGAAGGGGGGAAAAAGGCAAAAAAAAATTCCTTAAAGGCACTAGTGAGCCTCAAATGCTGGTAAATTAGGTTTACACAGGCGGTCTGCAAACCCTGAGGTGCCACAAGGATACCTCGTGCTCGGGTGTGGGAGCACGGGGAAGGGAACAGCAGCAGGACCATGGGGAAGGGAACACCAGCAGATCATGGGGAAGAACAGCAGGAGCATGGGGAACACCAGGAGATCATGGGGAACACCATCAGGATCATGGGGAACACCAGCAGGACTATGGGGAACCCCAGCAGGATCATGGGGAACCCCAGCAGGATCATGGGGAACTCCAGCAGGAGCATGGGGAACTCCAGCAGGAGCATGGGGAACACCAGCAGGGTCATGGGGAACACCAGCAGGACCATGGGGAACACCAGCAGGACCATGGGGAACACCAGTAGGATCATGGGGAAGGGAACAGCAGCAGGACCATGGGGAACAGCAGCAGGACCATGGGGAACCCCAGCAGGAGCATGGGGAACACCAGCAGATCATGGGGAACACCATCAGTGTCATGGGGAACACCATCAGGGTCGTGGGGAACACCAGCAGATCATGGGGAACAACAGCAGATCATGGGGAACCCCAGCAGGATCATGGGGAACACCAGCAGGAGCATGGAAAACACCAGCAGGAGCATGGGGAACACCAGCAGGAGCATGGGGAACTCCATCAGGAACATGGGGAACTCCAGCAGGAGCATGGGGAACACCAGCAGGGTCATGGGGAACCCCAGCAGGATCATGGGGAACACCAGCAGGAACACTGGGAAGGGAACACCTGGACTAGCGCAAGGTGACCCTGCTCATGGCAGAGAGTGGGACAAGATGGGCTTTAATGTCCAAATTCTGTGTTTTTATCTCTCCATGACCAGACTCTAAATTAAAAGCTGCCAGCCCAGCCCTTTCATCAGCTCCACCTTGAGGTATTCCAAGTGAATTCCAAACTAGGGGACTTCCAAGGCTTCCTAGCACGCTGCAAGGAGAGGCTCTCCTGCACAAACATCCCCCCCTTTCCCCCAGTATTGATTGGATTTGTTGAAACAGATGGAAAAAACCATCTAGTCAGATGCAAAACACGGATATCCAAACCTGCTTCCAAGAAACTGGCTTTAATCTGTATTAAGTTTAATCCCTTTTGATCAAGGCCTGGGATGTAAGCAGAAAATATTACAGATTTTCACATACCTTTGGGCTCCCATTTCCTCTTGGCTCCAAAAGGGAGCTGGGAGGTCAGAGCAAAACATGTGGAGCACCAAAAAAAGAAAAAGAGGTTTAGGAACATTTTGCATGTGCAGGAGAAACTGGAAGCATCCATATGAAACCAATCTACTTGCACAACGAGTAATTCACCTATTGGAGAGAGAGAGAGAGAGGGAGCTCAAAATTCTCCTTGCCTGATTTTCTTCATCATTATCCCAGGTGCTAAAGGAAAAAATGCAGCCATGTATAAAAACAGCACAAAAGAAAGTGTTTAAAAGCCTTTTTTTTTTTTTTTTTTGCATTTTGCAGAGCCCCCAATTTCTGGAAGGGCCACAG
Source organism: Lonchura striata (assembly GCF_050655825.1). NCBI lineage: Eukaryota > Metazoa > Chordata > Aves > Passeriformes > Estrildidae > Lonchura > Lonchura striata. The sequence goes on from NC_140719.1 coordinate 11,018,890, forward strand.
CCTCCAGCACAGGTTTCTCCAGAGAAGTTGAAATCCTTTCCAATCCCAGAGCAGCAGAGCTGCTGGGAGATGCCCAGCATCTGCATTTGGACAGACCAAGGACAGGATTGTCCCTCCTGCCACACCCAGGGGTTTGGTTTTGGTGTCACCATCCCACTGGATGCAAATATCCCACTTGAAGCGAGGCACCTGCAGCTTCACACTTCACACTGCTGTGGGCCAAGCCCTGAAGCTTTTCCATTGATCCCTCAGGCTCTGAGCCCTGGATTCATCCATTTAACTGCCCCCATCCTACCTGCAAAGCATCAGCTCTGCCCCAGGGAGCCTCAGGGAAGCCAAGTCCCTCCTAAAGCCCTCCTGCAGCAGCAGCTTAACCATCACAAGCTTTGAGACCAGCTGTGTTTTACAAATCAGGAGAAAAACTCCTTTAAGCTCAAAGAAATTCCTGTAATTCCAACGTACACAAAAGAGGCAGGAAGCAAACAGGAGGTTTTTTAAGTGCACTGTAAAAGGCAGCTTTTAAGAGTTTGCCTGGGATTTGCTGCTTTGATTTGCTCAAAACCTGTGTTTGCTGTGTTTGCAGGGATGGGAGACCTTTCCCACTGAAGTTTCCTTCCCTGCAGCTACAGGGAGTCAGGGCTGGCAGCAGGAATCCCTCTTGGCTCCACAGATGGAGGGGCTGCTCCAACTTCCTGCACAAGCACAGACCTACCTGAGTGAAACAGATTCACTTTCACAGCTTTAAGTTAAAAAAAAAAAAAAAAAAAAAAAAGAGGGAAAAAGGCCCAGAAGAGGAGGAAGGTGCTCCATGTGCCCATGAGCTGTGGGAACACACGAGCAGGAGAAGGCTGGAGCTCCCCTCTGCCCGCACCCCCTTCCCAAGTACCTCAAAACACAGAGTGCCATTGAGCAGAAACCCTCAGGAAGTAGAACAGTAGGAGGAGAAGCACAGGAAAGCAGGATGAGGCTCATTTCCTTAGCCCTAATCCTCTCCCAGACCCCAGGGAGGAGAAGCACCTCGTAAACTTGTGGGGTTTATTATCATTACAAACAGAATCCCCCCAAAGCCAGCCAGCTCTGAGCTGCCTCCTTGTCCTAACATGCCTGTTAAATATCCATTTTTCAGGCACTTGGGGACACTTGGACACAGCACCAAGGCCCATCACATGAACAGGAGCTGCTCCAGAACCCTCAGAGCTGCTCCTCAAACTGAGACATCTCTTGAGCTCAGCTTCACCCCGGATTGTTTGCAAGTGCAAGGTCCTGGTTTCTTGAGTAACTAAAAACCCTTGATAAGATCACCTCAAGCATCCCACAACAGTTCAAGTGTGGGGCACAAGGAAGCAAACTTCTCCTTTCTAAACCAGGAAACTTCAGTTCAGATGATGACTTAAGCTCTCACCCCTTCCTCCTGAGCTGGAAGAGGCTCCCAAACCCCACAGAGGCACATTCAGACAGGTAATCAATCAGGGAATCATTTACCCATCTCCTGCACCTCTCTGAGAATGTCTGCAAGCATCCAGCATGTCTGGAAAATAACTGACATGAACTTCAGCCCTCCAATATTGCCAATTTAGCTGCTATTATCATCCCTTCCGAAGTTTCTCTAAGGAAAGAAGGAGTGATGCAGGCTGCTACTCATGGAGGCAGGCAGGAGAATATTCTCCCTTCTGTCCACAGGGTCTGGAAGATTTCACCTCAGAAAAAAATGCCCAATTTATCCAGGTTATTGAGAGCCATCACAGAGATTCACTGCTCTTGACACAGAAAAAAAAAAAAAACAACCCATCCAAAGCTGTAGCTCTGGTTCAATCTTTAGCTATAGTAAGAAGAAATTCCTCATATATTTTCACCAGACTGTTTCTATCGACTAATTTTCCCTGTCCTGAGCATCTGGAGCAGGGGGATGTGTCAAGATTCTGCTGCTGGCCTGACCCTTCCATCAGCATTACCCAGCTGGACACCTCAGTCCCTTCCTGTCAGTCTCAAAAGTGTCACCTCTGGGTTTCCTGGAAAACAACTGTGGTAAATTCCCAATTCCTAGAAAAACAGGTAGCCAGCAGGAGCTAAACCACGATGTTCAGAAGGCTGAGGGTAGGGAGGAGCAGTTCAGAGCAGAGAGGAGAAATTCTCAGCTCCTGAGGCAAGGTCAGATCACCTTTTTCTTTGAGTTTGCATCATTTTTTTCAGGAGCCAAAAAACCCCTACCAATGTTTGAATTCTTATTCTGTAAGAAGAGCCACAATCAGATGCCAGTGTTGAATATCAGAGCTCCTGATTTGTGTGTTTTATTCTTCCTCACTGCACAATTCCTGCTCACTTTTCCAAGAACTGTTTCAAAAGGACAGCTCTGGGAAAGGACAGCTCTACCAGGCAAACAAACACTACCACGAGCTTTTCTCTTTGCAATTATTCCATCTTTGACACAAATGAAGCCTCTCAAAACTGAGCAGTGCAGCAGCAGAGCCAAGACATCCACGTGCTCTGGATGCTGCTCCTCCCCTTCCCTGCCCTCCCCGAAGGAGATAAAGGAATTGAGTTTTATTTTATTACAGATTCTGCTTTGCTGGTGAAATACCTTCCAGAAATAAATGTTATTTCAGAAATAAAAAAGGGTTTTCCATCAATCATATCCTGAGCACAGAAACAACCCTCACTTCCTCTGTGATTCAGTTCTCAGAATAGCAAACCCTGAATTTCCTAAATCCATGATTAACTGGAAGCATCAAGAGGTTTCCAGACAAAACTGTCTGGAGCAGTCTCCTGCCCCTGGGCAGGCAAATTCCTGGTCTGGGCTTTCCAAAGAGAATGGCACATTGGACAGAGACCTCTGACACTGCCACATTTATTCCCTTTATTAATCCCATGACATCAATTAATGCATTTCCACCTGCAGGAAGGCAAGAGGGAGCAGCAACCCACAGGGCATTTTCCAGAGATGCCCAGAAACCACCTCCCTCCCTCTCATCCTGTAACAGAGGATAAATACACCCACAAAGTGCTTTGATTTGACTGAGGATTTTCAATTTAGCTGCTGCTCTGCCTCTGCAGCCAACACATTTAGTGCTCTGGGGGTGACTGAAACGTGCATCACTCCCAGCACACTGCAAAGGGGCCCAGAAAAGAATTGCCCTGAGAAAAGATCCAAAACTTTGGCTCCCCTGACGGGGTGTCACAGCTCACAAATGACAGGGTGGTGTCAGAGCTCACAAATGGAAGGGGAAGCTGGATGGACTTCCACGGTCACCAATGCACAGAGGGTGAGACCAGATGATCTAAGGGTCCCTTCAGGCCTAACAAATCCACACAGCTGTAAAAAAAAATAAAAAAATAAAAATAAAGGAAAATAACATCACAGATTAGATCTTGTCTGTCTCCAAGAAAAGGAGGAGTCAGGCAGGATGTTTTCAGCCAGTGATTTAATGAATGCTTAAATAGCTTTGTCAAGGATGCTCCAGCTGGATCCTCCAGTGTGAGCTCAGCTCTGCTCAGGACCTGCAGCGAGCCAGGATGGTTTGGAGACAGAAAAGTGGCAGCTGGAGAAATGGTGCTTTTCTATCTTTTATATGTACATTACGTGTTACATGGTTACAGTTTTTCCCAATGCCTATTACCTATATTAAATGGTGCTTTTCTATCTTTTATATGGTACATTACGTGTTACATGGTTACAGTTTTTCCCAATGCCTATTACCTATATTAAATGGTGATTTTCTACTCTAAACCAATCTGTGAGTGCCAACATCACCAAGAACATGGAGGCAAGGAAGAAGAAAGAGAAGGAACAGGACTGGCCCAAATCCCTCCACCCTAAAACCTCTGACCCCCATGTACAAAGTAAAACCCCCCCTGTACAGGTGTTAAAACCCCCCTGTACAGCACTAAAAAGTTCTTCCCTCTACTTTGTAACTACTTCTACCATAATATCTAAACTTTTGTGACTTCTTGTTCCACCTGCAAAGTTGGTAAATCATTCCATGGCTCAAACTCAAAATCACAGCAGTTTCCAGCTGCCTGCCAGGGTCTCAAATGCTTCTGACCTGGACTCAGAACATCCAAAAATATCTGAGGGACATTTTGAGTTCCAACAGGAGGGTGCTGGCATCCCAAGGGAGCAGCATCCCCATGCCCCCAGCGCTGTGCCCGCATCCCCCAGCTCGCCGTGCAGCCTCCCAGCAGCTCCCAGAGTGTCACCAGCTGTTGATCAGCTGCTTAAAACGCCTTTAAAAATTCATAGGAACAGATTGAGCGAGCGTGGAACACACAGGGAGCTGAAGCTTTGAGGGATTTCGACATGCAACGTTCAAACCGAGCGGGCTGGGAAGAGCCAGACTTGGTACAGGAGAGAAAATGCCAAAAATACACTCTGACAGCATCACACAGAGAAAGGGAAATGTGGCTTGAAGCACCTTCTCCTAGCCCTTTAATCAGAATTTAGAGACAAAGAGCAGCTGGGCTGTGCTCTGTGGTCAGCCTGGGGTTGTAGGGGAGGGGAAAAAAATAGGATTTATCCATTTATCCCATCACCACGGCCCCCTGATGGTTCTAAGGGCTCAGGTTTGGACACACAACGTTGATAAAGGTCATCAAGATGGATGAGAGTCCTTGACAACACCCTGTGCAGGAGGGAATGAGGGTCCCAGCAGCCACCAAGGGAAAAAGAGTAAAAAAGGAACAGGAATTGCTGCTGCCAGCAGGGCAGAGTTATCAATTAATGTCAAGACTGCATCCCAAAGGCCAAATATGAGGGTGAGATCAGAGAGGTGACTGCTGTCACCTCAGCTCAGCTCTGAGCAGGTCAGCCCAAACTCCTCCCTGGAGCTCCTGTCCAGAACAAAGAGATTTTTGTGATCAAACAGGTAAAACTGGTTTCTGTCCTATGGAGCTCCTGGAAATGACTGACAAGTATTTACTTGTGGGAAGGGAACAGGAAACTGAGATTTGTTCTTAGCTGGTATTTTCTAAATGCCAGGAAGAGCACATTAAAATCTTACTGACTTCACAACCAGCAGCACTGAGTTACCGCTGCACAGGGCATTTCACAAAGCAAAAAAATCCACAAAAATCCCAGGTCAGGGGCATGAAAATCCACACTGCAAATAACTCATCTTCTTAAAATGGCAGCAATGTCTGGAATTCCCAGAGGAAAAGCTCAGCCCGGTGTAAAACTCAAAACTGAGGAGTGGGACAGAGAAAAGAGAAAGGGCTTTCTGTTCTGATCAATACTGAGGAGCATTTTGGTTTTGTCCACTGAAAAAAGGCAATGTTTCCTGTATGTCCACAAACAAACAAAATATTTTCCAATTTTAGATTTAAAAAAAGACAAAAAAACTCCCTGAAAATTGAGTCTTAATGACTTTTCCCCATCTGCTATTAAGGCTGTCTTTTTGTTCCAAACATCTTTTTTTTTCCATGCCATATTTTGGCCAGATGTAGACGATGTGCTTGGACTGCAGAAAAGAGCATTTGATAGCATTATCAAGAGATAACCAGCTCAGCCTGAGCCTTGCAAAAGAAAAACCTTTTTATTTCACATCAGGCCCTCAGCTCCTCACCAGTATCATCTCATCAGCCTGCGGAGCAAACCAGTCCGCAGGGAGGGATCTGAAAGGTTTGAATAATTCCCCATCAAAATCAACTCTACTCCGTTGATGAGACTTCCACCAAAGCATCAAGACAGTAGGAGACAGGCTGTGAAAGAGGGAAAATACATTCTTGTCAAAATGACATCCCCCTCAGGAGTACAATCCCCCACAAAAGCGTTTTGTGTCGGGTTTCGGATCCCGCGCTTCTGAAACGCGTTCCGGCGGGCGCTTGAATAATTATGTTTGACTTATTTAACAATTTAACATTCACACGCCCGGCTTTACAGCTGGAGAAATAAAAATCGCGTGTTTGAGGGGCTAAAAGGGGAAAAAAAAAAAAAAGAGATGGTTTGATCCTGGTAAATATCCAATGTATGGATATTTATGCGGGAATTACACCCTGTGAAGAGAACGCTGAGCTGAGCAAACTCCCTCCCCCCTTGCTGGCTGGAAATGGGATTTGGGGTGCTGGGAATGGTCAGCGGGTTTGGGGAATTGGGTGCAAAAAGGAGAAGCAGCTGCTCCAGCTTGGAATTGCCACCACTCATCCAAAGGAAAAACCCCCCAGGCGTGATGTGCGCTGAACCCATAAAGTGAGCAGGGACCTGGGCTCTCCTTGGGGTGCTCACAGGCACCCTGAAAGTCACACCAGAACCAAGCTTCCTCTCCCAGCAGCACCATCCTGGTGGTGCCTCTGGACAGGGGAACAATGGGGAAAAAAAAAAAACTCCAAAATGTCCAGTCAGCACAGCAGCAGTGAATTTGCCACCCCATAACCTGCTAGGACCCTCTCCCACGTTTTGGTCCTTTCCCAAAATATACCCAGTGCATGGAGCCTCTTCCTGCCCAGTCTGTGCCCCCAGATCCCACTGGGATCCAGCAGCAGCCCAGGGAGCCCAGGAGAGGAGAGGGGTCAGGAGAGAGAAAGGCAGAACTGTCATCACTGCAGCATCCAGGGAAAACCCAGGGGAATGGCCCTGCTGGTTATCACAGCAGGAACACGAGGCAGCCCTCTGCTAACAAAGGTCCCACTGATGTATTTTTCATAAAGTGCTTTATTCTGCTGCAGACGTGGACTTTTATCAGCAGTAAATGTTTGCAGGGTAGGAGAGGTGGCGGTGCTGGTATCTGTAAAGCTCTGGAGAAGAGCTGATGAGTCCCATCCCAAAATAATTCAGTGTTTATTAAGGCCTCCATTAATTCAAGCTATTCATATTGGAATGCCTCCACTAAAAAAAACCACAATCAGCTTGCTGCCTCTCACCCTCGTTCTTCACAACTAAACACCAGTGGGAGTGGGTTTGAGGCAGTTATCCCAGTTTTCCCCCAGGATGGGCAGCTTCTCATCCAGCCCTGGCAGCAGCACATGCTGAGCACTGCACTCTGTGAAATACAGGATATCCTCACCTCCCCATGCCAGCCCCAGCCAGGGGTCACAGCTCCAACAGAAAATGCTTCCAGGGTGGGTGAGCAGAGCATGGAGCACGTCTGGGGCAATCTGACACACACACAGAGCTGGAGATGTTTCTGTGGATCTGCCACTCGGTGATGTCCTCACTCCCTCCCGGCCCTGCAGATCCACAGGGATGTTCTGACGGGAATTTCCCCCAGGGATGTTCTGATGGGAATTTCCCCCAGGGAGATGGCACTGTCACCTCCCCTCCAGTGACTCCAGTAGAGCTACTGGGAGCAATCTCCCTGCCCCCTTGTCAGGCCAATCACTTCATGATATAAATGATGTAAATTAATTAAACATCCCGCCCCTCTCTTGCTCCTGACAGCATCTCCAGCAGCGTTTGCACCAACAAAGGCTCCCAGATGGGCTCCAGGGCATGGGCAGGTCCCAGCTCTCCTCTGGACCTTTGTGAGAAGGGCTCTCAAGTGCCCTTGGCCCCTTCCCTGCTGTAGGTTTGCTCCATTCCACACAAGAACCTTCTCCTGCCCTTCCTAAGAAACCAGAGCACCTTTTCTGGGGAGAGGTGAAGGTGCACAAGCACAAACCCAGGAGCTGTCACATCACCCACACCCTGGCAAAGGGTCACCTGAAAACAGCACAAGCTCTGCTGGGTTTCACCCTGAACACAAATCCCAGCTCAGAAGAGAATTTTAAATGCAATATTATGAGAGGAACCCAGCCAGGCCCATCCATGAATCCCACAAAGCAAGCTGAAAATCCTGTTGTGTCTTTCCAACGAATGATCCTGGAGAGCCCAGTGCTGCTCCCAGCTGTGATGCAGGATTCAGACCTGTGGAAATACCCATCCCTCCTCTCTGGCTGCTGGCCCTACCAGCACATCTGTGTTCCTGCCTTTGTTTGCCTGGGGCCACATCTGTCCCCAGAGCTGCACGGTGCCATTAGGCTGCAACTGATCCCTCACTGCAGGAAAAACTTCAAATAAATACAATTACAAATCAAGAAATAACACAGTGCGACCTGTTAAGAGAACAGCTGGGGTGCTCCATGCCTGTTGTCACTGGGATTTTAACTTCAGAGCATCTCCCCACCCGGACACTGATGAGTCACTGGTGAATCTGCATTTGGGATGTAAAATATGGAGCTCTCCACTGCTCCATGTGCCATTCCCCTTCCCAAACCCCCTCTAAAGCTGCGTGACAGTCAGACAACAGAGTGGAAACTATAAGCTTTGATGGGGGAAAAACTATGCAGAAAAAGGGCCAGAACTGTATTAAACTATATTAAAAAGCCAGCACAGAGAGCAGTTCAAACAGCTCCCTGTAAAGCAGCTCAGCTCTCTGGGGCTCTGTTTAACAGACATCCTTTTATTAGAAAAAGTCGCTGAAGATGGTTGTTTAGCACTTCCAATAAAGGATAGGTGGATGGGGATGGAGGTTTTGTTTTTTTGGGTTTTTTTTTCCATTAAGATTACAGAAGAGTCTGAGGCTGGAAAAAAGGGAAAACCTCCAGATCCAGGATTTTGTTTCATGAATGCACCAAAATCTGAACTGGTCACAGACTAGGGGGGTTCTCTGACTTGGCGGGTCCACCAGTCATCCAGGTGGTTTTAGCTGAGAAATAGGCACTTGGATGATGGAAATAAAAAAGAAAATGCAAAAAAAAAATAAAGGGTGGTGAAAAGAGAGGCTCTGCAGCCAGCTCAGCATCTCCCCTGCCCCACACACCCCTCTGGCACAGCTGGACACAGCTGGCTGGCACATGGGGTGAAGGACACAACATCTTTCATCCCAAAAAGCCTCAAACTGGAATGCAAGAGTGTGGCAGAAGCCTCCAGCTACACCATCTTGCAGAAAAAAATCTGTTTTATGAGCTCCACATCCATTGCAGCAAAGAAGGAAGGAACATCTTCCCTGGCAGAGCCAGGCAGAGCAGGGGGGTTCCTGAGCTCTCACCAAGTGGTGGCTGATGCTCCTCATCACACAAAAGCTGCCAGGAAAAATCTTCCCCTGGTCCTTCCTGCTAAACCTCAGGTCTGCTCCAATTTTCTCACCGTGGCAGGTTATTAATGCTCATTATCATCAAGATTTCAGGGCGCAAGCGAGATTGGGTTTGTCTTCCACCCAACTGTGCTTCCCTCGCATCTCAAATCCCAGCACAGCAAAGGCCAGGAAAGCAGTGAGGAAAATATCTAAAGGATTATGGAAGAATCTTGGAGAGACCATGGGATTGTCCAGGCCCTGAGAAAGGCAACACCAACATCCAGCCCAGCTTTTCATCAGAACATTAAAAAATGATGCAAAATTGCCTTTGATATCAGAGAGGGATGACCAGGGAGTCCATCTGGCTTTAAGCAGCTGATGTTTTCTCCACACACCCCTGTCTCCAGGGCAGACCTCAGATGTGTTGCATGATCTAAGCTCAAGCATGGCTGGAGTTTTTAACACCAATCCCACTGTCTGGCTTTTCCCTGCTTTGAGCATGAAGAGAATGGGAATTGAGACACGTAAAAAATAGCACTGTTAAAAATAACATTAAAAATGCTCCTATTTGAGCCCTCAGGCCTGCAGAGAAAGATGTTTCATTATCCAAGTCTAAGAAATTAATTGTGCTTTAATCATTTTTTCACTAAAAAAGGCAATTTTTGGCTCGCTTTGCTCTTGAAGGGGAACCCTGAGCCAAGCTCCACTCCTCCTTGCTCATCTCATCCAGGATCCAGCCCAGGGCTCATTGGAGCATCTGGGATCATCCCCTGGACCAGCCCCCCAAGCTCTGCACCCCTCCACGTCCCACAGAGATGCCAATTAATAAATAACACCACTAACAAACACAGCACCAGGACTCCCCGTGTGCAGACAGCAGCTCAAAGCATCTCCTCCAAACAGGCGAGATCCTCGTTTCAGGCACCAAAAAAAATCAACTTATTGTCACTTTTAAGGGGATGAGACAAGTTTGGCATCAGGTGAACGAGTTCAGCAGCACAGCCAGGAGCTGCACCCCCTTCCTTTGGCTTCTGCAGGTGTCAGTGGCATCTCCCAGACCCTGGGGTGGCTTTGCAGAGCTGCCCTGGCCCCGGCCGGTGCTGGATCCTGGCACTCCGATCTGGTTTCCATAGAAACAGGGGGATAGCACACAGGAGCTAAATCTTATTTACCGAGTTAAAGAAAAGGGCTGCACAAGCTGTAATTTAGTCCTGGGGTAAATATGACATGAGGAGAAATACAAAGATTTCTACGATGGCAAGGAACGTGGCTTTTCGCTGCTGGGTTTTCCTTTAACATCAATTCTTATAATAAGATTAAGATAAATCAATGCACGCCTCCTTTAAAAAGTTGCACTACCCAAATTTCCTAATAGATGCTTACTATAATTTTTTTATTAAATACTAAGATTGCTTCCTCTTCCCCACCCAGAAATAATCCCACTAACAAATGAGGAAATCTGCATTTAGTAACAGGCTCTGCCTTGGCCATAACCATCATTTAAACCAAGCATTTAAACTCAAGTCCAACAGGATGCTCTCAAACTTCAAGCTCTCACTTTTTTTCCAACAGATATATTTAGACCAGACCAGAATTTCTGTAACAAAACACTTATGGACACCTGAGGGAAATGCTGCTTGTAAACATTTAACTTTGCGTGCATCCCTTGCTCTCTGCTAAGAAGGAGGATTCTTCGTGTGCCCCCCAGAAACACCCACACAAAATCTGCCAGTGCTTTGAATATTAAGATTTACAGGTTGGAGATATCCCTCAAATCACTCTGCCTTGCCCTGCACATTGACAGGGTTGGAATATGTATTATTTGGGATGAATAATACATGATGGAACTGTAAATCCAGTCCCAGCTGAGCACGTGCTCCAGCAAGGAGCCAGGGAGGTTTCTGGGACCACACTGAGCTGGCTGCAGGGAGCATTTATCTCTTTGCTAATGAAGGGAGTTGCTGCTCCAGCCTGGAAAAAGGGCTGGAAAATCCTAATTAATGAATGGTATTCAAACCCCACGCACGTCACTCTCTGTGACAGCCCCAGTCTCATCCCACCAGAGACCCTGGGGCTCACTCCAGCCCTTGCTGCTGGAAACCTTTCCTTACTGGGGGGACAGGAGGGTGAAGAGCATCATGTAAGGAGAGGGGGACCTGCAAAATTTGGGGAAAAGGTTGTGTTTAATCCCCTTTAGCTGAGCTCAGCCATCCTGCAAAAAGCACCAGTTCTGGAGGACAGTGGAGGCTGCCCCAGCCCAGCCCTGTCCCAGGGATGTGCCACATTTTCCATGTCACATCATCCATCTCATCACAACCAGGCCAGGAATCAGAGCAGCCCCTGCCCAGCCCAGGCTGGACATTCCAAATTGTCCTTTTTAAAATTGCCATGGAAGGGGCTTCTCAAGGCAGCCTGACAGCAGCATCTGATGTTTTCTCATTAGCTGAGCTGCGATGACATTGCTCATGGCTCTGCCAGGGTAATAAAGGAACCAGCCAGCAAACAAAGCAAAAATCAATATGGATGAGTGTAATATTTTTCATAATGTCTTTATTGTGCACAGCCTTCCTCATGCAGCTATTCATAGACACATTTTCTCCTCTTTCTTTCCCAGGGAAATGAAGTGATGGGAAATGTTCTTACTCCACACCAGAAAACCCAACACTGATTCATCACCCTTGCAGAGTTTATACATTAAATCCAAATATGAGCAGATTAAATGCAATACCCAGCCTGACTGGTGGAGCTGGATTTCAGCCACATCCTGAAGCCCCAGGTCCTGCTGGTGACACTGGGGACACCCTCATGGCACCGTGTCCCCGAGGGGCAGGGAGCAGGAAACGGGCTGAGCCCCTGGATGCTGGGGGAGCCAGCAGAGGAAGAGAAACCACACTCAAACAGGAAACTTTGCAAGCAAACACAGCAGAACCACATCCTTCCCAAAGTCATCCTCTCCATGGCAGCCCTGACCCCAAACAACCCCTGCTGAAGGGAGGGGGGATTGGGAACTCTGGGACTGAGACATGGGAGTGTCACCTGTGGGAATATACAGAACTTCCCTCTGGATGCCGTGGCAGGGGTCAGGAACCCCCCTGGACAGAGCCCCCAGAGACACTGGCTGTGATCTCTGTCCATGGAAAAGAGTTTTCAATCTTACAGGATCAATTACCAGCTCTGAGTGTTTGATAGAAGTCATAATTAAGTGTGGCACGGGTGCAAAAGTAAAATTTTAGGATTCTAGATGAGGGCTCCAAAGGGGACAAGCTGGAGGAAATTGGGTGTGTCTTGTCCTTTTTCTCCTTCTTCATGCCCTCCATGTCTCACTGTGGTGTTGGCATTTTTCTGTTGGTTCAGGCTGGGGACACACTGTCCAACGTAGGTGACAGATATTGGCACGTTCTTGTAAATCCAGCCCAGGGAGTTTCTGGTATTTAATGTTTGTCACATCCCACTGAGGGCAGAGCCCCACACGCTGCCCTGCAGGACAGAGCTGGGCAGGGCAGCAGAACATGTGAGAGATAAACAGAATAAACAACCTGGAAACCAGCACAGACCAATTATGGCTTCTGCTTTGGCAGCGGGGCTGAAAGACAGAGACTTTCTACAATTTTGGGATCATCAATACCTCAGATTCTGACAGTGACCACTCCAGTTTTCATTTATTAATTGCCAAGCAGGTGCTGCAAGATAAACGTGGAAACACCAAAATTCCCACCCCCAAAAAAGCCGTGGGCATTGAATCCACTGCCAGAGCAATGTGCCCATTCCTGCCAGGAATTGCCACCAAGCCAAGCAGTCCCTGAGCTCTGCACGTGTCGTGCTGCAAACCCCAGAGCAGGGAGGAAACCAAACCACGCCTGGAGCAGCCAAGAAAAACTGAGCTGTATTTATACCCAAAGCATTGAGCAGCAGGTGGAAAAGCAGAGGTCCAACACAGCTCTGTGCAAAGGGGAAATATTTTAAAGGCATATATTTTAATATATATTTTAATTTTATATATATATAATTTTTAATATATTTTATATAGTATAATATATAAATTATATAAATATATATAAATTAAATAAATATATAAATTTAATATAATTATATATCTTTTATATATTTATATAACTATTTATATATTATTTTATAACTTTAATTTTAAAGTATATTTAATATTTTATATATTTAATAATATAATAATATATTTTAATACTAATATATTTATAACATTTTATAATATAACTATATATTTAAATATTAATCTATTTTAATATCTATTTTTCTATTTTAAATCTATTTTTAAGGAATATTCAGTGATGCACACCTTCAGAGCAGGCAGCTCTGTGCAGCCACGCTGGGCAAAAATGGAAATAAAAGTTGAAAACAGCACCCAGCCTGTGGAAGATATTTTCTGCTGCTGCCTCATGCAGATTCCCTGCGGGAAAAGAGGAGTGTGTTCATTCCTTGCATCATCAGGTCTGTGGGGGAAGCAGCCACAGAGGTTGGGGAGAATTTGAACCTTCAGCATCACCCCGAGGCCAGCAGCACAGCCAGGACTGGGATTGCTGGGGAAGGCAGGAAAAATCTCCAGGGGAAAGGGGGGATGGAAAGAGTTTCCACTCCTCGGAGAGGGAAAAAGAAAGAAAGAAAAAGAAATGGAGTTCTAGATGCAAAAAATTTTAGACTTTCTATACTAACCAACTCTAACTCCCACAAAACCACTGCATTTTAAAAACACTGCATTTAATCTAAAGGCAAAAAAAAAAAACTTCCAAAATTAATGAATAACACTAAAATCGCAAGTATGTAGTTAATTAAAAGTGTATAATATCACAGGGTGGAAAACTTAGCATTTAAAGTTTTAAAATACAGTAATATATATAAAACAAAATAGAAGTTCTAAAACAAAAAGTAATTCTTCTTCTTTACCTTCTTCTTCCTTCTTCTTCACCTTCTTATTCATAAATTTAAGTAGTATTTTGTAATTAAACAAAAATATCTGCATGGTGGACTTCAAGTGATTAGTTATTGAATTAAAAATAAAAATAATTTAAGTATCATCTCTTAATTAAACAGTTTAACCTTAAAAGACCTTATAACAAAAGACTGTTAACCCTTTTGTACCTTATTAGCAAAGAACTACAAAACTCACTACCTGTGAGATTATGACCATAAACAAGAAATAATAATCGAGCATCAATATTCTCCAAAAAACTCTTGTTTTCTCAAATCACAAACAACCCCAGGCACTTAGCTTCCTAAAAATGTAGACCTGTATAATGTTTTAATTGATTTATTATGGGTGCACCTGTATCTGAGCAGCTGGCAGCGCTCAGGTCTGCAACCCCTGGGGGCTCATCCCAGGGGAAGCAGCACCCCACAGAGCTCCCTGCACAAGGAAGAGCTGGAAGATTTTGGGATTTTTGTCTGGAAACAGCATCTGATGGAGGCAGGTGTGGGGGGAATGAAGGGGGCACAAAGGGAGGAAAAAGCAGAAAGGGATGGGGAAAAGCTGGGGGTGTTTAAGCCTAGAAAGATTCTCTCCAGGATTTACCCCAAAGTAGCCAATCTGCACTAAAAGGAGTAAAACAAAGAGTGATGTCACCAGCTCCATCTGCTTCCAATTTGTTCTAAGCTTTCAACCACCCTAATTAAAATACAAAAAAAAAAAAAAATTAAATAAATAAATAAAAAGAGAGATAAAAAAACCCACCAGCATTTGCTAAACGAACCCAAAGCAAAGCAAAGATCCCCACACGTGCACGAAATGCTCAGAACATCGGCCCTGGGAAGCTGAGAAGAGTTATAAAAGGTTGTAAAAACCAGAAAGGTGGGGTGGCACAGGAAGGTGACAACCTGCTGCTGATTTTTGGGAGGTGACCACCCAGCAGAGACCAGGCTCAGCACAGCCCCAGCTGCTCTGGGGGCTGATGCTCTCTGCTGCTGGTGGCTTTTTTATGGCTGTGCAAATGGAAAATCCCACGAGGTTGGCATCACACCACGTTGGGAGCTTTGCTGCCAGGTCAGAAATGTTTTTTTTTTTTTTACCAGTGAACTTTTGAGCAGAAAGGAGACTGGCTGGCAGTCAGGTCATTACGTGCCACAGGGCTGGCAGCTCACCCAGGAAAAGCTTTGGGGAATTTGGGATTCTCCCAGGAACGCCCCTGGAAGGAGAATCAGCCCAGGGAGCACCCGGTGAGGAGCCACCACGGTGTTTGCTCACAGAGTTTGCTCCGATTTCACAGCAGCTCAAACCAATCCTGGCAAACACCAGCTCCAAGGTGGATTTCCCAAATTCCACACCCCCCTCCAGCCCTTCACCTGTGAAAGCACCACAGCCATCTCCTCACTGAAAGTGTCACCCCAAAAAATCACATTTTTCAATGCAAAGAACGTGGATGAACAGCGGATAAGAAGTTTTGTGGTGCTCTGTATCACCCCGAGAGTGCTCCCCTCCTGCAAATCCAAACAAGCCCAAATTTGCCAAACCATCAGTGGTTTCACAGCCTGACCTGCTGGCTCACAACTGCTCAAGCATCAATAATCTCCAAAAAACTCAGCATGGGGCTTGTTTCCTTAAATCACAAACAACTCCAGGCCTCTATCTTCCTAAAAATTTACACCTATAAATTTTTTAATTGATTTATTATGGATACACCTGTATTTCAGGTTTTTCTCCCCAGGTGAGAGCCCCTTTCCCAAGTTTATGCCACAAAACCTCTGGGCATCAGCAATATTGGGATACAGGGCTGCTGCTTCACTGCTTTAATATCCCAGCTCACACAGCTCCTTGGGATCTGATTTATAACTATAGCAGAAAACCTTAGTGGAATCAAAACTAATTTATAGACTCAGGAGGGAGAGGGAAAAAAAAAAAAAAAATTGACGTCTTCTAGATCACACACCGTCGCTGTAAATCAATTTCCATTTTGTGCCCCTGGTGCAAGCTGCTCGCAGCCTGGGTGAATAAATGCCAGGAGTAATGAGTTTGGAAACAACCAGTAACAAAGAAATGACAGCCACTGAAAAATCCTTCTTCTGCCAGGAAACCCCAAGCGCAGATTAAAGCAATTACCAAAACCCAAGTGATGAGGCAGAGGAGATGGGGAATTTGAACAAGGAGATGATTTTCTGTCCTTTTTTTTTTTTTTGTCTGTTTTACCTTCCTCCCCCAAACAAAGCCACAGCAGATGCTCAGCCCTCTCCTCCTCAGCAAATGCTCCACGGGAGCTCATCATTGTTGGATTTTGGATGTGGGTAATGAGTGTCCCAGGGATTTGAGGCAGGGAAATCTCCTGGAAAGCAGGAGAGAGGCAGGAGAGGGTTGAGCAGGGAAGGGCTGGACACAGAAAGGAGCAGAAGCTGCAAAGAGCCACCCCAAAGGCAGCCAGCACCCCCAACCACATCATGGACTCAGTCAGCAAACTGCAATTTCCTGCAGGATATCTCTTCCCTCTGCTTCTTTCTGTGCTGCTGAAGTTTGAAGATTCTCCTCATCCCCCTGAAGGTTTGGGCCTTTGGGGGTTGCAAATGTCATTTCACAGCCAAATCCAGCTGTGAAACACCACAGCAGGGCACTGAAAGCACCACAGCCATCTCCTCACACGTGGGAACTCAGAATGTCCCTCAGTCATTTTTGGATCTTCCAGGCCCTGGTCAGAAGCATTTGAGACCCTGGCAGGCAGCTGCAAACAGCTGTGATTTTGGGTTTGAGCCATGGAATGATTTACCAACTTTGCAGGAGGAACAAGAAGTCACAAAAGTTTAGATATTATAGTAGAAGCAGTCACAGAGTAGAGGGAAGAATTGTTGAGTGCTGTACAGGGGGGTTTTGGTTTGGTACATGGGGGTCAGAAGGTTTAAAATGGAGGGATTTGGGCCTGCCCTGTCCTCCCTCTTTTATCTTCCTTGCCTCCATGTTCTTGGTGATGTTGGCACTCACAGATTGGTTTAGTGTAGAAAAGCACCATTTAATATAGGTAATAGGCATTGGGGAAAAATTGTAAACATGTAACACGTAATGTACATATAAAAGTTAGAAAATCAGCATTTAATATAGGTAACAGGCATTGGGAAAAACTGAAAACATGTAACACGTAATGTACCATATAAAAGACAGCAGCAGCCCTGGGCGGGGAGAGAAGAAGAAAAGAGTCAAAAAATATGTCAAAGGTGTGTGTGTGCCTCTGCCTGAGCTGCTGAGCAAACCACAGCAGTCCAAGAAGAAAATCTTTTAGATAACTCTCAATAAACTGCCTTGAGACCAAACAACAAGAGGCTGCTGAGTTTTCTTTGGAAGCACGGGTTGGAGGAGAGATTTTTCCACCACACGGAGCCACCCCTGACCCGGGGTGGGCTTCGACACTCACACAGCAGCACTGGAAGTATCACCCAAAAAAAAATCTCATTTTTCAATACAAAGAACGTGGATGAACAGCGGGTAAGAAGTTTTGTGGTGCTCTGCTTCAACAGGAGCACAGCCAGCTGAGAAACACAACTTGCAAACCTTGCTCAAAAACCTGAAAATCATCCAAGTGTGACCTCCTGGGTGCAAGCAGCCCTGCAGAAGGCCTGGCTGTCACCAAGAGGATGCTTTCAATGCCATCTGCTCTTCTGTGGAAGCCTCATGAGACAAAACCCTTTGTTCATCAAACCTGTGCTCCTCAAGGCATCTCCTGGTGCTTGGGCTGCTCCTGGTTGTGCCAAGCCCTGGCACTGCCTCCTCCACGGAGATTTCCACTCACAAAGAGGTTTGGGATCCTCGAGGATGAAGAAGAGATGATGACGATGTAAAATCATCCACAGATGAAAAGCCAAACTCAAAGTCTGGCTGGCAGCAATCAGCTCAGGAACAGCCAGCCACTGCTTCACTCCAAGATAATAATTGAATAAACTCACAACAAGGTGCAGTCACGGATGAAAGCAGTGCCCAGGTGAGACTTCACACACGTGGGGATGGATCAAAGCCCTCCCTGGCTGAGGACACAGGCACTTCAGAGGCACACATCCCACCTGGGGGTTATTTGGGGTGATTTCTGTCAAATTTCCAAAGAATTTGGCAGCTGCAGCCAAGGATCCCAACAGCCCCTGATGAGGAGTGATCCTCTGACCACTGGAATCGCTTGATGTATGGGACTAATTTGAATTTCTGTATCAGAAATGCAAATTCAGCCCTGGGGCCATTCTCCTGGATGTGGCTGCTGGCACACACGTGCTCCAGAGGTGAGTTATATGGAAAATAAGAGCGAAACTAATTACTGGTCCCAGCAGCACCGATGCTTTTGTTGCAGTTCAGAAGGGAAAAGAAACAAAAGACTGGTATGAAAAAACCCACCAGGGGGACTGGTATTTGTCTTCCATTAAGAAAAGCCTGGCTAAGACAGATCTCCTGCATTCAGGGGAGTGAAAGGCAGTGCCAGGTCCCATCTGTCCTTGTCTGGCATGGGTGTCCAGGGAGGGGGGGTGCTGGGTGCCAGGGCAGGACTCTCCAAACCACCCAGTGATTCTTCACACTGCAGCTCTCACCAGGGCTGGGTGCTCTCCTGGGGTTTATGAAACACTGATGTGTAAAGAATTTGGGGAATTTCTGGGAATGAGCCAGGCTTTTTAAAAGGAGGTGGTAAGTTATCACGAGCACTGGTCCCTGCTCTCAGCTCCAGCACACCCAGGAGCCACCCCTGATTACTCCATGCTCTGAAAATCAACATTTTTAGCAACAGAAGAAGGGTAAAACACTCAGAGCTGATGTAAGATCCCAGAGAGCCTCCCAGCAGAGGAGCAGAGCATGACCTCAGGCTGCAGAGCATGCTGTGTTTTCCCAGAGGATGAACTGCATCCCTGGCTCTGCATCCATCAGCTCCCCCTGACAGCGATGGGGATGAGCACCCTGAGCTCTCCCCACTCTGGAAAAGCACCAGCAGCAGCTCCAGCACCCAAAGTCGGAGCTGTGGGGACAAAGCTGAGCTGACAAAAAAATCAAGTTTGCAGGTAAAAGCTCAAGAGGGGTGGTTTGGCTCCTCTGCTACGGAGAGATGTTCCTATTTACCTATTGTTCCTATTTACAAGAATTCCAGCTTGGCTTCTAAAGCACCATCACCAACGGCTCCACAGCCACGTCACCTCCCTCTCAGAGCCCTGGCAAGGACTGACAGCAATTTTGGGTGTCCTGCTCATAGAGGGAGCACAAGAATGGAAATTCTTTCCAAACCCAGCACTTGATACCTTCAGCTGGCTGCAAGAGAAGCTGGAGAACAATGCCACCAGTGCCTGACAGCCTTTGTTTCTGCAGGGAACAGCCTCTGGCAGCCCAGGAGGAAGGGAGCACGTGGCACCCACACACCCCTGCCCAACAGCAGCGCCAGATTTGGTTTAGAGCTCCTGAAACCTTGACACGAGTGGGGAGATTATTGTAAATGCAGGTGAACCTGGTGGGAAGAAATGATGGTGTCTGACTCAGTTCAGAAGGCTGAATGATTTCCTTATTATAACATACTATAATACATTAATATACTGTTTAAAGGAGACACTAGAACTACAAATCTACTTTTTCTAACTACCACATCTAACTCACAACTTGTGACCCTCTCTCTGGCCAGCCCCAGGCGGGTTGGATTGGCCACCAGGCTCAAACAATCCTCATCAGAATCCAACCCAGCACTCACCCCAGGGAAACAATTCTCCAAACACATTCCACATAGGAAAACAAGGAGCAGAAATAGAAATGGTTTTCTCTTTCATTTCTCTCTGTGCTCCTCTATGAAAAATCCTGAGAGAGAAAGAAGGATGTGCCTGCCACAGAGACCTTCACCAGTCTGAGCAGGAGCAGCCCTGAGGCAGGAGAAGAGGCAGCAGCATCTCTGAGAACCCCAAAACAGGGATGAGAGGTGGTTGGTACCCAGCTCCCATCACACACTGTGCACTGATGGATGGACAGACACACTCCTGGAAGGGCATTTATTCCCAGAAAAACCCATCCAGAGGATCCTGGAAGTGCATTTATTCCCAGAAAAACCCATCCAAAGGCACCTGGAAGTGCATTTATTCCCATAAAAAACCACTCAGAGCCCATCTGTGAATACATTTTAATGTAATTTTTATATATTTTAATGTCATTATTTATTTTTATATCATTTTTGTATGTTTTTAATGTAATTTTATAGATTTTAATGCAATTGTTATATATTGTAATTTTTATATATTTTAACGTAATTTTGATATATATTTAACGTGATTGTTATGTATTTTAATGTAAGGTTTATATATTTTAAATGTAATTGTTATATATTTTAATGTCATTTTTACATATTTTAATGTAACTGTAATTGTTATATACTTTAATGTAATTGTTATATACTTTAATGTAATTATTATATACTTTAATGTAATTTTATATATTTTAATGTAATTTTTATATTTTTATTAAAAGCTACCATGCCCAACACTGCCTTGTGTGACTGAAGGAGAAACCCACTCCGTGCAAAGCCTGGCAGAAGTGCAAGGGAAGCATTTTCCGTGATTGACAAGATAAAACCTCCCCATGATTGACAGGACAAAAGACTTTTGTTTTCAGCTGATAGGCAACGCAGTCATTTTCTTTAAACAGCATTTTTTCCTCCCCAAGTCTTTCTGGAAAAAGCACAAAGCACAGGCTGAACCCCAGGTTGAGCTGGATTGATCCCCTGCCCTGGCGAGGGGGTGACTACCACAATTTCCATGCTCCAGAGCCTGAAGAATCCAAAAAAAAATCGATTATTTGAGAGCCAAGCCTGCTGCTGTACCACACACAACCCCTGTGAAAACAGGAACATCTCACCCTGAAAGCAAATCCCACCCATCCCTCTTTTTCCTACCCTCACCAGCAAAAAAAAACCCCCAAAAATCACTTTAAAAAAAGACCAAAAAAAACCCAACCAAAAAAAAAACAAAACAAAACAAAAAAATCCAAAAAAACCCCACAAAAATCCATCCACTCATGTAAAAATCTGGGTGTTCATTTATGTTTACACAATTAAAAATATCAGGGGGAAATACGAAATGACCCAAAATTGACCCAAAATCCCTCCTGAGCAGCAGCAGCAGAGACTCTGCCCACCTCAGCTCTATTTTACAGAGAATCCACTGTTTAATTTTCTCCCTGCCCACACTGTCACCATCCACTCAAAAAATCTGATGTTTATTCTAATTGAACAATTAAAAATACTGAGAGGGGGAGAATATGGAATTACTGAAATGCCCCAAAGGTTACCAAGGTGGGAGCACAGAACCCCAAAGCCTCATAAATGATAAATTTGTGAAGGAAAAGCTCTGATCCTGCTGCCCTGGCTCCATCCTCCCCTCTGCAAACCACCAGCTCTTCCCAAAATTCTCAGCCCTCAGCTCCATATCCTTGATTACCAACTCATTCATGCAGGAACCAAAAAAACTTCCCAGCACCGAGATTAAAACACTAAAGCAATAAATATCTGGGTGTTTATATAAATCATCACATAAATATTTTGGCCACAAATTGAATTGATTTTTTTTTTTTTCCCTCTGCTTAGGCAGTATCGATGGGGTGATGGTTTTGTGCATTACAGGAATATTTTTTCCCTTCTCACAAGGAAACGGATGAGGAAAGCCAGCCCCAGCCGCACCATGAATACAGAGTTTTTTCCAAAGGCTGAAAGAGGGTAATTTTCACCATAGAATCATGGAATGGTTTGGGCTGGAAGGGATCCCAAAGCCCAACTCATTCCAATCCCTGGGCAGGGACAGTTTCTGATATTCCAGGTTGCTCCAAGGCCACTTCTCAGGGCTCAGGTGATGCAAAGGACTCAAGAGAAACCAAATTCCCCAGCTGCAGTCTGTGCTGGAAATCTCGTGTATAAGCCTTATTTTTGGGGGTTTCTGCTAGATGGGTGGACAAAAAGACAAGGCTTGAGGACACTCTGAGGCTCGTGATGCTGAACACCAGGAAAATGAAACAGCACTGTCCTGCAGGTTGGGGAGAGCCCCCATGGAGCTGCATCCTTCCAGCTGGGCAAAGGCAGCACTGCCAAGGAGTTCACCACACCCAAATTCCGACCAAAAAACAGGAATCAAGGCACAGCAAAACCCCAGCCCCTGTGCTTCCACCCCACAGGGAGGCCCAGACATTGAATTTCTCCGTGTCAGCTCTTTTTTAACCAGGGAAAAGCCAGCTGGGGCAGGAGGGGACAAAAAAAAACCCCACTGGTTGTCCATTAATTTTAAAAACTTCTTGCTCCACACTGGTGCATCCACAGGCAGCATGTGCAGCTCTTTTCTCTCTGCCACGCTCCAGCAGCTCCTGTGTCTTTAGGGGCTGGGGTCTCACCACTGCTAACAGGGATTTAATTCACCCTCGCTAATATTTTATCCATGGTATTAGGTCATGTTTCCCTTTCCACTTGAAAGGCATCTGCAGCTTATTGGCAGCAGCGAAATTAAGAGAGGAATCATCAGAAAAGCACAAGGCCAAGGCCGTGCAAATTGCACGGCGCACGAGATTATTTCCAAACAATAAAATTAATTGGTGTCATCAGCCACGAGCAGCGACGCCCAGAGAGCTGGCATTAAAAAACATGGAAGATTATTGACAGCCCCGTGCCTCCTCATACATAAAACATTGGATGGCATCATTTTATTTGATTATTTCCCACGCATGAAGGCTCTGCCCTGCACGGGGGGTCGGAGCAGACACAGATGGGATGGGGATCCCGCAGCCAAAAAATGGTCTGGAATATCAGGAATTGGTCCTGAGGCTCCAGGCAGAATTAAGCAGGCTGATTTTCACTGAAAGTGGCTTCTTTTGGGCACCTGGGATGCAGGGATTTGCCTGTTGCAGGCATTTCTAGGGAGTAAATCCTACTCAGGACTGGCACAACTCATGTTCAGCTGAACCCTGAACCAAATACCTCCCCCCAACCCTCCCAGATTCCAGGTTTCCATCTCCCTGGGCTCTCCCATCCCACCTTGGTGACCCATGGAAACCACACAAACAGGAGCAGAGAACTTTGAACCAAAAAGTGGAAGATTTTGGCCCTGGCTACACTATCTTCCTCTCAATATTCAAAAATGGCTGAAATTTTTGTAAACCCCACTCACCTGAGAGGGGCAGATGAGGTGGGATCATCTGAGCAAAGCAGAGTGAATAGACAGTGGTTTAAAAAAAAAATAATAAAAATAATTAATCCCAAGTCTTGAGAAGGCATGTGTGAATGTGTTTTGTTTTGGAAGAAAAAGAATAAATAGTAGCCTGAAGTCAGGATAATATTTATCCACATGCTTCACTTTGAAGTTGAGCCCTTGTTGACTTCACGTGGTGTGTGCACACACTGAGTCTCCTTGAGGAGAGGCTTTTCTGAAAGCCCAGCCTTGAGCAAGGGGAAGAAAAGAATCTCTTCAAAACCAGGTACTAATGGAGAAAAATAAACCTCATCACCAGGGGAATTACCACTGTCCCTCCCAAATCCAAAGGGGGATTTGAACAGCTTTATCACTTCACCCTCTGCAGATCTGTGGAGCAGCCTCCGAGCTCGCAGGGCTGAATTCCGTGGCAGGAAAAGCAAAGTGAGAAGAGCAGCCCAGTAAATCTCCAAGATAAATCCCCATTTCTCTTGGCTGCTGCCATAAAGAGGAATTTCCCTCTCCTGCCTTTTCTCCCTGCCATCAACACCCGGGGAGCTCCAGGCAGGGGGACAGGGACAGTGACAGGCAGGGGATGAGCAGCAAAGCCCTGGCAAACACCACCACATCCAACAGCCTTGAAAAACTCCTCAGCCCCCCAGAGCTGGGGGTTTGTCTCCTGTCTCCAGCTTATTTCTCTTCCCTGAAGCTGCTCCATGCATTTCCCTTCAGTGTTCCTCAAGCAGAAGCCACCAGGGATGGGTGGCAGCTTCTGCCCCAACCTTGGCACCCCAAATCCGAATTTCAGGATCCAAACTACACCTTCATGCACTTTGCACACACCAAGGGGCAGGAAATCAAACAGCCCTGCCTCCCCCCAAACAGAAGCACCACGAGGGCAAGAGCCCTTCTCCTTCCTTCCCCCCTCAAATGTGGTTTTCCCCCCAAAATTCCATTATAATCACACATCACAGAAAACCACTGGTATCAAAAACCCTCTTTCACTGCACCCTCTGCAAACAGCAGGAAGGAAAATGTTTCCCTCTCCATTTCTTGCAGCTCTTATCTGTCTCCACGGGTCCTCCAACTAATTTGCTAAATCCTAAAGCAGGATTCTAAATTCCAGCCTGGCACCCTTAATGAACACAACTGGGTAATGTCTCTTACCTGACCTTCCTTTCAGCTGGGTCACTCCTATTTATGGTCATGCTTCATTTTTCCTTAAGTGTGCCCCTGTTACCTCATTTACCCATTTATGTTTCAGAGGAGAATGGGGTAAAAAATGGATTTAATGGACGTAGAAATAGAAGGGAGGAAAACCACAAAAGAGACACTAAAGAATCTAAAGATCTGCTTGTTCTCCAGACAGTTCCCACCACCAGGAACTTCATTTTCATTGATTCTTCCCTCTTTCCAAGCCTTTCTGTGGCGAGGCAGAGCTGGAAAAGCATCTGGGAAGAGTGAAGTGCCTGAAGTCAAACGGGTTTTGGGGCATTTTACACCCTTTTAGACCTGTTAGAAGTGTCTGCTGCAGCTCATGCTGAGACTTCACAGAATGAACAGCTCCTAGCACAGAACTCTGCTTCCAAAAAGCTTTCTCCAGCATCACCTGCCAGCCCAAGTGGCTGCATCCCATTTTAGCTGCTTCCAGGTTTTCCAGCACTGTCCCTTTCCCTGCATTTTGAAGGTCCCTGGCACTGTGAAAACACAAATCCCTGTGTGGCAAACACATTTCTCTCATTCTCAGGATTTTTCACAGAGGTGCACAGAGAGAAATTAAAGAGAAAACAATTTCTATTTCTGCTCCCTGTTTTTCCCACGTGGAATGTGTTTGGAGAATTGTTTCCCTGGGGTGATTGCTGGGTTGTGGTGAGGATTGTTTGAGCCTGTTGGACAACCCCACATGGGGCTGGACAGAGAGACAGTCACGAGTTGTGAGTTAGATGTGGTAGTTAGAAAAAGCAGGTTTGTAGTTCTAGTGTCTCCTTTAAACAGTATATTAATGCATTATGGTATAGTTATAATAAAGAAATCATTTAACCTTCTGAGCTGGAGTTGGACATCATCATTTCTTCCCACCAGGCTCACCTGCAATTAAAATACCCCAAAGCTGAGCATCCCTGCCCGGCTGTCTCTCCTTCCCTTGCTCTTTAAACTCCCCCCTCAGCAAGGTGCAAAGTGATGAGCTGCCAGAGCAGGGGGGTGAGGTGGGCAGGGCTCAGGCTCTGCTGCTCCTCTGAAGGATAACTGCTCTTCTGTGAGCCACCGAGCGAGGAGAGGAGCAGTAAAATCACAGCCCCATGGAAGCCCTGAGCTTGGAAAACACCTCCAAGTTCATCCACTCAGCACTGCCAAGCCCACCAGGACAAGAATAAGGCAGGGGGTGTGCCCAGCACCCCTCCAAGGGACACTGAATGTCCCTTTATGTCCCCAAACTTGCTGGGGAGGTGGGAGAGGAGCCCCCAGCACATCCCCAGTGGGATTTGGAGGCTGGGGCATCCCTCTGCCAGCCCCCAATGAGGGGCACAGAGGACTTGGATGTCATCCCATCACTGCTGTCCCCTCCCCTGGCCACCAAACCCTGTCCCACACACAGCAGAGTCACGGGCATGAGTTTGGGCTCCATCATCCAGCAAAATCAGCTGGGATCCAGCCAAATGCCTCTGCAGCCCACAATCCACCCTTCCAAGAGGATTCCTGCAGGGGTTCACCCTACAGGAGGAGATTTGGGGGCAGCCAAAGCCACTGTGCTTCCCCTTGGGCACACAGAGGGAAAAGCCCCTCTCCATCCCACCCCTGCTCTCCTCCCCAGCTCCAGGCTGCAAACCCAGGGCTGAGAGGAGCCCAGGCAGGAGCAATCTCTCATTTTCCTGCACAAATCTGCTTAGGGGATCCACCACAAGAGCTCTGGAATCAGGACCAGGTCCAAACCTGCCCAGTCTCCAACATCATGAGCAAAACCTCCTCCCTGGCATTTTTCTTGAAGCCTCAGTCCTGCAAACCTTGCAATTACTCATTAACTTAGTTTTCAGCTTCGTTTTCCAGGTTTTTATGCCCTTGGAAATGCAGAAAAAGCCTGAAGCATTGCATAAATGCTCCTTTCCCACTTGAAAAAAAAAAAAAAACCAAAAAAACCAAAAACCCCAAAACCTCCAGAAACAGCCTTACAGTAGTGCTGGTTTTAAAATAATTCACTTTGAAAGTACCTAAACCACAGCCCCTGAATCCTCTGCAAGTCAATGCTCCAGCCAGGGAGCAGAAGGTCCAGAAGAGCCAGGAATCCCTTCCATACGGGACAGCCACGGTGAGAAGGCGAAGTTCTTTGTGGCCACCACAAAGAACCACCCCAAAAATCCCTGCTCCCTGCAGGGTTCAGGGCTGGACATGCCCAAAATCCTCAGCCCCACAATTTCCTGCAAAAAAAGCCCTTTCCTGGGCTTCTCCCCAGAGCTCTGCACCCACAGCTGTCCCAGCCTGTCCCTGTTTAGCCCCAAAAAAAACTCACATCTGGCAGCTCCCCAGGAGAAACAGCCCTGTGAAAACACAGCTCAGCAGGATGCCAGCAAACAAATGTTAACCCTTTTCCCTCCCCTAAATCCCTCCTTTTCTTTTCCTTTTCCCATCTCCCGTTGTCTTTTAGGATCAGAGGAACAACCACCATGTCCCAGTTTGGCCAGGATGGGGAAGTTTGGTCCCAGCATGGGCTGGCCATTCCATCAATGCACAAATGGAATTTGCCAAGAGGCATTTTAAGAGTCAATTCTTCACACTCCAGTAATTAGAACGATATTATGGGGAAATAAAAACAAAACAAAAAAAAAAAAAGGTGAGGGGGAGGGCAGGCAGCAGAGCTCCCACAGGGACTTGGCTGGATGAGGAAAAGGGCTGAGCAAACACCCAGAGTCAAGAGAGGCCCCAAATCAAGAGTCCTTAACAGGATCCCTGCAGGTTGGACTTCAACCAAAGCCTTCTCCACTTCCCAGCTCTCCATGTTCCTGTGCAGGAGTGTTTTCAAATGAAACTTCTAATTTGGAGATCAAATGTGGGGCTGATGAGTCAGCCCCGGCTCCTTCAGTCCCTCACCAAGGTCAGTGGGGTTTTTCTGTTTCCAGGCAAAGCACATTCAATTCAAGGTCCTGCTTCAGACACTCCCAGTGAGTAATAAATCTCTGTTCTTTCATGAAGAATAAATCTCTATTCTTTTAATGAAGAAACAGACATTGGAGCCTACTCCCATTGAGCACTCACTCCCAAAAAATCAGATTCTCACACAAGAGCTGTCATCTACACCTACAAAAATCAGAACACCCCAAACTGCTGCATCATCTGAATACACACAAAATCATCTCTGTTACGACAGGATGGGACATCCCAGCTGAAAAAGGAAACAAAACCAGACAAACCCAGATGCTGGGGGATCCATCTCTAACACCCCCCTGGCCCCTGGAGCATCCTCTCCAGGCAACTCCAGCACCCCACACGTCCAGCTTCACTGGGGCATTTCCAGGGCCCAGAAAATTCATTTTTTTTTAAAATAAAAACTCATTTGCTGTGCAAGCCTGGCTTGTGTGAGGCCAGCCTGGGAGCAGGGCTGGTGTGGGGGGTTCAGGACAGTGCACAATGGTTACTCAGAGCTGCTGAAAGTGGGACTCAGTCAGCTCAGCTCACATCTGCAGCGAGCTGTGATCTCAGCCCTGCTGCTGGAGCACAGAGGTCCCTTTGATAAATCTCTCTGTACAGGGACTGCAGCACTATTTCCGCATGAAAGAAATATATTCCAATTTTTTTTTTTTTTCAATAATCTTTGCAGTCCACTGGCTTGGAAGAGCAAGTTTCTCCCTACTGCACTCCATCAGGCTCAGGTACAGGCAGGGGAGCTGTCTGCCTCTCCAAGCATTTATTTCTACAAGTCCCCCAGCACAATCTCCAGTTGTTTTGTCTTTGATGTGTGCCCTGAGCAGAGTTTGTCAGAGGAGATCACCTCCAGAGCCTGCACTCAAAATCCTCCCACTTTTACTCTCAAAGCTCTGTGTAAAGTCTGTATAAGGGGAACAGTCTTTCCTCTTTTAGTTTAGTTTGTTTTTTTTTTTGTGGGTTTTTTTTTGGGGGGGGGGTATTTGTTTTTTGGGTTTTTTTTTTTTTTTTTTGGGGGGGGGGGTTGGGGTTTGTTGTTTTTTGGTTTTTTTTTGGGGGGGGGTTGTTTGGTTTTTTTTTGTTTCCTTGAGAAAACTCCACAAAGCTCCACTTCTGATCCCTTCTCTGCAGAGATTAAATCACATTTTAAATCAGATGCACAAAGCCAAGGGAGTTCACCTGCAGGGGAAAGCTCTGTGGGGTGACACCCACCACATCTCCAAGGGATGCACAGCACCAGCAGCTCTGGAGCTCTGTCCCTGCTCCCACCAGAGGAGCACTGCCAGACCTGGCACTGCTTCTCACCACTGCCTGGCATCAAAACTATGCCCAAAAAATGAATTCTTGCCCCAGGATTAGATGGGAAACTCCACGTTACTTCCAGCTTGTTTGCATATCGCTGCTTCCCAAGCTGTTTTTAACTTTTTTCCCCCCCAAAACTGTAATTGCAGGCTGTGAAATCCCCCCATCTGTCAGGCAGGGAGGTGAAATGCCCAGCCCAGCTCCCTCAGCCTCTCCCACACGAGCCTCACTCCTTCCAAGGAGTGACTGCAAACATCAGTCAAGCCCACGCTGGCTCACAAATTCCTAAAATTACAACCAAGAGAGGCCTGGAAGAAGAAATAAGAATCCCTGACGACCACCACAAAGTGCAGTGCCCATCATTAGCTTCACCTATGGCTGTTGCCCTGCTCCCATGATTAGGCTCTTACCCCTAATTAGCAGGAAAAGAATGATGTGGAAGAGGGGGACCCTGCCTCACATTAACACTGAGGGTGCAAATGAATTTTCTGCAGCACCACCATGTCATAAACTCACCTCATCACCATCTCATCTCCAACCATCACCTCCCTGGTTTGGAACCAGGCAAGGAAAAGCTGGAAAACAAGGGGAAATTGATATTTAAGATACCCTTGCAGGTGTCTTGCTCATTCCTAATCTGGAACCAGGCAAGGAAAAGCTGGAAAACAAGGGGAAATTGATATTTAAGATACCCTTGCAGGTGTCTTGCTCATTCCTGATCTGGAACCAGGCAAGGAAAAGCTGGAAAACAAGGGGAAATTGATATTTAAGATACCATTGCAGGTGTCTTGCTCGTCCCAGCTTCCCTTGCGATGTTTAGAGAGAAGCTTTTCAAAACCTGCTCCCAGCAAATTGCTCCTGAGATGCTGTGCTATCACCTGGGCGTGCTGCTCCAGGATATTCCTGGAATTTTCCACCCTTTCTACCCTCACCACCCCTCCTGTGAGTGCACCCCAATGCCCACACCCATCCTGCAGTGGGCAGGTGGGAGGAATCCCAAAAACCTACAGGGTGTTCTTGGAGAAAGATTTAATTCCTGAAGGAAAAAGAGGGAGGAAAAAAAGCCCAATAATCCCATATCTGGAAGCCCTCCAAGAACAAACAAGCAGCCCATTCTGACAGCCAGTGGAACAAAATAGTTTTAGCAAGATGGTTTTTTCTTTCCCCCGTGAAGAAGCGTGGGAGGGAGCTGAGGAGCCTCCCCACCATCCCTGGTTTCTAAAGCTGTCCCTGCCTGGCACAATCTCAAGCACAGGAGACTCAGAGGAGAATTCAGCAAACAGCAAACCTCACCAAACCCCCACTCTGCTGACACAGGTTTCAACACATTTCTGTCTGCACTGCTTATTTACTGAAAAACATGAACGTTTCCCTTCCAGGGAGTGACTTGCCAATGGAAAATGTGGATCTGGCAGGAGCACTGAGCACAGCACATCTCAGAGAACCCAAAGCCTGGGACATCTTGGGGACAGGGCATGGGACACCCAGGATGTGTTCAGGTGTGATATTTCAGTGTATTAACTTGTACCCACTCATCTCTGCCTCAGAAAATTCACAGTTTCCTACAGAAGCTCCTTCCCCCTTTTCTTTTTTTTTTTCTTTTTGT
Organism: Lonchura striata; assembly: GCF_050655825.1. Taxonomy (NCBI): domain Eukaryota; kingdom Metazoa; phylum Chordata; class Aves; order Passeriformes; family Estrildidae; genus Lonchura; species Lonchura striata. Next base: position 11,049,022 of record NC_140719.1, read on the forward strand.
TTTGTTTTTGTTTTGTTTTAGGGGTTTTGTGTGTGTGTTTTGTTTTTTGTTTTGTTTTGTTTCATAGGTAAGATGCTGTGCTCTGAGCACTGGGGATTGTGCAGCTCAGCCATGCCAGAACTTCCAGCCTGGAAGTTTCACTTTTTGCTAAACCCCATTTGCACCCACGTGTTAATCTGTTGCTAGAAATGCTAATTATTATTTGTATTATTTGGCCTTGGGACAGTCTCATCATCAGATGCTGAGGGTTTTAATGAAGAAACAGAAGAGCTCATTACAGAATAAAAATTTCCTTTTATTCCAAGAGTCCCTGAAGTGGTATTAGCCAGGATGGATTTCCTTCCTCTCCCAGAGCACATGATGCTGAACAGTTAAGCTCAAGTGATGAGAGGTACACTCACAGCACCAAGGCACACAAAGCCTGGCTTTGCCTGTTGGCATCTTACACCCACAGTGATGTTCACTGCATCAAGCCTCAAAAATCCCATGACATCACCAAGGAGGCTCAAATGAAACCACTCAATAGCCAGAAATTGTTGGATCACTCAAAAAAAAAAAAAAAAAAAAAACCAACAAAAACAAAAACCACAAAAAAACAAAACCACAAAAAAACTGGAATCTTCTCTCCCCACTTTTTGGAGACACACTTGTAGGTGTTTTAACACTCACAGGTTTTTTTTTCCAAAGTAAAAAAAAAAGATCTTTCTCTCCCTGATCTTGTCTAAAATTAACAAAAGAACTCACACAAATTGAGAAGGCACAAGGAAATCAATTTCACACACATTAAGGATATGCATTTCCCCACGTCCTGATCAATACTTTGGATTGCAAAGCACTTCCACCAACTGCTGGAGGCCTGACTGCAGAATTCTCCCATCAGGACTGTGAGAATTACAAAAGATCCTGCCCACACTTGTCTGATCTGAAACACAACACCCTTTAGTGTGACCCCTTGGAAAAATACTGGGGAAAAGCAGCCAAGAAAGGGGAAAAAAAATTTAAAAAAAAAAAGGGCAAAACTTCCCAGAATGAACATTTCTGGCTCTTTCAGTTGCACTGAGAAGCTGCACAGCTACAAACAGCCTGGAGTTTTGAGTAGGGGAGAAAGGAAGGGGGAAAAGCAGAGAATTTGCCACAATTAAAAGCTGCTTCTGCAGGGAATACCAGAGGGCCACCAGCTGCTGGATTGTGGCATTTCCTTGGGGCCTGGAGGTGACAGCAGGGCCACAGGCTGGTGGCACATCCCAGAGGTTCTGCAGTGAAAGATTAACTGGCTTTTATCAGCAATTTGTTGCCTAAGCTCGATTTGAGGCTGTGGTGCTGTTTTTGAAGCCCTGAACACCCCAAAACACCCCAGAACTTTCAGCACCAACTGCCCCAAACAACTGGGAAGATCCAGGCCACCGGGGCAACACCCAGAGCAGGGAGAAATTATCAGGATTTTGGAGTGTAAAAATGCCCATTACTGGAGGATGGCTGCACCAGCACATCCCTCAGGCAAACACCCCCTGGGAATGTTCCTGGCATGGCACAGCCAAAGGCAAAGGCTTGACTGGCCCAAAAACTCTGTAATGCTTGTGTTTTGGGCAAGTCCAGCCTCAGGGTGTCTGCACACCCTGCACCTCCAGCACAGCCCCACCAATGTCCTCAGGGTGACCAGGAGTGTCCCTGCAGCACCCCCATTCCAAACCTTGAGCTCCCAAGCTCAAATGAGCCCTCAAACTGGCAAAGGGAGGGAAGAACAAACCCAATTGTGCTGCTCCAGTCTGTTTTTGCCATTTGGAGCACTCATCCCAACATCCAAATATCCAGAACAACTCCAGCAAGGCCACTGGAACTGCACAAACATCACCCACAGCTCCTGCAGTGGGAACAGTTTTGCTATTTGAAGTTTTGCCATTCTGCTTTTGCCATTTGGAGCACTCATCCCAATGTCCAAATGTCCAGGACAACTCCAGCAAGGCCATTGGAACAGCACAAACATCACCCACAGCTCCTGCAGTGGGAGTTAATCATCAACTGGGTGCAGTCCCAGGCATCCAGGGCTGCCTCCCCCATCTTCTCCCACACTTCCCAGAGCTGGGAATTCTCCCTCAGGCAGCAACTGCAGTCCCAAAGGCTCTGGGAAAAACCCCTGGTGTGGGCACAGGGTGAATCAGTGGGGGATAAAGTCACCAGCACAGGGCAGGCAAGGAGTTAAGTGGGTTTGTTCCACGCAATGACACAAAAATCTTGTGGTAGTTATTCTACTGCTCCCTCGGGAATTTAGAATTAAAAAAAAACAAAAAACACATAAAACATTCTTTTGGAGAATTCTCCTCATTTCCCTGCCCACCCGCCGTGGTGACACAGCCATCAGAGATGCTCCCAGCTGCCACAGGATCCCCCTGGGCACACAGCCAATGCCACAGAGCCATCTAAGGAGCTGGCACAGCCACCATAACATGGGATGCCCCATCCAGGCTGCCTGGGCTTCTGGGGATTTGTAAAAATAAAGGGCAGGGCTGGGATGGGACACCCAGCTTGGCTGCCAAGCGCTGCCCTGCTCCCAGACACTATTGCTTCATGCACTCTGTGGTGCAGAGAGAAAACACACTGCTTTTAATATGTTATTGGCTGCAGGAGGTCAGGGAAAAAAAAAAAACCCTGAAATTCAAAATGAGAGAAGAGGAGCTGCTCCCAGCAGCAGCAGGTCACAGCTGGCACTGGGTTTACAGCAGCTGTACATCCAGAAACTCTGCAGTTTCTGCTTTTCTATATTAATTCCTATCAATCCCTCTCTTTCTCTGCCCAAACTGTGTTAAAAAGGCATCCTTAAAAATACTGCTGCAGGGCTAGAGGCTTGTACGTGGTGCTAGAGATGCTGCAGGGAGGGGAATTCTCAGCAGAGAAACAGAAAGGCCAACCACCAACTCTCAGTTATGAGTCCCTTAAATAATTCTGACGGCTCTCCCCACCCTCCTGCCTGAAAATGAGCTGAAAACGGAGTTTTCTGCCTCTCTGGCAGCAGGGTGGGATGTGGCAGAAAGGGACTGGGGCAGCTGAGCCCCTCCAGAGCTGTCCCAAATGGATGGCAAGGGGGATTCCCTCCCTTGGAAGGTTCTCCAGCCACAGCATCCACTGAGGACAGCCTGGATCCCCCCAGGGTTTTCCAGGAGGGATCCACACCAGCCCATCAGCAGGAGGAAGGAGACACCTTCACACTAAAAAAAAATACCCTGAATATCTGGAGCAATTAGTACATTTATAAAGGACACTTTTTGCTGTAACTCTGATTTCGCTCCCCCTCCAAGGCAGCTCTTGGCACGGGCACTGGAGCGTGCCAGGCTCGGGGCCACAGCAGCCACATCCTCCCCCTGGCACTTCAGCCACGCAAGATAAGCCTCCTTTGAGCCCTGCCCCAGCCACACACCAGCAAAAACCTCAGTGGGTTCAGATTTTCAGGTTTGTCTCAGTGGGTTCAATCTTCAGCTGAGAGCAAGAATTGATCCAAAGCCTGCTCCACTCACCCCCGAGGTGGGTGCAGCTCTCTCTCCCCAGCCTCTGCACCAGAACCAAGTGGAAAACACGATTTTAATCTCGGTACCAGCATCTCCTCCTCTTTCAGCTGACCTGTGAATCGCTTCCCTTTTTCATTTTTAGAACAGCAGTGTTTCCTATCTGCAGGGCAGGGGAGGGAAGACCCTTATCTTGCAAAAAAAAAAAACCTTTTTCAAAGAGAGCAAGAACTTCAAAAGGAATTCAGCACGATTAAATCCACGTCAGGAGGGCAGAGAGGAGCGGGAGGGTAATAAATGGCACGCTCCACAGGTTTATGAATATTTGAACTATATTTCTTTTTTTAAAAATTGTACATTACTGCAAGTTATTTAAAATGAGTAACTCCTTTTAATGAACCTGGCTAGCATCACGCTGACTAATAGAGTAATAAAGAGTTTAATCCATATTTATGTACATTTTATGTCATTACATTTGGTGCCAATAAATTAGCAAGTCCAATAAGAGTTTGATTTTATACTATCACTGCTACTAAATGTGTAACAACACACACTACATAAGCACCAGCTTTTTATTTTATTTCTTTTTCAAGAGCCAGGCTGTACTAACAGAGACTGCAAGCCTGAAGAATCAGACCCTAGTTAGGGATGAGGCAATATTAACTGGGGTCTTACTCCTGCATCCTGCAGCCATGGAGAAAACACTTCTGCAGATGATTTATGGAGAGCTCTGAGCCACTTTAAAGGGATTAAATATTCAAAAATCATTAATATAATACACTTTTTGAAGGGGCATGAGTAGAAATACCAGCACCAGCATCTCAGGTCACTTCTGCACTTCCCTGCCATGAAGCACAGCGCAGCCCCTGCCACAGCAGGATTGCTCAATAACTGCACATGGGGGAGAAGAGCTGGCTGTCAGCAATTTCAGCTGGCCATGAGCAATTGGAAGTGGCCTTTGTGCTGCCCTGGGGAGCTGGGGGACACTGCAGACCCCAGGAGTGGGATGCATCCATCTGGCAGGAGCCCGAGCGCGCCCGTTCCCCGACATCCCATGGAGCCAAGACGGAGTTTCCAGCTCCATGGGGATTTTGGCTGGAGAAACCCACACAGCTCACGATCCCACTTCACCAGCTGTCACCCTGCTGACAGCAAGAAATACCTCCCCAAGCTTAAAAGTCAAGGAAGAAGCAAAACCAGGAGCAAGCCTGGACGTGAGGAGCCCCCAGGCAGAGTTGGAAGGGGCTCTGCTGCTCCCGTGGCAGCTCCTCCTTGCAGAAACCCTGGCTCAGGAGCCAAAAGGAGTGATGGAAGCATGGAAACCTCTCTCAGAATAACAGCTGGGCAAGGCAGGACTGAGGGATCTGATTTTTCATCCTCTTTCAAAGCACCAGTGGTTTTCTAACACTAAAAAACGACCAAGATTCAAAGCCCTTTACGCAGAGGTTGGCACCAAGTCCCTGCCTTTCTCCTCAGTAATTACACTCCAGCAATCCCAAAAGCTGCTGGTAATTGTTGTCCCAGTGGCATTTTGGTTTGGAGGAGAGGAATAACTCTCCCAGTGGCATCCAGAAAGGAAAAACCCAAGGCCACTGCACCAAAGCCCCTCTGCAATTAAACTCTGTTCCTGTGTTCCATCAGAAACGCCTCCTACATGGTGTAAGCGCCTTGTAACCAAAAAAACACCATTGATCTGAGGAGTGAACAGCTCCAGGAAGGATTTTTTGTGTGTGAAGTCTGTGTTTGGCCAGTGGGGACGTGGATTAGAGACTCCTTTTGCTCTCGCCGTGACTCAAAACGGAAAGGGAGCTCTGGTCAACAGCAGATTTTTCCCTGTTTATTTGCTTTGCCACTGTTGAACACAGATCTGAGGATAATGCAGGAATGAAAGGTGGTGAAGACAATGGGAATGTTTTGACAGGCTTCCAGAGGGATTTAGGGTGGTGCAGAGCTGGACAGCTGATACCTCCACGCCAAGCTGATAAAAAAGAAAAAAATTTGGATTTTGTATAGAGAGTCTGTGCTTCCCACATTTTCTATGGTTGGTTGGGGATGACGACAACGTGAAAACAAGCACGATGCAGGCAATGAAACACATTTGGATCTCTTGGAAGTTTATGACACATTTCTTTCCCAAAAACCAGCTTGCCCTGAGGAAAGAGGGAGTGGCAAATCACCTCCCCAAGTCACAAAGCTGAATGCACCCCCAAAAAATGACCAGGGGGAGGGAAGACCAGAAAAAGGAAAGCAAACCACTCATCAGCTGATGTGTTCCAGCAGGGTTTAACACCAGGCATCACAGGCAGTTTGAAACTGCACAAAGCACGAGACAATGTGACGATAAAGCAGCATTTTAATTAGCAGCAGTTCCTTCCCCAGCCCAAAAGGTTCCTTCTGTGCATTCATATTCCCAGAACAACAACTGCCTTCTTGTATTCCATAAATCAAAAAAAAAAAACTCATAAAACAAGGCACTGCGATTGCACATTCCACATAATGGTCCAGAAATAAATTAGGCAATAAATATCAAATAATATAGCCCCATCAGCAGTGAAAATCTACTTCTTGGATAATCAGAAGGGAAGATGCCTTCCAGCAGCTTATGTCTGGCAGCTCGAAACAGGTAAAACAATACAGAGCTTTAATAAATCTTTTATCACCTTTTCTGCTGAAGAATATGGCAATTGTCCTGGGTAATGGTTTCCCTGAGCCCTGTATCCATCAGCCCTGATGCAGTTGGTGTCAAAGGCAGGGGATCAGAACAAGAGCCACTTGTCAAAACCAGGCAGAGTTTTCCTTGGTTGATATTTGGTGCCAGCCATCACTTACAGCAGCACATTTCTGAGAAGCTCAGGGCACTCATTTCGCCCTGCCATGAAACTCCCTGACCCCACAGACACTCACTGGCCACTTGACAAAAATCAGAGGTGATTTCAGCAAAGTTAATTTGCTCTGCACAGGTGGCAGCAGATAGGGAAGGGCTGAGCGAGGTGTGGACTCTTTGCAAGGTTTGGTTCTTCTCAAAACACACGGGTCACATCCTTCAGAGACTGATCCCTGAGAGTTGTTCATCTAAAGCAGAAAACCTGAAGGCTTGGTCACCCTTCACTGAGGACACAGCAGAATCAACCAAAAACAATCCCTAAATACACTGAGAACACAAGGGAATCCTAAATACACCACGAGCACAGGGGAACTGCTCAGAGGCTGCTCAGAAAAGCACAAAACTTTTGTATTTTCATCCCAAAGCTGGGCACAGCCCCAGTGCCAGACTCATCCCTTCCCAGGAGCTCAGCAGTGACTCTCTTACCTTCCCAAAATCCCGCACATCAAAGAGGTCAAAGGGATCAAAGAGGTCGCTGTTCCTTAACCCAAATTTGTCGTGGCACACCTTGAGGAAGGTCCGGATGTTCTTCAAGCACAGAAACTGGGGGAGAAAAAGGAGAAAAGGAGGGGAAAAGTGAGCGAGACAGGCACAAATTGTAACTGAGATTTCCTGAATTAAATGCAAGAGAAGTGAGCAGGGACTGAGAAACTCACACTGCAAGGGCAGGCAGGGTTTTTTTACTGTTTCTGAGGATGTCAGACTCCCCGTGCCCTGCGAGGGCTCCTGTGCTCTCAGCTGCACACCAGCAACACAACACCCCTTGGAAAATCAACTTTCTCCCAAGGTAAGGGCTGCAAAACTCAAGCCAGGATTTTTCCTTTTCAAGGCTGAAGGCGAATATAAGTTACAGCTGATGTTCCACAGAAGCCCAGTGTTGAACATTTAACCATTTCCATTTGGCTCCCTGCAGAAGGGACACGTGTTACAGCAACAGGACAAGGAGGAATGGCTCTAAACAGGCAGAGGGTGGGGTTAAATGGGATATTGGGAAGGAATTCTTCCCTGAGAGGGTGCTGAAGCCCTGGCACAGGGTGCCCAGAGAAGCTGTGGCTGCTCCATCCCTGGAAGTGTCCAAGGTCAGGTTGGATGGGGCTTGGAGCAACCTGGGATGGAGGAAGGTGTCCCACCCAGGGGTCAGACTGGATGATACAATATTCCTTCCAACCCAAACCTTTGGTTAATCCAGCAGGGCTGCATGGCAGAGCAACATCGAGTTTCTCTTTTAAAAAATCCTGTCTTTGGCTACAGCAATAAAAGGTTAGTTATCCAAAACCATCAGGGATTTTGAAGCCTGAGGACCCCAGATGATCTTGCTCCTGGCAGCACAGGGTCTAAAGAAGAGAAAACCAAAAATCTGCTTAATTTTTGCATCACCTACATCCTTCATCTGCTGAGCCAGCCAGTTAACTTCCCTTCTTTTTGCATCCTCACTGCAAAATACCTTCAATTTATTGCTGTATCTTTAGGCAACTCTTCACTTTTTCAGCAAATTCCTTACAAATACCTAACAAACATGTTAGAATCCCGAGGAAATCAATCCATGAAGGGGGTGAACCACCCCCATGTGATCAACAGGCAGAGGAGCCAAGCTGCCTTTGGGTGGATTCCCTCAGCCTTGCTTTTGTCACAAAAAAGCAACCCCGAGCCTTCATCTAACACACACCGCTTGCAAACTTCACCCAGGGTTCAAAGCAAAATAAAATAGTTTAATTTTATTTTAATTAAAAGAATCAAAGACATTCTTTGGGGCTGTGGTACCTCCACAGAGGCGGCCGTGGCGCAGCTCGTTAGTGCTGCTTTGGGGATTAGACACGAGGGTTTTCCAGCCCTGGATTAGCAAAACCACCTCATTAACAGCAGGCTGGTTCACCTGCACAAAGCAAGAAATAACCTTTTCCCCTTCTGCCCCATGCCACAGGGCCAGCAGAGCTCCCCCAGCATGGGAGGGTGGCACAGGACAGCCCCATCACATCAGACACGTTAGACAAGCACGTGCCAGAGGCAGAAAATGAAAACAAATCTGGTTTTCTAGGGCATTCCTCTATCTCACATAAACACTGCAGTAAATAAGTGTCTAGACTGGGAGGTTTCTGTTTTTTTCTTCTTTTTTTTTTGGAATTGCTTTACAGGCTCTCTTGCTGACACCAGTTATTTCACAACTTCATCTCCTGGGTCTCTGCAAGAATTTGCACCCCAGGCTGCGTGTGCTGCTGCACTGCAGTCCCATTGATTCCAAAGTTCCAGCGTGTGCTTATTTTAAATCCTTTTAAACCTCCAATTTTGAAAGTTAATGGCACAGGGTACAGCCACAATTACACACAGCAAGATGCAAACTTCCTCTGCAGAACCTTCCTGCCCTTCTGCAGCATTCCCAGGCTGGGCAGCACCAAATCAGAATTACAGAATGGTTTGGGATGTTCAGGTGTTGGAATCTGTGGTTGTGATGACTCCAAAATTGTAAAAAGTCTCTGTCTTTCTGCCGAAGAAGAAGCCATAATTGGTCTGTGCTGGTTTCCAGGTTGTTTATTCTGTTGATCTCTCACATGTTCTGCTGCCCTGCCCAGCTCTGTCCTGCAGGGCAGCGTGTGGGGCTCTGCCCTCAGTGGGATGTGACAAACATTAAATACCAGAAACTCCCTGGGCTGCATTTACAATAACGTGCCAATATCTGTCACCTACGTTGGACAGTGTGTCCCCAGCCTGAACCAACAGAAAAATGCCAACACCACAGTGAGACATGGAGGGCATGAAGAAGGAGAAAAAGGACAAGGCACACCCAATTTCCTCCAGCTTGTCCCCTTTGAACCCCTCATCTAGAATCCTAAAATTTTACTTTTGCACCCGTGCCACACTTAATTATGACTTCTATCAAACACTCAGAGCTGGTAATTGATCCTGTAAGATTGAAAACTCTTTTCCATGGCCAGAGATCACAGCCAGTGTCTGTGGGGGCTCTGTCCAGGGGGGTTCCTGACCCCTGCCAGGGTCCCAGGGCAACCAGAGGGAAACTCTGCATTCCCACATTCAGGATTATCCATTTCCAGCCCCCTGCCATGGGCAGGAACACCTCCCACTATCCCAGTTTGCTCCAAGCCCTGTCCAGCCTGGCCCTGGGCACTGCCGTGGATGGGGCAGCCACAGCTTTTCTGGGAAACAAAGGCCAAAAGTGATGTTCCTCATCCAATTCCCACGTGGAAAACCCCTCACTACAGCTGGTGAACGAGGAGGAGGCACCTGCCACAGCTCCAGGTGCCATCAGCAAAGAGCCACCAGGCCACCAGCCAGGCCCTGAGTGCCAGCAGGTGACAAACATCGAGGAAAAAGCCCATCATCTATTTAAAGAGCTGCTGAAAAACCTGGTGCAAACCACAACAAACTCAATTAAGCAGGGCACTGCTCCACCAGCGAGGAGCTGGCAGCACGGCAAGGCCACCACGCTGCCCACAGGAAAAGCCACCACTCGGGGTGACAACTGCAGGTGGGTTTCACCATCACTCTTCCAGCACCACAAGTCCAGGTGGGGACACCCAGCGTGGGTGTTGGTGGCACAATTCACTCCTGGCCCTTTTTCCGTGGTCAATCTGCAAGGTGTCATCTTATGCTTTTTATTTTTTTGGCATTTCTAGGTTGCTGCTGGTGGAAGATGATGAATTCTTGGCTCAAGACTGTTCCTCAACAGCCACATCTTAAAATTAGCTCCAATTGTGCCGAGGCCATTTTATTCACCAGTCAATCACACCTTTGGACAGGCAAACATTTAGGAGGAGGAAAAAGGAGAGAGAGAAATCAATGTTCTCCATGGGGCTCATTCAGCGCCTGTCAGACCCAAAATCAGCGGTGTCATTTATCTACTTCAGGGTCCTGAGATGTGCCCTGGTGCAAGGGAGCACCAACCACATAAATTCCCAGTCCTGGGAATCCAAAACAACCTGGGGAGCCACCAGCCATGGCTCCTGGGCACAGACACCACGCCCAGCTCTGCAAACACACCTGAGAGCACACAGAATTCCACGGCTACCAACATTTCCACGGCTCTGGAACAGCCACAGAAACAAATCCTTGGGTGGGGAGAACACCCTGGGCATGGCAAAGCCCATCAGAGAGGGAATTAAAGCCAGGGGGACTGGAACAGGGATTGGGATTGTGCCCAGCAGAGCAAGAAACTCGTCTGGTAAAACAAAACACCTTGAAGCCTGATAATAGATGAGAAAAGTGTGGCCAGCTCTGCCCCAGGCCTTGAGGGGTGCAAGAAGCAGCACTAGAGAGAGGCAGCAGAAAGTCCCCATCACCTGCACTCGCCCAGTTTCAGAAGAGCTCTGCTTATTTTTAACCATTCTGCAGAGTCATAAAGTGAATAAACTGCTCTGAACTCCCACTGGGAGCCCTTGGGGTGGCCAGCAGCCCCAATGCTTAGACACACTGGGAGCTCCTCAGCAGCTTCTGGGATGCTCTGTTTAAAAGAAGGTTTTCATGATTTCATCCCTTCTGCTGGATTCAGTGAGTTTAGAGATGCCTCAGATGATCACAGGGCATACAAAGGGAAACTTTGCCTGGAAGGGCAGGAATATCCAGCAGCTGTCAGCACTTTGAAAGGGCCTTCAGGAGAGGGTTGGGGCTGTGGGGAGCACACAGTGGCACACAGGGTGTCGGGCATGCAGCCACGTGCTGAGCATGGCCCAAGCGTGGGCTTGAAATGTGTCCTGCAGCATGCGAGGAATGCTGGAGCTGTGCTGGGGGAGAGAACCCCTCTGATGAATTGATGAATGAATCAGGGGACTTTCTTTAGCCCTTCCTAGCCCTGAAGTCAGAGTTCCTCTTATCTCACCGCTGGAAAGCGCAGGGTGAGGAGTGAGTCCTCAAGGGGAGCTGGGAGCCTCTGCTTATCACAGGCTCTGCAAACGGGCAAGGGAGGCTGTCTCCTTGAGAAAACACATCATTTGGGGGGGAAGCAGGTGTTCTGTGGCACAAAGCTCTGCAGAGAGCCAAAGATGCATCCCTGAGCCACGGCCAGTCGCCCCATGCTGCTCTGATATTGCAAAGGGCCATCAAAACTCCCTTGGCTTCCTCCAACATCAGGAATGGAGAGAAAGTCCAAGGGTACCCAGTGGGAACTGAGCCATCACCTGGCAGGGGTTGGGATTAGGTGGTGTTTAAGGTCACTTCAAAGCCAAACCATTCTCTAGAACTGAAAATCAGCATCTGGATCTGACCTCTCCCAATGGTTCTGCCCCATCAAGGCCTCCCCAGGCCAGTTTTGGGACCAGCAATGAGTCAAAAGCACCAGTGGAGCTCGGATTCCCCCTCTCAGTAGCACCAAATCTCCCATGGCTTTGTTCCCCCTGGCTTTGCCCCATTGTCTCTGGTGCAGAGGCAGCACAAAACCTCCCTGCAGAGAATTCTCCCTCCCCGCATTTGGATTCCAGTCGCAGCTCATCAATTACTCCAGATGGACAGATTACATTTCAGGTTGTTGGACAGCAGATTTATCTATTCAGAAGTGGAGAATGAAATTATTTCTCAAACAGTTTAGCACTATTATTTCACCCCCCCTGCCTTTCAAAGCCATTCCCATTGCTGAGCGCTCCAGGGCTGGGCAAATTCCACTTAGGGAGGCTGATTAATGAGCCTGAAACACTGATGAGGGCTGACCTCTCCACAGCTTCTCCTTCTCACATCCTCTCACAAGCACCATTTATCCCTAGGAAAGCACCTGAGGGAAAGCAACCATGGATTTCAGCAAACACCCATAGCAGGGCACTGGGAGGGCTGGGGGAAAGCAAACCTGCAGCAAAAAAAGGGAGGAAAATCAGCCAGAGCTCAGGGGGGATGAAAAATTCCTGCACAAACCCACCAGGAGCTTCCACCTTGCCCAAGAGAAGCACAGCAAGGGTCCAGCAGCAGGGTAGGACAGGCTGTCACACCCTGCTCTGGTCCTGCTGATCCTTAAACCTTCATTCATCATCACCCTGGCTGGTTCAAAAAGGACCAAGATTCCCCACAGGAACTTCCCATCATGGTGTCTCAAAGGGAAGAGGTCTCAGTCAACAATATAAAACCCATTAACGGGAAACCAGAGTATAGATGGAATTGTGAAAAAATAATTAAAAACTCCAAAGTAAAACAGTAACAAACAGAGAATCTGGAGTAACCTGTTAAATACCCAGAGGTCCCAAACCCCAGCCCAAGAGGCAGAGGACACTTAGAGGGGGCTGCTGTCACCCTGCCAAGCCCAAGGCTCCAAGAGCTCATCCTAATTTATCCAAGGGAAGTTTTCCTGAACTCCCCATGAAGACTGCCAGGTTCATTTCCCCCATTACACATGGAAAAAAAAAAAAAAAAAAAGGAAAAGCAAAAAGAAAGCTGTAAGTGTGGCTAAAACCCCCCATCCATCAGGCAGCTGAGAGTCCAGGATAACTCAGGGCTGGAGGAGGGGACCAGGATCCGGTGACATCCCTGAGCCCAGCAGGCATTTGTGTGCTGAGGTGAACCCCCAGCAGCACTGATGGCCTCCCCAGAACCCCAAAACCTCTCCCAGGTGACAGGGGAGGCTCTGAGAGCTGTGCCAGGAGCCAGCAGACCCCACACTCCTGGGGGAACGCTGGGCTCTGTCCGTCTGTCCACCCGAGGGTCACCCCACGCACCTCAGGGGCTCTAAATGAGAGGAAGGAAGCTGCAACTTCCCCAAGAAAACGCTGGACCTGCCACTGCTGGCAGTACTTCCCTCCTTTGTGGAGCCCTCCCCGGCCTGCAGACACTGGGAAAGGCAGAATAATTAAGGTTTTAAGGCTTTAATTGCAATGCCTGAGAGGGCTTCATCCATGGTGCTTACAAGGGCTGAAATTCCCCCAGCCACCCCAAACCCAGCGGGTCCAACAGGTTCAGCACTGCTGCAACCCCACCAGCCCCAGGCATGAGGTTTGTGTAAACCAAACCCTTCCCACTGGGGCTCTGGAGAACCCCAGTCAAATCACAAATTCACAGAATAATGAGGGTGGAAGAGACCTCTGAAATCATCAAGTCCAACCCATGCCCTAACACCACAACCAGGCTATAGCACCAAGTGCTGTGTCCAGTCTTTTTTTAAACACATCCAGAGATGGTGATTCCACCACCTCCCTGGGAAGACAATTCCAGTACTTTAGTATTCTTTCAGTGAAAAAATTTTTCCTAATATCAACCTGTACCTTCCCTGAGGCTGTGTCCTCCCAAATCCCTCTGCTGCTGACTGTTCCTTAGAAATTGATCTTTTAGGATATCTCTGAGAGACCTGAAGAGCCAGTCCCAGGAAAAACAAAGAGTTTCTGGCAAAACCAGGTGGGCACAGCCCCTCTCTGGTGTCCAGCAGCTCCTGGGGGATGGATGGCAAGGCAGGGAGCAGAGGTTTTGCACCCCTGAGTGTGGGCAGACCACCAAGGATCATCACCTGCTCCAGAGGAGAAACCCAGAAACTTCCAGGGTTCATCAGCACCCCAGCAAATCCACCCACGGTGGTTCTTTTGGGCTTTCTCCCAGAATCCAGGAATCTCAGGCTCCTGCATGCCAGATCTGGGTGTCTCCACAGCAGGCTGATAAATCCAGGCTGGGATTGATCTTCCTGAGCAATTAAATCTAAGGCTGCAGAAAGCCTGGGACAGGAGAGCTGGGAGGCATTGCTCAACCTGCCCAGGTTTGGCATCCTGAGTGAAGAGTTCCCTTCCACACTCCTCAAACCCAGCTTTTTTCTCTTCTTGCTGGAAGAAACACAGCCCCATCAGGGGAACTCAGTTAAAAAAGGGAGGGAAAAAAGGAAAAAAAAAGAATAAAGAAAAGAATAAAAAGAGATGTCTTAGGTCATAGTATTGCTGTGATTCCTAAGCTGGTGTTTGCCTCACCCAGGATCACACTTCACTCCAAAAACACAACCACAGATAAGAGATGGGACATGTGAAAAATAAACCCTGATGGGAGCTGATGAAGAAATGAGATAACTCCATGCGTGGGAAGGCTCCTGCAGAGAAAACTCAAAACATTTGGGCCAACCCAAAGCTTTGAGAAAGGACTTGACCTGGAGCATGACAATCGAATTACAACAGACCACTCAGCTGCTCTTGAGGAAAAGGAGGAATTGCATAAGCCCAGCTAGAGTTACATTCCTCTTCCAGAGAACTTTCCAGGCAGGAATTCTCCTCCTGCTCCTCAGGCTGGCCCAGGGAACAGAACCCTGTTGAACTTTAGACAGAAAAGTGATGAGGAGAGCTCTGGTGCAGCTCTCAGATGAGTCAACAGCAGCAAGATCAGCAAACAGCCTTGTCACGTCCAGCACTGGGTGCAGGCAGCAGCCCACAAGCCTGGGCTCATTCAAGACATTCCCACAACTCAGTTTTGTCTCTTTAAAACCAAGCTGCCCTGAAAAAATGTGAACAGCCAAGCTCTGAAACTTTTGTGAACCGCAACGTGTGACTGGGGGGTTTCTGCAGTGTCATTTATGCAAAATTGTCAAAACAGATAATTAAATAATAACTAAACATGCAAGCTGAAATAAAAATCTTTATACATCAGTTATAGAGGAGTCCCATGTAAGTAGATTTTAAATATTCATTGATATCTGGAAGGTCCCTGCCCATGGTTCCAATGAGCTTTATGCTCCCTTCCATAAAATCTGTGATTTTTATGATCCCAAACAACCCTGAGCTGACAGGAACATCCTCATTTCAGGGCACACAGCAACCTCACTGCAGACTCTGCTTTCTTAAAGCATCTCCAGAAATCTGATTTTAGACATTCTGCCATCAGACCAGCAGCATGCAATCTTCCAACATCCAAAAGGCTTTTCTGGGAAGAGCTTGTATGGCTGCCATGGCATTATTCATCCATCGTGGGTAAAATGCAATTTTTCTGCATGCAGTCACGCTGTGGGGTGACTCCTTCCCAATTAGCCTCGCTTCACTCTCACAAAGCCTCCAAAATTACAGCTAAATGTGGTGTTTTCCTCGGTGCAAGAGGTGCCAGGGTACCTGCCAGGAGGCAGAACAAACCAACTCCTGCCACACTCATCCCACAGAGCCCAAGCAGGGAAATCACCACTGCAAAGCAAACTCAGCCAAGGAAAACAGTCATAACCCACAGCTTTTACCTTTGAAAGGGGTGAGGGAGGAAACAAAAGCCTGGAAAAACTTCAAATGTTGGTTGTGGTGAGCTTTGCAGAGCCTTGCCCAGCGGATCAGAGCTGGAGGGGAGAGCTCAGCTCCCAGAGCAGCAGAGTTCTGCACGCCAGGAGATGCAAACAGCCCAGCCCTGGTGACAGGCAGGGTGACACCAGGGCTGGGTGGCACCTCCTGGGCTGCTGGAAACCAGGCCAGTGGGTCTGCAGAGAAACAGCCCCGAAATGTCACCCCAGGGACCGGGATGGCATTTGTAGAAGCAGACAACAAATTCTCACAACATTTCGCTTAATGGCACCAGGTAATGATGCTGAAAGACACCCCCCAGCTCCTGCCTAGAGAAGGAATTAAAAGCACAACACTTCTCAACACTCTGGAGGACTGATGCAGCCCTGCACATGAAATCAAGCAGCATTTTCACACCATTGAGCCCCAAATGTGCTTTTCAACAGGTCCCTGGGTGCTGGTGGCAGCACATCAGGGCTCTGCGCTGCCATCAGCTCCTCAGGGCAGAGCTGAGGCTGGCTCGAGCAGCTCAGCACCTTCTTCACCCCAAAAAGCAGCAGAAATGGGGTCGTGGGGTGCCCCTGGGCCAACCAACCTGTGCACTGCTCCTCCAGCATGAACAACTCTCCTGTGGCACAGGACCTACACTCAGACCTGGCTTGGGGATGGAGCAGCCCCTGCCCAGCAGCTCCTCTGAGCCTCTGGGTGATGGGCAAGAGCTGAACACTGAATTTCCAGCTCTGGGCAGCAGCAGGAGTGAAGCAGAGGCTGGCAGAGCTGGGGAAAGCAGCCTGGGGTGGTGGGGGAGTCCAGGGCATCCCTGTGGCTGCCCTGGCAGGTCTGGGACCCTGGCAGGGGTCAGGAACCCCCCTGGACAGAGCCCCCACAGACACTGGCTGTGATCTCTGGCCATGGAAAAGAGTTTTCAATCTTACAGGGTGAATTACAAGCTCTGAGTGTTTGATATCAGTAATAATTAAGTGTGGCATGGGTGCAAAAGTAAAATTTTAGGATTCTAGATGAGGGGTCCAAAGGGGACAAGCTGGAGGAAATTGGGTGTGCCTTGTCCTTTTTCTCCTTCTTCATGCCCTCCATGTCTCACTGTGGTGTTGGCATTTTTCTGTTGGTTCAGGCTGGGGACACACTGTCCAACGTAGGTGACAGATATTGGCACGTTCTTGTAAATCCAGCCCAGGGAGTTTCTGGTATTTAATGTTTGTCACATCCCACTGAGGGCAGAGCCCCACACGCTGCCCTGCAGGACAGAGCTGGGCAGGGCAGCAGAACATGTGAGAGATAAACAGAATAAACAACCTGGAAACCAGCACAGACCAACTATGGCTTCTGCTTTGGCAGAAAGACAGAGACTTTTTGCAATTTTGGAATCATCAACACCACAGATTCCAGGGTGCCTGTGCCCGGGGACTGAGGATGGACCTGATGGACCCTCGGGGTCACTCAGGGCTTCTTGCTCTCCTCAGCTTTAAGGAATGAATGTTTTTGCTGCATTTCAGTACTGGGAGGAAGCAGTGCTGGGATTAGGAACAGCTTTTGGCAATGCCCACATTGAAACCAGGCTGGGATGAACACCCTGCACTGCACCTTCCCCCCCCCACCACCCAGGAATAGGAAATTATCAGAGTTTTAAATGCTAAACACACAGATGGGTTCTCAGAATTCCCCTGGCAGCAGGAGAAGCCCCCCATGAATCTCTACCAGACCCCAGAAAGCTTCAGAGCACCTCCCAAAATCCTACTTGCCCAAATAGATCAACCCCAAATCCATCCCTGTGTCCCAGGAAAGGAAAACCCACACACCAGCACAGGCATGAACACCCATTTTTCTTTTCACCTAAAGCACTTGTGCTGCCCTGGGCAATTTGCATTCAGGGTATCAGTTCCTCTCCTTGCAGCACTGCTAGGAAATTAATTAACTGAAGAGTAACTGCAAGTATCACAAAGCTTGAGAGGCCAAGACAGGAAATCTGAAGGTTAACCATCATATTTAATGTAGGCACGAGATAAAAATCAGAATGAACTTTGATCAAGGGGAGGATGAAGAGGCCACGGGCATTACTGTGATGTTGCTTGGTGTTTTGTGCTTTTTTTTTTTTTTTTAAAGATTTTAAGATTAGAAGCTGCATTTTATCTGTAAGATTTCAATTAAGCATTTTCAGCCCTCGTGGAGGAAAGGGAGAGGTTTAATTCCTTACTAAGCAGTATCAAGCATCACTGCAATCACTCTGACACATCAGTGAAAGCCAGGTGAAAAGCACAAGAGGCATCAATCCTTGATCCTGGCACCTTATTTAAAAGAAACCCCAATTGTGGGAAGGATGCTCTGAGCCCCAGCAGGGCCAGGGCTGTCCTGAACCAGCCCCACAAGTGGCTCTGAACGTGCCCAGCTCAATTATCCCAATCCACAGCACAGGAACAAAGCAGGCAACAAAAAGGAAATCCCATTTTGAGTTGTTTTTTGCCAGGGTGGACTTGAGTGAGAGACTCCAGCCAGAATTTAATCTGGTTCTGGGAAGTTTGCTAAAGCATCAAGAGATTTTTTTACCACGATGAATTAAAGATCTTTCTGCTTAAATTTTGGCCACAAACTCCAGACCTCCCTGGATTTGGGCACAACCCTGTCCCTGACCTCCCCTGAATTAGAACAAGGGGAGCTTCATTTCTGCCCAGTTTATTCCAATCTGTCCTTGATGATGTGACTATTTTACCTTATCTGGAAGATTTTTCTTTTTTCCCCCTCTCTTCCCAAGCTCCAGAGGTAAAATTTACTGCCCCAGCAATGCAGAACAGTTCCTGCTCCCCATGATGAAAACAGGCTACAGAAAAATTAATCTACTGGCTACTTAATTTGTAAAGCTGCTTAAAAAGGTCAGGTCCCCAGCTCATAAAAACCAGCACTGAGAACAGATCCCAGCGATTACGGGAAACAAGGCTCTGGATATTGATATAAATTAATGCTTGGGGAGGATAACAAGCTAGCAGGACCCTCTAATTTAACACCCACATCCCATTCCTGGCAGCTCCTAACACTCATTTATTACAGTAACACAGCAGGGGTGCCCCCAAAGCTGGCACCTGAGGCTGGAGGGGCTTGGAAATCCTCCCAAAATCTCCTGGATGCTTTGACTGAACAGTATCCAGATCATATTTTCTGTTAAGGCAAGTCCTCCTTTCTGAGCCAGGCTAACAGGGGTTAAACACACAGGAGCAGAGAAATTTTTTTAATGTTTTTTATCCTTTGTTTTTTCTCTGCCAAAAACAAGGAAGAACATTATTTTGTGGTTTTGTGAGGGGGGCTGTATTTTTTCAAAGTAGGCTTTGGTAAATTATTTCATGGGAAGCTGCATGTTGGGGATTAATCACAAGCACAACACTTGGGTAATTCTGCACTGATTTACACTCTGTTAAGCAGGAAAACTCCTCTAGAAAAATCTCCCTGTGAGACAATGGGAAAATCCAGGTTGGCTCTCTGGGAGCTTCCCTCCATTCCTGCATGGAGCTGGGTCCTGTCAAAGCCAGCTATTTCCCCAGGACATCATTTCCCCTGGAACAACCTGCCCCAGTGCAAGGGGGATGAGCATCCAGGTCCCTTCCAACCCAAAGCAGCCTGGGATTCCATGGAACAGGATTTAATGAGGTATTTACCAGCCAGACAGGAGCAGCTCCACCAGACAGTGCACAAGCAAAGCTGACTGTTAATTGGAATATCTCAAATAAACTCTGGTAGCGGGGTAATTGCATTTGCAGAGCGTTAGGGAAGGTTGGGTTGCTTTTGCTGTGCCAGGCTAATTAATTTGGTACAATTTGAGGATGCAGATAAGGCCCCAGGGACATGTTGGGCTGGACCATTAATGCTGTGTTTCAGCCAGAGGGGTGAAGAGGGGAACTGGCAGCAGCATCTGATTCCTTCTCAGCAGCTCCACTCCATCTCCTTCCAAAGCCACCCACTCTGCTGGACTGGGCTGAGAATTGTCTGGACAGGAAAGGACAATATTTGGAGCTTAATGGGAGATAATCAATAAGTCTAAACAGGCAGCAGCCCTAAAAAAGCTCACTGACCCACAAACTAAAGTGACTTTACTGACCCAGTTAAGACACTATCAACACCCAGTCAAAGGCAGACTCTTCATTTCCCCTTTTTCTTTTTTGTTTTTTGGCAGCATCCCTGCTTTAGTTTCCTAAGTACCACCCAACTGAAGTTAATTTTTAGTACAACTGCATGTATGACTTCCTTCTGCTTTAAATTATCCCTTCTCTTAGCAACTGCCTCCACCAACACACACACACAGAGCGTGGAACTTGGGAGGGATTTTTTTAAGCACAAAATTAAGGTGTGAGAAGAAACACGAAGGTTTTTGTCAGACTTATGTACACTCAGCACTGAGCAGGAGTTATTAAAAAACATGGCTTAAGAGCCAGCACGATGCATTTAAAAAGCCATCCAGCAAACATTAAGGCAGGTCTGGCTCCTGTGGAAATGGCTGTGGCACACATTAGGCTGAGCTGTTAGGAATAAATTGTTCCTCTGCATAATGCAATGGAGACCATGCAAAGAGGGGAAAATGAAGGCTCCACAGTATTTCACAGGGCTGTAAACAGCCAGGGAAATAAAACATCTCTCCTAAGGTGTAGCTTCCAATGCAAAAAGCTCTTACTCAAAGCAGTGCTGCCTCCAGCTTGGGGTGGAAATGCTCTCCAGCTGCTGAGTGCCTCAGGGAGGGCAGCAAAAATAACATGTCATGTAAAGTCATGGTGACCTGTCACTTCTGCTCACACTCACGGAGCAGAGGGAGGCTTTTCCTGGAGCACACGGCACCAGGAACAGATTCCCTGCTCGGGGCTCGGGCAGGGAGCAACATCTGTCTGCTGGAGCTCTGGCAAGGGGCTCCCAGAGAGGAGAGGCTGAGGAGCCAAGCCCTGGGAGCATCCCTGGGTGCTGCTTTCCTGGGAATTTGGGCTCCCTGGGAGTGGTGCTGCTGGCAGGAGGTGGGGAAAGAGGATTTGCATCCTGGTGATGGTGTGACCGTGGAGGATTCAGAGCCCTTCCACATCTCTTTTTGGAACAGCACAGGGAGCGCACCTCAGGGCAGCCCTTGCCAGGGGCTCTTCCCAGATCCCAAATCACAGAGTGGCAGAGGCAGAGCCCAGGGACAGCTGAGCCCTATGTGAGCCCAGCATGTGCCCACACTTCTGGGGTGGTGTGGGAATGCAGGGCATCCCTCTGGCTGCCCTGGGACCCTGGCAGGGGTCAGGAACCCCCCTGGACAGAGCCCCCAGAGACACTGGCTGTGATCTCTGGCCATGGAAAAGAGTTTTCAATCTTACAGCATGAATTACCAGCTCTGAGTGTTTGATAGAAGTCATAATTAAGTGTGGCACGGGTGCAAAAGTAAAATTTTAGGATTCTAGATGAGGGGTCCAAAGGGCACAAGATGGAGGAAATTGGGTGTGCCTTGTCCTTTTTCTCCTTCTTCATGCCCTCCATGTCTCACTGTGGTGTTGGCATTTTTCTGTTGGTTCAGGCTGGGGACACACTGTCCAACGTAGGTGACAGATATTGGCACGTTCTTGTAAATGCAGCCCAGGGAGTTTCTGGTATTTAATGTTTGTCACATCCCACTGAGGGCAGAGCCCCACACGCTGCCCTGCAGGACAGAGCTGGGCAGGGCAGCAGAACATGTGAGAGATCAACAGAATAAACAACCTGGAAACCAGCACAGACCAATTATGGCTTCTGCTTTGGCAGCGGGGCTGACAGACAGAGACTTTTTGCAATCTCAGAATCATCAATCCCACAGATTCTGATAGACAACAAATCCCTCTGGCCAATGGTTCTCCCGAGGTGCTCTGCATTCCCAGGTTATCTGGAAAACCTCTGCCAGGATCAGAACCTCTGCTTGCAAAGGGCCTGGTACCAAGTGGAGCTTGGACCTGGCAAACCATGAGTAACACCAAAATAACCCAAAAAGTAATGCAAATAACCCAAAGGAATGCAAACAGTAACAGCTAAGTGGCTTTTTTGGGCACTCACATCCACTGCTAAGGGAGATTCCTAAAGAAGCAGGGTGTGGAAGCAGCCCAGAGCACCATCCCCACAGCTGGCTTTTCACACCCACAGAACTGTAAAAATCCAACCAAACAGAACCAAAAATCCAACGTTTTTTGGTTTTGTTTTTTTTTTTTCCCCCAGAAAAGCCCTGCAGAAGTTTTTCAGGAATACCATGGCCAAAACACCCACGTGGAGCCCTGGGCTGGGCATGACCCCATCAGCCCCCGGGATTTTTGGTTATCCTGGGATTCCAGGCAGCACAACAGCGGCGTGCCAGAGCTGAGGAGAGCAGGGTGGGAGGCTGAAGATCCATTCCAGTTCCTCAGACACTGGAAATGTCAAACCCCAAAGTCCTGAGCCAGCCCTGGCTGGGATGAGCAGGCAGCACCAGAAGAATTTTTTGTCCAATTTTTGAGTAAAAACCCTCAGTGGGTGGAGGGAGGAGAAGCTCCACATTGATCCTCCAGCACCCCTAGCCTGGCTGCTGACGTGCCAGAGACAAACCCAAGCAGTTATTAAGGCACCTGGAGCACAGACAAGTGAAATATCTCTTTTTGTGACAGCTCCTCCTGCCTCAGCAGCACCAGAGGCAGGTAATGACAGCCCTGCTCAGCTGAATAAAGGGTTTTTATAGAGCCAGAACCCTCCTGACACCGTGGCTGTGTCACACAGCATCCTCACACCCTGACACTGCTGTTAGAAGGGCTGTCTCTCAAAAAAAAAAAAAACTAAACCCAAAAAAACCAAACAAAAAAAAAAAACCAAAAACAAAAACAAAAAAACCACCAAAAAACACCCAACAAAACAAATTAAAATAAAACAAAATAACTCTAAATCAGCAGGAAAAAAAAATACCAAAACAAGATTTGAGCAGTTCTACATCTGCTCAGAGAAACACAGATTTTCCTGTGAAGAAACTCTGGAAAACCTGGTGGCTACAGGGGGTTGTTCCTTCCCTCTGCCCCAGCTCAGGGGTTCAACATCCCTGCACACATCTTTGGCAATTCCCTCTGGATTTATTGAAGTTTTACTCTCACTCCTTTCATTCACATCCAGTTAAATCAGGTTTAAGATGGTTTTTGCCCCCACATAAAACAGGTCATTCTGCTCACTCAGTTCTTGCTGGTGGAGCTCAAAGCTGAACAAGGATTGGCTCCAGTTTAATTTTTTTTTATTCTTCTACAAGGAGGGGAGTCCAGAATCTCACCAATCATACTTCTGGGTTTATAAATTTTAAAACCTGAGCATTTTAAATTTGCTTTCAAGTCTGCAAGGCTTCAGAGAACACTTGAGTCACGTCCTTCTGCATTTCCCCAAAGCAACAAAAGCAACATTTGTCTGCCTTCCCTCAAGGAAAAATTAAACTGTCACATCACAGGAAGCCAGGAAAAACACCAGGGGAGGAAGAGTCATAGAAATATTTAACCTCAATGCTGGGGACAGAGCTGTGGGTCAGACTCCTGCCCAGGGTGAGCAGGATCCTGATCCCAGAGGGTGATGAAGGATGGACAGGGACCAGCACAGGGAACACGTTTTGGGAGTGCCAACACAAACCTGCAGCTCCTGGCGACCACAGCAAGAGGCAAAGTGCAAGAAAAAGAGATTTTGATGAGCACAATATGCAGGGATGCCATCCACTGGGTCAGGTCCCAGCAGAGATATTCCCAGGGATATTAAATATTCCCCACACACAGCCAGCCCAGCCCAGGCAAGAGGACTCATCTGGCAGATTGAGCCTTCAAAAGGAGCCTAAACCCAGCAAAAAGTACTCTTGCCTTTGGGTGAAATGACAAAACAAAGGACACTGGAGCCTCAAATCACATCAAAATCCCACATCCCAGCCCCGTCCTTTCCCACTGCACGGGAACAGATTTTGCCCACGCTGCCAAAATCACCAGGAACTATGAAAACGCAATGAGGCTTCATCTTCCATCAATAAATTCATTTATTTTTCTATAGAGGCTCTCCCCCACCCTGGCAGCTGTATGCTAATTCCCCCTCAGCACTGCATTATTATCACTTGGAACAGATGTTGCAGCCACTCCAAAATCTGGAGGTTACAAAAACCATTAACCTCAGCTGGGCTGAGGAGGAGGAGGAGCAGCTCAGCCCTGTCCTGCCACTGCCCCCAGCCAGGCTTTGCTCCCCCTGCTCCAGCTCAGCATCCACAGCAACCCTGGGATGCCAAACTACTCGACAAAAATGCCCCCAAATCTTATAAAACAAATTTAAAGAGATCAAAGCAGACGCTGTGATTTACAGGATTGCACAAAAAAAACTCAGGGAAATTAGCTACAAGGTCCCAGTGGGTTTTCAGCTGGGCACAAATGTGGATGCAATCAGCTGTTTGGGGTTTTTTTTGGAGGTATCTTTGATGGGGGGTGTGTGCAAACAAAGTCATTTCAAGCCCAGATAAATCCAAGTGTGAAAGGTTTAGCGTTCCCCACAGAGTTGCTTTCTCCAGAGCAGCCCAGTGTGGCTCCTGAGTAATTAATGCCAGAATCTATTTATGACCTTTGAATAAATTGTTCTTTTCTGAAGGGAAAGCTGTTAAACACGTTAGCAAATATAATTAAGAGGGAAGGGGGGGGGGGGATGACAAAAATCTAGAATTAAATCTCTCCTAATTAGAAATGCTTCTTGCAACAACCTGGCTAAAACCCCACTCTGAGGCAGATACTGTAGCTTCATTAAAACCTCCTCATTACCCTTCCCAAGATAACCCAGCTGTCAATACAAGGAAAATTCACTTCTAACCTTTGTCACCTCTAAGAAAAAAACTAAAAATATTTAGGTGTTCCGCATGTGGGGACAGCTTGGTGACGTGCACCTGAACACGCTGAGGGTGGAAAATGCAACAAGGGAGCAGCAAAATGTTTTTCTGGCCTCTTGAGCCTCCCACCAAAGGAACAGGTTTGGCTGCTCAGGGCACCTGACCACGTTTTCTGCATCCCAGGCTGAAGTTCTCATCACTGATTTTATCAGCTCCAAGTGGCCAAAGCTGCAGGGAGTGGCACTTAAAGGTGGGAATTCCCTTGAAGTGTCCTCCCTCCATCCCAACCCCTGGAGAGCCCAAAAGTGATGGATGGGGAAGGGTTAAAGTGAGGTAACAAATCCCCAAAAGTGATGCCAGCCAGGAGCCTGCCCTGGGACAAACCCCCTCAGGGAAGATTCATGGCAAGATCCCAGATGAAACTTTTCATCCTTTCAGAAAACCCTTCAAAAACTCCACTTTTCTGCAGAATTATTTATGCTCAAGCAACACCCACTCCTAAATCCCCAGAACCAAAAGCACTGGGAGATGCTCAGTGAATCAGCCATGGGGGCAGGGACACCTCCCTGGGAATATCCACTCCCAGCAAACCTCACATTTCATCTCCTGCAACTTCACCCCGAAAAATTCACCTTTTTAGAGGCAGCCCCACACCTCCTGGGATGGTTCCTGCTGGCCTGGCCCCACGCCTCCAATCCTTTGACAACATCAAAGTTTTTAGCTCTATTGTGCAGCTTGAAAACTTAACATTTGAAAATTTTAAGTTTGAAAATTTCAATTTTTTCTACAAGACAGCCCCCCATCTCTTCAGGAGCAGATAATGCTGAAAGCATCCCCCCAGAGCTGGAAGCTGCCACAGCACCACAGTAATGCCCTGGCCCCAAAATCCAGAGCTCTGCCATCACCTCGGCTCTGAGCAGGCAGCAGAATAAAGCCATATACACCCTGCAGAGGGCCACTAAAGGGAGACAGTTCAGCCACCCAGGGCCACACAGTGCTCAACAGCTGCAAACCTGCAGCAGGAAAATAAAGATGTAGAAGCTGATCTGTAAAGGGAAAAAAAAAAAAAAAACTCACCTCATTAACTATTCTGCTGGGTTTATTAGGAAATTTTCTGGTTTATTTTTCTGTTTAAAGGCACAATTCTCCCACAGCTATGGGAGGAAAAGTCTTGTCTTTTTTTTTTTCTTTTTTTTTTCTTTTTTTTTGTTTGTTTGTTTGTTTTGGGTTTTTTTAATTGTTTTGTCTCCTCCCCTCTCCAAGGCTCACCAGTGATTTTCTTGGAAGATCACTGACATGAGAAAGTGCTTCCCATAAACACAAAGGGTTCCATGTGCACAGAGCCTGTCCCAGTGCTGTGCACATTTCCTGTCCTGGGGCCATGCCACTCAGCCTGGGATTTCCAGGGTTTAAACACACTCCAGCTGTTAAAGAAACACAATCTTATTTACATATAAATATATTTCTACCTTTTACACATCTACCCCTAGCCCATATTTGATATACAAAACGCATTTATACCATCAGAGATTCTCATTGCTTCTGCCACAAAGCCCAACCTCTCTGGAGCAAAAAGGAAAAACCTTTATCCTGCATGAACCTGAGTGCTCTGAGAGTATTCCAAGTTCTGACAAACCCAAAAAAAAGCAAAACCAGCAAGAACAACTCCCAGCAGGGCAGCAGCTTGGCATGGCCACGCTGCCAGGCCCTGCCATGGGTTTTCCTGCAGGGATCAGGAGCTGGCACAGCTGGCACAGGCAGTGCCCTGCTGCCAGGCTGGCTGTACATTTGTTTTCCAGGCTCTGGGTGCCCCGTGGATTTCACAGATAATTCAGTGTTTGTGGTGCTGAACACAAATCACTCCTCCTGCTCCTCCCCTTCCCCAGCCACAAACCTCCTCTGTTCCCTCCTCAGGTACCAGATGTTCCATTTAGCTGCAAACCACTATAAAACACACCAAAAGATATAAATGCTACAAAGGTCCAATTTACTTCCCCCCTCCATCAGTGTAAAGGCAAATGCTGGAAGAGACAGAGCAAATTTCCTCCATGGGAACCTTTTAACCTTCCCCCTCTCCTCATTTACCAAATCCTGGTGGTTTGGGGGCCAAAGCACATCCCCAGGGGGGACAGGCACAGGGTCGTGGTCGCTGCTGGGGCACAGAGCCCCCCCAACCTGCCAGCACATCTGTGAGAACCCCGGGCTTGCTCTGGGGTCTCGTGTGCTGGAAAAGTCTCTCCTGCAACCCGAGCTTCCAAAGAAAACTCAGCAGTTTCTTGTTGTCCAGTCTCAAGGCAGTTTATTGCGAGTTATCTAAAAGATTTTCTTCTTCAGATGCTGTGGTTTGCTCACAGCTCAGGCAGAGGCACACACACACCCTGACATCCTCTCTGTCTGGTGTCTTCTTCTTCTCTCTCCCCACCCAGTGCTGCTGCTATCTTTTATATGATATATTACATATAATATGTTTATAGTTTTCCCCCAATACCTACTACCTATGTTACGAAGTGCTTTTCTACTCTAAACCAATCTGTGAGTGCCAACATCAAGAACATAGAGGTAAGGAAGAAGAAGGAGGAAGAACAGGATCAGCCCACTTTCCTCCATCTTAGAACTTCTGACCCCCATGTACAAAGTAAAAACCCCCCTGGACAGGTGCTAAAACCCCCCTGTACAATATTTTAAAAAATTCCCTTCTACTTTATTACTACTTTTACTATACAACCTAACCCTTTGTGACTGCTTGTTCCACCTCCAAAGTTGGTAACTCATTCCATGGCTCAAACCCAAAATCACAGCTGTTTCCAGCTGCCTGCCAGTGTCTAAAATGCTTCTGACCAAGGCCTGGAACCTCTAAAAATGTCTGAGGGACATTTTGAGTTCCAACACACATCCCAAGGCAGCTGGCAGCACCTCCCCGTGCCAAAGCAGCTCCATCACCCAAAGCATGCTCTGGGAGGGAGCCCTGGGTGAGATGGGAGATGCTCCCCAGGTCCAGCAAGCTGGAAAATCCCAATCCTGAGAAGACCAGGGGCATCCCAGCGAATAAAATCCGGTTTTAAAATGTGATTTACTGGTGGCTCTGCACCACGGAGTGCATTGATGCAGAGGTCACTGGACCCACGAGGAGCGAGGCAGGATGTGAGTCAGGCTGGTGGCTGTCCAAGGAGGCAGAGGAGCTCCTGCAGCTGAATCCTGCCTGTCCAGACAGGGCTGGAGGCTCCTGCAGCTGAATCCTGCCTCTCCAGACAGGGTTCCAGAACAGGAATGGATTCCACATCACCTCCCCAGAGCCAAGGCTGCTGGGCAGAGCAGGGACAGGGCGCAGGCACATCCTTTGTCCTGGGGCAGGAAGGGCTGGCACCTCTGACATCAGGCTGGAACAACTGCTTGAGGACCCCAGAAAAGTGTCCCAAAAGTGTCCAAAAATGTTATTCTGCAGGACTGGTTAGAGAAGGCTGGGAAATCTGATGGCCAAACACTGCAGTGACCTTCCTGAGGAGAACTGGGTTTTTTTACAGAGCCTCCACAGACCAGCAAGCTGATCCATCTGTTATTTTCACAACTCCTCCTAACTGGAGCTTTTGTGGCTTTAGGTAGAGCACAAAAAACCCCTGACACAGGAGGAGGGGACTCAGGCAGTCCAAACACCCATCAGAGATATAAACCCCAAAAAAAGCCTTTTAGGTGAGGGCATCTGAGCTAAACCTTACAGTAAATTCAGATTAGACTGCAGGGCTGGGCTAGTCCAGGATCTCAGACAAACACTCCCAGAAGAAGAAAATGTAAACATCAAATCCCAGCCACAGGGCCCAGGGATGAGACAGCTGGGGAGCAGCAGGGATTTGTTTTGTACAAAGTTCTGTTCTCTGTCTGCAACCTGCAGCAAAGAGCAGCCAGGAGGGAGAGCCCAGCCCTGCCTGTCCATCCCTGAGCTGCAACCCAAGCAAGCAGGCAGGAAAAATCACTTTTATTAGAAGCAGACCTTTCTCTGGGCCTTTTTTGTTTTTGTCGTTTGTATTTGGGTTTGGGTTTTTTTTTGTTTGTTTGTTTTTGGGGTTTTTTGTTTTGTTTTGTTTTGTTTTGTTTTTTTTAAGGGGAAATCCAACAGCGATTTCCTCAGCTCTGAGCTTAGAGGTGTCAAAGGCAGACTGTGATTAAATTACCTTTGTCACAGCAAACCAGCACCTATATCACCAATAAACAGGATTTCACAGAATCACACAGGATTTTGATGGCAAATGAAGAAATTTCCTTCTTCATGCCTCCCCCCTCCTGTAAAAGGAGCACTGAGGATTGGAACCCAGCAGGACACGTGGCAGGTGAACCTGGGGGTCACCCAAATCCCATCCCTGGATTTCCAGGGTTTAAACACACTCCAGCTGTTAAAGAAATACAATCTTATTTACATGTAAATAGATTTCTATCTTTTACACATCTACCCCTAGCCCATATTTGATATATAAAAGGTATTTATCATCCTGGCAGGAGGGCTGGGGGTGACACTGGCAGCAGGGACAGCATCCCCAGGAGCCCCAGGGCCGTGAGGATGCTGCAGGGACAGCTGGGCAGGCAGATGGACTCAGCATTAACAGGACAGGGTCACCCTGAGGGGCAGAGCCACAAGACTGTTTTAAGATCCCTGGAAGGCCAAAGGAGCAAAGTGATGCTGAGAGTGGCGAGAGAAAAGAAAAATTTATTTTAAAATTGTATCTATAAATTTATGAAAATTATAAAATTTTATATATTATATATAATATATTTATATTTATATTTATATTTATATTTATATTTATATTTATATTTATATTTATTTAAATGTTATTTGTTTTTAAAATTATATTTATGTCTAGCTGTCCTGCTGGACAGCTCAAAGAAGGGGGATCCATGCTTTAAAAATCAAAGGAGAGAGTCTTCCGTTCCCAGAAGTGTTGACAAGCTCACTGCAATTCCCCCAAACTCCCTGCAATTCCCTCAAAATTCACTGCAATTCCCAAACTCACTGCAATTTCCCCAAAATTCACTGCGATTCCCCCAAAATTCACTGCGATTCCCCCAAAATTCACTCCAATTCCCCCAAAATTCACTCCAATTCCCCCAAAATTCACTCCAATTCCCCCAAAATTCACTCCAATTCCCCCAAAATTCCCTGCAATTCCCCCAAAACTCCACCCCCTCTCCATCAATCCCCTCCAACCCAACACAGGCACCTCACAGCCCTGCACCCCCCCATTGCCACTGCACCCCAAATCAACGGGATCCTGATCCTCCCAGCCCAGCTCTGTCCCAAAAAACCCCAACCTTTTGCTGGGATTTTTGGGATGAGAACCTTCGAGCCATTTCTCAACCCAGCTGGAGAAGGGGAAGAGCTCCAGCACTGGGAAAAGGCTTTGTCTCTTTAAGAAATGACAAAAAAATGGATCAAAAATTTGCCCTGGGGTCAGTCTGCCAAAAATCAGGTCCAGATGAGCTGATGGAAAAGGGTCCGGGGCTCCCACACCCACAAAAGTTGGGGATGCTCAGCCCTGCCACCCCAAATTCCCTCATTTCCCTAATTCCTCACCCTGACCCAGCAGCTGGGCAGTGCCAGGGCCAAAAATCCACCTAAAAATCCTCCTAAAAATCCTCCTAAAAATCCTCCTAAAAATCCTCCTAAAAATCCTCCTAAAAATCCTCCTGCTCCTCTCTGGAGGGACCCAGCCCCCAGGCACCCCCTGCTCCTGGCACAGCACCCCAGGTCACCACCAGGCAGGATGGACCAGCCAAAAAAAAAAAGACCAAATTACCTTTTATTTATACCTTTGTGTTTTTAAAGCCATCTATTCATTCAAGAGCCTGTTGCTGGTAGGTGATTAATGCAGGTTTTTAGCTCTCATCAATCATTCAAGAGCGTGGAAAAAGGAAAAAAAATCAAGTTTTCGCTGCTTTTCAGGCTGCTTGGCACAGCTCACAGCATCCACCCAACACTCTCCACCTCCTCCTTGCCCCACCAGAATATTTAGGAGCCTTCAGCCACGGGTTCAGGGTCACCAAAGGAGCCTGGCTGGACACACAGAGAACCTTTTTTCCCTCTCTGAGGCTCAGCACATCCCCACGGGAAGTCAGTGAGACACATAAACAGGGATATGCAATGAGGCTATTTTTCATAGCCCTTTATTTTTTTTGGTTTTTTTGGGGGGGTTTTTTGTTATGGGGTTTTTTTTGGGTTTTGTTTTTTTTTTTTTGCTTTTTTGGGGCTTTTTTGTTGGTTTTTTTTTTTTTTTGGGGAACAGACCTCACTTTCAAAAAAGAAACAAGAGTAAATAAAAAGCCAGAGGAGCTGAGCAGGGTAAAAAAAAAAAAAAAAATCAAAGAGTGGCTACACAAACCTTGCTCAAAGAACCCACCCAGCCAGCCCTGATAATACTGAATTCTATTGAACTCCTATCATGACATATGGAAGCAATTACAAGCGTTGTAGCTATAAAACCTTCAAGAGACACTTGAAAAAAACCCCAAACCTTGTGAATAATTACCTGCCCCAAATCCTCCACCTCCCCTGTAGCTGGGGGAGGTTCCAAGCCACCTGCTCCCACGCTGCCACAGCAAACCAGCACCTCCAGCACCAATAAACAGGATTTTGGTGGCAAATGAAGGAGAAAACAACAGGTCCAGAGGCATGTGCAGCTCAGGCAGGCGTGGGGGCTGCAGCCACCCATCGTGGCAGTCCTTTACCTGCCAGGAGGAGCAAAGCAGAGCAGTGGGCAGCCCAGCCATCACTCCAACGAGGTTTGCAGCCTCTCACCAGCCTCCAGGGAGGGCTGGATTCCCTCTGGAGAGACGTCAATATGCTTCAAAATAAGAAATCTTTAATGAGCTGGCCATTACTGCTAACTTCAGCTGCACCCACCAACACATTCTCTCCGTGGCTGCTTCATTTCCAGGTTTTCCAGGAGGTTCTGGAGCAGGAAAATGAAGATATTGAGCAGCGTCCAGAGCAGCATTTGGGGAGGGGTGATGCAGTGTGGTATCTGTGGGACTCCTGGTGTTAAATCACATCACCACAGCTTTGTGCAGGCACCACTTCCCACCTCTCTGAACCCCCAGAAATTGCAGCAGCCAGCCAGGACAGGGCAGTGGGGCAGGAGCTGGGGGATTATTGCTTCTTTCTCCCTTTGTTGTTCTCCCTTTAATTAATTAACCCATTTTCCTTCAGCTGCAGAGACTGGGAGCAGAAATGCCCTTCACAGCATCCCCACGAGGGAGGAGGCTGAACCAGAGGAGGGACAGTGATCTGGAACTCTGCAGGGAATTCCCAGATCCCTCAGTTTTCCTGGGTAATTCCTGATCAAATCCCACATTTGCAAAGGTGTCTGGCACAGCTGATGCAGCCCCCAGCAGGTCTGTGCTCCTGAGAGGGAGCAGCCTGCAGCAGCCTTCCCTTCCAACCTCCAAACACATCCAAGGCCCTGTCAGGAAGGATTAATTTTATCTAAGGCAAATGCCAAATAAAAGAAAAAAAAAAAAAAAAATAAAAAGGAAAATCTCACAAAACCCACAGCGCCAAATATCAACCTCACCCAAACACGCAGGTGTTTTATTGCACGTCTTCTTTTATGCTGAAACATGAGTGGAGAGTCATTTAATTTGTATCTGATTTAACAAAATTAAGATTCAAACCTAATTACTGACAAAAATGCAAAGCTTAAAGATCTGTGTCTCACTCACAAGAGCACAGAGTGACAGAGGACTGGAGTTAGGAAGGGGAATGGGGAGAGGAGTGGGATTTTGGGGATGGCTGTGGGGCAGGGGGGGACTCCTACCTCTGCTCCCACCTGCAAATTCAAATTTCCTCTGCATCACACTCTCCCAGCTGGCTGGAAAATCCCCCTGAATGACACCCCCAGAAATCCAATCACAGTAGCAGCCATAATGATCAATAAGCACTGAGGACAATCCCCCTCATGCCACTTCCCAGCTCCCCAAAAACAGCTCAGGAGCAGAAATTAAGTTTTATTCATCAAAACCAGCCTCACGTCCAGCGACTCTCAGAGGAGAGCTGGGACTCAAGATTGTTTTTCCTGTTTATTTTGTTGGCCACTCTGGAAGTTCTTTGGGTCATCCCATTCCTCCCAGGCACCACCAAAACTGCAGATCTGGGAACTGAGCATAAAAATGAAGCAAACACTTCAGGCTGCAACCTAACAGCAAATGATTTTCCTTATTTATTTAATTAAGCATCATGTATTAAACCACTGCTGCCTGACCAGCCTGGCCTCTCTGCTGCACAAGCACAGGGAGGTTTTAGGAGGTTGGGGAGATTTTAGGAGCACAGGGACCCCAGCCCATCTCTCCACAGCAGGAGCATCAGTCCCTGCAGCCTCCCTGCACCACCAACACCCCAACAGCTGCAAGGAAAAACAAATCAGCACGGAAAAGGATTTTAAAAATAATACACAAGTGCCTGGATCTTAAAGCATTTCTTCTGCAGAGATGTGATTTCACCTCTGGCCTTTGAAACACTGCTCACCTCGGGCAAAACTCTGTTTCTCACTGCACACCTGCACACCTCACTTAATTCAGCGAGAGACAGAGTATTACTGAGTGTTTCAAGTCTAGCACAAGTGTCTTGTCCCCTGGCATTTCACCTGATTAACAACAAAATGAGCTCTCCAGTGAGGCAGACAGCTGGTTAGCCAGTCCAGCCAGCCAGGCAAAATGTGCATTTATCATCAAAAAAGCCTCTGAAGTTCCTCGGCACATCCCCGGCCCGTGTCTGAGCACATCACAGCTGGGTGGCAAAGATGAATTCCTACATTATTCCTCTGGAATTTGGCCCAGAGACACTGAACTGCTCCCCCAGAGCCACAGCAGGGCTCAGGCATCCCAGGGGTGTTTGTCCCCTCTGTGGTTGGGCTCAGCCCCTTCCTCCCCATCACCGCAGGGCAGCAGAAGGTGCCTTTAACCACACTGGGAAGAAGCCAAATTCCCAAACCCAGGAATTACCAAAAGAGCACCAAACACATCACGTATAAAGGCTGACTCCAGAGTGGTTTGGGACCCATCCTGGCTGAGGCATCAGCTGAGCCTCACCGGAGCATCCACTGCCACACCAGGTGATGCTCTGCAGCTCCTGTGGGCTCAGCTCGGTGCTGTCCCCTCTTATGACCTGATTTTCAGAGACCAAACCCATCCCGGTCAGTCCCCTCACACACCCCCTTAAAGCAGCCAGGTGGGATAAGCAGAAATCAATTTTATTAAAGACAGCAGGGCTGCAAACTCTCCCCTCCAAGCAGCAAAACTCCTGCCTCAGCAGGGACAGCAGGAACATCCTCTCCAAACCACTCCGGATCCTCCCTGCAACACAGCTGCCACAGAACCTGAGTTTAGGCTGGAAAAACCCTCTAAAATCGAGTCCAACCCATAACCCAGCACTGCCAAATCTGCCACTAAACCACGTCCCCAAGTGCCACATCTTTAAACCCATCCTGAACTCCCCACAGGGCAGCTACCGCACCAAAATTAGCTTTGTAGGATTACAGTATTCCCTTAAAAAAAACCAACAAAAACTCCAAAACACAGCGTGCCCTTCTCAGCACGTTCTAGGACAGCTCCAGCCCTCCACATCCACAGCTCCTGCAGGGCAGTTTAAATTTGGAAACATCAGCCTGAGCGGAAAACAGTTTGATCAGTTCATAGCCTGGGAAGCCAAAAGGAAATCTCCCAGCATTGTTCCACCCTGGGAAGAGCATCAGGATGTGTTGTTATTTACTCGGGGCTGGTTTCAGCACAGGGCTGGGGATTCCCATCCCAGGATCAAGGAAATCCTCACAGCAAAGTGTTCCCTTTGCTCCCCAAAGAGGGACTCCAAATTTGGGAGCTCCAGGATGCAGCCACAGCATCCACACGTGGTTGTGTCCTGCTGGGTGAAGGGGACAAACAGCTGGAAAAACAAAAAAAAAAACAAGTATTGCCCTGGAAGGAAACTCCAGCGGAAAAAAGGGGAGAGGGATTCACTCTCACAGCACAGGAACACAGCTCGTGTGGGCACTGAAGGTTATTTATCCTTGAAGGCTTCAGCCAAGTGAAAGAAAGTTTCCCTTCAAATTTCACCGCTAGAACCTGCTGTTCAAAAATAAAAGCCGGCACTCTAAAATGAGCTTGTCAACACAGGGGCTGCCGGCGGGCAGGGCACAAACCCCCATTTCTAATCGAAATCGAAGTTCGTTCTAATCGATTTCACTTCCCGATTCCCATGCAAATACCTACAGCTCAGCTTGCAAAAACACCAGCGGAACACTCAGACACAAAACAACCTGAGCTGATTTTACTTTTTTTTTCTTTCTTTTTTTTTTTTCTTTTTTTTTTTTTTCCCGTTGTTTAATCCTCCTTCCACCAAGCCAACCAGGAACTGGGAACACTTCTAAGGATGGAGCCCTTTTAAAGGACCCAAATGGGAGAACTCGATGAGAGCCGGGCAGGGGTGAAATTGGGGTCCCTGACCTGAGCCCCCCATCATTTCCCACTGCGGGGATGCAGCACCAGGGCTCGGGTACTTCACTGGCCTCGCTCCCTGCCCGGCCGGGCTTGGTGTGTTTTCATAAATTTATTCATTTCTTTTGCTTCGAGTCTTCCCAGCCAAAGTTTCGTCCCGGCGCCCGCTCCTCCCGCACATCCCAGACGAAGCAGCGCCTCCATGAAAACCCCCGATATAACCCCATCTCCTCCTCCTCCTCCTCCTAGCCCTGTTATTTGCTTTTGTTTCGCCATCACTGTCAACACGAGGGGGATGTTTTGGTGTTCTCTCCCCTCTCCGGAGCTTTTCCCGGCGAGAACCGGGGGGATAAAGCCTGGGAGGGGCTGCCGGGTATCCAGGGGGTGAAACACCCATCCCCGCATCCCATCCCCGCATCCCGAACTGCGGGCAGCAGCAGCCGCATCCAGGGATCCAGGTGCTCCGGGGGGGGTTCCCCAAGCATCCACCCCTCCGTGCAGCGCTCCCCTCCTACCTGGGACATCTGCGGCCTGAAGTTGATGTCCTTGAGGTCGATGGAGCCGGGGGAGAGGTTGTGCAGCAGCTGGCACAGCAGCACCCCGTCCCGCAGCGCCTGCGCCAGGTCGAAGACCACGGCCGAGGGCCAGACCACCCGGTGGTTCGGGGGCAAAACTTTGCAGTCGATCAGCCAGCGCCCGCACTGCCGCCACTCCTCCATGGCCGCGCTCTGCTGGCTCGCCCCCGGCCTTCCTCCTCCTCCTCCTCCTCCTCCTCCTCCTGCGGGCGCTCAGGGGCCGCGGGCGGCCGCTGTGCTCGGCGGCTCCGCGCTACCGCCCCGCTCCATGGCCGCCCGCCGGCCCCCGGAGCATCGCCGGGCTGCGAGCGGCAGCGGCGGGAGGAAGAGGAGGAGGAGGAGGAGGAAGGAGGGCGGCGCGGAGTTTTCCGGCGGAGGAGGGCTGCCCCTGCCCCCGCTGCGGCCCCACCGCCTGGCCGGGGCTAGGCGCGCTGCATGCTCCGCGAACAAAGCGGCGGACGGACCGACGGACGGGCGGACGGGGTCACCGCAACTCCGGCCGAACTTGCGGCCGGGGGGACGAGCGGAGCTCTCCCCGCCCCGGGCGGGAGCGGCCCCGGCCCGCCCCCGGCCCGCCCCGCGCCCCTTTGTCTGCGGAGCCGCGCTGCCGGCCTTGCCCACGCTTTGCCTCCCCCCCTGCTTTCTCCCCCCTAATAATTTTTCCTTTTTTCCCCCCTCTTCTTTTTTATTTTTCCTGTTTTTTTTTTTTTTATGGGTTTTTTTTTGGGGGGGGTTGGGGTTTTTTGGGGTTTTTTTTTGAGTTGGTTTTGGTTTTGGTTTGGTTTTGGTTTGTTTTTTTTAATTTTGTTTATTTGTTTTTGGGGTTTTTTGGGGGGTTTTTTGTTTGTTTTGGTTTGGGTTTTTTGTTTTGGTTTTTTTTTTTTTGTTGGTTTTTTTGGGTTTTTGTTTGTTTTGGGTTTTTTGTTTTTGGTTTTTTTTTTGTTGTTGTTGTTTTTTTGTTTGTTGTTTTTTTTTTTTTTTTTGTGTGTGGTTTTTTTTGGGTTTTTTTTTTTGTTTGTTTTTTTTTGGTTTTTTTTTTTTTTTTGGTTGGTTTGGTTTGGTTTTTTTTCCCCCTCCCTCTCCCCTCCCTTGTATCCCTCCCTCCCGCCGCTGCCGCTCCCCTCCCTATTCCGGGAAAGCCGCCCGGAGCCCCGGTTCTCCGCAGACCCCACTTTTTGGGGTACCCCTCCCCAGACCCCGCTCCGTCCCACCCCTCGCTCCCACTCCTCATCCCGTTTGGGTTGCAAACACTGCAGGGGAGGTGTTGAACCCAAACAAGCGATCGCGTTCCTTGCCTTTCAAACGGGAGGACGACTCCTATAATTAATTACCGGCGTATTTATTAAAAACCTCGACTCTCGGGCATTAACTCCTTGGCAGCAAACTCTTGAAAAATCGCTAATTTTCACCGGTGGCTTCCTTCCAAATCAGCGCGGCTTAGAACAGCCTCTTTTCAAATCTGTTCTGAGTTTTCTTCCGAGGTTTTCTCCCCAGAGTTTGCCGATTAATTTCCAGCCCGGCTTTCCAGATAGCCAAAAGCGGAAGCCGGGACTGGGACGAAGGGAAGCTATTAACCTGGATGTCAAACAAATGCAACACTAATCTCTTCCAAATGGATCCAGGCGGAGATAAAGGAGAAAGAACAACTCTACAGCCATGATCCTTCGTTTTCAATCTAGGAATGAGGATCTCTCCGACGAAAACAATTGGTTAATATTCCAAGGAAAGTTTTGGGGTTTTTTTTTTGAGCTGTGCAGAGCTCGGCCCGGCTGTGCCCTGGGCCAGGGCAGGGTGTGAGCAGCTCCATCCAAGAGGGAGCAGCATCCACACGCTCCAGTCTCCCCATCAGAGCTGCGCCCTGCCCTGGGAGTATCCAGATCTCAGCCCACACTCCCCATACCCCGAGGAGGTGCTTTCTCAGAATTTCTTTCTTGCTCTTTTAGCTCCTCACCAAGCGTTTCTGCCCTCCAACTGCACCCATGGGCAGGGATCACGAGGCTGCTGAAGGCAGTGGAGTCGTGCCAGGGATAATTTTGGTTTTAGAGCCAGCCTGCCATGTGAGGTCAGGTCTGTAGGTAGATGACAACAGAGGAGTTTATTGTATGTGCATAATTAAAGCTTCGAGCCGCAGCCTAGCCTTTTTTACTGAGTAATAAAAAGCGTTCTTGGCCCCTGGACACTTGGGAGCAATCCCTGCAGCTGCAGAGCCAGGCTCTGCGTGGGAGGTGTTGGAGCAAGCACGCTCCTCGCCTACCTCTGCAGCAAAGGGCTGATGGCAGAGGCATTTCTGAGAGCAGGAAAAACAAAAACAACCAAAACCTGCGCAGCCGGGCTCAGGAGGAGCTTGAATCCAGCACAGGCTGGTGAGCTGTGAGCTCCAGATTGTACAAAGTGTCCTGCAAGAGGATGGGATGGGTGTGGAGAGGAGCCAGGTGCCTGTTTCAAAGTGCACCTAAACTTAAAAGGGAGCTTGGATGAATTCAAGAGGTTGGATTTTGTGCTGGGGCTGGTGGTCCCTTCTCTTGCCTCTTGGCACTGCGGGAATGACAGACAGGGAAGGACAGACAGCCAGGGAAGGACAGACAGACAGGGAAGGACAGCCAGGGAAGGACAGGGAATGGCAGCTGGGCAGGGCAGGAACTGCCACCACACTCTGCTGAGGTCCCAGCGTGGAGCTTCTCTCCTCTCAGTCTTTGCTCCTCGTGCTTTTGTTCCAGCTCCTTGCCCCGGAGAAGCCCTGGATGCTCCGGGAAGATGCTGCCAGAGGAAACACTGATTTTTTTTTCAGCCCCAAATGTCTCCTGTGTACACACAAGCTCGGGTCCCAACCCACAGGCAATGTGAGGGGGACCTGGCTGGTGAAGCGGTGGCACAGAGCTCGCTGGGGACATCCCATCCTGCATGGAATAGGCAGAACCAGTGGAAGGAAGGGAGGAGTGGAAAGAAAGAAGGAAGGAAGGAAATAAAACGCGCTAACATGTAAGAGGATACCATACCTTACAAACCAACCCCAAAATACCCAGGACGTGCGCACATTTCCAAGAAAAGCGTATTCCCTGCAACGTTTGGCGTCACTCCAGAGTTCCCCACGCGCAGAGAAGCAGCCACGGCGCAGCTCCTCTGCAAGCATCCCTTAAACACCGGCCGGGAAATCCTCTTTTGGCAGCCGGGCAGCGTCTGTGGATTGCCATTGCCACCTTCTGGAGGAGCCCAGGCGTGCAGCGGAGCCAGGGACGAGTCCGGCCCGGCGGCTGCCACCCAGCCTGCGTGCCATTTGCAGCATGCCCTCCGATTCCGTGATCTCCTTCCACCCACTATTTTAGGAAAGCTTTGCAAACCCACTGCTCGATCGACACCCGCCAAAGGGGGGAAAGCACAGGGCCACCAAAGCGTTCAGCTGCTGGCTCCAGACAATAATCCTCTGGCTGGCTCATCACACACCTGATCTACCTGCCCAGACAAGGTGCACCCTGCCGCAGCCGCTGCAATTATCTGCAATTATCATCCTGCGCTGCCAGCAGAGCTTTTCCTGCAGGAGCCACCTCCAGGAGCTGCCTGTCACCACGGAAAGGAGCAGGAAAATGAAGCTGGCACAGCTCCCTGCGAGGCAGAAGGGCTGAACTGGATTCTCCTCCAAAAGCCAAGGAAATCTCAGGAAAATGGGAAGCTGGACAGGAAGGACAAACGCAGATCTGAACCAATGTGGTTAATCAAACGTTCTCCCTTTATTGGAGCTAAGATGGTAGTTTATATAAGCTTCTACATAGTTTACAGTTACAAAGACACTCTGATTGGCACACTAACATTGTTTACCTTTGCCCTAAGTTGGTCAAACTTTTCACACTGCAGCTCTGCTCTAATTGATGCTCGAATAGCTCATTACTTTTTAGTGACCTTCACATAATTTCTGACTGTGCCACAACTGAATTCTCACTGCATCAAAGGTTTCGAGGCCCCATCAAGGCCACTTATCAGGGTCTAGTCTGACTGGGTAGATCAAACCTCATTCCAAACATAAATCATGACCTCTGTCTCTCAGAAATTCTGCAACATCCTCCTGCACTGGAGCACTCAGCCACTCTTTGTTTAGCCTGAGTGCAGCTCCTCTGGTGAAGGTTCTGACCTCGGGCACCAAGAAAGTGGAGCTGGCACTTCCCTGGGTCTTTCTCTGTGGAAAAGCCTCATTTTGGGATGCCCCAGCTGGGCTGAACACCTGCAGGCACCAGTTAGCAGCTCCCAGCGCCATCACTGTGCTGCTGGTGATATAAAAGGGGTTTAAAATCATGGGGATTTAGGGTTAAAAGGAAAATTAAGCTTAGCAGGCCCTGAAAAGATAAATAAATACCCTGGGTACATGAAGACTTTGTACTTTGCTAGAACAGCACCTGTGTAGCTAGTACATGATAAATGATATAATTGTTAGATGTGATGATTGTTTAGTAATTAAATATAATTACTGTTTAATTGTAAGTATAATCATGAGAAACTGTGGTCAGGGGCCTAAGAAAGATCACAAGAAACTCATGTCAATGTATACAATAGAACAACATAAGTTTAATAATGAATATGTAAGTTATATAAGAATAGAATATAAAATACGTTCAGCTCAAAAGCCGTGTCAGAGTCAGATTTGGGTCTGGACCCCTGATTCCCAGAGCTCTCAATAAAATCACCTGCAGATAAGGATATCCTGTGATTCTGTGTGCTCCTGAACGCTGACCCTGGGACACCCTCACTAATCAAGAATCCTCCACAGGGCTCCATCCCAGCAGGTTTCCCATCAAAATCAGCCAGACCTGGGGCGTTCACAGCCCTGGAGCTGGGCAAGAGGCAGAAAGAGCCCAGCCCAGCCCAACCTCTCTGCAGCCATGGCACAGCCTGAGGCAGCTCAGGGGTGGCAGAGCAGAGATTTCCTGGGAGGAAGGTGCAGAGGAACAAAGAATTGACTGAGCAGCACCTGGATTTCAGCTCATCCATTCCCCTGCTGCTGCCTCCGTGGCTGATTTGGGAAGGGTCCTGACTCAAGGGACTCCCAGCAATGGGCTGAGGGGAGGTTGGTGGCAGGTTCCAATCCTACTCGTCAGTGCACCCACCCCCCCTTACCAACTTCTGTTCGTTTGGTGGTAACAGAGCCAGGAATTTTACAGGCAACACCAAGAAAGCCTTAAAAAAATCCTGTCCACTAAAGGATTTCCCACTTTTTTTCTGCAGCTTCCACGAGGGCTGGCTGCTCCTCACTAGCAGGAAGCAGATTAAACAGCAGAGTCAGGATGTTTCTGATAATAAACATTTTAATAGTGTGGTCATTCCTTTTTTTTTTTTTTATTTTTTTCCTCTCTGCTTCCCTCTTTGTGTTTGGCCTAAATCTCCTGGGAGCAGGGGATTGCAGCATGCCTTCCCTCTGACAGAAGCAAACCACAGCCCCTCGTTTGTGTCCGGGAAGGCCCACAGGAACAACCAGGAGTAGCTCTGGAGTAGCTCTGGAGTAGCCCTGCTCGGGTAAATGCACCGGGTCCTTCGCAGGAGATTAGATGGCGCTGCCTTCACAGGAGATAAGAAGATTGGGAGCTTAAATTTAGCATCAGCAGGGAAAGAATAAACCCTGCAGCTCTCTTCAAAACATATTTCGTGCTGTGCTGGCCGGGGGCAGGCGGGATAAGGAGAGGTCGGGGCAGGCAGGGGTGATGGGAGGAGGTCAAGGAGGGGCTGCTCGGGTGCTCCCTCCCCACGCAGCTCATGGGGACAGTGGCATGAGGCTGGCAGCACTCAGGGGTGTCCCTGCCTGTCCTCAGCCCGTGGTGGGGAGCCCAAAGGGGTACAAAGGGTGCTGCACCTTCCCAGCACCCACCAGAAAGGAGAGAGGGCTGGAAATCCCAGCCTGTGGCAGCCGGGACAGCACTTGGGAGAGGATTCCCCCAGCTCAGCCCCAGTGCTCCCAGTATGGGCTCAGCACACGCTGGACTGGGTGTCCCATTACAACACTGCACATCCAGCGCTGGGTGACACCCCTGGGACTCTCACACCCACTGGGGGTGGGTGTGCCACCCCCAGAGCCACACATCCACCGTGGGGTACCCCACTGCCATCCCCGGAGCCACAAATCCACCTTGAGGTACCCCACTGCCATCCCCGGAGCCACAAATCCACCTTGGGGTACCCCACTGCCATCCCCAGTCACAAATCCACCTTGGGGTACCCCACTGCCATCCCCAGTCACAAATCCACCTTGGGGTACCCACTGCCATCCCTGGATCCACAAATCCACCTTGAGGTACCCCACTGCCATCCCCAGTCACAAATCCACCTTGAGGTACCCCACTGCCATCCCCAGTCACAAATCCACCTTGAGGTACCCCACTACCACCCCTGCTCCCACACACCCCACTCGGGTACCCCACTGCCATCCCTGGATGCAAGCATCCAAAGTGGGGAGCTCAGTATCACACCCCAAATGCCCGCACCCACCTTGGGGTACCTCACTGCCATCCCCGGACCCAAAATCCAAAGTGGGGAGCTCAATATCATACCCAATATTCCCGGACCCACCTTGGGGTACCCCACTGCCATCCCCGGACCCAAAATCCAAAGTGGGGAGCTCAATATCATACCCAATATTCCCGGACCCACCTTGGGGTACCCCACTGCCATCCCCGGACCCCCACACCCCACTCGGGTACCCACTGCCACCCCCGGACCCACAGATCCACCTTGGGGTACCCTCCTGACATCCCCGGGCCCCCACACCCCACTCGGGTACCCACTGCCACCCCCGGCCCCCCTCTCCCAAAGCGGGGAGCCCAGTATCACACCCCCCATGCCCCCACCCCCTCGGGTCCCCCCGTGCCGCCCCCCGCCCCACCGGAGCCGCTCCCCGCCCTCCCCGCCGCCCCGGCCGTGGCTCCTCCCGGGCGCATCACGGCGGGCGGAGCCTCCGCGGCCGAGCCGAGCCGGGCCGGGCCGGGCCGGGCAGCGCAGCACGGTGGGGCCGGGGGGCGGCGTGGGACCCCCGGCTGCGGGCGGGCAGCGCCGGGGGGTGCGAGAGAACCGGGGGGTGCCGCTGGAAGGGTCTGCGGGCGGGAGGTGGGTGCGGGGGCACGGAGAGGGAGGCTGGCGGGCTGGCAGGGCGGGGACCCCGGTGGCAGCCGTGGGGTGACCCTGCTGTGTGCCGCAGGTGCCGTCCGGAGGTGCCGGGCCCCCCCAGCACCCGGCGCAGCTCGGGTACCACCGGCGGGGCCGGGCAGCATCTTCTCCTGCATCCCTGGGCGCGTGACGCGCCGGGCGCCCGTCCATCCTCGGGGACAGGCCGTGCTCGGGCCCGGCCACCTCCGGCCTCTGACGCCTTCGGGACCCCTTCTCCAGGGAATTCAGCTCATCCAGGCCCTGCTCGTACCTATGGAGACGCTTCATGGACTGTCAACAAACAGCACGTGTGGGCCCCTCCCAGCATGGAGCACCGCTGGATGAGCTCTCAGAGAAGTCCTGGCGTGGTTTCTAAGCAAGGCCGGGCTGCCTGCTGCGATTTTAGCGCCCTGCTCCCTCTCCTGAGCCCTGCCAGCCGCTCGTGGATCCCCTGGGATGTTCTCCCTTGAGCTCCAAGCAGTA
Organism: Lonchura striata; assembly: GCF_050655825.1. NCBI lineage: Eukaryota > Metazoa > Chordata > Aves > Passeriformes > Estrildidae > Lonchura > Lonchura striata. Next base: position 11,092,041 of record NC_140719.1, read on the forward strand.
GCCGCCGACCTGGACAGAGCCAGCGGGGATTCTTGCGGAGCTGCTGGGAAGGAGCTCCCGTTGGTGGAGCTCTCCTGGGGCAGATGAGCGAGCCGGTGATGAACGGGAGGGTGCCCCTGCCGGAGAAAGCTTTGTCCGAGGGCTACGCCCGCCTGAGGTACCGGGACACCTCCCTGCTCATCTGGCAGCAGCAGCAGCAGAAACTGGAGTCGGCTCCCCCCAACACCTACCTGAGCCGCAGCAGGAGCATGTGGTACTCGCAGTACGGCAACGAGGCCATCCTGGTGCGGGACAAAAACAAGCTGGATGTCTCCAGGGACACGGGGCAGTCCAAGTTTTGTGCGATTATGTAATTCCCCGTAGGAATCCGCACGTGGAGAGGAAGCAGAGCTGGGGGAGGTGGGTGTGCGCCAGCCTCTCACAGCCCCGCAGGAAGCAGCGGTGCGGGAAGGCTGAAGTTTGGTTGTTTCTGTTTGATTTTGCTGTTTAGAGACTCCCATTGTGCATGTCGGCGAGTGTGTGCAGCAAACCCAGTCTGGCTGGGGAGCTCTCGGGCCTGGTGCTGCCCAGCATCTTGGCAGGGGCCGTGCTGGACCGTGTGTTGCTTCTAAGAGGCTCGTGTGCCCTGAGAAACACCCGCTGGCACCTGGGCACCGTCCCCAGCCACCCCTCCTGGCCAGTCCTGGTGCATTTCCAGAGCTCTGGGAATGCTGGTGGGACAGAGGCGAGCACAGATCTGTTCCCATCAAGGCTGTGGTTTTAAGAAGTTGATCTCCAAAACCATCTGGCCATCACTTGTTCTGTTTGCCCTGTCTGTCTTTAATTCCTGCCCCGAAGTGGTCTCTTCCAGCCAGGGAATGGAGTGGTTTGTTGTGGGAACAGGGAGAGAATGTGTTGAGAATTTAATCCGAACCTTCAAAACACCTGGTAGGGAAAGGTGTGCTGGAGTTTTCATGCAAAGCCAAGGTTCTCTCTGATCCCACGGTGTGGGATCATGGAAATAACAGGAGCTCTGGAATCAGGGGGGCTGACTCCTTTCAGGAACAGATCCCCCATGAACCACCCAAAAGGGAGGGACAGGCCCAGGAAAGCAGCAGCAAGAACTCCCTGTAAATACACAGACGTCCTGAAGCTGCTGCACAGCACAGAGCCACTCCTGAGATGGGCTGCAGAAGGACAGAGGCCACTGGAGTTTGCTTTGCATTCAAGTTTTAATGCATGCAGTAGCTTGGAAGGGTTTCACTTCTAGTTCAGGTTGGATTGTAGGTTTGGTGCATGTACTTTCGAAGTTGCGTCTGGGATTGTTACAATTAACCGGAGGATTTTAGGAGGGAGAAGCACTGCCCTGCTTGGGCACAGAGGCTGCTGCTTTCAGGTTTAAGTTTCTGCTGAATCCTGACTTTTCACGCTGAGAAACTCAGCCCAGCAAGCACCTGAATCTCTGTTAGAAACAAAACTACCACTTCCAGGGGTGTGAATTATGTACCCAGGGTTCAGCATGAAAGTTCTTCAGGGTTCTGCCCTTCCTGTCCTGCCTAGGCCATGTGTGCAAGGCAGCAGTGCCTGGGCACAGGCTTAGCTCCAGGCAAATCAGCATTTGATGTCAGCTTCAGGATGGATTATTTACCTGCCTATTATTAGGCACAGTCATTACTTCTGTTCTATTTATCTAAAACCTCCTTTGCATTTTTTGGAGCACTTTATTTTATTTATTTTTTTTTAAATACAGTGAAGAATCTCTTCCACCTCTCCCGTGTGGGTGAAATGCTACAACAAACACACAGACACAGCCTTGCTGAACTCAATGTACTGAGCAGAACACACCTGTTCTAGAGTGAAATCATAGAGGTTTGGTGTACTCAGCCCTGCAAACAATAGGCAGCTTGTTGTTTTTTTTTTTAAAAGCACTATTCCTGCATGTGTTGGTGTTTGATACCTTGTGTGTGTGCTCATAGATTTAAAGCTGCTGGACCTCGCTGCTTTGCTCTGCACACAAATAACCCTCTTGGTTTTGTCAGGACTGGCTCTGGAGGAGAAACAACTCAGTGAATAAATGTTTTTGAACCCAGTGCAAGCGTTCAGTGAGATTCACAAACCCAGCGAGGCTCGGCGAGGTGCCGGGGGAGCAGTGCCAGGGATGTGTGACCCACCTGGGCCTCCAGCTCCTGCCTGAGTGAGCAGGAATTATTTACTCAAACAGGCAGGAGGCTGGGCCCAGAGCTCCCCTGGGAACTGCAGGTGGATTCACCTGGAGAAGCAGGAGAGAGGGGGGGGTTCCAGGCCAGCCCTGGGGAGCACGTGAACTCTGGGAGTTTAAGGAACAGCACATCCCCCAAACCAGCTGTTCGTTTTCTTTTCTTATAGAAAAAGAAATCCAACACTTATTTTCTTTTTAATTTCAGCAAGGAAGAAAGATGCTTATTTTGGGTATAATCAGTCTCTTTTTGTTAACGTGGCTGGTAAACCAAAATTCAGTTATTTTGCAGAGCGTTAATTGGACTATACAAGACTAAACCCGTAAGAATGTGCATAAATTCTTCCAGGATGGAGGCTGGATGTGACAGTGCAGGAAGAAGAGGATGAGTTGTCCTTCCATCTCTGTGAATGTGACTGTAGTTTTCCATTTCTGTGTGTCACTGGTCACAGCAGGGTTGTGGAGTGGCTGCTGTGGCTGTTCTGTAAGCCAGCTGCGTGGTTGTGATGCACTTGTTTCAAACACTGTTGTAGCCTCTTTGATAAAGTGCATTAAAATGATTTGAATGCAGCTTTTTGAGTGGCTGTTTCTCCCCTGCATGTCCATGGCTCTGGTACAGGTGACAGCTTCTGGCATTCCCCTTTTGGGAGGGAGGAATCCCCTCAGTTACTGGTGGGGCTCCCAGAGCACAGCACTGGCCTGGGAGCTGCAGGGGAGGCTCCTCCAGCTCCCCAAGGCCAGCAGCACTTTCAGGACAAGGAAAGCTTGGGGGTCACACTGAATGAGGGAATTATTATGGAAAACACCTCAGAGATTGTCACACCCAGCTTGTGACCGATGCCCACCTTGTCCCCAGCCCTTCTGTGGGCACCTCCAGGGATGGGCACTCCAAACCTCCCTGGGCAGCCCCTCCAAGGCCCGAGCACCCTTTCCTCAAAGGAATTGCTCCTGCTGTCCAACCTGAACCTCCCCTGCTGCAGCTTGAGGCTGTTCTTTTTGTCCTGGGAGAGACCAAACTCCACAAGCTCGGTTTAGGCAGCTGCAGAGGAAGGTCTTCCCTGAGCCCCCTTTTCCTCCAGGCTGAGCCCTCTCAGGACACACTTTCCAGAGCCTTCCCCAGCTCTGTTCCCTTCTCTGGACTCATTCCAGCCCCTCCATGTCCTGTGGCAGACCCAGCCCCAGGATTCGAGGCATGAGCAGTGAGAGCTGAACCTCAATCATGTCCTCAACCTCCTCCCAGCCTGAAGAAACAGCTCTGCTCGCTGCCCCTAGAAACAACTCACCTGCAAACGCTACAGAAACATCCTCACCCGCCCCACAGGAGATTATTTGGGGGACAAACAGCCCACGGGAGTGTCACTGGTACAAGAGCAGAGTTTTGTGCTGAAGCCTTGGAGAGGCAGTGAGCAGGAACAGGGTTAGAGAAAGATTAACCCTGGGGCAGCCTGGCTCTGGCAACCCCACCTCGCACAAAAAGCAAAGGGCAAAACCAACCCCAATCCTCCCTGGTGCCCAAAATAGATCCTGGCCCCTGCACAGCAATGCCAGGACTCTGCTGGCACTGGCACAGCTGCTCCAGGCCCCCCTTGCCAGGCTGAGCCTGCCAGGTCACCCTGAGCTCACAGAGCAGGGGACACAGTCCCTCTGCTTCCTGCAGGTCCTGGTGGCTTCCCAGAAGCCAGCAGCACACCCGGGTAAAATCTGATCTCCTTTCAGCCCAACTTACCTCAGCCAGGAGCAATTCTCACAGAATTTAAGACCCTGCAGAGTGTAAGATGCTGGGAAGAGCTCAAGCCCTTCCTTGGCTGCCCAGGGACATGAGAGCAGCTGAGTTTCCCTCACCAAAAAAAGGGGATTTAAAGCAGTTTTATTCCAGGTTCTCAGCAGTGGTTCAGACACCCCAGAGCTGCCCCCACTCAAAGGGCAGTCGGCCCCTTGAGGGTGACATTCCCCAAAACAACTTCCAAATTATTCCAGGCCTCGTGGCACCAGGATTCAACCTCCTGGGGTTTGGCTCCTGGCACTGCTCAGTCCACGTTTGAGTGCCACACCTGGAAAAGGTGAGGAGAGGGGAAAATATGGGATCAAACTGCACACACCAAACAATTTTTCTTTTTATTATGAAAACAAAACGAATGCCCCAGGATCAGGGTCCGTGATTACCAGTAACATCAAAGATTACTTTCTAACTCTTTTTTTTTAAATTCTGTTTTGTTTGAGGCCAGCAATTTGCAATAAACAAGCTAAACTACTTACATTGACTCATTTCTTTTCAATAACTGACATTTACAGGAATATACTAGAAATGGCACTAAAAAGTTTTAAGAAAAAGAGTTACGGTAAATTTGCATGCACATCATACAGAAAAGTAACAATTTCTTCTTCTTTTTTTTTAAATATTAAAAAAACCCCAAAATAACAAAACAAAAAATACAACAACAAATCTTTCTGGATTGGTTATGCCAGTATCAGGGCTGTGTTCTAAGTGGCCTGTGTCAAATCCTAGCTGGTGGTTTAATTTATTTTTTTAAAAATGACATTTTAAAAAGATATGCAAATACCATTTTCTTTACAAAATGCAGCTCAAGCAAGATAACGCTGCTGTGTAAGGAATCCTAAATTTCTCTTTACTGATGCAGAGCCTGCCCACCAGTTAACCCTAGTGGTAACTGCTCAGGGTTAAGAAGAGACTGAGAATTTAAAATCCAGTACTAAAAACATTGTGGTTTATCTTTGTCATGTCCCGATCCCTTCCCCTCAGCTCCAACCCCAGCTTTAAAAAAACATCATTCCTTTCAAAACAAGGAAGAAAAAAAAAAAAAACCAAAATTAAAACTGCTCTAAGAGTCCCCAAAGCAGAGAAAGAACTAGATTAGATAATTGCAGTCTGCTTCTACCACATAGAGAAGAGGGAAGAGAGCTCAGGGGGAACTCAGCTGTGGATCCCCCAAAACCAGAAATGATGTTTTTGTGTGATTGGGGGTCACCACCCTCCCAGCAGTGACACAGCCCTGAAACATCACTCCCTGGGGGTGGGCAAGGTTCAAACCACATCAGTACAAAAACTGAAATGATTTTGTTGTGTAGATGACACATTTGGTGTGCAGAGAGCTGAGAGATTCCTTCGGTCGCTGGGATGGGGATCTCCCTCTGGTCCCATGAGACAGGATGAGTTTACAATCAGAGAAAAGGTTCACAAAGTTTTTTAAAAGGTGCAGTAATGCTGGTTGATTGAGAAAGGTCTGGTCAGATATTTTGTCAAAACAGGAATTCGTCCGAAAAAAGCAGTTTTCAATAAAACTCTGTGTGTATGCATACATATGAAATCATACTGATTTCAGTGAAGTTTCCCCTGGAAAACAAAGTTAAACTTTGTTCATTCAAGAAAAATTCTACCATAAAAACTTTAATTTTTTTTTTTCCTTTTTTTTTTTTTTGTTTTTTTATTCTTAAGTTTAAAAATGTTCTTCAAACGCTGTGTGTTTGATCATTTCCGAGTTATTTTGCGACATCTGGACTGACGTGTCATGCAGTAAAATTCAGTTAAATAAATGCTCTGTTGCTTCAGTTCCCAACTCATTTAGGACTGCTGCTACTTACTCTGGACTGGAAACATCTTTTCTTTCCTGGAGAAACTCAGGATGTACAGGAGGCACCCCCATGGACGTGGTGGGGATAAAGAGCACAACAAATAAGCTGGGAAGTGGAAAAGTGTAAGGACAGCATTTGGAAGTGAGGAATCACCAAATTCTTCTCTCCGTCATGCCAAAATGGATTTCTCCTTGCTCCATTTCACTTTCCACGCGAAGTTTCCCAATAAGTGGAAGCCCGAGTTGCAGCTGGTGGATCAAAGATGTGCAGCAGATCCTTCCCATCCCGTGGTGGCCTTGGCAGGTTGTTTTTTGGAAAATCCCCGGGCTGGGATGGTTTTCCAGCTCCAACAGGGATCCTCCTCGGGTCACGCCTTTTCCCAGCACCTCACACGTGCTTCTCAACCCTCTGGCTCCAGCTTTCCCAATTAATTCTGGTGAGGCAGCCCCGTGGCTCCTGGAGGGATGTCTGTGTGTTCCAGGGGCTGTTCCTGATGCCAGAGATGAAATTCCCATTTTATTTCTTGTGGCAGTGAAGCTGTCGTCTCCAATTTGTCCTCCCCACAGAAGCCACCACCACAGCTCAGGGTCAAGCACGCAGGAAAAGGTCCCAGGAAGGGAAAACTGGGATTTGTTTATCCAAAAGCCATGGCAGTGAATTGGTTGCAATTATTCCTTAAAATATTCCTTGGTTTCGATCATTCAAGTCGCAGGCAACAGGAGAAAACACAGGTGAAACCCAACCCCGTTAAAAAGAAACCCAAGCTCTTAATTAGGTGAATATTACATTTCCTCATAGTAAATTCTGAAAAATATATTACCAGGGATCTGTCTGGGGGGAGGTTTAAAAAAAAATCAAAACTGAATTCTATTGTTAATGGAAAATAAAAATAATGAATTTCAGTAAAAATCAATTTTTTTTTTTTTTTCCCAATTGCTGTGGGAAAGAATCTCTGGTCAGCAGCACATTTTTGAGAGGCCCAAGTGTCCAGCAAATGACCCTTGGCTGATGGGCAGTGGTGACTGGCACTGAGCAGGGGAGCAGCTGCAAGTGCAGAGCTTTTAGGGCCACCCCACAGGGGAGAGGCAGTTTTAGGGGCTGGTGCTGGAGACAGAAAGGCAGAACTTTCTGTTCAACTTTCTACATATTTTTTTTCTTTACAATAAAACTTCTGCCCCTCAGATTATAAATTTGATATAGTTACAGAACTGGTGTTTTCCTAAGTTTGGATTAGAAAAGGATAAAACCCCCATTGTTCTACCAAAAGAAAAAATGAGGGGAGGAAAAAAGACCACTGAGAAAATAAAATTGTATTGAAGTGTATGTCTTCAAAATCTGTACAAAACAGGAAAAAAGGGGGCTGGGGTGAAAAGAGAGAAAAAAAATTAAAAAAACAACACACCAAACATGACAGAGCAGCAGACACACAAGAGACTGGACTGTAGCACCTGTAGGTAGAAAGTCCAAGGTATATAAATAAAGTTGTGGGTTTTTATTTGCTTTGTTGTTGTTTTGTTTGTTTGTTTTTAATCTGGTTCAAAACCTCATTAGAAGTCTTCCTGTCTGCTGGCCTGCAAAACCCCAGCTTTGCTTTTGTTAGGTTTAATTACGTTTTAAACAACCAATGGTGTTTAATAAATAAAGTCATGGTATATACATGAAATTAGGGACACTGAAACCAGGGTGTATTGCAGCAGAGGTCAAAACATTAGGCTGGATTGAAAAAAACAGCAAGCTTTAAAAAAATTAGCTTTTTTTTTTCTTCTCCCTCCCCTTTTTCTTCTTTTCATAGAGGTAAAACATTTCAGTGCCTGGAATTTGAAACCCTGCCTGACACAGGAGGAGCATCCCCTCTCTAGGAGAACGATGAGGAGAGGGAAGAAAACCAAAGCAAACTCACAAAAAGCCCAAACCCACACAAAATCCCTCTCCACTTCCCCTGCCAGCTCAGCCTCAGCTGGAGCTCAAGTGCTGCTTTATTTTAAGCCCAGGCTGAGGTGTTGGTCATGGAGAAAATGCCCAAGATGAGCCCAGTAAGGAGCACATGACTCCTCCTGGTCACTGCAGGGATCCCTCCAGCTGACAGCTCCCAGCCAAAAAAAACTCCTCTCAATTCCATGAAAACTTTCATAGAGAGCATCCCATTTCCTGGAAATCAGCTGTTTAATGGGAAAAATAACATTCCCAAGAAACTTGAGCGTGTCATTGCTCCCTTCTTCCCAATGAATCCCCAGGAAAAGTGAAGCTTTTGAGTGGAAAACCAAGAAATGCAACCATTTCTATTGCTCGTGTGCTTAAAAGTTAAATTCATGCTTCAAGACCTTCCTGAACAGGTGCCTATGCCTCTACCAAGATTAAAAAAAAAGCATGTTAGCAATCCACAGTACATGAGAATTTTTTTGGATTTTTTTTGTTGTTTTTTTATGTAAAAAGATGATAGCATCTGACATTTTCATCACACTGTAGACTTGGAGATTAAGAATACTAGTGCTAATAACAAATACACCAACTAGTTCAAAAGCTAACATCTTTCAGATACAGTACCATTTTACAGAGATTTCTTAAAAAAAAGATGGTTTTTTACCTTGTGTGAGCCAGGCAGGCTTATTAAAAGAGAATATTCTGGGGAGAGGGAAGGGCTGGGAGGGAAATGTACTACAAACCTTGCAGAATTGTCTATTTATCTCCTGCTAAGAGCTCAAAGTTCTTCCATTTCCGACCAATTTTCTCCGGATAAATGCAAATTTTAGAGACTTTATGCAAAGGGAACTATTTGTCATAAAGTCTAGTCACACACACACACACTCAAAGATCTTTGACCTATTAAAAGTGAGCCCACTCCCCCCACCCCCCAAAAAAAACAAATTAAAAAAAAAAGGAAAAAAAAGGAAATTTGTAACACTGAGTTAAAAAATAAAATAAAAAGTCAGAGAAAAGAGAGAGGGGATAACAGCTGCCCAGGTGAGAGCAGGGTGAGGAGGGAGGGGAGGGGACACTGCAGAGCAGGGGTGTCCGTTTGGGGGCTGTGTCCCAGTGTCCGAGCTCATTCCGAGTCGCTGCTGTCCGAGCTGGAGCCGCTGGAGCTGCTGCTCCCGGACTCGGAGGAGGAGCTGCTGCTGAGCCGGGAGGGGCCTCCGGAGGGAGCCGAGCCGGATTTCTCTGCGGGAACAAGGCAGGGATGTGGTTACTCAACACAGCCCTGGTGCCCAGCCTGGCTCCCCGAGTGATGCTGGTATCCCCCAGCTGCTCTGCTCAGCTTGGATAATCAATTTTGCACCTTTAAGGTTGGTTCTTGACGCTGTCGAGCCAGGACTCGCACCATTTCACAAGGCAAAATGAGCATTTATTCAAAAGCACTTCTCTCTTTTATAGAAAACATCCTGGATTGTAAATGCAGGCGAACCCAATGGGAAGAAATGCTGATTTCTGACTCAGTTCAGAAGGCTGAATGATTTCTTTATTATAACTATGCCAAAATACATTAACATATATATATATATATAAATATATAAATATAAATAAATATATATAAATATATATATATATATAAGGAGGATATTAAAACTACATACTACTTTCTCTGACTCTCACACAACTCGTGGCACTCTCTTGAGAATCCAGCCCCAGATGGGTTGGATTGGCCACCAGCCTCAAACAATCCTCACCAGAATCCAACCCAGCACTCACCCCAGGGAAACAATTCTCCAAACACATTCCACGTGGGAAAAACAAAGAGCAGAAATAGAAATTGCTTTCTCTTTCATTTCTCTCTGTGCACCTCTGTGAAAAATCCTGAGAATGAGAGAAATGTGTTTGCCACAATCCTGAACATTAATTCCATTGGTCTTAAAGTAAAAATATTTCACCTGATTGGTACACTGGACTTAGGTCAGTGTGCTAAAACATATCCATAAACAATGTGAACAAGAAAAGATAATAGATTGTTTACATTCCTCTCAGACTTTTTCCCAGGTTTAGCCTGGCAGAAATCTTTCTCTTTTTTTCTCTCTGACTGAACTGAGAATATCCACAGCTCTGAGGGTGAAGGAGGAGAGAAAAGCAGCGTGGAGTTTCTTCTCAGAAACTGCACTCACTCCTCCACATTCCTGTTCCTGGACTGTGCTGTTTGCAGACAGACAGACAGCAAGACAGAGCTTTTAAAAGCTTTGCTTTTAGTCAGTTTTTAGCTAGCTGAGGCAGAGGAGTTCCCTGAACTGGAGTTTTTGCTTTTTCTTTAGCCCTTTAAGCCTACTCTAAAGTGAACACCCAAAAGAGCAGCTACAGCTCACAGCTTGGTAGCCCACCAAGCCAAGCCTGAGCTGCAGCATTTACAACACCAAAAAGTGTGATAAGATACTGAGTAAGTAAAATTACAGCTCACAAAAGAGACTTTCTGAATTTATCATCACTTTTAAAGCAGCAAAAAGCTTTACTGTTAAATAATATTAGTTCTTTGTACTAGTAAATGCTTTGCCTATTAAATAAACAGTTTTTTTCAACTTTTGTCCAAATAAATATAGTTTCCACCCAGCCAGGGACCAAAGCAGCCCCACACAGCAGCTCAGTGGGAACTCCCTGAGGGTTCCTGTCACAGAGACAAACCCAAGGCTGAGGTTTTGACCCTGTCCAAAGTCTGTTCATTTTTTGGGAGCTGTTTTCCCATAAACACAAAGCCATTACCTTTCTTTGCAGGCTTCTTGTTGTTGTTTAGCTGCCCACTGACGTCCTGTAACCGTTTTTCTAGTTCTTTCTTCTTTTCCTGAGCTAACTCTTCTTTTGACTTTGCTGCTTGCTTTTTGCCACTGGCAGCTGTGGGGGAGGAACAGAGAGTTTCTGAAAGTGCAGGGATGCAGGGGGAAAGAGTGGACATCACTATTTTACAGGGCATGTACATCTGTGTGCACACTCTGCAGTGACACTGCCAACATCCAGTGCTCACACAGCAACTACACATCCCAGAGAGAAGACAACACCTGAAGTTGCCTTGCTCATCAAATCACCACCATCCTGTAACATGCAAATTTTTTTTAACAGAGATCTTCTGGAAAGTATTTTAGAAGATAGAAATATCCATGTAATAACCTTGTCATTACAGGTTACTTACCAGCCAGTTATATGGTCAATAATTACAGATTTGTAATTACAGAATTGTTACATGGGTTTTCTGCCCTGTAAAATAAAGTGTCCCATTAAAGGTTGTCAGGAGTAAAGCATCTGCCATTAAAACTTCCGATCCCCTCACGCAAGAATCTACTGGTGTTTATGTTGCTCTAAATAGAAAACAAAACAAACAAAGGCAAATTAAAACCGAGGCAAAGGCTGTCAGACAACAGGAATGTAACTGCAACAGGATGGAAAGGGTGAGAAGGAGCAGCAACACTCACACTGCCAAGGAAAGGAAATATTCCTGCAAAGGAGGAGTAATTGAACACAGGTGTTGGCCAGGATTGGAAGCACAAGACAGGAGCCAGATATTTTGCCTGATCCAGCAAGGAAATACCTACATTTCTATGAGCTGTTTTAAAGCAATGGTTTAAAAAAAAAAAAACAAAAAAAAAAAAAAAAGAAAACTGGAAAGCACAGTCCTAAGAAGGAACACTTAGCACAGGAGTCCAGCCAGGCTCAGGCATGCCAGGCTCACAGGGTGGATATCTGAGGTTATCTCTGTTACTCTGTGCTCTGGTTCCAAAATTGAGGATGCTTCCTGTTCCTAAGAACTCTAGAAAATCCTTTCCTGAGCTAGGCCAACAGTGAAGGATTCAGGGAAAAAAAAAAAAAAGGCAAAAAGAAAGGTCAAAGTCTATGCTTTGCTTAGGCCTTCCTGAAAATCCTGAGGAAGGAATGGAGATGCTCTGCAAGAACAAGGAGTAGCTTTTGTGTCATAATCCTAAAAGCAGAACTCCCTTAACCAAAAGAGTCAGGAGCACTTCAGGTAAGTGATCCTACTGCTGTCCAGCTGGAGCTAAACTCTCCAGGGTCTGCAGGAATTCTCTTTTTGGATGAGAGACAAAGTCTGTCCCACACTGAACAACACACTCAGCAGCAGATTGACATTCATGCTCTGAACTGACAGAGGTTAAGGCCGATGTGGTGACCAGGACACACAGGAAGAGCAGTTTTGGGGTGAATACACAACTCAAGACACGCCCAGAATCCACAGGTAACCTTGTGCAAATCATTTATTGCCTTGATGGTTTGGATCCCAGCCACGTTTCTTGTTTCCTTCCTAATTAGATGCTAAACTATTCAGGATAAGAAATTGATCCTTGCAGATGTGTGCACGTAACACCTGACACAATGAGACTGAAACCTTTACAGGGCCTTCCAGAGCCTGGGTAAGCAAGAAAGGCATCCCACAGGTCTTGCAAAGGAACACAATGGCTCTCCAGGTCTCTGCAGCAGGACACCATGGGAAGAAAGAACAGAGAAAACCAGGAAGTTTCTGTACATTTCCTTGGGAGAAAATAACCTCTAAAAATTCCTGCCACCACATACCCAACAGGTGCATAAGAGAATCTCAATACACATGCCCTGACTCCAAAGCTGAGCCCAAGAGCTGCTGAGGGGAACACGTTCCCTGGGAGGTTAACTTACAAAATGGTTTCCTTTGTTTTTTCTGTAAACAAGATTTCACGTATCTCTCCAGTTCTCGTAACGTTGTGGGCTTCAAGGTTTCAAAATCTATTTCAATCTCGTCGGGATTGGAGTCTCTGAGGGAAGGTTCCCGGGACTGGATGATGTGAACCACCCTGCCCAGCTTCTCCCCGGGCAGGCGGTTGATGTCCAGGCTGAGCTGTCGTTTCTCATCATAGGTCATGGGCAGCCCTTCCTCCTCCTCATCCGAGTCGTAGGTTGCAGATGCCTGTTTGCCTCCTTTCTTGGGCTGCCTGGGGAGGTTGTCAAGCATGAAAACATTCATGAGGACACAGCAATGAATTCTTTTTTTTTCCCCCCCGACTCCCTTGTAACAAACATCCCCATGCTCTTGGCTTTGAAGCTCTCATCAGATGGCTGGAGCAGCACCACAAGTGCTGAAAAAGTTCAGCAGCCCGAGATCAGCTGTTGTGTTCCTATTATATTTTAGCCCTGTGAAGTGTGACAATGAGCCCAAGGAGCAGCAGGGGGACAGCCATGAAATGGCACGTTCTTGGTGGCTGCACAAAAGGCAGCCCCCAGAACCTTATCTGAGAGCAATCAGGCAGGGATTCAAAGAGCTGGACAGTGAAAACACGGTGGTTCCACTGCCAGCTCCAAGTTAAAGACTCCCTGGAGTTGTCTGGAAATGGGAACAGCATCCAGCAGCAAATTAACAACTACTGAACTTCCCCAGGAATTAAGGGCAGAGCTGGAAGCTCTTGGCTCTCCCCTCAAGGCACCTTGGCTCTCACCTGTTAGCTGTGGTTGTGCTGTTTGCTTTCTTAGCTGGAGCTTTCTTCTGTTGGGTTTGTTTTGGTGGTTGAGCCACCTTGGGTTTCTTCTCCTCCTCAGCTTTGACTTTGTGCTTTTCTTTTTCCTTCTCCTTATCTTTCTTTTTCTTCTCTTTCTCCTTCTTCTCTTTTTTTTTCTTTGGTTTGTTCACTGGCGCTTGGGACAGTGCAGCCAGCTGCTCATGGACGGCTTTTAGCTGGGGGGAAACAGAAAAACCATCAAGGCAAGGTAACTACTGCCTCCACAAACCCTTCCCTCTACATCTCAAGGTGTAAGTATATTGTAATGTCAAAAATCAAGCAGCTCATTCTCTGGGATCCCAGAAGGAAGGACAGAGCATCAGCACTGAGAAAAACCATCTTGAAGAAAATTACCATCACACCCAACACGCACCGACTGCACAGCTGAAGGCTTTTCCCCTAAGGCTGGGAATGTTTCCATGCATGCCAGCCTAGGTGGGATTTTTCAGGACACAATTCCTGCTGCTGTGCTCTGTCCGATGCACAGACACACAGCTGGGATGGTGCAGTACCTGCTCCTGGAGCTCGGCCAGCCGAGTCGCCCGCTCCTCCTCGGAATCAGAGCTGTCGGAGTCTGAGGAGCTCTCCTCGCTGCTGTGGCTGCTCTCTGTGCTTTTGCTCACCACTGGGGCTGTGGGGGGAGGTGGAGGGGGAGCCTCTGCAGGCTCATCGGGCATTTTTGCAAACCTCATCTCAAAGACATCCTGCAAAAAGGAGGAAAAGTGGTGACCAAAGGAGCCTCGGCCACAAACAGCTCACTCTGGTCTCGTAAATACATCAGGGGCAGGGTCTTTCTGCACTACAAATAAATAATGATATACAGAATGTGGCTGCCCATCTGGAAATCCCAAGAAAATCACCCAATCACTTTAAAAAACAAGGATTATTGTATTTTAGGAGCTGAATGTGTCACTGGGCCCATGCCACGTGAAGAGCACAACAGTCCTGCAGAGAGCACGAGCCTCTTTCCAAGGCTGGAGGAATCTCCCTGTTGGTGCCAAGAGCAGATCCACACCCGGATCTCACCTTGTACCTGAACTAAAAACACTCTGGAAGATGCATTTGCCAACACCGTTACCTGGAGCTTCCTGGCCATGGCCACCACCTCGTGGTCTGGAGGATTGTACTTGTAACAATTCGAGAACATTAACCGAATATCTGCTGCAAAACCTTGTGCATCCTGGTATTCCCGACTGTCCATCTTTTTCTGCAAATAAACAAGCCAAAGGGAAAGGGGAAAGAAAAAAAAAAAAAGAAAAGCCATTAAGTAAAAAGCATTTGTAGCAACTGCATGGAGGACACATGAACCTCAGAAGAGCCTCAAAAATCTCATCTAAGAGAAGAGAAGTTGGATTTGGGTTGTTGGTTCCTAAATTACATTCAGAGTTTCAGCTTTATAAAACATCAGGCAACCAAAGAAGCTGATATCTCATAGAAGTTCCAACACTAAGATTCTAAATTGGCCTTGTTTTCTAAGTAGTAGAATATAAATCTGTCAGAGTCCACATTCTACCAGAAAATATTTAGAAACTATTAGAAAAATAAGTAAGAAAAATGGATCAGGAACTGATAGAAACAAGGATCATGGATGGAAAGGGCAAGAGTCAACAAGCAAGTTACAATTACAGGAGTACCTGAAGTGTGTATTTCAACATATGCTTGGATATATTTGCCTTGTAAATCTGAAAGGGCAGAAAAGATCACAAAAATCTAACTCTGACTTCCTGCTAACAGAGGGCAGGAGGTTTCCTCTGCAATTCCTACAGCAAAATAGGCACTTACAGTTAAACTACAACTCCCACTCTTAATTTAAAAACCCAACTGATAGAAATGGATACAGTCTTCACCCTTTATGAACTTACTCATAATGTTATTTCCTAGAATAGTGAGGCTAAATGTCAAATATTTGTACCTGGATCCTTTCCCTTATTTTTCAGCTCTCATTTCCAGCCATTTCTCTTGATGTTTGGGACTCAATGATTTGGGTTTAGAGAGCAGTTTATAGCACTCCTAACACTTAATTGATTTTATGCATATATTACTACTATGTATAAAACCTTAGCTTCAATTACTCCTGCTGAAAGGAACCAGAAGCTAACACTAAGTTTCATTTGCATTTAAAAGAGCTGGGTTTAAATAAATTCTCATTTTTGCCAAGTGCTTACAGGCTTCCCTTTTGTGTGTCTTGGGCACCTGTGTGCCCAGAGAAGGGAAGGGTTCAGTGGCAAACAGGCTGGGGACATGATGGGGACAGACATCCCCCATCCCAACAGCAATTGGGGTGCTCAGGGTCTGTCACCCACCCCTAACACAAGCAAAATACTCATTTTTCACAGATGTACAGAAATTTCACAGCTGTGATAGACCTTCTAACTGTCTTGAAACACTGCAATGACTCGTGGAGCTGTTTTTGTTGTGAAAAGGGCAGAATTTCACTTCCAGGGATTCAGCTTCTGAGGGACCTGATGCAGGGTGGAGACATCCCTGCAGCCTTGCTCCCTGCTCTTCTGCAGCCAGACATCTGGCAGACTTTTGTCAGGAGACCTCATTTTCCTGGTGAATAAACCAGGAGACAGCCTGGAAGGCACAGCACAAAAGCAGAATGGGAAATGGGTTTGTGGTGCTCCTGTCTGAAAAGCCTCTCAGGCCAATTCCAAAGCAAAACATATGTTCAAACCAAAGGGTCCATTTATTTTAAAATACATCTTACTGCATGAAAGGCCTTTTTATATTTGTTTGGCATACTAAGGGCCTGATTATTGCCTATGAAATACATTCCAGTGTCTGAAGCTTTGCTTTTCATCCAAACTCAACAGTTTTCTAGCCCTACAGTTTTTAATCTGTGGATTTTTGTTTTGTTTTCTTATAAAGAATAATTAGCTTAACAAAAGAAAGAAAAGCACTTTAAATCAGTGGGCTAGAACATCTTGTTACAAATACACTTGGAGATATCCAGCTGCTTACCAAAAAAAAAGTGATTACATTTACAAGTGGAAATCAGGAGTCAGACAGGGCAGCTCACCCATCCTCTATTCCACAAGCAATCACAATTTTCCCCCTCAATCAATTGTTTAAATCACCTTTACTGTTCATAAATTTGTTGCCTCATGTCTAATGTGTCCCCTGCTCTAAGGTAAGTCTCGTCCTGCCCACAGAGGACACAAAGAATGTCTCCTCACTTTTGACACCCTCAGCTGCTCTGAAGCTACAGCAGCTCACTGCAGGAAAATCAAGTGGTGAGCAGTTACATCCCTGGAGGAAGTGCTTTATTCCAAAAGTAAACACCTTGTGGAAATCCTCTTGCACAGCAAGGCTTGTTGCTTGTTCACCACTGAGGAAAGCAAAGGCAGAGACATCCAGGTCACTGCTGGGACCTGGCAGCCAGAGGATGGAGCAAAGAGGTGCTCCAGGTCCCCCAGCCCCACAAAGGGGGACAGGGATGTCCTGCAAGTGGTCCCTGCCTGCCTGGGGACAGGGCAGCAGCAGCTCCAGCCTCAGTGCATCCCACTCCTCACAGGGAATTACAGCTGCTGCCTCTCTCTCCTCACATTTCCATCTTTTCCTACTCCAAGCAGTTCTGCCCTTTCCTTCTCTGATAAAGAGAACTGAGATGGAAATGAGCTCACAGATCCTGTCCCTTCAGCTGCTCCCATTCTCAGTCTGAGCTCCAGCACAAAATTCCAGCACGTCTCTCTGCTCCTGGCTGCAGCAAGCTCAGCTACAGCCCCTCCATCTCACCTGCCCCTGGCACAGTCACAACAACCAAACTGCCTCCTCCACCACACACAGAGAAAACAACCTCCAAATCCTCCTGGAGACACCTCTGCCAGGGAAGAAAACGCTCCTGGACATGCAGGATATTCTCTGGGGAAAATCAAAGCTAACACAGCCACAGAAGCCAAGAGACAAGATGTGTTACAGCTGCAGCAATACTTGTGTTTTACTGTCTCACATAATTCCTCCCAGGTTAGTTTGGAGGCTCTTAGTTGTGCTGCTTTATCACAGCCATTGTCACTTGGGCAGAATTAAATCTAAAAACCTTTCAGAGCCACAGTGGAAGTCCCTGACACTGGAAAATGACACTGCCTGCAAATGGCAGGTTTCTGTTCCAGGCAGTGAACATATTATGAGCTGCATCTCTGAGAAGTCACACCACGATCTGCAGGCCAAGAGCAATGACAATAAAACACTCCATAAAAAACCAATACCAGACAGCATTTCAAACAACTTAATTAAGAAAAATACCACCATGTGGAATGAGAAACCCAGAGTCTTTAGGTGTAAAAGACTCCACTGGGTTTGCCATCAGCCTGTCTCAAATTTTCTACACTAGTCAAGTGCAGAGAGAGGATATCACCTGCACTTGCCAGGAAGGGGCAGAGGTGTATAATTTTAAAAGAATGAAGTCAGGACCTTAAAGAGATTTAAGCACAAAGAAATCACCAACTCAAGAAATCACAACTTTGCACTTAGATTTTTTCAGAACACAGCACAAGGATCTCTTGCAATAGGAAATCACCTAAGCACACATGGAAATACCAGCCTGAAAGGGTCAGGATCTCACTCTGCCCATCTCTAATCTTCCTGCAATCACTTGGGGCTTCAGCTATCAGGCTGCAGGTATGTCTGGAGACCCAGAGCATCCCTAGGACGGATGCATGGCACATCAGAGTGTGACGTGCTGCTCCCAGGTACCACACAGCATCTGCCAAGGAGTATGACAGGAATCACAACCACAGCTGCCCTTCTGTCACCTGGGCATTCAGACAATCCCAGGCACTGGTTCAGCTGCCAGTAAAACCCTTCTGGCAATGCCACTGAAAGGCAGCAATTACAGTATCTTCAGCTCCTGCACATGGAAGTCTCCCCTCCATCAACAGAGAATTAAGTTCCTGGATTCTGCCTCACAAGAAGATGGGAATTACAAAGACAGGGCTTTGCTTCATGGAAGGATTCAGCAAACCTCCAAATCTACTGGGAAAAACAAGAATATTGGATCATGCTAAGCTAAACTCTTGAGGAGCCAAGCATGGACCACAAAACCAGCACATATCTCCCTGAGTACCATCACATACCAGCTGGAATTGCTCAGTGTAAGCCTATCTGCCACCACCAAGTAGGCAAGCAGCAGCTTCTGGAAATGGGATACCATCAATTGGATCCTATGAAATAAAGCACCTCCTCTTCTCAGAGTGCAACACAATGCTAAGAACACCAGTTAAATACCTGGACTAGCCACAAATAGGAGAGGATGCCATTGTACTTCGCTTTGTGTACATCATCTGCTTTGCAGGGCAGGAAAAAAAATTGTCCCAGGTTAGAGTAAAAAAAGGGGAGAGGGGAAGGAAACAAAATAGAAAAATATCCAGCTGGTATCCAAAGAGGTTCAGTTTCCACCCTTTCCCCTTCTCCCTCCCACAAAGGAGCCAGTCCTCTGGAACCAGAGGGACCCCCTGCAAAAAGAGGTGCTAAATGAAGACGTACTTTCACAGTACTGAGATCCATGGGGTGTTTGATAATATCGTGATAGTCATGTAATTCCAAGGCCTCTGCATCCACGGGCTTGTAAAAGGGCCACGCATAGGCTGCGTGCTTCTTGGAGAGCATCTCCTTGAGGATGCTGTCACAGTACTTGAGGTGCTCAGAGAGTTTGCCCTTCTTCCCTGCGTGCTGAGGGACCTCTCCATCCTCCAGGTCTTTCTTTGGTGGTTTGATGGGGCGGCCGCCGCTCTCCCTGCGCGCGATGATTTTGGCCTGTTTGGGGTCCGAGAGCGGCGTGGGGGACTCGCTCCTGCTGGCAGTGATGGCAGACGTGGTGGGGGTGGTGGTGTCAGCTTTCCGCTTCACTCCCTTTTTCTGAAACAGCACAGGGACAGGCTCCATGAGTGCATGCCCAGCACAAACCCTAGCACAGCTCATCCTTAGTTTTGCCTGTCCTCTGACAGAAAAAAACCCCAGTTATTTCACTGGGGAGAATGGATTTGTGACTAGAGGCTCCAACAGTAACCAACGCAAGCCCAACCATGGCTGCAAAATGTGTTATTTCCCTGAGATAGAAGCCAGGACTCTTACCTGGTGTTTGCCCAGTCGATTACTGCAGCTCAGCTGATGTATCAGGACTGAGCAAGTGGCAGTAACTCAACCACATGTCTGAGTCCTCAGTGGCAGGATCAGGCTATAAGCTCTGAACCAAAGCATATTAATCACCAAAGACCCATGAGCCCTCACTCCCCTGTATTTAGTGGGTGTGCTAAAGTAGATTTTGCCTTAAGCAAACAAACCCTCTCACATAAATTCAAGCTGGAACTGTCCAGTCAGCTCTCTCGTGCTCCTATCAAGGATTTATTTCTCTGGAGAGGGAGATAGGAAGGAAGAAGTTCCTCAGAGAAATCTCAGGGAAATCTTAAGTAAATCCCAAGCAGAATTAATTTTGCAGTGTCTATTCGGCAAACTCACTTCTGGGTTCATCCTTGAGTTTTAAAAAGAAATTGATTCTCAGAAGCAAGTTATTTGGACAGAAACTGAAATGCAAGACAGGTTTCCGAGGAGGACAGCTTAGCTGCAAGATTTGACTTACAATTTCTCTAGTAATTCCCCAACTATTGGGTTAAAAAGCAAAACAATTCTGTGCCTCTGCTGGTCCAAGCTGTTACAGTTAATTCCACAGTTTAAACAAAAAGACCCCCAGCTTTCTCTGAGCTATGCTTTCATCATTTTTAAAGCAATTCACAGCTTGCTAAGAAAATTTCAATTATTTAGGTAATGTCTTAATTTACCCATAAATTAACATAATAAATAGCAAAACACCGGTGACAACTCCCAAAAGATTACTCAGTAAGGAAGACAGAACTAATGCACCCAAACCTGCAGGCAACATCAGTCTCCTCCAACTGGAGTGACAGGCTTGTCTTGAACTGGCTGAAAGCAGAAAGGAGCATTCCTAATGCTGGAGCCTGCAACCATTAAAGGAACAGCCCCAGTAAAATCAGGAGCTCAGTCAGAGAGGGAAGAGATGCTTTGGGCTACAGACCTTAAAGGAAGAGCCCCAGTAAAATCAGGAGCTCTGTTACAGAGGGAAGAGATGCAACTCTTAAAGGAACAGCCCCAGTAAAATCAGGAGCTCAGTCAGAGAGGGAAGAGATGCAACTCTTAAAGGAACAGCCCCAGTAAAATCAGGAGCTCAGTCAGAGAGCTTTGGGCTACAAACCTTAAAGGAGCAGCCCCAGTAAAATCAGGAGCTCAGTCAGAGAGCTTTGGGCTACAAACCTTAAAGGAGCAGCCCCAGTAAAATCAGGAGCTCAGTCAGAGAGGGAAGAGATGCTCTGGGTTACAAACTTTAAAGGAACAGCTCCAGTAAAATCAGGAGCTCTGTTACAGAGGGAAGAGATGCTTTGAGCTGCAGCTCTTAAAGGAACAGCCCCAGTAAAATCAGGAGTCAGATACAGAGGGAAGAGATGCTTTGAGCTATTTGGTGTTAAATGGGGAGAGTTCCAAGAGCCCTGGAGCAGCAGCACAGGGAAAGGCTGTGACAGGAGAGGCTGGAACTGATCTGGAGCAAGCACAGGTGGCATCACCTCATCTGGACCATGTTAAACCTGGCAGAACCGTTCTCAACCCTCTCCAGCTCGACGTCCGGCGATGAAAGCAGGACGGCAGGGATGCAGCAGCGAGGGCTGGCAGTGCAGCCCGCCTCCTGCAGAGGAGCTGCCCGCGTTTACCTTGACGACCGGGGGCGTGGGAGGCACCACGGGCATGATCGGAGCGGCGGGCGGCGGCGGGGCGGCGGCGGCAGGGGCGGCGACAGGCGGGACATTGGCGGTGATGGTTGGCACGGGGGTGGCAGCGATGACGGGCGTCTGAGACACGGCTGGAGGGACGTTCTGGAACGGGGCCGGCGGGGACACGGAAGACACGGCCACGGCTTGCTGCGCTCCTTGGAAATGAGAGAGGGGAAAGGCGCTGGTGGGTACAGCTGGGAGGGTACCGGGAGCAAACTGGACTTGGCAAAGGGATGCCGGGGAGAGCACAAAGGGCACAGTGTGGTTTGCTCGGTGCTGTTATACCCAGGGTTGAAAAAAAGTGAGGAATCTGTGAGCTAAGTCCTTGTACCACGGGTTTAGGTCAGCCGCACGCAAAATAATTGCAGCTTTTCATATGGAGTGTGTGTTGCTCTGGGACAGCCTTCACCCCTCAGGTGCTACCAGAGCTGCACTGAGCTCGGCAGAAGAGCAGGAGGGGGAACAGTAGGAGGTGTTCACACCATGCAAATGGCAACAACCACTGCCCTAAGCACCCGGGAGTCCAAAGCACTCCAGATTTGCCACAGGGGTTGTCCTGTGCAGGGACAGGAGTTGGGCTTAGTGATTCCTGTGGGTCCCTTGCAACTCCATATTTTATGATTCTCAGTAGAGTTTAAGCCTCCTGATGGTCTCGATGTCTCTGATGCTACACCTGACTGCTAAAAACCTGCCTACTGTGTAAATTAAAGGGGACAAACCTACTACCTAAATAACCAAAGCAGCAATCCTCCTATGTGTTATCAAAGGATGTTGAAAAGATACATCATCATTAATTTCTCTGAGCTTGGATAGATTTATAGCTCCATTTAGTACCTGAAATGTGGGAAAACAGAAGAACAATTGACTTTCCCAGAGCAACAATTAGACCTTGTTTAGAGGGAAAAAAAAAAACAAACTGCCATCATTTAACTCAGCCCACACAAGGTCCTTTATGAACTGTTTTACCATGCTTGGACATTTTAGTCCTAAATCCATTTAAAATCAATTCTAGGTAAGCTGAGCTAAACCTAGCTTCCACTGATATGCAATGGTGTATGTAGCCTTTTGCAATGGCTTAATAAATCCTTTAATTTTATGATGATGTAATCATGTGTGCAAAAGAAAAATAGACAGGGTTTAGTAAATTAGCAACATTTGAGTCCAAGTCTCTGCTGTGCCAGATTTCTGCCAAGACCCAGGGTGAGCTGTGTAAACCCAAATCTGTAAAGACTTTCCATGCCACGCTCTGGCACTGACAGCAGACTGGCATTTCTGACTACCTTGTTTTTTCTTGCCTTGGTTTCTTCTTTGCATAGAGAAGCTACAGCACTGGCCTCCCTAACTGAAGTGCTGCCTGGATGGGCAAATCACAGATGGCAAGACTGGTGTGACAAATGCAGGGTGGCCTTGAGACAGATGAGCCCTGAAACTCCGAGTGAGCATCTCCCAGACATCTCACACCTTCCTCCCCACTGCTTTAACCGTGAGACCACGCTCTCCCTTCCCAGCCTCTTCACCATCTGCAAAGTCCAGCAGTTTGGAAGGGGGGGTCAGGCCTCGGGAACAGCTCCCAACATTCCCTGTGCCTGCATGGATCCATGGATCCGTACCTGTGCTCTGTGTGCCCGCTGAGGGCTTGCGACCTTTGCCTTTAGGAACTGGGGGTAGCAATTCCACCTCCTCCTGAGGCATCTGGGCAACCTTCTGCAGGAATATCTTCTCCAGGGCTTGGGCCATGAGGACAATGTCATCTGTGGGCTGCACAAAGAAGAATATGAGCCTTTGTTGTATAGTCACATATCTGAAGCAGTGAGCTTAGAAAACACTGAGGCCCTTCAAATAAATTATGGTATTCAAATGCTGACAATAAACAGATTAGCTCCTCTCCCTCCTTGCTTGCCACTCTCCTGCTCTTCTATTCTGCTCTAGCATGCAATAATTACAGTGCCTAAGTGTGCTGCATCCAGAGAATTATCAGGAGTTCAGAAGGAGCCTGATAAACCAGCATCCAGTGCAGCAGTATGGAAGCAGCAAACTGGAAGGAATAAGCTGTCCTTCCCTGCTTGCCAGCAGGTCCAAGGGAAGAGGCTAAACACACATTCTGTGGCTCAAACTAATTAATTTGTTTAGTTCAGCTGTTCTCCAGTCTGGGTCTATGATGACAAATGACTGGCGAAAACAGAACACAAAGAATTTTAACAACCTAACAAAACAGCAAACCAGCCAAACCCAAACTAACAATAGTAATATGCAATCTAAATGTGTGTAAGTATGAACATTTTTATGGAGACAGAGTCAAAGAACAGAGTTATGATTCTTGAACTCCTTTCTGCTGCTCACAGATACTATTTAGTGCCAGACAGTCTAACACACAGCATTAAAGCACCTCAAAACACCTGCAGAGCACTGCACTAAGTGCAGCTCATCCCAGAAAACTCCTAACGGAAAATAAAAGGAGTAAAAACTTGCTGCATAACCCCAAAACAGAAATCTACCTATAATTAAAAGGCATATTTGCCATTGTAACTAGTCTGGGGGAAAAAAGAGGCAGCACAAAGACAGCTTTGTGCATTTCGAGTAACGTGGTTGCAATTAGTGGCATTTCAAATCCTCGCAAGGAGGGCCCAGAGCTGGCCCTGTTCAAAACCTGCACAGTCACAGGGGTAGGTGGGTGTTTTCTAAAGGCTTTTGTAGGTTTTTTTACCTTGTTATAAATGTAACAGTTTGTAAACATGGTGTTGAAATCCTGCATACATTCACTGGCACTCCAGTAATAGTTGTGCTCCAGGCGCTTCTTGATTGTCCCCATATCCATGGGGTTTTTTATTATTTTGTGATAATCCTGTTGGAAAAACAGGGAAGATGTTGTATCTTCTGATTCAGTTTTGTTCACATCTCCCTCTAAACCCTGCTTTCTCCTCATCCCCCCTCCTAAAAAATACCCCCTCAAGTTTTGTGGAAATTGTAAATGTAAATACATATATATTTATTTTCTAATTTGCATCTTTTTCGTCTCACCATTATTATGAATCTGACTCCAAAACACACATCCTCCAGTCTGGGAATCAGCATTTCTGCCTTCTTTTTTAAAAGGCTGCCTCTGGCGCTTACAGAAGTTTATCAGGGCTGGCTAAAACTGTGCTCAAAGTTTCAGTCTCTAATTTTAAGAGCATTTTGGCCTTTAAAAGGTTTCCACCTGTTAACCCAGTTCCTCCCTGGGCTGGTCTGGAGCACCTGCAGAGGCTGTGATTAGCCTGGGGACGCTGCAGGGCTGTGCAGTGTCATTTCCTCGTTATGGATTAGAACACCAAAGCCACATGAAGCACTGGCTGAACCCAACACCATCCCAGGCACTGATATTTCCCCTCTCAGCAATCCCAAACCTGACCTGACCAACACAAAGCTTTTTTAGGCTGAGAAGACGACAGAAACATACCGGCAAATTCAGTTTAATTGCATCAACAGGCTGGTAGAAAGGCCAAGCAAACTGATGCTTCCACAAGGTCTTCACCACAACATTTTGCATATATTGCAGCTGGTTGGTCTTCCTGCCAGGTTTATTGGGATTTGTCACCTCTGGAGGCGGCGGATTCACAGGGCCCTGAGGAGCCTGGATCGCTGAGGCGACTGCCGACATCTTCCTGCTCGGGCTCTCACTCGCTGTCACTGCGGCAGCAACGGGGAGATTTTCTTTCTTCCTTTATGCTCCCTGAATGGGACTGACATCCCATTTCCAGGGTGCAACCATACAACCTAGAGCAAACTAGAGAGAAAGAGGGAGCAGGGTGTAAATACGGATTTTTGAAGCAGGCAGGTTGAGACACTTCTTCTGTGGACAGTATTTAAACTCAGGTTCTTTTCCCCACTGACTTTGCTCCTGGAACACAGTTTATCTTGGAGATGGGAACAGTTCAAAACCCAACAGACAGTGGAACAGCAATTCCCAAATCCAAAGCCTGCAGAGACACAGCAAGCTTCATGGGACTAGCTCCTGCTTTAGCTGGCTCAGAGAGCATCTTCATGTCAAGGAAACACTCGGAGCAACCCAAGAATCTGCTCAGGGAATACAGTTAGGATGCAATGCAGGCTCCCATGAATGCACTGATGCAAGCTGCTAAATCCATAGCTTCCAGCTCCATGTCAACTGAACTGCATTGTCTCTAGACCCATGCTGGCACCGAGTCAGCTCACAGGGCTCTGCTCTGGTGCAAGGAGTAGACTGAAATCCTGTAAAGAAGAGCAGACGACAGCTGCCAGAGGACCTCAGTCCAGGGAAATGAAAAAAGGGGCAGAGTGAGATGCTGTGAACTGCTGAGAGTGAAAGGTGTCACCAGAAACAGCTCAACTTGAAGTTATCTGCACTTCCAATCTCATAAATGTCTTATTATGCCTCTTACTGCACGCACCTGACTGGTTCTGACCCCAGTTTTCTATTAAAGTTTAGAGATCCAGGCTCAAACAATAGCTGGTGTTACACTGATATCCCGTGACCTGGCTCAGACAGTGCTGTCATGTTCTCTCTCAAAGACACATTTGAAATAGAGGAGAATACATAAATTGCATTACTGTATTCTGGTTTTCCCTCTGCAAACGGCAGAGGTAAAAATAGCCCAGTATCACTGTGCCTTGTGTAGCATATGGTAAACAGCTTTGCTATGTCATCTTCCATAAACATTAGATATTTCACCTCACATCAGGACTGCAGCTACTCATCTCATGGCAAACAGACCACAATCACTTTCTTGAGGCAAATTACTTCAAATATGTTTAGAAAGCCATACAAATACTCTGACATACACTTCTTGGTTGAACAGAGAAACATAAGCAGGGACAGAAGCTGCAGCAACACAGGAAGGAAGAAGCAGGGAGACATCCCAGTAAAAACCCAAAAACCTCTGCTTTAATACAGCCCTAATCATCTCTACTGAATATCTGGACTAAATATAGAACATCAACTTACCCTGTGAGCTGCTGATTAGATGAAGGCAAAAAGTAAACACATACCTAACTTGGGGAAATTATACCAAAATAGCTGTGTACAAAAAACAGATCGGCAGCAGAGAGGGAGGGAACTGCTAAAAACCTAAACCAAACCCCTGCATGAATACATGTGATTATTTGTGCAGGAAACAGACAAGTCCAGCTCTGATGCTGCCACCATTTGTTCACAACACCCAATATATTCCAAGGATGGAGAAAAATGCCAGTAGGACTCTCTTGTGCCATGGATTAAGTATAGCTCCAGAATCAGGTTTCTGGTCCCTGCTTTTTGATAACTCAGGAGCCCAGCTTAGTTCCAAAAGGACTGGTTTCTCATGTGCTCATGCTGCTGGTGACAGGCAGGGTGATCACCAAGCAGTCAAAAGGGATGCTGGCATCTCCTGGACAATGAATTTCCTAACTAGAATCTTCCTTGGGATTTCAGATTTGGAAAAAACTGGGGAAGGATTTTCTCCCAGTGTTCCATCAAGTCAAAGCAGCAGCAGAAATATTGCAAAATTCAATCTTCAGATCAAGGGGGGTAAATAGACAAATAATTAAAAACAACAAAAAAAAAGATAATTAGGAAGTTTCACTCAGTCTCCTTCTGGGGAGCTCCCTGCATGGATTCAGGTTTCTGAGCAACATCCATCATCCCAGAGAATGCAAGGCTGGCTGCAGGCCCCTGGTGACCACCACTGAAGCATTTTGTTTGCTGTCTTCTTGACTAACAAACTGAATCCAGTGCAAGGATTGAGGGGAAATAAAATACCCACAGAGAGCAATTCCTGCTGCTAGAGAGCATTTGGGTCACAAGTTTGAAACGATGCAGTGTAACTTAAGTCTTCCCTTTAAATAACCTGAGGCTAAATACAATTCTCTTTTCATTTCAATTTTCTTATGTCCTATCTCTCAAACTCCAAGTTGATAAGGATTTTTAATTAATTTGTATTAAATCCCCAAACTGTAATTCAACAAACCATAGATCCACAGCTCCTATCTCTCTCAGACTTCTTCTCCCTGACCTTAGCCAAGGCGTTCAGTATCTTCACCCCACAGCTCCTCATCTGTGCCATGGAGATAGTGGCAGCTCCTTTCTGTCCCCACCCAGCAGAGAAAACTCTCTGGGACAGGCACTGCCTCTCCATGGGGCCATTCTGATCCTCAAGCTTAAACAGGGCTTGTACAGTCCACATGAAAGGATGGAACAGTCATCAGTGACACAACACAGAAAGGATTTTAATGAAGAACATTACCAAAACAAGGAGGGGCAGAACCATGACAGCCAACTTGGTCAGTTCCCTGCTCCTCCTTAACTTCCATGCTCCAACACACTGGTTTTTACACCCAAAAGTGGCTCCAAACCTCCCAGCAGCACTGGCATTGAACTGCTGGATCCTGCAGAAGACAGAAATAGCTACCTGGACTATCTGACAGCACTGGAAGTACTGTCCTGCCATAAATAAAGCTTTGATGTGCCTCACTGCACCTTTAACCCTTGGTCCAGCAGGTTCCTCACCATTTGCTGGGGAAGCTGCTTTGATACTAGATCACTTTGTAATTTTTTTAAATTAAGAATTTGCTTCTACAGCCATTCCTTTACCTTAAAAATCTCAAAATGGTAAACTTTTTAAGAATGTGAAAGCAGGACTATGAGGAATCTGGAAGATTAGGGTAAAAAATGCTTTGAAAATATCCAAAAGGCAATGACTTTGAATTAAAGATAAATTAATACCTAAGAAATCTAGTC
The DNA here is from genome assembly GCF_050655825.1 of Lonchura striata. Lineage (NCBI taxonomy): Eukaryota > Metazoa > Chordata > Aves > Passeriformes > Estrildidae > Lonchura > Lonchura striata. The sequence continues at coordinate 11,119,782 of NC_140719.1, forward strand.
CATGTGAAATATCATTTATAAAGTGAAGGAACTGAGAGCCCTGTCCATCTGACATCCCAAATTACCACACAAATCACCCAAGAGGACACTTTAGTAGACCCACAGACAAGAATTAAGCAAGCTTCTACAAACTGTCCCATAGCTACAGGTAGAATTGAACTACACAGCTCTTGTCCAAGCACTGCAGCACTCTCAGAAACTGCACTGGTATCAATAAATATTTAAACTATTAGGGACAGAGACTCAGGACATCACTGTACAAGGTACTGTACAAGCCTGGAGCGAAGACTGCCAAAACCAGACACCATGTGCACCTTCCAGTGAGGGGCTAAAGTGAGACTTCTTTTAGCCCTGCAGTAATACCTCCTTAAATTTTAACTTTTAAATCACTAATTATCCTGTTTCTCAGGCCTACTATGTTCAAGTAGCAGGAGCTGTTCTTGATTGCTCTGTCTGCACACGTTGTTTTGATATTACAAGTTTAAAATACACCCTAAAGTGCTGTCATACACCAAGAGTGAACACTGCTTGTCCTTCTTATTCAATCTGAGATAGTTATTAAAAACAAAACCCAAAACCTCAAAGAGAGGAGGTTTTAAGTCCTGGAATTTAAGTCTTTTTTTTTTTTTTTTGCTAAGTTGCAAGCTCAGTGTGGCAAACCACTCATCCAAAAACCCAGCTAGACTGGACAGATTTTTTTTTTCTTTTAAAAAAAAACTTTCTTCCATCGAGTCTCTCACACAGGGTCAGTCAGCGGAGAGACAGTTGGCATGGAGAAAACATGTCAATAATTCCCTGCACTAGCAGGCTAACATTTTCCTGTCTGCAGTGGTGGGGACTATTTTAAAAGCAGCTCTGAAGCCCCATCAAGTGTGCAGTGTGCCAGCTCTCCTGCTGCTCCAGCCAACGGCTCTGCCACTTCCTCTGGCAGCGCCCACCATGTAACGGATGCTTTGCTCCCGTGCAGGACCCGATGGGCTTTGTTTTGATTGCAAACTTACAGCAAGCTTTATGTCAGCCTGGCAGTCCCAACAACTCCTTGGTTTTTCTCCCCTCCCCTTGGTATAGTATTTCTGCGTGGTTACTTGGCCATTGATCAAAATCTGGCAGGATTCCAGCTCGGCAAAGAAACAGCCACATAAATCTTCCCATCAGGGAAAATTATCGAGTTTGAGAGATGTTCCTTGACCTCGCTGTTATCTGCACATTTTTATTTACATTACAGTAGCACACAGAGGCTGGGCAGAGACCAAGGTCCCTTAGCAGTTCACACTCTGCACACACAAAGACCCTGTTCCTTCCTCAAAAGGCTGCTGCTCACAACTCACACTTTACACCACGGTGAGGTGACTTGCCCAGAGTTCCCCAGTGAGCAGCCAGACCCAATATTTGCCAGCAGGGCAGTCATAGCAGCATCCTCCCAACTGCTGCTCTGTTGCCCTGATTTTAAAAGTGTTACGTTTTATTTTATAGTTCTTTTGAAAGTTTTAAAGTTCTCATCAAACTTCTTTAGCCTTCTGATAACGTTTACATATTTCTGCTGGAGTTCTCACACACTGTTAATGTAAATAATGATTGTTTTGCATTCTTCTTTGTGGGAGGAGAAAATTGATGGACTGTTGGTTTGACCAGTGTGGTTGGAGAGGTGGCAATTTCATTCTCCAATCTACTGTCACTTTTGAAATTCTGTATATTACGAGGTGAGAAATAAAATTTGCTCTTTTTCTCTCTTGAACTCACCAAGCTTCTGTGTACTCATTTCGTGTGCAATGCATTGCTTCCCCACATTGGCTCCTTGCAGCCTCCACAGCAGATTTTCAGTCTTTTTTCCCAACAATTGGGCATTTAGTCAGATTTGCTACCATGTCAGAGAAGCAGCCAAGTGTTGGTTATCTTGCCCAGACTTTCTCTGCAGGAGAGGTTCAGCACTACTGAACCTCAATACAAAGTCAGGTAAGGTTATTCATGAGGGTTGTACCCATTTCATTCTGTGGCTGCAGAAATTAAATTAAAGGCTACGACAGTCTCCTCAGAAGGAAACAAAACTTGTGAATGCCTCCTTTTCCTCCTCCTTTGCCTTCCCTTCCCAGTCCCACACAGGAACTGAACTTGAGGCAGCTTTCAGTACCTACTAACACGCCAGCAGGGATGGTACCTTCAAACACAAGGGATGTGCAATTTGAGAGCAAGACTTGAGGACAGACGAGTTGCTTTATCAGCCAACCCTGCCCTGGCAGACAGACACACTACACACAACATGCCACCCCCTCAAGACACTGGGATTTACACTTGGCTTCACTGCAGGAGCTGGGAATTTGGCTTGTAGTGTCACTATGGCACACTGCAGCACTCTGAAAGTCCATGGAGCCACCCTTGCTGTCTCCCACATCATTAATTCCACACATCAGAGATTTGCTTTTCATGCATATTATTTTGAGCACTGCCCTAATAACATCCTGAGACTGGGAGATGTGCAACTGTGTCCTGAGCTCACCCCTGCATGAGGGAGGAGAAGAGATCACAGCAGATTAAGTCAGTTCCTTGGCTTCTGACTTGGTTGGTTTAATGCTCATTAGATTATGCAGATGGCTTTCCTACCCTTGGTCTCTCCTTGGCTATTATGAGAGCAGGTGTTTCCTCAGTAAGGAGCCTGTAGGTTCCTAACCAGTAGGTAGAAATCAGCCAGGAGTAACTGGTCATTTCAAGGGTCTTCAGTTTTGATGCCTACTCAGTGCTCCCTGCAAATCACGCTGCTGTAAGATCTGATGAGATGCCTTCAAACCCAGGGGTAGCCAAAAGTCACTTTTATTAAAGCACTGGAGATTTATAAACACTGTTAGGCACCTCAGATAAAGTGATGGAGTTTCTGATAACTTGAGGCCAGAGTATTTCTCTCCCCCAGGTCACTAATGCCACAGGAAGCAACTTCTGATCAAGTCTGAGCAGGAATTTAGCTGTTTGTCACACACAAATCAGATGGGGCTCAACTTATTTCTAAACACTGCAGTTTCAAATGCAGGGAGCAATGCTTAACACTAAACCAAGTTCATTTTCATAGCTTGAAATTCGGTTTTGAGAACAATTTTAAGAAACCAATGTCAGTAATGAATTAGGCATGGTTGACCTTTCTTTGTGTTGGGAGTACAGAATGACCTCTAGACCTGTCTTCCTGCCCTGCCTTTTGTGGTCCCGTGAAAACACAGAGGCAAATTTCAACTCAGACTATGTCGGTTTTGTGCAAGCTCCTGAGTTACAGGGTTTTGTTAAAAAGGCTACAGGAGGAAGGAAAAGTGAGTGGTTACACAGCTTACTCTGTGTTGGATTCCTGACTGAAGGAGCTCAGCCAGCTTTGAGACCTGACTGCAGTAAGGTCTGGACTCGGATAAACTGAACTTCACTTGCAAAAAATCAGCCAGGAGGTACTTCAGCAAATTAACTGGGTGGCCTATCATGAAAAAGTTAACAAATGTTTAGCTGTAATAAATTAGATCTATGAACAGGTTCCAGAGTACTTGGAGTAGCTGGTGGCTTGCACATCCAAATCAACAGGATGGTAATTGGTAGCAAAACTAGGAAAACGCTGGTGGTTGTGCCTCTCACAAGATACACCTTTATGGCAATGGAAAAAAAACTGTTGGGCTTTTACATAAGATATTTGGCATAGCAAGTGAAGTGTTTGGGATAACCACATGTCTGGGCAGACTCTGCTCGTGCCATTTTTCCCCCAGAGGGGAAAGGTGGAGATACAATGGAATTACCTTGTGTGACCCACAGGGCTGAACCCACAACACCAAATGGGGAGCAGAATCAGGGAGAAACCAGACAGCCAAAATTTACAGGGAAAAGACCCCACTTAGAGCAGATTTTCTTTCCTATCCAGTGCACTGCACAATTATTTGGCAGCTCCTAGCACTGGTAGGGGTGACTGCAGCCCCCCAAAAGCCCCCGTGCAGCAGCAGCCCTGCAGCCTGGGACATCAGGCAAAAAGGAAGCACTGAGAAGGAACTGGCACATGGCCACATACCATCCATGCTCTCAACATGTCAGGAGCAGGACGAGGGGCAGGAGAGCTTGGGGAAGCAGGAATGTGGCTGAGGGCACACTGGAAGTGCAGTTCAAACCACAACACAGCCAGCAGCCCAGTCCTCTGGGATTCAGGAACCACTTCAAGCCTGATCCTGCAAAGTGCTCAGCAGCTTTGCCCTCTCTCGAAGCTGCAAGGTGTCTGTGGCTCAGCACCTCACCACAGAGGGTTTTGCAGACTTATCACCTGCAAGATATAACTAATTGGTCAATCAAGATAAACCTCTTTCTAAGGAAGATTTAAGCACAGGCAGGAACAAACTTAAGCTCTGCACGCTTTGTGGTTTCTCTACCTGAGTCAATTCCTTTTCCAGCTGTTAGAGAGAGGTAAAATGACAAGGTAGGTTCAGTGCTGCATATCTGGGGCTGGAGACTCCTGTCAGGCTGATCAGACTGTCTCAGTTACAATAGCTGGGGGAGTTGAGGGAGTCAGTGCCACCCAGCCCTGGAGAAGCAGCCTCCCCCTGCAGCAGAACGGGATCCCAGCAAGAGAAATCCCACTGCACAAGGGCAAGGGGTGCAGGAGCATGGAGATCCTGCTCTCTGCAATCACATTTCCTAAAACAGCACAAAAATCAATTCCAGCCTAATAAAAAAGAGATATCTCCACGTTTACATGAAAGTTGACCAAGAAGATGAAAACTCTGGTGACCCCAAATTCAAGGCTTGCTGACGGGCACAGCAAAAGACTCCACAGACTCAGGCACAACTTCTGCAGGCTGGCCAGTTCTGCAAATTCAGAACTGGCACGAATGCTGTCTGCTGGATGCCTTCTTAGTAATTCCAGAAACACAGAGAGGTGGAATAACAATCACTTTAAGCTTCACAGAGGGACAGAATCTACTCTTCCACTTCTACTCACCGCTGGTTTTGCATTCAAATCTATATTTCAAGAACAACCAGAATTACAAATCCATTTCCTCGTCTGTGTTTGAACCACAGTCACCCTTTCTGAGCATCCTTCACATCAGCATCACCAACTGCTCTGAAAGTGGGAGACAAGCTGTGTGACAAGCTGATGTTCCTTCAGCTTGACCTTCCCTGTAACAGATCTCAGTGGCAGGGAATCTCTGAATTCCTGCTTGCCCAGACATCAGAAAATGGAGCTGCCACAGCACATGGAGCAAAAGACAAAAATCTCACTTGCTGAGAGCTGTTAAGAAGAAACCACCCAGCTAAAAGTGCAGGAGCAACAGGTCCACCCTGGACACAGCACAAGCAGCAGGCTGAGGCTGTTAATCATTTCAGAACTGGATGATAATGCTGAATAGTCTTAACCTGATACTCAGTGGCTTCAGCAGAAGTCAGCCTGGGGCTGCGTCTGCTTGTATTCCTTCAGGAAACAAAATTGGTGGATAGAAACAGATATAAATACTACTGAGCAGATAAACTGCAAGAGGAAACAGGCAGCTAACCTACATCCTCTGGGAGAAAGCAAAACATAGAGAAAGTCAGTAAAAGAAAAGAAGGATTAATAGAGTGAGGAGATGGCAGTTTAAAAATGTGATGGACCACAGGCTGCTGTTAAGTGCTGGATCACACCCAGACTACTTTTCTGAACTACAGTCTAAAGCATCATAACCCATGTCCTTCAAGGCTCTACCTCCTGATTTCCCATATTTCTCCTATTCCTTTACAGCCTCCCTTCTCCAAAGCACAACTTCTCCTACAGTGACACGCCTGACCATTCATCCTGTGACTGCAGCAAACCATTTTGCCAATTTCAGGTCAACACACTGTATTTCAGATAAATTATTACAAACCAACCAAACTAACTGAAATAAGAACAAAAAGCCCCACACACACTTTGGCCCTGTCCCAAGTTTCAGCTGATGTGTGCACAGCAGCAACATTTAGGTACAGCCAGTAAAGCACAATGTGGCAACACCCATACAGGGTGCAGAACTCCTAATGGGACTATTTTACATTTACACCCTCATTTTCTGCTTTTTAAAGGATGTGATGTGCACAGTTAAAAATCTGAGTGCTGAAAAAGTCAGCCCTTCCTCTTTTTAATCAGCATTTGGTGCTCTGTGTACTTTTACAGCATAAGGACAAGTCTCCAAACTCAGTCTGATTCAGCATACAGTGAATAAAGGACACAGAGTCTTTCCACAGGTTTTGTCATGATTGTTTCTCTCTCTGCACTTTGATTTCCAAAAAGAGAGATTATTGGACAGAAAGCTTTTTGAAGAAAAGTCTAAAAAAAAGGAAAAGAAAAGGCCACAAGAACACAACTACTTCCCTGCTGGGTAGAGCATCTCCAAGCATCAGCTGTACCTGCACAGAATTACAAAATCTGCTACAAGCCAGCCCTGCTGACACCCCAGGCTGGAGGCTGGTTATCCCCCACTTGGAAAATGGGGATATCAATATTTCCACTGCCATCTGCAATTAAAGTCATTAGCATTTTCCCATGTATTTATAGATTATCCCCTTCTCAGTGCTATGGTTGCACCAATTTTAAAGAAAGGGGAAAAAAAGAAACAAGAGCACAAAGGAACTTGTATTTACAGGGTGTTCAAATACCATCACTGGAGTTTCTGAGAACAACTTCTTGACTAACTACAACACTCCTTGTCATTGGAAGGAAGTGCAAAGCTAAAACTGCCATCTGCTTTATCCCTTTGCCCACACTGCAGCACTCTTTAAAAACAATCCTAAAAGATAAACCACAACACCCAAGAGGCCTTTAGTGGCACCTGTTAGGGAGGGGGATTAGATACAGTCAAATTCCATTTCCAGCTGAATTTAAGAGGTTACAGAAACAGGAAGAGCACCTCCTCTTTATGAAACCAAGTACAGAAAGTACTCTGAGGAAAGTATAAAATACAGAGCCCTTGCAAATAGCACTTAATTCCTCTGTATTACCTATTTAAAGGGTTGTCTCCTGCTTTGTGAAGCTAAGAACCTACAGTGCAATTCTCCCTTACACCACCAGTTCTGCAAGGCCATATATCAGCATTATTAATATGATTTACAAGTGCTACAGATGTTCTCCTTAGGGGCAGCTCCATGCAAACATCAACAGACTTCTAATAAACAGACCCAGATCCATCTGTTAACTTGTTTGAAGCATTTCACTGTACAGAGCAGAACCAAAGTGATTCATTAGAGAAAATATCTTCATCAACAACCTACCCTGTATACTTATTGTGCTCCAACACTTTCTCCTACTTTACTTTTAAATTTGTTTTTATGCATTTAAAAGATTAAAGTTACTATTCTGAAAAAGAACAGATTTGTTTCAGGACAAAAAGCATTACAAGTGTAGTAAAAATGGATGAGCTGCCACTGGTTTAAATCATGTCCTGGGTTTACAACTACAGCACTGCACCTTTCCCATATAAAGTCTACCTAAAATCAATACATGACAATCAAGTCAGTTTAAGGGGATGAAGGATGAAATGAAAGGGATTGAATTACCATGACATAAGTATACTGCTCGTTAGCTGAGCCACAGTAACGTTAAACCTGCTAATTGGGCAGGGGAAGAACCCCCATGCACCAAGGGAATTACTGCAGCTCTGCAGGCAGAGCAACCACTTGTTACACCAGTCACCCTCCCATTGAAGACCACCACTCATCCCCTGTGCACACTCCCACCAGCTTGGCTTTATCTGTTTCCAAAGCAATTGAAGTGCCCTGTGTTTGAACAGGCACATTGTCCTGGAATAACTCCATGTGTTAACTTAAAGCAAACACAGCCATACAAGTACAAAAGGCTCTATGGGGTTTACTACTTCCGATGAAAAGTGAATTTGCTAAGGTTGGGTAGATCCATAAACTTGCTCAGCAATGCAAGGAAGTTCCAGGTCAGCTGAGGTGTGAACAAACTGTGGTAGTTAAGCTGCTGTCGCTGCCTTAGAGAGCATCAGAGCAGTTTCTGAGTTTGAATTAAATCCCTAAACAGTCTGCAAAAAAGGGAAAAATTTGGATCTTAAAGTCTATTACTCCTCCCTATGCAGGGAGTAGAGGCTGCTGATTCAGGAGAAGAGGGGAAGGTGCTCCCTACTGCCTCAGACCCCCAGGAACAGCGCTGAGGGCAGATGGACAGGAGGACACAGCCTCCCCAGGACAGCTCCTGCTGAGAGCGCCCACAGCTTAGAGCACACAAGCCCTAAGCTGCTCTGAGCTCCTGCATATGGATGAAGCTCAAGTCCAAGGAAATATGACCATGACAGTGTGCACACAAGTATCCCAATTGATTCCCATGTGGCTTGCTCCTGCCCAGGAAAGGAATACACTTTCAGCACACTGGCAGATCCATAATACTCCTCCCACTTACTCAGGCAAGCACTTACTCCAGGGGAAACTTGGAGGAACATTCCCTCTCTCTTCATTGAAGTGCTGCACTTCAACATTATTTCACAGACTCTGAGCATGATTGTAGCAGCAACAGAAAAGCTGCAAAAAGCATTGCTTTCCAGGAAGGAACATCAAAAACCAATGCTTTCCAGGAAGGAACAGCATTCTCCACTATACCCAGACACAATTCTTACACACATGTGCTCCGTTTACCACTTTCACTACAGCCCACAGCACAACACAGTTCCTAAACCAGCCTTGGTAAGCAAAAAGGCAGCTACATACTATAGTTCCTCCCAGCAAAAAGCTCTGGACTGCAAACTCTGCACTTGCTTATAGCCAAACCAATGGACCAGGGCAGTTTTAGAAAACAGATTTATCTCAGCATGGCCATATCCATGGGTTTTGAGAAAGGGAGATGCCCAACCAGGCACCCTCTGTGATGTTACACAAGGATGAGCTCAGCAGTTGAAAAGACAGTGCCAGAAGGAGAAATGTGCATTCTATTCAATACAAGCAGGGTTTGGTTACTACAGGAGAGTCAGTCACAGTGAAGAACATTTCAGACTGTCAAGGATGTCAGTGCAGCTGCATCAGGAAAGTTCTCCACGTGTAAACTTCAACAGTGGAGCAGCAATCCTTTCCTGTCCCTGCTTCTCTCTCTTTAAAGGAAAGGCGGGAGCAAAGAGGACCATTCCCAAAGCAGACAGGTATCAATCACATCCAAGTCTAAATCTCAAAGTTTGGCAGTAAATGGGATCAGTGCAGACAGGGAAATTCCTCCAGATCGGTCTCTCAAGCACAGAAATTCCATCTCAGATTGTCTTTGCTACACCTGTTGCAATGTTGGTGGAGAGAAGAAAACCCTGCTCCCAGGAAAGAAGAAAAATAAACTCCTCTGACCAGATCATCCATGCTGCTGAAACACTTCCAAGTATGACATCTGCTGAAAAGAGACCAAGGCCTGGAAAGGTGCATAAGGAACCCAAAACAGAGGTGAGTGGTTTCTTCAGTCAGTATATAATCAAGAAGAAGGGAAAAGGAGTACTAGAAAACACAGCATATTACAGAGAATTTCTGCACTGCTCTCCAGAAGAATTTACATCCTTCCAACACTGGCTTTAGCAACAAGTGGGTTGAAGAGTTAGTGTGCCACAGAAAGATTTTCAGCTCCAACAAGCACTAATGATTGACAAAACAACCCTGATGTCGCAGTAAGATCCTGCAGAATGAAAAGCTGGAGATGCACAGATCCTTCCAAAATGTCCCGACAGCTCACTGAGCAGCACAGCACACAATGGCTCCCTCCCAACTCCCACAACTCCACTGCTTGCAACAGGGTTCTGGGCTACTACTAAAGAATAATGAGGCAAATTGAAACAGAACAAAACAAAATCCAAAATAAAAAAAACATCACATACAAAACAAAACATACGTCTCATGGTAATGATTGGGAAGCCCACTGAGGATTAATAAATTTCGCAAATTAGCAAAGAAGGAACAACCAGGATTAAAAAGAAACAATCAACAACACTGAGATGTAAATCCACTCTGTTCATTTACTTAGCAAAGTGTAGTTCTACCTGTGCTGAAAGCACCTGATAGCTTACCAAAGAAGACAGAGTAATATATTTTGTAAAAGTAATTAATCCTTTGAAATATGAGACCTCAGTACATCACTCAGCTGCTACCGAGGAGAGGGATTTGACTCCCAAGTTGTTTGTGCTGTCAACAAGAGTGATCAGCTCGCAGATTACTCCTGGGAGGAGGAGTGAGATTCTAGGAGTGCAGCAGGGCTTGGCTGGAAACCCACACCCCACTGCACAAGTGCCTCCCCTCCAAGGGGAATGGTAAATATTCAACAGCACCATTCAGAACGTGCAGCAGGTAAAAGATGTACCTGGGAAAAGCTCTGGGAAGCCCCAGCCCAGCGTGTGCACTGCCTTCAGCCTCACAAGGAGAGACCCTCAGGCAGGCTGGACCCCTGGGCGGCAAGTGAGGTTTGAGGATACCAAAAACCCCCGTAAGACTCACTCCATCTTAAGAGATGGGTTTTAAACACACAGTTCTTAACTCAAAAAAAGGCCTTCTGCAGGATTTTTAAGAGCTGTGATTTGTGTCACCGTGCACATCGGTGCAAAGACACAAGCAGCTAGGAAGCCCACAGAAACACTTGCATTTGCAGACACTGACTAATAACAAAATCAGCCTTCTTTGAAGGTAGGGTGAGGGCAAGGCTGCCCAGCATGCTTACTGAGCTGGAACTCAGACTTCAACATGCTTTTCCTCTAAATACTTTTTAAATGACAATAACTGAAGTTTTTGTAAGCACTTTGGTGCTTAAATGACACCAGTTTTATTTTCAGAATCCTAGTTTTTATTTGAAGATAACAGAACAAACACTCCAGAGTCAGCTTTGAAAACACCCCTCAGACACTTCACATTGCACGTGCATTCTTTCTTAATTTGAACTCTGCATGCATAGGTCACTACAACTAAAAAGCCTTTCACTGCAATAGCTACTGTCTCAGCACTGAAAAGACAATATTGCAATCAAGCTTATGCTGAAGATTGTATAAGAATATTACCCCCTGCCCAACCCTTTTTATTAAACATTGTCTCAAAACACGAAATAAGCATGAGTATTTTTATCCAGTGCAGACTAAAGAGAAAGAAATACACAATCTTAGCATTTCTTCTTTCCAAAAAGAAAGGCTCTGAGGTCTGGAGTTACTCTTGTTTCAGCAGGAGCCTCCCAGTGTATTATTAAAAACTCCCCAAACTTCTGTGCTAAAAAAAATGAGACACCCAGCAGTCTGCCAGGGCTGTGATCTGCAGATCAGGAGGCAGGACCTGCATTCACAGAACACTCAAGCAGTTAGGGAGTTGTAAGCAATACAGATCATGGCTTTTTTCTGCTTGTAAAGCAACCAAACTGCTTTGGGGACTTCTTGTTTGTTTTGATCGATGCATATTTATTCTGCACTTGTCACCCAGATCCTGCAGCACATATGGCAGTCCCCAAGTCCCCTCTAATACCTTGGCTTAGCACTGTGTGAATTAAAGACAACAGTTTCAGCTTTAAAACTAAACTTCCAATTTCATGTAGACACACCCCCCAGCACACTCACACTGTATACATTAAAAAAATTTAATAAGCATATTAAAAACGTGCTTCTTTATTCCCAGCAAGGAACAGCAGGTGTGCTTTGCTAATTATGTCAGCTCCTAACCTGCTATTATTTACCAGTGTCAGAGAACTTAAGATGTAACAAATTAAAAAAACAACCCCAAAACCTACATATAAAAGTGTGAAATATTAGCGAAGCCATCACATTTGCTCATCCAAACAAGTTTATTTTAGTAACTTTTGGCTCCTGAAAAAGGAGAAACAGAAATTAACAGAAAGGAACATCCACACTCTGGGACTGTCACAGAACATTTATCCCGAACCTGACAGAATGCATTCTCCACGTTGTCAAAAGTCAATTGTGGAGGAAAACACGTTCTGAATTAACACCCTGCGAGACCCAACCACGTAAAGACGCACACAGACCCGAGACCTGAACACTACAGCTTTGTTTGAAAGTGAAACCAAGCAGGCTACAAATAATGCTCTATCCCCAGCGCCCAGGGAGGTGCCAAACCCAAACAAGAAGTATAAACGGAGGAGAAGGACGGCTGAGTTTTCAAGTTTTACATTTTATTATCGGTAGCATTATTTATAGCGTGACATTTCTATATATAAATCTGCGATCTGCGTTTCTTTTTACACCTAGAAAGCATACCAAGTTTAGGCAGCGAACCCTTGGGTTTCCATTTATTTGCAAAAGTTTGGTAAACACCGGGTATCGACACGAGCGGAGCAGCTGGGTCCGCACACACACACACGTATAAATAAATGCATGCGGACACGGACAACACGCGAAAGGCGCACTTCCCAGCCCATCATCCGCTGCCTGCCCAGACCTTTTTCCAGCTCCCAAGCCAGCGGCGGGGCCGGGGAAATGGCCGGAGCGGGCGGGCGCCGGCCCAGGGCTGCGGCCGGCCCGGGCTCCGCTCCGCACCCGACACAAACCCGGGACCCGCCGGCACCGGGGGCTGGAGGCTGCCTGCTCCCCACCCCCTTCCTCCGCTCTATTTGTAATTTTTTTTTTTCTCTCCTCTTCCCTATTTTTTTTTCCCGTCTTTCTTTTTTTCCTTGTTTTCAAGAGCGCCTGCAGCTCTCCTTTGCTTCGCCCCCTAATTTTCCCCTTCAAAAGATGGCGGGCAGAGAGAGCGAGCGAGGGAAAGCGAGCGAGAGAGGGGGAAGAAGAAGAAAAACCAAAAAAAAAAAAAAAAAAAAAGAAAGAAGAGAAGAGAAGAGAAAGAAAAGCAAGCCCGTCCTGCGTTGGGGCGCGGGGCCGCGGCCGGCCGGGGCGTCTTCGGGCGCTCGGCGAGAAGGGGAGGGGGAGCAGAAGATGGAGAAGAAGCGGCAGAAGAAGAAGAAGAAGAAAAGGGTGGGCAGGAGCGGCGGGGCCGAGAGGAAATCAATGGCCAGGCTGCAGCCAGCCCCGCCGCGCTTTGTTACAATTGTGGCGGCGCACAAAGGCTGCGGGGCCGCGGGGAGCGACGCGGGGCTCTCGCAACAAGAAGGAGCAGTAGAGAGGAGGGGGAGGAAAAAAAAAAAAATCAGCATTGGCCTTTCCCAAGTGGGTTTTGCTTTCCTCCCCCTTCTTCCCCAGCCCCCCTCCCTCCAGAAACCATGGCCCAGTGCTAGCAATGCACACCCAAGCATCTAACAAATAAAGGGAAAGATTAAATAGATTACTTTGCCCCGGCAGCTCCAGCAACGTTTGCCTTACAGTCCCTCCAGTTGCTCTTCTTTTTATCCTCGGCAAGGCAGTATAATAGATGCGCTACAGCGCCCGAGCGCTCATGCGCCGGGGCGCAAGGCCATGTGGGCACCGTAGTCCGGGGCCGGGCCGGGCCAGGAGCGGCGGCCGCAGCCCGCACTACAAATCCCAGCAGCCGGCGGGTCCCCCCGGCCCCCCGCGCCCTCCCCGGAGCGGCGGGCAGGGGACGGGAACGGCAGGGGTGATGCCCCGGTCAGCGGGCGGCGGGGCCGCCCAAGGCGGTGTCCCCGGCCGGGGAAGCGGCCGGCGGGGCTCGGGGAGGAGGAGCGGCGGCGCGGAGCCGCGCCGAGCCGGCGGCGGGCGGGTGTTCCCCGGGCAGACATGGCCGGGGAAAATCCCGGCTTCCCCCGTCCGCCCGCGTCGCGCCTCCCGAGGTACGAGCAGAGCCTGAAAAGTGCGCCTGGAAACGCGCGTGGGATCCACGCGTGCTGCGGGAGGCCGAGATGGAAATCACAACTGCTCTCGCCCCCTGGTTTTTGTGTTGTGTTGTTTTGTTTGTATTTTTTTTTTTTTAATCGCGGTTTGCATTGGGTAATGCGCTCTCGCAGTCATTACGCAACAACTAATACGAGCTGCAATAAAAATAGCCCGCCGCCGATGCACGCCGGAGTAGCGAGCGGCCAAAAACAATCCATCAAGAAAAACCACAGCCCGATGTAGCTTGCACTGGTTGGTGCATTTCATAACATTGTCAACTGCTGAAAACAACAGAAATTTATCTAACGTATACAATAAAAACATTTCACCAGTACACCACCATAATAGCATCAACAAACATCAGAGCTGTTAAAAACACTTCCAAGTACCAGACACGCACACAGCCCATGTCCTAAAGCAAATCCACAACTGCAAACAGAAGTTAAAACAAAAAAAATGTTAGAAGCCAAAATATGATTGAGTTGCTGTAGACAAAAATATAATAGAACTCTAGGAAAATAAATGAGAGGAACATTTGAGTGCCAATAAGGCAGAGGGAGGAGATTTCTCTGCGGACACGTGTGCCAGCAGAGGCTGCCACGCTGCTGGTTCAGACAGCCACATGCTGATGCCAATTAATAAGTCAGTTTATTGTAACCATAAGGTGAAGGCAGTTTTACTAAAAGACCTTATTTCCAGAAGATTAGCTTTAGAAAAACAACCAACGGGACTGAAATTTCTCCAGAGGTATGATATAATCAGAAAGATTGTACAGGCTTAAAAGAATTCCATTTAGCCATGCTTGCAGCTGCCTCAGGATGGATCCAATATTGTGCACATGCCTTAGCCAAACTTCCCCAAAAAAAGGGCTTTTTGGCACTCAACTTCAAGGCTTGTCCATATTCAGGAGCCAGAAACTTGCTCACAACTCTACCACTCTTTGATACATTTACTAAGGCAGCATTTGGTGTATCTGCATCAATACTCAAGCCCCACTGTAGGTCAGTGTGTGAGACTTGGGCTTCCTTCCTGCCAGCTGACCCTTTTGATTTGACCATCAGGTACCCCAAAGTCACCTCCCCACCCAAAGCACATGGTCTCTGCAGGAGCACAAAGCAGTACGAAAAAATTACATTCTGGGTCTACTTAAGGAGAACCACCACACTTCACAAGGTAGTGTTCACAAGCCTGATTGCCAAAAAAAGAGGCAATCCCTTTGAAACACCTGAACTCTGCCCTGCCCACAAGTGTTCTGAAGTCCAGACACCTGGCAGTAGGGGGGAGGACTGGATTTTGAGCACTTTTTATTCATTGATTGTTCTGCTCTAAGCCCATTTTTTAAGGCAATCTAAAAGACCACAAGTGTATCAAAGCATTCAAGAGCTGAAGGAAGCCAGGCCAGTTCTTTTGACTGCACTTTCCTGCTCCAGGATGTACCTGATCCCACATGGACAACCAAAGTAGGAATTCCTGAATGCCATAACATACACAGACACCAAATCATGAGCATAACCAAAGAGCCCCTAAATGAAAACTGCTGCAGCTCTAGGCATGGGGGCTGGGAAAAGTTGGCAGCTGAAGTTTTCCAAGGGAGGGGGCAGGGAGAAATGGGCTGAGTATTCATTATGAACACTTGGAAAAATGGACTCCATGCACTCTAAAGACTCCTTTTCAGCTAAATCATAACCTGAAAGCTTAGGTTTTAAAAGTATTTATATTTTAGCCTAAGACAAACTCCTGCAACAAAAGAAGTGTTGGCTGCAATGTGAGACTTGGCAGAGCCACAAGGAACTGAACAGGGGTCTCCTAATGCAAAGTGCTCAGCAACCCCCAGCAACAGACACAGAGCACAACAGCAGAGAAGAGGGAAATTGGGGAATGCAGGCAGAAAGGCAGAGACAAGAAAAGCCAGAGAGCAGAAACTCTGGGAGAGCATTAAACTCTCCAAGCTAGCAGGGCACTCACCTCACAGTGAATGTGCACAAGTTCAGTACTGGAGTTTGATCCTCGCTACAAATCCACTGTCAGGAGCAAAATGATGAAGGGTGCATCAAAACTGCAACCCAAAAGGAGTCTCCAATTACACCTTATCCTGGCTTATCTCACCCAGGGTGGGTGTAAGAGAGTTTCATCCCAAATTGTCATGTTCATTATGCAGCAGGCTGAGCAGGCAAAACAATTCACGTGGGAAACTGTCCCCAGAGATTTCACCACTATCAGCTTTCAATCTGGAACACAGCAGTCACTCACACACCTACCTGTAGGTCTGCAGACTTGTGCTTGAAGAACCTCACTGTATCCTCCAAGGGATTAGGAAAGCAAACGTATTTTGGGATCCCTAAAGCCTTCTTTATGCAAGGCAGTGAGTTTAGATAATGGTTTAGCCAAACAGGCACAGGCTGATTCAGTTTGAATAAGCCCCTTAGGAGGTACAGTGAAATCAAATCAGAACAATTTAAGCTCAAGTTACCAAAGCCAAAGTAAAAGCACTTCAACCGAGGAAAAGAGTCGTAATCTTTAAATTAAATTCTGAACTGATTTTGTCACACAGTTTCACACACAAGATGTTAACAGGCTGCCTCTTCAGAGACACCCTTAACACCAGCTTCTCCATAAAAGAGAAACCTACAGCAGCAGCTCTTTACCTTCTTCTGCTCCCCAAGCTCAGAGGAGCATCCTACATTCACCCAAAGCTTCTCAATTGGCCTCTGTGGTCTCTTATGCTGCACCTCCAGTTACCCAATTAGTGCCTTGTTAATGAACACCTGCCATGTATTTATTCCTGGCTGTGACAGTACTTTTAACTTGTAATGCCCAGCGGTACCTACATCCTTCTCAGAAGCTTTGTGCATGGGCTTCAACAAGAAAAATGCTATTTGTGTAAAACCAGAGTGGTTTCCAGGGCTGTTAAACACTGGCACTTTTTGCCTCTCTGCTCATGGATTGTTGAGCGTTTTGAAAGCAAGAGGGGATGGAAGCAGAAAAGGTGATACTTTGTGGGACAGATGAGTTTTGGGAGGATGGGCCACACTCAGTGCCTTGTGTGACTGCACCCAACAGTATTTAATAGGAGTCAGGGACTGCTGGGAGCACCAACCTTTCTGATCTTTGCAATAGGTATTTCCTGCAAGCTTCTGATTTTCACCTATGCCTGTCCCACTATCAAAACCACAGATTCCCACTGCAAAGGGAGATTTCATGACTCAGATCACTCCAGTGTCAGGCAGAAGGGTGTTGAACACAAGGGGATAAATGCTCTTGTTACAACAGAGAGTCATCTTTTCCAGTGATCATCTTCAGTGTAGTGGCAGGATTTCCTCGACTGAGTAAGTGTTATTCAGTAAGTTAAGGATGACAGGATTAGGGCAGAGGTTTGAAACAATAATTGCAGTTTGTTCTTCTGTAGTACCTTTCATCTGTGAAATTCACAACAATGCAATAATCCTTCGAATAGCTTTTGTAAGTAAGGAAATATTATGACTCCTGTTTTTCAGCTGAGGAAGCTGAGAGGGAATATGATGATGCAGAGACTCATGGGCAGAGGCAGAATTGGGACTCAGGTCTTCTGACTCATTCGTTGTAGTTCTGAGAGCCTGGACACACCAGTTGGTGCGGCCACCCTGGCTCCTCACTCCCAGGAATGTCAGTGCCTGCAGGGCTTTTGGATCTTCAGTGTTCCCTCTTCGTCTGGAGAGGGGTGAGCAGAGCCCCCAGACTGGGAAGCCAGGAGCCAGGATGTCTACAAGCCCCAAAAGGCACAGCACTGTGCTGTTTGAAGGGAAGACAGGAAAGAATTGAGCAACCTAAGACCTAAATGATTTTGTATATGTTCATCTGCTAAGAGGAGTTTTGATTGTGATCTGAATGGTGCTCTGGAGTCAACCAATATCCAGTGGAGGGTCCAGAGTAGATTTAAATAAAGTTATTCCAGATTGGATGTTCTCAGTCCAGTGAAGCAGAGATGAAGTGCTTCCACTGCAATGGACAGGAAGGGCATGAAGAGCCCACAACAATCTTCTGTCTGACTATGATGTGTCTTACCAGGAGGGAGCAAAAAGCTTTATTTGGAGGAGCTGGAGACTGGGATACAGTGGGCTAAGGTTTATATATAAGGAAAGAAGCAGAGCAAAGGCCAAAACTGTTGTGTGAGAGAAAGACATGACCACAGAATTTGGGAATGGAAAAGAAACTGCACAACCAACATGGCTACCTATCTTTGGCCATAGTTAAAAATGTTCCTTTGGAAATTACCTGTATCTGAATGGTTTTGTTGGACATTCAGTGTGACGTGAAGACCCAGCACCTGCTGTGAACACAGTGGTTTGCACAGGTAAGCAAGGCTGTGAATAGTGTGTGCTACTGAGCTGGCAGTTTAAACCAACAGACACTGGAACATGCCAGACTTCAGCTGGCCAAAGCCCTAAAGAATTCCTCTGTGTTTCCTTACTTTTCCTCCTGCCCCCTCACAAAGACTGGAGAGAATGGCAGAGAGGTCCTCTAACCAAACAATAACACCTTCAAACATCTTGATCTGTAAATGACAATGAGTAATAAATAGATTTCACTAGAACTATTTCAGGAGTGTGAGTGAATTGTATTGAACTGTCCGCTCACTGTGGCTGCAGCCAAAGAACAAAGCTCCTGATTCACACAAGTGCTGAGAACCTGCTGCTCCAGTTGAAGTGGCTGGGAGAGGCAGGCTGTCATCACGTCTGGCAGTCAGAGCGTGTGTGACTCAGGCTGGGCTCTCAAATCAGCAGCCTCTATGCATTAACTTGGCTGGGGCTGGCACTGGGGGGAATTTGTGCTGAATGAATAGCACATTGCAAGACTCCCAACCCTGTGGGAAGTCCGACCTGCTCTTCAAAATCATGTTTCTTACCAGGTCTTTACTAACGAGGGTTTGATACATGCAGTGTTCAATGATCTTTAATTGAAATGAGTTCTTCAACTTCTGTAGGCCCCTCATGCCTGGATAAAGTGTTTGTACACATCCCTCCCAGGGCAGGAAGATTCCAATCCTACCTGCTCTCCACTGGGCTAAGATTTCCTAGCTTTAAATGAACAAATGTTGGCAATGATGCAAGCAAGGCTTAGAGTGTAGTGGGGGAGGGAGAAATATCATCCTGGAAAAGGTTCAGTGTTTGTTTTTAAATCCCGGAAGAAACATACGAATGTGATGTATCTGGGATTTAGGGTAAAAGAAAAAACAGAACAGCATGTTAGGAACCACCCAGAAACAGCTCTGTGTCAGGGATCAGCTGCTCTTTAGAAGCCTAAAAGATGCAGCAGGTCTCTCCTGGGTTCTTCCTCCCTTTTTCTGGAGCAGAGTGTAGCACACAGCAAGTCTGTTCTGTACTTCCTCTGTCTGCTGAGGGGCCCAAGCAAATAAAAATGCGAGCGGGGATTGCTAATTGTGCCAAAACATAAACATGGGCTCCTACAGCTTGTGAGCTTCGTGTGTGATTACTCACCACTACAAACGTAAGCACGAGCTGCTTTGCAGCAGGCAGGTCAAAAGAACAGGTCCAGGCTGTAGTGAAGTTCCTGGGAGCTCTTCCACAAACAATAACGTCCTTTGGATCAGCTCTGCAGCACTGGGTTAGCTCTGCTCTCTGGTGCAACCTGGGACAAAATCACACACATTGGTCACAGCAGGAGCCACGGCCTCAGCTCCTGACCCCCTGGAAACCACCCAAAGAGACCCCAGTAACACTGGGAGCAGCCACTTCCTTCCAATCTGAGCCATTTTCCTTTCCCTTTCATCACCATGGGAAGCTGCTCTCCCACAAACACCTCAGACAGGTGTCTTTCCCAGTGCACTTGGCACGTCCCCAAATTCAGGCTGTTTGGAAGCAAAGGGAATGAAAGATTTGGCGAGGGAGAAGCCTGCCAAGCCCCACACTTCTCCAGAGTTTGGACAGATGTCACATCCTGCTGATCCCAGCTGTGGAAGCCTGGCTGGGGGAGCAAGAAAGACCCGCACAGATGATTCATAACCATCAAATGAAATTTAATCCAAATTTTTGTCTGTGCAGAGCCCTGGGGGTGTTCTGCAGTCCCAAAGAAATGCCCCTGCTCGTGCTGCTTCTGAAAGCTCCTTGCTATCAAAAACCCAGCCTGGCATGTTATCAGGCACTTGGCCAAATGGAGTTGATCATACTTTAAACTTGTTTAAAAAATCATCCAGGACACTTAGAGGCTAAGGGGTTGTTTAGGATTACACTTAATTTGTAGTCAAGGCTACATTTTTCAGATTCCAGAGAGATATTATGCAGAGCAGAGATTTTTATACATGCACATATATATGTTTTCTACACATATATAAATATATTTATACGTATTTTCTACATATATAGAAAAATATCAGGCAAAAATTCCCAAAGCAGATACTGAGAAGCAAAATACAAACTTATCTCCAACATGAAAGAAACAAAAAAAACACCCTGCCACAAGGAATTTCTATAAATAGTGTTATACTGCTGATTTGCATTCTCCCATTTTATTTCATATTGTTTAAAAGACTGAAAACATTAAGCTGAAACCATCTGGAAGAATCAGCACCAGGGATTTAACTGGATTTTTTTCCTAATATTGTTCGGGTGACTGTGAAGCTCTTCTGTGTTTTACCTCCCTGAGTTTAGAGGGCAGGGCTAATTCTCCAGATTTCTGCTGCAGGATTCCAGGCTGGAGGAGAAGGGCCTTGGCTTCACCATACCACAGGTTTTTTTCATCTTTTCCTTTCTCAACTGCCACTAGAATTTTTGGAAGCCAAATATCTTCCTGTGCTAAAGGGCCAGTGAATGACACACGTCTCCTTTGCTTCCCTCTTAACTGAAAGCAGACTGCAACGTGTGAGTTCAGAAATAACCCACTGCTCTCCAGAGAAGTGCTTAAACACATGTTTAACTGTAACTGGGCTGTTTGGCCTTGGTGAATTAAACACTTTTGTGAGTCAGGGATTTTTGTGTGACAATACGCTGAGAAAACCACCTTGCCTCGGATACTCTCTCACCCAGGCGAGGATTAAATGTTAAATGTGTTTAAATGGTTCAAACATCAGCATTAGAGAGCCGCAGAATCACTTGGGTTGGCAAAGACCTCCGGGATCATCGAGTCCAACCTTTGATTGATCATCACTTTGTCAATTAAATCACGGCACGTCCAGTCACTCCTTGGACACCCCTGTGGATGGGGACTGTGCCACCTCCCTGGGCATCTCCAGTGTTTAATTTTTCCCACGATCCAATATTTAACACCACTTTCCACGAAGAAAATTCCCCGATGTCCAGCCTGAACCTCCCGTGGCGCCGGGGTAGAAGAGCCCGACGCGCACCTTCCAGACATTATTACGGATATTACAGCCATCCTATAGCCACTATTACAGCCCTGAGATTGGGCCTGCCCTTCCCACAGCCGCTTTTTATCGCTGTCCATCCACCGGGGCCAGCCGCGGTCGCACCCCAACGACACCTAACCCCCTCCGGCCGAGCTCAACGGCCCCACCGCGCTGCGAACGAGCCCGCCGCCCTCACGGGGATGCAGAGACAGCGGGCGCTGGGAGGGAAGCGAGAAAGCCACGAGGGGAGGGCAAAGAGAGAAAAGAGGGGTGGGAGGGGAACAATGAAGGCGGGGAGGGAAGGGGCGGGGATGGGCTCCGCCCGTGCGCGCACTCGCGCCGCTCTTTTGGCTCTCGGGCCGCGCCGTAGCGCTGCCGGGAGAGAGCGGCATTGTGCGGCCTCCGGCCCGCTCGGCGCAGGCGCCCGCCCGCATTCCCCGCCTGCCGGACCCGACCCGCCGCCGCCGCCGCGTCCCCCCTCCCTCCCCTCCCGCGGAGGAGGCGGCGGCCGGCCCTCCCTTTTCCCCGTCCCCATCCCCTCCGGTAAGTCACCGAGAGGGCGAGGCGATGGCTGCTGTCCCGCCTGGCTCCTCTCCTCGCCTCCCGCTCCGCCGTTGCCCGCGCGCCGCCGCCGCCCCTCAGGGCAGCGCGCGGGGCCCGCCCGCTCCCCCCCACCCATCCCCACCCTCCCCTCACCGCGTGGGGACCCCTCGCTTCACCCCCTCCCCGCACTCGGGGGTCCCCACAGCGTCACCCCCACGTTCAGAGCCAGGGAAGGGCCGCTCGGGGCTTGGGGGGGCTCGGCGGGTGTTGTCGGGGCCGCGGGGGATGCGCTGGGAGCCCCCCCCGGGCACGGAGCCCAGGCGGGCCCGGCATTGCGCTGCGCGCCGGCCCGGGTTGCTAGATGAGTTCCAGATGAAAAGCGATCAGCATCTGCGGTAGGAAAGTTGAATTTCTTCTCCTTGCCCCCCCAGGTTGGCCGGGGAGTGTCCCTGACATGCAATCCTGTGCCATGTGCTGTGGGATGACCCTGCTGGAGCGGAGGAGCCGCTGTGCTCTTTTCCAACCTAAGCCATTCTGAGATTTCCGAGATTGATGCTTCTCCCCTCTCAGCCCCCCAAATTATTAGGCTAGCCCAGATACACGAGGCCTTGAGGGGAAGCACGCCAGGAGATGGGCAAAGATTCAAAAGAGGTTCTATCCCTGATGTGGTTGTCCAGCTTTATTCCATGAGATGAGGGGGAAAGAGAGAGAGAACAGGAAGGGTCATGGCCTTATCTAAGCTCTGGACAGGGAGGGCTTCTCTGGCTCTCCGCCATCAGAGCAGGAAGGAAAGACCACTCTTATCTGATCCCAGTCACAGGCGTCCCTGGAAATGGGGAAAAGCACATCCCAAACGCACTGGAACATCAGATCTGTGGGATCTCCCCACACCAAACACAACCGGCAGGCATCTGGTAGCGCCATGCTCTGCAGCCTCTCGGGAGGGAGATGCTTGGAATGCCAGTGGAAGGTGGGAGCAAATGTGCTGCCACCAGCAAAAGGAGCTGCGATGTGGCAAATGCACTTAGCAGGCAAATCCTGACAGTGTGAGCCGGGGGTGATTCTGTTGCTGAGCTGAAATGTGGCTGAGCTGCAGTGGAGATTGGTTCCCTCTGCAGCATCAGCCCCGATTAGGGAATCCTGGCACTGCACTCCATCAGGTCTTGTTACAGAAAGCGAGTCTGGAGAGGCTGATCCAAGGCTGCCGCCAGTCTGGGGGAAGTCTCGGGTAGAGAAGGGGATGGTCTGATGCTCAGACCTTTCAGCAGGGAAATATGACACCAAAATATTCACATTCTGAGATGAAAGTAATCTAGTCAGGTCTTAAGCTTTGCAAGTGCTGGTTATTTTTTGTGTTGGTTATCATCTCGTATTCTCTAATAAAATAGGAAGACCTTGGACTGTTCCTTCCATTTTCCATACAAACTACTGCATTTACCCTGTGCTAAGTACTTGTTACAAGTGTTTTGGGGTCTGTGATGTGAAAACCCTGCCATACCTCAAAGCTATTGTGCTGTACTTCTGTTTAGAAAATGTTTTCCAAGGAGTGATCAAGGGCTGTGGCTTGACTTCTTGGTCTTGCACATAAGTAGGTGTGAAGGCCTAAAATACTGCTGTGTTGCTCCACAGATAATAAATAGGGATTTTCATACGGGTTTCTGGCAACCTGCACTTTGACCAATCTCACTCTTGTGCACGCTGAGAATCTTTTTGACAGCTAATGAGAATATTTTGATTTTCTTCCAGGCTTTCCTTTCAGCGTGGTTCTCCTCTCGGTGGCAGGAGCTGCCTTTTGAAGCAGCACATTCATTCTCCCCTTCAAGCACCCATAAGTCTCATTTGCCAGCTCCAGAACCATGGCAACAGAAGAAAAGAAGCCTGATGCAGAATCCACCAAAACACAATCTACTCCTTCCTCCTCGACCAATCAGAGCAAGGTGTGCCCCAAAAAATACCCCTGTAAAAACACTTGGAACTACCTGAACACTCAGCAGCCAGACCAGAATAAGGGATTTAAATTTTTCTGTAAATTAAGATCTTTAATATGTGGCTGCTTCTGCTGTTGTCTCATGCTGAGGATTTGATGGGAAGAGCGGATGGAGTGCAGCTCTGCTCTGGTGCTAAGTGTTCTTTTATTGGTTTTGGGGAAGCTGTCATTAGTAAAATGCTTCTTGTCATTTTGATCATGACAAAGGCTGTTTGTATCCCTGGAGGTGGCTGGAGAATTGGTGAATCTCTAGTTATGGAGTGGGGAATCAGTTATTCAGGTTCTTTGAAGCCTGGAGTTGCTCAAAGGTGTTACTGCCTAACCATGAAGCCTTTTCAAAAGGTAAAAGTAGGATTTTAGGGGCATGGAGGAATTGGTCTGTGGCTTAATTCATGATCAGGATGAAAATGCAAAAACTTGAAAGCACTGCACGGATCAATATCAAGGGTGCTACCTAGAAGTGCCAGGCACTTTGTGGTTGGGCTATTGGATTATTCTCACCTGTTGGTTACTGGTTGGATGGAATTTACCTCAGGGATAACTTGGTGTTGTGCTTGGAACAGTGAGGCCCCAGACTGAAAGGGTGTTTGGTTGCTGTTTGAATTTGGAGGGGAATGGGAGTGTAAATGTGATTTAATGCTGGAGTCTGTTATGGTGAGCATGAGCATCTACATGGTCCATTCCTCTGTGCTAATTGGAGCTGGCCACTAAGTTTGGAATTTAACTCATTCGTGCATATTTTACTTACAGCCTGCCCCAGTAAAGCCAAACTATGCTCTCAAGTTCACGTTAGCAGGGCACACAAAGGCAGTGTCATCAGTCAAGTTTAGTCCTAATGGAGAGTGGCTTGCCAGCTCCTGTAAGTATTGCATGCTTTTGTCTTATTTCAAACACAAATGTGGGCCTTGAAGAAGGGCTTGTCTGCAGTCTCCATTAGGGACAGGAGGGATGCCATGTCATTACATGTTTTTTCCTGAAAGAGTGATACTAAAGCTGTCATTTTTCAAGATCATTTGCCTGAAGTTCTGTTACTTTGAGCACTGGGTCTTTGCATTGCCAGGTGAGCCCTCACCTGTTCAGCTTTCCTGACTGAGCAAAAGCCAGCACAGGATTCTTTTCTGTGTAGAGAAAACCCTTGTGCTTTGTTGTATCACTAGAAGCTTAAGCTTTTAAATTAAACTTTGTGCACAGTAACTGCAGGCAAAACTTTCCTGTGGGAAATAAGGCCTGAGCTGCAGAGCTGGATGCACATGCTCTGTCCTGTGCTGCTTGGCAGTCAGAGGCTTTGATTGCCCCAGCGAAGTGCAGAAGGTTCTTAAAAATAGTTTTTCACTGCTTGCTCTCTTAAGTGATATAACAAGTCTCCTTTCTGTCAGCTTTGGTATTTCCTAAGAGTTTCTTTGGTGTTCAGCACTGCTTGATAGCTTTGCCTTGAAAATGTGCTTCTGTGACAGTCAGTGATCCAGAGAGAATCCATGTGTAAGGAAAGGGCAGTTGGAAATGTTGAATATGACAGTGAGGGTCACTGGAACATCTTCCAGACATGGGAATGACTTGCGGCTTTGACTTAACTGCAGACAACCTCAATAAAACCAGTGCACTGTGCCATATAAATCATCTTTACAGTGTCCCCATCAGAGTCCCCCTCCCCTTTCCCCTGAAAATGTTTTCCAAACTCTGTATCTGGCAAATAGCAACTTTTTTTCTCTGGCTTGTTTTGCAAGTTACCATGGATAATATGTTTGGGTTTCTGCAGGCATCCATTCAGTCCAGCTTGTGGTGTAATTATTGTTCTTTTTGGGGCAAAAGCCTTTCAAGCATTCCCGTGGACCAGCACTACTTTTACCACTGGCAGTCTAAAACAAAAGTAGAAACCCAAGTTGTCAAGAGACAAACTAAAGCTGCTGGAGTCTCTCTGCATTCCAGGCAGCTTATGTAACCTCAGCTGCTGCAGAGTGCTGTGTAGGAAGCTGTTCTTCACCAATTCAATATCACCTCCTTCCCAGAGGTCTGACTGGGGAGGGAGAACTGCCCAGAGACAGAGTTCACTTACTTCCTTTCTCCTGGAAGGGACAGCTCTGGTAGTGCTGTTAATTCACCTCTGAACTGGCACATTCTTTTCCAGCTGCTGACAAACTCATTAAAATTTGGGGAGCGTATGATGGCAAGTTTGAAAAAACAATATCTGGTCATAAGCTGGTAAGTATGAGGTGATTACTGTGGGAATTCACCTGGGAAGGATTTTGCTTTCTTTTCCTCATTCAGAAATTTCCATTCTTGGTTAGTTCTGCCTGTGTAGAAGGCAGAACTAACAGTCTGCTTTCTAGTCTTCAGTCTTGCTTTGTAGTTTTTTGTTTATATAGTCCTGGAATTGCTGGAGTTACATTGGGGCAGGCTGGAAATATGGGTGGAGTGCAGGCTGCATTCCCAGTGCCCAGCCTGCTCCTCATGTCCCTGGATTTCAGGAGAACCCACCTCAGACACAGGGCAGAGCATTCCTGGGTAAAAATCCCTGTGAATTCTAACACTGTGTCCCATTCCATTTTTCCTTTGTCTAAGGAACAAAACACTTGCCTTTTAAGGAGATTGAATTTTTCTTGTGGGTTTGCCTACATAAACACAACACTTACTCATTCTGCAGAGTTCTTAAGAAAACACAAAACTTCCAAGCCCTTTGGTTTTCCTTTGTATTTTTTTTTTTTAAGTTTTTACATGCTGAAATTTCATGAGCAAAAATGAAGATTTATCAAAAGAAAAACCACTGGAATCTTCTCCAGCCTCTGGGGACTTGGATTGTAAAGAGCAGCCATTTGTCATGAAGAAAAGCCATTTATTCAGATTTATAAGCATTGTATTTAGGAGTTCCAGCAAAGGGTTTTGGTGGCCACAGTAAGAACTGTGTGAACAAGCTACTGATGTTCTCAGAGTGTGTGGCTCAGCTTAAAATTAACTTGTGCCAGAGAAGCTCTTAACCCAGCAAAATCACTGAATTCCCGGCCCTCAGTGCTGAATTTTCATTCAGGCTTCAGCTAGGAATGTAATCTGCAGTCTGTTTTCCACTTTTCTGTGTGGCTGAACAAACAGAGCTGAGAAGAGAATTATTTCCCTTTGTTTTAGGGGATCTCTGATGTTGCTTGGTCATCAGATTCCAACCTCCTTGTCTCTGCCTCCGATGACAAAACTCTCAAAATATGGGATGTAAGCTCGGTAAGGGCAGGAATTATTATTTATTTACCTTCATTTTTCTCCAACATTGGCTTCTTCATTTGTGTTCCTGCTTGTAACAAGCTGGTGGATGGGCTGTGAGGATGAATGAATTGTGCTGTCTGCTCTTGGAAAGAGTGGGATGCTTGTGGATACCATGAGGAGTCTGTTATGCTCTGAAAGAGCACTAAAGCCTGATGATGGAGATAGAACCACAACAAAAACCTCTCAGATGAAAGCGTTTTGTAACTTCTTATTTCTGCTTTTTGCCCCCCATTCTCTTGTGACAGAGAGAACAGGATAATTCGGTTGAGTTTTGATTAGGACTATTAAATGGTTTGGATCCTCCTGAGCTGCATAAAGAGTTTGCACCTCGTCTGCAATCATTATGATTGTTTTATATTGGTTTGTTTTTTTCCTATTTTGTTGCAGCTGGCCCTCTGCCCATCTAAATATGGGTTAGAAATGGTTTCTTTCTGTGCTGCACAGTGATTAACCTTAATGTGGTCTCTGGATGCTTTTATGGTGCTGGGTGGTGCTGTGTACTTAACTCTGCTGAATTTTATTGCAGGGTAAGTGCTTAAAGACATTGAAAGGGCACAGTAACTACGTTTTCTGCTGCAATTTCAACCCTCAGTCAAACCTCATCGTTTCTGGCTCAGTGAGTGGTTTTTAATTTTTTTTCCTTTGTGGGAAGCAAGTACTGCACACTCTGTCACTTGTCACTAAAGGGACAGACAGGTTCTTTAGGGATCCTTGGCAGAATGATGATGGTATTAAATCATAGTTACAATTACAGCTTTATTTTCTTAACAGATTATTATGATTACTGCAGCACACTAATTTATGATTAGAGTGGCACAGGATTTCTGCAGGCAGGATTGCTGTAGTACAATTTATAAGTAGTGAATACAGAATTTATAGTACAACTTATGGCTTCTAATCACCTGGATTCTGACTTACCTAAAGGATGACTTCTAATCACCTCTCCCTCTGCAGATTGGGTCAGATCATGGTTTAAAAACAATATTAAATGAAAGAATATGAATCACACAGCCCATTTCAGTTGTGTTTTCCCTCACAAACACAGCTTGTAGTCAGGTGAGCTGGGGTTGGGAAAAAGCCCTAAATCCATCTTCAGTGTCCTCCATGGAGACAAGGAATTCGGGGAGGTGTTGCCAGGCTGTTGGTTGTGTCCTGGGTTTTCTGACCCAGCTGGGATGAGATTGATGCTGTACCTGAGTGCCTCAATCAGGTGTTTGACTAAACCCCCTCGTGCCTCTTTTCCCTCTGCAGTTTGACGAAAGCGTGAGGATATGGGATGTGAAAACAGGGAAGTGCCTCAAGACGTTGCCTGCTCACTCTGACCCAGTTTCAGCTGTAAGTCCCTCCTGATCAGTGAACACAAAAATGTTTGTTTTGTTAGCAGAGCTCCTCTCCTGCCCCTGTGGAGGGGTGAGTTTGTGCTCTCTTACCAAACCTTTACACAGCGTCCAGGCTGGGCTGTGGTGCTGCCAGTGGCCATTGCTCAGTGGGAATGAAATGAGTGGTGTTTTCTCTAAGATCAGTGTGGATTTTGGTCCTGGCTGTAAATGGGAATAGTGCTGAGGTGTGCCAGGCATGCCTGAGTGTCATTCTGAGACACAGATTTGTGCCACTTGATGCTCAGGGAACAATCAGTATTTCTCTTGCTTTTGTGTTGTTCCAAGTCATTACTGAAGGTGTTTCATAGGACGCTCCTCTTTTAAATCTCAGTCATTTCATGGGAGAAATGAGCTTGGAATACATCAATGTCCATTGGAATTAAGAAAAAAACAGGAGATGTTCAGCTCTTAATATCTTGGAAATGAAAAACACTGGAAAAAACCTGAGCATCAGATATGTTCAACTGTGGCTGTTGTAACATGGTTGTACTGCCATATGTAAAAGATATTTCACACTTACAAATGTCTTTTAATAGTAATAACTTTTCTTTCACACTTAAAAATGTCTTTTAATAGTAATATTTTTCTTTAGATGTAAATAGCAGAAAATTCACCTTAAAACATGAGTGGCTACGTAAGATGTTCTACCCCATGCCCTTAAAATAATCAGGTTCTATCTGCATGTTTTATTCTGCTGATGTGTTCCATGTCAGAAATGGGAAATAAGGAGCTTAAACATTTGATCTTTATGAACATTAGTAAATTTATTAGTTTTAATAATTAGTA
Organism: Lonchura striata; assembly: GCF_050655825.1. NCBI lineage: Eukaryota > Metazoa > Chordata > Aves > Passeriformes > Estrildidae > Lonchura > Lonchura striata. The sequence continues at coordinate 11,148,768 of NC_140719.1, forward strand.
TTAATATTACAGGTGCATTTTAATCGTGATGGATCCCTGATAGTGTCAAGTAGCTATGATGGACTCTGGTAAGTGGTTATTTCTTGTTTGCATCACTCTTTGCACCTTTTGCATTTTAAAAATACCTTTTTTAAAACAAAACACCCTTGCATTTGTAATGTTAAAATTGTAATAAAAGACTTCAAGCCAAATAAATTTTTTTTGTATTTTTTTAAACAGTCGTATCTGGGATACAGCATCAGGCCAGTGCTTGAAAACACTGATTGGTAAGCAGAAATATTTCCTATCTGGGTTGTATTTTTCATACAGATTTTCTGTGTTTCAGTGAAACTATTAAAAACAAATGAATTTCAAAAGAAACCCTCTGTCAGTGAGACAACACAGCTGTGCACTTTGTAACTGCTTTTAATTTTGCTCTAGATGATGATAACCCTCCTGTGTCTTTTGTGAAATTCTCACCAAATGGCAAATACATATTAGCTGCAACTTTGGACAAGTAAGTATTTTTAAAAAAGGGAGAATAACACACAGATTTGAAATTTGGAGCATCAGATGAATGGTTTAATTTGCTTTTTGTCTGCTACAGTAATGATAATACATGACTTCATATATAGTGTTTTCTATGGAGGAGAATATGAATGGCATGGCAGTAAAACAGATATTTTGAGGTTAACTAACCCTGCATTCCAAAGTCAGGCTGAAATGATCCATGTAGACTTGAAACTCTGGTATGGAGAAACATTTTTCAGCTGCTAGGAACTTTTCAGATTAAAAAAAAAATCCAAGAACTAAAATCTTTGATTTTGTTTTCCAGCACTCTCAAACTTTGGGACTACAGCAAAGGAAAGGTAATTATTTCTGTTTATGTAGACTTGACTAAGCTTTTAGGAAAATTGGGTTTCACATGCGATTTTTAAACTTAACATACGAGTACTATAGAAAAAAAGTCAGTACCTCTTTAGTGGAGAGGATAAACTTTTAGCAGAGCCTGTTGCAACAGGACAAGGGGTGATGGTTTTAAGCTAAAAGAGGGTGGATTCAGTTTAGAAAGTTTCCTGTGAGGGTGGGGAGGCACTGGCACAGAGCAGCTGGATCCCTGGAAGTGTCCAAGGCCAGGCTGGAGGGGCTTGGAGCAGCCTGGGACAGTGGAAGGTGTGTCCCTGCTCATGTCAGACCTTTCAAGGACCCTTCAAACTCGAACTACTCTGTGATTCTGACTAAAGATGTCTTTAAAAAGAAAAAAAAAAATACTTGGCTTCTGCTTAACCCTGAGACATTAAGTACAGCAACATTTCTGCATCTTTCTCTTCATGAACAGTAAATTGCTTTGATCTCTTTCACTACAAATTTAGGGCTTTGTTTTGGGTTTTAGAGCAGAGCTGCACTCTGCATCCTCTAGATCAGTTGGCAGGGTGGGGAACACAGGCTGATGTGTTCAGTCTTTTTTTCCCAGAGAGTTTGTCCTTGACTGAGAGAACTCTCTCCCAGCTGCATTAATGTTCTGTGCCTCTTCCCTTCCAGTGCCTGAAGACATACACAGGACACAAAAATGAGAAGTACTGCATATTTGCCAATTTCTCTGTCACTGGTGGAAAGGTTGGTGTTCATCTGATTATTTTTTTGTTACCTGTGTGCAGTTCTTACTGCTCCTCTCTGTAGATAAAAGAGGATTTTGGGGCTGAAAACCTCCTCTGGTGGGTGCTGGTTTCTGTCTCTCTAGGTGGGCTCACTGTCAGGGTTCCTGACTTTTCCTCCTCCTCCCTTTCACATGACAACAGTGAAATGTTTACTGAGAAGTAGCACTTGGATATGGATCAGAAAGATTCAGATAATTTTGTTTTCTCTCTGCCCCTCCAGTGGATTGTGTCTGGTTCAGAAGACAACCTGGTTTACATCTGGAACCTTCAGACTAAAGAGATTGTACAGAAACTACAAGGACACACAGGTGAGGGAGAGGATTCTGGTTTTATTGATGAAATACCCCTCATATCATCAGGCTTAGCCTGAGCATTTTCTTTCTAATACCAATTTTTACTCTCAGACCCATAAACTCTTGACTGGCTGAAGTTCAATTGAACCCTGGGAGTTTTACTCCTTTTTATGAAGGCTTTTTATAGGCATTGAAATTCTTTTATTCTTCACCTGTTAAAACTTCGACATCAACTTGCAAAGGAGATTTGCTTGAGCACAGAACTGGTCAAGATATTTAAATATCTCATAACATCAGTGACTGTGAATGGTCTTTTAACACCTTCCAGACCTGCAGCTCCCAAGGATAAGGATTGATGTGGGCTGGAAATGTTTTTGCATGTGCCTGGTGTGGAGCCACGAGATGTCACCTCAGTCTGAGTCCTGTAAAAGAGCAGAGCTTTAGCTGAAGTCTGTGTGCTCAGTCCTTTGCTTTGGGCAGGATCCCGATGATTTTTTGGGCAGGATCCCAGTGATTTTTTGGGCAGGATCCCAGTGATTTTTTGGGCAGGATCCCAGTGATTTTTTGGGCAGGATCCCTGTGATTTTTGGGCAGGATCCCAGTGATCTGGACTGTAAGGAAGGCAGTGGCAGCAGATTTTCATTTTCAGGCTCTGAAAATGAAGTCTTACCCAAGAACTGCCCGGGATGTTGGAAATACCCACCATGACCTAGGTTTTGATTCAGCTGTGTCTGACATGATCTGATAGAAGTAAGAACTCAAATCTAAAGAGTTCTCACCTTTTGAAACCTGTCAAACACTTTCCTACTGCCCTCAATTCTTTCCTGCTTGTATTTCCTTCCACAGAGGGTCAACAGCTGTAAGATATTTACAAATAACACATTTAATTCTGCTACGAGGAAATAGTAACTCGGCTTAATAAAACACAATTGCTAATTTTCAGAAATGCCTGCTATGAACCAGATTGAAATAATTGCATTTTTTCTATCTTTTCTTTTTGCTCAGATGTTGTCATCTCCACAGCTTGTCACCCAACAGAAAACATCATCGCATCAGCGGCACTAGAAAACGACAAAACAATTAAACTGTGGAAGAGTGACTGTTAAACGTTCCAGGATTGCTTTAGAGACTGTCAGGAAAAAAAGAAAAATGTTTTTAAAAAAATTATTAAAAAATAAAAACACCCATAAATCCAGTTTGGCAGGAAACCTGAAGAATATTTGATAAAAGTGGTTTCTGTTAGTCTTGGCCCAAAGAAAACATCTTAGCTCTGCTAGAGCTGGGCAACGTGGTGGAGAAAAAAAAAAAAAAAAGATGCAGTGTCTCTTTTTCTTGCCTAATGTTTTGGCAGACAAATGGATGATTCTGATGTCGGGTCCGAAGTCTTGGACACCCCAAAGATACTGTATTTTCTGATGGCATTGCTTCTGGGCACTGTTGCTGCTTAAGGAAGAGCTGCCAGTCTACTTTGTACCAGTAAGTTAAGTCACAGGCCTAGAGATGTGTGGAATTTTTTTTAAATATGTCTAATTTTTTTTTTTTATTTTTTAAATTTTTTTTTTCCAAAATGTAGCTTCTAGTCTCTTGGGAAATTTCTGTATTGTTTTAAATAGGAGTACTGCATCTTTAAGGGTGCTTCATTTTAAAACACTCAGCTCAAACTTTGTGACCAAATAAAACCATGCAGTTCCAGATTTCCCCTCTTCCTGCCCCTGAATTGACTCCTGTGGTGGAATCTCTTACCTTCTGTATAGTTGCTTACCTCTTGTTACCTCTTGTGTGTTTAATAGATGCTGTTCTAGAGCAAAGTTACGGTTCTGTTAACCATTAAAATGAATTCTGCTTGTAGATGTTCTCAGCATATTTTAATTTTTTTTTTATTTTGCCTCTTCTGGTTCTAAAGCCAACTCACAGAACACTGTAAAGTTATTTCAATGTAAAAAGAAACCCCGATTTTTTGTATCTTGGCAATCCATGGTATGAAGCTGTATTGCAAATGGCATGACTCTGTATCTATCTCAGCATTGCTATTTCTTTCCCTTTTTGTCATATCCATGTGGTATTTACACATCCAGAAAAATACCATGTGCCATAATAAAAAGGTGGGATTTTATGTGTATGTTTGTGGTTAAGAGTGTGCTCATGTGAAGTGTCCGTGCCCATGGAAGCTTCTCTTAAAAACATTTTTAAGGGGAGATGTTTTCTGTAGGAACTCCAGTGAGGGAGGATGAGGAGCAGCAGTGTGGAGAGAAAAAGAGGAACAAACACAAGTGAAAATGTATTTAATGAAGGGGAAGGATTGAGCTGAAGGTGTCCTCAGCAGAGACAACGTTGCTACAAGCCCTCCCAGAGAGTTTACCTTGTGCTGGATAAGAAATGCATGGATGCGCAAGTTTTACTGCACCCAAAGGGTTCTGCTGCAAAGGGATGTTTTGCTCCTGGTGAAGCAAAACCTCTTTTTTTAATTTTTTTTATTTACCTCTGGTGCTTTGTAATAACAAAATTAATTACAATCCGGACCTCAGGAGTGCTGTTCTGAGGCTGCCTTGCTTTGAAACCCTTGGAGAGAAAGAACTGCAAGACATGAGGCATAGGTTTTCTTTTTAAAATATAAAAATAGAGTTCATGTTGAGCTGCTAGAATGGCTATTAATAATATCACTGCCTTTGGAGGTTTTTCATTACCCCCAGGAAGGGACACTGTGTCTAGACTTGGTGTCACTGCTAAATTTTCAACTCGTGGTTTTTTTCAGCCTTATTCTTGAAGGCTGGTGAAACTCTTCAATGCAAGATGGGGCTGTGCTGCTTCACAGCATGGAGGAGGTGGAGTTTTACTCCAGCAAAGCATTTTAATGTTGATTCAGAAATATTTCCTGGCACAGTGCTTCTCATGTCCCTGTGTGTGAGTGGCTTCGCTTGTCCAGCTGTGCTGTCACAGAGCTGGGGAGGAGGGAGATGAATTTTCTGCTATCACGAGGAAATCTCTTGAACAGGGATAGAAAAGCCCTTAATGTAAAGGATCTGCTGTAAAGCTGCTCTTCATAAAGGTTGTGTTTAAATCCTTAATATTCCACCTGGGATTAATGCCTGTTGGCATGAGCTCTGCTTACCTCAAATTCTGTACAGCCTGGCATGGCTGTGGTGGTTGGAGGGCAGGGATGAGCTCAAACACAGATCTGGAAATGAGGAGTGTGTGGTGGTTGGAGGGCAGGGATGAGCTCAAACACAACTCTGGAAACGAGGAGTGTGTGCTGGCTGGAGCAGGGGAGGTGTAACTTCATTGTAGGTACAGGCTGAGAGTGGCTAGGGTGAGTTACTACTGTGGGACTCTGGTGCAGCAGTGACTTTTAAGCTGAGGAAAAAGGCGAGCTGAGGGACTAAAAAAGACGCTGCTGCACTTCAGGGTCTCACGGAAAGAAAACAAGAAGGGGGAAAATAGGGAAAAACATGGTTAGATGCCACAAGAAGGGGAAAAAATGGGGAAAAACATGGTTAGATGCCACGAAGTAGGTGGCAGTGCCTTAACCGTATGTGTGTTGTACAGGCCACTGGGACCTCTTCCATCCTTATCAAGGGGAGTGCTAACCTTCTCTCCTTTCATACAACACAGCTAACCAGTCTCACTCACTGCTATTTAAACCTCCAGCACGCTTCATCTATACAGGAGAGAGCGAGGCAATTTTTCTATCTTTTCCCCCTCAATTTGACACTTATTTCTAATTTTCATAAGAAAGCTTTTAATCTAAGTCCAAATTTTACCTAAAAATATCGGTAAAATGGCTAAAACGCGCGTTTTCCGCTACCCTTTTAATATATTCATCAAATTCAGCCAATCAGCGTGCGGAAGGCGGAGTTTCTTCGCCCCGTGGTGGTTTGGCTTTGCCCTCGCTGATGGAGGCGGGCGCGCCCGCGGTTCGCGGGTTCGAATCCCGCCCCCGGCGGGGCGGGGCGTGGGGCGGTGCCGCTGCGGTGCGCGGAACCTGCGCTGGGTTTGCGCTTTTCCGCCGGGTATATCTCGGGTTTTACCTTTTCCGCCGGGTTTCGCTCGGATTTGAGCTTTTATCCGAACGGCACCGCGGGATGTGCTGGCGGCATCTCCCGCAGCCGGAGCAGCGCTACAGGACGGAGCCCATTCCCGAAGCGTTCCCGCTGTCCCGGAGCTCGTCAGTCGCTCCGTGTTATATCAGAGCTAATAACCAGTTACAAGTTCCACACGTGGGAGCTGTGGAAAAGGTTGGGTGGGGTTTTTTCCCCGTTTTTTTAAAGGCTTTTCTCTTCGGTATCCCAAGAATCAAACCAAACAAACATTTCTTTAAATGAGCACTGCAACAGCTCAAAGCGGCCCGGGGAGCTGCTGTTCCCAGCGGGATGGCTCCCCCAGCATCCCGCCTTAGGGCATCGCTCCATCCCCCGAGCCCTGGGACTCCCAGACTTTGTCCCAGACCTTCTTCCAGACCTTCTCGCCAACCTTCCCGCGGGCTTCCCGGCAGAAGGAGCAGTGGAGGAGCCGCTCTCCCGGATGAGGCTGCGGATCCAGGTGCAGCGCCCAGGGGTTTGAGCAGCCCCTGGTTGTGCACAGCTGCTGCATCCCGGACTCACAGAACGGCCCGGGGTGGAAGGGACCTTACAGCTCACCCCATTCCAACCCCAAAATGCGGGCACTTCCACTCTCCCACGTTGCTCCAAGCCTTGTCCAGCCTGGCCTTAGACGCTTCCAGGGATGCTTCATTGCTGCCACACAGCCCAGGCTGCTCCTGGCTGCCCCTTGCAGATAACTGACGAGTTTATTAGGGGATTAAAAGTTAGTTTCTCCTCCTTATTGAATGCTCTGATTTATGCATGCGTTTAAATCAATCCCATTTCCTGCCTTTTATCCCTTCTCCCCCAGGCTTTCAGGCTTTACCGTGTCAGACGTTTGTTACAATCGCATTGTTTTGAGGCAAGCGAGACACCGTGGGTGGTTTAAGGGATTTAAATCCATCAGCTGCATTTCTTGGGCGCTTCTCCCAGGTGCCAGCTGCCCCTCCTGAGCTGTAGATGCCCCTCCTTGGACCAGTTTGTGCTGCCTCCCAGTGAAATCCGAACCAGCATCCCTGCCGATGAAGATGCTGCTGGAGATTAGGTCCGAGCCTGCCTGGCTGGGAGCTGTGCCTGGCACAGGAGGTGCCTGCTGGGCTGGGGTGCCCAGGGTGGGGGATTTCAGGTGCTGCTAGCAGGCAATTGCTGGATGAGCTACATAAGCAGCTTATTTTGTCATTTTAATTTTTTAATCCCGTGCATTCGGTCGCGCTCTCTCATTAGTAAGCATTAGCTCTCCAAGTCCCATTAGCTCCGCTGAGAGCTCGGGGCTTTGCTTGTGGGGACAGCGCCCAACAGGGGGCTGGGGGCCTGCTCCTGCAGCTGGTGACATCCCTGGTGTCCCATGTGGCTGTGACCCTGGCCCTGCAGAGCCATCGCTGCTCAGTCCTTCCCTCTGCTGTGCCTCGTCCCCTCCCCAAGCCCCTGGCAGTCCCAGCTCCCTCCTGAGCTGATCCAAGCCCGGGGCTGGCTCTAACCTCTCCCTGCTTTATTAAGCTAACTATTTTCTCGTGTGTAAATACACACATTCCATTCAAACCCTCTTCCCTCTCCTTCAGGTTTTCCCCTCAACCCCAGGGCCATCCCCAGAGCTGTACTTTGTTAGAGGATCTCAAGTCTCGGATTTAAAATTAGTTGACTGCTTCTCTTTAATAAAATTATTCCTTTCCTCTTTAAATAGCACAAGATGTCACAGAAAGCCGGTGGGTTCGTTCATGAAGATGAGACAGCTCAGAGAGGAAAGAGATGGGCAAAAAAAAAAAAAAAAAAAATAGTAAAACCATACATCTCCCCAAACCCCTTCTGCCTAATCCAACTGAATTAGAGGATTTCGAAGTGGATTTAAAACTAAATCTTGATTAGGGAGAATTTCTCTCCAAGAGCTGCTGCACGGTGGTATTAATGGGAAGTGATCGTGGACAGAGGAAATAGGACAGAAATAACTGAGGGTAGCACATCATACGCACTCAGGTCCGTGTGCGAAACGAGAGAATCGGGGAATTTCTCCAGAGCAAGAGGGAGAAATTAAACACCGACAGAAGGAGCTGGGTGCCAGGGGCTGGCTGGGCGGGCACGGAGCAGCCAGACCCCCGAAGGCCGCGGGAAGGGCTCGCAGGTGAGAAGGCAGCGCCGAGGAAGAGGAGGGTGAAGAGCCGGGAGGAGAGGAGGGCTCAGCCCGAGCTCAGCCCCGGAGATGCCCCCCATGCTCTGCGGGCACATGGCCGGAGGTGCCCATGGCATCCTGTCTCTGCTGACCGTGGTGTTCGTCCTGCCAGAGGGTGAGTGCTGCTCCCCCCGGGCTCCCGGTTACACCCTCCCTCAACCCGACTTGCCCAGGTGTGATTTCTCCTCGGTGTGAATTTAGGGGTACTCCCACCCCAAGCCACGCAGCTGAGTGCTGGCGCTTTTAGGATGGAGGTAATGTCACTGTGTTTTGTACCAAAGGGCAGCGTGCCAGGATTTGGGATCCCCTGCGCTCCTCTTCCCTGGTTTGGCTAGGGCAGGGATTTCCCTGGCTGTGTGAGGGTGCTCAACACCCCCAAAAACCCTGCGGGAGCCCAGGAGGCTCGGGAAGGGCTCTGGGTCAGTGTTCAGAGGTGAGCAAAAGTAATGGCAGCAACCTGATTAATCAACAGAGGTTGCCTTAACCTCCACAACAGAGGTGGATGGTGTAAATTAATCTCCTTTAAAGGCTTTTTGGGTTGTTTGGTTTTTTGTTTTTTTTTTTTAGAAACCTGAGAAATGTTTTCATTCCCATTGTGACAATTTTCAGACACCGTGGCTGCAGGGGAGGGCTGAGCTGCCGCCAGTGCAAGTGTGCAAAGCCCTGGGGACACACTGGGGCCATTGGCTCGGGGTCACAGCACGGTGGCTCTGAAGGAGGATTTCCCTTCTGTTTCCGAGCAGGTTTGCCTTCCTGATAGACCCTGTGATAATATCAGGGACTGTGTCCAGGGGAAAAACCAAACCACGCTGATAAACCCATCCCTCTGGAGCAAATACCTCCAAAGCAGGCACAGCTGAACTGGAGAAATGTGGTGAAAAAGGGAGAAGCTGTTTCTGAGCGTGACCGAGCCCCGAAGTCAGTGGTGTCTGTGGTTGTGAGGTTTCACCTACTCTTTACACCCCCTGTTTCAAAGCTCCCACAGCTCGATGGCAGAGCAAATCTCCGGCTAATCTCTGATTTAGCACTGACCTCTAGTGGGAGATGAATCTGTATTTTCGGGCCCACCGGGTAAACAAGTGACGGGCAGCTCCGGGCTCTGGCTTAATGCGACTTGGCAAGGCAGGGAGCGCTGCGAAGCCGTCGGTAGAGAGCAGCTCGCAGCGAGTTGAAGCCTTTTCCCCCCTGGAAAAAATCCAGCCGCGTTCCCTCTGCTTCTCGTTTAGTGTCTGGACTCCAGTGTTACGGCTGCAACATCGTGGTTGGCACCAAAAACGTGGACATGGGGTGCTCCAACCCCGAGGTGATCACCTGCTCCCAGTCCCACCAGGGCTTCAAGCACCGGTTCTGCATTAAAACAGAGAGCGGTGAGTCCTCCCGCGGGGCTCGGGGGCTGCTCCAGCCTCTGTTCACCCCCAAACCCAACCTCACGGGCACCCAGGAGGGGCCTGTCCCCCGTGCCAGGCTGTCACAGCGCCCCGTCCCCGCGATGTCCCTCCCTGTGCTTGCTTTGCAGTGGTCCTGGGCATCCTGCTGACCAGCGGCTGTGCCACCTCTCGCCACTGCCAGCAGCAGGAGCTGCCGGGGGTCCGCATCCACTGCTGTGACACCGACCTGTGCAACACCTCCCCCGGAGCCCCCCGGCCGCCCCCCGGCCACCTCCTGCTGCTGCCCTGCATCCTCGCTGCCCTGCTCCTCTGCTGAGCCCCCCGTGGGCCGGGGGGATGCGGGGTGCCCGCTGGCAGCTGGGGTGCCCCCCTCGCTGCTCCCCAGGGTGGGCAGCACGCCCTTCTGTCCCCTCTCTCAATAAAAGGTGCCGAACGCTGCGCCCTGGCACGGTGTGGGTGATGCTGCCCGGGGAGGACGGGGATGCTCCCCGAGCTCGGGGGGTACCCGCAGCATCCCGGGGAAGGAGGAACGCGGTGCTTGGGGGTCTTCCCACGTCCTGGCGAGGATCGGGAGCTCGGCCCAGCCCCGCTCTTCCCACGAGAGGGCATCCGCCAGCCTCGCTCCGCATCCCGGCCGCGGCGATGGAGCAGCCGCGCCGGGCAGCATCCCCAGCACCGGGGGTGGGCGCTGGGCTGGGGGACGGGGCCGGTGTGAAAAGAAAGAGCACAATTTCCAGGCGTTTTTCCCAGCCGAAGAAGCCAAACGGGAGTTCTAACAGGAAAAAAAAAAAAAAAAAAAATCATCCCATCCCGTGCGGATCGGAGCCCGAGTGGCTGCTCCAAGGTCGTCGCAGGGCTGGGAATTAAACGCATCTGTCTCAAGAGCCAGCCCTGTGTCTTTATCACCAGGGAAACAGCATAAACCTTGCTGGGAGAAGGGGAGGAAATATTTTTATTCTATTTAAAAAAAAAAAAAAAAGTAATGCAAAAGACCTTTTCCATGCAAAACATCAGCTTTTGATGACATTTCTCAGATGTGTCTCAGAAAACAAGCCAAAACTCTACTAAAAATATTATCTGAGGCACCTTCCCAAGAGAAACACCTTGGGACTGATACAAAACACGTTCAGATTCTGAAGATTCAAAATAAAAGGAAATCAGAAAACAAATCCTTGAAGAAAAAATGACAAGAGCAGCAACAGTACCCAATTCCCCCTCTTTCCCCTTAAAACCTTCCTTATGATTTTCGGGGGAGCAGGAAACATTTCCTTGGCAGCTGGAGTTATTCTGGCTACTGGTTATTTATCTGCCTGTGCTGAACTTTTGGCAAAAGCTCTCTCCAGTGTGAATTCCCAATGATCCAGGATGGGGCAGATTTTATGGCCTGAGGATGGGGATGGGGCAGAGCTGATGGCTGGAGGATCGGGATGGGGCAGATTTTATGGTTCCAGGATTGGGATGGGGCAGATTTTACCACCCCAGGATGGGGATGGGGCAGATTTTATGGCCCCAGGATTGGGATGGGGCAGAGCTGATGGCTGGAGGATGGGGATGGGGCAGAGCTGATGGCTGGAGGATGGGGATGGGGCAGATTTTGTGGCCCCAGGATCAGGATGGGGCAGAGCTGATGTCCCCAGGATTGGGATGAGGCAGATTTTACCACCCCAGGATGGGGATGGGGCAGATTTTACCACCCCAGGATGGGGATGGGGCAGATTTTATGGCCCTAGGATCTACCATCCCAGGATGGGGATGGGGCAGAGCTGATGGCTGGAGGATGGGGATGGGGCAGATTTTATGGCCCCAGGATGGGGATGGGGCAGATTTTACCACCCCAGGATGGGGATGGGGCAGATTTTATGGCCCCAGGATGGGGATGAGGCAGATTTTACCACCCCAGGATGGGGATGGGGCAGATTTTACCACCCCAGGATGGGGATGGGGCAGATTTTATGGCCCCAGGATGGGGATGGGGCAGATTTTACCACCCCAGGATGGGAATGGGGCAGATTTTATGGCCCCAGGATGGGGATGGGGCAGATTTTACCACCCCAGGATGGGGATGGGGCAGATTTTACCACCCCAGGATGGGGATGGGGAAGATTTTACCACCCCAGGATGGGGATGGGGCAGATTTTATGGCCCCAGGATGGGGATGGGGCAGATTTTATCGCCCCAGGATGTGATGGGGAAGATTTTACCACCCCAGGATGGGGATGGGGCAGATTTTACCGCCCCAGGATGTGATGGGGAAGATTTTACCACCCCAGGATGGGGATGGGGCAGATTTTACCACCCCAGGATCGGGATGGGGCAGATTTTACCACCCCAGGATGGGGATGGGGCAGATTTTACCACCCCAGGATGGGTGTAAGGCAGAGCTGGTGGCTGGAGGGTGCTGCTGTGGCAGCTTTGCCAGCCAGCAGCGTTCGGGGAGAGGCGAGGCGCGGTGCCTCCGTCGCTCCATCCCGGCGCTCTCCCCGCCGTGCCGGCGCTTCCCGGGGCGGGCGATGCTGCTGGCCCCGCTCTGCCCCCCTCGCCCGGCTCGAGCCATCCATCTTACACCGTGTAAGAGGCCTGTTGCAATTAAGTAGGCTGAAGTGCTCCTGAACTCTTTAACCTTTGCCCTGGGATTGCTCCTTTTGCCCCGGGGCTGTGGATCAGCTCCATTGCACTCTCCAAACAGCGCCTGCTACTTAGCTGACATTTCTTTCTCCTGCTGGATCCTATTAGCACCCTGAGGTTGAAAATGCTACTTTGGAGTGTTGTAAGGAATGTGATTTATACTGGAAAGTAGCGACAATCTATCTTTCCCTATACACGCAGTGCACATGGGGCTGGAGAGCTAAATCCACATGGCCTGAGCGAACAGGGCCGGGATAATTGGGGAGGAGGCTTCAGGCAGGGAGAGGAGCCTGGCAGGGATGCCACTGGGGCCAGGGGATTCAGAGCGTGGGGCTGGGCAGGAAACCTGCTGCCCAGTGGGATCCCATCCCCACCCCAGTGCAAACTGGTTTCCAAGCGAGGATTGGGAGCTGCTCTGGGCTGTTCTCAAGGGTCCTGGCTGGAGGATCCATCGTGTCCTTCTTCACTGCTGATGCTCTGATTCCTGAGAGGTTTCCCTGCATGGGAGTTCATATCGTGGATAACGCAATCCGCATGGGAAGCAGATGGAAATAAGAATTGAACGGTGCCTGAAGGAGGGCTGATTAGCCTTTATCAGATATGACACGCTAAGCACCGAGGCTCCTCGCTGGAACACCGGGTTAACATCTCTGCAGTGTCAAATTTCATCCTCCCTGAGCAAAGAGACACTTTCCATAGTGTTTGTGTGAATCTTCTGGATAAGCCCCGGAGACTGAAACCATCTCAGCTTCATCTGGGCATCAAAAGTCCCACCCACGTGTTTAAAAAAAGCCCCAAACCCAGAAACGCAAAAGCTGACATTTACTCTAAAATGTCTTTTTCTTCCTGCATGGCTGCGTGGATCCCGTGTGAGCTGCTGCCTCCTCCTCGCTGGAGCAGGGCTGGGGACATCTCCTGGGCATTCCCACCTTTGGCCTCGCTGGATGCACAGGGATTATTTTGCACACTCAAAAGTGTGTGCACGAGCACGCACAGAGACACTAGCACAGTGTTTTCTGGGAGGAAAAACCAACTGAAAAAAAAAAAAAGGAAAAAACAAAACAAAAAACCCCCAACCCTGAGCAGCCTCTGTGTCAAAAGCCCTTTTATAAAAGCCTCAGTAGCTGAAGAATTGCCATTGTTTCAGTCTCCAGTGAGTGCTAGTCTTAAAATATTTCCAGCTCAGAGCAGGCTTTGACATTCTGCCCAGACCCAGGAGAGGGAACAAACACGAGTTTAGAAATGTTTCTACAAGGCACAGATCCTTCTTCTTTTGGGAGAGTCACATTCTGCATCTCCCACCCTGTGGCTCTGTCCCCCCAAAGTGGGGAAAACACCACAAAACTCCCCTGGAAGCAAGGAGTGGGGAGAAGGCAGGGGGAGCTGGGCTGGTTTTCACACCACTTTTACTCAACCTTTCCCTCCTGAGCAGAAAAATCCAATTTTTTTCCCCAGAAATGCTGCACTCCAGGCTGCTCTTCCTGCTTGGAGGCCGATGGCTGTGCAGACCTAACTCTCCATCCCAGTGGATGCCAGCAGATGGTCCAAAAGCTGTGTAGACTGGAAATCAAAGCAGACAGAAAGTCTGCAGTGATATTCACCCCCCTTTAGCTTTTTTTTGTGTGTGTGCTCACCAGTGATGCTGGCAGGGACAGAGGGAGGGCTGGGATGGAGGAACCTCTCAAAGCTTCATTATTCCCATCCCTGTGGAAGGGCAGGAAGAGGATGGAGTGTGGCCCATGGAATGGTTTAGGTTGGAAGGGATTTTAAAGATCACCTCATTCCAACCCCCCCTGCTCCGTGTGGTGGTGGCAGTAGGGACAGGGACTCGTTGGGGAGTCACAGCACAGCTCCTGGCACAGTTTATCACCAATTTTTCATGGTTTGTCCCCCTTCCTCTTTCCAAAATAAGGAGAGGAGCTGAAATAAAAGTCGCTACACTTCTCTCAAAAAACTTTTTTGGATAGAAATGCAGAAAGCTGCCAGGGGGCTGGAGATTGTTGGGAATTATGTTCTGGGGTCTGTGGTCAGCTGATTCCAAGAGGCTGAGTGCTCCAGAGAGCAGGAGCCAAGCTGAGCTTATCTCAGCTCTGAGCACTCCTGACATTGGATAAAGAGCATTGTTTACCCAAGAACAACGTGGGGTTAAAATTTAGTAAGTCCTTGTGCAACTCTTTATGGAGAGGCAGCAAGGACAAATAAACATCTCTCAAAGAGAGTCAGTACTCAGGCTCAGTGTTTAATTCATTCCCTGGAAATGCAGCTTGTTTACAGCCATTCATCGCAGGGGCTTGGAGCAGCAGGGGTCTGATCCACTCCAAATTTCAGGCAGAATAATATCATCCTTATTTTGCTTTGGTTTGTTCTTAGGAGAGAGCACAAGGTCAAACCTTCAACTGGTACAAAGTTGCTCTGAACTACTGAGTGAGGGTTTTTTTTGTTTGTTTGTGTTTTGTTTTTTTTTTTTAATTAGTTTTTTGTTTGGTTTTTGTTTGTTTGACAAAGTTTTTCCTCTGCTCTCTCTCCCTTTCTATGCCTCCCACTCCTTCCAGCCCAGGAGGAGCCCAGGGTACCAGAGGATTTGGGTTTCCTCCTTGGGTGATAAAGGCTTCTAGAAGGAATTAAGGCTGGGTGGCCAAACCCAGCAGCTCCCAAGGCTGAAGATTGGGATGTCTCCTATCTACTCCACCCCCATGGAGACGAGCAGGGCAGCAACCACGTGTGGGAGATCCAGCTCCCTCCTCCCAGGGGATGCTGCACTGAGAAATCCCCTTCCCTGGGAGCTGCTCCAGGCCCATCCATTTCACACAGCTGAGAGGGAGCAGTGCCAGATTTATTGACAGAAACCCACAAATTGGGTCATGTTGCCCAGTCCCCCTCCCAGCTCTGAGCTCTCCTCGTGCTCCGGGGGATATTGGGGTGCAGGAGCTCGACATGGCTGTGCTCAAATGAGCCCTGAGGCCAATGCTCTTCTCCTCTAGGATTGTCAGAATCTGAGGTATTGATGATTCTGAGATTGTAGAAAGTCTCTGTCTGTCAGCCCCGCTGCCAAAGCAGAAGCCATAATTGGTCTGTGCTGGTTTCCAGGTTGTTTATTCTGTTTATCTCTCACATGTTCTGCTGCCCTGCCCAGCTCTGTCCTGCAGGGCAGCGTGTGGGGCTCTGCCCTCAGTGGGATGTGACAAACATTCATACCAGAAACTCCCTGGGCTGCATTTACAAGAACGTGCCAATATCTGTCACCTACGTTGGACAGTGTGTCCCCAGCCTGAACCAACAGAAAAATGCCAACACCACAGTGAAACATGGAGGGCATGAAGAAGGAGAGAAAGGACAAGGCACACCCAATTTCCCCCATCTTGTCCCCTTTGGACCCCTCATCCAGAATCCTAAAATTTTACTTTTGCACCCGTGCCACACTTAATTATTACTTCTATCAAGCACTCAGAGCTTGTAATTCATGCTGTAAGATTGAAAACTCTTTTCCATGGCCAGAGATCACAGCCAGTGTCTGTGGGGGCTCTGTCCAGGGGGGTTCCTGACCCCTGCCAGGGTCCCAGGGCAGCCAGAGGGAAGTTCTGCATTCCCACATAGGATGGGAGCCAAGGCTGCCCTGAGCCCAGGGCTGGGCATGGAGAGGGTTGGATGGAGGGAGAAGGGGGATCCTCGTTCCATTTACCAGCTCTGTGGCCTGTGGGAGCCAGGGACGTGCCTGACCTACATAGAGCCCTGGGCCCCCACAGCACAATCGATCCTTTGGCAGCACAGGGATCACAGTGTGGGGGAGGAGCTGCCTCCCTGCCTCCCTGCATCCAGCCAGGATCTCCCCTGGCAGCACCAGGGTGAAGCTTCTCCTGCGTGCTGGGCACCACATGCATCTCATCCCTCTCTTGTATCCTCCACACCCAACAGCCCTGGCACAGAGTAACCTGCCCCTTGGGTGCCTGTTTTGGCGTGTTCTCCTCTTTTTGTGCATCTGGGAGGGAGAGGTGTAATGTTGTGTGTGCCCCTGGGACACCTCTGAGTGATGCACACGAGGGTTTGGCTGCTAAGAAGTTAAAAGGTGCCCTCCTTGGCTCAGCAGCTCCATTCCCATCTCCTGATGGAGCCTGCTAATGGATCACCAGAGGATCTGAGTGTCCTCCCTCCCTCCCTCCCAGGTGTCTGGGTTATCCAGCCTGGAATCACACCCTGAAGCCTTTTCCTTCTCGGTGCTTTGAGCATCTCACAGCCTGGAGCTGCTGTCGCTGACCTCCCGGGTTCTGCTGCAGAGGATGGATGTTCCTGGCACAATTCACTCATTGATGTCCTTCACAGGCGTGCTTGGGAGGGTGGCAGGAACACAACGGCAAAAAACACCAGGAAAGGGTAGGAGTTAGGATTAGGATTGGGGTTAGGCGCTGTGATGCCAAGTGATATTTCTCCCCAAAAAAATCCCCAAAGTAACAGCGAGGGAGGCATTAAAAATACCATTTTGGGACACATCGTGCCCAATCCTGCAGTCTGCCCCTCCGCAGGCACCCCTCCCCTGCCTGCTGCTGGCAGGGCTGGATGGATGAGCGAGGATGGATGAGCACCCAGAGCGAGAGACTGGCGTGGGCAGCAGGTGGAGGAGGATGGGGAGAGGTGTGTGACGGAGCAGACAGCGTGTCCTGGCAGCGGGGACCTCCCCGGGGACAGCAGCCAGGTGCTCTGGGTGTCAGCGCCGCGTCCCTCCCCTCCGCTTGTGCCCTTGGCAGCGCTGCCTCGGCGGAGCGACAGCAATTACCGGGCTCGTTAAGCTCAGCAAAGCGAACCGTGCGCGGAACGAGGGGAAATAAAGCGAATTAAAAGGTGGGCAGAGCCTGGCACTGCCTCCATCCCGGCGGCCGAGCGGAGCCCCGGGGAAAGCAGCGAGCCAAGTTTCGCTCT
This sequence comes from Lonchura striata, assembly GCF_050655825.1. Taxonomy (NCBI): domain Eukaryota; kingdom Metazoa; phylum Chordata; class Aves; order Passeriformes; family Estrildidae; genus Lonchura; species Lonchura striata. The sequence goes on from NC_140719.1 coordinate 11,165,862, forward strand.
GGCACGGCAGGAACGAACCACGGCGGCTGCGGCAGGCAGCGATGCTCCGGGAGCGCTCCCCGGCTGCTAATTAGCAAATAAGGGCTAATCCAATCAATTAAGTGCTCAGCCTGCAGAGGAGGGCGCGCCTCTGCTGGAAAAGGGGTTTTTTTGGGGGTGGGTTTGGCTGTCGGGGTCTCTGCCATAGGATGCTCCAAGGAAAAAAACGTCTTCAGGGAACAGTCCTGGCTCTCCGGTGAATTGGGATGCAGGGGATTGGGAGTGGGATGGATGCTCGGCGTGTCCCCGGGGTGTGCTGGGCTCTCTGCGAGGCAGAGAGGTTTCTGTGCCCCGGCTGCACGGGCAGGCTCTGTCCCTTCTCCAGGGCACCCCGGTGTCACCACAGCACCCTGGGGACACTCAGTGAGCGAACTGCAGGAGCCACCGAGCCCTTCCAGCCTGCAATGGCAGCAGAGAAGCAAAGGAAATGAAAGGCTGACTCGAGGATGGCAAGCAGGGCTCCCCCAGAGCTTATCAGCAGCCAGGGTGGCCACCCAGCAGAGCCCAGGGACCTGGCTGAGGGTCCTGAGCTGTCCCCACAGCTCCATCACACAAGGATTTTCCTGAACATTCCTTACTGCTCCCCCTCCACTGATTTCAGCACTATTAAAATGTTTCCCACCACCACCTGTCTCAATTACATGTTTTTTAAAAAGTCATTAAAGAGAATTCCCCGTGAAATTATTTTGATTTCCCTCCCCTCCGTCTACTTCCAAACTAACGAGATTAATTGAAAACTACAAACATTTTCCAGGGGCCCAAGGCAAATGCAATGGCAAACACATGTAACTCTTCCCAAGGATTGCATCCATCCTCCCTCCTGCTTTCCAGCTCGGAGCATCCCTCCCGACATGGGGCTGCATTTTGCACTCTCAGAAGGTGCTTGGGTTTGGAAACCTTTGATATTTTTTCCCCTCCTCCTTTGAGGAAGGAAAAAGAAAGTGCCTGAGGAATGAGAGCTGTCAGAGGCAATAATGTGAGATCTCACTTGTGGCTGGCAGGCAGAGGGGGGATTTTGAGGGGGATTTTTCTTTCTGGCCTGTGGTGTTAACTGGGGAACTTCAAACAGGGAAACTAGGAGGAATTTAGGAAAGTTTTCCCTCTTTCTCTCAGCCCCCAGGTAGGAAAAGAAAAATGAAATCTTCCAAACCCAATAAACTGCAAAGCAAACCTGACAATTGCCCTGTTCTCCCAGGCGTTTGTCTGCTCCTGGTGTTTGATTCCTCCCATCCCGGGTTAATCAATAGGACAAATCCCCGGTGTTGCTGCTCTCCTGGCCCCCACAGGCTCCTCCAGGATTGATGACAGCAAACAGCCCTTCAGAGGGGGCTGGAAGTCTCTGAGTAAGAATAAATAAAGGGAACAACACCAGAGATTTGTTACTCTGTGGTGGAGCAACCTCTCAGCATCACCTTCCCTCAGGTGCTGCTTTAAAACAGGGTGAAAGAAAACCTTAAAAAAACACCAGTAAAGCCCTAAACCCTGCAGAATTCCATGGGATCACACGTATAAACACACATAGCAGTGAGGAAGATGGTTTTGGAACTGGAGAAAACATTTATTAGCATGGAACTCCCTCACCTGCAAAGCCCAATTTGTGCAAACACAGGGCACTGATGAGGGCAGGGGTAATTAAGGTGAAGAATGGATTGTGAGGATTTTAGCCTCACTCACCATGGAACCATGGAATTTGGGGTGGAAAGGGCCTTAAAGGTCTTCTTCCACCCCTCTGCCATGGACAGGCACACCTTCTGCTAGAGCAGGCTGCTCCAAGCCCCATCCAGCCTGGCCTTGGGCACTTCCAGGGGCTCAGAGGTGCTTCCAACCCTTCTCCTCGCAGGAGAAATGTGGATTTCCACAGGACCAGAGGGAAGATGCTGTGAGATGCCCGTGGAGGTGAATCACCCCCTGGGAAGGGGGCCTGGAGGGTGCCCAGGAGAGCGAGGATCCTCCCAGCAGCACCCCAGGGGAACCAGGGTGGCCGAGGGACAACCAACACAACAGCCTGGCCAAAAATGACTGCGGTGGGTCCCGTCCACAGCACCCTCTGAGGAGTTAAAAAGCTCCAGTTTATTAAAGATACATTCCTCCCCTCATAAAAGACGCGTTGTCTGGTGGCAGGGAGGCTGCAGGATGTTATGGTTGGAATGTTCCTCGGCCCTTGTGTCATTGAGAGCCCCACCAGCTGTGGATCTGCAAGGAGCTGGCTTTTCCCTCCCCCCCAGACAGGCAGAGTTGATGTTTTCTGTGATCTCCACGATGTCACCAGCTCCCCTTTGATGTGAGCAAGGCAGGGACCTCCAAGGCTCACGGCTCTGGGGGCAAATTTGTCTGAGCACTGCCTGGGAGATGACCCAGGAGGATGGAGGCAAGATGAATTGCTGGAGGGGAGAAGCTGGTCCCTGTATCCATATTCATTAGTGCACCGGGGCTGTGGTGAGCCAAAGGCACTAATAATAATAACAACAACAATAACACTATTATTATTATTATTATTATTATTATTATTATTATTATTATTATTATTAAAAAGAGAAAGAAGAAGGAGAAGAAGAAGAGAAAGAAGAAGAGAAAGAAGAAGAAGAAGGAGAAGAAGAAGAGAAAGAAGAAGAAGAGAAAGAAGAAGAAGAGGGAGAAGAAGAAGAAGAGGAAGAAGGAGAAGAAGGAGAAGAAGGAGAAGGAGAAGGAGAAGGAGAAGGAGAAGGAGAAGGAGAAGGAGAAGGAGAAGGAGAAGGAGAAGGAGAAGGAGAAGGAGAAGGAGAAGGAGAAGGAGAAGGAGAAGGAGAAAGAAGGAGAAGGAGAAGGAGAAGGAGAAGGAGAAGGAGGAGAAGAAGGAGAAGAAGAAGGAGAAGAAGGAGGAGGAGAAGAAGGAGAAGAAGAAGAAGAGAAAGAAGAAGAAGAAGGAGAAGGAGGAGAAGAAGGAGAAGAAGAAGAAGAAAGAAGTCACTTCCATGAAGTTTTCAGCAACAGGGCAAAAGGATGGAATTTTTTCCCCGTTTCACAGAGGGACAATGGAGACACAGAGCAATGAAAGGTTTGACTTGACAAAATAACACAGGATGGTCCCACGAGGGGTGTGTGGGGAGCTGGGCAGGAGCAAATCCCTCCTGATCCCTTCTCTGTGCTTCCCCACAACCAAACCCCAGATCTGCAGTGGTTTCCTCGTGCAAATCCTTCTCTGGGACTGGCTGGGGACAAGTGACACTGCAGGGGTGGCCATGGGCAGTGGTGGAGCAGCCCTTGTGGTTTGTGGGACACGAATCACTGGGATCTGCTGTTTTTTGCCTCCACAGCACAAACCAACCTCCTAAACCACTGGAAAACACTTTGTTCCTATTTTTTTTTTTGTGACAGCCTCGCTCCCAGCACCACATTCCATGCTGGACACTAAAGGCTCTCCCATGGAAAAGCTCAGATCCTCCCTGGGGACTCCTGCTCCCTCTCAATGATCTGGATTTTCCAGGGACAGAAACAGCTGGGAGCCAAATCCTGATTCAATGCCCATTGTAAAGAAATAAATGAATATATCTGATGCAATCCCTCAGCTGTGTCACCTTGGGGGTCCATGGGGGACAGCTGGAGCTCATCCTTCCAGCCAGGCTTGGAAGATCATTCTGCTGGTGGCTCCTGAGGGGTTATCCTGGGTTAGATAAAAACCAGCCCTGTGACATCAGAGAGGGCCCAGCACAGGCTGTAGGAACAGGGTGTCCCCACCACTCCCACCCTGGCCACAAATACCTGTCCCAAACCTCCACAGGAACAGGTATTTCTGCAGGTATTTATCCTGCAAGCAGCCCAGAACTGGATTAAGATAAGGTGACGATGTGGAAATGCCTGTCAGGCCTACAAACCTGCAGGGCAAATTAAGCAATCATGTTCCCAGGACATACATAAAAATAAGTAAAAAACACGATTAATCCATAGCAACAAAAGGAGATGGCATGGCAACAGCAGCAACTGCAAAACAAAACAGCAAGGAGAGGAGGGCAGAGGAGGGGAGAGGGAAAATCAAGCCCTGCTCTGGCCTTTTGGGGGTTTTCAAGGACCCCTAAAGGGTTTTTTGGGGAGATGTTGCACCCCAGGTGGGGGAGGCAGACCATGATCTGGGTGCTGATGCCAGGGGGGTTCCTGAACCTCTGCTCAGGCTGACAAAGATCCCAGATCCTGAGGGTTGGCAGTAGGGCAGGGCAGGGAGCTGAGATACCAAATCCAATTTGTTTTGGGTTTTTTTTAAATCTAAATTAAACCAAAACATCAACAGCAGCTCTTAATTACCTTACAAGATGAGCTGCTCGTGGCACTGCAGTGGAAAAGGACTTGAAGTTCTGTGGACTTGCTGGATGAAACAACCCAACCCAAAGGTGGGGTTGCTCCCACCCCCCGAAGAAATGATGCTTTCAGCTCTCATGAGGGCAACATCCCTCCAGGAAACAAAACTGGGCTAAACTCAGCCTCAAAACAGGGCTCCATCTCTGTTTTGAAGGCAGGCAGAGCTGTGCTGTGGCTGCGTGGGAAGAGCGTGATGGAAATAAGCCCTAATGGGTGTTAATTTGGAGTGGGAAGTTTGTGAGTCAGGCAGGGGAGCAGGGGAGGAGTGGGCAGGAGCCACGATGATGCCGAGCAGTGCTGAGCTCCTGCTGCCTGCTGAGAGGGTTTTTTTGGTGCTCCTGGCAGGGCTGGGAGCACCCCAGTGGGGCTGGGAGGGTTTGGAAGGAGAAAGGGAACTGCTGGGAGAAGGGATTGCATCCAGGCACTTTGGCTGGATCAGAACCCACGCTCAAGGGATGGTTGTTAAAAGGAGATTTTCCATGCTGTGAGAGCCAAAGCAAACACAGTGAAACTTAATTAAATGCCTGCCTGCTAAAATAATAATTTTCTTATGAATTGAGGCAGGTAAAACACAATGAGAGATGGACTTGATAAAGGAACTACAATTCTCCAGCAGAAGCACGTGGGTAAAGAGCACAGTAAAGTGGGTTTGCTGGTGGGGAAGGTCCTCTGCTTTTCCCTCATGCAGACCCATGTGTGGGATGCTCTCCAGGGCTGTGCCAGCTGCTGAAGCCCTCACAGACTGCCTGTCTCCATCCCAAAGCATGGACACCCAATCCAGCACTGCTCCAGGAATGGTGCTGTCTGAATTCCCGACAGCAAGTGGAAATATTAATGCTTGTCTAGAGGAAAGAGATGGAAAGGGAGGGGAAAAAAAAAACCCCTCTGAATGGCTGGAATTTTCATTCTGCTCTTGCTGGTGCTGGGGAGAGGGGAGGCACCTCCTCTAGGGGGGAACAAGGAACTTCTGCATGCTGAGAACTCGCTCGGTGTGGCTTTGGACAGGGAAAATAAAATGTCAGCTGGAAGAAAGCCCTCCTAAGAAAGTGGTGAGTGGTAAAATCATCATCATCCAGACAACCCAGGAGAATCATTTCAGGAGGTAAAGCTGGGTTAAAAAAAAAAAAGAAAAAAAGAAAAGGAAAAGAGGTCTTGAACCATGCACCTGTGGGATGGGTTGGCCCTGGACAGGAGGAGTGAGTGCAACGTGTGCTCCTGCTCCCAGGTCTGCAAACTGCAGACACAGAGGCCAGACAGAGATTCCTGCTGAAAGTGCCTCTCTAAATGTTATTTCCATTTAGAAAGGGGGAAAAAAAAACTTAGGATGGAGGGATGGATTTAATCTTTAAAGGGCTGGGAGTCTGCTGCCACTGCTACTCTGAGCCCAGGGTGTTCAGCATCTCCGGGATCTCAGAAAGAAAAGGTTTCCAGTCCTCCCTAGTCTGGGATAGGACTAATAAAACGTAGCAAAATGGAGAAAATAAGTAGAAAATTTGAGTTTTTCCTCTGTTTTTGGTGGCTGGCTTCATCCCAGCACTGCTGGCTTCAGCCAGTGCATTTGGCTGCTTGGGTTTGACTCAGGGTTTGTGGGTTCAGTACTTTTATATACCTCAAACCCATAGGGGAAGGGTTAGGCCAAACCCCTGTTTTTTCATTAGTTTAATAAATGTGATCATCTCCAAAAAGTTCAGTTTTCTAACCTACTCCAAATGCAGATATTACTTCTCTCTCTTAATAAAAAAAGCCAAACCCAGGGACTGAAAGACTGGATTTGGACTCTACTTTATTTGACATTGACTCTTGTAGATACACTGAACATTACTTCATGGATGAAATTAGAGAAATAAACCCACTAATAAAATAAACTAATAACTTTTATCGCTCTTTGTCTTTCTCTGGGAATCAGGAATGGCTTAGCCTGTACAATAATTATACTGTAAGCATGGCAAAAAAAATAAAAAGTTCTTGACTCCTGCCATTCCCAGCCCTTCCCACCAAAGTGGGGGGAAAAAAACCTTGGCAATAAATTAAAAACAGTTTTATTTACCTTGAACTACTCAGCCAAGAATGCACATTATTTAGGGACTGGAATAAAAAGCCATTCACTCTAGTTCAATTGGCCATTTAGTTCAATTTGTGTGTGTTACTGCAGGTAATTACTATGGTAATAATGTACTGTAATCTGTGCTGATTTGGAACTTGTCCTGTTTCTGTATTAATAATAAGTGCCATATATGTACTAATTACCAGTTTGTTACCATGGTTATTTGCGTAGATGCCATGTTAATGATACCCTGGAAACATAAAGCAATCACATTTTTGAATTAAATCTTTGTGGCCTCTTTAGTGCTAAAAGCCCAATTCACATAAAATAATGATGAAGAAAATGAGCTCATCGGGGCTGCCTCGCCAGCGAGCTGATTAGCCGAGCTGCATAAATACATGGCTTTGCCATACTGAAAAATTAGAGCCTCCAAAACATTTTCCACGGTTGCTAAGTAACTCCCCAAAGATGACATCACTTACAGGAACACGCGGTGCCAGATCTGTCATGCACACGTATTTATAGAGCCCGCCGAGCGCCGCTGCCAGAGGTGTCAGGGGCTGGCTGCCAGCCAGGGACAGGGGGCAAAGAAATGGGCACATCCCTCCTTTTACCCCTCCAAGTCACCCACACGCAGCCCTGCCTCCGTGCAGGCAATCCAGAGGCATTTTTTTGGGATTATTTAAAGCCAGGAGGGACCGGCGCGATCCCTGCTCGGCAATCCTTTCACACCACGGGGCCTGTGCTGGCTTGTGTCTTTTCTTCTCCTCAAATTGAGCTGAGCAGCACATTTTGGGGATGATTTGTTGGGAATGTGGACTGGAAGGGACAGGCTACTGCTGCTTCCCCGTGTGTCACTGGGTGCTGGGCAGACACCTCGAGGTTTTCCATGGGATGATGAGCAGCTTCATCCCTACAGCCTCCCACCCCTTTTTCTGCGATTCCCACACCGCAGCCACCTCGCTGGCCACGCTGGGTGCACGTTGCAATTAAAAATAGTTCCTTGGCAACAAAACCATTCCCTTTTCCCCGAGCGTAGAGGAAACAATGGGTCCTTCCTACGCTGAAATTAATGGCGATTCCTTAACCAGATGACACTGGGAAAAGGGCTGGGGAAAGCTGGAGCAGGGAAGGTGTGTGACCCTGCAGGCAGCAAGGAACGAGGCAGGAAAGCCTGTCGGTCCCAGCATGATCCCTGCTGCTGAGGGTGAAGCCTGGAGGGTCTGGAGCTGCTGCAGATCCATTGGGAGCAGCAAGACCCAGAGGTGCAGGAGGGAGAGGGGTTTGGGCACCCTGGATCAGCTGCAGATTGGAGCTGGGGGTCTCCTCTCTCACTGGCAACGTCTGTCCAGGAGAAAACAAGGAGGTGGGAAGGAACATCCTGATGAGTCTGCTTGGGGGAAGCACCCTGCCTCGGGTGTGGGCCTGGGAGGACAAACAGCCCCTGGAACCCTGGCCAAAAGCCCCGGGGAAATCACAACATCCATTGGTGAAATGTCCTGTCCCTCAGCAGGTCAGGGATGGGCTGGCTGAGGCATCCACGGGAGGATGTCCCAAGCCTTCCCCCATTAAGGAACCACTGGCCCAGGGTTGTGGCTGTCCTCCCTTTTTCCTCTGTTTTCCTCCCTCTGCTCTGGCCCGAGGCCATCCCAGCGTTTCCCTCTCTGCTCCTGCAGAACCCAGTCCCACAGCGGATGCCATGTCACTTGAAAAGCTACTTAGTGCTCTTTATTGTCTGGTCATTATTTTTCCACTGAAGCCTGAGATAAGCAAAGCATAAATCAAACCAGAACAGGAGCCACTTGGAGCAGGTAGAGCATGGAAAAGATTCTAATCAGTGATTCTGGGCAAGAAAAGCAAAAAGAGGGAGAGGAAGGGAGGAAAGGGGAGGGGGGGGGGAAGGGGTGGGGGGAGAGAAACAAAGAAAGGGAAAGAAACACCACTTGTTGTTTGTGGGATGAAGACAAATGTTTCCAAAGCCACATTTTCCACATGACGCCCAGTAAAAGCTCTTGGTTTGATTATTAATCACAGGGCAGCCTCCATCCATCACTCCATCCCTCGAGCTGTTTGATGTGCCACCCTCTGCCCTCCCCTCCCACAGCCCCCGCACTGGGCAGCTGTGACAGGGGAGAGCAAAGCCCGGGAACTTCTTCCAATAAAGAAAATGCCATCAAATAAATAGAGGAGGAAATAAATAAGAGACCATCAGGGAAGCTGCTGCCGTGCCGGTTGGATCCCTCTGCCTCTTGAGACTTCTGGAGAGCTGCTGACACTGGGAGCGTCTTCTGAAATGGATGGACTTTGCCTCTTGCCTCATACATCTGTTTAATGACCTCTCCTCGCAGGCACTTGACATGTGATTTATGGGATATAAATTTTACCTCTTTGCTCGGGTGTCGCAATCCCCGCGTTCCGCAAGGTGAGAGCACCTCGCCCCGCCGGGATGCCGGGCTGGCTCCCTCAGCTTCCTGCTCCATGAACTTTCTTCCTCAGGCCTTTCCTTTAAAAACCAAAAATAATAACAATAAAAACAACCCCCCAAAAAGCCCAACCCCTAACAGACCTTAAAAAAAAAAAAAGAAAAAAATAAGAAAAGTGTTTTTTCCTCTCTGAGCTGCTGACACAGCGTTCGAGGCTGGCGGTGCCTTTTGGAAAAAGCAAACAGCAGCATCCCAGCCGATTTCCTGCAAATAATAATAATAATAAAAAATACATATATAAATAAAAAAGTCCTTAATTCTTTTACTGGCATCTGTAGCCTCTAATTCATAAATTCATCAGGACTTTCCCAGGATGTCAGTTTTGGCAAATGAGCCCTGAGTTGCTTCATGCTAATGGAGCGGTGGGCTGCCTGACCTCAGGAAATAGAGAGGCCAAACATGAAAAAACAGAGCCGGGTTCAAGGCTGGGGCTGTGAACCCCAGATTTGAGGGTGAGGTCGGCGAAGGGTCAGGGAAGCATTGTGTGCAGCGCAGGGAGAAACGCTGGTTTCTATTTAAAGCTTTTCATGCCTCTGCCAGAGCCCTCTCGGCATTGTGTGCGGGAGCAGCCCGGCGATTGAGAAATTGAGAAATGCGCCTCGCAGATCCCGAGTGCAGGAATGGGGAAAGATTGGAAACAGCCACACTCACGTGTTGTTGTAAGCCAAAGCCTCCCCTACCTCGGGAAGAAAGGGAGGGTGAGATCTGCCTGGCTCTTTTCAGCAGCTAACGCAGATGGATTTGCTTTGGCATTTAAGGGTGATGGATGTGCCAGGTACTATTCATTAGGAATGATTTGTTGGGGCCAGCCTAGCTCGCCTGCCCATTAGGACGCATTTACTTCGCAGGTTAGTAATGATGGGTGCACTTAATAGTTCCTAAGTATCGGAGGGCATTAAAAAGCCCTGGAAGAGAAGGATATCAATATTTACAGCTTCAATTTGTTGGGGGAGGAAACCAGTTCGTGTGCTTGGAAGGGTTGTCCGCCCCAATCCGGGCTCCTGCAGGTGGGTATTGGTATGGAGAAGGATGGGGCAAGGGGGAATAGCTCTGAATCTGGTTGTGCTTTGCCCCCAATGCGTTCGAATGATGTGGTAATGGCAGAGTTTTTGGCTCCTTCAGAGGGAAACTGAGGCCCAAACCTGAAATGGAGCGCACGGACCCAGCAGCAGGGCCCGGCAGCCCCAGGTGGGCCAGAGTCCTGTTGGGTTTGCCTCTCCAGCAGCACCGTGGGCCACGATGAGAGGAGCAGAAGGTCATTGACTGAGGGATGATTATGGCTATTACATCCCAATTCCCTTCCCTTTCCCTCCCCCCGGCTCCTTGGCTCGGAGTGAGATCCCACTAACAGCCCTGTGCCGACGGGCAGCCATTTACTTAAGCCCCGATTTTTCATTAAAATAGCACACATGGCTATCAAGCATCACAAGGTCACGGGGCTGCATTGTCTCAGCTTAATATGATGCCATTAAGGCTGGACCATCACATCTCGGATACAGCAGGTTCAGCAGCACAAGATCAAGCATTGGGCAAGACTGCAATTTCCTCCTGTCCTCCTGCTATGATCTTATCAAAGCCTGACTGATCTCCATGTACCAAATCGTGCCGGAGAGCATTAAATATCCAGAGAGGCTCGGTTTGCAGCAGCCCGTGGGGAGGGTGGGTCACAGCCCCGCTCCCTCTGTGTCACACCATCCCTCTCCTGGCTCAAGCATCCAGGCTGAGAAAGCTGTGCGAGTTCCTATTTTATCTGTTCCATTGCTGGTGGGTTTTATTTTGAAGCCTGACCTCGAATCAAGCCCACATGGGTCTGAGTCTAATTTTGCTCCCCTCATGGCCACGGTGCTGGCCCGAGACCCTCGGCACGGTGGCCATTCCTGCTCTTTGCAACCTTCAGCAGCCCTTTTATTTGTCCCTCAAATAACCAGACACGAATAATTCATTTCTTCCAGCTTTTATCTTCCTGTCTGAGCTACAAGTGCCTGCATGAAGTCCCTTTATTTCTTTATTTTACCATGCAGAGTTTCTGGCCCAGCAGGGCCCTGCTCTCTGTACTCCAAATGCAGGAAGGCTGGAGAACAATTACAGAACAGAAGCAGAGGAAGGAAAAGGCAAAAATTGGGAACTGTCTGGTGGCTTTATTAAGCCACCCAAAGAGGTGGCACTCACTGGCACCAGGTGTGTACGTGTGCCCAGGTGGGAGGTTTCGTGCTGAGATGAAAGCGTGTAAATAAAGGCAGGTTTGTGTGAGCAGCGGCCCTGCCAAGGAGGAAACATCTCTTGTGAGATCTCCACCAGAAGGGTTTGCAGAGCAAACAGAAGTGTTGTTTCATTTCAGAGGATGCCCAGCCCCTCTGCAGCCCCCCTGAGGGGGGAGAAGGACCCCACAAAAGGGACACGGTGGCTTTTTCCAGCAGACACTGAGCACACACACTGTGCTGGGTCACTGAGGGCGGACAGGGACCAGAGGGTGGCAGTGGGAAGGGGCCGCCTTGCAAAGCAGACTCGCCAACTCCCCAAAAATGGATAGAAATGCAAAAACTAACCTCTCTTCCATCATTTGAGCCAGAAGAGCTTAAAAGATAATGAGCTAATTGAGCAATGGAGGCCATCTCCCCATAGCTATGTGTCAGCTTCTATTATATCCGCTCTGGAACGTTCTCTGAGAATGCACAGACCCTCTCTGGGGGTATTGATCATTTATTTTCCAGGCCCTGTGCTGCCCCTTCCCTTGGGCAGGCAGGGATGGAGGCTGAGGGTGGCTTCCCCCACAGACAGCCCGTCAGCTGCTATTGTTTTCTAGTGAAAATAGATGTTCAGTATTGATCCCTTTCCCTCCGTGGGGTCCGGGGGCCTTCTCCTTAGTTACTCTAATAAAACGTGACTAATTAAATTTGTGCCTTGCTTTTTCAATATTGCATTATCCTAATTACTAATTAAGGGGGACCACGTGTAAGGGGTAGGCATTATTCCCTGCAAAAGATCCCCCTAATGGCCTAAATGACATCTCGGGGAAGGAGGAAATCTTTCAGCAAAGGCCAAGACTGAGGCTTGGGAAAGGATCCCTGGGGACAACTTAACGAGAGGCTCTTTAACCCTTCACGGAAAAACACCCCGTGCAAAGCTGCCCTGCACGTGGCAGGCAGGGAAAGGGAAAATTGGGGTGGAATGGGAAGGAATGGGGGTATCTCCGCATGGAAAGCACGTCAGGGGAGAGCTGAGGAAGTGGCTTTTCTAGAGGAATGTGGTGCCCACTCCCACGCAGCCTGGGTGGACGCTCTGGCCCGTCTGGGGACATACCAGAGCTGGGCCTTGGCAGGGAGGAACGAGGCCTTTCAAGCCTGTACTCGACATCCTGCTCTTGGCAGGGCTGGGCCAGAAGGGTTTTGTTCTGTTCCAAGTGGCAATTAAACACTCGGAATCTCAGGGAGCATTTCTTGGGGCACTGCTGGTGTCGGAGTCCAGGACATCCTTCTGCCTGCCCTGCCTCGAGACCCTGGCATGAAGTCAAAAACACCTGTGGCTTCAATTTTGGGAGCCTCTTTACGATCTCTTGGGGTCACCCTGACCTTCAGAACTCCAAGAGACATCGACATGCTGGCAGTGGAGAAATCTCACTTCTCTGCACCCCAATGGCTCCAGGTAATGCAGAGCTGGGATTTGTGCTGAGCAAGGGACACCAGATTAAAGCCAGGCTTAAACCTGACTGCTGGCAGAGCAGACTAAGCTGATCTTTACATAAAGACCTCTGAATAAATCCCAAACTTCCTTTAACACTCCCCAGGGCCTGAAGCCTGTGCTGGGCTCGCTGACCCCATCCCAGTTGGAGTTCACCAATATTTTAATTTCATTTTCTGTGTGAGTCGTGGCTGTTCTGGCTCTGTAAGTCCCTGGTTCATTTCTCACGTGGCTCTTTTTAGAAGCATACTTTTCCCCCCTTAAATACATGCTTTGGAAGTGTGAGCTGAGATTTATGCCGAAAGGAATTGGGGAAGTCTAGCAAATAAGTACTTGTTGGGGGAAAAAAATAATATTTTGGGTATTGTAGAGAATTCCACAATGCTGGGATTCAGGAAAAGCAGCTCTGCCACAGATTTTGGCTTTTACTGGAGCTTCCCAGTAGTGACCCTTCACCTTTGGGATGAAGTTTTCAGGTCTCCACTTGGAAGGAACCACCAGCATTTGACATCTGGGGAAACTGAAGCATCAAAACAGGGATTGTTACAGGTCAAGCACCTTCCAAATCCACCCCATTTCCCTTTCCATGGTGGTTTGTGTGTTGTTTTATGTAGCACTGCTACAGACAGAAATCAGCGAAGGAATCATTAATGGAAATTTCAGAAGACTCCAAACAATATCAATGTCTATGATTTGGCATCCTGTTGGTTTCCATTTTGCCCACAAGTTAAACTGATCACGGCTCTATTTTGGCTTATTTTATCTCTCCCTTCCTCGGAATGATTGAAATCTTAATAATCAAGGATAATATCGACGCCAAAGTTTTAAGCAATAAACATATAAACAGAATGAAGAGAAGCAGAATGCTCACGTCTCTCAACAGTGCAAATGGTTCCGTTTTATTTTGCTGTAGCAGATGTTAAGTTTCCAATAATAAAATAAAATAAAAAATCTAAGGGAGACATTTAGCAAAGTATAGCTTTACACTCCAGAGTTATCACTCCAATTTCAACTGGGACCATAAAGTTTTATGAGCTATTAAATTGCCCTAAACCTCCTTTAACACACCAGCTCTAATGCTGGAGATTAACCATTTCGGAGGAGGAGGTTACCTTAGCTGGGATGGGGCTGTTTTCCTGCACTCTGCTTCAGTCAATAACACTTTGCCGTGGCAGAGCCATTTGCTGGCTGCGTGGTTGGTAATTAGCCCTCATGCCCTGCAGGTAATGCAGCTGCAGGAGCTCCCATCCCTCCCACGGCTCCAGGAGCAGCTGCAGGAGCGGGATGGATGCTCAGGAGAGCAGAGGGAACAGCTCAGCTCCTCGGCTGGCTGATGTTTTGCTTCCCCCCATCCCTTCACCCGTTCAGCAGGGATGATCAGGGTTTCTTCTCCTTGCGTTTCACAGAATTCCAGGCTGGTTTGAGTTGGAGAGAGTTTAAAGCTCATCCAGTCCCACCCCCTGCCATGGGAACCTTCCACTGTCCCAGGCTGCTCTAAGCCCTGTCCAAGCTGGCCTTGGGATCCAGGAGCAGCCACAGCTTCTCTGGGCACCCTGTGCCACAGCCTCAGCACCCTTAAAGGGAAGAATTCCTTCCCAATATCCCATCTAACCCTGCCCCTCTGGTCAAAATCTCTCTCCAGACTTCTTGCAAGCCCCCTCTAGGTGCTCCACAAAGTTTTCTCCTCTCCAGGATGAGCAATCTCCAGTTTCCTTTTCGTTTGGGTGACAAATCCATCTGAACATGGCCCTTGACTGTGTTTTATCACCTTGCAGAAGAGACTTTTGCTTCTGGCTTGAATGCCCTGGGTGCTGAAGCCACCTGAAGTAAAGCTACCTGGTTAAGTGTCAGTTCCATTGACACTTGCAGAGCTCTCTCCAGAGAAGGGACTTAAAAACACTCCAGCCACATCCAGAGAGTGTCACACCACGTCCCAGAAGCCCAGGGTTGTTTGATTGATTTTTAAATAGGCACAATCCCAGGAGCAGAGATGGCCTGGATCCATGGGATGATCCTCAGCCTGTCAAAGGGGACCTGGGGGGCTTTGCCACCTGCAATCAGCCAAATCACCACCCTTCACCCCCTGCTGAACTGGCCTGTGACCCTCTGGGCACCAAACCTCTGGCCAGGTCATCATTTTGCCTGTAAGGTAGTTCAGCTGCCTAGCCACATCTGGAAATATCTGTCTTGAGAGACCTGGGGCTGTCTCACGCTGAAGACTTGCGGGGATCTGGCGTTTCTCCTAAAATTTCTGCTCTAGCTCCTCTCCTGCCATAAGCTCTGGAAAGCCTCTCCTGCTTGGCTGGCTTGGAGCCCTGCTGCAGGCTGGGGTGCAGGGGAGGGCCCTGACATCAAACCAGAGAATCACAGAAATCACAGAATGCTTCGGCTTGGAAGGAACCTTAAAGACCATCAAGTTCCAACACTTTTCCACCTTTTCCTGGTGTTCCCTTGAACTTTTTGGGACCATGTGGGAAGCCACCGGCAGGAGAGGTGGGAGCTGCTCCCCAGGAATGAAAAGAGATCACAGAGGCCAGGGAAGAGCGAGGCTGGGCCATCATGGCTTGGGGTTAATGTGCACAGAGCCAGGGGACGGAGAGGCGCTGGGAGAGGGCGGCTCCTTCCCGGGAGGAGTTTGGAAAGAAAGGGTAACCCCTGCTCTATTTGTGAAAGAAATGTCTCAGAGGCCTTCTCCTGCATCCTGCAAAGGCCACTGCCAGGGAGCTGCAGCAGCACGGGGGGGCTTGGCAGCCTGCAGGGGTGGGAAATGCCTCCTCCCAAAAGCCTGATTCCCATTTCCCCTGAGATAAGATCTGCAAGGACTGGTTTTTTCCCCCCTAAATTTTTTGAAGGCATTTCCTATTTGGAGCCTTTATGGATGGTTTCCCTTGGCTGAGGGCTGAGCAGCCACCTCCCCAAGCCAGGCAGGGTGGCTTCCCCATGCCCACATTATCCTTAAGAATCTTGGGGAGATGCTTCAAAGCCTCTGGTACCTGTGAGAGGAACAAGCCAGACCCCATCATCATTACAGCACAGCCCACATTGCAGGTGGGGCTGCTCTGGAGAGCCTTTGCTTTCTTCCCAACCATCTGCTGTGGTTAAAACCCTACCTGGGAGGACTTAAATTCATGTACAAGTTGGTGCAACAACCCAGCATGTTCTGGGGAGCAGGAGGAGGTCTTCCAACTTTGATCCTTCCTGGCACTTTGAGGACATGGTTCACCAGGTCTGTGCACACTGCAGCCTCTTTCTTCTTGATTAAAAAGATGCATTTTGCTGTCTGAGGTGCCTCAGACATCAGCAGAAACTGCATTAAGAACAGCAGAGTTTTCCTTTTTTCTCTTTAACTGCATTATAGTGCCATGAAGTTAAACATTACATAGGTACATAAATAGGGTTGGACTTGATAATCTTCAAGGTCTTTTCTAACCTAAATGATTCTGTGATTCAATCCAGCAAGCCCCAGGCTTCAGAAAGGCTCTGACTAAGCCAATCTTCAGCGGTGCAGATATGTCCCATGTCCTGTGTGACAGAAAAACAAGGTTTAACTGATGTAAGCTTGGAGAATAATAGGGCAGTCCATCTAAAATTAGCTGGAGGTCGAAACTTTTCAAGCCATTCCTTCTTCTGCAACTGGGGAAGAAATCCCTCAGCTGTAGCACCCTGCTTTGCAGTGAGTTGAGCAACTTCTGAGGCTGAGTCAGAGAGATTTCCTAACACCTCTTCCCTCCCCAGATAGCAAACACCAGCTCTGGGAGACAGAGAAACACTGTTCTCACTCATCCCAACTGGAGTTGGCCAGCCTGGAGTCACATGGAGCTCCAGTGGTTCCCTTCCCAAGGGCTGCAAGTTCATTTCTGCAAGTTTAATTACCCTCAACTATCACTGGGATGAGGGAAATTTAATTACCCTCAACTATGACTGGGATGAGGGAAATTTAATTACCTTAAACTATCACTGGGATGAGGGGCGCCCTAAAAATTCTGCACATCCTAATAGTGCTTGAGCGCTCGGTTTTCTTCTTCCAAGAACGGTTTTCTTTCTTCAACTCCTCTGTTGGGTTGAAGCAGCCCTGGTAGAGCAGCCCCATTCTTTAGTGGTCCTTACAAAGCACCCACAAGTGCCAGCTGGAGCAGGGAATGGTCTCAGGTGGCAGCCACAACGTCCCAGCTTGGTGTGCTGGCGTGTCCCCACACACTTTGTTGTCCTCACTCTTGGTCAGAGGGAGTAGCAGACCCAACACCCCACGAGGTGCTTTGTTCTGAAACCTTCATCGTTAAATTAAAGACAGGAAATGCAAGGTCCTGGCCAAACCAGAGGCTGGGCAGCATTTCCAGCTCGTTCATCTGCCTCCTGCAGCTCCTCTGCTCTCCTCCTGCTGCGTGGAGATGGAGAATGCAAATAGCATGGTGAGAGATGTGACCTTTTGGCTGAATGTCACCAAGTCCTGCAGCACTGGGAGTGTTTGCACTCAGCCTCTCCAGTTATTTATACAGATCCCCGTAAAACTCCGTGGGATGACTCAAGGATGGCTTTGACCTTGGTGGTGCTGGTGGTTTGATGGGCTGCAGTCCTTAAATGTTGTGTTTCTGAGAGAAGTGTTGGACTTTCGATTTAGCAACCCCTAACATGGACCCGGGTCTGCCACTGCCCCGAAAATGTCATTGTTGAAGGGTGGGGAAAACCAGCCACAGGTGGAATGGAGCCCTCTGAGCTCCTGATGGTGTTTAAAACCCAAAATCTAAGGGATTGAGATTGACATTCTTGAGGGATGTTTTCATTAATTGTGGAATTATAGAGCCACAGAATGGTTTAGGTTGGGAGGGACCTTAAAGTTTATCCAGTTTCACCTTCCCCTATCCCAGGTTGCTCCAAGCCCTGCCCAACCTGGCCTAGGACATTTCCAGGGATGGAGCAGCCACAGCTTCTCTGGGCATCCTGTGCCAGGGCCTCAGCACCCTCACAGGGAAGAATTTTTTCCCAATATCCCATCTAACCCTACTTTCTTTCAATCCAAATGCATTATTTTCCAGTTGAAAGCCACTAATTGATGAATCAACTTCAAAGGCAGCCCAGAGCATCCCTCTGAGTGTGTGAGGAACTGGGAATGACCACCCCACATGCTGCCAGTGTTCCTCCAGAGTGACAGACATTAGAAACCAAGCCCAAAACGGAGCTTTGATGCTGCTGCAGAAAACCTTGACCACACTGCAGGAACCTCAGTGCTCCCTCAGCCCTCACCTCGCTGGGAGGGTGTTCCCAGGCTGAGTTGGTCACAAACTTTTTGTGATTGTGGTCACAAACAATTTGTGATTGGATTTCACACTGTTTGATGAAAAATCTGCTGTCTGGAGCTCCCTCCTGCCTGGCTGCTGGGCTGCTTCACTCCAATACCAACGTGTGGCTTTTCTGCTCCTCTCCTCTGGCTGGAGCCCCGCTGAGTTTCATCCCAGCAGACAGGCTGACATTGGCTGCCTGCAGACCACGTTCAAATCCATCTCTGCTGCTCTGGAATCAGCTGAGCCACGAGCACAGAGACCCCCAGCCCTGGGAGGGGGTCTGGGATGAGCTTGGCAAGGCCAGGGATGGAGCAGGGAGGGATGTGAGTGGGGTTCCAGCAGCTCAGCCATCCCGGGTGTCTCTGTCCATCCTGCCAGGCTCCATCCTGCCACCATCACTCTGACACTCAAACCCTTTCCTCCTCCTTTTCATCCCTTATTTCACATGCCACAGCCATCCTGTCGCCTGCCTCTCGGCGATGTTGCTCAGAAAAATTAGGGCAACTGCTGCGCTGGGTTTTTATTAGTATTGCCAAACTCTTTCAGCATTTTTAGAAAGGGCTTGAGAAGGAGCCAAGTCGTTTCTCCTTCTTCTGTTTCTTTTCCTCCACCTCCTCCTTCACCACCACCCCCCTCCCCTCCTCTGTCTGCGGATGCTTTGGGATGAATTCATTCAGACGTGCGGTTTTGAATGTTTTTTGGCTCCTGGTTATCGAGCCATTCAGCAGTTCTGGGAGCCTCCCCCATCGGCTGTTTTTGAACCGGACAGAGAGGGGCGGAGGAGATGGCAGCGCCCTGATTTGTTGGCTTGTTACTTCTGCTCCTGCGAGCCGTCCGTGGGCTCAGGTTTCCCCATCCCGGCTGACAAGGACAGGCAGCAGCCAAAACGCTCCTTTGGGAGCCAGCCCCTGCACGCAGCGCTGCCCGTGTCACCTCGGAGCAGCCTGGTCCAGAGGAAGGTGTCCCACGCTGGGAAGGTTGGCATGAGATGCTCTTGAAGGTCCCATCCAGCCCAAAGCATTCTGTGATTTCAGTGGAAACAAAAATGAGATGTTTGCCCCTGTTTTTCCTTTCCTGCCTCACTCCCCTGTCCCCAAGCCAGGCTGTCACCCCAGCTCTGCTCTGGCACCACTGTCAAGTGACCCAGGAGGGAATTTTTAGCCCCAAGGGGAGGCAGAGCTAACTCAGCCCCAGCAATGAGCACGTGGAGAACATCTTCTGTCTGATCCTCCCTTGCATCCTGGGCTGGATTTGATTTCTCCTCCTTGGACAGGGGGATGTGCCCCAAAATCCTGGTCCAAGGGCAGCCCCACGGTGACCCCTGTGCCAGGGCAGGGCTTGGTGGGCACTGATGCCATGGGCACAGCCCACCTCACCTCTGCTAAAGGATGGATGAGCTCTGGATCTCCTGGAGCCTCCCATAATACAGAAAGAAGCAGAAATAACCACTAAATCCTTTTGAAAAGCATTTCCTGCCCGTGCTGCTCTGGAGGGGTAGCACTGAAACTCTTTAATCATAGGGAGGATGGTTAGAATTCATTATTTTCTCAGCTTTCTAGTTAAATTTTAAAAACCCACCTGAAAAATTCTCATTATTCCCTGTCAAGGCTTTCTTTGAGTATTCTTCTGCTCTGATTTCATAGTGGGCTAATACCTAAGAGAAATATTATCTCTCTGCTTGGCTCGCTGCCACCCCAGCCGTGTTTGTGTTTCAGGGGTGGATGAACCCACTCCAGTTTATTTATGTAGCTGGTAAAGCCACCCCTCCAGCACTCCCCTTGCTCTGAACTCGAGGCCCAAGTACAGTAGGGCCTGCTGGAAATCCCAGATGGCTTTAAAGCATCCCCATGTGCAAGGCATGGCTCTGCACCAGGCACAGCTCTCTTCCTGGGGCTCTGCTCAGACATCTGTGCTTTAAACAGCAGGGGGAAAAGTGCAAAACTCTGATTTATGCCATTCACAGGCTGCCATTGGGAACTGGTAGGAAGTCTTTGGGTGCAGAAATTCCTGTTTCTCATCTGTTTTTTATCCAGTTTACTCAGAAGGTACCAGGTTGAAATGCCAGAGGTGCAAACAGAGATGTCAAGGGGCTGCAGTGGGTTTTGGAGCCTTTGTTTTTGGAGAATCACAGAACAGTTTGGGTGGGAAGGGACCTCAAAGCTCATCTCATTTCTGCTATCCCTGAGTGTTCCAAACCCCATCCAGCCTGGCCTTGGACAATTCCAGGGATCCAGGGGCAGCCAGAGCTGCTCTGGGCAGGGCCTCCCCATTCCTCACAGGAAAGAATTTCTCCCCAAAATCCATCCCTGCCCTCTGGCAGTCTGAAGCCATTCTCCCTCATCCTGTCACTCCAGCGTCTTGTCAAAAGTCCCTCTTCAGCTCTCCTGGAACCCCTTTAAGCACTGGAAGGTGCTCTAAAGTCTCCCCTTCCTCTTCTCCAGGCTGTTTTAGCAATTTAAGCTCAGAGGCAGAGAGGTTTTGAAGATCCAACTCTCACTGTTATAAATAAAAATCCTCCTGAGATTTGCCACCAGAGCCCTACTGGGAAGAGGCTGGTGCTGAACTGGGAGCTGACCATACCAACAAACCCTGCAAGGACTTTTTCTCAATTTATCTCTTTGGGAAAGGGCTAACACCCCTAAAAATAGAGACTTTTGGCCTCTATCTGTACTGGTGGGACTTGAAGATCTTAGAGATCTTTTCCACCTTTATGGATTCTATGATTCTGAAGCATGCCCAGCATGGGTGTGAGCTCTTGTCCTCACCTGTCCCCAAAGCACACAGGGAGCGTTCACCCCTCTGCCTGCAGCTGGAATCCCTCCAGGCCATGGGGAAGAGATCAGCATTACTCTATTTTGGGCTTTATTTTTTTTTTGCCAAGGTTGCTGCCTGGGCTGTCCACAGCCGAGCTGAGACTGGCACTGCCACAGTTATTCCTGGCACAGCTCTGGCTGCTGTCCCAGGACAGGATGAGAGAGTTAACACCAGGTAAGCGAGGCTGTGAATTTACAGCACAGCAGCTGCTCCCTGCCCATGCTTTGAGCACACACTTACCCCACAGAGGATGCCAGGAGCTCCTGATCCATCCTGTGGGGATGGGAATGAGCTGCCAGCGGGGAGGAACAGGAACACAGTGCTGAGAGAATATCCCAACCCCACGGCACAGGGAGGGCTTGCACAGGGAGTTACGGTGAAATGCTGCGCAGAGAGCTCTGCTGGCAAATTCCCTCGGCTGTCAGGGCCGCAGTAGCTGGGCTGGAGGATGCTTTAATGCACTCATCTCACACAGAGCACTTGATGCCTCTTCTCCACTCGAGAGGGGAAGAATAGAGAGGAATGTGGGAGGGCAGCAGAGTGGTGCTGCCGCATGGAGTGTCTGAGGTGGGCAGCACCACTCTGCGAGCAGCCTTCCTCCAGCTGGGCTCCTCTTTTGCAATTCCAGTGCCTTGTTTGTCAGTAATTTATATTGACAGAGTCTTTCAAAACACTTTAGGCTTGTTTACAACGTTGAGCAAGAACATTTTGTCTCATGTCCTTTCCATTCTTAAAGACGAGCCTCTGGTCTGTCCATGCCCCTCTCCTCTGTGCTGCTCCAGAAGCTGCTCCCTCGCTCTCTGCAAACCTGATGGGCTGGAAAAGAACCTGCATATATACTTGATGGGATGCTCTTTCCTCTCTAATTCCTAATTATGTTTTCCAATCAGGGGCAAAGCACTTTTTCCATGGCACAAACCTCCCTGCTCACTCTCAGGTATTGTTGTTGCTCATGGAGTTGGTTGTGAAGTGCTGGGAGCCAATGTGATACAAACCTGCAAGGAGAAATGAGCACATTTGGGACCTGCTCCAGCATCCAGTGGCATCGTCTGAGCTGGAAGTACAGGATACCTCCTACTATGTTGGCTCTGCTGTTCTCTCGTCAAGCACTGAGCCCACAGGAGCAAGTCCATCCCTCTCCTCTCCATCCCTCCTGCTTTCTGCAGCTTTTTGCTGTCTGGTTCATCTGGATGCCGTGGTTGTCCCTTTTTCCCTGCACATCATCCTAAGAGCATTGGGAAAACAATTCTTTCGTGGAGCCCATCCCACTTGCAATGACAAGTTTAAAATCTTTTTAAAGTCTCCTTCAGCCTCGCAGGCAGAGGCTTTTTTGAGGGAAATGAACTAAAATATTTGGACTCTCCGGGAAGACAAATCCCCTCTGGAAAAGCAGCTGCTCCTGGGGCTGGCAAGGCAAGTGCTGGCCAAACCTGGCAGCCCTGCCCCAGCCAGCTTTAATGAAGCCAGCTCAGGGGGAGAGCAGGGAACAGCATGATCCTGGGAGCAGAGAGAGCACTGGATTGTCTGGCAGTCCCTGTGCTCAGCCTGCACTGCCCTGCTCCCTCTGCCTGTACCCTATTCCAGCCAGGACAAAGCCTGGACATGTTTGACTACCCAAGCCACAATAATCCCCTCTTCTTGCACTTACCTAAGGAGGCCGGAGTGCCCAATTATTTGAGAGTCTGCTGTTTAACGTGCTCTCAGCCTTGATTAAGACTTTTCATCTTCCAGGCAGAGATCAAAGTGAAACCTTGAGTTTTGCAGCGCTGCACCGTGGGTTTGGGCTGCTCTTGCTGCTTCCTTGTGATTCTGGAGCTGTCAGGATGGCAGAGCAGCAGGGAGGGAGTGCCGTGTCCCAGTGGGCAGAGGAGCAGGATTAAGGACATTTCACCAGCCTCCATCCTCCTTTTTTCCTATCCTTCCTTCCTACCCTGCTCTGAGAGGTTGCCCGGATGGATGAGCAAGCCCACTAACCCTGTTAACATTGAGCAGCATTTCCAGGAGGGGATACATTTATCGAGCTCAGGAATAAAGCACTGAACAGTGCTTTGGCTTTCTAATCCTGGCTTTTGGCATGGCTTTTAGCCACTTGGTGCAGTCAGGAGCCTTATACCAAAATCAGTAAAGCAATGGAGCTCTTGGCAAGGTGGAGTTCTGGCCTTGGTCTGGTTTTCCCCATCCATGAAGGTCCCATTCTCCTCCCTGGAGCAATCACAGCAGCATTCTCCCAAAAATATCTCTTTCCTACCTCCTTACAGAGATGGACTCACCTGGAGGGACAGCTAAGAACCATTTCCAGGACTCTTTACGACCACGTCCCCATTAATTTCTCTGCGGGGCTAATCAACCATAACGCTGCTGAGAGACTCATTTATATACAATAAGAGGGGGAAAACAGGGTGTGAGGCTGGAGGAGGCTCCCCCACACACAACATCTGGCTGATGAGAGAGCCTGTCAGGAGCTGCCTGCGTGCTGGATGCTCCCTGCCACGATAACTGCTCGGAGTGGATGAGCTCTCTGTCAACAACTTAATAATCCTCGCCGCAGTGTCAGCCAACACTGCTGCAATGAAGGGCTGATAACGAGGGGGTTAGAGCAGGGAAATCGGGGCTGTTTTGTCAGCACAACGCTCCTGTCATCAAAAAGGCTCTGCAAAAGCTTGCAAAAGATGGGTTCTAACCATCCCTTCAGAGCTGGCCCGGGAGGATTCGCCAGCCCCATTCCTCCCATGGCCTTTCTGCACTAACAGCAGCAGTGACAGGAACCCCTGCAGGAAGCAGATGTGGACGAGCCTCCTCCAAACTCAAGGAATTTGCCTGGTTTTCATCCAGAAGCTTTTCTATCTCTTCCCCTGTTTTTTAAACTATTGCTGCTCTTGCGTGCGTATGACTCCAAATTATTCTTTGTGAGCTCGGTCCAGGCAGGAATTCTGCTGCAGTGAGGGATCCTGCAGCTGAGTGGAGAAACCTCCTGAGCTGTCCTCAGAATAGAGGGAGTACTAGCAGTGAGGATCCAGGATGTGGGGCATGTCCCCCAGAGCAGCTCCAAACCCTGCCTTGGGATGGGTTGATGCAAACCTGGCTACCCCTGGAGTGGAAGGGGTGGAGGAGGCTTCTGTCCTTCAGCAATTCCCAGTCCTTCACCCTGGGCTTGTCCCAGTCCCACCACAGACCACGATGGTCCCACCACCCCGCTCACATGCCAGAGCTGGATGAGATGACCAAGGCCAAACCCTGGATTTGGGGCTTGGCAGGACACCAGCCCACCCTCATTGCACAACAGGAGCCATCCCAGGGGATCCTTCTGGGGAAGGAGAAGGCATTAATGCTTGGGGAGCAAATTCCTCTGGCTGCTTGAGGCCGGGACTCAGCGCTCTGGAATTCCAGAGCGATAACACGGCACGAGAATGTTTAAAAAGGCTGCGGATGCAAACTGCAACCCCAGGCTGCAGCCCAAAACTCACAGCTTCGAGCTGCTGTCGCAACCAGCAGTGGAAGGACAGACTCCTGGGGCTTCTCCCCTGGGCTGGAAGGAGCTGCTGCCCACTCCACCGTGCTCCCTGGGCTTTGCAGGAGCCCAGCATCAGGCCCACTGTGTGCAAAATTAGCCCCTCGTCAGCTGTGCCTGCAATCCCTCACTGCAGGGGGAAATGGAGCCAGATGCCAAATTGCCACCTGGAGCTAATTTTTTTTTATTTTTTACACAATTGAATTACAATCGGCTGGAGCCAGTGGGAGCTTTCCCTTCATATGAGCTGGGCATGGAAGCACTGGGAGGCTGCTGCTGCACTGGTCCCAAATCCCAGTCCAGCACAAATCCTATAAACTTCATCATCCTCCAGCTGCAGGAACCACTCTTGCCTCTCATGTCACCATATAACGTAAATAAATATAAAATTGAAACATGCCTTAAAATAAAATGCAGTTTAAAGCTCTTATTTTAAATGTAGGAAAGCACTCCAGATTTAACTCGAAATTTTTTTCCCCCACTATTGCAAAGGAATTCGGAATATTTTCCCAACTCATATTTTAACATTTGAGGACCTCGAAGAATTTTCCCTGGAGTACATGAAAATGTTCAAAGTGGCATCAACATGGCCTTCCAGGGAACTCCAGCCCCTCTGGCATGGATTCATAATAAAGAACAAAATTATTTGGGCTGAAAGAGACCTAAAAGATCATCTTATTCTAACCCCCATGGACCTCCTGACCATGAAACTTGCTCTGGGTCTCTTACAGCTTTGTTCAAGCAGTGATGCAGTTTGGATCAGCTGAAAACCAGCCCGACTGTGTCTGTATATGATGCAATCTCATTTTTGACTGCAGAGAGATACATTCTGTCACTTTTTGCTGGGAAGTTTTTTGAGGTGTTTAAGACAGAAAACATTTGTGGGCAGATTTTGAAATGTACGCCCACAAAACCCAAACTCTGTGAAACTTTCTATTTGTGGGGAACACACTGTAGTTAATTCTTTTTTGCTTGTGTAAATTCTTGGTTTTATGGAGAACAGTCCTGGGATACTGATTTGAAACAGAATTTATGTATATATATATGTATATATATGACTCTACAGCTTCCATCTCATTGGGTAAATTCCCCATAAATCCATACCCAGTCGTGCACTCAGTCAGAACATTCTGCTAGAGCAGCATGGAAAACAAAAGTCACTTTTGCCTGGCTCAGAAAGAGAAACCTTGAGGACTGCCAACATCTGCTTTCATCCTGCTGCTTCTTCTGGAAGTGCTGAGGAGAGTGGGGAAAAGGCTGGGAGAATGAGGGTGTGATGTGGGAGCAATCTCAGCTATGGACCCCATGAAAAAACATGATCAGCTCTCAAAGTAATTCAAGTTTATCCTCAGTGAGCCTGAGTCATCCTCCCAGGGCAATATCCATGGTCACCCCATGGATCAGGGCTGTCAGACCAGGGGCAGGGTCAGGCAGTGCCCAGAAATGGCACCAGTAGGATTTTAGAAGCTCCCTAGCACAAATGGGTGAAGGATGGCAGCAATAATAATCCCAATTTCCTGATTTAATCTGGTTTCACCACAGGCACGCCCCAGCTCTGTGTCACAGCTGGGTTTCTCAGCACGGTGGTTTCTGCACCGAGTCCACGCTCTGCTTCCTTCCCTTCTGTCTCCCCATCACAGCCTGGCTGATTTTGTGCTCAGCAGCAGCACTGCTGGTTTAAATGCTGGCAGCATTTTCCCTCTGGAACTAAAAAAGTGTCTGCTTTCCCAAGCCAGCCTGGGAGAGTTGGCTTTGCTGGTCCAAGCACAAATATTTCTGGCAGGGCAAGCTCGCTGCAAGTTTGGAGTTGATCTCACTCGTTTCCTCAGCGCTAAGGAAATGCAAAGGGATTTGCAGTGAATTCTCCACAGCCTCAATTTTAAGGTGAGGATTGTTTAAGCAGAAGAGAACTGGAGTTCTCAAAAGCTCTGCAAAATCACGAGGAGCCTCTGATGTCACCGTGGCACCAGGAGCTGTTCCATCATTGTCAGGGATGGGGTGGCACTGCTGGGCACTGACCCTTTTTACATGGCTTTAACATTTGTGGAGGTTTGGAGTCATTCATTTCCTGAATGGCTCCCTTTGAAGGAAAACACGATGTTTTGGGAAAGACAAGCTGGGCATAAAACCCTCCAAGTCTTTATTCAGGTGAAGTAACCTCATCTTTATGTCTCATTTTTGAAAAAGGGATTGAGGCATATCCTGGGGGCTGAATGCTTAACTCAATTAGACTCCACTGGAAAACCTGATTTGACCCCACACCTCACTTCAGATGTGTCCTTTGACCTGACAGGAGCCAACGGGACTTCTGGACATCGCTTAAACTTTAACTGATTGTTGCATGTGTGGCCAAATCAAAATCCAAACATTCAGCTGCAGTTTTGGGGCCAAAGCAGAGCCCAAGCCCTGCTTTTGACATGAGCCTTTGCACCAGCACTGGGCAGTTTGTAGAGCTCCAAGCACTTTGCAAAGACTTAAGCATTGATGCAGACTTTTTGTGGGAGGGGAAAATGAGCTGCAAAAGGTCACCTGGAATGGTCGTGGCAGACAAGAAGGTTTAGCAGGTTTCAGAGTGCAGCTGGTTCTTGGCATTGCTGGGGTGGGGTCTTACTCGTGTCCAAATATCTCTTAGCCTTTCATGACCACTTAGCTCAACCCTGCATTTTGGGTTGTAGGTCTGAACATTGAATTGAAGAGGCCACAAAATTCTTGGGAACCGGTGGTGGATCTGAAAGCTGATCCCATTTCTGGGCTGGCATTAACAGCAAGCAGAATCCCAACCCACTGCTTTAGTCCTGAGGTCATGTCAGTCTCAGGTACAGCAGGTGGGAAGGGGACTTAGGGATGTGTTTCACAGATGTGGGTGGTTGAAAGACCGAAATTTGGGAACTGATGCCGAAAGCAGGAGGGTGTGCTCTGGAAATTGTCTGCTCTGGGTTCCCATGAAGAGATGCCACGCTTTGGAGCGTGTTCCTGCAGGCTGGCACTGACCTGAGCCAGCCTTGGATGTGGCTGTGCAGGTGCCCCTGCTCCGTGCAGGGAGGTGCAGGTGGAAATCTGCACAGCAGGAGATGGAGATGGCAGGGGAGAAGGGCCTCAACACAGACTCTGTGAGCGAGGAGGACACAATCTTGCACCAAACTGGCCTGCAAAGGCACGGAAAACAGGAATAGAAACCCATCCCGTGACTCAGGATGTGTCTGTGGGCTAAAGCTGCCAAGCTGCAGTGCCTGGGCTCAGTCTCTGAGTCTGTGTTGCTGCATTTAGAGGAGAAAAAGCCTCTGACAGCAGCAGGTGGGAGGTGTTTCTCCATTCACCACCGTTTGTTGTGATGCTCCTGTACAGTCTCCCTGTGGGAGCTCTGTCTTGGTATTTTGGCCATGAACATAATGAAAAATAACACTAATGAGGGCTTTCATGTCATATCCATGGCTGTCCAAACCCAGATCTCCTCATTTCCTCAAGGGTCTTGAGGCATTCTGTGCTCATCTTCAGCCTCTGCTCTCTCTGGAGTCTCTGGACATTTCAGTTATAATTACAGTACTGCTTAAAAGGCCTTCTGGCCTCCTCAGTTATGAATAAACCTGACCCGCTGGGAAGACTAAGTCCAGAATTTCAGGAGAAGGTCTTGAGGACAAGAGCTTGGAAAAAAGAATAAAACCTCTCTGTCCCATGGGAAATGCTGAAGCAGGGAAATCTCAAGCCACGATGAAATTCACAGTCCTGGGAATTCTTTCCCTGAAGGGAAAAATTCAACATTTCCTTTGCTTCAATCTGATCAAAATGTCTTGTTTTGACACAGCACAGCAGCCTGGGACCACGACAGTCAGATCAATATGCTTCCAAGCCATCTAAGGGAGTGTGATCTTTTCCAGCTCCAAATTGAGCTGAAGTTCGTCCTTCCCCACGTCTTGTTTCCATAGGGAGCTGCCTGGCCGTGCAGAATTTTTGCAGTTCCAGCTCCAGCAGCATCCCCAGGAACGCTTCTCACCCCGTTACCTGTGTCCTCACGGGTCAGCCTGTCCTCAAATCCAAATTACAGGGAGCTGGGGGTTTTCTTTCCCTCAGATCCCCTGCTTATTGCTCCTGGGAGGATTTTGGTCGTTGTGAAGCAAACCTGTTCTGCTTGCCCAGCCTTCCTCAGCCCCATTCCAAAGAGCCACTGTGGGCACTGCCCGTCCCAAGCCTCACACTCCCGGCTCTCATCAGCCTGGGAAGAGGCACCTCTTGCCCACTTAGCCAGGAGATAAAAGCTGATTTGTGTGGAGTGGCAGGGATGCATCGCCTGTGCCCTTGCCAGGTTTTGTGGTACCGCTCCTGGCTGGGCAGGGAAGTTTCCAGAGCTCCCTGGGATGGAGGAGGCTGCACAGAGAGGAGCTCTGCTCTCCTCTCCCCAAAGCTGCTGCCTTGCAAGGGGGATCAGGGTGAGGGAGCGCTCTCAGGGGTGAGGCCAGTCCCCCCCAGGGGATCAGGGCCTGGTGGATCCAGAGGAAAACATTCCTCCTCCCTGCCTTGCCTTGCCTCACCTGGGCATGAAAAGCAAGGACCCCTCCCTCCCTCCCTCCTAGCTCTGTTTGTGTTTTGGATGTTTTGACTCCCCCAGCCCCCCTTGGCTGTTTTCCCCGCACTGTGGTGGTGTAAGTGGGTTCACAAACATCTCCTCCAGCTGGGCAAGCCCCAGCAGCTCCAAACTCCTGATGTGTCTGGGAGCTTTGGCTGCGGGGTGGGTATGGGCATCACAGAGCCAAAAAATGCAGTGGGGGCTGCTCCAGGTGGGTCCTTTCTTATCAGAGATCAGCACCTCAGTCTGAATACAGCAGGGAAAACCAAGCTGCAAAGAGCCTTTCTACATTCTCTCCAGAGTGGCTTTTGCTGCCTGTACCTGCCTAGTGTGAGCCTCCCAGTTACACCAGTTCCTCCGCCCCTTTGGGACTGGAGGGGACCAGATGTTGGATCCAGGTTCATTTTCTGTCTTCTGTGCCTTTCTCCTTCCACCAGAGGAGGAAGGAACCATGGCTGGGTACCAAAACCACCGAGAGCTCTGGCAAGCCGGCAGCTCCTGGTGTCACAGGGGACAGGGTGGTCAGGGTGAATTTATCACTGGGGACACAGGATTTGCGTGCCAGGGGACAGCAGCTTTCATCCCTGGCATCTCAGCTGCCTCCTCCAGTCCCTGCCATCAGCTGGGGGCACTGGGAAGGAAGGAAAACCAAGAAAGCTCAAGCCCACGCATCACTGGACAAGTCACATCTGGCTGATGGGGACAGCGGGGGCCCAGCCTCTCCTGGGTGACACGAGGCCACTCGCAGCAGAGCTGGGCCAGCCCTCGCTCTCTGCTCCAGTTTTACAGGAGCTGCCAGACAGAAATACACAGAAATACACCCTTGCAGGGGGCATCCAGCAGATGCTGTGCTCCTGAGGGGTTGCTGCCCGCCTGCGGTGCTGCCGTGGCGCCGGGGGTTCCGAGGGTAAGCGACTCCAACCAGCCGAGCAGAGCAATCACCCTGCAGGAACTGCTGCACCAGTGCAGAGCTCAGAGTGAAGAGGACAGGAGGGATGGCAGGGAGGACCTTCCCAGGACCCCAAATCCCGTTTGCAGATCGCTGCAATCCGTGTTGTGATCCCTGCGGGGAGCCTGGCCCGGCCTGGGCTGAGTGCTGAGCAAAGGAGCACATTCAAGCAAGAAATAAATTGAAATTGGGCACAAAAGGAGCCAGGGTGTCATGGAGGAGGAGATGAAGAGCTTGTGGTGGGTGGGAAGCCTCGAAAGTCACGCTGAGCAGTCAGGGCTGTGTGGGGGCTGATGCACAGCAAGCTGGGCTTGGTGGTGGTGCCTCAGCCCTGCCTTGACCACAGCCACAGGTCCTGGCTTGAAGCCAGAGCTGGTGTGAGCCAGAAAAGAGTTTCTGCTTGCAAAATACCCAGCAGAGACACCCAAGAGGGAAGTTGGAGCAGCCTTGCAGCCAGCCCTGAGCACTGCTGCACTGGGGAGTTTCTCAGGGCACTGCCCATGCCCAGCACGTGAAATCCTTTCTCACCCTGGCTTTGTAATTCCGTCCTTGGTGGACATTTGTTCCTTTTGATCTTCTGGCTGCTTAAAGGTCTCCACAGTGCCCGTGTCCTTTGCGCACTGACAGCGTAGCACTGGACTTCACCCCCAGGATGCTGCTGCCAGCACAGGGACAAACCTGGGCTTGTGCAAACAGCCAGAGGCACAGACCTTGCCATGTCCCTTCCTGTGCTGCCCCTGCCCAGGCTGTCCCTGGGCTGCTCACCCCAACCTGCCCAACACCATCCATGGCATCGCCAAGGCCAGGGAAGGGGTGTGGGAGCACATCACCAGGCAGTGGGAAATAATTGGATTGTGGCTAATGTGGAACAGTCCCTGGAATTGTTTCCTGATGTTGAGTTGCTCCTGGCTGGGTTCAGAGGGAGAGAAAGCTCCAAGGTTGGTGGGAGATCTGGAGCTCATCTCAAAAGGGCAACACCGAGTTCTTTTGATCAAGAAATTGAAGGTAGCTCTCATGCCCTCAGTCCTGTGTTATTTTGCCATGGAGAGCTGGAGCAAACTTCTTCCAGTCCTGACTGGGTGGAAACAAAAATAAAAAATGGCAATGTGGGTCCTCCAAATAAACAGCGCACATGTGCTGCCATAGCGGAGGGAGCATGTGTCTCTGATTTACATGCAGTATGGGAAGTGCCACATCCGCCTTATGTTTGGAATATTTCAGCTCTCCAAGGTCTGAATTTAACCCCTGCCCTCTCCTCTCCCAGCACAGCCTGCAGCATCTCTGCTGCTCTTTCTGTTGGAGTGAGCTCTCAGGAAGAGCTCCATGCTGGAGGGAGCACAGTGAGGCTGACAGAGTTTGTGCAGGTTTTGTCACGTTGTCCAGGCATGTCACGACAGAGCTCCAAGGGAAGAGAAACCACAGGAGCCAGGAAAGGCTTTCAAACCATCCCTGCCCTGCTCTGAGCTCTCTGGGTCGCTGAATTTAAGGGCTGCTCCCACACACCAGGAGACCTCGCTGTTTGTTGGGTAAACCAGGGGAGCAGCCATGCTTTAAGAGCCATTCCTTCTTCCAGCCTGCAGCAGAACCCCTGGATAGTGGGACACTGAAGGATATAGCCCAGGAGGGGGAAGTAAAGGCAGATATTGTTCTGAGCTTTTCCTCTGCGTGCTTCCAGAAAGGGCTTTGGCCTGGAAAAGGATGTCAGGACAGGAAGGATATTGAGTTGGCCTCAGCTCCCACACAAACAGCCAAAGTGACCTTTCTCTAGCAAAACACCAACTCTTGCAGGATGGATTTGTTCTGAAGGGTGTCAGCTCTGGAAGAGCGGGGCCATTCCACACGCAGGGGGTGGATAGATAAATAGAGAGTACCCAGATAAACAGGTTAGCTGGTTGGTTAGTTAGTTGGTTAGTTAATGTGAGAAGTACAGAGACAGAGACAGACCAGTGCAGCCTTTAGCCGGCCTCGCTCACAGCACAGATTTTGTAGGTTTAGGTGCTTCTGGAAGGGGACTCCGTGTATCTTCACCCCGCTCCTGAGTGTGGCAGTGTTTGCACAGTGTTATTGGCTCACGACTGCTCCTGGCCTCCTTCCCTTCCCACACAGCTCCCACGCGGATGGGGAAACTGAGGCACGCAGCAGCAAAGCACCTTCTGGAGAGGTGTGGAGCAAAGGCAGGCCTGGCAGAGGCAGGGGCCCAGCCCTCCATCGTCTCCCCTGGCTGCTGCCCCTTGCTGCCTTGCCAGTCGTGGTCTCTGTCACACTTCTAGGAAGATGCCATCACCTCTCAAGGGCGTCAGACGCCCACCCTGGGGAGCCTGCGTGGCGTGAGTCACGCAGGAAGAGCTGCGAGGTGGGAGCTGGGCACTTTCCAGGAAAAGCTGGGTTGCAACCACAGAAGCCATTTCCTTGCAGGCTCGAGCCATTTTCCCCCTGCCACAAAGAACTGCTTTGCACGAGCCGAGCCCTCCTGAGGTGGGGATTTGCTCCATCACGTCCCCTCTGCAGAGCTGCTCCTTTCCCACCCTCTGGGCTGCTCCCAGAAGGAGCTCCTGGCTTGAGGACAACCATGCAACCATCTCTGCCTCATGGCTCATCTCCTCCTGCCTCCTGCCTGCATTAACAACCCCTCTCTGTATCACTGATCTGATTTTTTTAGTTGGTTTTAACCCAAACCAGGCACCATCTGCTAGGAAAAATCTCCAGGTCGCATCTGGGGAGGTTTCCTGCAGGCTGAAACCTCTCTGAGGTGAAAAATCCATGGCTCCAGGCTCTTCCCACCAAAGAATTCTTTCTTTTTTCCACGTTCTTCCCACCCATTGCTCTAAGTGCAACTTTTGGGGTGTTACTCCCACTTCTGGACTGAATTTATCCACAGAACATCACAAGATTTGTAGAAAAATGGTGTTGGAAGAAGAGGGTTTGAGGCCACTCTTGAGGATGTTGTTGTATTCCCTTGTAGCTGAGATCTGTGGGGGCAAAAATGTTAATTTGGGTAATCCCTCATCTCTCATGTCCAGGGGAGGCGAAACAAAGTGAATAAACCCAGCCCAATTCTTGGAACAGCATTAGATTGCATTGTTTTTCCTTGCTGGGCCTGTATCCGTAGGCCTAACCCAAGGAACAGTCGTGTTAATATGATCTTGGCTGCTGAGACACAGCCAAAATTGTCAGAAATACTCAGAAAACACCAAAATCCAAGGAATATTCCCCAGCTGCACCTCCCTGGCCCAGCCCAGCTTCCTGTGAGAGATCCCCTTTGTTCCCAGGCCTCCCGACAGCCGTTGTGTGTGCTCCATAAACATCAAATGGAAGAGACGCTTTTAATGTAATTATAATTTAAGCATAAAATATGTCACTTCTGTAGGATTTTGTTGTCTGGTGCGTAATTACTTTATGGCACTATAAAAATATATTGCATTATGATGCCTTGCTGTGCTTTGCTCGAATAATTTATAGCACAGTAATAGTGTGGAACAATATTCCAGACCATTGTATCCAATCTTGCATATAAATAAAACTGTGGAAAATAATGATCTTGGTTAAACGCTCATTTAATTATTTTGCAGGCTTGGCTAAGGGTTTTTATCCGTGTTTCATTCCCACATCCTCACCAGATTCTATTCAAACTATCTAGAGGGAGAGCTTTTAAAGCTCACAGAAAATAGAGCTATATATGGAATTTTTTAATATATACTGCCATTTCCAAACAACTGGGGAAAAGAAGCATTTGCTGCAGGGTGACTGGAATTGCCAAAAATTTCCAAAATTTCTTCCCAAGCAATATGTTGGAAACTTTTTCAGTCCAAGCCCACTGAAACATTTTGGTGGCCTAAAAAAAACAACCCCCTTCCTTCTGCTTTTGAGGTTCTCAATATTTTTATGCCCTTGAGACAGAACTTTAGTGACTTTTTGAAGCAAGATGTTGATTCAAAAAACCCAACCCCCTTCTTGCCTTAAAAACAAGGAACTGAAACTTTATTCTCTGTTCTCAGCATCCCTTCCTGGGTATCTGCTTCGACCACAAGTGGCAAAATATTTCCTACCTGCCCATCCTCATGCCATTCCTGAGCTCCTGCCAGATTATCCTCCCAGGAATCCCAGCCTGGATCATTGCCTGGTTTGTCTCACTCAGATTTGCTCAGTGGAGGATGCTGAGCATCCCCAGAGGGTCCAGCTCCCCACAGGAAAGGGTCACCTCCACTAAAACCATTTTATTCATATTTTGATGTTATATTTAGCAATCAAACTGTGGGCGGAGTGGGGAGAAATGTCAGGCAGGAGAACTCCAGGCAAAGCAAGACTCTCTGGCAGGGAATAAAATTGAATTTACAGCTCATGAAGGACTGGGAGGACTCACTGGTATTGCAGGGCCTCGCTGGAAGAAAGCACTGATAATTTTCATTTTAATCTCCATGTTTTCCTCCATGTGTGCAAGTGAAGCCACACGGAGATGCTCTCCCTCACCCATCAGGATCTTCCTCATGTGCCTTCTCCCTTGCCTTCCCCATCCTCTTCCTCCTGGAGCTGGGGCAAGGATCTAAAAATAGTGGTGGGCTCCGTATATGCATCTTCAGCAAAGAGACTCATAAATGCAGCCAGGACTGAAAATCAATTCTTTAAAGCTGAAATCAATAACAATAACTAATATTAATAGTGATTATCCTTTCTTTATTGCACTTTGCAGTTGGAAATGAATTGTTTTTAAGGATTAGCGGCAGCTGAACTCTGTAATGCAATGTAAGACTGAAGATTTACTATGAAAACAGAGCTTATGAGGAAAGAGCCATTACTGCTGATGGAATACACTTTGGAAAAAACCCTGGCTGCTGCCAAGCACAAGGAGCCTCGACCTGCAGTCTGCAGTGGGTTGAGATTCCTGGCAGGAGACAGAGATTTTTGGGCTCTAACCCCGTCTGGTTTTCTCTGAGTCTGCCTTCTTCAGTTCCCAGACATCCCAAATGCGTTTTCATTTTTGAGTATCTTTTATCTGAAACAGCTTCAGACATGCAAAACTTGGGGGGAGAGAGGAGGAAGAAAGGGAAGTGTGTGGAGCCACTCACACATATATTTATATATTTATCTGAGTCAGCCATACCTATATGAGACAGCAGTCTAGAGCGATCTGCTCTGCGTGTCAGACTTTCCAAAAAGCACAGCAGATCAGGTGAGCACTTCAGGAAAGTCTGGTCTCCAGCATCCCCATGGGAGTCCCCCCGTGCTGGAGCACTTCTGCAAACTCCCCACTCTGACAATCTGGTTTCAGGTCTGTGTGAAACTCCTCTCTCAGAGGAAGAGCAGGCACCAGGCTCTATTCTCACATCTCTTCCCCTGCTCTGGGTCAGCCCTAACCCTGCTCCTTCCCCCTGGCTCCTTTCTCTACAACTGATGGATATTTCAGGTGCTGATTTTGATTTATTTGAATTGCTGTGCCTGAAGAGCAGGAGCTCTTTTCATATATAAGGACCATGTGGCTGCTCATGGTGTTCAAACTATGCTTGACCCTAATTTCTCCTTGGAGAAGGCAATGTCTGCCGTGCTGTTGTAAATGTAGGTGAACTTAATGGGAAGAAATGATGATGTTTGACTTAATTCAGAAGGTTGAATGATTTCTTTATTATAACTATGCTATAATACATTAATATACTATACAGAAAGGAAGAGACTAAAACTACATAATACTTTCTTTAACACAACTCGTGACCATCTCTGGGAGTCCAGCCCCAGGTGGGTTGGATTGACCATCAGGATCAAACAATCCTCACCAGAATTTAATCAAGCACTCACTCCAGGTAAACAATTCTCCAAACACATTCTACATGGGAAAAACAAGGAAATAGAAATTGTTTTCTCTTTCATTTTTCTCTGTGCACTTCTATGAAAAATCCTGAGAGGGAGAGAAATGTGCTGCCACACTGTGGGGCTGTGGAATGGCTGGAGCTGGGTGGGGAGATGAGGCTTCACCCAGGCTGTGGGCACTGAGGATGGAGTGTCAGGGTGGGAATGACCCATCCACAGCATCCCTGTCATCCCAGCCTGGAGAAGATGGAAGAATCCATCCCAGTCATGAAGGTGGAGGAATCCACCCATCACACTGACACGGATTTTCACAAGGAGATATTTGTGCGTACAGAATTTGGGCCTAAAGTTTTCCTACAACTGCCTGGCATTACCTCAACCACAAAATCCAGAGGGATGGGGTTGAGGATGACACAGAAGTTCAGAAAAACACAGTGAATAATTCCTGCCTCTGTTGGAGGTGATGGCAGAGCTCCCGTGTTGCTCAGGTACAGTGGGATTTTCCCACTTGGGCTGGCACCTCCTCCTCCACCCTGCATGATCTTGAGGCCATTTGGGCTAGAAGCTCCTGGAGCTTTGATTTGGGGTTGTTTACTCATTTTTCTTTGAACACTGTAAAGTTTTCTGCTCTGAGCTCCATGGGCAGAGTGAAAGCCTTTTGCAAACAGCCACAGGTCAGCTGGCCTGAGCACCTGATCCTGTGGAGTTATTGATCTCTGGTGAAGGGGATGGACAATTTTCACCTGGCAAGGCTCTTTTGGTTTTATTTAAAAACCAGCCTTTTCTCCAGAAATAAAATTGGACTCTCACCTCCATTTTTCTCTGCTGTTTCAGTTCGTGGTTGCATTCCAATTTTAGAAAGGTTTTTCTTTAGGTTTGGCCTAATGATTTTGAGTTTGAATCAGAAAATAGACCTCAGTGGTCACCTCGTTCTGGAAACTGGAGCAATAACCACATCCAAAATGAAGGTAAATGTGGGGAGGCCTTGTGGTTGTCCAGAACAGCTGTGGCTGCCCCTGGATGCCTGGAAATGTCCAAGGCCAGGTTGGATAGGGCTTGGAACAACCTGGGATAGTGGGAAGTGTCCCTGCTCCTGGCAGGGGGTTGGAATGACATTTTCAGGTCTCTTCCAACCCAAACCAGTCTGGGATTCTATGAACGTGGGTAGCTCAACATTTTCCCCAAAAATATTTATTCTTCTCTCAGTTCCCTCAACTCTCTCTCTTTTCCAGTGAGTCCCTTCAGGTATCTCAGAACAGAATCACTGGGAGCTTCCCCTGTTGGGTTGAGCAGCTCAAGCTTCCTCCCCTCAGTGCCATCCTGCAAGGATTTATTGGTGTTTCACTGCTCCTGGCATGTGGTGTGCAGATGTCTCCAGACTGGCTCAGCTTTGAACTTGCTCGAACAATTTGATTTTTTTTTTTTCACTGGTGCATCATTGCTGATTTCCTCCGACTCATCCTCTGAGGGAGGGAGTCTGGAAAACATCTTCTTTTCCCCAGCTCAGAGTAAAAAACCCTCCTGGGATTTTGGCAAAGCAGGATGGTGGCTGTACTGACCACCTCACAAAAGACCTAAAAAATGGTGGCCTGTGCAGATGGCAGCAGCAGCAAGGCTGGAGGTTCATTATTTTTGAGGGAACAGCAAGTCCAGCTGGGAGGAAAGACTTATTCCTGCTGGGATGGGTAATAAAGCAGGAGGCTGTGCTGAGCAGTGCAGCTGGGACTGTCCCCTTCCAGCATGGCATCTGCTGGGTACCAGCATCATACTTTCCCCATGAGTGTGTGGCACAGCAGCACATGAGTCATGATGAAAGACACTGAAAACTGTCTTCCAGCACACGCTGGACCAGGTATTTTACAGATCTCAAACCCATGGACCATCTCACTCCTGACTGTCAGAGTGGGATTTACAAGGAGGAGCCACAGCCAGAGCTTTTTAACCCGGGATTTTTAAACTCCTGCACCATGAGGGTGTCAATCCTCCTACAGATGGAACCTGCTGAGATCTGGGATGCAGAGCAGGAAGCAACAACCCCAGGTTTCAGAAAGGAAGTGGTTGGTGATTTATTTTTCTCACAGATCTGGGTTTTCCTCCTCTGCTTCTAGCTACCTGCTCATCCGGCTGCTGTGCCCTGCTGTCCCTGGAGCCAGGAGAAGCAGGGAACAAGACACGGGGACAGAGAGAAACAAGGGAAAAATGAAATAACAAGGGGATTGATCCGTGCAAAGGTTAAGAAGCTGAACTTACTTAACTCCTGTTCGTTTATTTATTGTCCCCGAGTTCTATTTGGGGCTGCGACTGAGCAGATTAGTGCGGGATTGCTGGGTAGATTTAGAGCTGCAGCGTTTTTCTGTCTCAGTCTGCACGGGGCCATGTGTCCCTGTGCGTGCACATGTGTGCCTTGCTCCCCCTTCTCACCCAGCCATCCCTTCCCACTCCTCTGCTGGATAAATGTGAGCACTCATCTGCACAGTCTGGGGCAGAAAAGGGGAAAAATCTCCTCGCTTATCAGCTCAGGAGCTAAATTTATGCAGGGTACAACACACGCTCTTTATTATACTGTGAAAGCAGCAGGTAATCATTCCTCTGTCCTCAGCAACAGGGCTACTGCCTGCAGTAAAAATACATATATTTATACATATATATAAAAAATAGACATATATATACATATATATAGATATACAAAATGTCCCTTGCCATGACATGTGCATCATGGGGATGTATTGTAAATGTAGGTGAACTCAGTGGGAAGAAATGATGATGTCTGACTCTAGTTCAGAAGGCTGAATGATTTCTTTATTATAACCATGCTATAATACATTAATATACTATTTAAAGGAGATATTAAAACTACATACCTACTTTTGTAACTACTGTATCTAATTTACTATTAACTCGTGACCCTTTCTGAGAGTCCAGCCCCAGGTGGGTTGGATTGGCCATCAGGCTCAAACAATCCTCACCAGAATTTAATCAAGCACTCACTTCAGGTAAACAATTTTCTAAACACATTCTACATAGGAAAAGCAAGCAGATTTTGATTTATTTGAATTGCTGTGCCTGAAGAGCAGGAGCTCTTTTCATATATAAGGACCATGTGGCTGCTCATGGTGTTCAAACTATGCTCGACCCTAATTTCTCCTTGGAGAAGGCAATGTCTGCTGTGCTGTTGTAAATGTAGGTGAACTTAATGGGAAGAAATGATGATGTTTGACTTAATTCAGAAGGTTGAATGATTTCTTTATTATAACTATGCTATAATACATTAATATACTATATAGAAAGGAAGAGACTAAAACTACATAATACTTTCTTTAACTTTATCTCTAACACAACTCGTGACCATCTCTGGGAGTCCAGCCCCAGGTGGGTTGGATTTGCCATCAGGCTCAAACAATCCTCACCAGAATCCAACCAAGAACTCACCCCAGGGAAACAATTCTCCAAACACATTCTACATGGGGAAAACAAGGAGCAGAAATTGTAATTGTTTTCTCTTTCTTGTCTCTGTGTTCTTCTATGAAAAATCCTGAGAGAGAAGAATGTGCCTGGCACAGGGACGGATGGGAGCTGGAGCTGGGGATGATTCAGGAGCTGTGGCCTTGCTGCTGCCCGGTAGCACAGGAAAGGACAGGCTGGTGGCAAAGGGCCCAGCAGAGAGCCAAGGTCCCTTCCAAGCCTGGCTGCAGGCTGGTGGTGCTCCCCAGCTTCCTCTGCTGCCCCTGTGGGATGGGTTCAGAGGCTGATTTTGGGGTGGCTCTTGCAGATCCACCCAAAGATTGGGGTCCAGCCCCGTCCGTGCCCCATCAGGCAGCAGGAGCAGAGCCCAGGCTGGGGCTGGCAGAGCAGTTCCAAGCAGGCTGGATGTGGTGGATGGGGAGTGAGGTGCCTTAGTCACATGGCTTGGCTAATATCTCCTATTACATCAGTTTCTTTTCTTTCTCTGTCTCTGTAAAAGAGCCACAAAAAACAATGAGTAATTTCTCTGCGGAATATTCATCTTTAAAAAGCCAGGCCCAGGGCTCCAGCGCTTCCAGCGTGGTTTTTTCTCCCCTTGACTTTGAGATTGTGTCTGGCCTGCAAACCCAGCTGGGAAAAGCTCTAACCTGGGAAGGGAAGAGTGCAGGAGAAGTGGGATGAGAGTTTTCCCTGACGATGCCAGGTCTGGAGAGGGTGGAAGAAGGAGAAGATAATTTTAAAAAGGCCACACAGAGGAGAACACTCGTCCTGTTCATCTGACAACCACAGTGGGGTCTCACCATTGTCCAGGACAGCAGACATAAAATCCCAGAATAGTTTGGGTTGGAAGAGACCTTAAAGCTCATCCCATTCCACCCCTCCCACTGTCCCAAGTTGCTCCAAGCCCTGTCCAGCCTGGCCTGGGACACTGCCAGGGGCAGCCAGAGCTTCTCTGGGCAGTAACTTCTCCAAGAGCAACCCCAAAACTGTGAGTGTTTACAGGAATGGAAGCACACCTCAGAGCAGCATAAAGGCAGCAGTGTGAAGGGCTGTGGTTGAATTTCAGCTTGAAAGAAAGTCCAAACCACAGTGCTGGAGCCAGGCATTAAACTCCCTGGAAAAATCTGTTTGCCTTCTCCTAGCACGGTGCCACCAGCTTTACTGCAAACACAGAGGGAGAATGACTTTTTATGGATACAGCAAAAGCCACCAGCTGTTTATTTTATTTATGGAGGGGATGGATAATTGGCAGGTGGCTGTCTGAAGGAGATGAAGCCCTCCAGCTAAACACTGAAGCTCCAACAAGGCTGCAAACAGCAGAGAAATGGCTCCAGAGGTGACAGAATTGTTACTTTTAAGTCTGTAAGATATATAAGAGAACAGGGCTGCTCTGCACTTCAGAACAATCCTACCTGAGCAGCGAGCTGAATAAAACTGGTGATTTCACACCTGTGTCTGCAGCACCTTCCACTGAGCTTCAATTAATGAGAGCTGCTGCCTCTTAAAGGGTCTTGCGAGCCCAGAGGATCCAGGTCCTCGTTTTTAGGGCTTGAAGGGAGCCTGTGCTGGGACAGGAGGGGGAAGAGGGGCAGCCTGGGCTGTCCAGCGATGCTGCTGGTGATCCTGCCCGTGGTGGTGTTTGTCCTGCAGCAAAGCAACTTTCCCAAATCACAGAACAGCCTGAGTTGGAAGGGACCTGCAAGGAGCATCAAAGTCCAGTTTTGTGGTTGCTGGGGAGGCAAGCAAAAAGAGGGAGATCTTTTCTGGCACCTGTGCGCTGGTCTGGGTGCTTCCCTCATGTCCCACAAGTTGCAGATATCAACTTTTGCTTTTTTGGGGTTTTTAAATTTTTTTTTCAATATTTTTCCTCTTTTGCAACCATCCTGCCCAGGACTTTGAAGCCAACAAATCTCTTCCAGGCCTGGCCCTCATTCCCCTGGATGGATCTGTGCCTATTTCTGAGATATTCAGCACTATCTGCTCCTGACTTTTATGAACAAAACCAGAAACTGAAACATTAACCTCTGCCCATGACACCACCACAACCATATTCTACTCCTTTCTCACACCAGAGATTTCCTTGTGTTTCTTAATTTACCTCCAACTTATTTTGCCCTTTTTTTTTTGTTTGTTTGTTTGCTTGGTTTTGTTTATATTTTGTTGTTATTGTTTTGGTTTTTTGTGGGTTTTTTTAAATTTTTTGTTGTTGTTTTTGTGGGGTTTTGGGGTTTTTTTTCTTTGGTTTTTTGGTGTTTTTTTGTTTATTTTTGGTTTGGTTTTTTTTTTTTCCTCCTTTTTCCTCAAATTTCCCCCCCTTAGGGCAGGGGAACATTTACGATGT
This sequence comes from Lonchura striata, assembly GCF_050655825.1. NCBI lineage: Eukaryota > Metazoa > Chordata > Aves > Passeriformes > Estrildidae > Lonchura > Lonchura striata. The sequence continues at coordinate 11,207,148 of NC_140719.1, forward strand.
AGAATTACCGAGGCTGTTCCCGCTCTGGTGATTCAGTGTCAGGCTGGGAGCGAGGGAAGCAGAGCCTGTTACCCGGCTCCCTCAGCTTTTCCCACCTCCACACGGCTCTGCAGCAAATCAAAGTGCAACAAAACAGCTTTGCATCATTTCTTCCAGGAGTCCTGGGCCCTCTACGTTATCTCCAGGGCAGGGAATGTGCTCTAATAAAAGATGGCTTTATTGCCAGCTGCAACAAAGCCAAGGATTCAGGCACATATTGCCTGGTGGGTTCATTGTAAACTCCCTTTTATGACCCTTCCAGTTTATTGCTAATAGAGATTTACAGTGGGAAGAAGGGGCTGTTTGCTGTAATTAATACTGTTATTAGCCTGGGTGGGTTCCATACAATGAACGTTTGGTGTTTGCCCTTCGTTTGCTAGCCCTGGAAATGGTGTGGGGACAGGTTGCAGGGCTGGTGTTACTGGTGTTACTGGTGTTACTGGTGCCTTGCTGGGCCAAAGTCCTTCTCCATTCAGAGGGAATGTCCACCTCAGCCATCACGGACACCACCTCAGCTCTCCTCACTGATGGAAAACCATTCCTGTTCCAGCTGATTTTCCCTCCCAAACGATTATTTTTTTTTTTTCACATGGAGGGGGGAAAGGGAAGGAGGTGGATTCTTTCCAATAGTTTCAGGTATTCCGGGACATGGGAATAATTTACAAGCTGGACATGCCGAAGTCACCAACCTCCCCATGGTCCCTTTTTGGTGGGGCTTGCTTTAATCACTCAAGCAACAGGAACATCAGACACAGTGCCAAAAACACCCCACACCTGCTTTGTGCTGAACTGAGGCCATTCACTAAATGCTGTTGTTGCTCCTGCCCATCTCCAGCTTTGGGAAATCTGAGCCAAACTCCAGTGCTGTCACCACTGGAGAATGGAAGTGGCTCTGTTAAAATCAACCTATTTTCTATCACTCACTGTTCCACTGGAACCAAACCTCAAACAAGGCAAATTTCATGTGGTTGCAGCTTTTTGCAGTGAATGTCTCATGTCACTGTGCCTGGTAATTAAGAGCCAGGGTGAGAACAGTCCTGCTAATGATTTGCAGTCAGCTCCTTCCAGCCCCAGTTGCCTTCGCAAAGCCAAAATTTTACCAGTCTCCAGAAGCTACGGCAGAAGTTAAACATTAAATGGTTGGAAACTTCCGTGCTTTCTGACTGATCAGAGGTCAAGGATAAAGTCATTGAGAGCGTCCTTCATCTCAGGGAACTGCCATCAACGTGGCCAGGCCCAGAGAGAGACCAGCACCATGAACCGTACCCCACATGGGTGCTCCTCTGGGCAGGCCCCTCTCATCCTCACAGAAACAGGGAAAATGTTGTTAGCGATGTCCACAAACACTGGGGGGATTTAGGGGATTGAGTGCCAGGCCAGGTGGGAGGGAACATCCAGCTCATGGTGCTGAAGAGCCACCCTGGGCTTTAAAAAACCTCCTCCAGTCACCACCAACAATCTCAGTCCTGAGCACAAGGCCTTGTGCTCAGGACTGAGATTGTTGGTGGTGACTGGAGTATTTTGTGATTATTTGCTCAAATTTCCACTGCAGGAATTTCCTGCAAAAGGATAAAAAAGACAAAGGTTGAGGGGTGACAAAATTTTTGGGGAATTCACTGGGAATTGGGTACCTTTGGGGGTCTGAGCAAGGACAGGGATCTCCTGGGGGGCCTCACCCAGTGAGGTGTGTGGTGGAGCTCACTGTATTTTTAGAGAAGGAGCTAAAAGATACCAGGCTCCTTCTCACTACTTCTATTAATATTCAAGCTAATTAGCTTCACTGAGAGCTGGAGGAAATTGAATCTCAAGAAGAACCTAAGCTCTGCTTTAGATTTTAAGCTGTTTGGACCTTTTGATTCGAAGCTTGTGCTTTTATTATTATTGTTTTAAAATCTCCTTTTATTTTATTATTTTCCCCTGCAAACACCTGGCTCATTTTAGGGGTGATAGAAGAGTAATAAATGATTCTTATTAATTTGCCATCAGCAGCCAGAAAGCAGCAGGCTCCCAGCTGAACGGAGCACATTTATGGGGGAATTTGAGACAGGTTTGGGGGTCCCAGAAATGTGGAGGGTTCTTGGCTGGGCACTGAGAATGGGGTCAGCCCAAAAGGGTGAGGTAAGGGAGCCTTTGGGAGGTTAAATTAAAAAAAGAAAGGCTGAAAAAAGAGGAAGCTTTTACAAGCCAGAGCTTAAAGACGTGCCCTCCCTCTCTGCCCGTTTATTAAGTAATAATGAAACACTTTTGTCAAAGCTTAGGCACCAAATTTCTGGCACCAGATGAGCTCTAAAGCTAATCAGGGGCTGGAAAAATGAGAATATAATTAAGGCTGCTGACAGCCCTGTGTCATTAACCTCCCAGCTCTCAGGTGCCACACTGAACCACAGCTGCAGCAGATTCTGTATTACGGGCAGTTGGTTTCAGCTGTGGAAATGAATTTGGCTTTTAATGGCCCTGTGATGGCTCTGGGGCTGTGGCAGAGGGGAGGGGGTGATGGTCTGAGCTGCGTCCAGCTCGGCTCCCCCTCCTGTTCCTCGGTGGTAAACAACCCAGGCTCTCCTCACCCAGAGAAAATGAGGTTTTTCTGGGTAAAGGTTCAGGCTGGGGCAGTTCTGCTCTGTCCTTGTAATTAATTATTATCATTATTAGCAGCGTGGGTGTCTGCTTTGCCCTAGTGAAGGGATTCCTGCCTGTGTCCCGCTGTGGATCTGATCCTCTGCACTCACCCTGCAGGGCTGATACCCAAACCACCTCCCTGCTCCGTGACTCAGTTCCCCACCATATGAGGAGCCGATAATCTTGGGATCTTTGGGAGGAGGTTTAGAATTTGTCAATGCAACCATGTCCGTTCCTCTTATAATTATGCCACTGAAGGAGCCTGTGACAGGGTTTTGAATTGCTCCCTTGAATCCATTTAGAGCACAGCTCTGCCATGGGCATCACTGGTGGTGCAGCAAGGCTTTACTTTTTTTTTTTTTAGGGTTATGTAAGTTTTCCTTTTTATTTCCCCCCCTACAAGGATTTCACCGCTCTGAAGGTTAAAAAGAGGGAAGCAGCACAAACACCTCGAGCCTCCAAACGCTCCTGAGAGGAATCAGTGGGACAAGCAGCGAGGGAGCGCTTGGGATGCTGCCAAAATTCCGCCGGCAGCGCGCCTCGAGCGGAGCCTCTTATCGGGGCGATCTCGGAGCTCGCTGCAGCCGTTTCGCAAGGCATGTGTCACAGACAGGTACCCTGGGACACGGAAAGGGAAAAAGCATTTGCCTGGGCAGGAAGGCGGCTGCGTCAGTGCCACGAATAGCACGGACAGCACCCCGGCATCCCGTGACCCAGCGCTGCTGCTGCCGCTCAAAAATGAGATAACACCGCGGCTGAGCAGCCTAGAAGCAATGCTCCAGCACGGGGAAAAGGCTCTCAGCTCTCCCTCGGTGTGAAAAGCACCTATTGGAGCTAAAAAACGGAATAATTCCGGAGCTGATGGAGCGCGATTTGTTCCTTCATCCGCCCCGGAGGCTCCAAGTGCGTCTCACACTTCCCCCTCAGCCTTCTCGGCTTCTTCTCGGGGTGTAAGACTTCGAGGCTCGGACAACAGCAAATCCAGGCAATTCTGTTTGCACCCTGTCTGCCTTGAAAGCCCCGGAGTGTGCCTGGTGCGACCGCAGCCAAAGGGAGAGCAGGAGCTCCTGAGAAATTCCAAACAAAAGCACCATTATCCATGCGGGACCTCGTGAGTGCTTCGCATACTCCAGCGATCCCGAGCACTCCCGTGTGTGGTTCTTACTCGGTTTTAACTCGATTTCTTTGAGATGCAAATCAGAGGGATTATATTCAGAGGCTGCATCACAAAGTCTTTAATCCAAATGGGCTATAAGATTTATTTAGGAGAGCCAAATGTCTTGTCTGGGACAGAAGCAACTGAGCTGAACTGAAACAGATGGACGTAAAGGAAATTAAGCAACTCTAATGGTCTTATCCAGAGTTTGAAAGTATTTGGTTTTCCTAAAGCTCGAGCTCCTGGAAGCACGTGATGAGATGGGAAGCTCAGGTTTCACCTAAAAACAGGCTTTGCAGTTCACTGAGAAAAACAATAACCATGTTTTTATTCCTCCCGTGGACAGAAGGAGGGCTGCCTTCCAAATCCTGACTCCTTGGGCTTATGTCATCAGAGGAAAATCTATTGAATGGCAGTTTTGGAGTCCTCATTTTTACAGCAATGTTGTCATTTCAGCAGCCTGGATTCAGGAGTTTGGGAAAACTGATGCTGGCAATAGGGACCTCAGGTAGTTTGTTTACTAATTAGAGAGAAACCCATCCCTTGGGTCTGCTGAGGGTTTGTTCCTTGAAACGTCCTGCTGCTTCTGGTGGTGATTTTTAGGTCTCACACCTAGGGCTGGGGTTTAACCAGGACACCAACACTGCCAAGGTCACCTCCAGCAGTGCTGGATGCAGCAAACCCAAAGTGCACATCTTGGATGCTGATAAACCACTGGGCTGGAAACCTGGAGCGCTCAGGCTGTCCCCCAGGACCCTGCGTGTCTCCACCTCTGCTGAGGTCAGGAGATTTTTCAGCTGGCAGAAAAACTTTCCCTAGAATGTTTGGATGTGTTTGGCCCTGGATATTCTGCACAGACAGCAGAACAGATGAAGACACGCTCCCTGCCATCCCATCAGGGCGTTTCTGGTGGTAAAGATGGTTTCTCTTGGGGTGAAAAGTTGAGGTTTGAGTTGGTTCTACCACCTGCATCTTTTAGGTGCTAAATAATGGCAAGGCTGAATTCTTTAGGCTTCCTGAGGCTCTTGACCACTACCCAGTGGTCAAGGAGATCCCACAGACAGTCTCAACCAGGGAAATGCTTTTGCAGCTGGAACTCCTGATAAAAGCTGGGAGAAGTTTTTCTGCTCTCAACCCAAAGCCATTCCCTGCTTGGCTCTCCCAGGGAAGCCTCCAAAGCAGGGACATCTCATGTGTTTGTGACTTTGTCATCCTTCACCCCACTGCGTTTGCAAGTGGATTAAATAAAAGGTGAGAGAATTGGGGACAAGGGGAGGGAGGGAGTGTGAGAAGGAGCTCATCCATTACCATGCCCTGCACAATGCAGGAGGTCTTGGCCTCCTGGTTTGAGTGCTTATTCCCCATAAAATACATCTGAGAGAAATCAATGCAAGAGGCATGCCAGAACTTAAATCAAAGCACGAGGAAGCGGCGCTTGGCGGATGGAATGACCTTGCAGAGAGCTGTCAAAACTGCGGCCCCAGCCCTGCTCAGCACAGAACCTGCCAGGAAAAAACCCTGGAGTGAGGACTTGAGGCTGGCATGTGCTGCCTTGGCACGGCTCTCACTCTGATCTCCGCAGTGGAAAGCACATGGGTGAGAGAGGCTTGTTGTGAGTGGCACAAGGGCAAAGTGCCAGGAGGCTCCTGGGGCAGCTGGGAGAGCTGCCGTGCTCTGTGCTGCCCCTCTGGGCTCCTCAAGCACCTCAGAGATAAGGAGGCAGGGGTGGAAGCCAGCTTGGAGATACAGAAAATGCTCCCAACAACCTTGGCCGTGCGTGACCTCGGTCCCTGGCGTCCTGGTGGAGTGTCCAGCTCCACCAGCTCCGTGTCCTGCCGAGCTCAGCAGAGGATGGAGGGCTGTGTCCAGCATCCAGGATCCCTCCTGCCTCCCGCTGGGATCAGCCAGCTCCCCAGGCAGGTGCCTGACCTTGGTGGCAGGTCACAGCGCCGTGCCACAGACACCATAAATCTGCAAAGGTTCGCTGCAGCCAGGCTCCACCTCTGCAGACCGCGGGGCACATGTTCCCATGCTGGGAAATCTGACCCCTCGGTAGCCTGAGAGACAGGAGAAGCCTGGGTTTGGTGTTTTGAATAAGTGGCTTTTTATCTGAAATCCCTTTGGGAGCATGAGCTCAGTAACCAATGAAATTATATCTGTTGTTTCAAGCAGTGAAGAAAACTTGGCTTGATGTTTATTGAGATTTATGGCTTCCCTTGAGCTTAATTGTCTTTGGGAGCCCTGGATCTTTTTAACGGTTCAGCTAAGTGGTACTAAGAAGGATGGTAATGGTTTGAGCAGCCTGCCCCCTTAGCATATCTCTTTCTCTCACACAATTTGCTGATATTTGGGAAATATTACTGATACCCTCCCCTCCTGAGGTCACAGCTCTTCACTGGTGTGAAACCTCAAGAGGCTAAGCCAGTGTGAAAAGCTCCCAGCGAGTGTTTGCTGACTGCCATCAGCAGGGCTGTGCTTCGGGGAGCAGGGCAGGAGGACAGCTCTGTGCCCCCGCTGGGGAGGGTCACCTGGTCCCCCTGCTTTGTCACCCCCTCCTGGATGCTGGGATTTGTCTTCCTCGATCTTCCTGGTCTCCATCAACGTGGTGGTTTGGTGTAGGTGCTTCTCTGGTCCTCAGCCAGGGTGGCTTTTCCATTCCCTCTGCTGGGGGCTCTGTGCCGACTGCATTTAAGCTGTTCCTACCTAAGCCCAGCCCAGCATCATTTCCTGAGCATCCAAGAGCTCATCCACAGGAGTCCAGCGGGGTTGGGATCGACCTATGGAATTGCCATAAGGAGAGCACCCCTTGGTTCTGCTCCTTGCACTGGTTTGAACTGGGAAAGGACCATCTGGGAAGGATTCTCCTGCCCAATGCTCACCCCACAGAGACACAACTCAGTGGTTGGTCCCTCAGGGGAGCACCCTCAGCTCTGGAGGGCTCTGATGAGGAGCTTGTCACTGGGAGGGGAACACCACCCCAATTCCTCACCTCTGGAGCTTTTTCCATCCCTTATCGGGGTGACCCTGGTGGTTTGTTATCTCTCCCCAGCCATCCACCAGAGCCTGTCAGCGTGGGCAATGACCTTCACCTATTTCCTCACCTCCCCAAGATGCTGTGGTCACTCGGCCGGGCGCTCGTGGCGGTGCTGTCCGGCCGAGGTAATTACAGCAGCTCGTTATGGTTCAGCAGGCGCCTTCATTAATAAACCTCGGGTTTCAGAGGTGCCCAACTCAGCCATTGGGAAGCACATCTGGCTGGAGCTCTGCAGAGCCTGAGCTTTCAGCTCATCTCCCCCTGCCTAAGCGGTTTAGGACGGGCAGTAAACAAAGTCTGTTTTGTTGGGGTTTGCGTGCTTTAAGGCAAAGAAAGCAAACACAGGCTCGCTGGGCTAATCTCCTCTGCGCAGAGCTGGGCTGGCAGCTCCTTCCTGGGTCATGCCAGTGGGATTTTTATCTCTGCTGTGGCTCAAACAAGGAGCGTGGGGATGTTCTCCCTCCCCTGCCTGTGGTGCTGGCTCGTGGTGCTCGTCAGGGTGTGCTTAGTCTGTTGTGGCACCTCTAAAATAAATTAAATTTAGATGATCGTGCTGGATGTGGGGATATCTTGGACTTTGTTCTATCTCCTAATAACTTTTGGAGCCATGAGCTTCCTGTCTTTTTAGGACAAAGCCCCTAAAAAATTCCACTCTGAGGGAGCAGAAGAGCCACGAGTGAGCCTCACCCTGGTGACAATAACAGTGTGGCCCTTGCAGAGATTGAGGATTTAGGCCGTGTACTGCTCTGCCCACACATCTTCAAAGCTTGGCTCAGCAGCTGGGATGGGCTCTCCAGGGTTTGGAGCTCCTTCCGTGCACCTGGGTGACCAAACCAACCCACAGCCCGTGACACCTCTCGGGGTTGGATCATTTTTCCATAGGCCAGGCCTGCTGTGTGGGAGGATGAAGTGCCACAGAGGAGGGGAAGATGGGGCTGAACTCCACGGGGGTGTGAGGAGATGAGTGGGGAGACAAACCTCCAACCAGCCACACCCATCAATAAAACATCCCCTCTAACAACCACATCCCCCAGAGCTGGAGAACAGTGAGCAGGGCATGGAGTGAGCAGGGAGCACCTGAGCATTTCCCAGGTGCTGAGGGTGCTTCCCCACCCTGAGGATTTGAGGAGGAGGTGGCAGCTCTGGCTGGGGGTTGCTGGTGGATTGCCCATGAAGTTTGTGAAAGCCCTGAGCAAAGACCACACACGGGAGGCTCAGGAGAGCGATGTGTCTTAGACCTTGAGGGTACGAGGCAAAAATGCCTCTGTGCCTGACTCACCCGCTGTGTGCTAACACTGACTCATAATTACTGATTTCGATTCAGACAAAAGATTTATCTGCACTGAAACATATGGAAAATGCTAATGTCACCTGGTAGTGGGAAGAGGAGGCTGGGCTGCTGCCTGGCCCTGTGCAAGGCTTGGGCAGTGCCCGATGGACTGGGACCAGCTTCCCCACCCTGCTTTATGTGTGGCTGGGATGAGAGCCCAGAGCTGGAGAGAGTCTGATCACCCTCATCCCTGCCTAATCTGAAGAGAATTTGGCTTGCAAAAGGTGAGTTTTGCAGCAAGGACCATTTTTCTCGGTCCTAGCTCAGTTTCCCTCAGCTCTGGGGAAATCCCTCTGTTCCAGGAGATGAGCCTGGCCCTTTTTCCAGGAAGGCAGCTGTGGGGATGAAGATGTCTGGCAGGCAGCAGCACGCTGGCCCTGGCAGCGTGTCTGCACGGTACCTGCACCCCGGCACAATGTGTGCCCGTCACGGCCAGCACGCTCCAAAAGCCTCTCAAAGAAAGGCACGAGCAGCCACAACCCCCAGGAGAGGGCTGGATTAACCCCAGAACAGAGGCAGGGCTTTGTCCCAGGGCTGCAAGCTCCCAGTGTGATGGCAGAGCCCACGAACCCCCTCAGCTGCTGCCTGATGTTGTCCCAGCAGGGCACGGCTGGATGCCCAGGGCTGTGCCACCTTTCCCTCCCCGCTGCCCAGCGCTGCTGGATGCTAAGTGGAAATTTCCCCCTGTGCCAAGTGTTAAATACTTATCAAGCTAATGCAGCGTCTTTGGAGGTGTGTACAAGAGACAACATGTTACCCTAATTAACGAGCAGCTGGGCTTGGCACCGGGCTCTGCTGCAGCTGCTCCCGGCGCCTTTCCCAGGCTCTGCCTCCTCCAGCACAGCCTGCAGCGGGGTCAGCACCTCGCAGGGTCCTTTGGAGGCTTTGGAGGGCAGGGTTGTAGCTCCCAGCCCGAGGTCTGCAAGGCTGGGAGCTGTTTCTGGGCTGGATTAGGTGACTTGGATCAGTGGGTCTGTTCATAGCACCTAGGACAAGGGGATGAGAAGTTTTAGGGTGTGCTGATTCGGAGAACTTTAGGGGGAACTTGCTGCTGGAGGAAGATGAGCCAGCAGGTTTGAATGGTGGTTAGTGCCTCCCTGTTGGTGTGGCAGCAGCGGCTCCCTTGGTTGGCTTTGCTGTGGGAATTGTGCTTGGGCAGCTCCAGGGAATGGGACACGTCTGATGGGATCAGTTCTGGAAGGAGAGAGGGGCTGGGATGGGTTTGCAAAGCCAGCCGTGGGGACAAGGCTGCAGAGCCGGCGTGGGGTGGTGGGAACCGTTTCCATCTGGTTGACTGCATCTTCCCAGGGCCCAGCCCCTTTTATCTGGACACTGTGGATCAGTTCACTCCTTCATCTCCCCACTCAGCCCCGAGCAGAGCTGCTGCAAACCCTCCCCATCCTTTTACATTGCCTTGAGCTCCCTAACTCTCCAACCCCAGAGAAGTCATCTCAGCAGGAGATGTTTGTATCATGACCTACATTGCTATTGGGTTTTAAATATAATTTTTTTTTTTCCTCTCTGCCATATACCAGCTTCCCACATGCAAATTGCTCTGAGTGAACCATTTATCTGGAAAATAAAGGTTATGTTCTCAAAAGGCATTTAGTTCCCTTTCTGAATGATTGAGCGAGTTTTCCGCTGAGAAAACAAAGGTCTTTAGCACAGTCCAAGCCAATGACAGGGAAAAAGGTTCAGGTAAAACCCCTCCATTTATTTAACAGCTTCCCCCTTCCTCATTCATATTTACAAGATAAAAGGGGCTCCATCAACCCATTAAAGTTAAAATATGTGTCCTGTCTTCAAGGAAAGCAAATCCCATCTGGCATCCCTGGAGGAATATAACCTTAACTTCAGCTTAATGCCACATTAGGGTATCTTACAGATTCTGCCTGAGATTTACCTGCCTTAAAGGGAGATTTATTTCTGGAGCAAACAGGCTCACGTGACAAATCTCCTTCCACAAGCAACTTTGCAGAGAAGGTGAATTCTTGACTCGCTGGTTGCCTGCTCGGGATCTCTGGTCCTTGACAGGGGATCCATTGCAAGGCTCCATCCCCTGCCTTGGGAGCTGTGGGATGGATGCTCAGGGGGCTCCAGGTGCTTGCACTTGCCTGGAAAATCAGAGATTTCTGCAGCCCCGTGCCAATGCTGAACCTCATATTGGATATACCCAGGTGGCTTCCTCACAGATATTAACCAAAAAATGTTTTGGGATGGAAATCATGGCCTCCTCTGGTCTTTCCAAGGGTTTTTGAAGCTGTGGGGTCATGGGGGTCAGAGAGCTGCACTGCTTATCTGAGTGGAAATGATTCAGAGTTACCTGGAGGCACACTTTGGTAGCCATCAGTTAATTATTATTGCTAGTTTTACTGATATTCATAAAAATTATGAAAGGCTTTTCTAAATGCCAAATGTATCAGAAATCCTTTTAAGTGTATAATATTATTTTTAAAAGCCATGGGTCTAAAATAAGAGAAGGCTGTGTGGGGTTTCCCCTTTACCTACGCCTTGGGTCGAAGTTATAACCCTTCCTCCAGAATTTACTTCTCAACAAGCACAGAAATATGAGGGGTACCCTGATAAAAGGGTGGATTTTGAACAGATGCTGCTCCTGGGTGGGGGTTTGGGGCCAGGGGATGTCCCCTGTCACCAGCCTCAGCTCCCCATGTGGTGATGTGCACACTGCTCAGCCTGAGAACGTGAGGACAAGCCAGCTGCACTTGGGTGCAACCTATCTCCTCTCTACTCAACTGGCCTGCCTGACTGGTTTTTTATGATTATTTTTTATTCTGTCTCCAGTTAGGCAATACAGTTGCCTGTTAGAAATATTGCCCTGGGCTGCCAGCTCAGCCGAGGAGAAAAGTGGGTGTGTGTTAGCCAGGGAGGATGGGCATCACCTCCTCACCCTGCCTGGGGTGGGCACCTCTCCCCTTCCCCTCTGCCAACCCTTCCCTCCTTCTGCCGTTCAACAGGAGCATCCTTCTGAGGGAATTTTCTTAAGGATCCCTCCTCACCCCTCCCTCTGCAGCTCTACCACACCCTGGAGGTTGTTTGACCAGAGTGGGTGAATTTAAGCCCAGCTCATAGTTTGGGATCATTAACCATCAAGGTGCCCCTGGGAAGAAGCAAAAAGTATTTGGGAAAATTTGCTAACAGACTCTAATGACTTAATAATCCCTGTTGGAGAGAGCCTGGCAGGTTATGTGAATGTCAAGTTTCCTTGCTCTGCCCAGAGCTGGCTCCTGGTTATGTAATGGGGGGGTGTGACCTCCAAGAAGGGGGGGAAAAAGGGAAGACAAAGGAAAGCACGGACCCACTTCCACGCTGGGATGAAGAGGGGGCACAGGGATAGGTGCCAGCCTGGAGCCTGATCAGCCTGGGCACAGCTGGGCTTGCAGGGGTCAGAGCAGCTGCCACACTGAGCTCCTGGGATGGCCAGGGATGGATCTGGGTCCACCCAGCATTCCTGGATGTGCCACTTCCAGCAAAAACATCTGGGAGCCCAGGTGACACGAGGGCAGACACACATCCCTGAGCGGGCTCTGACACAGCACCAGCCCTGATCCCTCTGGCAGGTGAGGGCCCTGGTTGTTGCCCCAGCTCGCCAGGTTGTCATTCCTGATGTAGCTCCTGGTTTGGGGACACAGGACACACAGCTGGTCAGGATTCTGCTCCGTGGTCCTCAGAGGTGGTGACTCGAGCTAGGTCAGGGCATCCATCTCAGCTTGCAGCAAGAATTGGACAGGGAATGTGGCTCTGAAAAGCCTTGACTCCTCTCAGCCAAGGCTGGCTGGAGTGGGAATGCTGTCCCACTCTGGGGAGGCTGTCAGGAATGCCTCCATTTGCCTGGCTAAGGTCTGAGTTGAATCAACGCTGTGGGGTCTTTCCTTGAAGAAGAAGGAAATCCAGAGCTGTCGAGCTGCGCCATGGTTTAAAACATGCCTTGCATTACCTGGCACACCCGTGGCACTCAGATGGCCTGTCCTGGAGGCGAAATCCTGCTCGGAAGCTGAACCAAAGCAGGGAGGTGCTGCACCCTGCATCCCGCAGCCGAGACGGGGCGCGGGGGGATCACACCTCCTTCCCCATGGAAGCGAACACTGCCGGGGCTCCCGCTGCTCAAGCTCCAGCTTGCCTGCCATCAATACTGTTCAAACAAGCCCAGTGGCAGACGTAGCTCGGGGCCAAGTCATGGGGCAGGCAGCACGGAGCAGCCCGGCCCGGCCCGGCTCCAGCCGGGGCTGCGGGAGGCCCGGGCGGGCGCGTGGGTGCCGCCGGCATCGCGTGCCAGCCGGGCTCTGCCAGCCGGGCTCTGCCAGTCCGGGGCTTTTCCTCCACACCTGCGGCCACTTTGAACCTGGGCCTCGGCCTGGAGATGCCAGAGATGCGGGAGGAAACGTGGGAGAGCCGTGAGCCGCTCCCCAGCCCGCGCTTTTTGTGCGCATCCCACGGGAGATGCGCCTCCTCGCAAAGGGGGCATCCCGGGATCTTCACACAGCTGCAGGTCCAGGCTGGGTGTTCTGCTCTCTTCCTCCCTCCTGTTGTTTTGTCGAATTCCCCACAAGAAATGTGGGGAGGGTGCAGAGAGGGGTGCTCCCTGCAAGGCAGCCATGCAGAGCACCCAGTTTTCCTGCTGGGAAGCCACGGTGGCTGTGAGGGGGAATGCAGACGGCTCCGGGAGAGCGTGAAACACGCTCCTCTGAAAAAAAAAAATTAAGAAAAGGCAGACAGAAAAAAAAAAAAAAAAGGAAAAGGCTTCTGAAGCTTAGAGCTGGATATTTATACACTTGACATAAAGGATATTTCTGCATTGAAGTAATAAGCGTGACTCAGTAAACCAATGGGGAAAGGGTGTTCCCTTTGCAGCAAAACCTCAAAAGATCAAAGAACTCCATGAACAGTTTAACATTTCGAATGTTAAAGGAATTGGGTTCCCCTCCCTCTCCCCTTCACCCCTCCTTCATTTTGAAAAATAAGTGGTTTGATCTTAGCTGGGAAGGGAATGTTTCAGCAGCTCCGGGGATGTGTGGCGCTGGCTGGGCTGGAGCACCAAGGTCATGGCGTGTGTGTCCAGGACCTGGCTCCCTGCTTGGGGACATCCAGCTCTGCCTGGGACAGGGACAGGCCTTGGGGCTTCCCATTCCACAGCTGAGCTCATGCTGGTTTATGGAAACTGCCTTTTCCCAGATTTCACTGTGTTCTTCCCTTGGTGAAGCAAATCCTGATGTTTTTGTGGCTATGTCCAGCGGTGGGGAGATCTCACGGGCTGGTTCCCGACCTCTGCCAGCAGCCAGCAGCAGGAACTGGTGCTCCAGTGGGAATTCCATCACAGATATTCACCAGGGAAGGATCCAACCTGGTTTGTGGCTCTCAGACACTCGTGCTTCCCCGGGATCGATAGGCTGGAGTAATATATTGTGCCGAGATAACAAATCACTTAGCTTATTGGGTCTTAATTAAGCCTCTTTTATCTCCCTGACAGCCACACACCTGGGCTATGGCCCTGGCAATCCCTGGCCGTGGGGACGCCGCGCCGAGCCGGGGGATTGATGAGGCTCTGCTGGGTGGAATTACCTCATTGTGTCCGTGGCACTCGGGGCCATCCATCTCCTCCTGGCTCCCCCTTTCCCCATCCCACACCCGGAGCACCGGGCACTGCCCTCCTTCCAGGAGCCTCGGGGCTGGGACACGGCCAGGGGACATCCCCAGAGTGGAGGAGCTGGGGGAAGCGCCCTGTTGTGGGTTATGGATCCAGTTGTTGTGCCCTGACAGCACGAAATGAAGACCTACATCACCATAATGCATTGTCAGGCCGCCGGCTCAGCCTCCCCCCCAGATGAATGAACTCAATATCTCCGCCTGCGAGGGGGAAGGAAGGAGGAAGAGAAGGGAAGGAGGCTCTGCTGCTGCCTCCGGGCTCCAGGCAGAGCCGCTGCTCTGTGAGGCTGGAGAAGAAAAGGCATTTTTTATCTGCCAGGTGGAGGCTGATCCCCGCGGAGCCCGCGACAGACACGCTCGCGCTGAGCCAATGTCTGCGATGAGTTCGCCCGGCACTGGAGCAATCTTCCCCCATTTTGGGCAATTTATTGTGCTGGGGCCAGACAGATCAACCCCAATTTCAGCCAAGGATGGAAGGGAACCATCCAGAGCTGGGAGGCCCACGCCGCTGGAAGCGTGTGTTCGCGGCAGCAGGAGTCGGAGGCACGGGCTGCGTTCAGTCACTGGAAAGTAGGACAGGTTTTACTCTGAAGTCTGACTGCTGCTGCACTGACTTGGAGTGAAATAATGAGGGCTGGGAGTTGCAGGAGACTCACAGCTGAGCAGCCAGGTCTTGTAGGACCCTCTCTTTCTGCAGCATCACCCATGGGTGGATTCTTCTCTACCTTGGACTCGTCCTCCCTGGCAGGCACAGGGCAGCAGGAGGCATCTCTGCTCTGCACCCTGGCACTGGGGCAGGTTGCTAAAGGCATTTCCAACACCAAAACCAGCTGGAAATGACACAGATATTCCCAATATTCAGGTCACGCTGTGGTCATAGATTAATTTCGTGACCATGGGAAAAATGGCTTTGGATTTCTCCCTTTCCCAGCATGTGATGTGCCACTGGAACAGGGAAGTGCTCACAGCACAGTTCAGTGAGCAGCCAGATGATTCCCTTGGTCATGTAGATTAGTCCTGGAGTTGGACTTGATGGTCCTTATGGATCCCTTCCAACCTGAGATGCTCTGTGAAACAGCAGTGCCCAAATCCAGCCTAATAATTTCTGACAATTCCAAGAGTGCAGAGTGCAAGGTGCAGAGTGGGGACTGCGCTCTGACAGGGCAGACACCACAGGTTTGCAAATAGTCACTTAAAGCAAGAAAAGAAGGTTCTGAGCTGAAGGACGAGGAGCCAAATAATTCATCTGAGTGCTAAACAAAGTGCAAAGTACTCATATTACACCAAATCCAACCCAAGGGCAACACCCTCCTCCTGTTCCTGAGTTTTCATGGCTATTTACGGGTTTTTGGATGGACTTGAGAAAGTTGATATAGGAATGGCCAAATCCCATAAGCCGTGGGTAAAACCTTCCCCTGCAGACTGGTTCAGTGATGTTAATAAAGCCACTCACAACGGGGCTTCCCCATGATAGAAGGTTGCTCCTGATCTCTGCCATCAGCAAGGACATACTTCCCCTCCACACTGTGGGATGTTGGAGTTTGGGCTCTTCTCAGCTTTTGGTTTCCTCTTCCCCACAGCTTTATCAAAGAGCTGCTCTGGGAGGTGTGATGGGCAGGGCTCAGGAGGGGATCAGAGCAGCCCCACCAGCTCAAACAGCAGAATTAGACACTCAAAGTATCTAATGCCCAAAGTGATGCCCAAAGTGATGCCACTGGGCCCAGGACAAACCCCTCACACCACGGCACAGGTATCTTCTCTCTGCACACATCTTCCAGCCTTGTATCACTAATAACTGGAGCAGCACCTTCAGCTGCCACATCAGGCCACTGTGTCATTTTTTGGTCTCTCCCTCTCCTCCCCACCAAACTCCCCGGCTCTCGCCAAGCACAGAGAGCCACAACTCTGCTTCTTCTCTTGGCTGGGGCTGTTGCTGTGAGATTTTTCCCTGAAAGGTTGGGCCAGCCCTGTTCAGAGCCCATGGCTGATATACGATGCCCTTGTAATCTCCAGTGACATAAATTTCGCTCCTGTTTGTCTCCCCGTGTCACATCCTTCTTGTGCCGTGTCTGTTATTGTGTCAGGCCTTGCGGTGGTGTTTCAGCATTTTCCCTTGTTTGTCTTCTTCACCTGAGGAACTCCATTATGGGATGTAACAGCTTTAATAGCTTGTAAATGGGAGATTGGGGATTTTATGCTTCAAGGAGTACCAGCCATGGCAGCTACTATTCAGGAGTTGCCTTTGCCAGTGTTTAGTACCTAAACTGGCATTTTCATCTGTTACCCAAATTCTTAAAATTTTCTAAAGCCTTCTAAGTTTACATTTTGTTAGAAAACTTTTTTACACATTTTCTATAAACAAAATATTATTTTACATTCCTTCATGAAGGTGAAAGAAATTAATATACTAATAATTTGTCCAATATCTTTGGAGAGGTGGCCCATTCACTCTCCAATCCACTATCACCTTTAAAAAAATATAAAAATTAAAGTCAAAATAATAAACTTCCTTCTTCTTTTACCTCGCCATCACAGTGGCTCGTATTATACTTTTCATATCCTATAACAACATTCATCCAACTTTCTTTCAAAAAAAAAAAAAAAAAGGGAAAATAGCTTGCTTAAAGTTGTCAATCCCCACCAGAGATGGGGTTTGGAGATGGAAGCTGGGCCAGACTGGCATGGCTGGGAGCAGGTGGTGGCTCCTCTCCACATCCAGCACCAGTACTGGGTTTGGCCCTGTCACCTGTGCTGATCAGCCTTGAACCAGGGCTTGGGATGTCCAGATTTGGCACTCTCCTGTCAAAATCCTGCCCTGTGCCTGGTGGAGCTGCAGCCTTGGCTCCTGGAAGTGGCTGTTTGACTTTCCCTCATCAGCAGTGCGCCAGGAGCTAATTAAGCTGCCTAATCTGAAGGAGGTACTACATCTCCATGGAAAACTGCTTCAGTTTGGCTCCTCTGAATAATAAACAAAGCACTTGGGCAGATGATAGGGTATTTAAGTGTTTACTCTTCAGAGCATTAAGTGCTAAATTTGTTTTTAGCTCCCCTATGAAAAAGCCCTTGCAGAGTAAAAGCACACAAGGGTCTCAGTCATCCCTCGCAGTTTTCCTCCACTCCTGCTGTGTCCAGGGGAGAGCCTGGCTCTGCAGCAGCCAGCAGCACCTTTAGGATCACAGGTTTAATCTGCTGGCAAGGAGCAGGGGATCAAGCAGAGCCAAGCCCCAGATCCATCCATGGGGATGCTGTGTGCAGAGCTGGCCCAGGCACGGGGCTGTCTTCAATTACTCCAAACTGCCATGGCCATCCTCTTCTTTTTTTAATCCATTCCATCCATCACTTAGTGTAATAAATTCCCTAAATGGAAAAGATAGAGACAAAACCCTCAGAGTGAGCCAGAGCACAGAGCTCATTTCTCCTGCTGCCTCCTCCTTACTGTGACACGGCTCTTTTGGCAGCTGAGGCTTGGGATGAAGGACCTGGGCAGGATTTGGCCAGGAGAAGGTGGAAAGAGGAGGAAAAAGGGCACTGGGGTGGCTCTGTACCCACGTGGGGCTGTGATGGGCTGTGCTGGCCACATCTGGCCACCGCTGCCCAAGGACCACGGCAGGGAGGCCTTGGGGGCTGAGCTGGCTATAGAAAGGGAGCACAAAACCAACAAAACAACTTTCCATTTCTAAAGCTTGAAGGGGTTTGCACCCTGCCATGCCAGGACAAAGGGAGAATTAGCAGCCAGCAAAGAGAAAAACAACACAAAGCCACATCCCAGTGTCAAGAAGGCAAAAAGGCTTTTTCCTCCTTGATGCCCGGGCTGTGGATGCGGAGCCGATGCGGTTCAGCTCTGCAGCACTTTGCATTCATCTGCCTGTGCCCGGGCTCAGCTCTCCCTGCTGCTGCTGCTTCAGCTGTGAATTTTTAAACCAATTTTGACACATCAAAACCGATGCAGGATGACTCAGAAGTTTTCAGACAGAACTTTCTCCTTGCAGCAGGGGAAGGAGGGGGCGCGTGCATATTTAGCAGCAGCCGCCTCCTTAAAATCGACCTTTTTTTTTCCTTCTTTTTTTTTTTTTTTTCCTCCAGAAGAATATTATGGTTCAGGCAAATTTGGGATGTGTCTGAACATGCTTCCCGTCCACATCATGGATTCAATTACAATGCAACACTTTGCAGATTTCTGTTAAATTTTAACTCGTTTCACATGGGTTGGGTGAACTTTGCCTGACATTTGGAAGCAGGCAACTTGTGTCATCAGGTTACACTCACACTTATCTCTGCAAACATATCCTTGTACCCAGACCAGCACCAGCACAGCCGTGGATGGCATTAATTGGACCTGAAATGTGCTTTCCTGGGGCGTTTGGCAGCTGCCAGCTCAGGGAGGGCGGGTGTCACCCTGTCCCTGTGCTGCTGACCGTGTGCTTGGGCATGTGTGGGATGCACAGGGGCTGGGCACGGACAGAAACTGGGGAATATGGCCTTGCTGGGAGGTTTTGGTGAAGGGCAGAGCTAGAGCCATGAGAAGAGAAAGGCTTGGAGATGACCCTGTTCCCTTCCAGCCTCCAAATTGCGGGGATGCACCATGGCAAAGACACTGGGGTGCAGCTGGTGGCCCCAAAACCTGGGCACACCCGTAGGTCCGTGGCAAAGCAGTGGGGAAGGACCTCTCTCCTGTCCCCAAAGCCAGGCAGGAGCAGCGTGGCTGGGTCACTCTTGCAGGATCAACCTGGCCATTCATTCCCTGCTCTGCCCCATTGCACCGAGCCATGGGAACGCAGTGCTGGACATCTCCTTTGAGCAGGAGGTCTCTGAGATGGCCAAAAGCCCAGGTCTGATCAGAGCCTGGCTGCTCTCCTGGTGCCAGGCATCCTCTGGGGGAAGAAGAGGGAAATATTAAAACCCCAAGATCAGTCGGTGGCTGCTTCTTACTTCAGCTGCACCAAGTGACCGGCGCTGCTGATCAAAGGCCTCGCCACTGTTGTTTTAAAGGTGACATTAACATTTAAGGAGCTTTTGAAAGCCCTGGCTTGCAATAAAAGGCCAGACACTCAGTCACAGAGCAACTCAAACTGCAAGTTTAATGATAATGAAACAGCCTTTTGTTCTTAAGCTCAAAGAAGAACCACAAACCTATTTATAGTGTTTATAATAAGGGCTGTGAAGCCTTTTACACACAATCCAGCACACCCATACCTGCGAGTTGCCCAGGGATCCTGGGAGTGTGCAGACAGATTCTGTGCTTCTCCTTGGCTTCCAGGCACAGCTGCCACGTTTCCTTCCAGGCAGTGCTGCCAGGCTTTGGCCAGCAGTGCTGGGAGGATGACTCTGCCTGGTTGTGAGCCTCTGCCAAGCCGTGATGCCAGCCCGGGCTCCATGAGCGTGTCCCCAGCCCAGGTGGCATGGCATGGCATGGTGCAGTTGGCACAGCAAGGCTTGGCATAGCTCCTCATGGCATATTTTAGCAGAGCCCTGCTGCTCATCCCATTCAGGACCTGCTCCCTCCTGGATCCCCCTGCACAGCCGTGTTTTGGACCCCAGTGGCACATCAGGCAGCAAAGCTCTGTTTCACACCAGCTGAAATCACCACTCCTCCCTCTCTGCAGCCCCATCCTGCTGCCTGCACCCACCCAAACTCCCCGTGGGTGCTCCCTGCTGCAGAGCAGACCCAGGTGGCTGCTGATCCCTCTGCTCTTGGAGCCAGATCTCCAGAGAACCAGGCACATTGGCAACGTGGTGCAGGCAACCACGGGGTGCTGGGGGCTCAGTGCTCCCAGCCACCAGCCTTCTGCTGCCACCTGGGTTATAAATAGCCTGGAAATGGGATCCGAGCAGATAGGCTGGGTAAGAGAATCCTCCTCTGCCTGTGCTGGGTCTGTTTTGTCTCTCACTGAGAAGCTCTTTGCTTTATGGCTCCCAGCCCTGCTCCAGCTCCTGAGCTTCACCCGGGAGCTCCAGTATGGGCAGTGGCTGGTCCCTTCCCTGTCACATGCCATTGGAAATACCCAGCCGATTCCTTCATCCTGCAAACTCCCGGAGAGCCTCTGCTCCACTGTACAGACACGTTTTTATGGCAGTGTGTTACATCAAAGATCTCTTTTTACGCCTCCTCACCCTCCTAGATGTGGTAAATAGCGCTGGGTCCTGATCACATGCATTCCCTGAGCAGGGGGAGAGCTGGAGAGCCAAGCAGGAGCAGAGGAGGGAGGTTTGCTCATTCTGCTCCTCAAGGGCTCAGGCCTGGCAGGTTCCAGCAGAAGGAAGAGTGGAGGATCAATATCCTGCCGTGCTGCCCCAAACCCTTCCTGCCCACAGCGTTGTCTGAGGGGGAATTCCCTCTCCTGCCTGTTGCAGTGGTGAGCCAGGATTATTATTTCTGTTTTCCAGAGGGGTGAGGAGGCACTGCACTCCAAGACCTTGCTCTCTACTCTGTCTCCTGCACCTGGCTGAGAGCTCCCCGAGCTGGGATGCTCCCAGAGCCAGGATGCTCCCAGGTCTGGGATGTTCTCTCAGCATGCTGGTCATTGTTTCAGAGCCCAAGCTGGGAGCCAGGATCTCCCCTTTGGTTTCGGATGGCCAAATAAATTAGCAATGGGAATGTGAGGGGGTGGGGGAGGCAGCAAGGGAGAGCTGCAGAGCTGGAAGTGACCCGGACCCAGGGAACAGATGCAACTCATAATGTTAACGAGGGGTTTTCCCCTCCCCAGAGGCACTGCACTCTTGAGAACAGGGGGTTTTCTATCCCATGGCAACACCAAGCAGGGAAAAAATGGGCCTGGCTTTTATTTCATTTTTTTGTCCTTTACAGGAATCGCAGGCAAACAAAAGCCCTGAACAGATTTATCATTTTTCTTTCTCCCCCACCCCCTCCTTTTCTTTCCTTTTATATTTTTTTAAAATAGGGTTAGAAGAAGATGGATGGTTCCCCAGGCCCAGGGAATGAGCAGATCGAGGCTACCCTGTCGTCTCTGGCATCCCATTAAGCCGAGCTCTGCGAGGAGGCCGCCCTAGGACTTATTAAATTTGCCCCAGCCCAGACCCCAAACCCCATCCCCAGCGTGGAGCTGCCCCAGCTCAGCCACCTGAGTCCCACCTCACCTCCCACCTCCAGCACCTCTCCTGCATCCCCCCCCAGAGCATCCCCAGCCCTGATCTTGCCCCTCATCAGCCTGGAGGAACAGCTCCATCCATTCTTGTCAGCCGAGGCCGATTCGTCACCGCCGGGGTGACAAGTGCTTGTATGGCTCTGGCAGCGTGGCCTGGGCCCCCCGCAGCAAAGCCAAGGCTCCCCCAGGGAAGGGGCTGGGGGCACTGGGGGGGAGCACGGCCAGCCCCGACCTACCCCTGACCCGGGGGCTGCTGCGGCTGCAGAAAGGCAGCACAAAGGGGAAAAAAAGGAAAAATAAGGGGGTAGAGAGATGATCTGAGCCCTGCCAGGTCTGCACGGGACAAGTTGTGACGTTCCCCACCTCGCACAGCCCCCTGAATATCAGGCTAGCCCAGAGGTCCTAGGCTATGGGAGGAGGAATATCAGGAGATGGCAAAGATTTCCAGAAGAGGCTCTTACCCCAATATATGTTGGTTCTGCTCTCTTTGTTCTGTGATGTCCATGTGGAGAGCGGGGCAAAGAGCACGAACAGGTAATGTTGGGGGTCTATACAGACTTTGGACAGGGTGGGCTTCCCTGGCTCTCCACCAACCCCGTCGGGGCAGGAAGGAGGGTCCAGGGTTATCTGATCAGAGTCACAGGGAATGGGGAAGGGGAATTAGAGTGCCCATGAGCTCACTGTGACAAAGTTAATCCTGGGAGGAAGGGAGGATGCTCCTCATCCTCGTGGCCATCCTCACCAGCACGGATATTTCCACTTTAATACTTAACAAGGCTTTAAAACCCTTCCGCAGCCGGAGTTTGTTCTCGGCGATAAATTTTGAATAGCTTATAAATTATGGACAGCACACGGTGGCTGTGCCTGGGAGCCAGGGCTGGCCCCAGATTGCTGCCCCGTGGTGTAAAGCCCTGCTGGCATTCCCGGGAACAGGAGCTGGGAGAGAACAGCACCGGGATCAGCTCACAGCCACAGCTCGGCCACGTCTGCTCACACCTCCCAGAAATCATCCCCCAGCAGGCAGGAGACACGGGGCAGAGCTGCAGGGCAGCAGAGCAGGGATATGTGGATATATGGATATATGGAGATATGGATATATGGAGATATATATATATATATATATATATATATATATATATATATATAGCCATGGATATGTAGCCAGGGATATATGGATATATAGCCACGGATATATGGATATATATAACCAGGGATATATGGATATATAGCCAAGGATATATGGATATATGTATAGCCAGGGATATATGGATATATATAGCCAGGGATATATGGATACATATAGCAAGGGATATATGGATATATAGCCAGGGATATGTGGATATATGGATATATAGTCAAGGATATATGGATATATTGATATATATATAGCCAGGGATTTATGGATATATGGATATATATATGTAGCCAGGGATATATGAATATATATGGCCAGAGATATATGGATCTATAGCCAGGGATATAGGGATATACGGATATATGGATATATGGATATATATAGCCAGGGATATATGGATATATAGATATATAGTCAGGGATATATGGATATATATAGCCAGGGATATATGGTTATATAGCCAGGATATATGGATATATGGATATATGGATATATATAGCCAGGGATATATGGACATATAGCAGGATATATGGATATATATAGCCACACTCACAGGGTGGAGGGGTCAGGTTTCCCAGCTCCTGTTGGCAGCTATCCCCCAAATGCCCCAGCTCCAAACCAAACATGGCCTTGCCACAAGACCAGCAGAGTCCAGCTAAAATCCCTGGAACCCAGAATCCCTGGATCCCACCGAAACCCCTCAGCTCTGGCGCGGGAGGGGATCCACCCTGGACAAAACATCCTGGCTGGGAGAGGTGATTTCATTCTCAGCAGTGCTGAAAGCCAAAGGGGGCTGTGCAATGGGCCTTTCCCTCTTTTTCCCTGGCACAGCAATGAGGTTACAGCATGGCTCCAGCTGTATTCCAAAGCTCTGATGTCCAATAAATGTGTACAATGTCCATACATGTGCCTGCAGTCTATAAAGGCTGGAGGAAAAGGGCCAGTTTTCACTACATTAATTCATAAAGCAGGTCAGGCTGGTCTAGCCCTTTACCTCACTTGTTATTTCTATTTATTAGTAATATTGATGTTTCAACCAGGGAGCAGGACCCTATCGAGCCAGCTTTAATATCAGAAAAGATTTAGCAGTGGAGCACTCTGGAATGAAGCAACAACCCCAACACTGAGCTCCCGCATTGTGCAGTCACAAACACTCTTAATATTATTTCTGACAATGTTTTATTTTGCATTCTGCTTCCCTGGCAGACCCAGAATCTCTGATTACCCTCCCTTGGACACGTCAAAGTCCAGCTGCACCCTCATCAGGTTATTAAAAACCCTGTCAGGACTGAAAACTAATGAGGTTTGAATGTTGTGGAGCCATGGTGATAATGGGGTGGGTACCCACTGGTGTAATGAGGTGATCTGAGCTCTGTTAATTACCTGGGGAGGGTCTGGAAGGGCTGCTGGTGGAGACAGCAGGACAGGAACAGGGACAGGGACATGACAGCTTTGTCCACACAGGCTTGGACACCTTTCTCCCCATTTTTCTCCTCCTTTGATGGTTTTTGCCATGTCCCTGCTGATGCTGCAGCACCCGATGGAGAAACCTGACCACCACCAAAACTCTGGGTAAAACTGAGTTGTGGCTGCAGAAGCAGGGATTATTTGGGAGCAGCCTGGAGCAGCAGGGCTGAGCTTGCCTGGCACCAAAGGCAGCACACCTGGCAGTGCCAGGGGATGGATCCCTGCCCAGAGCAGGGATGGCACCCAGGGGACAGGTGTCCCTGGGGCTGGCACCCTGCTGAGCCTTGCTTTCCACACAGGGAAGGTGTTTAGGCTGAATTAGGGAATGGTCACACACTCAGAAGGCCAAAATGAAGTTTTTAAGCCCAGCCCACTCCAGAGGGATACAAAGGCCACATGTAACCCAGCTTCAAACTCAGTGCCTGCTGAGATGCTGAGCGAGAGCCAGTCCTCAGCCTTGAGTGAGCCAAGATACACTCACTCAACCAGGGTTCATCTGGCAGAAAACCCTGGAATCATTGATCCTTGAGAAAAAGCAGACATGGGAAATAAAACTGTCCTGGTCCTTGCCTTCCATGTTCCCCATCAATGCTGAAAAAACTTCAGCAGAGGAAGTGAGGAGAGGCCAATCACCCCTGTCCTTGGGCACATTTCCTCTGGCTGATGCTGGATTGGGCTCTGGAAGTGGAGGATTCCTGTTCTGCCTATTCACCTCTGGGATGTATTTTTGGAATTTCTTTAGGATGATAATATTTCCTACAACAAGGTGGACCACAAACTGTGGTTCAGTGATGAACCCAATAGCAGGATCAAAAACTGCTTGGAGCTGCCACAAACCCAGATGTTCCCAAAGAGCCATGGGAATGGTTACCTGCCTTGCCCATCCACGGCCAGGGCATTTCAGTGTCAGGCTGTGCCAAAAACTCTGAGGCTGAGCTGGGATTTCTTGTGTTTGTAGAGCAGAGTTGTGCCAGGGGTACAAAGCCCTGGGACCTGAGGTCAGTGCTGGGGGAGGAAACCCAGAAATTTCAAGAAATTTCAGGAAAAGACTTGGAATTCCAACCTTGCTTTCTAAGCAAGACCTCAGGGGTCAGACCCAGCTCTCGGTGACGCTGCCACAAAATCTGAGTAAAACTGGGAGAATCAGCCAAGTTCACTCCAGGCTGGGAAGTGATGTCCAACTTCCCCTCGTGCAAATGGAAGCAGAATCAACTCCCCCACACACAAAGCTGCTCTTCATCCCCCCTCCCACCATCTCTTTCGAAATATTTGTGTTGGATTGTCCCATGATTTACACTGAAAATCCCTGTGCTGCCTCTCTCTCCCTGAAATATGCAGTGTCAGCAGCTGACAGTCAGGATTCTGGGATGCATCCTGGAAATTACAGTGCTGGGAGAGGAGGCAGGAGAGCTGCAGAGGGGAATGACCCAGGCATTGCTTTTCCAAAGCACTCTGGGAGGTGTCACAGGATTTGGGATGTCCGGGCAGGATGAGAGGAGAAGGGAGCAGGGGTTGGAGCCCCAGATCCACCCGCAGCATCCTGGGCAAGCACAGCCCCCCGTGTCTGCCCCTCTGGGTGTGTGACACAGCCAAGAGGGAATTTTTCTGGTGGACTTTCATTTTTGCAGGGAAATTCCAAAGGGCTGGAACACCAGAGCAGAGAAACCCTCCTGGGCTCTGGAGGAGGAGGAAATGGGGGACTGTGCAGTGCAGAGGTCAGGGCTTGGGGCAGTGGGAGAGAGCCAAGTTCAAGACCTCCTACCTTGGGGACCATCCATGTTTGAGGGTGATTCTGAGGATTTCATGGCAAATCCTGGGATTTTTTACTAACTGAGGACAAAAAAATCAGCATTTCCCCCAGCCTCTCCCTGCAGCTGATGTGAGAGGTGGCTGTGCTGTCCCTGAGCTCAGACGAGCAGGGCTCCTCACCAGCACCAAGGGCTGAATTTCCTACACCCGCTGGCAGTGATTTTCCTGGGATAACACAGGGAATATTTTGCAGAGGCAGCTCCTTTTTTCACTTATGGGAATCCCCAAGCCCACCTTGACAGACTCAGCGGGAAGGAAGCAGGGGTGGAGCAGTGAAGCAGGTGCCACACCAGCGTGTGGGACAGCACGAGGAGGAGCCCTGGGCTGTCCCCAGAGCCGTGGCCAGGTCCCTGTGCCCAGCCTGGCAGGGGGATGGAGCCCTTTTCCCCCTGCCCTGTGCTGTTTACTGCTTGCTCTGCATCTCTGCATCCTGGCCTCAGGGCACGGATCTGCGAGGCCATATGAGACCCTGGCGATGAACATCTCGCCTGACCTACTTACAGCCCGGGCCCTGGGACTTTCTGCAATTCATCCTCTCGGAAACACAATTTTTAGGGCAGCAGAAATCCGTGCTGCTGGATGGGGATGTGGGCCCAGCCTCTGCCGTGGCTGCCTCGGAGCAGATATCGATGCACAGGCTCCATTAGCAGCTCTGATTGCCACTGATACGCTTCTCATTAGATCTCAGGCCTCACACATCATGATTTCATTTACAAGATGCTTTTTGTTTTCCCTTCTCTTAATTCATGTGTTCCCCCCCCCCCCCCCCCGCCCCGCCCTGCTCAAAAAATGAATCTCATTAAAACCTCGCAATTGAGAGCAAATTGTGCCTTAATCCAACCTGCCAGGGAAGCCAATCACCCTGGAAAAAATCTCCTTGAAGTCTCCATGCAGGGGCAGGCAGAGGGGGAGAATAATAAAAAGACATCGAATTAGGAGGTGCCGAGGCTTGTTTGAGCAGAGAGGAAGGGACTGTGGCTGCTGACAGGATAGTAATGCAAATCCCCTTTGGAGCACCCGGAGAATCAACCTAAATGGATTAATGTGAGGACAGAGAAGAAATTACTTGAGTTGTTTCCCTAATTCGATTCAATTTATTTTTATACGGCATTTCCATAGCGAGCATCTCGCAGCTGCGTCAGCCAGGAGAGGAATAATACAGAAAGGCTCTTCTGGCAGAAGTGCTCACCAGAACAGGCACCACAGCAGAGGAAGGAATATGAGTGCTGGCCTTGAGGATTTGATTTGCCAAATCATCAGGAAATCACATGCTTTTTTTTTTTTTTTTTTTTTTCCCTCTCTCTGTTTGTTCCTGATTTTACTAATTTCCCCAGGCTTTCCTCAAACCATCTCCATAAATACCGAGGCTGATTCTAGCCTCACACTGCTTTTATAGCACTGTAACTCTGAGCTCACACTGGTTTTTACACTGGTGCAGCTCCACTTATTTCAACTGAGTAAATTCCTGATTTATGTTTGTGGAAATGACAGCAGGAGTAGGCCCATGGTTTTCCCTGGAGCAATGCCTGGCTCACACCGGGGTGGGGAAGAGGAAGATCAGATCCCTTGCAATGCAAATGATGGAGAAAATGACACTGGACTCAACTTCCCGAAAGACTTTTGCTTTCTTTTATAAAATGTTCTGTATTGTCAAAGTTAAAACACCATGGGAAGAGATCATCTGGAAGGGAGGGCTGGACATGTGGTTGATGGAGGGTGGGTTGCTGTTCCCCTCTACTATTTTGGGGAAAATCAGCAACCCTTCCTCACCCCAATTTCACCCATTTGTCCACAAGCTCCTCCTTGGTGCCAGCCCTGTCCACCAAGAGCCTGGTGCTTTGGATTAAACTGAAATGTGGGCATCCTGCTAGCTTTAAAATACTGAAATGTAATCCTGGGGAATGAAATCCCTTTGGAGAGGGGTGGGAGAGGTCAGCCTGCAGCCCCATAGCCCTCGTTAGTGCCAGCACACGTGGGGCCCTCTGCAAAGCCCTGCTAACAGAACTCTAATTAATTTATTTTTTAAGGCTACACACCAGGGAGCTGATCAATGCTTCGCCCTGAGCTCTGCTGTGTTTGGAGCACATATCACTGCCTTGATTTATTCCCTGTGATGTGGAAGGATGGAACCAGCATCCCAATATCTGCCTCCCAGGCTGCTCTTGCCCCTTGATGGGGGCAGTTTCCTGAGTTAACTCATCTGAGCAACACCTCATCCCTGCTAGAGGCTCCCTTTCAAAGCAGCTCCCTGGATGGACACCAGACATCATTTCTGGGTGTGAATCCTTCCCAAACCCTGCTGGGTGAGACCAGCATCCAAGGAACCCTGAGCTGGGCTGCCCACCCTGGCAAGTGTCACCCTCCTTTGGTTCTGCTCATGGGGAAAATCCAGGGACTGGTGTAATTTAAGCCAGTGGTTTATCATGAATTTAAGGAGTTTTCCCCTCTATTTTTGCCCCAGGGACAGAGCTGGGGAGATCAAGGCAGGCTGGCAACCAGCAGTGTCCTTTGCTGCTTTGGAAGTGATGGAAGGACATTTTTAACTCAGATGTGAGGCTGGTTTTTGTGGCCAGGGGTCCCTCAGCACCCTCCAACCCCTGTGCTGTGCCCTGAGGAGCCTTTTGAGGTGAGTGGTGGCCAAAAAGCAAATCCCTTGGGGTCAGAGGTGTCACCCCCAGCTCTCCCAGCTCTCCCAGCTCAGCCCAGGTAAACACTGGTGTACATGGAAGGTTCCAGGTGCCTTTATCCACCCTCCTGCTGCTGTTCCAGTCCTCCAGCAGACCCCTGGCTGGGCAGGCTCTGGGTGTGGAAGGCCAGGAAGGGAAAGGAACAGGATTCAGATGCTTCACTCCTTTTCTGAGTGCCAGAACCCCCCTTGGGAAGCCCAGTGACCCCAACTCGGCGTGGCTGCATTGTTTTTGCAGGGCTGTGCTGATTTATTCCAGCTGAGGACCCTTTGCCACGGTCCAGATTTCACACCCAGAGTGGCAGCACTCCCCTGAGCCCCCTCTTGCTGCTTTTTGCCCTCCTGCTCCTGTTCTCAGAGCAAGCACCAGCACCACCCTCCCAGCACACACAGCCTCCGCAGCAGCCCGGGCTCTGCAGGGACCCTCTGCCCTCCCCAGACAGCCCCAGGGGGATGAGATGCCACAACCTGACATCAGCAGAGTAAAATATGGCCCTGGCAGTAATCCGAGAGAATGGGATGGTAATTTGGGGTGGGGGGAGGAGAGGAGGAGGCACTGAAAAAAGGAGGCATTGAAAGTACACTTCCTTTCAGTGCATTGCTGGGAAGACCATTAGGAAAACCACTAGATTATTTTTCACATTCTTCAGTGCAAAACTACTGCATTTTATGACCACTATCAATAACAGCTATCATATTACTAATGCTACAGTTGCCACATATATAATATTTAAATCACATTTGTGGCTGACAGAGACCTATGGATATTCTCGATCCCAACAGGCTATTACAGTTCATATCATGTCTGTCATATAAATATTATGAATCATTTCCCACTATCTTTATGGGGGCTACATTGACATCATCAAAAAGGCTCTGGGTACTGCCGGATACTGCATATTTATATACACCTTATGTATATGTATGTGAATGGAGGGAGATTTATCCCACAATCACGGGTAATAAATGCCCATGATAAAGCATATTATCTTCACACTTCATTTGCAAAGTGTTTTGTATGCAGGGACCAGGGGAAGGCCAGCACAGGAGCTGTCTCTGAGTGACTGGGACCCATCCTCAGGCCCTGGGGTAAATCAGGTGGTGTCTGTGCCACGCTGAGCAGGCTGGGGTGAGCTGCCCGGGCACTGCCCAGGTTCCTGTGCTGCTGCTGGCTCCCATCAGGTGAGGTTTGGCTCCTGTCCCACTGGCAGGGTGGGTGATGATGCTCTGTGTGCTTTCCACCCAGAGCTGTAAATCTCACAGCTCATGTGCTGCGTTTCATCTTCCATCCCTTAATGCTTTCTTTGCTGGCTTCTTTGGCAGCCAGGCCCCCGTCTGATGGGTGATGAGCTGGAATAAAGAGATCTTTATTCCAGGTGTTAAAAGAGGCAGGAGTAGACTCTCCATTTGTAAAGTCATTTTGCAAAGCAGTTCATTAAACCACTGTCCCTGCAAGCCAGGTGAGACATGCCAAACTCAATCCACCAGAAAAGCACGAGGAGAGGATGAAACCTCCCTTAGGATTATTCAAGCTGGATCCAGACCAGAGCCCAGGTGCCCTGAGACCTTTTCCCCAAACCTGTTCTAAGAGCCTGAACACTCTATTAACACTTGCTCTGTATGCAGAGACAGACAAGAACAAGTGCAGCCTCGTGGCTTGGAGTTTGGAGGTCTCTAACAAGCGTTTAATGCCCAGTTCTGAAGCAGCTGAGAGTGCAGCTCTGCCTGTGCAAGAGAGGATTTGACCCCAAAGGAGGGGAGAATGCAGTGTCCCTGCCTGGCCCGGTGTGGGAATGAGCTTCTCCAGCAGTTCAAATAAACCACTTGATAAACTCACTTGATAAACAAACACCAGCAGCCTGGCAAATGCTGCTGGGAAACAAAACCAGGCAGTTTGAGTCTGCAGCAGTGACACAAGTGGCCTGTCCTGGAGCTCTGCTGCTCTGTGTGTCCCCGAGGAGCAGGAACCCCCCGAGCAGCTGCAGGGGTTTGGGTGTGCCTGAGGGATGCTGAGAGTCCTGCAAGGCTCTGGTCAGGCACCATCTCCACTTTCAGGCTCCAGAGTCTCTGACCTGCCCCCCAAAGTCTTCTTGTGTCTTTCTCTCCTTCCTAGAGGGAAGAAAAGCAGGTTGTGAGCTCCTCTTTCCCCCCGAGAGCACGAGGTGGGTGCTGTCCTGAAGACCCACAGACCGAGGCAGGAATTTGCACAGTGGAGAGACTTTTCTCCTGCAGTTCTGCTGGGAGACACAGGGAACACAGATCCTGGTGCTGGAACCTGCAGTGACTTTGGCAGAGCAGGTGACTGGGGGTGAAGACAAGCCTGGGAAGGTCCCCCAAAGCCTGCATCAGTGGAGGGTGTCTTTCCTTGGCTGGGTTTGGCTCTCAGATCTCTGGAGTCCCACGCTGCCTGCTCAGGGAGGGACCCGGTGGCCACAAGCCCCAGGCCAGTAGCCACAGCCACCCTTCCTCCCACATCACAGCACCTCTGGCCACCTGCCACAGCCTCCATGGGTATTGTAAATGCAGGCAAACCCAATGGGAAGAAATGCTGATGTCTGACTCAATTCAGAAGGCTGAATGATTTCTTTATTATAATTATGCTAAAATACATCAATATATTATATAAAAGGAGGATACTAAAACTACATACTACTTTCTCTGATTCTATCTCTAACTTATACTTAACTCATGACCCTCTCTGAGAGCCCAGCCCCAGGTGGGTTGGATTGACCACCAGCCTCAAACTATCCTCACCAGAATCCATCCCAGCACTCACCCCAGGTAAACAATTCTCCAAACACATTCCACATGGAAAAGCAAGGAGCAGAAATAGAAATTGTTTTCTCTTTCATTTCTCTCTGTGCACCTCTATGAAAAATCCTGAGAGGGACAGAAATGTGCTTGCCACACATGTGCATCTAGAGATGGAACCCAGACACAACCCATGAGCTTCTATTATTTCTCAGTCAGATTTTGCATTTATTCTTTCTTTAATTTGTAACAAAATGCAGCCAGGCAGGAAAATAGATTTAATTTTTTTTCCTAACTGTGCAGGAGGGCATAAAACAGTAGGGGAAGCACAGCAGGTTTTGCTTTTGTCTCCCATCAGATAATTCAGGGTTATGGACAAGAAAAACTGGAACCACTTAGAAAAAAAATCCTAGAGGCTGTGATTTCCAAATTCACTCACTGGGCCCAAGTGCCCAGTTCTGAGTGTGGCCCCAGCTCCCAAAACCTCTCAGTGCTGAGGTCCACGTGCACCTGGTTCCCTTTGCCCCAAAGGGATGGTAATGGGGTGGGAGTGTGGATGGAAGGAGAAGCTGCTAATTGATTTATCTGACGAACACAGCATCCCTCCCTGCCAAATTCAGCCAGGACTGAGAGCTGAGGCCAGGCACCCCTAAATGATCCCCTTGGATCAGCCTGCCTTCCTCAGGAGCCCAGGCTGAAGGGCGTTGGCATCACCCATGGGTGCCGAGGACAGGAGCAGCAGTTTGCCAAGCCAGCTCTCCCAGCCAGCACAGGACCTTCCAGCATCCCTGCACCAACCAGATGTACAAGGCAACGAGCTGCCAAAATTATCCGAATGTGCTCCCCCATGATGATTGAAGTCCTTCCTGGGAAGTGTGAGGCTGAAGGTGAGCACAGTATTAGGCAGCTTATTAAATTAATAGTGCATTAAAGAACTCATGGGAGGTGGAAGGGAGGGGAAAGGGAAAGAGAAGGTTTGTAACATCACAGAAATATCCTGGCTTACCTTCTGGCATCTTCAAGAGACTGGAAATGTGGGACTGAATCCAGCTGCCTTCTCTGGGGCAAAATTCCTTCGGCTTCTGTGGGAGGTTTTACTCAAATAAGGATTGCAGGATCAGACCTGTTATTGTCACTGCAATTAACATTTAGATCCACATCTAACATGAACTGTTACAGCCTGGTTAGGGAGAAATTTAATTTGCTCTAAACAGCTTGATGGGAGAGGAGCATGAAATGTCCTGGTTATGGTAATTTCATGTGTTGGGAGTCTGCAAAGGTGGATTTGCAGCCCTGGCTCTCGTAACCCTGGGATCTGCTGCAGCCAGGGAGATGAGTCTGCTTTGGGATGGGGCTTTGGGGTGAGATCCCCACCCCTGTGTTGGTGATGGACACACTCAAAGCCCCAAAGGCCTTGGGCACCCAGCGGGGTGGGGACAGGCAGGTGAGAGCCCAGCTCTGCCCCGAGCTGTGCTTGCCCTTATCGGAGAGATGAGCTTTAGTTTGTCTATTAGGAAACTGATTTCTACCTTTGAGCTGTCAGTCTGTACACAGATATCCACGAAATCCATGATTTTTGTACTCTTAGAGACTTTGAACCCAACTTTCTTTTATTTCCTTACGTATTTCCTTTTTTCCTCTTTTTTTTTCCCAGGAGTGGATGTAACTCACTCTTAAAAAACTGACTTGGAGATGAAACTTGGCATTTAAGGTCCCGGCCCGGGAGCAAATGAAGTTACCAGTTATAAACACACACCAAAATCTGTTTGGACATGCTGGAATTACAGGAGCAGAGGATTAAAAGGATCCGAGACGCTTTATTTAGTTTTAACTTCTGCAGCTCCACCTGAATGTCAGTTTGCAGCCGCTTGCCTGACACAAGACGGATCCTTTTTGGTGTTTTTGCTCTTCAGGTGGATTGCAGTGGGTTTGGAATTTTTATTCTAAAGCAGATGGACTGGTGAAGAGGTCCCAGATTGGGATCCTGGGATGCTGCCAGCTGTGTACCCCTCATCCAACCATCCCCACGTGGCTCTGCCCTGCAGGAAGGGCAGGGTTTTGTGTTCTCCTACAACAGAAGAGTTGTAGGAGAAATCCAGGTGTTGGGGGCCTTTCCAGAGCCTCTCCTGCGTGGCTGGAGACCCCACAGGGACAGGCAGGAGATGGAGCGATGAGGGCCCGCAGGGATACGGCGGGTGGCAGATAAGAGGCCTCACTTTTCCAGGAGGAGCTGCTCGCTTGCTAATATTTCTGGCACGAGACACTTGGCCAATTAAAGAATAAATCAGGGCAGATAAGGCTGGGGAGCAGCGTTCCACGGACCTGCCACACAGGGAGGTGATGGCAGAGCTTCTGGGACATCCCTGATTGTCCCAGCTACCCCACTGCAGGAGAGCTGGGAGCTATCTGTGCCAGCAGAACCCCCCCAGCAGCTGTCCCTGGTGTCACCCCAGCCTGCCTGGTGTCACCCCAGCCTCGCCGAGTGCCCAGCCTTGCTCCCCAGCGTGTGTGAGCAGCTGCAGCGTGGCCCCAGCCTGTTTGTTATGCATGTTACGGCCGTGGAAAGCGAGGGTCGATAGGATGTTTAATATGCTTCATGCATAGCGGAGTCGCTCTGGTCCATCAAGCCACTAATACACATTCTTACAGGGCTGAGTATCATTTATTAAACCTGGAGGCCTGCCTGGGAAGGGGGGCCGGGGCTCTGGGAAGCAGCCAGCGGTGCTGCTGGGGTGGCACCGGCGGTGCCCAGGAGGTGAGAGTTTGCACAGGAGCCGCACACACACACACACACACACACACACACACACACACGAGTTATTTGTTGTGCCTCACGGATGGGAAATGGAATAAATCGCGCTCTGAGCGCTGCCCGCCCTGTGACACACCCCGGGGAAGGGCAGCGGGCTCGGGGGCTCGCTGGATGCTCGGGGCTGGGCACAGCTGGCATTGCTCAGCATCACTCCAGAACCCCCTCTGCTCCCCTCCCGAGGCTGCCACTGCAGCGCTACGCACATCTTATTATTTTTTTCTCTTTCCCCCTTCTTTTCCCTCTTTTCTCCTCTCCTTTTCCTTCTTTCCCCTCTCTTTTCCTTTTATCTTTCCTTCTCTTTCCCCCCTCTCCTTTCCTTCTCCCGTTTTCCTCTCCTTCCCCCTCTCCCCATTCTCATCTCCCCCCTTTTCCCCATCTCTATTTACCCCTTCTCGCCACCTTTTTCCCCTCTTATTTTTTTCCCCTCCTCCCTTTTCTTTTTCCTTCCCCCCCTCTATTTCCCCCCATTTTCCCCCATCACTTTAAGAAAAAAAAAAACCAAAAAAACCCACCAAAAAAATCCTAAAAAAAGAAAAACCCATCAAGCCAGCAGCGCGGCGGGCCGGCGGGGCGGGCGCGGGGCGGCGCTGCTCGGCTCGGCCGGGCTCGGCTCGGCTCGGCCGGGCTCGGCTCGGCTCGGCTCGGCTCGGGGCGGGCGCGGCGCCGCCGCTCCCCCTGCGCGGGCCCCGGCGCGGAGCCGGGCGCGCCCGGCGGAGCCGAGCGGCGGAGTTGCGTTCTCGGGAGTTTGCCACAACTCCGCGGCCTCGGCTGCGGAGCTGCAGCTTCCCCGCTGCCTCCTCCTCCTCCTCCTCCTCCTCCCTTCCTCACTCCTCCTCCTCCTCCTCCTCCTCCTCCCCGTGGGTGTTTTTTTTTTTTTCCTCTCTCCCCTCCTCCCCTCTCCCCCCGCGCTGATTTCCCTCCCCTCCGCCCGCCCTGCCTGTGTGTTTTCGCCGCCGCGCTCGCCGAGCCCCTTGGCATGAGTTAAGCACCAGCCATGGACACCAAACACTTCCTGCCGCTGGGTGAGTTCTGTTCCGAGAGATTCTCCCTTCCTACCGCGGGGGGTGGCGGGTGCTTCGGGACGATAAAATCACCGCCTGTCCTGCCGCTTCCCCCGCACCCACCCCCGGCTCCGCTGCCCCTTCCAGCGGCGCGCACCGGGGGCCGGCGGGCGGGGGATGCGCTCGCCCCTTCCCCGGGGAGCGCCGCGGCGAGCGCGGGCCGGCCCCGGCCCCCGGCCCCTGCCTTGGAGTTGGTATTTTTGTTTTGGTTTGCTGTTGTTTTTTCTGCTGTTGTTGTTTTTTTTTTTGTTTTTTTTTTTTGCCGTAGCGCAGCCCCGGGGATGGCGGGCCCCGGCCGGGAAGCCGAGCCGGGCCGAGCCGGGCCGGGCCGGGCCGGTCGGGCAGCGGCCCCAGCAGCGGCGCTTTGAACGGGGCAGCGGCAGCCGGCAGAGCCCC
This sequence comes from Lonchura striata, assembly GCF_050655825.1. Taxonomy (NCBI): domain Eukaryota; kingdom Metazoa; phylum Chordata; class Aves; order Passeriformes; family Estrildidae; genus Lonchura; species Lonchura striata. The sequence goes on from NC_140719.1 coordinate 11,242,204, forward strand.
CTCCCCGCCCGGGGCCGGCTCTGCTCAGGGCTCGGCAGCGCTTCCCCCTCTTGCCTTTCCTCTCGGTTTATTTTTATGCTCTAATTTTTGACTTTTCTCCGTTTTTTTTTTATTTTTTTCCTCTCCCCGCCGCATCCGGGGCGCGCAGCCGGGCAGGGGGAGGCAGCGCCCGGCCCCTCCGCTCGCATCTCCGGCTCCCTGACCCGCCGCGGTTGGGACCCTCCTGCCTTTTTGTTTAAATTTCTTTCCCCCCCTCCCCTCCCTCTCCTCCTTTTAGCTGCGTTTAAAACCCTATTTCCAGCCGGAGTTTGCCATCGTTTCGGTGACTGAGTCAAGTCCTGGCTTGTAAGGGCGAATGCCTCCTGCGTCTCGCTTCCAGGAGAAGTGATATTGCAGAGCTCAGTGCTCGGGGTGGGGGGAAGAAAAGTTTGAGCGAAGTCGCCTGGCGCCAAGTCCGGGCGAGGAGGAAGAGGGGCGAGCGCTGCCATCCCTGTCCCCGCTCAGCCCGCTGGCTCCCAGCCTCCGGCCGAGCGAGCACGGCCAGCGAGACCGTCCCCTCTGCCTTCTCCGGGCTTCAAATCTCTGCCGCTGCTCTGTTTTGATTCTTTCTTCCTCTTGGTTTTTTGTTTTTTTCATTCAGTGTTTTTTTTTTTTTTTTTTTTTTTTTTTTTTGCTTGTGTTGTTGACAAATCGCAATTTCAGTCGTTCCTTAAAAAGAGCAGAATAAATACAAACATCACAATGTTTCCTGCAATCCCAGCCCGCTGAGAGGCTTTTTCCAGGGCTGTGGTGGTCTGGGGGCTTTGGCAGGAGAGACCCTGGCCATGTGGGCTGGCAGAGCTCTAGGTGGCATCTCCGTGCCCCCAAAAATCTCAGTTTCAGAGTGCCCCTTGTTGTCTGGGCTGGGAGATGCTGCTGGGGCCAAAAGCATCTCACCTGCAGTGTGTCCCTGGTTCCAAATCAAACCAGCTCCTCTTGGTTGTGTCCAGTGCGGTTGTTGGGGCTCATCCCAGCAGAAGGAGCCTCTCTTATTCACTGGAGTGCTTTAACCTTCGGGGTGGCTGTTTGGGGGATTCACGTTTCCTTGGATGTTGTTGTGGAAGACAATCCAAATCTGGGTTGATCCGGGCGGGCTCAGGCCTCTGTGTATGTTAGCTGTGTTTTCTATCGGTCCTGAACTCTCCTGTTGTGCTGTAAAGGCTAAAAAATACATTGTGTTATTAGTCAGGTTGGTTTGAGGGGGTAGGAGGGGGAGAGTCTGTGACTGCTGGCTCCGGGAAGGGTTTTCACGCTGCTGCAAGTGGAAAACAACTGATTTATCTGCTCATTTAGAAATGTGTGCGTGGTGGGGCTGCGCCACACACTGTGCAGCACACCAGGAGCATCCCCAGGAAAAACAGGGCAGCCCCCCAGGACCTGCTGGGGGAGGCTAAAACATCTCGTCCTTGTCTGAGGAGAAAATTCTGTCTGTCTGTGGGGGCTGTTTGGGGTGTGTGGTCTGGGATTGTGCTGCTGGAGGAGAGACTCCCAAACTTTATGTGCTGGTCTTTGGTTATTGATTATTGGGAAAAATCCCTTTGGCTGCAAGGGGAGTGGTTGCTGCAGATGTTGGAGAGGGAGATCTTGGTCCTGCTCTGGGCAGTGCAGGCAGGTTGTGTCTAAAAGCTCGGGAGCAGTTTGTGGGATTGAGGGGAATGTGAGCTGAGACTGTCCCAGTGAAACGAGAGCTGGATGAGCCATGGGGCCTCTTTAGAGGCAGGATGGTCCAAACCCCACCAGGTCCCAACTTTGCAGGGTCCCAGGGTGTGTTTCACTAACCCAATCTCATGCCATTTTTGGGAGCTGGTGCTGGAAATACCCAGGGGAGAAAACCAGCCCAGCTTGTGGGATTTGTTTCCCTGCATACCAGTACAGGCCTGAGCTGGGAAACAGCAGCAACACGGCCAAAATTCTACCCCATTACTGTGTCCCCATCAAAATCTAAGCTCAGTTTGGCCCAACAAGGCCAACCTGGTGGTTCCTGGCCAAGTCCTGCCCGTGGTTAGACTTAGATAAGGCTGCTGATGTCATGGCTGGAAGTGTGGCCAGCACTGGGCACTTTTAATAGTAGTATCTCATTTTCCTGCTTCTCTGGAGAGCTGCTGGCAGATGCCAGCCAGAGGCTCCCCATGAGGACAGCATGTCCCCGGGCATCTCCCAGGCTGGCTGCTGTCACCCTCTGCCATCCCAGTGCCAGGACAACCTGCAGCCTGGCACGGGGGCTGTGGGCACAGGTACCTCCACAGCCTTGGTGGGGATTAAAACACCTTGGGGTCCAGCAGATGCTGCCTTGGAGCCATCTGGGGTTAGTCCTGCTTTTACTAGGCTTAGCTCGCTCAGGGCTGTCCAGCTTTTGTTCCTCTCTGTTGTGCCAGGTCTCCAGGAGGAGGAAAATGTAGGAAAAATCCGTGGTGCAAGTGCTTTTGGGGCTGTGGGGATCGCCTCTGGTGGGGTGCACAAGGTCTGGCTTTCACGGGGCACTGATGTGCAAACCAAGGACTCGTTTCTTCAGGTGGCTGCTTGTTCCCTTAGTGCTTTATTTTCACTTTGCCCATTGCCTGGGTATCTCTGGGGAGGAAAAGAGGGCTGGTGGGTTCAGGGAGCTCTCCCTCAAGGCTCAGCCTTGTAGGGGAAGAAACAGTTAATGGGTGTCCGAGACTGGCGCTTCCCTCTGGAGGTCACTCCAGCGGGTTGTAACTGCGTTGTAACTGGGTTGTAACCTCTGTGTGTCCCTCTTCCCACCCCGCAGCCGTGCCAGGGCCGGCTGCAGCTGCTCAGGATGTGGGGTGAGGACTGTCCGTGCCGTGCTCGGGGCTGGAGCTGCAACACTTCCGAGGAAAACAGCAAAAACAACCAAGAGCATCCATCAGGCACCTTCATCCCTGTGGCCAGGATGAGCCTGGATGCTGCAGGGAGCCCCTCGGTGGGAACCTCTCTTTGGGCTGAGACCTCACCACGATGCTCAGTGCAGCTCTTGGTGCCCTCAGGAATGGGCAGCTGATGTGACAACCTTCAGGGAGGAGAACTGAGAGATGTGGGAAGTGTCTGAGCATCCCAGTGAGGAAGGAGGAATCCTCTGCCCCACATCTGGTTGGCCCCGTGGGGCTCCTTGGTGGGAGCAGGAGATGAAGTCTGGTTGTGCCCAGACTGGAGCCTCATCTCACAGGGACATTTCTCTCTCTCTCAGGATTTTTCATAGAGGTGCACAGAGAGAAATATCCCTGTGACAGGCTCGACCTCTCCTCGTTGACATATGCAAAACAAGCCGGGAAGGAATTTTTGCCTTTTCCAGAATCTGGGCTGTGACAGTGAAATAAATCCTCAGAGCATCCCTGAGTTTATTCCACGTCGTCCTGCTGTGTTGGAGGGAGCATTTGTGTTTCTCAAATTTAGGGTATTTTATTTATTTAAAAGAGAGCGGGGGAGAAAGCCACAGAATTTGAGTTATTCATTGCAAATATTATTATTGGCGTTTTGCTCCTGTTGAGGGGGAAAAAAAAAACCAACGAGGGGGGAATCAAAACATTTCACTGGAAAATACACCCTGGCTTTGTCCCACCCACATCTTCAAGGCAAAAATACATATTTATTAAGAAATGGGTTAAAAACCTTTTTGTTGAGTATTGTTTTCTGGGAGCAGGGGAGGGTTGCCATATGCTAGAGCCCTGCCACTGGGCTGAATTTTGGATTTTTTAGGGTTTTTTTGTAGGATGGCTGTGGGTGCTGCAGGGCTTTGGGGTGTGCATTGGTCATGCCTTGACTATGGGCTGTGTGTTCATGTGAGCATCCTGGTGCCTTTTCCTGGGGATTGTGTGTGCTCAGAGTATTCCCTGAAGCTCCCAGCTGCCTGAAATCCCCAAATCATTCCTGCTATAAATAACCCAGCAGTGAGACAGCAAGAGTTGGTAGCCTTTGGCAAGGGATTTAACAGGGGTGTGGTGATGGTGTGGGGACAATGAGGGGTCCCTGTGCCCCAGCTGGGCTCTTCCACTGAGCCAAAGCCTGGGATCCCTCAAATCCCTGCTGGCCAAGTGCTGCAGGGACCTTCCTTGCGAGCTGGGCAACCTAATTGGGCTCTAATTAATCCTTCTCTGGCTTTGATCCCCAAGTTGGGGAGGGATCTGCTGTGCCAATGTCAAACCATGACAGGAGGGAAGGAAGTGAGGCTCTCCTCGCTCTGACCTGTGGTGTGGAGGGCATTTCAGAGGGGTGCTGAGGAATCTGGGGACTCAGGAGGGATGCCCAGAAGTGTTTCAGGGATGCTCAGAAGTATCAGGGATGCTCAGAAGTGTTTCAGGGATGCTCAGAAGTGTCAAGGATGCTCAGCACTTGAGGGATGCTCAGTTTGCACGGGATCCATCCCAGCACTTCCCTAATTGCTTCCTAAAAGGCCCAGGTGGGCCCTCCAAGTCAGTCAAGCTACAAAGCAATAGGGGAGGCAGCCTGGGTGGTTTTATTTTAATTGATTTTGTCAGGAGTTGCTGTATTTTATTACATTTAAAGACTAGACTCTGGAATAACTTTGAACGTTTGACACGCACACAAAAAGCAGCTTTCTGACATTTTCCTCTTTGCTTGTCTTTTATTTTATTTCTCCCCTCTCCTCCTCCTCAAAGGGAAGCGTGTGCCTGGAGGGAGGACAGAGGAGGAGGAGGGAGGAGCGGTTGTGTCTCTCCAAAGGCTGCTCGAACATCAAGGCAGCGCGAAGCAGATGAAATAATACTGCAAATAAGGATTTAAAAAACCCTACAGAAGGATCCCCACACATGCCAGCCGGCTCAAACTGCCAGAAGATTTTCAGACAGAAGCAATTTAGCCTGGGAAAATGCTCTATTGTTGAGATGGAAACTGGCTGTGAGAACTTGCCTTTCTGACAAGGTTTAGCGTAGAAAAAGCAAAGCAAAGTCAAGGAAATCAACCTGAGTTTTTATTTAGAGGGGAGGGAGCTTTTCAAAATGGAGGGTGTTTTCTGAGATAAACAGGGAACAATTCCCTTGTGAGAAAGGGAAGAAAGGGCTCAAATTAAACCCAAATGCAGCTCCTCTCCTTTGAAATTTTGTTTAACGTGGAGTTAAAAAATAATCCTGTTCAAACAGACCATTCGTAAGCATGAGATGCTTGGGCTTTTTTCTTCCTCCCCCCGCTTTCTTTCCCTTTTCCCTGACTGTGATCCACAATAAAAGTTCCAAGGTTGCACCTTGGGGCTGTAATTCTGGTCGCAGCTGTGCCCGTGCCAGCTCCTGCCTCTGCACATCAGGAGGGGATGGATGTTGCCTCCAAAACTCCTCGTCTGCCCAGATGAGGCAGATACAGGGTGGGAAACTGAGGCACGCGGGAGCGTCGGAGCTGGGAACGGGGCCCGGAGCGAGGGCGTGGGGTGGTTGTGAAAGCTGCCAGCCCTGCAGAGCTGATCCGTCTGGGATGGCAGCTCCCCAGAGCTCCCCTGGGCTCTGCAGGGTCCAAACCCTCCAAACCCCCGCACCCCCAAAGCTGCTTTTTGGCCCAGGAGCAAAGGAAAGCGCCCACGTGGGGTTTGGGGGTGTGCAAAGTGCAGGGCAAGGAAGAAACACCCTAAAGATCCTGAAGATTCACCCAGTAGGGTGAGGGCTGGCATCCCCTCCTGCTCCAGCACGAGATAATCCCTCACACTGTGTTCATTGCTCCTTCTTCCAAAACCTTAGGGATTTGATTTTTTTGGTCAAAAACTTGGTTTTTTGGTCAAAAACGTGGTTTTTTGGGCCATGAGTGGAGGTTGGTGGTGTGTTTGGCTTTGGGTCTTGTCGGAGCCGTTCCCTGGATCCCATCAGCTGCAGGATCGCTGCAGAGGCAGGAGATAAAAGGGCAGCAGTGGTATTGGGGACCAATAAAATGGTAATGGGATTCCCAGCTGGCTGTTACTTTTCATGGGCTCGTCTTTTGTGGAGTTTTGGCTTTCTTCAGCTTTACAGACTTGGGGGAAAAAAAAAAGGAAAAAATGCAGAGAGAGGGAGCTGGCGGGGGCTCCTGAGATTTACAGCCCCCTCAGCTCCTGGAGCAGATCCTTTGTGCTGCCAGGAGCAGACTAGGGAGGGATGCCCCATCTCGTTTCAGCTGGGTGGGAAGGCAGAAACATTTGATTATTGTTTTTCCATTTCTGGCTGACAAGTGAGTGCTGGAGGAGAGTTGTTTTGTCTCTTTCTCTCTCTTTCTCTCTCTTTCTCTCTCTTTCTCTCTCTTTCTCTCTCTTTCTCTCTCTTTCTCTCTCTTTCTCTCTCTTTCTCTCTCTTTCTCTCTCTTTCTCTCTTTCTTTCTTTCTCTCTCTCTTTCTCTCTTTCTCTCTTTCTCTCTTTCTCTCTTTCTCTCTTTCTCTCTTTCTCTCTCCTCTTTCTCTCTTTTTTTCCCCCTTTGCTGTGAACTCTGTGGGCTGCTGTGAGACAATTTTCCTGTGGGCAGCGCGTCTCCTATGTGCCCGTTCCGGAGCCACAGTGAGGCAATGGCAGTGGTAAGGCAAGAGCAGAAGTGCAGGAGGGGACAGCTTCCAGGCAAAATCCACCTTGAGACACGGAGATGGCAGGAGAGGGGGTGAGCTTCCACCCAAAATCCATCCTGAGACACAGAGATGGCACGGGCTGGGATGGGAGGGGATGGAGGAGCTGAGTGAGGGATGGTGAGTGGTGGCACAGAAGAATTGGATCAGAGAGGCAGGAGCAGAGCCAGGGGTACCACACTGAGCTGGGGGAGCTGTTTGGCTGCTCTTGGGGGTGTGAAGGATGGGTGAGAGTGGTTTGCCAGTGCTGCAGCTTCCCTGCCCTGCTCCCAAAGATCTGTGTGCAGGTGTGGGGGCTCTTGGAAAAGGGATATCAAAGAAAGAGAAACGCCCTTTCTGTACTGGTCATCCTTAGACTAAACTGGGCTCTCTTTCTGCCCCCACCCCTTCTTTTTCTGCCCCATTTGAGTGATTTTATCAGGCCTGGGGAGCTGTGGCTCTGCCTGGTGTGGAGGAGCTCTGGTCTCTGGCAGGGTGGAGCAAGCGCTGGGGATGCTCGAGCACACTGTGCCGGGGAAATCCATGATCCCACACTGCATCCCATCAGTGTTGGGGCTGCTTCTGGAGACCCCTCACACCCCACAGCAGCCCTGGGGGGGGATGTTTGGTGGTTGAGCAGAAAATAGGGGTACCAAGGAGGGTGCCCGTGGCCTGTGAGAGGGACCAGGTGACTTGAGCAAGTTGAAAGCCGCTGTCTTGGAGCTGTGCACCTGCGTGACCAACCCTCCCTGCTGACCTGCACTTGTTCAAGTGTGACTTTCAATTGATCATAAAAATCCAGCGTGATTCACAGCGTTCCTGCCCTGCAGCCTGCCGGGCTCTGTCTCTCTGCATTCACGTAGCGTGAGAGAGCAGATTGCCCTCCAGTTCATCCTGCTCAGCCTTAATGGGGAGCCGCTGCTCACTGGGGCTGCTCCCCCCACAAACTCCTGGAATACATTAAAGACAGTGGCATAGCATTTTAATTTCATTTTTTTTTTTTCCCCTTGGATGCACGAAGAAAACTCCTCTCCAGGCGAGCTCCCAAACCTCGGGGTGTGGGGAGAAGGGAGGGAGGTGCAGCCCCGCGTGCGTGCGTGTGGCTCACAGACAGTGAAATTGCACCCTAGAGTTATAAAGCAATTGTCTAGCTCAGCAGCAGAATGAGCATGAAATGGTGCAGAAAGCAACTAAATAAAATTGGGTAAGGCAGATGCATGAAAATAATGACATCTCTATCCTGTAGTCAGGCGCGCTCGCTCTTCCTCGCTGATAAACTTTTATAACAGACTTTGCATTTATTTTCCCGGGCAACTCTCTCTGCCATGGAGATGTGTGTCGGTGTGGGGTGAGCCCCTGCACCCCCTCTCCCGTTTCTTGGGGCTGCACACCCCTGCCCCTCCCCTCCCTGTCTCCCTCTTCCTTGTTTTTGTTTTCAGAGCGGGATTTTTATGCTTGGTCAGACACCAAAGCGATAACCTTGGCGACTTCATTTCCTTTTTGGTGGCCGTGCCAGGCTGAGGGAGCCCTGTGAGCTGGTGGCTCTCAGGGTGGCCTCCCGTGTCCCATGCAAGTGGAATGCAGAGATGCTTTCCTGCTTTGCTCTCAGTTGGGAGTTTTCTCTTTTTTCCTGTAAGGCTGAGGGTGAGCAGGCTGTTTGTTGTGTGGGGCTTAGGGCACCACAGCAGGGCTGCAACACCAGGCTGGTGCAGTGTCATCCCTTCTCCCTGGTGATGGCTGGTGACACCAGGGCCACCTGCTCCCACACTATTTATCCAGCTGGATGGGTTAAAATGCTCCCAGTTTGGGCCTGGAGAATTTACTTCAGCTGTGATTCCTCCCCAGCCTTTCCCCTGGGCTCTGAGCTGCTGTCCCTGCTCCGACAGTGCCTTGGAGTTGTTGGCCTCAGCTTCCCCATCCACTCCCAGGAAGCTGATGCTTCCAACACAGTCCAATGTTTTGTTTTGTGCCAGGATCCCCGTGGAGACTGGGAACAAGCAGCTCCTCTTCCCACCCAAGAGGCCCTTTAGGTAACTTTAAGGTTGTGTCCCCACTGTCCTCACGCCCTCCTGCCTCTGATGACATCTCTGGGCACTGCTCCACGTGCTTGTGGTGCCAGGGATGCCCTTTGTGGACAGGGTGTAGTGCCTGGATGCTTTGGAGGGTTCAGGACTGAGCTGCTCATGGATTCCTTTCCTTGTCTGCGAGGAAGAATCAGCCCTGGGCTGTACTGGTGCCTGGGGCTCAGCACGCAGCGCCTCTGCAGCAGAATCTCCATCTCTGCCTTGGCTTTGCTGGGCTGTGTCCCTGGGGTCCCACATTAGCTGCTCCAGTGCCTGCCCATCACACGCAGCCCAGCGTGGGTCCCATGGGTGGGCTGGAGCTGCGTGCTGGCTGCTCAGCCCCGGAGCACAACAACGCCAGGACACGGCGTTTTCCCCTCCTCCTGCCAAAAGCCAGCTCCTCTGGAGTGAAGCAGAGCAGGAGGTTTCCCTGCAGCGATTATTCTGGCTCTGGGCAGCTGGATGCCAAAGCCCTGCCAGCTTTTTTTTTGCTGGTGTGGTTCCGCAACACCGGAGCAGGAGTGAGGAGGAGGAGGGAAATGCACGCGTGCAAAAATCAGTGTGAAAGCATAAATCAGGCCAAGAGTGAAAGGTTAAAGAAATCCAGAGGAAGCAGAGCGATGTGTGTGATAGAAAGGGGTTTCCTGTACCTACAGAGGCCACCCAGGCTCCCTTCCTGCCGGGGCAAACCAAAACTTTTTGCACCCCTAAGCAAATTGTGGTTGGCTGCTCGGGCACGCTGCGATCCAGCCGTGCCAGCCTGGGTGTTAATGCCTTGTGCTTTACAGGCTGCCCTCCCCAGCCCCTGCCGTGGGATTGATTCATAGGATGCCCAGGCAGATCCTGGGAAGCGCTGCAGTCGGGAATAGGGCACGAAGGGCAGGATGCAGGGACCTGTGCTGCCCTAAATCCACGTCCTCTGCACTGCCAGCCTCGCAGACAGCCTTGGAGAGGAGAGCCAGGTGGCTGTCCCAGCAGGGACAGCAGTGCCACTTGTCTCTGCCTCGCCCTCAGGAAGGGGAAAGACATCTCTGGGTTCTGCTGGGTGGGAATTTGATGCTGGATATGCTGGAATGGGCTCCTTGGGGGCATGAGGTGGGACATGAGGTGGGACAGCGCAGCGCTGCTCCCGGAGCGCTCTGCACAGCCAAACCCCCAAATGCTGCTCTTGGGGCTGGTTTGCAGATTTCTGTCCTGTGCAGGTTTTTCAGGGGTCTCCCAGCCTGGTGCCAGCTCTCCCCGCCGTGCCAGGGCTGGTGGCTGGTCCCTCTCAGGCTGGCAGCTCCGGGTGCTCCTCGGAGGGGCTCCAGGAAGAGCCGGGGCTCGGGACAATTACCTGCAGGCCCCTATGGAAGCACTTAGGAAGGCTTAGCTGATCCCAGCTGCAGATAGCCTGGCCCCAGGCCAGCAGGTTGCTGTTGTGTGCCAGTGTGGGAGCTTTTAAACAGTGGGACTTGCTGGGAGCAGGACCCCCAGAGAGGGCAACTTGGGGTGGCTGATGCTGGCACCTTGAATTACACCCTGCTTTGTAAGGTTGGGAGACACAGATTTCCTTGGCTGAGGGGTTTTTGGCAGTGTTTGGAGCTGTGTTTTGGTAGCGGTGCTGCTGTTCCCCGGTGCTTTACCTTGGAGTGTCACCCTCCTCTCCGAGAGGGAAAACCAGCAATTCCCTTCTGGCAGGTTGCTCCCTCTTCGTGCTCACCTGTGGGGCAGGTTTGCTCTGTGGAAATCAGAGGCCGTCGGGCTCTGTTGGGCTTTTCCCACTGCATTTTTCCGTCTGGGATGGCTGAGGGGTGCCGGGCGCCGCTCCCTGCGGGTGCTCCTCCGGTTGTCCCGGTGTTGAGCCATGGGAGCTGAGGCTGGGCAGGTGAGGAAAACCACGTCTGGCCAGGTTTCACGGCCTCCAGGTGTGTGCAGGAAATGTTGCAGGGCAGGGATTTCTTGCAGCAGGCCCTGGCTGGCTGGTAACAAGCAGCAAGGTGCCCAGCTGGAGCCCCCACCCACGCACACAAGGGGAGGCTTCTCCTCTCCAAGCACCTTCCCAAAACCCTGGGGCAGCACAGGGGATGTGGGGTTGCTCCAGGAATCCTCCAGGTCTCTTTCTTGGAGCAGTTGCCTTCAGATGCTGGGAGGTGCAGCATCACACCCTGGGGGCACAGCTTGGTGGAGCTCAGCAGCACCCCAGGAATGGCTGGGGGAGCCCCAAAGCTCTTCTCTGGTCTTTCCCAGGCAGGCAAACCTTGGGGTACAACCTGAGAAAGCAGTGCCGTGGAGGGTGAAGCTCATCCCTGAGAGCAGAGAGATGCTCCAGTCCTTCCCAAAATTTGGGGACCCCAGAGCAGCCCTTTGTGGGGAGGCCAGGACACGCTGGGGTGGAGGAGTGCTGGGAAGGAAGGGGTGAGCCTGGAGCTGGGTGTAGGGATGTGCCTGCAGGGTGGGAGCACCGGTCCTGCCAGTTCTCCCAGGCTCTGGGAAGTCCCTCCAGCTGCAGTCAAGGCCAGGATGAGGTCCCAGATCCCTCTCTGCCACCCAGGGCTCTTCCTTGGCTGCTCAGTTTTATGTCTTTAAGAGCACAGGCTCTGGGAAAACACCCGGAGAGCCTGGCCCTGGCTGGGAGTAAAAGCCAGCTTTGCGTGGGAAGGGAAAGCAGAGCCAGTGCATTCCTAATTCAAAGCACCTTTACAAATGAAGAAGGTAGAAGTGACTCTACCAAAAAAAAAAAAACCAAAGAAAGCCAGCCCCAGTGCATTGAGCTGTCCTGTAATTGTCAGTGTGGAAATCACAGGCACATGAGGACTTGCAGTGAAGGATTAAATCCACAGCCTGATTTCCAAAGTGCAGGAAACGAGCTCCTGGCGCAGCTTTTGGGGGTCCCACGGACCTTTGGGCAGAAGAGCTTTTGTCAAGGTGGATTTCTGGGGACCCTGTGGCAGGATCTGGAGCTCAGCATTGATTTCATCAGGTGGCTTCAAGATTGCATCAGCTGAACCAAGGACTGGGATTGACCTGCAGTGATTTGCTGACTTTATTATTAAGACAATAATGGGGCTGAGCTGGAGGAGAGGGATTTTGGTGTTCTCTGCCTGGTGGGATGACTTGGAACAGCACTGGCAGCACTTCTTCAAATTTTCAGCCCTTTTTACTTTGAGGAGGTAAAATCCTGAATGTACCTTGAGGGTTCATTGAGGAGAAGGACTTTCCATCCCAGCTCTTGGCCCTGTCAGTAGCTGCAGAAGAAGAACATTATAAGGAGCTATTCATCATTGCAATTATTTTATTAAGAGAACACTGTGTGCTTGGGAGCTGGAAGAGATGGAGCTTTGGGATGTTTTCAGCATGATAAATACGAGTTGGTTACATCACCCAGCTTTTAAAAAATGGTGTGTGTTGTTCTGGTGAGAGAGGATTTGCAGACAACCTTGGAGAGGAGAGCCAGGTGGCTGTCCCAGCAGGGACAGCAGTGCCACTTGTCCCTCAGGAATGGGGAGAGACATCTCTGGGTTCTGCTGGGTGGGAATTTGATGCTGGATATGCTGGAATGGGCTCCTTGGGGGCAGGGACATCATTCCCACATGAGGTGGGACAGCGCAGCGCTGCTCCCGGAGCGCTCTGCACAGCCAAACCCCCAAATGCTGCTGTTGGGGCTGGTTTGCAGATTTCTGTCCTGTGCAGGTTTTTCAGGGGTCTCCCAGCCTGGTGCCAGCTCTCCCCGCTGTGCCAGGGCTGGTGGCTGGTCCCTCTCAGGCTGGCAGCTCCGGGTGCGTTATCGCGGCCGCGCGCCGGGGTAAAGTCCACCATGGGAAAATGCCTGGTGGACTTTTAACTGGAGTCCTGTGCAGAGCCCAGCTTCCAGAGCTTTAACTGTTTCCTGGCAATCTCTGCTGGGAGGTAGACAGGGAATGGAGCAGAGGATGGGCTGCCCACCTGGGCTCAGCTCCCTGCAGCAAGGGCCGTGCCAGGGTGGTCGTGGGGATGGTGCCAGCTGGTCCTGGGGTCACCACTGCATGTCCCCACCCCTCCACTGGTTGAACTGTCACAGTCTGAGCTCTTGGCTCAGCTGTGGTTGCCCAAAATGCTGCTTTGGGTGTGTAGGGGCTGCACTGGGGTCGTGGGACTGTGCTCCTCAGGACACAGGCAGTGCTCCCTGCCCTGCTGTCCCTGCTGCTGTGTGCCCTCAAAGGATGAACACTGATGGGCATCACTCTGCACCATCCTCACCTATGGGAAGCTGCATCTGGAGGTTGAAAGGAGCCTTGGCACTGCCGTTTTTGCTGTCCCACACTCTGATTTTGCCTCCTGCTTTAGAGTGCCTGGTGGGATTTATTGCAGCATCTCCATGCTTCTCACATTTGCCATTTCCCTTGCTTTTGTTTTGCAGCTTTCCCCCCCCCCCCCTCCAAGGTGTGAGTCTTGTTTGCTCTGGGTGGGTCTGTGAGCCCTGAGCAGGTCCCCACTGCCAGCCCAGCTGGTGACAGCAGCACAAGCAAGCAGCCACCTCTCTGTGTCATGGAGTGGTCGACCCATTCTCAATGGGGACAGGGCCAGGGCGTGCTCCAAAGGGATTTATGGAGGGAAATTCCCGTGGTGTAGGATTTTTGTCCATGGAGAGCAGCTCAGCATGGGATGGCATCGCTGGCTGTCCCTGCAGGCACAGCCCAGCGAGGGAAGCTCCCCGTGTGCCACCAGCTGTGCCCTCCTCAGTGGAAGTGATGCCAGGGTGAGAAATTCCCACTGTGGAAACCTTTATTACTGGGCAGAACTAGGTTTGTTTTGTTTATCATCCATTTACTTGGCTTTGGAGGCATGCCCGGAGTTCTCCAATTTTGTGTGTGTGTGGATGTGTGATTTATTAGGATTCAGGGCTGGGGTTTCTTTTTTTTTTTTTTTTTTTTCTGGTTTAATTTCACTTCCTTAAACTGACAGGCCGTTTGAACAAACTTCTTTTGGATAATTTCCTCTATAGTTTTAGAGGGCCTCCTAAAAATAAAAAGAGAAAACATTGCAACATGGTCGATAATTAAAAAAAGCCCTGTCTGTGACCAGCTGGGCCCTGATTTTGGTAACAGAGAGAGCTCAGAGTGTAGAAAAAGCCATGAGTTCACTTTTTGGGTGCTTTTGACAGCACTTCAGGGATGGCTGGCTCTGCTGGTTTTGCTGTGGAGCCGTGATCCCAGGCACACTGGGGCATGTTCTGCGTGTCCAAACCCCTGCCAGCTCCCAGCTTTGGTTTCCTCTGGGCTCGATCTGTTCCACAGCAGTCAGGAAGAAGGAGGAGGGACAGAGAAAAAAAAAACGCATTTAAGAAATGCTGGGAAATGTCATGGGAGCCTGCAGAGAGCAGGGAGCAGGTAGGCGAGGGCAGAGCACCTGTAGCTGGGTTTGCTGGCGGGTTCTGCCCCGGGTTTTTATGAGGATTTCGCAAGTGTGGCTTTCGAAATGGCTCCGAGAGGGTTTTTGCTGGGTGTGCTCCAGGCCCAGGAGGTGCCAGGGAGCCCCGGTGGGGTCGGGGCAGAGCTGGGGGCACGCAGGGTCCCGGGGGGCTGCGCTGTGCCCGTGCTGTCAGCACGGAGATGGAGATGAAGGAAAACTTCCTTTCCCACTGTCCCAGCTGAGAAAGCATGAGAGAGAGAAATAGAGACAGAAAGATTTCCCCCAGGGATCAGCAGTGATAAAAAGGCTCTCTTTTGAAAAGCAGTGAGAGAAAAGAAGTGTGTCTAATCCTCACAGAGAAGAAAGGGAGAACATCCCTCTGCTGTGAGCTGGGCGGGGGCTGGAGGGACCCTGGTGTGGAGGCAGCAGCCTGGTGCTGCTGCCTGGGGCAGGGGAATCCTCTGGGCAGGAGCAGGGAGCAATTTCATTCCCTGGGATGCATTTGGGAGGGTTTAGGGACGCCCCTGGGAGGTGCCTGCTGTGGTGCAGGGTGAGGGCAGTGCTGTGAGGGCTGGGGAGATGCTGCTGGCTCATCCCCACCTTGCTCAATCCCTGCAGAGGAGCTCTGCTGGCACCCTGCGTGGGAGAGACTTGCAGAGATTTTCTTTCCCCTTTTCCCCTTGGCCCTGGGACTGGAGGAGGCTGGAAAGGGGAGCTGCAGCCCCGAGCCAGGAGGGATGTGTGTCTCCAGGGCTGGCATCCCAGAGACTGCTGCACTCCTGGATCCCTTTTTCCTGCTGGCTGTAGCACCTTCTGCCTTTCCTTTCCTGGCCCAACCCTGTCACCATTTCTTCAGCGACAGCTGCAGTGTCCAGGCTTGCTGCAGGAGCTGCTCTGTCACCCTGTCAGTGATGGGACAGTGGTGGCTTGGCCCTGTGCTCGCCACGTCTGAGCCGAGGCCACCAGGGTGCTTTTATTGCTGTTGTGGTTGATGATTTATTTCCAGCAGCAGCCGCCCCGTCTTGTGACTTGATTAAAAATTAAAGCAAACAGAGTGGTGTGGCGTGGCTGCTGTGAGCCCGGGGTCCTTTCCCCGAGCCCTCTGGGGTTCTCAGCCCGTGGACTGGGACAGGGAATCAGGAATGGGAGGGAAAAGGTGGATGGCAGTGGAATGAGCTGTCTGGCCAGGAGGGGATGGAGAGGTGGGCGCTGGGGTGGGAGCCATCAGTAGGATCGGGATCCTTTCACGGACTGTAAAGCTTGTGAATGTTTATTTGTATCTCCTCGAGCTGAATAATGGTAATCCCCAGCCAATAAAGTCCTCATTAGGCTGAAATTAATGAGTTTATGTTTCAAAATACAACAACACTCGAACCCACAACCCTGCAAAAGGAACTCCATCCGGAAGGGATGGGTGGATGGGGCAGTGGTGCCAGGGAACAGCTGGGCAGGAAAACCAAGCTGGCATTTCAGAGCCTGGTGGGCAGTGGCACAGTCACAGGGATGCTGCAGCATCGGGATGTGCTGTTGGGGAAGGATTCTGGAGACACCCATCAGCATTTTGCTGGTGGAGGAGCTGGTGCTGGCCGGTGCGTGAGCATGCAGCATCCTTGAGCCACTTGGCTTTAGGGACAGCACCCACCACATCTCAGTGTCACTGCTGCCTGTCGACTCTTCTTGGTGGCAGCAGGAAACCAGGGCTGGAATTCTGAAGATCACCTTGGGATGTCACATCTGACAGCTTCAGTGCCCGGAGTTTTTGCTCCAGCCTTTGGGGGGGCTTTGGCAGAGCCCACCCCCCTCTGCTTGTGTAGGGAGGGATGCAGTGAGTCGGGAACCCCTCACAGAGAAAGGGGAGCAGGAAGTTAGCTCACAGCTCTTGTGAAAGACAGAAGCTGACTTGATACCTGTAATTAAAGCTGGTGTCAAGGAATGAGGTGCAAATTCCTCAGGGGGCATCTCACCAGCTCCTCCCGGGCCAGGGGCTGGGGAGAGGCTGCTGCTGAGCCCCCAAGGATCAAATGTGAGCCCCCAGCTCCTCTCCTTCCCAGCAGTAAGGAACTGATGTGGATGGCAAGGCTGTGTGTGTCCTGTCTCCAGCCAGCACGAAGGAACCACCGGCGTGGAGCTGTGATGTGTGCCTGGTGCTCAGCGGGGTGCTGGATCTTCCCTGGGCAAAAATCCTCCTGGGAAACATGTGGCACCTCACCAGGGGCAGAGCTGGGGAGAGGGTGAGGTGGGTTTGGGGTGCACTTTGGGAATTGTGAGGGAGCAGGGGCAGAAGCAGGTGGTGGAGGCAGCAGTGGGGTGGGATGGTCTGGGGGGACATCCGAATCCTCCGTGGGGTTGGAGGAAACCCTTGGGGACCCATCCTGCTGTGTGCTGGCTGTGCTGCCTGTGCCACCTCGATGGCCTCGTTCCCCTTTAGTGCCTGTGTTGCCCCCCAGCACGGCTGTGAGGGCAGGGAAACTGAGGCACAGGGCTGTTGGTGCGTGTTTGCTCGGTGTGAGTGCCAGCATGTGCGCCGTGCTCCTGCTCTTGCACCGGTCCCTTCCTTTCCAGCAGTCCCTGGGCTGCTGCCAGGAGCTTGCAGCATTCCAGGGGTCCCTCCATCCTCCCCAGCTCCATCCCCGTGCCTTCCCAGCAAATGCCAGATCTGCTGAGCAGATGGAAAAACAAAAAAGAGAGGAAAAAAAAACAAACCCAAAAAAACAACACCCTACCCAATAATATGAGGAAGAAATGTTGGTGTGTCCTGGGTGGATTAGTTGAGACTCCTTGCTGGATTCCTCCGAAGGGAGGTGCTCGTGCTGGAAGCCGGCCACCAGCCGGGCCTGCCGCATTTTTCCTGGATTCTCTTGCCATTTGGGCACTGAACTTTAGTCTGAAAAAGATGTATTTGTAACTTGGTGATGTCTGAAGCTTGTCTCAGCTTCGGGCTGCTTGGCTTTCTCCTGGGCTGGCCATGCACTGAGGTGGATGTGGTGGGAGGTGGGGGCTGGACCCTCCATCCCAGCTGGACCAGGAGGAGGAAGCGGGAGGAGGAAAGGTTTGTTCTGACGCCAAGAAAACCATTTCAGGAGGTTCCTCCTGCTTGGCCCAGCCGCCCAACACAAGTGTGGAGCAATGGGAATGGTGTGTCAGGACGATGGCAGCAGAGATGGGCGAGCCAGCCTGGCCTTGAGATCATTGTGGAAAACAAGGCTGAGTACCTTGGGAAGGTCTGTAACCCCAGCAGGCAGGGCTGATGGCCCAGACACCAGTGCCTTGGAAACAGCCATTGAAGTGTGCAATATTCCTGTCTCTGGGGGCTCCTTTCCCTGCCTCCCTCCCAGCTGTGGAGCTGTCACAGGACGCTGGCACCTCTGCGTGCCACCCGGGCTGGCCCTTGGCCACGGGCTGGGCTCATCCTGGCAGGGTGCTGAGCTTCTGCTGAGGGCTGGGGCACCGTGGGCCCGTTGTTTATTGAAGGGTTGCCGGCCACAGTGGCTCTGTGGGGTGTCACTCACTTCCCCTGCCCAAGCCAGCAGGACAATCCGGGCTGTGTTTTCATAATTAAAACAAATAAAACAAACCCGTACGCGGGGCGTTATTTACAATCCGGGCTTGGGAAGAGTCGAGCTGAATATTGTTTCCTTGCAGAGTTTTTCCCTTTGTGGCTCACACACGAGTTTGTTGTTGTTGGCTGCTCCCGAGGCCGCGGTCTCGCGTGCCGGGGCTGCTGCTGGCCCACAGCGGGTGGCCCGGGGAGCTGGCGTGGGGTGGCCAGGGCTGGGCTCTGTCCATCGTGGGCATCCCTGGGAGCTGGTTTGGAGTGGCCAAGTTTGGACTCTGCCCATCATGGGCATCCCTAGGATTTGGTGTGGGGTGGCCAGGGCTGGGCTCTGTCCATCATGGGCATCCCTGGGAGCTGCTTTGGAGTGGTCAGGGCTGGGCTCTGTCCATCGTGGGCATCCCTGGGAGCTGGTTTGGAGTGGTCAGGGCTGGGCTCTGTCCATCGTGGGCATCCCTGGGAGCTGGTTTGGAGTGGCCAAGTTTGGACTCTGCCCATCATGGGCATCCCTAGGATTTGGTGTGGGGTGGCCAAGGCTGGGCTCTGTCCATTTTGGACATCCCTGGGAGCTGGTTTGGAGTGGCCAGTGCTGGGCTCTGCCCATCATGGGCATCTCAGGGAGCTGGTGGTGGGTAGTGAGGCCTGCGTTCTGCCCACCTTGTTGGTGTGGATCTTGCTCCATGGCCCATCTGGGATTATCCCTGGAAAGCCAGCTGGGAAGGGCAGCTGTGCACGGCAGTGAGCGTGGTGCTCTTGTGGAGGGTTTTTGCTGCTTGTGGGACTTGTTGCTGGCACAGCAAGGAGTTTTTTTGGGGTGAAATCTTTGGGGTTTCCTGCAGAGGGGTGGCAGGTGATTTTCCAGCAGGGACCAGCATCACGTGCTGGTTGTTTTGGCTGCAGCATCTCTGAGGGAGCTGCAGGGTGTGAGCCCTGGCAGTGCCACAGCACCTGGCAGGATGGACAGGGCTTGTGGGCTCTGGGCTCCCACCCGGGGCTGTGAGCCTGTGTTGTCCTGAGGGTGGAGAAGGGGACGTGGCAAGGATGCAGCTGCAGCCCTCGGGTGTTGCATCCACCCAGCAGTGTTGCTGCAGCCTCAGGTGATGCTGGAAGGGACATCCTGGGGAGAGAGAAATGCCCAGAGCTCTGTGCACACAGGGACGGGACATGGATTATAAACTTGCTAAATTTTCACCCTGCTGCTTTTGGGTGGGTACCAGCACAGCGAGGATGGGCAGGGAGGGCTGGGGTGCACAGGAGCATCCCTCTGGTGCTGAGCTGCTGGCAGACAATCCCGTGGGCAGCACATGGCCACCGATCCAGTGCCAGGTGGGAATTTGCTCCTGCACGTACGGCCAGGCAGCGCTCAGCCTGGTGGCCACATCCCCGAAGAGACAGCCCCAAAGCCACCTCTGGGAGGGTGTGCAGGGGTGGGTGGCCTCGAGCATCCCTGCAGGGACACCCCGAGGGACACTGGTGGTGCTGCCTGGCACTGGGGCAGCCAGCTGGGCACAGGCTCTGCACACACCGAGCTGGCTGCGTGCATCAGCCTAGCGGGGCAGGGCTTTTTAAAGCTGGGCTTAGGAGGTCAAAATCTGGCTAATGAGTTAATGGCAATTAATTAACTGCGGGGCACTTTGCAGATATTAACTAATTGTTTTGCTGCGATTACCCCAGCTGACAGACTGAGGTGTGGAGCGCACCCCGAGGTGTGTTAACACCAGGGCTGTGACTCCAGCCAGGGCTAATTCTGCTCCTGCTGGTGTGGTGAACAATCACCAGGGGCTGCAGGCACGGCAGGATCAGATCCCACCACAAATCCCTCTCTGTTTTTCTCTGCCAAGCTCTCTGCACCCGCAGACTTTGCAACCTGAGCATCTCTCTGCCTGCTCCGTCCCCGTGAGCGTTTTAGGGGGAGGCAGCTGAAGCCACGATGTTCCTGGTACCCACCACCCACACAGGCAGTCTTGTGTCTGCTGGCTCTTCGCTGTGCTCCCCAGAAGCTGCTGCAGCATCTGAGCATCCCCAGCACAGTGGAGGGTTTGCAGAGAGGGAGAGGAGCTCTCCAGGAGTTCAGGCTCCTCGCTGGGTGCAGCAGATGGTTTGGTGCAGGTGCAGCTATTTTTAAATCCCTCTGGACAGAGTGGTTTGGCCACCGTGCACTTTCTGTTTGTTTGTTTATTTACTTCTTTTAGCGGCTGAGGAGTTTGTAGAAATGACTCACGTCAACTTTTGGGGAAGGGATTAAATCTCAGAGCCCCATTGTGTGAGCAGATCTAATTTTAGGCGTGCGATCTTAAAATAGAAGAAAGGAGAGGCAAAGAAAAGCAATAATTAGGCGTTTTTTCCCTGGGCCAAGGGAAAACAGGCTGTGAGGTGGCCTCAAGGAAGAGATGTGGCTGCCCACAGCCAAAGTCAACACTCTGGGAGGTGGCTGGAGCTGCTCCTGGCTGGCACTGGGAAAGGGCACAGCACTGTGGTGTGGGGGCATGGTGAGGATTGACCCCCTGGTCTGATGGCACCTGGAAAAGGCACAGCAGAGAGGTGTGGGCACAAGGTGAGGATCAGCCCCCTGGTCTGATGACACACGGGTGTTTTGGAGCTCGGCCAGGCTGGTGGGCGTGCATGGTGGGCATGGTTGCTCATCCCACCCCGATGGCTCAGGGCTGGTCCAGCTCCTGATGGAGTTCCTGGCCAGGCAAGGTGGCTCTTGTGCCCACAGCCCCCGTGGCCATGTCACCCTGTGCAGGAGGTGACCCTGGCTAGTCTCAGCATCCTTCCTCATCGATGTGACAAAGGCAGAGTGGAGTGTCCCTGTGATGGGGGGACACATAGGCCAGGACCCATTTTGTGTTGGGACTCGTCATCCCGCGAGCAAATATTCTGGTGATATTAAAATGCTTGGGGTTTTCCAGCGAATCAAAGCTCCCGTAAGCAGTGCCAAGAACAATTCAGCAGCCTCCAAAACCAGCTTTCCCTGAGGATTACTTGTTCCTCGTGCCAGATTGATTGATGAGAACAGGAAGGTTCAGGTGACTCAGTCCGGCGTGACCTGATGGTCTCATCCCCGCAGCCCAGCAGGGACTGTGCCATGAGATCCCTGCTCTCCATGCAACCCCTGGAGGAGGCTCATCAGAGCCTGACAGCTTGCAGGGCACCTCAGAAACATCCCATGAGCTTGTCAGCACTGTGTAATCTCCTTTCTCCCTCCTCTCCAGGAAATTTCTTGCAAAGGTGTTGACAAAGTCAGAGGATGCAGGGGCAGCTCGTGGTCAGCTCTGTCTCCCCGAGCACCCACCAAACCTTCCTGCCTCTGTCAGAGCCTCTCCTCACCTCTGGCAGCCTGGCTGGCTTGGAGGGGATGGAAACCTGCTCCTAATGACAGAGCAGGAATAATTCTTGCTGCTACCTTGATAACAAAACCAGCGAGTGCAGCGAGCTGCCTTTCAACTGCCAGCAGGAGCAAAAATGCAAGGCATGTGTTTAGGGGAAGCTTCAGTCTCTGGGTGTTTTTGGGAGGAAAAAAAAACATATACACAAGACTGTTTGCTTTTGCTTGAAACCTCTTTTGTGATCCCCCTCTCTTGGATGGCTCTGGGACTTTCGACAGCTCCCGCCGTAGGTGGATGTTTGTGCTTGGAGATGTTTTTCCATATGCTCCTCATAGCTCCGCTCGCGGATTTTGCACATGGGCTGCAAGAGAGAGGTAGGCTGCTCTAATATCATATGATAATGTGAAATTAGCTCCACTTTACATAAATCGAGACACCCAGGTGCTTCTAGGCCTGGGTAGGGTGTGCTGCCCTCCTTCCCCTCTGCTGGGAAGGGAGGCAGAGCCCCGGGCTGGCTGGCAGCAGGATCCTGGATCTCTCCGTGCTCACAGGGCTCTGCTCTCCCCTAATCCACTGCCAGCTGAGGGTGAATTCCAACCCCGTGGTGGAAATTTAGGTCAAAGGTGCCTTTAGTTCAGAGGAATATGATCAAATTAGGGCCTTTTGTGCTTGCCTGTGTTGCTTTGGTTTGTTTTTCTCTTTTCTGAAGGGACTTGCGTAGGCAGGGCTGCAGGAAGGGCTTGGCACATAGATGGGCAGATTTCTGACCATCTGTAAATCAGGACAGCGTTGCCTGTGCCTGTGGCAGGGCTGGAATTCCAGCTGGAAAGGTCACAATTGGTCCAGAGTTGGTTTTCAGCCAGGGATGTGTTTGTGGCCCTGCCTGCAGGGGAGAGGTGTGGGCACAGCTGGCAGAGCCCCTGTGCCTGTGGTGTTTCCCCAAGCCCACCCCGAGGGAGGGCTGGCTCAGGGACTTCCCTGAGGTCTGGGAGGTGAAGGGATTAAAATGTTATCCCTCAGGAAAAGCAAAGTCAGTGCTGGCTGTGAGCTGGGAGGTTTCCATCAAAACCCCTGCAGTGCTGGGGGATGGATGAATCCCTTGCCATCCTGGCCCTCGCTGCTCTCCTGCATCCCTTTCCCCTCCTGCATCCCATTGTCATCCTGAATCCCACTGTCATTGCTCATCCCACTGCCATCCCTGCATCCCTTTCCCCTCCTGCAGCTCACTGCCATCCTGGCTCACATTTCCCTTGTGCATCCCATATTCCTCATGCATCCCATATCCCTCCTGCATCCCATATTTCTCCTGCATCCCATATCCCTCCTGTATCCCACTGCCATACTTCATCTCGTTGCCATTCTACATCTCATTCCTCTCCTTCATCCCACTGTCCTCCTGATCCCCAGTGCCCTTCTGGTTCCTATTTCCCTCCTGGTTCCCATTGCCCTCCTGTTCCTATTTCCCTCCAGATATCCACTGCTCTCCTGGTTCCTATTTCCCTCCTGGTTTCTATTTCCCTCCTGGTTCCCATTGCCCTCCTCGTTCCTATTTCCCTCCTTTTTCCTATTTTTCTCCTTGTTCCCATTTCCCTCCTGGTTCCCATATCTCTCCTGCATCCCACTGCCCTCCTGCCCCATCTGTGCAGTTCTCTCTCCTGGTCAGGAGCAAGGGGAAGAAGAGGCAGCTCCATGGCGAGTTCTCACTGTAAATACCCTAAACCCCCAACTTGTGTGGTTGGTTTTTTAGGCTTGGTTCTTTTCTGAAGAAATCCATGAGTTGGCATTGCTGTGTGAGGCACAGCAGCCTCTTAAAACCTGTTTGTTTTCATTCTGACATTAACACAAGGTCTAAAATAAGCGCTGCAATTTCCAGGCCCGTTTGCATTAGCGATAGGCAGGAGTGAACCATTCAGCCTTACATTAATTGTGCCGGGTGAGTTGGTTTTTTTGGTGGGATTTTTTTCCTTTTTGTTTTTTTTTTTTTTTTATTATTGATGCATAATGTATGATGAGAAAAAGTGAGAAAATAATTAAAGTCTGAAGAGCGCTGCATGGATTCATTCATTATGAAATCTGGGTCAGCAGCCGGAGAAGGAAAACAAGGAAGGGGGGGCTGCTGGAGTGGAAAAACAGGACTTCAGAAGCTGCAGGCACGGCAGGAATGCGAGAAAGGCCCTTTGCAGGCAGCCTGGGAAATCCGGAGTTGCATCGTAGCCGCCCCCCGAGGAGGACATTCCTGCCGGGAATGGGAGGGGGATGCTGGAGAGGGGATTCCCTCTCCTGGCTGCTCCCTCAGCCTGGGCTGGGGGGAGCTGTGCTGAGCCAGCAGATCCTGCCGAGGTGATGGAGGCGCCTGGAGAGGCAGAAAGGCCTCTAAATAAATCCCAAATAATAAATCCCAAACCCTGGGATTGGGGTTTGGGAGCAGTGTGATCCCAAAGGGCTGTGCTGGGGTTTGGGAGCAGTGTGATCCCAAAGGGCTGTGCTGGCTTGGACCATCCCTGTGCCACAACATCCCTGTGCCACAAAATCCCTGTGCCATGAGATCCTTGTGCCATAACATCCCTGTGCCATGAGATCCCTGTGCCACCAGTATCCTTGAGCACACCTCTCAGATTTTGGGATTTCAGCCCTTGCCTAGGACGCAGCTAATTGAATTGCAAAGAGTGTGGTTGAAACTTGGAGTCTTCCCCGCTGGCAGGAAGCGCAGAGATTTCAAACCGTGCTTTTGTGCTGCTTTGGGAGAAAAAGACAGAATTTTTGGAATTTAATTGCAAGATGGAAATTCCCCTCCTTCCTCTTGCTGCTTTCACGGGAAATATGGCTCAAACTGATCAGACTTTGCAAACAATCAGCATTCATTCTTGGGGAAATATTCCATCATTGGAGCATTCATCCTTGGGAAGTAATTTTCTGACCCAGTCACATTAAGTGCTCTTCTGAGCAAGCACTCTCCATCCCAGTCCCCAGCAGGATGGAATCATGATCCCAGTAGGAGCTTTTGGGCTTTCTCTTCAAGCAAATATTAATTCAGGCAGTGTCAGGAGACCTTTCCTCTTGTTTTAGCCCATTGAACAGCCACAGGATTGACGTGCTGCTCCAGGGGAAGCCCTCTGGTCTGGCTTGTGCACACACTGAGTTTTATCCCTTCTCCAAAGACATCCCTTCCCTGCTCTCCCTCAGATCCACTTGCATCATGTGGGAACCATAAATAAAAGGCTGTTGAATTTAGCAGTGAGGATGATATAATCCTGCGTGCAGCAGACACAGCAGGACGGGATGGGTGTAAGGATGGATAGAAACATTGATTTCCCATGGATCTGCCTTTTCCTGAGGTAGATCCAGCTCCGTGCAGGGGCTGTGTTGGTGACATGGTGACACCAACAGA
Organism: Lonchura striata; assembly: GCF_050655825.1. Taxonomy (NCBI): domain Eukaryota; kingdom Metazoa; phylum Chordata; class Aves; order Passeriformes; family Estrildidae; genus Lonchura; species Lonchura striata. Next base: position 11,266,451 of record NC_140719.1, read on the forward strand.
GCTGGCTGAGCCCTGGGGGTCCCTCCAGGCTCTGGATTACTGCTGCTGCCTGTGGGTGTCCAGGAATGCACCCAGCCCTCCTTCCCTGGGCAGCAGCATCTCCAGCTGTCACAGTTTCCCTGGAGGGATCTAGTTTCCCTCCCCTAAAAACCAGCCTGATTTAGTTCCAGGCTATGCAAAAAAGGGCTGCTTTGGGATGGGGAGTGCCAGGAAGAAATGGTTAAACTGGAGATGCAGGGATGTTTTCCCACACGGCGAATGCTGGGGGAACACAGAGCTCGTGTTGGATCGAAGTAATAACGCTCCTAATTTTCCTGTGTGATTTAATAAAAATGTAAATTGACTTTGGGTGGATGACTCACTCCGGAGGGTGGTGTCGATCAAGATTAATTGGTGGCTGTGTGGAACCAGTTGGGCTTTGTTCCCTCTACTCAAAGGCAGCTGGAATGGTTCCGTGGTGATGGTGTGGTGGTGGTCTGGCCCCTGGGCTCCCAGGTTCCTGCTGAGCCTCTCATCCTCTTTGGTCCCAGCATTTTGGGGCAGGGAATGGTGGGCAATGCTGTGGTGGATTTATCCAGTGTTGGTGGATGTATCCCATTGGAAACCCAAGCCCTGAAAACTGTCCTGGTGCCAACAGAGAGGCAGATCTGCCCAGGACTCATTGTGGGGCAGGATTTGGCCCCAGAGCAGGAGGGTCTTCCATCCTCCTGCTCCTTCAGGGTGGGTGAAAGCGTGCCAGGACTGCACTCTGACCCCAGTCCAGCTCTGGACACTAATGGATTACAAATAACAACAATAAATGACAGGAGATGGGATAATCTACCTACTGTAATGTTGTATTACCGTGGCTGTTAGTTATAGATTAATGTATAATTGTATTACATTGGCTACATATGCATAAAGCTCGTGCTGTGGGGCCTTGGCCAGCCTTTAACTCTCTGTGGTTCGCAAAGAAACTTCAGGGCTTTGATCCCACACATCCCAGGAGCTCTGTGCCACGCCATCTCCTGTGTTTTTGCCATCCAGGAGCATCTCTGCTGCCTCTGTGTGCTGCTGGAGCATCTCCATCCCCATTTCCCCGGGATGAGGGTGCAGAGAGGCACCGCAGGGATGCTGGGCACAAGGGATTTGTACATTTTTGCACCAGCAAGTGAGGAAAAAGTGGGAAATAAAGCCCCCTGCATCCCCATCACTTTGGCCTCACACCTGAACGGAGCAAGGCGGGGCTGTGAGGATTCCCCAGCAGCTCCTTGGCGTGACCAAGACCCAGTTCTGTCGAGAGTAATGAAGTGCGAGCCCTTCCCTTCAGTTATTTTTAATGTGGCTCTGCTCAGGCTGGGCTAAATCCGAAGGAGCTGCCTCCTGTTTGCAGAGCCTCCCCCTGCGCCGCCGCATTGCTCGGCTCAGGGTGAATCACTCACTGCTGTGAGGCTGGGGGGACTCGGAGCTGTTTGGTTTTGGGCTCTGATGAGCACGGGTCCAGGTGATTTTCCTCATCTTGTGATCAGTCAAGGGTTTGGGGACCCTCATCAATGCCTGTGTTGGGGCTGAAGTGTGGGGCAAGCAGGGAGAAGGGGGTTTCACCCTTCCAGGAGGGTTTTCCAGCTGAGGAGGATGGTCTGAGGGCTCTGTCCCTGCTCTGGTTTTTAGCAGCTCCAGCCCCTCTTGCTCTGCTTTTCCTGGGGACATTGATGTGCTCTTCAGCTGTCCCATCCTTTGCTGAACAGCGCCTGCGGGATGGGCAGTGTGTTTTTGGGAGGAGTGGGAGTTGGGAAATCCTCCCCTGCTCCCCTTCCCATCCTGGTGGAGCCCTCCCTACCGTGCTGCCTTTAATTTTTGCTGCCTCTCTCCCCTCTCCACCCAAGAGCGCGAGAAGCAGAGGCAGGAAACGTGGGCTGCTGCCAGATGGCTCGAAATGTAGCATCTGTAATACTTTATCAGAAGAAATTATGGCCCAATCACTCTCCCTGATTAAACAGCCTGGCCAGATCCTCCACGAGCCAGCTGGACAGCCTCACCCTCTCGTGACAGGAGGGGAAGGGGACAGGGGAAGGATGGTGGCAGAGGGAGGCTTGGATGGGCAAGGGATTGGACTGGACCCTCCAGCAGCTGCGTGGGTGTGTTGCCACCTCCCTGGGCTCATCCTGTGTGCTGCCAGCTCCTGCTCCTTGCTTCCCATGGGCATCCATGGGGTATGGAGGTGAGCAGCCCTCCCTCGGAGAGCCTGGGAGGAGGAGGAGGCGCCGGGAAGTTGCTGTTTCCCTTCTTGTTGGTTTTCCAAATCTTGGAAAAACAGCACAGCCGTGCCAAGCCACCCTGTGGGCTGCTGATGTTTTGCTTCTGGAAGTTGTTGTGAATGGGAAGAGGGTGAGAGATGCTCCAAACCCCCAGGGTTGGGTGGAGCATCCCCCCAGTCCCTGCGCCCCTCTGGCTGGGAATGCCGTAGAAGCGCCTGGAAAAAGGGAGCGGGCAAGAAGGGAAACTGAGGCAGGGCGGAGGGTGCCTCTAGGATCTGGAAGGTCATTTGGAATGCTAGTGAGAGTTAGATCCAGAGTTTAAGCCTGTGAGCAACCTGTCCTCTGGCTCACCCTGCCCTCGTGCTCGCTGCGAGCGCGGTGGCCAAAGCGCGGTGCTGCCGCTTTCAATGGGCTTGGCCATGACTTCACCCCGGCTGGCTGGCAAAACGCAGGCGTGGACTAATGCCACTGATTTCCACTAATGCTGGTGGAAAAATCTCCTGCTGGCGTGAGCAGGGGCTGCTTTCCCAGGCTGCTGCGTGCGGGCTGGGGAGAGGGGGACGCGCCACCTCGCGAAGGAATTCGCGGCCAGGCATGCGGAGCTGTTTGCTTCCCTGATTTGCTTGAGGTGCTGACCAGATTTTTTTCCTAAATGGAAAACAGGAGGAATCTGTGCTCTTAAATGCGTGTGGAGTGAGCTGCTGGATGGAGGGAGTTGGCGGATGAAACATGTTAAAAAGGGGAGGAAAGTGTTGAGTGTCTGCGTGTGAGAGGGGAGATTTGGTGTCTGAACGTGGCCTGAGCTGTCCTGCATCCCCATCCCACATCCCTGTGCCTCCCCAGCAAGCCCAGCCAGTTCTGGAACCCCCATCAGGCACAGATGTGCTTTTCCCTGTCATCCCTCTGCCCTTGGTGAGCCCAGGAAAAACAGCAAAAAAAAAAAGCACATTTTCCACTCAACTCCGGTGGGATTTAACTGCAAGGATGCAGGTGGAGCTGGACTTGGGGTCTCCCAGTCTCCTGGGGCTTAGGGAGGCATGCAGCCAGGGGATTCTGCATGAGGAGGATGGAGGAGCAGCTTCTCTGGATGCTGGAGCCTTCCTCCCTCGCCAGCCTCCCGGGGGCCTGGGCAGGAGGAGGGGAACTGTACACCTGGAGAAACATTATCCCTTCCCTTGCCCGTAAATATTTTACGAGCAGATTAAAAATTGAAGCCAAAATGAGCTCTGCCATCAGAAGAAACCGGCTCGGTTTCAAGTTCTGTTTAAGTATTTTTCTTTATAATGTAGCTGTGTCAATTAGAAAATGACATTGCTATTTAAAATGCTGTTCCGTAGCCCTCTTTAATTAAGGCAGCGATATAATACCAATCTGCTCTCATTAATGAATTTTTAACAATCAAAATGAGAGCTGAATGACGCACAGTTGGATTTGCAGCGCGGGTGTTTTCTCTGACGGAGCAGTTAAAGGAGCAGCGGCTGGAGAGGGGGAGAGGCTGCTCCTCCTCGGGCTGAGCAGCTGGAGAAGCATCTCAGCTGCTGCTTGGTGGCTTTGGAAGGCCTTCATCCCTCTGTTGGCCTTGAAGAATTGTCCTGGAGCGAGAAAATCCTTCTAAGGCCAGTGGGTGGTTCTGTGGGACCTGCCCAGGAGCACTGGGAAAAAGCAAAGACAGCAAAGTCCCGAGTGGAGAGACACAACTGGAAATAGAGATGGGAGTGGGGTTGTGAGCCCAGCAGCCACCTCAGGGTCACATCCGTGTCCTCACTGCTCAGACTCCTGGGCATCCTTGGGTCCCATCCCTGGCCCAGTTTCCCCTAGAGATCCCAAAATGTCTTTTGCTGTGGCAGCAAAGTGCATGATGCAGTGCTGGAGTGCGTGGCCTTCCCAGCCCAAATAAATCCCAGATTTCATCCCTTCTCCCTACAAAGTGTTTCTATTTTTGTTTTGACAAGGCAGGGCAGGTTTAAAGATGCTCCTGCACCTCAGCTCATGCTAATTGTCTCCTGTTGTTGGATCAGGAAGCCTTTTTTCACCGTGGTTATTATCTGGGGTTGCTGGAGGGGCTCTCTCCCCTCTGCTTCTTCCTTCAAGGAGGCAAAACAAAACCAGGAATTTGTTTGAATAATAAAAAAATTAACCAGGCGTGAAAAGCTTAAGCGTAATCATTTCCGTGGCCTGCTTTGATTTGAGTTGATATGATTTGTTTGCTCTCTCATCCTTCCTCCCGTTTCCTCTTCTTGCTCTGGCCTTTCCCTGACAATTTGGGTATTTTAGGAGCAGTGTGTGCATGGAGCAGCATCCCTGGGATGCTGATGGAGGAGGCTGGATCAATCCAGTTCTCAATCCCAGCATCTGAGAGAATCTGGGCTGCGATGGACGTGCAACAGGGATTTCTGCAAATCCCATCCTTCTCCTGGTGTCCCCCTGCTTGCCTGGGGTTTGGTGACACTCCTGGGCGCCTTGGACCCGGGTGAGCCACACCTGTAACGAGTTTGTTTTGCAATTATCACCAAAGTTTTGCTTTCAAATAGTTCTGTGTCGAGCTGGAGTGACCAGCCCAGAGGGGCTGGAGCTTCCCCTCACCTCCCTCCTCCCCTGCCAGAGAGTCGAGCGAGTGGGTTGAGGTTTCCTGGCTGGGTTTTTGTTGCCATAGGGAAGAGAATTGAAGCCTGGAAACCATCCTGTGGGTGCAGGGAGGAAGTGTCAATGTCTAGGAAAACAAGGAGAAAATAGCAGCGGCAGCGCCGTCGCCCGAGCCCAGCAGGAGTCGGGACAAACCCTCCTGGCAGATGGGAGAGGCCAACGGGGTCGTGCCTGGGGTCGTGTTTGTCCTTCCTGGCACTGCTGGCACGCAGGGATGCCAGCCAGCAAAGCCACGGCCCGGGAGCTCCAGCTCCATTCCCTTCCTGCAGGGCTGGCAGAGACCTGAACGTATTCACAGCGAAAAATAAGGGAATATGGAATTATATCCATCCTCTGCTCTGATTTCAAGAGGAGGAGAGAGAGAGATGCAAGGGTGGCTCGGAGCCTTTGCCCAGGAATAGCCAGGGATCTGCTTGCAGCCTTGCATCTCATCCCACTGCCGATAATTTTGGAGCTGAATCATCTGCATTTCTGCTGCTCCCGAGACAGCCTCAGGAATACGCATCCCCAGGGTGTCACAGGCACATTTTTGTGGGTTGACAATGGATCTGATGAAGGAAAAACAACCCAAATGACATCTAAAGCCGCCAGCCTTGAAGTCTGGACTCCTGTTGCTCATTTCCCATTCAGACACTCCCGTGGTTGTAGAGCAGGGCTGGAGCCCGCTCCGGGCTGGGGGATGAGTAAAGCCCATCTGCAGATGCTGAGGGAAGGAGGTGGAGGGGTGGGAGGTGCACTTTGGAGTGGTTTGGCTTCAGCCTGGCCGTGGGGATGGCCCCGATGGTGCCATGGGGAGGCCAGGAGAGGCTCCTGTGCTGCAGGGCAGGGAGCAGGTGCAGCTGCACTGCCAGCGCCCCTGGCCACCAGCTCAGCTGTGGGGTCACCCTGACCCTGAGCCAGCTCAGGGGGCTCAGCTGGCGGTCACAGGGCCTGTCCCCCCGGGGTACTGCACTGGCACGGTGGGCAGGAGTGCCCAGGCAGGGCATTCCCTGCTGTGGCTGTCCTGAGCATCCTCAGAGCTGTTCCAGCATCCTCAGAGCTGTTCTGAGCATCCCGAGAGAGGAGAGAGGAGAGAGGAGAGAGGAGAGAGGAGAGGAGAGGAGAGGAGAGGAGAGGAGAGGAGAGGAGAGGAGAGGAGAGGAGAGGAGAGGAGAGGAGAGGAGAGGAGAGGAGAGGAGAGGAGAGGAGAGGAGAGGAGAGGAGAGGAGAGGAGAGGAGAGGAGAGGAGAGGAGAGGAGAGGAGAGGAGAGGAGAGGAGAGGAGAGGAGAGGAGAGGAGAGGAGAGGAGAGGAGAGGAGAGGAGAGGAGAGGAGAGGAAGGTGGATGGAGCTGCTGATGCACAGCTGGTTGGCTCTGCAAGCAGCAGAGCTCTGGCTGCTGCCCAGCAGGCGCAGGGGGACAGATTTCTGCGAGCACAGAGATGCCTTTTGTCACCCAGCCTGGTGTCAGGCGTTGGCCAGGGGCGTCCTCTGTCACATCAGTACTGCCCAAGTGGCTCCTCTGTCTGACACTGCAGGGATGGCAGCCTCTGAGCCTTCTGCTCCTTGAGGGGGGAAAGGGAAGGAAGGGTGAACCAGAGGGCCCCTGAGAGTGCAAATTGATTTTTAAGGGAACCCTGCAGGGAAGCTCCCGATGCTGCCCCACTTTGTTGTGGCTCTGCCCGTCATCTGCTGTCCCCAAAATGCCACTGCCTGCCCTCCTGGGTGGGCAGAGAGCTCGCTATTTGTCACCTGTTTGTGAGCCAGGTAATCTCTCCTGTGCCCAGGACGTGCCAGCTCCTCACTGGGATTGTCACCAGAGTTTCACTGGGGTGTGGGAACTTCTTAATGCCAGGCTCAGGGTGGCTGTTGGGGTTGAGCTGGCACACTGGTGTGCCCCACACCACCTTGTTTGTCCTTTTGTGACTTTCCTACCTGAGAAGTCCCTTCATTCCTCCTCCCACTGATTTTCTGTCCCTGCAGCTCTTGTGGCAGGGGCACCTGGGGGTCTGGGACAGACCTGGCTCAGTCCAGGGGACTCTGCAGCTCCCCCTCCATCCTCTCACACCTGCTCTCTCCCAGCCAACGAGTTTCATTAACGTACTAATTAGGGTTAAAGCACTAATTAGAGTGTCTGTGGCGTGTCCTTGGGAAGGCAGCTTGGCTCCTGGGTGCTAATGGAGCTGCTGTCACAACAAACACCAGGCACACGTGCTGCTCCTCAGCCGGCCCAGCCAGCATCCCGGGATTCTCCTGCCCACGCCATGGAGCATTCTCTGTCCCTGTGTCCCATGACTTCAAGAGGTGCTTTTGAGTATATTTTCTATTATTTAATACATTTTAGTGGTACATTTTCTGCTAAGTGGTGCTTTGGAAGGTCAGACATGGTTTGTGAAGTCTGGCTGAGTTCAGGGAAGTTTGATCTCCCCGCAGAGGGCTGCAGTATTTTTAATACCTCTCCTACTCAACCTTTCCCTTCAAAATACCATTTTCCCCTGTAAAAATAGACCGGCGTGGCCTAACAGCCCCCAGATGACACTCGAGAAGCGTTGCAGCTGGACAACAAAACCATTTTTCCCTGCTTCTTTGGACTCTTGAAAAACCTGGGAGTTTGGGGGGGGTGCTTTGTTTTAACCCCATCATTGCCGTGCTCTCCTCCTCCAGAGGGAAGGCAGGAGCCATCCCTGGGAAGCTCCAGGAGGGATTGCTGTTTGCCTGCACGGCACTTTCCGTGTCTGAGCAGCGTGTTCCCGTGTTGTCATGAAGCAGAAGAGCAGGATAATTAAATTGCCCTTTTCCCAGCAAAATGTTCCCGGCTCAGCTCCGCGGCGGGCCGGGCTGTGGCTGGCTGCCAGGCGCACATGCCTGGCTGCTGATGGGAGGTGTGAAAAGCGCCGGGGAGGGGATGCAGTGCCGAATACTGGGGGGGTTTGGGGAGATTTCTCATCCCCCTGGAAGCAGAGGCACTGCTGGCAGTAGGGGATGCCACCCAGGAGGGGTCCCCGTGATAATTCCCAGCCTTTAAGCTGGGGCTGCTGGAGGGCTGCGGGTCGGATAATGGGAGATATTCTTGTCCTTAAGCCTCTCAAGGGTTGCAGGTCTTAAAAAAGGCTCCGGCTGTCGAGTCTGGCGGGCTCAGGCCGGGGCATTAGCGGGGTGGGAGCAGTGGGGCAGCCAGGACAGGCTCAGCAGGTGATGCCTCGGGGCTGGATCAGCGAGGCTTTGGCGGCTGCTGCCAGGGAGATGCTGCTGCTCTTAGGGAGCAATCCTTTGGGCAGCCTCATCCCGCTGCTGCCTGGCTCTCCTGCCATCCTGGTGCTTCTCTGAGGTGTTGCTGCTCCATCCCTGAACCGTGACAAGCTCGTGTAAAGGCAGTTTTGTGTTTTGGTCTTAGCCAGCCTTCCTCGCCTGCTTTCTTCTCTCCTCTCCTCCTCCACCCCCTGCCACCCCGGATCCTGGGACCCATCAGTGCTGCTGCTTTGCCTTCAGCTATGACTCTCCAAGAGCTGGCTCTCCTCTGCTGTTTCACCCCTTGCTATCCCTCCCCTGGAATATTAACACCACAAATCACGAGTGACAGCCTGGGCTGGGACCGGGAGGAGGTGTCGGAGCAGGGATGGGACACGTGGTGGCTTTGTCCTTCTCCTCGGGGCTGTGTTTTGCTTCCAGAGAGAGGGGAGCAGCTGAAGCCACCTTCAAAAGTGGGGAGATGGAAGGGTGGAGCAGTAAGTTTGGGATTTTCATCCTGCTTGGATGCAGGCTCCTTCCCACTTCTGTGTCCGTGGATATGTGGCTTTCCTCCACCCAGCCATGTCCAGCTGTGTTTTCTTCTTTGTAAACTCCACGGGTGCTGGGAACCCTGGAGCTGGGCTGGGAAGGAGTGATGCCCTGTGGAAGTGTGTGCACCCCGCGTTTTGCCGTGTGAGGAGCTGGGGAGTTTCCGTGTTTGGTGGATGTGCAGGGAAGAGCAGATGTAAGGGGGATTACAGATGGCTTTTTTGCACACGTGTGCACACGTGCAGCCAGGCGGGCAGGGATGGGGGCTGTGTGGCACTCCTGAGCCTGGCACCCTCTCTGCACTGACAGGAGAGTTGGGGAGAGCACAGAGGACACTTGGGCACAGCTCTGGGGGTGCACAGTGGTTGGGGACAGCACTGGGGACGTGGTTCTTCTTGCTGGCCTTATTCTGCTGAGGGAGGCTGCAGCCACACAGGGGTGGGATTGCCGTGGGGGGAATGGGCAGTGTGGATCGTTGTCCCTGGTAGGGTCCCTCTGTGCCTCAGTTTCCCCCAGCAGTGAGTGGGGGGGAAATACAGTGAGTGGGGGATGTGGCTGTCTGGGTGGTGGGTGCATCAAATCGTTATGAATCACACCCTGCTGTGGCAAACAGCATCCTGGGTCATCCCATTGCTCCAAGAGCTTGCCAGGGACTCCGACATTCCCTGGAGAGCGGTGGGAGAGCAGCTGCCAGCTCAGCCCGCTTGGCTCTCGCAGTGACAGTGACAGCAGGGCAGGGAGCGGTGGCACCAGCAGGGCTGCTCAGAGCCAACACTTTGCTTTCCTCTCCCGTTCCCAGCGATGCGCTTCCAAGGTTTTTATTTGAGCTGTGCCCTACCAGCCCCCCGGGATGGGTCTGGGAAGGGCCAGGGCAGCGTGGGCAGGGCAGGGAGCGGGTGCTGCTGCCCCCAGGGCTGCCAGAAGTGACCTTCCCTCTCCACTGACCTTCATGCCCATCAGCATCAGCTCCGCTGCCTGTCCACGTCCAGGGATGCTGGCAGGGCTGGCCAGCCTTAGCCAGGGGGGCTCTGGGGGCTCAGCAGAGCTGCAGGGAGGTGGGGATGTGCTGGGGTGGATAATTCAAGGACTCTGGCTCGCTATCAGAGGTTAAAAGGGGAGCCATGGGGTCTTTGTGGAATGTCATGGATGGGAAGCTCCGTGTGGTGCTGCTCGTTGGCCTGCCCTCAGCCCTGCCCAGCCACATTGCCAGCAGCTGGGGAGCAGCCATTCCCCAGGGACTGTCCCCAGAGGAAATAAAGATGTAACTGGTGTGGAAAATCCCTATGGGATTGACATCCCTGGAGAAGCTGGGGAGGTGTGGGCACTGGGTGCTGCTCAGCCTTGGGGTGGCGGGGTCAGGATCCGTGTGGGTGTCAGTGTAAAGATCCCTGGAGGCACAGGTGGGAAGGCCAGGGGATGGTCCCTGTTCCCAGACTGCTCCTCAGGTCTCCCCTCTGGCTCAGAGGGCTCCTGGGGATGTTTTGGTGTTACTGACTGAAGCCCCTTCCTGGTCACCAAGGGACTGTTTTGGGGGGGAATTGCCTTCTTTAACCTATTCTGTCGTGACTTTCTGCCACACTGGGGGACAGGCTGGGGGGAGCACTCAGAAATGTCTTCTTGGAGTCACAGGAGACACCTCAGCTGTCACCCAGGCTCACTGGAGGAGTTTTGGACCAGAGCTTTACCTGCTGCCTGTGTGGAAGATCCCAGAGCTGACCTTGAGCCATCCCATTCCCAGTGATGCCCAGGGAATGCTGTCAGGAAATTGGTGACAAAACCACAACGCCGAGGTCTCCCCAGTGCCACACCCAGAGTTATCTCAAGCAACATCCCCCTTTTTTTGGGAAAAATTAAATAAACCAAGCTGCAGGAACAACGGACTGAGCTCCCCATCAGCTGGATTACAAATGAGAGGAACCATCACCCCTCTTGGGGTACCCCAATTTCCATGGGCCAATGTGGAGATGTGTAGGGCTCCGGGTTGAATTCATCAGTGTTTTTCTGCTGTGGTCCCTGTCCCTGCCCTGTGTCACCTGTGCCAGCCCCGTTGTGGCCCCTCATGCCAGCTGAACCAGAGTGATGCTCCAAGACACCCTCCTGATTCCTGAGGTTGTTCTCCTCCTGGGCCTGCTCCAAAGCCCATCCATGTTCCTGGAAGCCATTCTGAGATTGCTCTCTCTGAGAAAAGATTGGTTTGAAAAAAGTGTTGAAATACCACAGGAGATGCTGTTTGTCCAAGATACCTTCCTCGGTCAGAAATGGCAAAACCCCCTGATTTTGGATGAAGGTTTGCTTCTCCTGGGCTTCAGCTCTCTGCAGTTTCTGTCAGCCAGGATCTGGGCAGAGTTTGGGTGTGACGTGGGTGCTCCTGAAGGAGCTGCTTGGCGTGGCTGTGGGTGCCATTGGTGTGGAATGCCTCTGTAGCACCCTGGAGCAGGTGGGTGCCCATCTCTGCCCGCTGTGTGACAGGGGCCGCTCCCTGTAGGTGTCTGGTGCTGGGCTTTGCTCACAGGATTGTGTCACCTCCATCCCTGCTGGGCAGGCAGAGATCACAGGCTGAGCCAGGCAGAGCCCAGCAGCACCCACTGCTCTCCTGCCTGAAGCTGGGCTGCCTACCTGGCCAGGGGACCGAGGCCTCCCTCTTGGAGAAGAAATAAAAATAATAATCTGCAAGCCAGGGAGCTGAGAGCTGCTGGGAGTGTATTTATCACAGGGAAGAAAAAGGCTCTGTTCCCTCTCTGCGCAGCGGCTGTTTATCACACTCACAGGGGGATGGAGAAAATGTTCCATTTGTTGGGTACAGCCGGCAACCCACACAGCGTATAAATTAAGGGCTTTTACATGCAGAGTTCCCGAAATAAAACACACACACACACACACACACACACACACACACACACACACACAAAAGAGAGGAGTTTTGTGCCGGCCCCGGCGCGCTGCCTCTCCCTGGCTGTCCCTGCGCCCCAGCCCCGGCCCGCCGCTGGCTCCCGTTCAGGAATTCCACATTATCTCTGAGCGTTTCCAGCTTCCTCAGCAGGGAACAGCTCTGCTTCTGTCTTCCTGCAGCCACATCTGGAAAGCGTTAGGCCGGGGTGTCAGCCGGCAGGGCTGCCCTGTGCTCCCCCCGGCGCTGGCTCCGACACCCTGCCCGCTCCGTGCCCGCTCCGTGCCCGGCTCTGCCGTGCCCTGGCGCTGCACTCGGGCTTCAAACTGCCTGCCCCGGAGGGCTCAGGGGATGGGCGTCCTCTGCCTCCCCGTTTTGGAGAGTTTTGAGGGAGTTCTTGTAGCCCTTGTAGGGAGGGAGGGCTCCGGAGACCTCCCAAGGGTTGACCCCTGCAGGGATGCTCTGCTGTGATCAGGGATCCTTTCCTGAGATCAGGGATCCTTTCCTGAGATCAGGGGTGCTCTGCTGTGATCAGGGACCCTTTCCTGAGATCAGGGATCCTTTTCTGAGATCAGGGATGCTCTGCTGTGATCAGGGATGCTCTGCTGTGATCAGGGATCCTTTCCTGAGATCAGGGATACTCTGCTGTGATCAGGGATGCTCTGCTGTGATCAGAGATCCTTTCCTGTGGTCAGGGATCCTTTCCTGTGGTCAGGGGTGCTCTGCTGTGATCAGAGATCCTTTCCTGAGATCAGGGATCCTTTTCTGAGATCAGGGATGCTCTGCTGTGATCAGAGATCCTTTCCTGAGATCAGGGATCCTTTTCTGAGATCAGGGATGCTCTGCTGTGATCAGAGATCCTTTCCTGAGATCAGGGATCCTTTTCTGAGATCAGGGATGCTTTCCCGTGATCAGAGATCCTTTCCTGTGATCAGGGGTACTTTTCTGTCATCAGGAATGCTCCCCTGTGGTCAGGGGTGCTCTGCTGTGATCAGGGATCTTTTCCTGTCATCAAGGATGCTTTCCTGTGGTCCCCAGCTCTGCTGGGGTCCTCCTGTGCTCCCTGTGCAGATCCTCCTCTTGGCACCCTTTTGGGAAGCTCGCTGCCTGCTCAGGGGAGTTTTCACCTCCTGGGTCTGGTTCTGGATGACATCCCTGAGCTGTAGCTCAGCAGGGACGTGGTGCTGCATCTGCTGGAGGATCGAGGGTGGAGTTTGTGGGAGGTGAAACCTCTGTGATTCCCCAGTGCTCTGGGAGGTGTCTGGGGAGGTTCTCGCTGCGCTCTCCCTGCTTGTAATGCCTGTGGGCTCATCCCACTGGGATTTCTTCGTTCATTAGGGAGTACCTGGGCCATAAATGCCTGCCAGCATCTCAGGCCCCCAGGAGAAATTCCCACATGGTGTGGGCACATGGAGATGTCCAGTTGGGTGATCTTCAGGTCTTTTCCCACCTCAGTGTCTCTGATCGCAGCAGGGTAGTTGAAAATGGAAGAGCTCCCAGTGACATCCTGGTGTTTTAGGGTTCCCTCTGTGGTCCTTGGGGCATGGTGGTGTCCTTGCTGCAGGTGTGGGTGACACTGCAAAGAGGAAAAGGGCTGTGCAGGTGTGATGGGTGACACTGCACAGAGGGAGAGGGCTGTGCAGGTGTGATGGGTGACACTGCAGAGGGCTTTGCAGGTGTGATGGGTGACACTGGAAAGGGCTGTGCAGGTGTGGGTGACACTGCAGAGGGAAATGGCTGTGCAGAATGCAGGTGTTTCAGGGATTGGTGTCCCTTCAGAGCAAAGGACACGGAGAGCTGATGGCTTGTTTTCCAAATGGGATAATGACAGTGACCTGGAAGCAGTGCCTTAATGACCTAATGCCCGGCGTGTGCAACCCACAGGAGGGTCTTTGGCAGGGAGGGATGTGGAAGTGCTTAGATGTGCCCTAACCAGAGAGGGCTCCCCTGCTCCCTGGCTTTTTTCCCTTCTTTTTTTCTCCCTTAATTTAACCTGGCAGCCCTAACATGATGGGATTTTAAAATTAAAGCTAAAAAAAAATAACCAAAAAAAACCAAAAAAAAAAAAAAGCCAAACCCAGAAAAAGAAAACAGGCCTTGGTTTTATAGACCTACAGATGCATCCGGCACCAAACTGATTCCAGATGCAGCTCCACTGTCAATAGTGTTACACGAGGGATCAATCCCCTTCATTGTTTTATGTGGCCTCTACAGCATCATCAGCTAATTAAAGCTAATGGGTCCCAGAGCAGCACTGACAGCATCTGATCCTATCAGCCTGCACAGCCTTTCTCTTGAAGGGCCACTCCAGAGCCAGATCCTGCACTCCAGACCCTGGCAAAAGGCTGTATTGATTGGGAGGATCAGGCTACAGATCAATGGGAGCTGTTGTTAAACAAACATGGCCGGATTAATGTCAGCTCCGCAGGGGGACGGGGTCGATGGCTGCTAATTCGAGAGGGGTGGGAGGGAGCAGGGGGACGCGGTGACAGCGGTGACAGGGCGTGCAGGGGGAGAGGCCAGGCTCTGCAAACGCTCCCCGTGCCTGTGGCAGTGTATGAGCCCAGGTTTATCACCAGCCTGTGCTGGACAGGAGCCCAGTGGTGTCCCCAAGGGCATCAGAGGTGCCCAAATCCCTCTGCTCTGTGCGTCAAGGGCGGCGTGGTGGCCTTGGACTGTCCCCAGGGAGGACAGGGACCCCTGTGTCCCTTCTACACGCTGTCCTTGGCATGAGCATCTCCCCCATTGTGGTGGACCGCTAAATCTCGGGTTCCTGCTTTCCCTTCTCTCGTGGCTCCTGCTGTCCCTTGGCTGGGGATCAGGGATGCCCGGGGATGTGGCTTGGGAAGGTTTCCATGCCCACAGCGAGCTGCCCTGTGCTGCAGGCAGTTTGTTGGGACTTTCTCCTCTTTTCTCTTCATTTTTCTCCCGTTGTTCTGTTGCTCAGGGAGTCTTTATCCCACACTTGCAGCAGCAGAGCTGGCGAGGGTCAGTCCTGCAGGGGTGACCCTTGCCTTTGGACTTTGTGCTCCTTCACTGTGCCCAGGATTTTGCCAGGAGGAAAAGCCCAAGGAAGGCTCTTTTCTACCATCCCCTTGATCCACTCCTGCTGCCACTCTCTTATCCAAGGCATTCCTGCTGGGCTTCCTGGGAAGTTTGGAGCAGCTCTGCGGATGCTGGGCTCCAAGCAGGCAGCAGGAACGCTCCAGGAGCTGCTCCCAGCTGACATCTGGGAGCTCGGCACAGCTCCGGTGTCAGCGCAGCTGAGAGCAGAGGAGGTGGGAAGCCCCAGACACCTGCAGCTCGGTTAATAAATATTTATTTGGAGGTGACAAACACTCTCCTGGATGGAGCCAAGTGAGCAGAAGGAGGATTGCAGGGTGTGCTTTTTTTTGGGGGGGGGTTTACCATGGGGATGTCGAAAGGAGCAGCTGACAAACCAAAGGATGTTGAAATCCACATTCGTTTCCCTGACGCGGCCGCCTGACGTCAGGGCAGGGCAGGAAACGTCCCCCTTGGCAAGACAGGGCTTGGCACAAGGAGCCCTCATCCCCTGGGGACGGTGGGAACGTGGCTGGGGGCTGGTAAGAAGTGACGGGGAGGATCAGGAGCCAGGAGGATGCCAGGTCAGGGGCTGGTGTAAATAATGAAAGGGCTGAAGTTGAATTGTCCTCTTAAAAAGGAGAAATGAAGGGAAGGGAGCAGCCTGGGTGATGGTGCTGTCACCTCGCTGTGACCTGGGGCTCTGGTGGGTGATTTCATGGTGCTGGCAGTGGGTGGATGCCTTGGGCACTAACTTGGGGAAATGGGAAAAGCTGCTTCTGTTTCTCTCCTGGTCCATCTGTGTGTGGTCAGGGGAAGGGAACCTTCCTGTGTTGAGGCTTTGGGCTGTTCTCTCTATGCCAGACTGATGTTTAGCAGTCTGGTTGGATCTCTCTGGGCATCGGGGCTGCCTGTGCTGTCAGCAGCAGGGATGAGCCCATCTCCCGTGGCTGTGCCATCCATCCCTGCCCTGAAGCTGCTGCTGGGCCCTGGATGGCAGCCATGCCCCTGCAGCTGCAGGCAGGGCCAGGAGGAGCTGTACATGGCCAGGAGGAGCTGTGCAGGGCCAGGAGGAGCTGTGCATGGCCAGGAGGAGCTGTGCAGTGCCAGGAGGAGCTGTGCATGGCCAGGAGGAGCTGTGCAGGGCCAGGAGGAGCTGTGCATGGCCAGGAGGAGCTGTGCAGTGCCAGGAGGAGCTGTGCAGGGCTAAGAGGAACTGTGCAGTGCCAGGAGGAGTCGTGCAGTGCCAGGAGGAGCTGTGCAGGGCCAGGAGGAGCTGTGCAGGGCTAAGAGGAACTGTGCAGTGCCAGGAGGAGCTGTGCAGTGCCAGGAGGAGCTGTGCAGTGCCAGGAGGAAGCGTGCAGGGCCAGGAGGAGCTGTGCAGGGCCAGGAGGAGCTGTGCAGGGCCAGAAGGAGCTGTGCAGGGCTAAGAGGAGCTGTGCAGTGCCAGGAGGAAGCGTGCAGGGCCAGGAGGAGCTGTGCAGTGCCAGGAGGAGCTGTGCAGCCCGTGCCTGTGACTCACCGTCCTCTGGCGTCGCAGGAAGCGGCTGGTGCCACGCGTGGGCAGCAGGGCAGTGCCCTGCCACATCCTGCAGCAGCTCAGCTCCATGCCAGGCTGGAGCAGGAGCCCGGGATGCAGCAGGATGTGGGTGTCAGACCCCATCGGTGCCTTGCAAGGCGCGTGCTCCCAGCCTGGGGTCTGGTGTGTGGCACAGTGGGATGCTGCTCATGGGGTGAACACAACCACCAAGGGGTTTTGGTCTTGGTTTTGTTCATGCCAGGAGATTTTCTTGCAGGGATCTTCCCTGTGGCTCCACGTTTAGCAGGTCTGTGGGCAGCAGCTTGTTGAGCTGAAGGTTTGATGCTCTTGTGCATCCTTGCACCCTGTGCTGGCGTGGAGCAGGGAACCTCCACTGTCCCCACTGCCCCTTGCTCATCTCACGCTGTGGAAATGGGTTCAGCAGAGCCAAACCTCAGGAAACTCCAAGGCCTGGCGCTGGAGGAGGCTTTGCCCCTGGCAGGAGCTGGGGTGTGAAGCTGCCAGGCCACGTGTGAACAGGGAGGCTGCTGAGCTGCTCCACTGTCCTGTGGGGACGTGGGGTGGCGGTGGCAGAGCTGGCAGGCACGGAGCAGCAGGGACCTGGGAGATTAATAATGGAAGTGCTGGCATCCGTTTTAGATTAGCGAGAGAAAGCTCAGTGCCCATCTCGCCCAGCATGTAACTTTAATGCCGAGATAATGAGCAATGATATTTATTTGTAAGAGATCTGCAGATATCGCTGCCCAGGGAGCAGCCAGGAGCTGTCAGAGCCCTCTCCAGCCCCGCTGTGGCTGTTCCCAGCTGTAACCCAAGCCCTCCCCTCTGCCCAGCTCACTTTTCACGCTCCAGCTCCTGGGACACGTGGGCTCGTGGGGAGCCCTGGCTAAGATTTGCTGAAGCTGCTCGTGATTTGGGCTCTTGTGGTGAGGAGATGTTGGCCTTGCCAGGGGGCTTAGGAGCAGCCCCTGGCACCTGCAGGTCAAGCTGCCAGGACAGGGTTTAAACCCATCTCAGAGCCTGCTCCCCACACTGTACCTTGGGGCATCAGGATGGGTGTGGGATGATCTCTGAGCAGCTGAGCTGGAGAGGGGAGGTTGGTGTGGAGACCCTGCGAGTGGGTGCTTTCCTCCACCGAGCCCCTGAGATTTTGGGGCTGTTTTTGGGAGTTTGGGAGCAGATTCCCGCTTGCCTCCTCTTGGCTGAGTCCATGGGGATGTTTGGGGCAGTGACATGTGCTCTGGGGAAGCAGTTGTGGGTATTTGGGTATTTGGTCTGTCTCAGACACCCCCCAGGCT
This sequence comes from Lonchura striata, assembly GCF_050655825.1. Taxonomy (NCBI): domain Eukaryota; kingdom Metazoa; phylum Chordata; class Aves; order Passeriformes; family Estrildidae; genus Lonchura; species Lonchura striata. The sequence continues at coordinate 11,283,850 of NC_140719.1, forward strand.
GGGACCAGGGCTGTTCCTGCTTCCCTGCCCCAGCGTGGGTTGGTCTGGGAGGGCTGAAGGATGCCCAAGGTGCTGTTGTGTAACTGGCCAGCAGACAGGCTTATGCTTCTAGCAGGTGGGTGTCCCTTCCTTATTAAGCCATCCCTGGGGTAATTAGTGGGTTAAAGCCTGATGAGATAATGCTCCATTATTTTTGTGCTGTTGGGGGATTAGGAGCAGCGGGGATTTCTCAGCGGCTTTGTCTCGGCTCCCTCACGTTTGCAGGCGGGTAAGAGCACCTGGGCATTCCTGGCACCCCCATTCCTGGTGGGACAGAGCCTGGCACGGGGGGCTGCTGGTGCAGAGGCTGTGCCAGGAGGGATGTCCTGCCACTGCCAGGGCAGCCCCATCCATCAGGCCAGCAGAGCAGGGAGGTGACACTTCCAAATAAACAGGGAGAGGCGGATGGTGAGCGCCGGGGCAGGAGCCCAGGGCATTCCGGGGGGCTTCTCCAAGGATTTGCTGGGACAAGGCAGGGACCTCTGCTCTCTCTGGAAGCTGCTTGCTGTCACACTGCCCTGGGGGCTGCAAGGACAGCCACGCCCCGTGTGTCACCGCGGTGACACCAGCGATCCCAGGGTGAGGGACAGCCTCAGGATGCTGATGGAGCTGGCGAGAGGCTGAGAGTCGCAAGGATGCTCTGGTGAAGGAGTTGGTTGGCTGAAAGCAGGAACGGAGTGAAATGTGTTCAGTGAAACAGGGCCTGGCTCAGCTGGGTTCACCTCCTTGTGCCACCCTGGCTCAACCAGCCCCGGAGCCGGAGGGATGGAGCTGGCACGGAGCAGGGAAGCAGGCAGGCTGGACGCGGGCCAGGCTGCGCGCTTGATCCAAACACAGCTGGAGCTGATCTGATGAAGTGAGAGGTTAAGAAGAGAGCATCTGTTATCTAAAGGGGACACACAGAGGGAAACTGTAAGCTCTTTATTCCCCCCCACCCCACCCCCTCTGTTCAGTGCATCATCTCTGACTTTATTTCTTTGATTTATTAAGGAAGCCTGCGCTTCCGGGGCTGTAATTAAGTGCCACTGTGTGAGCTTTTGATAGTGCGTGAATGATATAATGGCTCGCACGGCCGCCGTCTGCTCGAGTGCTTCAGGGGCGAGATAACACGAGCAGGGATCCCTCTGCCCATCAGGGAGCAGGGCTGAGTCGCTGCGGGGGTGACAGAGGAAGCAGGGAAGGATGCGGGAGCCACTTAGCACCGAGGTGGGAGCACGGTTCAGGAGGGCATCCCTGACCCCGGCTGGGAAGGGATGGAAAAGTCCATCCCCTTGTGAAAGTCCATCCCCTTGTGAAAGTCCATCCCCTTGTGAAAGTCTGTCAGAGCATCCTTACAGCTGCTGGAGGCTAAACCAGGTGCTGCCCCTCCACATGTCCTTGTTCCCTCACTGCTGTGCCTTGTGCTGGAGGTGGAGAGGGCACCATGGACCCTCAGCCAGCTGCTGGCTGCTCCACGGTGCCATCCCAGGGCTGGTTTAAGGGCAGGACATCCTCAGGCTCGAGGAGCAGTTGGTGTCAGCATCCTCAGCATCCTGCAGGTTGCCCTTTGCTGCCGGAGGAGTTTGCTGGCAGAGCCTTGGTGTGGAGCCAGGCTGGGGAGTTTTGGCCAGTTCTGCCAGCCTCTGGCAAAAGGGCCAGGCAGATGCCAGCTGGAGGTGTCAGGAGGGATTCGCTGGAGCTGTGTCACCCTGTCACCCTCCCCTCCCTACAAGGGGTCCCTTGCACAAGGGAAGGCTCCCAGCCAGGCTGGCATTTCCAGGCAGGCACGCCAGGTTTCTGTAATGCCAAGGGAAGGCTCTGTTCACGTTCCTGCCTGGCACAATGGGCTCTGCTCATGCTGTCCCTGTCCCTGTCCCTGTCCCAGGCCACGCTGGGACCTGGCAGCCTCTGCTGATGTCTCTGGCTCTCCCCCAGGGCCCAGTTCTATTCCCAGGATGGCTGCTGAGCCTCCTTCTGTGCCCAGCAGTGCTGCCCCGGCACTTCCCTCAGCCACGCCTGGCGTTTAGGCAGATAGAAGTTTCTTTTTCCTGTAAGGAACATTTTTGATACATAAGCAGGATTATTTTTGTGGCTTGGCCAGCGGCCACAGGAGGAGCAAGCTCGGGGCCTGGAGAAGAATTCAGCTTCTGGCTGAGGGGGGGAGGAAGAGGAGGAGGAGGAGAAAAGGATAAAAAAGCCCAACTCTAGGTGTAAATAAACTTAAAAATAAAAAAGGAGCAGAGATAATTTGCTGCTTAATGAACTAAAATGTCTAGCCTCCCACCGAGCAGCCACATTGTTTATAAACTACAGAAAGGGCTTTATTTTAATGGGCAGTAAATCCCATTCATCCCCAGCCCTGGCAGTGCAGAGCGTGCAGGATGAATAGGTTGGCACTGGACGCAGTCTCCTCGCTCCCGTGGCTTCTCCAAAGGGTGTTTTCCCCCCGTTTTCCCATATTTGCTGTTTCCCTGCTTTCCTCTTCTCTCCCAATCCCCAACCCCGTGCCAATAAGGGGGTTATCTGGCCAGGAAGAGAGGAGGAATCTGTGGCTGTGCCTCGGCATGTCACATCCGCTGGCGTTTGTTTATTCATTTGAAAAACGCTCCCCCCCTCCCCGTTCTGTCCCTGGGTGGCAGCTGGAGAGTGGCCCGAGATAATCACAGCCTTATTTTTTATTTATTCCCCTTAAATAAAGCCTCCTGTAGCCTGCAGGCAGATTTTGTCCAGTTGCCCCCATCCTGTGCTCCTTATTCTGCAAACAGGGAGTGGTGGTTCTTGGAGCAGAGCCCCGATCCTACAGCTGATCCCACTGAGGATGCCTTTCCCAGGGAAAACGGTGGTTTGGGTGTGGGGTCAGCCCCACTGAATGTGACAGTGGGGCAGGAAGGACCTCAGGCAGCAGCCAAGCAGTTGTAGGCAGGAAATGCAGATCAATATTCCATCCTGGGCAGAGCATCGTGGAAAATAAGTACATGGTCAAAGCATTTGTGGAAATGAGAGCATCTGAGATGGGGGGTGAGGTTTGGGTTAAAAAGTGGTGGCAGTTATTTCTCCAGGTTGGAGCTGGTCAGGCCTTGCAGAACAAGTGGCTGTCAGTGGGAAGCAGGTTGATAAATGTGTTTTGGGGGATCTTGAGCCACTGGGAAAAGTTTGGTACCCACCATAGGAGATAGAGCATGGTCAGGTCAGGTGGGAGTTTCAGACATGCCTGACTTCCCCAGCACCTCGGGAAACTCTTGGCCATAACTCACAGGGTGATGCACTCCTAAGGCAAGAAAGAAAATAGTAACTTATCTATTCCTGCTTGAGTTTAATATCCATAATCTGCCATTAATCAAACCAGGGCTGTAAGATCCTTACTGAGGCCTAATCAGAGTATAATGGATTATCTACAGGAACTAATAAAAGGTAATTATCTATGCTTTGCAAGTTCCAATTACTGTACTTATATGATCAATTAATTCTTGTAACAGTTTCCCAGGTGCAATTTGTGTGACAACACGAGGCTGACTGCAGGCAGAGGCTCAGTGCCTGCCTGGCTGTGGGAATGCCAGCAGGGATGCAGGGAGCAGCAGGGATGCTGGCTGGGATGGCTGGCTGAAGGAGGAGAGATTTAGAGGAGATGTTAGGAAGGAATTCTTTACTCAGAGGATGGGCACGGGGCGCCCAGAGAAACTGTGACTGCCCCAGAAGTGTCCAAGGCCAGGATGGACAGGGCTTGGAGCAACCTGGGGTAGTGGAAGGTGTTCTCTGCCCATGGAGGAGGTGGGACTGGATGAACTTTTAAGTTCCCTCCTAACCCAAACCACATCCTGTGATGTGGAGGACAACAGATGCTGGTGATGGGGATGGTTGTGATGTGGAGGACAGCAGATGTTGATGGTTGTGATGTAGAGGACAGCAGATACTGGTGGCAGGGATGTCACCCTTCCAGCACAGCCACCCTGGCACATCCCAGTGCCTGCCCTGGGAGAAGCCAGCTCCGTGCAGGGATCTGAGGGACAGCAAGGGTGGCTTTCAGCTTTCAGGGTGGTCCTGCCCCAGCCAAAGCCCCTTGGCCTGGGCTGGCTGCTCTCTGGAGCAGGAGCCGAGCGCGGGTTCAGCGGCCGCTCGGCCCCGCCGGTCACTGCCCAGCCCAGGGGACATTGCCCCGAGCCCAGCATCACCTCGGGGACCCCCAGTGCTCCCTTCCCATGCCCCCAGCACAGCAGAGAGGCAGCTGGCTCCACTCATCTCCTGCTGCCTGTCCTCGGGTCCCTCTCTGCCTTGCAGAGTCATCCCCGGGTCTTAAAGGAGGAGGAAATATTCCAGCGATGTCTGTGCAGTGTTAGGGACGGCTTAAAACCACAATAAACTGGAGACACTTTCCGTGTCCACCCGGGGCCCGGCATTGTTGTGGGTAATTCGAAGCAGATTGAGGCAAATGGCAGATCTGAGGGTTCTTGCAGGAGCCGGGATGGAGGAGGAGAGGTGGGGGAATGAAGGAAAACACCATTCCTGTGATGCTGGGTGGAGCCCTGGAGCCAAATCCTGACCCTGACACCTCCTCACAGTGGTGCAGCCCTGACTCATGACTCACTTCTGCTTCTTCCTTCTCATTTTGGGGATTTTTTTAATGTTCTGGAGCTCAGCAATGCAGTGTCACCTTCTGGTGTCCTGCAGGGTGAGGATATGTTTTGGGCTCACTCAGATTTGGGGTCCCAGAGCCAGGTCCTGCCCCTGAGGTGGGGCATGGGGATGTGTCACCTCATCCCTATCCAATCCCTGTCCTATTGAACCAAACCCTTCTCGGGAAGCCAGGCCTGAGGGTGTTTAGGAGGGTCTTGGATGGGTTTCATGAAGTTTTCTTAAGATTTGTTCCAAATCTTGCTGTTTGGTTTGATTTCAGCCTTTACGGAATTTCACATCACTGCAAAGGAGCAGAAACAAGAAATTGTTTCAATATAAAACTTGGGTGTTTTTTTTTTGTTGTTTTTTTTTTTTTTTTGGTTTTTTTTTGTTTGTTTGTTTGTTTGTTTTTTTTTTTTACAAAAACAGCTGTTGACATGGGATCTTTTGAGAATTTCCATTGTTACTTCCCCCAAACACGAAATTAATTCATCTGTGTAAGTCCTTTTTCTGGGAACAGTCCTGGTTTCATTGACATTTTCAGTTAACATGGAAAAAAACCAAACCCACAAAAAGGGGAAAAAAAGGAAAAAAATAACCCCCTGAAGCCTTTCTACTTAAAAAAAGCAACTCCCCTCCCAGCTCTCCCAGTGCCCAGGATACAACCACTGCTTTGTTCCCAGCATGGGTGATGTTCCCAGCTTGCTCCAAGCTGTTCTGCTGGGTGGGGCTGGAGGGGAAGGGATGTTTCCTCCTCTCTGCTCTCACACGAGCTCTGGGACACGATGGTTTTGGGGGAGGATGTCTCCACGGTGGCCAGAATTTCCTGTCTGGGTATGAGTTGGGGGTTTTGGGTATTTCTGGAGCTCTGCTGAGTCACGGGATGGGGAGGTGGATGCAGGCAGGTGAGGCTTCGTGTCTCCATCACCTCGAGGAGCCCCCTGGGCACTGCAATACCAGACCTGAGGGCAGAGACCAGCTCCCAGTGCATGCAGGACTGTCCCCAGCTCTGTGCTGGCATTCTGCACCATCCTTCCCCTCTGCTGGCTCATGGCACCATCCATTTCTTCCTTTGGTTTGGTTTTCCAAGCCTTGGCCACGTGTCCAGCCTTGCCCAGTGGGGAGGGAACGCTTTCTGTGCTGCTGGAGATGCTCCCACACACCCTCAGCCTCTTCCACAGCTGCTTTATTGTCCTTTTTTTCTTTTGTTTCATTCCTCTTTCATTTTTTTTTCCCCTTTCCCGAAGCAAGCCACCACAGGCTCCTTCAGACATTCCCCTGCAAACTATTGTCCCACTGCCATTGCCCCATCCCTTTTCTGCTCCTGCTTTCTGCTCTTGGCTGGGTGTCTGGGTTGTAGGGACCAAGCCTGGGCACGCCAGATCCCATCCAGCCCCATTTCATACCTTTGATTCCAGCTTTGCAGGGACGTGACTCCCTGCCCTTGGATGTGTGTGGGAACCCATGGCTTCCCTCTGGCTGCCCTGGCAGGTCTGGGACCCTGGCAGGGTCAGGAACCCCCCTGGACAGAGCCCCCAGAGACACTGGCTGTGATCTCTGGCCATGGAAAAGAGTTTTCAATCTTACAGCATGAATTACCAGCTCTGAGTGTTTGATATCAGTAATAATTAAGTGTGGCACGGGTGCAAAAGTAAAATTTTAGGATTCTAGATGAGGGGTCCAAAGGGGACAAGATGGAGGAAATTGGGTGTGCCTTGTCCTTTTTCTCCTTCTTCATGCCCTCCATGTCTCACTGTGGTGTTGGCATTTTTCTGTTGGTTCAGGCTGGGGACACACTGTCCAACGTAGGTGACAGATATTGGCACGTTCTTGTAAATCCAGCCCAGGGAGTTTCTGGTATTGAATGTTTGTCACATCCCACTGAGGGCAGAGCCCCACACGCTGCCCTGCAGGACAGAGCTGGGCAGGGCAGCCGAACATGTGAGAGATAAACAGAATAAACAACCTGGAAACCAGCACAGACCAATTATGGCTTCTGCTTTGGCAGCGGGGCTGACAGACAGAGACTTTTTGCAATTTTGGGATCATCAATACCTCATATTCTGAGATGTGCCCACGTGGTGCTGGGAGTGGGGTGGGTTTGGAGCTCAGCACCCACCCTCTGGCTGATTTACACCTTTCTGGGACAGCTCATCTTGCCCTGAATTCCAAAATGAGCTGGACAGGAGGTCAGCAGGTGGTGCTGGCCGGGGGGCTCAGCCGGGCAGCGATGCCGAGCCCCAGCCTGGAGCTGCACCCCCCCAAATCCCCTCCTGGCTGGCTGCATTAACTTCAGACTGCACTAATCACAGGTCTTGTTTGATAAAATCCCCGTCCCCCCCTCTGACAGGCTTTGTGAAGTGTGGTTTCACAGGGTGTGGGGAGAGCTGCTGGCTCTGGCAGGTGTCGAGTGTGACCAGTGCAGATCACCTGGGAAGTGCCACCCTGGGTGACACGGAATTGCTGCTTGGCAGTGGGAAAGGCCAGCAACTCTTTGTCAGGATTAGGAAGTGCGTGGCTTGGCACAGCCTGGTTTAGCAAGGGCCGATGCAGATAGACACGTGTTCCAGACCAAATTTGTGTTTGTTTGCTGGCTTTGTTTTAATTTGAAGCTGAACCCTCTTCCCTGTGGTTAGATCCTTCCAGCTAAACAAGTTTTAGCACAGGGAAGTTGCTCAAGGAAGGGAAGGGATGCTGGATGAGGCGTGAAGTGAGAGCAACCACTGTCACCACAAACACTTCCCAACCTCTGGGAACAAAACCATCACTTCCCAACCTCTGGGAACAAAACCATCGGGGTTTTTTTGCTCCATCCTCTCCATTCATCCCCTTTTCCAGTTCATTATTTCCTAAGCCAGCATTGCTGTTTTTATTATTCCTGCTCATTGTTTTAATAGCACCGGAGGTGTACAAAGTGTTTTTCAAACACTGGGGAAGAAAAGTACCCTTCTCACAGGGGGGATTGTGCTAATTTAGGTGATTGTGGTAGAAATAATTAAGGCTGAGAGGGGCAGGGAGCACCACAGAGTGGTGGCATAGGTCCTTGTGCCATCTTTCACCTGGGAATAGGAATTCTGAGCTTTAGGAATGTGGGTGGTGGGAGAGGCATCGTCTCCCTCAGACACAGCTCTTGTGCCAAGGGCTTCCAAAAGGAAAGGGAAAAACAATCCCAGGCTTGTGGCACCTGGTAATGCACTGACCCAATTGTGCACTGCTGTGTAAGGGGAGAGAAATTCCTTCCTGACCCTTGGGCTCATCAGCCCATGCCCTGAAGCATGAGATTTGATTTTCTTTATCTGGCTTTCCATAATTGCAGATGCCGTGGTCGGTGCTCCCTGTATCCCACCCCTCGGAAGCAGCATCTGCTGCCTTTAACTCAATGGACCTTCTCCTCTGGGAGTTCCATCCCAGGGCTTTGCTGGGAAGGAGGGAAGGATTGCTGGTTCCATCAGCCTTCCCAGCCCTGGGGGCTCAGCTGGGGAAGGCAGATGTCCCCATTGCCACGGATAAAGTGCTGAACATTTGGGATTTCTGTGGGTGCCCTGCCAGAGCCCATCCCAAAAGAGTTAAAGCCTCTCTCTCCTTCCAGCCTGGGGAAGTGGAATTAGTCACAGCCCTCAGGAGAAGTGCTGGGCAGGTTATAAAAATGACAAACGAGCAGAAATCAATAATGAAGTTAGTGTTTTGTGGGAATGCCAAGCACAAAAGGAAAAATACATCAGCGCTGGGATGGACTGCCCCGTCCCTTGAATTGTCCCTTTCTCCTCCCCATCGTTTTGAGTCTCCCTGGCACCATGCACAGTGGGATGGTTCTGCACACCAGCACCTCCCTGGGATTTCTGGTTCCTCTTGGAGCAGATCCTGTGTGATCCCAGCTCCCTCTGGGTGCTCATTAAACGAGGCAGCTCTGGAATATGGGAAATTTGGGATTCCAAAGGGTGCCCCTGGGGAAGTTGAGTTTCAGGACACAGGGTAGCGTTCCCACAGCAGAAAGGGAGCATTGGAGGCCACGTTTCCTTTTCCAAAGGGACGTGGGCATGTCTGGAAAGGAAACGGCTGCCTAATTAGATGGCTTGAAAATCTTTACCACGGCTCGTTACAAATACATTCATCATCCCCTATTGAAAGAACCGCGCTGCAAAAATGACATTATTGTGATTATTATTATTTATAGTGTAGATATGAATGAACTTAATCCCGTCCTGGCCTGGGCTGGGTTCAGAAAGTGCCCCAACATCCCAGTGCTGCTTCTTGGCCCTGGTGTCGCCTGGGTTCTGTGCAACCATAAATCTAATTTGGGATGTTTTGGGAATTTGCAGCAGTGCTTTAAGGTGGGCAGCTTTCAAATGTGTAAGAGAGGGGGAGAAAAAGTGGCCCAGGGGTGTAAATAAGAGATGGGAGTGAGGGGGGTGATAGCTGGCAGAGGTCAGGGCAGGGAGGGAGTGGGGAAGGCTGGGGCGAGGAGGGACTGAGCTGTTCCAGGGGAGCAGGAGGTGTCTGCACAGCATTCCGGGGTTGGTGGCTTTCCCAGGGTATTAACGCGTTTCTCTAATTAATACAAACTTCCTTAACAAGCCTGGGATTCTGGTTGACCTGGCTGGGTGTCCGCCCCCTCCTTTGGGATGTGGTTTTTCTTGGAGGCAATGCCCGGTGCTTGGAGCTCTGTCACAGCCATGGAGAGCCTCAGGGATGGGTGGTAAAATGAAGATCTTGATCCTTTGTGGTTCTTCCTTGCCTGTGGTGGCCTGGGTGACACCCAGACCTTGAGGAGCTGTTGGAGAGCAAGGGGTTAATGGAGGCTTAGAGGGATGGATACCTGGGAAGAACTCCTGTTCCTCCAGGGAAATCAGGGGTCTGGGATACTCACTGCTCATTTTCAAGGCGTTGTCTCCATCACCACCTCCCAGTTGGAATTAGTGGAGCCGTTTGGACAACGTGGGCTCAAAGCAGAAACTCTGACTCCAAGCACCCCAAGAACTCCTCAAACTTAGAAAATCCCAGAGCAAACCAATCCCACCCCCTCACTGCCTGGATGGAGTGAGGCAACACTGGGCGGTGAAGGATTCCCACCCCCTCTTTGCCATCAGCTGGGCAGGGAAAAGGTGCTCAGTGTCCTGCTGGGATGAGATGGCCCTCAGGAACTCCATGCTGGGATCTCTTGGTCCCGCAGGGAGCTTGCCAGCACCTTCCTGAGGCACAATTCCACGTGCTACGGCACATCCAGGCTCTTCCACAAGCACGGATCCATCGGAGCCGCGCCGGTGCGAGGCAACCTCCCCGCCTTGGGTCCCTGCCAGTGCCAGGAGCTCTGCCCCGTGCTGGTGGCACTGCTCCAGCCCCCAGGCTAATGAGGTGGCTCCCAAATCCTGGTTAATCATTTGCCAGGGAGCGCTGCCGGGGTGTATCTGAATTCCTCTCTGCCGTGGACACGCCGCAGTGCGCTCGGCTGTCGCGCTCTCGCCCCGAGCTGCTGCGCCAAATGTTTTGCAACAGAAAACCCCAAACCACATGAAAGCAGCCGAGTTTCATATTTCATTGTAACCCCAAATTCAGGTTTGCCAGGAGTTTCAGTAGGTTTACGAACCTTTCCCACGAACCTGCAGTGAGAGCTGTCGTTGAGCCCGGTTTTGATGCAAACCCAGGTGCGGCTCGGGTCACGTTTGAGGTCTGTGCAAATGTGAAATCCGAAGGGTTTTGAGAGGAAGGAAGGAGGGAACCCAAACATGTGTCAGGGCAGTGCTTGCAGAGAGCCCTGCACACATCTGGGGCCAAGCTCTCATTCCTTGGGGACCAGGACTGTGGCACTCATATTCTCTACACTGTGGGATGTTCTTGGGGATGCTGTGAACCAGCATCACCCCCAAACCAGCTGCTAGAATTTGCTAAGTGCTGATGCTCTGAGCATCCTGGCTCTGAGGAGTGACCTAAAGACCTTGTGGCAGCTTGTTCTGGTGTCTGCCACCTCTGGGGCTGCTTTTGGGTTTGCCTTAGGAACAACGCAGTGAAAGGCAGCAAAGATGCTCCAAAAACAAGCGTCGGGGTGGGGATGGTGCTCCCTGTGAACCACGCCTGGCACACTCCCAGCCCTGCCTGGATTCCGTGTGTTATTGGATCCGCCTGCGGATCGCGTTTTCGGCAGCGCCGGCTTTCCTTTCTCCAGCAATTTCCTGAAATAACGTTAGGGAAATGTGAAAATCTTGAACTTTTGAACCTCCCCGGAGGACGGCAGGAGGAGGGGACGCCCGCCTCCTCCCTGACGTTTATTTTGGCTACAGGGCCTGGCGATGGGGAGGAGGGGGCTCTGCAGGCCGCAGAGGAGCCGGAGCAGCGCTGCCCCTTATTAATTAATGACTTTCTCATCGGTGGGTCACGGAGGAGAGGAAGGCAGAGGAAGTTTTCTTTTGCTGGCAGATGCCGGGGAGAAGGGGAGTGCCTGGGCTGGGTGGCGAGGGCAGGGGGTGACACTCGGGGTGATGGATGGAGCCGCGGGATTTTCACCGGGCTCTGGACACCGACAGCTCGCACCGGAGAGGAGAAGAGGAGGGAAGGGGGAATGGATGTGCCTGGGAAGTACTTTTCCCTCTGATGAACTTCAGAGGAGTATAAATCACTGCCAGGCTGCAGCTGCGGAGCATGTGACGCTGGCAAATTAATGGGCCTTTGGAAAAGCGGCCACCACATTCCCCTCCGGCCTCTTAAAGGCACCGCCAGCCTCTCCGGGGCTGGGAATGGGGAACTGGGGGGTCAGGGATGGGCTGGGGGAGCCTCGAGGTCCTGCTGGCCCCTGAGTGAGCTGGGTGTGCCATGGAGATGATCGGTGTGAGGACCCTGTGGTGCTCTCCATGGTGTGCTCAGTCCGTGGTGGTGCTCGGTCCATGGTGGAGCTCGGTCCATGGTGGAGCTCGGTCCATGGTGGAGCTCAATCCATGGTGGAGCTCAATCCATGGTGGAGCTCGGTCCGTGGTGGAGCTCAGTCTGTGGTGGAGCTCAATCCATGGTGGAGCTCAATCCATGGTGGAGCTCGGTCCGTGGTGGAGCTCGGTCCGTGGTGGAGCTCAGTCTGTGGTGGAGCTCAATCCATAGTGGAGCTCAATCCATAGTGGAGCTCGGTCTGTGGTGGAGCTCAATCCATGGTGTGCTCGATCGATAGTGGAGCTCGGTCCGTGGTGGAGCTCAGTCCATGGTGGAGCTCAGTCCGTGGTGGACCTCGGTCTGTGGTGGAGCTCAGTCCCTGGTGGAGCTCAGTCCGTGGTGGAGCTCAGTCCCTGGTGGAGCTCGGTCTGTGGTGGAGCTCAGTCCCTGGTGGAGCTCAGTCCGTGGTGGAGCTCGGTCCGTGGTGGAGCTCAGTCCATGGTGGAGCTCGGTCCGTGGTGGAGCTCGGTCCGTGGTGGAGCTCAGTCCCTGGTGGAGCTCAGTCCGTGGTGGAGCTCAGTCCATGGTGGAGCTCAGTCCATGGTGAGCTCCTGCTCTGCTGCCTGTGGGCCAACAGGGCCAAGGTGCTCCTGGGGCTGTTATTTTTGGGTACCTGGTGGGACTTGCTGTGGAGGTGCCTACTCAGGTTTTGTGTACCAGGGTGGAGGATGGAGTGTAGTAAATGTAGGTGATCCAGTATTGTAAATGCAGGTGAACCCGATGGGAAGAAATGATGATGTTTGACTCTAGTTCAGAAGGTTGAATGATTTCTTTATTATAACTGTACTATAATACATTAATATACTGTTTAAAGGAGATACTAAAACTACATACTTACTTTTTTTAACTATTATATCTAATTTACTTACAACTCGTGACCCTCTCTCAGGAGTCTACACAGGTGGGTTGGATTGGCCACCAGGCTCAAACAATCCTCACCAGAATCCAACCCAGCACTCACCCCAGGTAAACAATTCTCCAAACACATTCCACATGGGAAAAACAAGGAGCAGAAATAGAAATTGTTTTCTCTTTCTTCCCTCTGTGCTCCTCTATGAAAAAATCCTGAGAGAAGAATGTGCCTGCTCCAATCCAGGGCATCCAAAACCTTGTGGCTGGAGTGTTGAATTTGCATCAGAGATGGCTGAGCCCTTGCCTGGGGGCAGCAGGGTGCTGTGGCAGGGGTCCTTGGAGCATCTTTATCTTGGTGGCACCAAGAGGCCACCACATGCCAGGGCTGGGCATTCCCATGCCAGGCTGGGGACTCTCCAGCTCATCCAGTATCTCCAGGGCTACCACCCAAGCCCATCACACCTCCATGCTCCTCTTCCTCTGTCTTTAAAGCTGTGGTGGAATCAGGGCAGACTCCAGTGCTGCAACTCCTGCCCAGCGCTGCTGGAATGCAGGAGGGGGAGGGAGCTGAGCCACCAGCCCAACAGTTAAAAATTACTAAATACTGCCCTAATATAATTAGGTTTCCATGCAAGCAATTGCCTTAATTGCCAGGGGGATATGGGGCTGTGCAGGGAGAGCCAGGCTGGGCTGGCCCTGTGCTGCTGCTTTGGTCGGTGTCTCATGTTCTGCTCCAGCTGGAACAAGGGATTTGTGGGGGGAAAATATTCTCAGGGATGCCCCAGTAAGGATTTTTGGCTGTGCCAAAAAGAAATAAAAGTGTTTTGTGAACTTGGTGGGGCTGGAAGCAAGTGGTGGTGAGCAGGACCAGTGTCACCCTCCTTGGATGGGTTTGCTGGAAGATGAACTCAAATTCTACCAGGGCATGCTGCAGTTTAAATTCCTGTTTATTTTCTAAGTGCTGTTGGAGCAGGGAAAGTTAGGCAGGCAAAAAAAAACCCGAAACAACCAAAGAACCAAACCAAACCAGAGCCCACTCTGTGATTTACGTGGTAAAGGAGATAAGTGGGGATTTAAGGAGAAGGGAATATATAATTGAGACGAACGTGTAACATGAGCAGGGATCCAAACAGAGAGATTGTAATCAGAAGTGTGAGGAGAAGCTGGGGTTTATTAATGAAATGTCTCATCCATTTGTCAGCTGAAGAGGAACAGCCTTTCCCAGCAGCTGGAGGTGGAGGGGGAGGCTGTGGGGATTCTCTCGGTGCTCCCAGTGCAGAGATCGAGGCTGCCATCTTCCTGCCCGCCTGGAAATCCAGGCAGGATTAGAGGAAAAAAGGAAGTCTGTGGTTTCTGGGGAGCTGGATGTTATTGTTTTCCTGGCTGGAATCTGCCCTAGGACTCCGGAGCTGGGGGAGCTGCTCGGCGGGGCTGAGAACCACCCGAGGAAGGGCTTGCTGGACCTTCTTCAAAGTCCCTCATCTTCCTCATGCTCTCCCTGACCCCAGTGCTTGGCTGCCCCTCAGTTCCCCTCCCCTGGCTGCTGCAGTGCCCAGGCACATCTGGGAAGTGCTGCTGACCCCATCCCACCGCCCTGCTGGCTCCCAGGGCTTGGACAGCCCCTCTGTCCTGGCCCGGAGGCTGCATCTGGTGCAGACACATCTGACCCAGCTTTGGAGGAGCCATGTGGAGAGCATGGAGCACCCAGCTCTGGGGTCCTCAGTGTCACATTTCCAGGAGCTGTGTGCTGGAATTCCCATGCTTTGCCCTTGCTGTGTGGTGTGGGGGTTCTGCTCTGTGCCATACGGATCACCAAGTGCCTGTTGTTGGGGTGACACCGGGAGAGGTGACACCAAAGCCTGGTGAATCACCCCGTTTCATGCCGCACTCAGCCCCTTTTATCCGTGCCCAGCACTGCCTTTGGGGCCTCTCCATGCATTGGGGTTGGGTGACAATGCTTGTGGTGCCTGAGGGGTTAACCCGGAGCTGTGCTCAGCTCTGGCAGGGGAGCTCTGCCTGTACATGAAGGGAACATTTTTGTGAGGGGTCCTTCCCCTTCCCAGGCCCTGGCAGTTATCAGTGGGCTGCCAGAACTCCTGGAACGCCGAGCCCCGCTGGACATTGACCCGTCCGTGGCCAGCTCAATTAGCTGAGGCTATCTGATTGGACTTGGAGCAGCCTAATTAGCTTTGGACTCCAACCAGAAACTTAAACCCAAAGGCAGCTTGCAGGCAGCCCATCCCTTGCTGCTGCCTGCCTGAAGGAGGGAAAAGTTTTCCCAAGCCTCTTCTCTGGCCTGAGAGGGAGAACAACCCACCCAGCCTGCCTGCCCATCCCTCCTGCCACACAGCTGGAGCTGAGGGGGTTTGAACTTCCCCTCCTGCCCAAAACATGTCACTGATCCCCAGCAGGTCTCATAAAACCAGAGAAAGATTCTTTCACTTGGAAAAAAAAGTGCATGGCATCTAGTTTCTAGAGGGAGCTTGATTTTTTGGAAGGGGATCTGACTCTGCTTTCACTGTCTCGTCACACACCTTCCTGTGTAGCACCCGGTTCTCAGGCTCCTTCTGCCTCCTGGACCTGCAGCTGAGGGTCACAATGTGGGTGCATTGTCCCTGAGGGAACTGGTTCACTCCAGAGGGTTCTCCAGTCATGGAGATGTGGAGGAGGAGCTGAGGTGGGAAGGGATGGCTGTTTTGGGACCTTGGGTTCCTTTCCCTACCTGTGTTTCCATCTCTGTCACCATTAATGCTGCTGGGAAGGGACCTTCAGGGGTCTGTTGACCAACTTCCCACCAGGCATGGTTGTGAGAGGTGAGCATTTCTCCAAGGAGACCTGGAAAACAGCGTCCCCATGGGCTGCCCGTGCCCAGTTCCCAGCAGTCACACCCTCTGGAGGGGTCGCTCATCCCACTCGGTTGCCCATGAGATGTCTCCTGACCAGGTGACACCTCCGTGCCCATGCCAGGCTTGCTGGCTCTCAGCTGAGAGATGGAGAAGTCCCTGTGGCCTTGCCATCCTCCAGCACCTCCTAAGGAAAACCACCACAACTGTTTTTTTGGAAAACCAGTAAGCAGCGTTGGTTTTGCTGGTCGGTGGTGGCACAGCTTTGGTGTCTTGGGCTGCCAGCTGCACCCTGGTGGTGAGCACCAAGCCAGGCCCTGCTGGATCAATTAAAGCCCATTATGCCAAGTGAATGACTGTAATTATCACAAATCTGGATTAATGTGCACGCACAGCACCGTAATATAATCTGCCTGCCTGGTGCTTTGTGGGCTGTTGTTCCTGGGAGCCAGGCAAAGGCAGGGAGCTGCAATTCATGGCTGTCTTCTCCTCCTCCTCCTCTCACCTCCTGCTGCTGGCTCAGACCCGAGCACAAAGCTTGGCCCATCCTGCAGGATCTCTAAAAGCCATGTGGGCTGGTGGTGCTGAGCTCAGGTGGGAGCAGAAGGCGATGGGGAGGTGCAGAAGATGATGGAGAGGTGCTGTCCCTCCTGCCAATCCCCCAGATCAGCAGAGCAGGGGTGGATGCAGCACATCCTGCACCTCCAGGGCTCATTAACAAACCAGCAACACATTTTAGCCCATGGATCTCAAAGGCAGTGCCTGGGAGAGCTGCTGGGCTGCTCTGCTCTTTAGGATTTGGCTCATCCCAGATCTGCTGGGAAGCTGAGGGTTGGGAGCTCCTGTTTCCCAGAGCACTCAGCATCCTTTTGGCCACTTCTTGCCCTGCTGCTTTGCAGGGGGATATTCTAGGGCTTGAGGGAGCAGGTTCCACAGGAGTGGAGAGCTTGGCTCCAGGTCTGAGCCCCATCCACTCTCCACATCCCTCCTCCCTGGAGCCCAGCATGGGGATGTCCCCAGGTGCTGGGGACAGTGGTTGGGATGTACTGGGGCAGTGCCTGATTTGGGTTCTGGTGGGCCCAGCACATGCCACGTGTGTGGCTCATTACTGGGATGTCCTGGGGGATCTCCAGGGTGAGTGCAAGCTTCCCTCTTTTTGCTGGAATGAGCCTAAAGCTTCTGAGCTCCCTGCTCATCTCACTGGATCCTGCTTGGATTTTCATAGCTCAGAGCCCAGCACCCCCTCAAGGGCAATCAGATCACTTCCAATTTGCCCATAAGCCCATAAAACTGCAATTGAATGTAATTAAAAGGCCATAATGAGCTCCAGCAACCTGTGGGACCACGGTGCTTGATCTCTCACCGTGTTTTTTTCGGGGACTGGGATGGAGCCAGCGAGGCTGCCAAGGTCAGAGGCTGCAGGGAGGACGAGGAGCTCCCTGGGCAGGATGGGCAGATTTGGGAAGTGCCTGGGTGCCACCATCACCACGTCCCCACGATGGTGATGCCCATCAGGAAAGAATCCCTGGGAGCAGCCCTCGGTTTTTGTGGAGCAGAGGGAGCTCTGCTGGGATCATTTCCTGCTAGTTTGGCTTCACTGATGCAGTTTGGGAGCTGGAAAGCGGCCAGCAGGTCCAGTCACCTCCCCATGGCCTGCTCCAGGCTTGGGGAAGGGGGACAGGGGACAGTTGCAGCAGTGAGGTCCCCCAAACCTTTTAGGGTGCACGAGGACACCCAAGAAGTTGGAGAGATGTAACCCCAAGCAAGGTTTGCTTGGGAAATCCCAGCTCTGCCAGATTTGGGGCAGACAGCTGGGTTGGGAGCATCAGCCCCCTATCCCACACCCCAAAAAGCACCAGGAGGGAACAACCCTGCTCTGAGCTACCTCTACAAAGGGCTCTGAAAAGCTGCCACGTCGAGCCCTTCATCAGCCACCCCCTGGCAGCCCAGGAGCCCTGGCAGCAGCACTACACTGCCCCTATTATGGGCTGGCCCTGCAGCGGGTTCCCAGCCAGTAAATTAGGGGCACTCTGACTGCAGAACAGAGAGCATTGTGAGAGCGGGGCCAGGCCGGCCCTTGAGGGATGAAATAGGAGCCTGTAATTTCTCAGCACTGTTGTGACATCTTTGCACAAGCGTGTGATTGAGTCACATTTGCTTTATCAGCAGAATCCTTGTTTGCCTGGGTGCACCCTCCCCCCCTCCACCCAGCGCTGCCAGGGTGGGGGAGAGCTGCCCGCTCCCCTCCCCCTTGGCTTCCCTGCTCTCCTCACACTTCCCATATGTCCTGCTCCTTGCCCTTCCTGCTTTTCCCTTCTCTGCCTGCCCTGCCTGCTTGGGACATGGCTGGGGGTGCTCCATGCGGTGGGGAGATGGTTTGGGATGGGTCCGTGTGGTGTTTGCTCCACTGCCAGGCAGCTCACAGGGACGGCAGCTTCTGGAAAATTCCCCTTTTCAATCCTTCCCCCTTGGAGACGGCGTAGCCCCTGCAGGCTCCCAGCTCTGCCACTGCTTCAGGAGCAGGGTGTGATTTTAGCAGGCTCCTGAGAGGGTGGGATGGGGTTTTTAAGGGGAAAAAAATCTCCAAAATAAGCCCCTGTGCTGATGCTGAGCACACTTGGGAGCGGCTATCCCATTTCTGGTGTGGATCCTGTGGTGGGGGGGGGTCTCCAGACCCCTGGGCACCCAGGGTGCAGCAGGTGATGGGGTGAGTTAGGGGTGAGTGCCTCCCAAAAGTGGTGCTTTGAGCCGGATTGCCAAAAAGTGGAGAAAATAAAACAGGATGGAGAGGAAGAGCAGGTGTTGGAGCTGCAGAGACAGAGGTGACCCAGCTGTGGGACAGGGATGCTACTGCAAGGTTTGGGGTGGGTCCCACTTTGGGGAGCCCCTGTGGCTCAGCAGTGGGATGCTTTTGCACTTCCCCTTCTCCTTGTGGGAAGAGAGCAGAGGTTTCCTGGGTGGTAAGCTGGAATTCTGGCTGGGGAGGGAGAGGCTGGCATGCAGAGTGCAGTGGAAAAGCTGCTCGTGGGTGCTGTGAGCTCACGCCAGGGTTGAGCTGCAGGTGAGATGCTGGCAGGAGGCAGCACCAATGCCTGGCAGCACGCAGAGGGATGCTGTGGAATCCCTCCAGCTGAGTAAGAGCCCTGCTGCTGCACTGAAACCCCAAAAAGCACCTCTGCTGCTGGCTGGGTTCAGCAGAGGTGCTGCGGGAAGGTTTTGGGGAGAGCACGGAGCCAGAGGTGAGAAGCTCTGTGGCTTTGTGGTTTTAGTTTGGTCAGAGTGAAACCTGCTGGGGGGAGGAACCCACCCTGTGCAGATTGCTGCTGAAACTGAGTTTCACATTGTCCTCGAGCAGCTTGAGCCACCACGGCATCACCTGGGGAAGATTCTGAGTGTGGCTGGAGAAAGCCTCCCAAATCTCAGAGCAGATTCCTGAGGAGAAGCTGCACGTGGTGGTTTTGAAATGCCTGCAGCAAGACAGATTTCTGTGTGCTGCCCCATGTGCAGGGCTTGGGGGCGGTTTCAGAGGGATGTTCTCAGGTTTGTCTTTGTACTCAAGTCCAGAAATACAAAAAGAAAAAGCAATTCCAGTTGCTTTTTGCTGAAATCAGAGCTACTCAGCAACAATGCTGCATTCCCATGGCCCTCCATCCCTTTGCCTGTAGCTGTGGAAAGGATACTCAGACGGGATTTATGGATAGAACACAGCTGCATCTTCGGACAGCTCGGGATCCATTCCCAGGGATTCCCTGTGTGCTCAGAACTCAGTGGTTTGAGAGGATCAGCTGCCTGTCCTTACTGGGCAAAGTACTTTCAATGCAGCTTAATTTGCTTGGATTTGCCACAGGGTGCTGCTTGTTTCTTGGACCCAGGGATGAGTTTTTGGGATAAGAAGCACACTGCATGCTCAGGTCAGCCCCCTGAGCGTGCCCAAGGCAGGCACTGCTGGCTCCATGGCAGCAGCCACCTCTGGAAGGGGAAGAGGCAGCTCTTGCTCCATCCTCCTTCAGTTCTCAGCTCTGCTGCTATAAACTGAGAGCAAACTTACTCAAGATTGTAGGCCAGGGGTTATTTAAATTCATCCCCGAGTTTGTGATCAGGACAAAAGTGAGGACCTGACCTCTTGTGGTCACAGCATTACCATGGCAATTTTCACATGAAAACCACTGTCCTGCCCTGATCCTCTTGTTCTCCTGATATTTTCCACTCATCCCCTGGTTTGCTCTGGGGAAGGTGAGAGAAAAGGAAAGGGAAACCTCCATCATTTGAGGTTCCTTGTCTGGAGATTCCCAAGCTGCTTTTGAGGAATGAGAGCAAAAGGATGTGGATCTGCAGTGCTGAGTTCATTTTGTGTAGAGTCACCAAGGAAGGAGCATGGGGCACTGCCTTTACCTTGTCCCCGTGCATTTGGGGGTGAGGATTTGGAACCTGGGCACCCCCAAAGTGATGCTGGAGGGCAGAGGAGGAGGATGCTGGTCCTGCTCCCTTCCTAGTATGGCCCCATATAGCTCTAACACCAAGGGCTGACTAAAGGAAGGGAGTGGCAACCCAAATTTAGAATTTCCTCCTGTTTAATACGCAGAGTTGATTCGCTTTCTGATTAAGGAGGAAGAGGTGCTGAGGGGAAAAAAAAAAAAAGAGAAGCAGAAGCGGAAGCAGGGGGTTGTGAGTGGCTTTCCAAATCTCAGCTGGTGCCAGGGACAGCTCTGGGGTTGGTCCTGCAGTGCCAGCTCCTCGAGCCCTGGGGTGCTGCAAACCCCTCTGATGCCAGTGAACTGCCTGTGGTTGTATCCTCTCCTCAGCTGCAGAAAACCACAGCTCAGGGAGTCTGTTTGTGCCTTGAAATATGTTTGTTTGTTTTTTTTTAACTTCCCCTTTCTCTGAGCCACCAAGCTGCTGAGTAAACTCCCAGGATATGCCAGAAAAGGTTTTCCAGCAGAGCTAGGTCACTGTAGTTTTACTGGCAAAGCCTCTTAGGCATAAATGAAGATTATTCTGGTGAAAGCTTATGCTGGTACACTTTATTCCAGTACAAATGACCTATCCTGGGAATAAAAGTGCCTCTGCACATTGGAATTGTTCTGCTCTGGAACATTTTGTGGTCTAGAAATTTTAAAATCACAGCCCTGGTGATAGTGCTGGATCAGCAGAAGCTGCTTCAGCTGCTGCAGACGTGCCCTGGCTAGGCAGCAGCACTTGGAGTGACACTGGGTGACAAAATGCCACAGGCAAGGGTGGCAAGGGCTGGTGGCATTCTGGGTGTTCCTGGAGGGTCTGACCTGCCCATCTGGGGTGCATCCAGCTGTGGACGTTGGCTGGTCCAAGCTGGAGCTTTGTGCTGAATGCCAAAGGGATGGAAAACAGCAGTGGAGCTGCCCCCATGTTTCATGGAGTTTTTTTTTCCCTTATTGAAAATGATCAATAATATTCTTGTTCTAATTATTATTATGATTATGATAATGCCAGAAGAGTTCTGTCTGAGGGGTGATCCAGCAGTTGAGATGCTACCCTGGATTTTGGAACTGCCAGGATCTGTTCCCAGCTTTGGCATCAGCTTTTGTCTGGTTTTGGGGCTGCTGCAAACCCCTGTGAGGTGGGAATTCATCCCTAAGAGATCTTGCAAAGTCAGGGATCTGCTGAGGGAAAGGGATGAGCAGCAGAAACACAAAACTCCTGTGCTGGGTCTGGTGTCCAGGGGATGATGCCTGGTGTGGGAACACTCCCAGGGCTCCTTGCAGCCATCCCTCGCACATGGATCATGTGGCCCTGCCCTAAATGTCATATTCCTTGGGAAAAAAACTCCCCTCCAAACTCCGTGGCTGGCAGGCTCGTAGTTTGGAAGAAGAAAAAGAGCTCCACTGCAAATTCTCCAGCTGCTGACGAGCTCTGGTTTCTGATCTCCCAACTGCCATGGGGCATCTTTGGGGAGAGACAGAGGTTGTTGTGCTGAAACAAAGGACACACACAGAAAATAGCTGCACTTGAGGGGTGTGACAGAGGGGAAATGCTTTCAGAACTTTTTTTTTTTTCTATTTTTTCTTTTAATTTAGAAGCAGGCACAGAGTTTATTTTGGTCAAGAGATAGTCACACAGAGCAGCTTTAAATGGCAGAGCTCCACAAGGAGAAGGAGCAGTCTCACAATGTTTGAGCTGAAAATGCCTTTGGGGAAATGCCTCTTCTGTTTGCTGCAGTCCAAGTGGTTCTCATCAATTTGGAAATTTATTTGTGTCTATTAAGGATATTTCCTCAGTCTAGGCTTTTTTATCTTTTTTGTAGCATTCTTTTTGCAGTCAAGGTCCTTTAGGATACTTGTGATGGGGAAGAGGGCAGACTCCTCATATCCCACTCCTGATGCCCATCTCTCCACCTCAATTTATATTTTCCCCAAACTCCAATTCCCTCCAGCCAGGGACTGGCAGCATCTGGGCTGAGTTGCCTCAAGTGGACTGTTGATTTTGCTGAGTTTAAAAAACCATATTTGCTTGCTGGATATAAATGTTTCCCATTGCTGCTGCTCTCCTGGCGGGGTTTTGGAGCTGGGAGTGTTTGGATGAGGAGTGGAAACCTCCCAGTGTCCAAGAAATTGCTTGGAACTTTTGAGTCCTGATGTTCTGCAGAAGTTCTGGTGTGGTTCAGCTTTCCCAGTGTGTGGTTGAGGGGTTTGGGTGTAAACACCCCAAATGTGGCCGTGTCTACCCACATCTCCATTCCCACACCATTACCCCTCTCCTCCCTTTTCTGGTTTTCCCTCACAGTTCCTTGCGGGGTGCTGGGGATCACATTAATGTGAGAGCTGATGTGGTGACATGGGATGTGCAGGGAGCTCCTGAGCTGCCAGGAATTGGGATTTTGGGAGAGGCGCTGGCTCCACACGTGCTTGGAGCTTCTGAGGTACCCAGGAATTGGGATTTTGGGAGAGGCATCAGCCATGCACTGCTTCGAGCTTCTGAGGTGCCCAGGAATTGGGATTTTGGGAGAGGCATCAGCCCCACACTGCTTGGAGCTCCTGAGCTGCCCAGGAATTGGGATTTTGGGAGAGATGCTGGCCCCACATTGCTTGGAACTTGTGAGGTGCCCAGGAATTGGGATTTGGGGAGAAGCACCAGCCCCGCACGTCCTTGGAACTCCTGAGCTCCCAGGAATTGGGATTTTGGGAGAGGAGCTGGCCCCACAGTGCTTGGAGCTCCTGAGGTGCTCAGGAATTGGGATTTTGGGAGAGATGCTGGCCTCACATTGCTTGGAACTCATGAGGTGCCCAGGAATTGGGATTTTGGGAGAGGCACCAGCCCCGCACGTGCTTTGCTTGGGCCGGTTGCCAGTGACCCTCCTGTGACCTCTCCTGCCTGAAACATTCCGGATCTTTCCTAAGGAAGGATTTTGCTCTGCTGCCTTCCCTTTGCACAGGCCAAGGGCCTGTTTCTATTGCTGCCTCCTTGGGAGGTGTCCCTCCGCCATGGGGTTTGTGGGGTCCTGGGGGCTCTGCAGGGCCCTGCTGCTCTCCCAGCCCTTTCCAAACCCCAAACCCAGCTCCGGCACCCTCTGGGAATTTCCTGGGGCTCCTGGTGTGCCTCTCTCAGGCTCGGGGGACGCAGTGGCCACGCTTGGTGTGTGCCAGCATCCCGTGAGAGCCCGGCCCCGGGATGGGGCTGCTGCTCTGCCCGGGCTGTGGGGTCACAGGTGGGAGACTGGGGAGATTGGGGAGACTGGGGAGACTGGGGAGACGGGAGACTGGGGATACTGGGGAGACTGGGGAGACTGGGGATACTGGGGAGACTGGGGAGACTGGGGAGACTGGGGAGACAGGAGACTGGGGAGACTGGGGATACTGGGGAGACTGGGGATACTGGGGAGACTGGGGAGACTGGGGAGATTGAGGGCAGCAGTGGGCAGCAGAAGGACTCTGCAGGCAGTGATGGCATTCTGGGGGCAGCAGTGGGATTCTGAGGGCATGAATGGGATTCAGGGGGTAGCAGTGGAATTCTGAGGGCAACAATGGGATTCTGAGGGCAGCAATGGGATTCTGAGGGCATCAATGGGATTCTGAGGGGGGCGCTGGGATTCTGAGGGCATCAATGGGATTCGGGGGGTAGCAGTGGAATTCTGAGGGCAACAATGGGATTCTGAGGGCAGCAATGGGATTCTGAGGGTATCAATGGGATTCTGAGGGGGGCAGTGGGATTCTGAGGGCATCAATGGGATTCTGAGGGGGGCAGTGAGATTCTGAGGGGGGCAGTGAGATTCTGAGGGCAACAATGGGATTCTGAGGGCATCAATGGGATTCTGAGGGGGGCAGTTGGATTCTGGAGGCAGTGATGGAATTCTGTGGGCAGCAGTGGGATTTGGGGGGCAGCAGTGGGATTCTGAGGGCAGCAGTGGGATTTGGGGGCAACAGTGGGATTCTGGAGACAGTAATGGGACTCTGGATGTAGCAGTGGGATGCTGGTTCCACATCTTTGTGAGAGCAGCATCACTGCCTTGCTGAACCTTCTCCTCCTCCTGCTGGGGTTTCCCCACCAGGCTCAGGGATCTCCAGGGAAGGTTGCTGAGGCTGGGCTGCTGTGTGTCCCACTGGGTGACATTCCTGTGCCAATTGCGCCAAAATCCTGGGGACACAGCTGATCCTGAGGGATGCAGGCGACTGAAAACAGAATTTTCCAGACTTTACTTCACTTTGGGGTCTGCAGCCAAAGGCAGAGCCACCATGAACACCCAGGTGGCCGTGCTGGTGTGCCTCTGGATAGCCCTGCTGTGAGCTGGGGGGTCCGGGTGGGTTTTGGGGGGAGCCCTGCCCGAGCTGCACCCCTCCTTCCCCGCCGCCTTCCTCCTGCCCCTCCCTGGGGGCTGGAGCCAGCCCCTTCCTCGCTGGGGATTGTTTTGCAAGCAGCGTGACAGGATGAGGAGGAAACGTGCCAGGAATGGCTCCATGTCTCCTCTTGGGAGAGCTGGAGTCTATTTATAAGCCCCCCTTCCCGCCCCCCCTGCTCTGCTCCCCTGGGACAGGCAGACACAGCCTGTCCTGCTGCCTGCAGAGCACAGCCAGCCCCAGAGTGTTCCACAATCACCGAGTCATTCGGGTTGGAAAAGAGCTCCAAAATCCTCAAATCCAACCTCTGAACACGCAGCATTCCCTGTGGATGGACACACACCTGGCGTGTGTGGTGCACAGACCGAGCCACCTCCACAGGGGCTGGGTGCTGCTCTCACTGTTCCCCACGCACGGCCTGGCCCGGTGACAAATCCAAATTATCCTGTAGCAGGAGGGAATCAGCTGGAGCAGTGATGCCGAGCTCCTGGCAGAGCTTAGAGCTGTGCCAGCGAGGTGGAGGAGGGCACTGATACCTGGCTTGAGGTGGAAATGCCTCAGTGGAAACTCCAGAAGAAGGTGGTTTGGGAAGATGGAGCTGCACTGGGAATTTTGGGGGAGGAGCAGGGGGCTGCAGCTCAGAGCTGTGTCCCATCCCACATGGGTGACTCAACCCCTTTCCTGTCTTCCTTCTCTTGCAGATTTCTCCAACCAAGTGAATTCCACATCCCTGAACTCCCCCACGAGCCGGGGGCCCATGGCCACCCCGTCCTTGCACCCGTCCATCGGGCCGGGCATCGGCTCCTCGCTGGGCTCGCCGGGCCAGCTGCACTCGCCCATCAGCACCCTGAGCTCGCCCATCAATGGCATGGGCCCCCCGTTCTCCGTCATCAGCTCCCCCATGGGCCCACACTCGATGTCTGTCCCCTCCACGCCCAGCCTGGGATTCGGCACCAGCAGCCCACAGGTAAGGGGACGGGTCAGTGCTGCCTCTGTGGGCAAGGAGCAGCCACCGCTGGGGGTTCCTCATCCAGACAGGCGCCAAGGGGAGGCAAAAAGGAGAAGCACTAAGCTGGAGGCATCCTGCTCCTTTTTGGGGCTGCTCTGGGTGGGCTGTGAGAGACCAGCACAGCTGGAGCACAGCTGTCCATTACCTCTTGTCCGCAGGATTGGGGTGGAAGGGGAGTAGTGACCTTGGTCACCTGGGGGCTGGGGTAGCTGTGGCAAGAGCCAGAGCCACCCTAGGACTGTCTGGGATTCTTGTCCTTCCTGGGAAGCAGCACATCCCCTCCAGGGCCAGCCCATGTACCCCACAGAACCATGGAGTTATTCTGGTTGGAAAAACCCTCTAAGATCATCCAAATCTGCCACAAACCCGTGTTCCCAAGTGCCACACCCACACACCTTAAACGCTTCCAGGGGTGGTGATTGCACCACTTCCCTGACAAACCTTTCCAAGAAGAAATTACCCCACACAACCAATCTCAACCTCTGCTGGCACAACTCAAGGCTGTTTCCCCTTATCCTGTCACTTGTACAAACCCAGGACTCCTCTGCCCTCTGCCCCTTTCTCCTCACAGGGCAAGAACTGGCCTTCAGTGGCTGAAGATTATGTAAAAACCCCTCCAAGCAGGGTGAGATAAGCTCTTTTTAAAAATAGCCAGATCGGGGTGCTGGCCAGCCCCTGCCACCTGTTGCTGGCTGCTCGCACGGGATATGTTTAGTAAAAGGGCAGATTAAGGAATTGGCCACCACCTGCCACTCGCTGCAGGTTTATTTATTCCAGGCCCTCTCTGGGACTCAAGCACCTGCCAGCACCTTTATTTTTAAATATTGGCCTGATTTATTCCCAGGGCTTTTTTACTATGTGGGGCTGTGCTGACTGCAGACAGCTTCCACAGGATCCAGCATCCCTGTGCTGCTCAGAGAGGAATGAGATTTGCCTCTGGATGAGCTTCTCCCATGCAGGGTTCAGCCTGTGACCCCCTCAGATGTGCAGGGACCTGCTTCCCACTGAGGGCCAGCAGCAGAGTGGACACGTCCCTCCCTCCCACCCCAGGGGAGGGGAAGAGGAACTGAAACCATGCCTGGGAACGGGCAGCCAGAGCGAAATCAGCAGCCCCAGCGCCAGAATGGTGGGGAAGGAGTGAGAAGGGGGATGTGAGGCAACCCTGGGGAGAGCCACAAGCCGGGGAGATGGTGGGGAGGGGGCGACTGTAAGGTGCAGTTTGGGAGCGGCCAGCGGGGGAACCGAAACGAAGCAGAGCTGCAGGGCAGAAGGGGAAGTGAGAGTGTGCTGGGATGGTGCTGGGAGCGAGCTGGCTCCAGCCCTGGTGGCTCCAACCCTGGTGGCTCCAACCTTGATGGCTCCAGCTCTGGTGTCTCCAGCCCTGGTGGCTACAGCCTTGATGGCACCAGCCCTTGTTGACTCCAACTCTGGTGGCTTCAGCCCAGGTGGCTCTAGCCTGGTGGTTCCAGTCCTTGTGGCTCCAGCTCTTGGTGGCTCCAACCCTGGTGGCTCCAACCCTGGTGGCTCCAGCTCTTGGTGGCTCCAGCCCTGGTGGTTCCAACCTTGATGGCTCCAGCCCCTGTTGACTCCAAATCTAATGGCTCCAGCCCTGGTGGCTCCCAGCCTAGGTGGCTCTAGCCTGATGGCTCCAGTCCTTGTGGCTCCAGCTCTTGGTGACTCCAACCCTGGTAGCTCCAACCCTGGTGGCTCCAGCCCCCAGGTGTCTCCAGCTCTTGGTGGCTCCAGCCCAGGTGTCTCCAGCTCTGGTGGCTCCAGCCCTTGGCTCCAGCCCTGGAGCACCCATCCTTTGTTCAGGGACTTGTCTGAAGTGTTTTTCCTCAAGGTGACACTCGGGAGGTCCTCAGCCTAATGGCTCCTGCCATCTGTTCCCTGTCTGGCCACATTAGGTCTCTGTCTGTGTCCCTGCAGTGGGCAGAGACGCCTACCTGGGCCAGCAGAGTGCAGGAGGAAGAGGAGGAGGAGGAGGGGGCAGCGAGGCCGATGCCGGGTGGGGAGCGCAGCCCCCCTGGCCCGGCCGGCGGAGCGCAGGGTAATGAGGCGTGTGCCCCCGTCGCCGGGCAGGGCTGGCACTGATGGAAGGTGCTTTGCATCAGATGGCAGATGCCACTTGCCATCAGGCCACGCCTCGTCACCTCGGAGAGGCAGCAGAGCAGAAGGGCACGCGCTGCACCAGGTCCCCAGGGTGGGTCCCGGTGGGAAGGAGCTGCCAGGCTCCCAAAAAACGGGGGGCTCACCCCACCCCACCTGGTTCTGCAGAGGGGAGAGGGAGTCTGCAGCCCTTGGTGACAGTGCTGGGTGATGCTCCCAGCGCCCTCCCTCCAGCACTGGGAGTATCCCAGGATCTGGCAGGGTTTGCCAGCACAGCCCCAAAATCAGGGATCCTGCCACAGGATGCCAGCATCCATGGGAGGGAAATGCTGGTTCTGAGCTGGCCCAGGAACGAGGCCAGCTTGCAGTGGCCAGACTGGTGGAGGTTAGACCCCTCAGCTCTGGGATTTAACACTTTGCTTAAAACCTCTTACCTAAAAATGACGGGAAAACAGGGAAAAGAGTCAGGATTTTCAGCAGGAGCTGCGAGGGAAGGACTTTCCATGCCATGTGCGGGGCTGTGTGGAGCAGCCGCCCCAGGCATCGCTGGCAGCAGCTCGGGATGCCCGGGGGCCAGCAGGGAGAGATCAGACATGGGATTAGGCTTTTCCAGAGCGTCTGCCTTTGCACAATGCTCTTTGTAAGGGTGCCTGGGGGACAGGGGAAGGGCTGGGGTGTTTTTTGGGATGGGAGGAGGAGGAATAAAGCTCTGCTTGCCAGAAGGGCCAGGATTCAGTGCTGGGTGCGATGAGCTGGAGCGGGAGGGGAAGGAGCTGAGAGGGAAGGGAAGGAGCTGGGAAGTGCTGGTGTCTCTGGGGAAGCAGAGCCCTGGTTCCTCCCCTGTCTGGGCTCACTGCTGAGCTGGAGCCCTGCTGTCCCAGAGCAGAAATGCTGTGCCAAAGCCGAGGGCTGCTGTCCCCTCCTCTGTCCTGCACGTGCTCCCGGGCAGGCGCCAGGGCGGTGTGGGAACCCCAGGGTGGCTCTGCTGAGGTTTGGGGCCAGTGCTGGGAGAGGAACTTTCCCTCCCCAGCCAGGGGCTGACTCAGCTCTGAGCAGCTGATTCTCCAGGCTGAGGAGGCTGGTGGGACCCCCACCCTCCTGGGTGGGTCTTGCTCTGCCCATCATCCCCCCAGTGTTTTTGGGGGGCTGCTTGGGTGGGCTCTCTGGGCTGCCGGGGCTGGGGGAAGTGGTGCTGAAGGGTTTTATCTTCATCAGGCAGCCATGGCAGTCTCTGGGCTCGCTCCCACAGCCAGGATGGTGTGACAGGAGCCCTCAGCACCAGCTGCACCTGGGAGCTGGCTCCACTTCCCAGAAAGGGCTCTGGGAGGAATTCCTGGGGCAGGTCACCCTGACCTGGCAACCCCTGCTCCCAGGGGAGCACAGGGATCATGGAGCACTCAAAAAGAGATGCTCCTGCCTGGGGCCTGCTCCTCCCTCCCCTCTCTGCTCTGTCAAACAGCAGCTAAAGCCAGGAGTGCATCCCTGGGTGGCACCAGCTCCCAGCTGCCTTTGATTCATCAGCTGGCACGGGCAGGGTGGCAGAGGGAGGCACATCCATCCCGTTTCTCCAGGGTGGGTTTACCTGGCTCTCTTGTGTGGCTGCCAGGCATCTGCCTGCCAAATATTCCCCACCAGCCTGGAGGCTTGAAAGGCAGAGGAGTGGCTGTGCCGCTCTCATTGACAGATCACGAGCCCTGGGACTTCCTGAGTTAATTTGTGCCAAGTGCAATTGCTGAGGATCTCTCTTAGAGTAGAGAAAGGCAGCAAACTGAGCCTCGGGCCTGTGAATCCATGCTGGGCTTCGAGGGTGGCTGGGATGGTGGCTCTGGGACACTCCCTGGCAGGCTGATTCCCTTGGGGACACCCCCAGTGATCCCAGCCAGCTGGCCAAGCCCAGGTCCCCCACATCCTCCTGGATGGGGTGAGCTTGCCCCCTTACCGAGATGGGTCAATCCTACAGCTCTGTGCCTCAGTTTCTCTTTGCACATGTGTGTGTAACAGCCCAGTGGGGGATTCAGCCCAGGAACCCTTCACTCCACAGCAGTGCCATGGTGCCAGTGCCACTTCCACCCAATTCTCTGCCTGTTGTGGGCCAAGGGAAGGAAGGAGAGACATCTGGGAGTTGCAGGGGCATGTCCCACCCACTCCAGCTCTGGAATCCAGGCCCTGGGATGTGTTTATTTGCCATGGAGCTTTCCTTTGGAGAGATAATGCTGAAGGGATATCTATAAATTACAGAGTTAAACAAGAGTGTCCTGGCCTTCATCATCCATGCAAGGGCTCTCTCCCAGCCAGCAGCTCTCCCACCAGCCACCACTGCAGATCTTCTTGCCTGTGTCCCCTGCTGGTGTGAAGCTGGGCTGGCTGCTGAGCCCTGCCTGTGGAGGCTGTGCTGGGGCACTGCAGGAGGAACTTGCTTTCCAATTAAATAATGGAAAAACATCCTGCTTGCATGGGCAGGGTCAGCCCTGCACAGTGCTTGGGAGGCTGGCCTTGTCCTGCCCCTTGTGTCACCCCAGCTCCTGTGCCAGGCCAGATGGGTGCTGTGCCTTTGGGCTGAGGGCTCCTGTGCCCAAATCCTCTTGGTTTAGCAGTGCTGGTCCCCACTGGGAGCTTGTCCCATGCTTGTCCTGCCCTGTCCTGCGTGTGAGTGACACAGCCCCATGTCCCCGTGTCCCCAGTCCCAGCTGAGCCCTGTGCTTGTCCCTCCACAGCTCAACTCGCCCATGAACTCCGTCACCAGCACAGAAGACATCAAGCCACCCCTGGGGCTCAATGGAGTCCTCAAAGTGCCAGCACACCCCTCAGGAACGATGGCCTCCTTCACCAAGCACATATGTGCCATCTGCGGGGACAGATCTTCGGGTGAGGCTGGCACCTGCCCCGGGAGGGGCTCAGGGCAGCGGACTGGGGGTATGGCAGAATTGGCATTGGCTCCCTGGCTCCTGGCAGCACGGGGAGTGCCAGCAGGAGCTCTCCTTTGGGACAGGACCTGCCTGTGCCTCACTGCAGGAGATGAAGAGCAGGGCCAGGAGACCCCAGGTCCCTGTTCAGCAGTGGGTCTCCTCCCTCTCCCCATCCTTTGGTCTGCACTGGTGCTCCCATATGAAAAGATGCTCTTGACATGGAGTTTCTCCACTCCTGGGAGATAAAGACCTGCTATTTCCCTTTATTCTCCTGGAAAGCTCCCTGCTCTAGAAGAGCTCTGGTTGCCTGGTGTGTGAGCCCTTTGGGACCCCTCCTGTGATCCAGGCTGGAAGTGGAGGGTGGGAACACGGTTGTGTGTCTGCTGGGGGTGCTTCAGAGAGCTCACAGGGGTACAGAGGGTACCCTGTTCCACTTCTGTGTGGCCCAGAAATGGCCTTTCCCTGGATGGAAGGCAGGATGTGACCCATGGATGGCATCCTGATTCAGTGGAAGCCAAACCACTGCTCTCCATCTCCGAGAAACCTCTGCTCCCCCCAAACTCAGCCTGGGAAGATCTGCCGGCAAAGAAATGAGCTGGTGCCGCCTTTAAACTCGAGTTTTTATCCCTCCCCCAGGTAAACATTACGGGGTTTACAGCTGTGAGGGCTGCAAAGGCTTCTTCAAGCGCACGGTGCGGAAGGACCTGACCTACACGTGCCGGGACAACAAGGACTGCCTGATCGACAAGCGCCAGCGCAACCGCTGCCAGTACTGCCGCTACCAGAAGTGTCTGGCCATGGGCATGAAGAGAGAAGGTAAGGCCTGGCCCGGCCAGGGCGCTGCAGGGAGCTCGGTGGGCACCAAGGATCAGTGCCAGCCTTGCCAAGGGCTGCCGTCACAGCGCTGACAAAAATCGCGTTTGCGCTTTAGTTTTGCGCCTCAGCCGGGGCATCTTGTGGCCCCAGAGTGTGGTTGTTCACAGTGTCACCCGCTGTGGAGCAGCACTGAGGGTCACAGCAGTGTGCAGGTGATGGGTAGGGGTTTTTTTCCACTCCAGCCTGGCTTTGGACACTTCCAGGGATGAGCTGCTCTGAGCATCCTGTGCCAGGGCCTCAGCACTTCATCCAGTGCTGCGTTTTTCTTCCTATTGGGAAGCAGAAAGCAATTCGGTCTCTTTAAGATAGCTCTTCCCCTAGTGGAATTTAAATTTAGGATCTAAACTTCCCCGGCAGTGCCTCTTTTCAATGATCTTTTTAAATGCTGAGTGTGTCTGTTCTAATCTAGCTGGCAGGGCAGGCTTTTAGCAGACATGACGTGAGAGTGACCCCAGCTCTGTGCTGCTTCCCCCCCTTACATCTTCAGAGCCACACTTGCCTCCCTGACAGGCTGATAAAGCCAGCCCTGCTCTGGCCCTGGCCCACAGCTCCAGCCTGGGAGCCTTTGAAGAGCACTTAGGCCTGTCTGGGGCGTTGGATAAACGGGGCAGTGCTGGAGCTGCTCTGAGTGTTGGGCAAACCCTGCCACGCTCGGTTTATGGGGTTACCTAAGGACCAAAGTCAGCAAGTGTCACCAAGCTGTCTGTGCTGGAGGTGTGGGGGAATTGCCAGGGCACCCAGGGGACCTCATTGGCAATGCTGAGCTTAACCCTTCAGTGCTCAAAACAAATGTTCCTGCCCCAGCAGACCATGAAATGGAGAGATTGAAGCATTCAGGGCATTGCTGTGGCTGCAGAGCAGTGGGGAATACTGGATTCCATGGAAGATGTGCAGTGGGATGAGGAAAATCTGATCCAAAACCTGAGCCATGGGTATTGTAAATGCAGGCGAACCCAATGGGAAGAAATTACAGTGTCTGACTCAATTCAGAAGGCTGAATTATTTCTTTATTATAACTGTGCTAAAATACATTAATATGCTATATAAAAGGAGGATACTAAAACTACATACTACTTTCTCTGACTCTAACACAACTCGTGACCCTCTCTGAGAGCCCAGCCCCAGGTGGGTTGGACTGGCTATCGGGCTCAATCAATCCTCACCAGAATTCAACCAAGCGATCACCCCAGGTAAACAATTCTCCAAACACATTCCACATAGGAAAAATAAGGAGCAGAAATAGAAATTGCTTGCTCTTTCATTTCTCTCTGTGCTGCTCTATGAAAAATCCTGAGAGGGAAAGAAATATGCTTGCCACACATGGGAGACTCAGATGAGCAGGAAGAAGCCAAGAATTCTCCTGTGTGTTCTGCAGGAGAAATACAGAGCATCCCCTTCCTCTGGCACTGCATCCAGAGCCTTCCACTGGCAGCTGGAGACCCAGTTACCTTTCAGCCCCTCAGAACAAGGTGTGTAGGGCTGGGAAGAGCAGCAGGAATGCTGGAACTCTGCCACCCTGTCATCAGGTACCTGCTCCGTGCCTGCCCTTAGTGGTGATTGCATGGGCAGCACCGCTAAAAATTACAGGTCCATTAATTAATTTCTAAATGGTGGTGGAAGTCCCCAGGGAGCACGTACAGTGTGAGGACTCTATTAATTCATCTTGATTAACATTATCACAATGAATAGCAAATGAATTCATAATGATCAGACAATTATTTAAAAGTGTGACAGATGGGATCCTGTTAACTCCAGGAGTGCACTCAGGCAGTGCTGATGGATCTGGTGAGGGCAGCAACTGGTGATGTGACAGTCATCATGAGATGATTTAGGCATAATCCCCATATAGGGAAAGCTGGAATAACTCCCCTGTCTCTTCTTATAAACCTAAAAATTCAGTGTCTCACAGAAATGTCTCAGTTGTCCTAAAGCTGAAAGTCAGAAGTTGGATCTTGCTGAGATCTGGTTTTGAGCAGCTCTTGAGTTTCACATGTGGTATCCACCTGGTTTGTTAAAAAAAGAGTCTCTTCCCATTGCACCCATCCCAGCTGATTGGAACTGTCCTCTCCTGTTCCCATCTCTATTTTAGGGAAGAGTTTTGGGCTAAATCCTACATTTCTAATTCCTTTTGCCTAAGTATTCACATCATAGCTGGCTTTTCATCCTGTAGCGTAAACCCTTGTATCTTTTAAGTAACAGAGCTCGGGTTATGGGCCTCACTTCCCTAAAAAACATCTTGCTCTGGAGGCCTAATTTATATCTGTGTAAAGGCACAGCAGATTCCTGCTGGGAAGTACCTCTCCTGCAGGCCAGAGGTGCTGGGATTTGCTGGAAGCACAGTGAAAGCCTCTAAAGTGAGTGCTGGAACTGAGTGAGAGGCAGGGCTGGGGTGGGGAGCAATGCTGGGTGATGCTGGGAGGAGGAGTGAGAGCCAAGGCTGTACTCCATTTAAACAGGGTAAAAGGAAAGGGGTTATTGGGCGAGAAGCTGGATTAGAGAAGCAAAATCAGCCTGATGGAGGTTGGATCCCAGCAGCTGAGGGGCTCCAGGTGAATATGCCAGAGGATTGGACCCCGTGTCCAGCCAGAGCAGAAGCAGCAGCGCACCCAGGGTGGCCCTGCTGGGGGACAGGGATCCTTCAGTGCTACAAACCTTGGCTTAAAGAGGGGAAAGCCTGCAGGAGCAGAGGATTCCTCCTGCTGTGTGCATCTCTTCTGGCTGTTCCCTGTTAGAAACACGTCAGAGAGATCCCAGCATGCACAGTGAGTGAGCCCCACGCTCTCTGAGACGCTGCAGCCATAATAAATAATCAACTGGGAGCATTTTTTTTTTCCCTCTATGAATTTCTGCCAGCTGTGTAAGGCTTTGGTTTTTTTGTACTCTGTCTCCCACTAAATACCGGATAGTCAACAAAATTAAGATTACCATCAGGGATCTTGAGTAATGCAGAGGTTGTTATTGTGGGGGTGGCTGTTTGCATCCAGGAGCTGAACTCTCCCTGCTCGATGTGTTGGGTCTGAGGTGTCTGTGCACCAGCAGCCTTGGGTTCAAAAGGGAAAAAGTGGGAACTGCCTCGGAATCAGGGAGGCAAAGCTCTTGTGAAGGGGTGGGGGGCTTGGGATGGGGGTGCAGTGTGGCAGGGGTGCCAGCAGAGGTGACAGGGTTGGCGTGGGCGTGGGGAGCCGGGGCTGTCCCGGGTGAGGAGCGCTGGCAGTGCCTCGGGATCGCACAGGGAGCAGGAAATACCAGCGAGGAGCCTTTCCCATGCTCCCGTGGCCGCCTCACTCACAGGGAGCAGGGTTGGGAAGAGGCTCCCAGAGCCTTCCCCCAGCCAAGGGGAGCTCCTGGGGAGAGCCAGGCTGGCTCTGCAGGACCTGCAGGGCTCCCACGTGCCAGCCTGCAGCTGGGCTTTGGTGCCACATGGGTGAAGTTGGCTCTTGGTGCATCTCAGAGCCCATCTGGAGAGCAGAGAGCTGCTCCCCTGCAGCACCTGCAGCTCAGGCTGCGTGCCTGATCCCAGAGTTGTTCCTAAATCCAGGTGCAGGTACAGCTGCTGTGCTGAGCTCCAGAGCCGTGCTCGGAGCATCCAGGACATCTGTCCAGCTGCACGCCTGGTCTCTGACTTCAGGGCTTCATTCAGCTTCACAGCCTGAGTTAATTCTCCCTCTTCCCATGTTTGTGGGTTGGTTTTCCCCTCTCACTTGCCAAGCTGAGGGGCTCAGCTTGGGAAAGGTTGGATTTGCAACATCCCCACAGCCCAAAGACCTTCCCACGTCTCCAGGGAGCTGCTCAATCCAGAGGGACTGAAGATTCCCACATGGATTTGTGCCTGATCCCCTGCCATGGCTGTACATTCCTCTGGAGTTTGGGCCATCCCAGCTCCTGGACCATCCCTCAGGGGCACGAGGAATCTGGGGGGAAAGCAGGAATTCAGGCTTCCAACCCACTGTCCAAGTGAATGTGAAAGCAGGCAAGTGGCCACAGCCTAGTGAAGGGGCAGAGTTCAAGAGCACAGTTATTTTTAGGATTAATTTTGGAATGGAAAATGTCTTCCAGCTTAATGAGCTTGTTTCTTATATCCTTTTAAAGTGCTGCTCTTTAAACCAGCTGGTTAAATTATACTGGGTTTGGGTTTTTTTTTTGTTTTTAAAAATGCTCTTAGGTTGAGAAAATGGTTTTGGCTTACGGTTTTCTCTCCTGTTGTTGCTGTTTGTTTATACTTCAGTGTCCAGAGAGTGAAGTGAGCTAGAGATTTTTTGCTGTTGTTTTCCAGAGATGTTCCTCTGTGAACTAACTGCATGCTAAGATTTCAATCCACTTTTTAACACTCTGAAGTTACACTTTTTAATTATCACTGTGGTATTTTGCATCCCTTAAAAAAATTACAGCGTTCAATTGAAAATGTTGGAGGGAAAAAAAAAAAACAAACCATTTTATTTCATGTGTCGTAGCTTTTGAGGTTGTTTACAGTAGCAGAAAGCTGCACCTCTGAAAAAGAAAAAAAAAAAAGGTGACACACGAAAGCAAAGCAGAAGAAACACTGTCTGAATTTGTTTTCTCAGCTGTCTTGGCATTTTGGATATAAACAGGTACCTGGGGCATAAACGCTTCAAGATGCTGATGCTACACAGCAAAGATGTTGCTACATGAAAGGCAGCAGAGCCCAGTAAATTCCCGTGTGAGAGAAATGGAAATTCCTAATAACCCCCACCCAGCACCTCATAAATAACCAGCCACCCACCTGCAGGATGGGGGAAAACTAAAACTGTGCAGGTTTGGGGCTCTCTGGGCTGAGCTTCGGTGCTTTTCCCCTGTGCTCTCAGTTTCCCTGAGAAAATCCCATTTTTGGGGGAGTGATATATCCTTTCCCCATGGAAAGAACAACCCCCACCCTGTTGCTCCTGGAGGGATGGATTTCCATCCCAAAAAGCTCTGTGTTGACACTGGGTGAGTGTCACTGGAGCTGCTGTAGCCTCCAGGTCTCTCCCAGCAAATAAACAAACTTGTGCTGCTCCTGCCCTCTCAGAAACACCATTGCCCTGTGGAAAATCTTCCTTTGGGCCTCTCCCTCCCTCCACTGACATTCCTTTGGTGCAGAAGTGCAGTGCCCAGAACGTGGCCACCCACAGGGGTTGGTTTGGGCACCAGAACTGGGCTGGGTGGCACTTTGCAATGGACTCAAACCTGCTTTTTTAGCCATCAGATGCTGTCCCATGAGCAAAGCCGAGGGTGTCCAGTGAGATGTGGACACCTGCAGAGGATGGATCTGGCACTTTGGCACATCAGCCCTCGGGCTTGGATAGCTGAGGCTCATCTGCAATCCACAGGACGAGACATTTTGGATTTTAAAGACACCAGAGGTCACCAAGGAGTGGCTTGGACACATGGGGCTCCGTGTCTTGCTGTACCATGGCCTGGGGAAGTGCAGATGGGCTGGAGAAGCTCAAGATGAAACATGACAGCAACTGGCCTGAGGCAAGTACAGACCAAATCAGGCAGAATAACAGGAGAGGCTCTTCATCAGGTGCCATGGAAAACACAGGCTTCTGTCCTTGGCTGGGCTCAGACATAGCTGCAGGAGGTGGGGCTGCCTCTCCAAGCTCTCTGACTGCATCTTTTTTTCTCCTCAAGTGGATTGCAAGGTTCAAATGCTTCCCGTCTGCTTAGGAAACCAGCCTGGAAAAGCTCTAAAAAGAAATAAAAGCATTGGCACAGCCATCAGGAAAGGGGAGAGGGCTGGGAAGCTCAGCTCTGGAGACACAGCTTGGGAGAGCTGTGCCTTGCACGAGAGGGTTTTCTGGGATGCAGCAAGCCAAATTCCTGCCTCAGCTCCTGCATTTGAGGTGGATAGACCCATGCTGTCCATCCAAAGCTCTGCCACGCTCAGGACCTGGAAAATCAGTGTTGTTGGCAAGCTGAGAAGAGCAAGGTTGTTCCTGTTTTGGTGTCACCAGACAAGGTGCCATGCAGCTGCCACCTTGGTGTTTCTCTTCTTAAAAAACATAAATAAAAACTAAACCCACAAAGAAACACAGTTCCCAAACCAGATCATATGAAAAAATGTATTTTTGTAATCTCCACTGTGGTTATTTGACTAATCCCCAGTGGAGTGGGGAGTGGACTCCAGGAATGGTCTGCATGATGAGGGGTCTGCTCACTGCTGGAGATTTTCCCAGATTTCATGGGTAAAAAAACCCACTTCTCCTTCTTTCTTTCCCTCTCTTCTGTGTGTTGTTTTTTCCCTACATCTCAAGGAACACAGTCCCTGTTTATTTCCTGGAATGGTGATGTGTCCCTCAGCACCTCTCCTAAGAAGGAGCAACAGCTTGTCAGGTCCTCAGCAGCTCCAGGGTAATGCTGGTAGCAGGAAAATCCAGACATCTTCCACTGGGTTTGTGCCTGTAGAGATTGGGGACGTGGAGGACTCTCCCAAAAACATGTGACTGTGATGGATGGATGGATGGATGGATGGATGGATGATGGATGAATGATGGATGGATGAATGATGGATGGATGATGGATGGATGATGGATGGATGATGGATGGATGGACAAACAGACAAGGGCAAGGGTGAAATGATCCCACACTTGTCCTGTTGTTGGAGGAGGCTGCCTGGCTTGGCAGCAGGTGTAGCAGAGCAGGTAACACTCCCTGCTGAGGGCTGCCTTTATCTTTGGCTGCTGGCTGGGCCTGTGCCATCTGCTGTGCCCGGGGTGGCACTGCTGCAGGGCGGGCTGGGCATGGGGCTGAGCTGGGAGGAGTCAGCTGTCCCCTGCCCAGCTCTGCAGGGAGCTGCAGCACCGATTTTCTGGATCAATGGAACAAACTCCTTACGTGTCTGATCCCTGCCCATCTGTCTCTTGCACTGTTTGTGTCAGCTGGGCTCAGCCTGATCGCAGGCAGGTGCTGTCGAGGTGCCCTGTGAGATCCTGTCCTACAGCCCCTGGAGTGTCTCTGACTCTTCAGGCCAGGGATGTGGCACTGATGCTGTTGAGATTTGCAGATGGAAGGATTTAAGTAGCCCCTGTCTGCCCAGCCCTCTGCAATGCTTTGCCACAACTCCCAGTCCAGCACGAGGATGTGTTTTTGGGGTTAACACCATGGTGGAGTGACCCCAGTGATCCCAACTTTGCACCTTCAACCTTGAGAGCTGCTGCCAATCTCCAGCAGCCCTTTGGCATTTAAGTCTTTTTATAGGATCCCATTTGTGGAGGCTTTGCCTTTCTCTCAGGCTTTCGTGTTATTTAGTAGGTGTTTCATCTCCTCTAATGTGCCCAGAGGAATCTTGGTGCATCTGTGCTGCTGAGGAAGGCTTGGCATTAAGCAAAACCTCCCCTCTTTCTGATGCTTGGAGAAGCAGGAGAGGGGTTGGAGGGGTGAAATTGAAGCAGGATTTTCTGATGGCTTAAATAAGAAGAAGAATCCACACCAGATGGACAAAAGCCACGACGCAAATCTGAGTTTACCTGGCTCTGGCAGCCCAGCAGACAACATTGGTGGGCCTGGGGAGCTTCTGCAGCCCAGAGAAGTTTGCAGAAAGGAACTTCTTGCTTTTTTGCATAACAGCTCTCACATGGAAGAGCCTGAGCTCTGCTGACATGTAGCAAACAGCAACACTGAGGGAAGGGAGGGGGAGCCTGGGAGCTGGGTTAATGGGATCAGCAGGCAGAGAGGGCTCCTTTAGCCTGTGTCTCAATTTCCTGGGGTTTATTTTTATTTTACTTTATTTTATTTTACTTTATTTTATTTTATTTTCCTGGAGTTTCATATTGTAGGTTTTCGTTTTGCACATGGCATAGAGCTGGTCCCACCGATGGTCTGAAAAGCCTCGTTGTGTCACAGACAGCTCTGCTTTCCCCCAAACAACACCTGTGCCCCTGCTGCTCTGCCTGAACATCCCATAACCTGCTTCAGATGCAGTGCTGGGGTAATTGTTGATAAATAGCAGGGTTCTGACGTTACTGGAGTGCCTCAGCAAAGAGCTGGGTGAGTTCAGAGGGTTGTGCCTCATGGCCAGAGATGCTTGGGCTGTTCTCGAGCAGAGTGGGCTAAAATGTGCAGTGGGAAACAGAAAAGTGTGGGATTTAGGGTCTGTGACAAGGTGATGGAGAGAGTTCCCACTGTAATTGCACAAAGCTGCCTTCCAGGTGTAGGAAAAGCGTGTGCAGGTTTCCAAGGGAGGTCATTAATAATAACAATAATAATGTTGTTAGCGTCTAGTAAGTGTTTCTCATCTCTGAGCTGCTGGGAGAGAATTCATCAGCATGTGACAGGCTGCTGGCTAGATCATTCCCACCCCACAGGATTTGGGACAGGTCTCTCCTGTCTGTCTGGGGCTTGCCCTGAGGTTTGGAGGTTTGCATGGAGCTGCTGTCCCACGGGAGCTGGAGAGGGGCACAGTGTGGCCTCCAGGGAAATCCAGCACTGCCAGCCTCAGAGGTGGCTGAACTTGGGATTTCTGCTTTAAACTGACCTGTTTCCTTTAGGATTCCCTGATTCTGTCCCTTCACCTCGTTCCCTCTCCTGCAGTGACTCGAAGTGTCCATCCTTTGTGCTGCTTTCCATCATTTATTTTTATTTCCAGGATCTGTCCCTCTGCAGAGAAGGGATCAGAGCTGATTTCCCAGGCTGAGGCTGCTCCCTGCCTTCCCCAAATCTCACATTCCATGGGATATCCCAGTCTGGCCACAGTGGGAGCAGGCATCAGAGTGGGGTGATCCTGCAGGATGCTTTGGGGTTTGTGGCCACCGGTGGGGCCTGGGGGTGACACTGTGAGAAACACTACTCCCAAAAACTTTAAAAGGTTTATTAAAACCTTATCAAAAATGCAGCAGACTGAATAGATAAAATATGGCACCAGGAGCAGAGGATTTTTCCCACCATGTACTCATCCACGCAGTGGAAGTTTGGCCTTTTGACCCTTTAGCTCCTCCAAAATTCTGTCCATTGGCTCCTTCTTCACTGTCCAGTGCTGGAGATCACTTCCTTCAGTATTGATTGGAGGTCAGCTGTTGCCAGCTCTCCCAAATGTCCCAAACCCGGGCCACCCCCTGATAACAACACAAGGGGGGTAAAACATAACTGTAAACCTATAAAACTTCTCTTAAAATATGTACATATTTGCCTTTTAATTGTGAGAGTCAGCCATCACACTGTGGAGATGACAGTCTGGTCAGAGAGTGAGAAAGCCAGATAAGCTTTCCTATGAATTGCTCTGGGAAGTTTCAGGGAGGCAGAGAGAAAGAATGATAAACAAATGGTAAACAATCTGCAGGTGAGGTTTGTAATAAGTTGTTTTCCTCATGTTTACTGAGTGGTGTCTCCTTAATTAGCCAGTCATGTGAAATGTGTTGATTAAATGACCATTCAGGCCCAGCTGAGTGTATAAAAGAAGGGGTTCCAACAAACTGGGGGCTTCCAGCCTTCTGACCTAGAGTCTGTGTCACTTACCTATGACAGTCACGCTGTTGATCTGTCACACTCTGCCACTGTCCCCACTGTTCATCTGTCACACTCTGCCACTGTCCCTGTGTGTCCCTCGCAGCCGTGCAGGAGGAGAGGCAGCGGGGGAAGGACCGCAACGAGAACGAGGTGGAGTCCACGAGCAGCGCCAACGAGGACATGCCCGTGGAGAAGATCCTGGAGGCTGAGCTCGCCGTGGAGCCAAAGACAGAGACCTACATCGAGGCAAACATGGGCCTGACCCCCAGCTCGGTGAGGCACTGAGCCTTTGGGACATCAGGAGTGGCCATGAGGACAGACAGGGGTTGTCCTGTGTGGGGAAAACAAAAAAAAAAAAAAATGCAATTCTTGGCTCTGCTGTAGGCTCTGTGAGTCAGCTCAGCAGCAGGAGAGCAGAGCCAGCAACGTTGGGTGTCTGCTGTCCCACAGCCACAGGGAAGTGGGAGGTGGTAAGGAGTAATTAAAAGGGCTCGCAGAGAAGGTTTTATTGGAAATTACAGCCCTCAGTACTAAAAGGCAGGAAGGCACTCTGCTCTGAAGAGCTCAGAGTCCAGTCCAGGCAATAAACAGACCTGTGTGGCTGAAGTGCAGAGAGATAAGAGCTGGAGAATGAAGGTGTGACTTCTCAGGTGCAGAATTATGCACTGCTTGGCTCTGAGGAGTGAAAAGCTAGAGAAATTTGCCTATGAGTTGGCTTTCAAGTTCTTTTCCCAGTTAGAAACTGGCATTATAACCCAGCCTGCTTGGGGTATCTGGGCTGGACCAGGATGTTGTGGGACAGGGAGATGGGACAGGAGCAGCCTGGGCTGGTGGAAGGTGTCCCTGCCCATGGCAGGGGGCTGCAATGAGATGATCTTGAGGTCCCTTCCAACCCAGACCAGTCTGGGATTCTATGGAGAGTGAGGGGAAGGGAAAGGGGCCCTTTCCTATGATAATCCCTTATCGAAATGGAGAAATCTCCCTGCAAAGCAGCAGCCTCCTAATGTGAGGGCCAAACCCTCCTCTGAAATTCCATTTCCAGGACAGACCCTCTGCAGCCCAGGCAGTGTTTAGGGGGCAGTCCCCACTCCTCCA
Source organism: Lonchura striata (assembly GCF_050655825.1). NCBI lineage: Eukaryota > Metazoa > Chordata > Aves > Passeriformes > Estrildidae > Lonchura > Lonchura striata. The sequence continues at coordinate 11,325,326 of NC_140719.1, forward strand.
TAGCCCCTTTTCCCATGAAAGCAGTGGGAACAGAGAAATTCCTCTGGGAAACAGCAGCTGAGGCTGCAGTGGGGAGCCTCTGCTGGTGGCCACAAAGTCCTTCGAGGGACTCAGAGGTTGAACTCTGCCAACACTTGGGCTGGCTGAGCCCAGAGAGAAGGTTTATGCACTGAAATATCCCTGTGCAATTCCTGCTGGGTGGCTGAGCTGATGAAATGCAGCTATTCTGAGCAAGTGCAGGGACTCTGCAGTGTTTATTCTCTGTTCCAACAATACTTTTATCTCTTTATATGAGGCTTGGAGGGTTTGAGTGAGAAATCCCTTCCCCATGGCAGGGGGTTGGAAATAGAGCATCTTTAGGGTCACTTCCAGCAGAATTCTGTGAGGAATCTGGCAGTCAGGACATGTCTAATTGGCTTTTTGGGGATGCTCTTTTTGCAAGACAGCTTTTTCTAGCATTCCTTAGTTGGCTTTTGTATATTCAAGGCTTCATGTTATGGACAGAGCCAATCCCTCAGTGAAACTCTCCAGGATCAGGCAGAGAATCAGGTGGAAACCTTCACCTGCATTTACAAGGAGGATCCCATCCCCACTAAAGAGCTTTTTTTTTTGGAGGAGTTATTAGTGAGGAGCTCAGAGAGGCTCTGACTGCTCTCAGGATCTAAAATCCTTCAGGGGGAGCTGGAACCAGCCTTGTGCTGACTTGAAAACAAACCCCAGAGAGGGAGCTGAAATAAATGGCTTCGTCTGGCACCGCGGCTCCTCAAATTGAAAGCCGGTTCCTGCATAATTCAACACGCATTTCTGCGAGCAAGGATGTGTGCTGCATCTAAATAGAAGCAGGAGGCTTGTTGCAATGCCCTATTATTGTCAAGCACGAGGTGACATTTGTAGCAGGTTTAGCAGATGGATGAGATCAGCAGCTCCCGGTGACGAGGCCACCACGGGATGAGGAGAGGGAAGACAGAGGAGCTGCTGCCCTTCCCCAGAGCCCAGGTGATGGAAAGGCAGACAAATCGAGGCCCTGATAAACACAGGGAGAACATGAGCTGTTTGCTGTTGGCCTCGTGTGTTGGGTGCTTTGATTTCTGCCTCTGCACCTCAGGCTGGTCACCTGCAGGGACATTTCCAGCTGGCTGTGCCAGGCTGGGATGGGGATGGCAGGGTGATTTAGGGATTAGCACCCTTGTCTCCCACACAGAATGGGTTAGAATGGACCTTAAAATCATCTTAAAACCTTAAAATCATCTTAAAAGCACCTTCCACTCTCCCAGCTTCTCCAGGCTGCATCCAGCCTGGCCTTTAACTCCTTCAGGGATGGAGCAGCCACAGCTTCTCTGGACACGCTGTGCCAGGGCCTCCCCACCCTCCCAGGGAAGAATTTTTCCCTAATATCTGCTCTAACCCCACTCTCTTTTAGTTCAGATCCATTCCCCCTTGTCCTGCTCTCGTGTCTGTGGCTGTCCCCTTGTGCCACGTCCCTGTCCCAGGGGGTGGCTTTGCCTCTGCCCCATGCCTTGGGAATTTGGGCTCCTGCCCTGCAAGCACGGCCTGGGATGGGCTCCTGGCCAGAAGGCAAAGCCTGTAACTGAGAGCTCTCCTCCCCATTAGGTTTTAACTGGCCTTTGAAGGCCTGGTTTCAAGTCACCATTTTCTGGAAGGTGCCTCCAAGCTGCAGTTTTCCAGGAGGATCAGGTGCCCTTTGGCTCTGTCACACCCCGGCACCGTGCCCTTGCTATTTGCTGCAGGAGGGGATTTGCTTTCTGTGCACAGGGAGGCTTTCCAGCACTGCCATTCCCCTCCTGGAGCCAGGCAGGGCCCTCTGGACACTTTTAGCTGCTTCTCAGGCTCCAGTGATCAGGTTCTGCCAGGAAGAGCCGTGGTGGTTCCAGGAATTGCCATCTGAGGTGGAACTGAAGCCGAGGATGAAGCTTTGGAGCACCAGAGTTTGGGGACAGCTTGTGCTGCCCACGGAGGGACAGCCAGGGCTGGGGCACCTGGAGCCTGCCCTGATGAAAGCCTTGGCAAAAACATCTAATTTACCTAAATTATCCCTTCTGTGGGGCTCTGCAGTCACTTGTTGCTGGAAGGGTTGTGTTCTGCTGGAGCACAGTCCACGATCCCCATCCCACCTCACCTGGATGCCAGGATTCTCCAGCTGGCCGAGCAGTCAGGGATGACACCTCTGGTGTCCCTTCTCTCCCTTCCTGCCTCTGAATACCAACATTCCCAGTGAAACCCTGAACCCTGCAAAGCTCCTCCTCCCAGGCACTTCTGGCTTTTCCCCTTGTCCCGGGGAAATCCCATCGTATCTCCTTCTCCCAGGAAAAACCCAGGCTCTTCTCACCTCTCCCTCCTCAGGGAAGAGCCCCAGCTCCCTGGCAGTGAGAATGCCCTGGGGGAGCTGCTGGAGTGGGGTGGGACGAGGGGGGCACATCCCTGTGCCAGCCTGTGCCCATCCATCTCTGCACGCGACAGGTGGAAATACTTCCAAGGCAGGTGCCCCGAGCTTGCCAAATCCTGGCTATTTTAATCCTGGAGGATGGGAGATGTTGGCCACCGAGGCACAGAGCTGTTGGGTTTGCTGCCAGGGTGCTGGGCAGGGCTCTGAGGGGTGACTTGGTGATGTGGTCCTGCCCTGCCCAGCCTGGACACTGGTGTCTGCCCTTCCCCCTGCGAGCCAGGGCTGAGGAAAACACTTCTGCAGTTTGGAAACTGCTCATTTAAGGGCATGGAGAGAAGCTAATTGTACAATGCAAGCTGCTGGATATCAGCAGGGATTACAGTGGGAGATGGGAAGGGTTCATAGATCCCTGTCCAGAGAGGTAAACCCTACAGACACACGTGGATCAGCGAGCTCAGCCTTCCCCAGGGTTAAACAGGCTCTTCCAGTTCCTAATCACAAATCCACTTGAGCTGGGAGCAGTTCCTTTAAACAGGGATTTGCTGTGTTTAGGCTGACTGTCCTCCTTGAGAGCAGATGGTTTTTGTTACTGGATAATATTTCAAAGGAAAGGGGTTTTCTCTTTTCTTTCTGTAATGCCCCCTCTGGTGCTGGTTTATGAAGCTGAGAGATGCTGGAGTTTGCCCTTCCCCAGGCTGGAGCTGCTTGGATTCATCAGTCAGGGTGATGGATATGAAGTCTCAGCACTCCCAATCCCCATGTTGGGGCTTGCTAAAAACTATTACAACCCTTGTGGTGGAGCAGCCAAATCACTTCCAGTGCCTGTGGGTGACAGCACCCACCTCGGGGATGGCAGGCAGGCTGCTCCTCCAGCCTCTCTTTTCCTCACTTTGCCTTTTCCAAGCATTTCCATCTTTATTTTATTTTTTTTGGCAGCCCAATGACCCGGTGACAAACATCTGCCAGGCAGCAGACAAACAGCTCTTCACCCTGGTGGAGTGGGCCAAGAGGATCCCCCACTTCTCCGAGCTGCCCCTGGATGACCAGGTCATCTTGCTCAGAGCAGGTGAGTGACATCTGTCCCCACGTGGGCAGTGCTGAATGTCCCCTGGGACGGGCTGGACCCTCAGATTTAGGTCCTGGCAGCTTGAAAATCTTTGATTGATTCTTGATAGGCTCTGATCATTTGGTTTTTAAGTAGGATTTTGAAAGCCTTCCATGGGATGTGTTGGTGAATTGGATCCAAAATGGCCCAGCTTCATCTCTGGTCCATGAGGAACTCAGAGATGGGTGCTGGGTGACTTAAACCAAAGGAGTTAAACTCTGCCTTCCTCCCAAATTGAGCCTTGAAAGACCAAGCAGGCTCAAGCCCCCGTGAAATTTCGTCAAACTGAAATGTTTGATCATAATTAAAACCAGAAAGGAGAGAAAAGTACATCTCACTTCTTCTCCCACCCACCAAGATGAAAATAGAACTCTCAGGGCTTATTTTAAATTTCCTTGTGCAGGAGGGGGGCTGCAGGAGCAGGATTTGGGAGGTGGAAGCAGTTGGCTGTAGGAATTCACCCTGTCGAGTGGATTCAAGCTCCTGCTGCTGTACAAAGCTTGTGGAGGGCAAGAAACCAGGAGCAGAGCTCGGGAAGGATGTGTTGGAGACATGGAGTTCTTTGTAAGCCAGGGACTTTGAAGTCCTTGGTACTTTTAAAGTTCCTTTTATTTCCCCCAAATTCACTTTTGTTCAGGTCCTGCAGCCCGTAGGTGAAGGTGTCACCAAGCTCCATGGATTTTGGCAGAGCTGGCTCTGGGCCCTGTGGAACATCCCAAGTGTGGATTTGAAGAGGATTTCTGGAGCCTCTTGTGAGAGGGGATGAGCAGGGAAGCTTCTCTGCTTCCCTGGGATCTTTGAGGGCTTTCTGCAAAGAGCTGAACTCAGACAAAGCTCTTGGGAATTGGAACCCAAACCCACCATGGCAGTTCAGATTTTCCTCTCTCTTTAGCAAGCAGCTGATTAAAAGTGGAGCTGGAGAACTCCTGACCTGTGTTCTCTGTTTGTGACTCACTCCACACAGCAGGAGAGGGGCTGCCAGCCCCATCACATCCCAAATTTCGTGGTGGCTCAACCCCTGAGACTGCTGAGCAGCTCCCTGGAGCTTTATGCTCCAGACAGCTCTGCCAGAGCCTCAGATAACCTTCCCCAGGTCTTCTAACCAGTAGCTGGATGTATTATTGAGTGGCCTGCTGAGAACAGCTGCCCATGAAATATTGAAGCACTAAAATCCAGCTAAGAGCCTCAGTCAGGCATCCTGGGAGGCAAAACAAGTGGAGCACACAGCTCTGGAGGAGCAGTGCTGGATGGGCTGGCAGCAGCTCTGCTTAAATCCTGAATCATTTAAAAACACTCCCTCTCTGAGCTGTTTGGAAGGGAAGGAAACCTGACTTTTTAGGCGTGTTTTCCACTGGTTCTCTTGTTTCCAAGCTGAGACAGGAATAACCTGATGTTTTCCCAGCCTGGCAAAGGATGCTGAGCGTTACATCCCTGCAGCTGCAGCTGGCTTTGTAGGGCTGGTGGGGAAACTTGGCAGGGAGGTGGATTGACAGGATGGGCACTGCTCTGCCAGAGTGCCTTCCCCATGCCAGAGGAGCCAGAGCAGCCCTGGAGGCTGCAGCCACCCTGTTAGGTGAGAAAGGAGTCACAGAATTCTGCTCTGCCACTCCAGAGCTTGGGCTGAAATGCAGAACTCTCAGGGGAGACTTGGTTGCTCTCTAATTCCAATTTGCTGCCTGTGGTTATAGTGAGTTTTTCCTGCCTGCCTCTGTCTTGGCAGCTCTTTGGGGATACTCTGGTGAAAGCCAAGGTAGGAAAATTTTCCCCTTTTCAGCTGAAACATCCCAGCTCTACGTGGGAATAATCCAGAGGAAGGATGCTGATGAATCCAGCACTCCTGCACTGGAATAAGCCCAGTTTGGAGTGGGTGTGGAAAGCCAGCTCTGGTTCCAGGAGCTTCTGTGGGGCTGTGTGACAAATTCCCATGGATCTGCCTCCTGGGAGTTCCTCTTCCTCCTGGGAGCAGGGTTTTTCTGCAGGCTCCTTCTCCTCCATCCCCCTCAGGTTTCACAGTGTCGCAATCCCTGTGAAAGTGCCAGGCCTCACCCAGTAAATAGCCAAAGAAATGTTCCCGTGGCTGGGGTGGAAACATCCTGTGGCCACTTAGGAAAGAGTGAACTTTATTCCTTGTCAACATTTCTGATGGCACAGCCCAGGGCTGCAGCAGAAGGTAAATACAGCACACATGGGCCTTGTGTTTATTCCAGGCAGTGAGATGTGCTCTTGTGACAGGAGAGGTGAGGGATATTGTTGTGTTGCTTTTCCAGCCTGGAAAAAAAAAAAAAACAAACCAAAAACCTAAATCCAAATATCCTGAGGTTTCTGGACCAGGACTCCAGAACATGTTCAGGCCAAGGGTGTTGCCGAAGACCCCCTCTTGTCTTAGTGAAGATGCTGCTCCTGGCTGGAAGTCACTCAGATTTCCACCCTTCAAGCTTGCCAGCATTTCATCTTGTTGGAGCTTTGTTTCAGGAATTTTGGAGCTCAGCCTGTGATGGATTTAGGAACTGAAGAGGTGTTGGATTGGGAAGGGGAGCTGCAAGGTGTGGAGGTCACATCTCCCTTTCCTTCCCTGTCGGTCTGGGCTCAGAGGATGTCATTCCCACATCCCAAAGCAGCCTGTCCAGCTGATAAGACTAAAACCTGTTTTCCAAGCAGCTGTGGAAGCAGTCACAGACGTGGGACTGTGCAGAGAACAGCCCCAATCCCTCCCAGTGCTTTCATGGCAGGAGCAGCAAACCCACAAATAAAGCCAGAGATTTCGTGGTGCTTTTTTCAGGGCTCAGGGCTGGTGAACTTCTGTGGCCTGAGGAGGAGCCTGATGAGCTGATAGCAAGTGCTGATAGGGCTGGAGCTGCTGGGAGGCTGAGGGCAGAGGGGGCTCCACACCCACTGGGAGCTTCAGGCAGAGCTGTTTGCTCAGTGTCTGCACGGTTTATAGAGGAAACTGCTCCCCTTATTAGCTTTATTTTTAGTGCACTGGGTTCCTGATGGTTTTTTTCCTTCCCTGACATCCAAGAAAAAGCTGGCTCCCCCTTCCCTTCCCTTCCCACATCCAGCCACGTTCCTGCACCAAAGGCGCTTTCCTCCTGCTGTTAGACAGGCGACCTCACCGAATCCCAAACCCCCCGAGGATCCCATGGCCCTAACCTGCAGCCTCGCTGGTTTTCTCCTCCCCAGGGTGGAACGAGCTCCTAATTGCCTCCTTCTCCCACCGCTCCATAGCCGTGAAGGACGGGATCCTGCTGGCCACGGGGCTGCACGTGCACCGGAACAGCGCCCACAGCGCCGGCGTCGGGGCCATCTTCGACAGGTGGGCAGGGATGGAGGGCTGGGCTCCTGTCCACCACCGTGCCCGGACACCCCCAGCCCTGGCTGCACCCCAAACTGCCTCCCTCCCTGCTGGGGGGGTCCATCCCATGAAAAAACCCCTCCTCTCAAACCTACCGACAAACCAACGGCCCCAAACAGGGAGGAGGCTGCCCAGTGCAAATCAAAGCCCCTTTCATGGGCTCCAGATGCCTTCTAACGTTACGAGGAGGCCACTCCTTTGTTCCTTTTCATCTTTAATTGGACCAAGCCGTGATTTGATTTGCTGTGGGAATCCAGGGCTTCCCTCTGGCTGCCCTGGGACCCTGGCAGGGGTCAGGAACCCCCTTGGACAGAGCCCCCAGAGACACTGGCTGTGATCTCTGTCCATGGAAAAGAGTTTTCAATCTTACAGCATGAATTACAAGCTCTGAGTGTTTGATATCAGTAATAATTAAGTGTGGCACAGGTGCAAAAGTAAAATTTTAGGATTCTAGATGAGGGGTCCAAAGGGGACAAGATGGAGGAAATTGGGTGTGCCTTGTCCTTTTTCTCCTTCTTCATGCCCTCCATGTCTCACTGTGGTGTTGGCATTTTTCTGTTGGTTCAGGCTGGGGACACACTGTCCAACGTAGGTGACAGATATTGGCACGTTCTTGTAAATGCAGCCCAGGGAGTTTCTGGTATTTAATGTTTGTCACATCCCACTGAGGGCAGAACCCCACACGCTGCCCTGCAGGACAGAGCTGGGCAGGGCAGCAGAACATGTGAGAGATAAACAGAATAAACAACCTGGAAACCAGCACAGACCAATTATGGCTTCTGCTTTGGCAGCGGGGCTGACAGACAGAGACTTTTACAATCTGGGAATCATCAATACCTCAGATTCCAACAATTTGCACAATGAGAAGGCCCTGGTGATGCTCAGCAGGTTCCACAGGCGTGTCCTGAGGGCTCTTTAATCCCAGCCTTTGGGAAAGTGTTTTAAAGCCAGACTTGCAGGGTTTTTGACCCACAGCATGACTCCAGACGCTGCTGAAATGTTGATTTCTCTCCCTGAGACTCATCTTGAGTTGAAACCAAATCACCTTTGCTGCTCTGCTCGGTGAGGAAATTGTTCTTCGGACCTGGGTGACATCATTTGTTCCTGTGAGGTCATAAGTGCAAGATCATGACTTTGCTGCAGGATCTAACATGAAAAACTGGGCAATCAGTGGAAAATACTTCAAGACCGACACCTTCAGTAAGAGCAAAGGGAGCAATAAAAATTACCGGCAGAGGAAATTACTTTTAGATACCTGTTGGGGTGGGTTTTTATTGTTATTTTTTATTTTTAGGCAGCTTTCTCAGGTGCCAGAGCCTCTCGGTGAATGGATGAAGGCGGTTTTTATGGTCCCTGTTGTATCTCACAGGAACTATTGATGTTCCTAATGAGCTATTTTTGATGGAGGAGGAAAATGAGGCCACATCCTCAGCTGGTCTAGGCCAGCACCATCCCCGAGTTCGTTAAACGTGACCGGAGCTTCTCTCTCTGCCTCTGACACCTGGGGCTTTTCATTCCCTTTTGTTTTATTTCCTTTCATGCTGACTCTGTGCTTTCTCTGTCCTTTTGCAGAGTACTGACAGAACTGGTGTCCAAAATGAGGGACATGCTGATGGACAAGACAGAGCTGGGCTGCCTGCGAGCCATCGTCCTCTTCAACCCCGGTCCGTGCCTGGCTCTGCTCTCCTGGCCCCTCTTGCCTGCTCTTCCGTCCTTTTTGGCTCCTTTTCTTCCCCCAAAAAGCCCCTGCTTTTTATATTTTTTATTGGAAATAGCAGAGGGCACCCAGATGCCATAGGGCAGGAAGGGAGGCAGGGGTGAAAGTTGGTTTGGTTTGGGAAGGATCTTAAAGTTCATCTTGTTCCAAAGCTCCTGCCATAGGCAGGGATTTTGCACTGTCCCAGGTTGCTCCAAGCCCCGTCCAGCCTGGCCTTGGACATTTCCAGGGATCCAGGGACAGCCACAGCTTCTCTGGGCACCCTGCTGCCAGGGTTGAAGCATCCTCACAGGGAAGGATTTCTTCCCAAAATCCAGTCTAAGCCTACTCTTGTTCAATTTCCAGCCATCCCTGTCCTGTCAGATCTCCCCCTTTCAGAGTGACTGTGAAAAGAAAGTTCAGGTGCTTGAGGGAATTGTCCCTGAATTGGAACAAAGTGGGATCTGGATGTTGTTGAAGAGAAAAATATGGATTAGAGCAACACCAGAGCATGGAGATAATTGTCTCTGCTTCCCAACCTCGCCATCCATGGGCTTTTATTACCTGCATTTCAGGAAAAGCCCTTTGCAGACCTGGAGAGGCTGAAAGACATGAAATGTGCTCATAAAATACACCAAACCCTCCATTTTTGACCACAGTTCCACAGACTCTGGTCATGCTGTTCCCTTTTCCGTCTCAGCCCCAGCTGCCCAAGGGAAGAAGAAATTTCAGTGCCAGGGTTTTTCTCCAACAATCCAGGGAGCAAATCCCTGTGCAGCAGGAGCCAAGCCTGCACATACCTGCACAGCTCTCTGGGGGGATCTCTGCATTTCAGAGCGGATCAGAGCAGAGCCAGATGGCAGCCAAGGACAAACCTCCCCATCCAGCACCACCCTGCCCTCCCAGAGCACAGTTTGTGCCCAAGCACAGCTCCTTGCCTGGATTTTCCCACCAAAGCCAGGCCAGGCTGTTCCAGCAGTGTTTATTACATTTTTTTTGGGTTTGTTTTTCTTCTTGACCAGTTTGGTGGTTTTTTTTTAGTCGCGCCCCCCCACCTCCTTGTAATCAGCAGTAATTTATTGTCTGTAATTTGGGATTAGCTGTATATGGTCAAAGAAGGGGAATGTGGAGAGGTTCCCGTGGCACATGTGCTTGGGGATATCGATTTCTGCACTGTCCCTTTCACCCTGCTAAAAACAGATCCTCGCTGTGTCCTGTCCCGGGGGCTGTGCCAGAGCAGGGGCTTCTCCTTCAGCCCCACCACAGTGCTGGAGGGGGAATAAAACCCTTTGAAATGAGGGTCTGGGACCACTGGAATGAGCCAAAACATTTGGGGCTGGGGTGTGAGGTTGAGGAAAAATCTGTAATTGTGGGGTAAACCTCTTGAGTGCTCCCCAAATCCCTGGAGCTCTGAGCCTGCAGCCACGCTTTGGTGGGTCTGGAAGAGATGGAGGGGAGTGCACAGAGGGCTTCCTGTGTTTGGCTGATGGTTTTTGGGTTGCCTTTCAGACTCCAAGGGGCTGTCGAACCCAGCAGAGGTGGAGGCACTGCGGGAGAAGGTGTATGCATCACTAGAGGCTTACTGCAAACACAAATACCCCGACCAGCCCGGCAGGTGAGCTCCCTGTGCCCCTCCTCTTGCACCTTCCCCCCCTGCAAACCCCCCGCAATGGGTGCTGCAGCCCCCAGGGTCCCCTCTCTGCTCTGGGCTCTCTGTTCCCAGCGATTCCCTTATGGACAAACCCCTCATTTCTACCCACCCCAGCTGCCAGCATCCCTAAAAATCCTCCCCCGTGCAGTGCACAGAGCTCTTTATTCCCTTGCCAGGAAATCCAGCAAGGTGGGCAGAGCTGAGGAGCCACCCCCAGCTCCCCCAGCCCCAGCAGTGGGATGAGCACATGTGGGAAGGGAAGGGAAGGGGGTATCATTTCCCTTTTGGAAACCACGGCCAGCGAAACCGCAGCAAAAATAGGACTCACATGGAGTTAATTTTCAGTGGCAGATGAGCATCATTGCTGGGAAGTGAAAGCCTCAATTGATGCTCTTTTTCTCCCCTCCCTGCCTCCCCCAATCCAGCTGGGAATGGGAGGGGGGATTAGGAATGTGTTCCTGGACAGCTCTGGAGCTGAGTGGGCGCATTTTCCCAGTTACAGCCTGGAGCTGGCAACTGCCAGTTCAGTTCCTGACAGCTTCTTGAGAAAGCAAGCAAAGCACTGGAAGCTGCTACTGGTGCATGAAAGTTGGGGAAAAACAGCCCAGGGATTTGCATCTCACCTGCATTCCTAGCCCCGTGTGGATGGTTAAATGAAAAGGATGCTTTCACAGCAGTGAGAGCAGTGGGCAGAGCATGCCCTCCCTCAGAAGTGATGCTGGAGTTGGTTTTCCCCCCGTTTTGGGTGCCAGAGTGCTGGCAGATGAAGAAAGGTGTGTTGTGAAGGGATTGCTGGTTGGTTTGAGGCAGGCAGAGTGGGGATGAGGGTGCCATGGGGTGTGCTTGGTTTGTGGTGAGCTGGGGGGTGGAGGGATGAGCACAGGGCAAGGAGCAGGGCTGTCACTTCTCCTCTTCCAGAAAGCTTCATTAAATTGCATTTCTGGAGCAAACCCAGAGCCAGACCCTGGACTTTGGCAGTTGTGGTGTTGCAGAAGAGCTGTTCTGGCACCAGGAGAGCTGCCTTGGGAATCATGGCCAGCAGCTCTTCTGGATGATTCCCTCGCTGGGGCGAGCTCTTGCTTTGCACACTGTGCAGGATCTGCAGCCCTGGCACACACAGGGGGTGGCACAGGGACAGCCCCACTCCCCAAACCCCCACCAAGCCACCACGCCTGGCAGCACAGCCACTGAGCCAGCAGCTCCCCAGGGCTCTGCCTCAGTGCTCACAGGGAGTGTGTGCAGCCCAGAAGCTGCACCAGGGGCTCTGCAATTTAATCTCTCACTGCCTTGGAGTGACCTTGGGCTGGGAACTTTCTTGTGTGGTGTTCACACCCATCCTTGGTGCAGACCTGAGGGGTTCAGGGATGTCCTGAGCGCTGTGCCTGTGCCCTGCATCCCTCAGTGGTGGCACCATCCCAGGAGGTGCCTCAAGAGGATGAACCCATGGGCTGGGCTTGCACAAGAGCTCCCCAAAGTTCTCTGAAACTCTGGGCATCTTCCTGGGGCTGCAAACAAGTTCTCTCTGTGGTTGAGCCACGTCTGGGACCTTCCCCTGCTCCGTGCTGTGGGATTTCTGGAATCCCCACTTTTGCAGGTGCCCCAAATCCCCACCCAGCAGCAGCTTGGGAGCACCCTGTAAACACCAAAAGGGAAATTTTCTGCACAGAGAGGCATTTCCAGGAAAAACCCAGCTCTGCTCCCCCTGCCCCAGGGGGGGCTGGGTTGCCTACGTGACACCCAGCAGCCTCAGGGAATCAGGAATCAGGGCTCTTCTCTCCCCTCCCTGCCCTGGCACGTTGTGCTCTGGGCTGGTTATCTCACAGTTAAACATATCCCAGGGCTGGAGCCATCATCTGGTTTGGTTTAAAGTGAAACTTCCTGAATGGGATGGTAGGACTGATTTGTTTTTCCTGGCTCTGCTCCCACCGTTCTCGCCAGCTCAGCAGAAAAAAAAAAAAAAAAAAAAAAAAAAAAATAGGGAGAGGGAACTGTGCATGCATATAGAATATCTGTGAGCTTGTGCATGTCTCCGTGTGTGTTTTCTGCAAGGTCCCATTCTCCCTGGCCCTTTGCTGCTGTTCAAGCCCTGATTTTGCAGCAGGAAAAGCTGATGGCTCTGCTGTGGCCATTAAAGGGCTTTTTCCCTGGCCTGGGAGCACTCACACAAGGAGGTGACATCCAGTGGCACCTGGGGTGCTCCAAAGCTCTCTTGCAGGAGCTGGTGGCTTTCTCCTGGCCCCAGAGTTTCTTGTCACCCTCTGAGCCCCACACCCAGCAGCTTTTCCCTGCTGAGGATGGCTCACTGCTGCCAGCTCTCCCCAGCCCTGCTGTGACCTGAAACCATCTGCTCCAGGCAGGGCAGGGTGTGGGGAAAGGGTTTTTTGGTTTTGTTTGCCCTCCTCAGAGCCCTGGGAAAAGGGGAGAACCCCTGGTTCTGCTCCTGGGAAAAGGGGAGCACCTGCTGGGGCTGCTCAGGAGTGCCCAGAGCCTGCAGGAAAAGGGGCATCACCCAGCCAAGTGCCAGCTCACCCCCCTGGACATCTCCTCCAGCCCCTTCCCAGCTTTTTGCCCTTTTCCCTGACCAAAACCCGAGCTGCTGATGTTGCTTGCAGCACTGCCAGTGCCAAGGCTGATCCCGGGGTGCCTCCTCTGAATGGTTGCATACAAGGATCCTCAGCCCTGGCTGGGCCCCTGGTGTCACCCTGCCTGGCCAGCAGCCCCAGGGCTCAGCTGGGGATGCTCCAAGCCCAGTGAGGGCTGCTGGGGCTGCTCAGGAGTGCCAGAGCCTGCAGGAAAAGGGGCATCACCCAGCCAGGTGCCAGCTCACCCCACTGGGCATCTCCTCCAGCCCATTTCCCTGACCAAAACTTGAGCTGCTGATGCTGCTTGCAGCGCTGCCAGTGCCAAGGCTGATCCCGGGGTGCCTCCTCTGGATGGCTGCAGTGCAGGGACCCCAGGAGCACCTTGGGGTGCCCCTCTGCTTCAGAGCTGTCCTTTCCTTTCTTGTTTCATATCTCAGCTCCGTTCCCAGCACGTGTTTGTTGTGAATCTCCCCGAGGCTGGGCCAGAATTCCTGACATTTCCCCGCACAGCTCTGGGTGCATCCCCATCATTTGGCAGCAAGAACTCCGACTCCAAACTTGAGGAGGGGACCGGGACAGAAGCAAGGCTGTGCTTGGGGATGCCTGACCGTGCCGTGTCTCCTTTCCCCCAGGTTTGCCAAGCTCCTGCTCCGCCTCCCAGCCCTGCGATCCATCGGCCTCAAATGCCTGGAGCACCTCTTCTTCTTCAAGCTAATAGGCGACACGCCCATCGACACCTTCTTGATGGAGATGCTGGAAGCGCCGCACCAAATGACTTAGAGACCTCTGCTGGGTCAGTCCCTCGCCCGGCCGGGCTCCCTCGGGGCCCTTTTTTCTGCTTTCCTCGGCCCCCCAGCCCGTGTCCCTCGTCTGCTCCGGGGGACCCCCGGCCCCTCGTCGCCCGCCCCCCTGTCCGTTCGCTGTCACTGCTGCGTCTCCAGACCTGCTCGCTGCTTCCCCGTGCTGCCCGTAGAGAAGTGGGAGCGGAGAGAGCTTTGCCAACCCCCTCGCCGTGCCATGAGGTTTGGGATGAGCCACCACGGGCTGGTGTCACCAACCCCCTCCCCAACTCCCCTGGGGACAAGGACGGTGCCAGCCCCTCGGGGCAGTGGGGTTTGGACGAGCCTGAGGGGGAGTGGTTGGACTCTGCCAGATTGCAGCTGGGCTATTTTCAGAGGATGGAGTTTTTGGAAAAAAGAGAAGAAGAAGACAAAAAAAAAAAAAAAAAGAAAAAAAAAAGAAAAAAAAATTCTATTTTTGGTTTTTAACTATTCTTAGTAGTCTCGGTAGTTACTTTGCGGAGGGAGAGGCGGTGCCCCCTGAATGAGTCACCCGTGGCTGCACAGAGCTTTCTCCTTCCTCTTCCTGAGGATTTGGGATTGAGCTGAATCCCAAAACACAGCCCTGGTGCAGGGAATGCCCTTTGGCCACCCCGGAGGGTGCCAGGGCATCGCTGCTCTCCCCAGAGGTGCGGAGTGAGCCAGCTGCAACGCTTGCTTTAAGGCTGCCAGGGACTCCCCGTGGCCCTTCCCCAGCTCCTGGGGGCTTGCTGCCCTCAGCAGGCATCCCAGTTCATCCCAGTGCTGCCCCAGTTCATCCCAGTGCCACCCCAGTTCATCCCAGTGTCACCCCAGTGCTGCCCCAGCATCCTGCTGTGACCCCACTCCAGTGTTTCAGGGTTTTGGCTCACCCAGGAGGCTGCTCCTGTTCTTTCAGCCCTGCAAAACACTGCAAGGCAACAGTTTAGTGGGAGTGTTCGGCCATGCTGCTTAATTGCAGCTGTTAATTAGTGGTGAAGCAAGAACAGGGCTCCCCCTGCCCTGGATCTCCCCCGTGGGGGATGTGGCAGCACCATCCTCCGTGTCCTCTCCGGGATTCTGAGAGCACCGAAAGCACCTTGGCTTTTGCACAACCCTTTCCTTGAGTCTTGGTGTGACAGTGGGGAGCTGGGCAGGGTTTTGGGGACAGGAATGTGTCCCCCCAACCCCACGGGATGGGATTCCCCTGGGAGTGTGTGGCCAGAGGTCAGCGAGGGAGAGATCTCCCCCCTTCACCTCCTCCTCATCAGGTGTCTCCACGAGTTGGAGAAAAAACAAAGCAGAGGGAATGATGAGGGATTTTGGGAAGGGTTTTCCCCTGAGAAGGAGGTGCCTGTGGCCAAGGACTTCCCCAGCATTTCCACATTCTCTGTGCTTTAAAAAGCAGAGGATGAGGGTCCCCAAGATCCTCTTGTTGCTCCCCATGGTTTGCAGCTGGTTGAAAACTCCTCCTTTGTTCCTGGAGGGGATGGAGCAGCACCCACCACCTCACTCCCAGCTCTGTTTTGGAGGGGACACCGTTGCCCCCTGCCTGTTGTGGTCCCAGCTGGCAGCTGCAGTGCCCAGCTCCATCCCCTGCAGCTCCAAAATTCAAAACCCACTCAGGATTTCAGGTGGCAGCTCCCCCTGGGGCTGGCCCGACGTGGCGAATCGGCAGAGGCAGGCAGAGCGCCTTGGCTCTGTTTCCCCAGCAGCCTGCAAGCCACTGAAAATATTATTAAACAGCTTCACCCTGCAAGAATTTGCCAAGAAAACGAGGCAGGAGGAATGAAATCTGGCGAGGGTGCCAGCAAACACGAGCAGGCTGTTCCCTGCCAGCGGGAGGCTGGCGCAGCCCCGGCGGGGTGCAGGGAGGTGGCAGAGCCCCGAGCCCACCCAGCCCCTGGGCAGCCCCCAGGCCCTGGCAGAAAGGAGCCTGGCACTTGCTTGGCACGAGGAAAGGTTTTGGGGAAGTTGGTGGATGTTGCACTGGGATAAACCTGCTGGTCTCTGGTGGGTGGAGCTGCTTTTTCCTGGGGGAGGGCTGGGGAGAGGCTCTTGGGTGCTGTGGTGGCTGCAGGGTGGCACGGTGGGAGATCCTGTCCCATCCCATCCCAAATCTTCTCATCTCGCCCCATCCTGTCCTGTCCCATCCTATTCCATCCCATCCCTTTCCATTCTGTCACGTTCCATCATCTTCCATCCCCTTTCCTCCCATCTGTCCCCATCCCATCCCATCCCAATCTCCTTATCCCATCTCAAACCTTCTCATCCCATTTCCATCCAAACCTCCTCCCCATCCCATCCCATCCCATCCCATCCCATCCCATCCCATCCCATCCCATCCCATCCCATCCCATCCCATCCCATCCCATCCCATCCCATCCCATTCCCATTAGCATCTGACAAGGGGGAGGCTTTGCAGGCCCCAAGTTCCAGCTCAGTATCATCCCTGTGCCTCAGTTTCCCTGCTGGAGCAGCACAGCCTCAATCCATGCCCGTGGAGGAGAGGATTTTGGGAAAAGCTGAGCCTTGTCCTGGGGATTTCACTTCTCAGCTGGTGAAAGGGAGTTGGGATTCCCTGATCCCCCAAAGCCCGGCCCAGCCCCTCCATCCTCACCCCAGCCCTTCCCGGGGGAAGGAGAAGCTTTTGTGTGTTGGGAACAGCCTTAAAGCAACGAGCTTTGCATGAGTTCCAGTCTTTCCTTTGTATTCTTTTCACTTCGGGCTTTTATTTGTTGTTGTTGTTGTCCTCATCATGATAAGGCTGAGTGAGGAGAGCTGAGGTGGCTGAGGGAAAACAAAAAGCACAGGATTCCCTAGAGAGGCTGGGATGTGGACTCCACCAGCTCTCGGTACTCTTGCAAAAATCTGCTTTGTGATGCTTATTTTAACTCCTCCTTGTTGGTGGGACAATCTTTAATTTTTAAAGATTGCACCAACATCAGCCTCTCAGCCAGCTGCTGCACGTCCCACCCGCCCCAAGCCCCTCCAGGCCATGCCCAGCTTCCCTTGGCACTGGAACCATCCAGGAGCGCCCCTGGGGCCCTTTGGGGCAGGGGGTGTGGGAAGGGCTGGGCTGCTGACCCCAAAACCAGGGTGGGCTGATGGTCCCAAAACCAGGATGGGCTGATGGTCCCAAAACCAGGATGGGCTAATGGTCCCAAAAGCAGGATGGGGTTGATGGTCCCAAAACCAGGATGGGGTTGATGGTCCCAAAACCAGGATGGGGTTGATGGCCCCAAAAACAGGATGGGCTGATGGTCCCAAAAACAGGATGGGCTGGTGATCCAAAAGGCAGATTGGGCTGCTGATCCCAAAAGCAGGCTGACCCCAAAAGCAGGATGGGCTGCTGACCCCAAAAGCAGGATGGGCTGCTGACCCCAAAAACAGATTGGGCTGCTGATCCCAAAAGCAGGATGGGTTGATGGTCCCAAAAGCAGGATGGGGTGCTGGTCCCAAAAACAGAAGGGGGTTGATGGCCCCAAAAGCAGACTGACCCCAAAAGCAGGATGGGTTGATGGTCCCAAAAGCAGGCTGATCCCAAAAACAGGATGGGCTGGTGATCCAAAAGGCAGATTGGGCTGCTGATCCCAAAAGCAGGCTGACCCCAAAAGCAGGATGGGCTGCTGGTCCCAAAAGCAGGATGGGGTGCTGGTCCCAAAAACAGGATGGGCTGCTGGTCTCAAAATCAGAATTGGCTGCTGATCCCAAAAGGTGGCTAGGTTGATAGCCCCAAAACCAGACTGGGTTGATGGTCCCAAAAGCAGATTGAGCTGCTGACCCCAAAAGCAGGCTGATCCCAAAAACAGGATTGGCTGCTGATCCCAAAAGCTGGCTAGGTTGAAGGTCCCAAAAGCAGGATGGCTGACCCCAAAACCAGGGCTGGGGCTGTGCTGACCCCAAAACCAGGGCTGGGGCTGTGCTGACCCCAAAACCAGGGCTGGGGCTGTGCTGACCCCACAGGGCTGGGGCTGTGCTGACCCCACAGGGGCTGGGGCTGTGCTGACCCCACAGGGGCTGGGGCTGTGCTGACCCCAAAACCAGGGCTGGGGCTGTGCTGACCCCACAGGGGCTGGCTCGGGGTGTCTGTGTGTCCGTGTGTGTGCTGTAGATATCGACACTGTATGATAAATACCCCACTCACATATACACTTAGAGAACTGTAGCAATTACAGACTTTTCCTGGCTTTTTGTGGTTTAAGTCGCTTATTTTTCCTGGTTTTTTGTTTTTTTTGGTTTTGTTTTGGTTTTGTTTTTTCCCTCTCCTCGCTTTTTATTTTTGCTCCCATTGTATCTGAATCCCTTTCCGAATTGGCAGATGCCAAATCTGGATTTTTATTCCTCGAGACAAAGGAACTGCATCTATTTTAAGATGCCTTTTTGTTTTGTTTTTCTTCTTTTTGTTTCCTTTTTCTTCTTTTCTTTTGTTTTTCTTCTTTTCTTTTTTCTTCTTTTCTTTTGTTTTTCTCTCTTTTAAGCAGGTGGTTTGGAGTAAAGAATAGCTTTAGCAATTCCCAATACTTAGTGATGGATGCCTTGGCTATGGGATACATAGAATAAAAAAAAAAAAAAGACATTAAAATTTAGAATGACAAAAAAAAAAAAGAGATAAGGAAAAAAAATATCTAAAGCATCAATAAAGTTAAAAATCTATTTTTGTACAAATGTAATTTTATCCCTTACCATATCCTTGGATATTTTCTTTCCTGGATTGTTTTGTTTCTTCTACAGAGATTGTTATAAACTCTCTCTATTTTTTCTCTCTTTCTCTCTGTAAGTGTTCAGCCACAGGGATCTGGAGAAGAGGGAGAAACTTCTGACCATGTTTTAAAGGCTTTATATGAAATCTCTTTTGAAATAATTTTTTTGAATGAACTTTTTATTTTTTTTTTCCCCCCCACTTCCAAAATCTTTTTGGGGATGGGAGGGGGGTGGGAGGGAGGGGAGGGCTGGTCTGGGGGTGTCTTTTTGTCACGTATCTCTGGCGTTCCTGCAGGTCTGTTTTACTGTGAAATCACTACCGTATATTATTATTATTCACTTCAAAAACGACAAAAAAAAAAGGTTAAAAAAAAAAAAAATTAAAAAAAAAAAAAAAGAAAGAACTGCTGCTGGAAACGCCAGTATTTTGAGAACAATTGTATTAGCATCGTGGGGGGAAAAAAATGAGAAGGATAAAAATGAGAAGAAAAAAAAAAAGAGAAAAAGAAAAAAGGAGAAAAAAAAAAAAGAAAATATATGAGCATTTTAAAATATAACCCAGTGCAAGTCCTCGTTTGTTCTTATTGGTGTGTCTCGAGTTGTTCACTGGGGGGGCACTGCAGATCCAAGGAAAGCCGGGCTGGCTGCAGGACGAGCAGCCCCAGCTCTCCCAGGGACTCCTTCCCTTTTCCAGGTATTTCCCACGTGGGATCTCCCCTCCCTTTGTGGCTCGGGGGTGCCCAGCGATGGCATCTGTGCCCCCGGCTGGCACCAAGGCCACCCCCGGCTCCGAGGGAATCCCAATTTCTCGGGGTGAGGTGAACAGTCCACTTCACCCCTGGGCCCATCCGAGGGGCGTTGTCCAGCCAGCAGAGAGGAGTGTCCTCATCCTGGCTGTATTATTTATGAATAATTATATTTATCTATCCTCTCCAACAGTTCCCCCGTTCTGTTAAACCATTTGAAATGCTAAACATTGATTTAACTACTATTTTCTGCACACTCTGAGGTATACAGGGTATTGCTACTGAAACTACACTCATTACTTTGAGAACAAAACTACTTCACAGAGTTCCTTCAGCCAAGGTGCAAAGCTCAAACCATCAAATCAACTGTTCAGCTGAATTACTGATTATAATAGAGGTGGCATTTATTTCTTTACTGAGCCAACATCTTAACTTGTTTAACTGTTTTAGTGTAATGGAAGAATGTAACTGAGGTAACATTATCAAAACTTTCTGGAAAAAAGGTCTTCTAATTAACCAAGTTGAAAAAGGACTGTCAGGGCTTGTGTCAGCTAGAGGTGGTACCACAGCCTGCAGACCTGGCTAAAGCAACCCAGGCTTTTGTCTTTGTTGACTCACAGGTGAGAACTTCAATACAGAAATTAAAACAGGAGAACAAGAGGTCGGGATTGAGAGGGAATTCCATGTTCAGACTCAGGTGTTGGTTATTCCTTATCCGTGTCACAGCCTCAAACCATGAGCTCGGCAGCGTTTTCATTAGCAGGGCACAGAATGGCTAATTAACTCTTGTTAGAAAATCTTTTAAAACTAAACTATCCCATTAAGAAAGGACACCTGGATTATTTTCCCTTGTAACCCAATAACCGACCCCCCAAGGCCGCAATGTGGATTTTTCTGTCCAGTCACAAATCACCCAAACCCATGGAGAAGGAGGAAGAAGAAGGTGAAGAAGGAAGAAGAAGAAGGTGAAGAAGAAGAAGAAAGTGAAGAAGAAGGTGAAGAAGGAAGAAGGTGAAGAAGAAGAAGAAAGTGAAGAAGAAGAAGGTGAAGAAGGAAGAAGGAAAAAGAAGGTGAAGAAGGAAGAAGAAGGTGAAGAAGGTGAAGAAGGAAGAAGGTGAAGAAGAAGGAAAAAGAAGGAAGAAAAAGGTGAAGAATAACCTGCCTCCACCCTAAATCCTCCATCTTGCTTCATATTTATTTCTATATTCTAAAACCCCAAACTCTTAAGTTTTCCACTCTGTGATGTTACTTCTAACCAGCTCCACACCCCTAATCCCACTGCTATTAATCATTTTTCAAAGCCTGTTCTGTGGCCTCAGGTCAATGCAGAGTTCTCCTGTGGGTCTGTGCCCTTCAGCACAGAAAGTTTCAAATTCTCAGCATCCAGGGTTCCAAAATCCGGGGGCACTTCCAGCACGGGATGATGGCGATGTTTGGTAGCCCAAATCCCTCCTGGGGTAGTCCCCGGAGCAGGAGAGCAGAGGGTGGTGCACCAGGAGCCTTAACCTGGATTTATTTCCAGGTGTAAATGAGATGGAACTCGCTCTTCTCGTGTTTCCAGCCGGGATAAATCCTCCGGCGGATGGAGGTGGAAAATAGATGGAAAATCAGAATTTCAGCTGCGTTAGCGCCGATGTGTCTTTTCTCATTTGGGAAAAACGAGGTTTTGTCACTCAGGGAGCACCGGCAGGAGGTTTGTGGAGGGCAGGGGAAGGTGCACAGGGGTTTTTTCCCCAATTTTGCCCATTCCCACTCCGTGCCCCGCTTCGGGAGCCCCCAGGGAGGCGGCAGCGCCCGGCCGGCCACGCTCCCACCCCAGCTGCGCAGCGGCTTGTGTGCCTCGTTAACCTCGGTGTTTGCAGAGTAAATATTGACCAATATTGACCTCCCGACCAGGGCTCGGCCCCTTCTCCCGGGTGGAGCGGGCGGGATGCGCGGGGCAGCGCCGGGATGCTCCGTGCGCTGCCCGGGTCACTGCTGCCCTCTGCTCGGGACACCGCATCTCCCTCTGAAAGTCTTTTCTTTTCTTTTTCCTTCTATTTTTAACTATGCTCAAAACAGAAAAGAAAGCTGGCCACTGATTTTTGGGGTTTTTTTGGGGTTTTTTTGTTTGTTTGGTTGGTTTTGCTTTTTTTTGTGGGTTTTTTTGTTTGGTTTTTTGGGTGGGGGTGTGTTTTGTTTTTTGTTTGTTTTTGTTTTGGGTTTTTGTTTTTTTTTTTAAATTTTTGTTTCTTTTTTGTTTGGTTGGTTTTTTTTTTTTTTTTTTTTTTTTTTTTTTTTTTTTTTTTAATCTTGTGTTTGGTTCCTGCCGTGTTCTCTGCTTGGGGAGCACTCCCAGAGCCCCAAACCTGGGAAGGGCTCTGCTCTTCTGCCCTCCCTCGAGGAGGAGAAGGAGGAGGTTTGCACCTCGGCCAAGTCGCTGTTGTTTTTCCAGCTTCTACAGAGATCCAAGTGCCTGTTTTGACTCTCCTCCCGATTTCCCTGATACCGGCAGATGATTGTAATGCAATTAAACCTCTCACCGGGCTGTTGTTGAGTCTCCGGGCTGGGGTTCGCCCTTGCCCTGGGAGCAGCGTGGAGACATCGGAGCTCAGCGCCGGCACCCGGAGACTCCGGGGCTCTCCTTTAGCAGGAACACCGCGATTCCTTAAATCCTGAGCTCTTGGAGACTTGGGATCGCAGGGCACTCCAGCTTCCCCTGGGAAAAGCCATTCCCTGTGTTCCGGGGAGAGTGGGAGATGCTGAGCTGGCGGTGCTCGGAAATGAATCGGATTTAATTTCTGAGCATCCCCAGTGCTGACAGAGATGGAGCAGAGTGTTTGGAAAATCCTTAAAACAAGGGCTGCGATCCCTCTCCGTGCCTCGGCTTTTTGGCCAGGAGGGGACTCCAAACCTGCCCAGACAGATGAGCTCTTTCACCGGCAATTTGTCACTTGATAATTGCCGCAGAAAAGCAGGTTGGTTTTCTCCTCCCGACCTCTCCCGAGCAGCCTGTTCACCCCGGCCGGCCCCGGGGTGGGCTCGGGGTCCTCTCGGGGCCACCTCGTCCTTCTGCGGCATCCCCGAGTGACATTTCCATGGATGTCCCCACGCCACCAGCGAGCCAGAGGGACGCCCAGCCCAGCCTGGTGGGAATGGAGGATTTGGGAGCACCGGGAGATCTCAGAGCTGGATTTCAGGTTCATTTGCTCCAAAGCAAATCCCGCAGCTCAGCTGATGCTCTGCCATTCCCCAGCGCTTCCCTCTCCATCCCCCGCCGCCCGGGCCGGGGTGGGAATTGCGCTTCCAGGTGGGAATTGCGGCTGGGAAGTGCCTGAGCTCAGCAGGGCCAAGAGGCTCCCGGGGAGGGGATGAGCCCGCCGGGATTTTGGGGAGCCCGCCGGGATTTTGGGGAGACCCCGGGGGCCGGCCTGGCCCGTCCGGGCAAGGAGCAAAGAGCGAAGAGCAAAGAGCAAAGAAAGAGCAAAGAAAGAGCAAAGAAAGAGCAAAGAAAGAGCAAAGAAAGAGCAAAGTGCTGCTGCCACCTCCCGACCGCGGCCAGCCCGGCCCGGGATGCCCTTCACGGCCGGGATCCCCCTCCTTTTTCCCGAAATCCCACTCCTTTTCCCGGGATCCCCCTCCTTTTCCCGGGATCCCCCTCCTTTTCCTGTAATCCCACTCCTTTTCCGGGGATCCCCCCTCCTTTTCCCGGGATCCCCCCTCCTTTTCCCGGGATCCCCCTCCTTTTCTGAGATCCCACTCCTTTTTCCCGGGATCCCACTCCTTTTCCCGGGATCCCCCCTCCTTTTCCCGGGATCCCACTCCTTTTCCCGGGATCCCACTCCTTTTCTGAGATCCCACTCCTTTTTCCCGGGACCCCCCTCCTTTTCCTGGGATCCCCCTCCTTTTCCCGAAATCCCACTCCTTTTCCTGAAATCCCACTTTCCTTCCCGAGATCCCACTCTTATTCCCAATTCCCTCTCCCCCTACCCAGCTCCCTGCCCAGAGCAGCCCTGAGGCTGGAATGAAACAATCTGTAGGCAAAAATAATATATATATATATATAATTGTGAGGTTTGTTTTGGGGGGTTTTAAGGATTTTTTGTCTGTTTGTTTATTCTCTTTTGACCTGACCCTGCGAGGCAGCGGGGATGAGGAAGTGAAGCTCTGCCTCTCTCACTCCACCGTGCCCCAAATCGGGTCCTTCTGAGCAGTTTTCTGCCCCTAAAAGATGCTTTGCTCTCAATCACTTCCAGCTCCTTTCCTCCTCCTTGCCCCGGCTCTGGAATTCCTGTCCTGACCCTAAAATTCCTGCCCTGACTCTGAAATTTCCTGCTGAGGCGAGTTGCACAAACTAACAGCCCAAACATTGATTTTTAACCCATTTTAAGTCATTTCCCCTCCCCGGGATGCCCGTGCCCGCTCTTCCCTCGCAGCCTGACCCAGGGTTACCAAATTCTCATTTCAAGCATCCCCTAAACCGAAGCTCTTTCATTTCCAAGGAGCCCCAGATCCCGAGGCACGGGCGAGAAATATCAGCCACGGAAATTTTGCATCTCTCTGCCTTACAACGCTGGCAGTGGAACCTTGTTTGGCTTTGGGGGTAAAATTTTCCATCCCGGGCTCCAGCGCTGCTCGATTGCTCTGAGCCCACATCTTGTTTTTCTTCTGACAGAGTGAGGTATGATTCTTGGCTCGGCGAGCCTCTGCCGAATGAAAAGATGCTTTTAAAGCTCATTCGCTCCACGCTCGCCCCAAAACCCAAGGGGAGGGTCAAATGGAAATTCGCTGAAATTATCAGCCAGGCTTTCTGCTGGATTTCTTTTGTGGTGGGTATTAGGCTGGAGAGCACTAAATGAAGACACAAGTGTTTGCTGGGGTGATGGTAAAGGTAGAAAAGCCTGATGATTAAAGCAGCCAAGGCATTGAATTTATTTTCTGGTGTTTGAGTCATTGTGATTCCCGGGGACTCAGCTCTCAGGGTTCATTTTGTCTGGATCTTTTAATTTACAACATAAAAGCCTCCTGCCTGTAAGAAGAGCAGCCCCATCCTTGTGTGAGCTCGCTGGAGAGCCGAGGGCTGGAGGGGGAATTTCCTGCCCACCGAGCCAGGAGCAGACTGGGAAGGGTCGGACTCGGTGATCTCAAAGTTCTTTTCCAGCCTGGGGGATCCTGTGACTCTCTGGGGGTGCTCCTGCTTTGCTGCTGGGGAGCTTTGCAGGCTGGAATTCCATCCTGGGGCTCCCAGCTCCTCCCTGCCCTCTCGGGGAGCTGCTTTCCGCTCATCCTGGTTGTGGTGGAGAGGGATTGCCACTCCTGCCCCATCCCAAGCCGCTTTTCCCATCCTTATTCCTCCACCAGGGCATGTTCTGACAGCCAGAGGTTTCCAAAAGTGGAGGAGGATGAGGATTGCTGAGAGGAGAGGGGAGCCAGCCCTGGGCAGGCACAGGGCTCTCCTTCCTGCTGAGAGTTTGGGCTGCATTTTCTGGGTGTCTGAGTCGTGTGCTGAGAAATTTCCTTCTTTCTTTCCTGCCCCTAAATCACCTTCCCCTGCTGGGGGTTCCCACCTCTCCTGTGCCTTCCCAGCTCCCTGGCTGACCCCCCTGCAAGGGGATCATTGACAGGAGGGTCCTTCCAGCCCATGGAAGTGCCCCCCGTGAGTTTTGGGGCCACAAGAGCTCAGCGCAGCCGGTTTAAACTCTGATGTGACACAGCCCCACGTCTCCAGGCACAAATCAGACTGCTCTGGGGACATCAGAGACACCTGGGCACCAGCTTGTGGCAGCGAGAGGATCAGCCCCAGGAAATATTCTCCAATTCCAGAGCCATTTGTGCATCCAGCTCTGACACAGGATGCTCCAAGAGAAGAGAAATCTGCACTGGGGTAAGTGAGAGGCTGAGTTAGGGCCAGCTGCCCGGGGCATCCTCACTCTGGGCTTTAGGAATTGCCCTGGGATTGTTTGGAATCGTGTGGCCAGCCCACCCCAGCACCCCTGCAGGGCTCTGGGGGCTCCCTGAGCCAGGATTTGTGGCTGGCTATTTGCTGTTGTCACTCCAGCCATTCCACCTGCCGAGGCAATAAAGATGAAAGCCAATAATAAGCAGCCAGGCATCGTTTGGAGAGGGGGGAAAGGCTGTAATTTACTGTGCCAGGGCTGCAGGGAGTCCATCTGAGGCTGGGTTATTGACAGCAAGTCTGTCTGGGTTTGTTCCTTACGGTACTTACGTGCGCTCGGAGCACTTGAGGGTGACATTTTTAAAATCTAAAAATATATAGCCGGTAGCAAACTTCCAGCAGCAATGGAAGGGAAGGATTTATGCCCAGAACGTTGTGAACTTTATGGGAAGTGTGGTTGTGGGAAAGGTTTTGAAGGAGAGGGGCAAGCTGCAGGCTCTGGTGCTGGATGCTGCTGTCACTGGGGTTTTGCTGAGGGATTTTATCCAGGGAAAACTCTCCTTTTTCCCAGGGATGTGGATCAGGAATGCTGCTGGAGGCAGGGAGGGGACAGGCAGGTCAGACAAAGGATCCAGGTGCTTTTGTGCTGGCCTGGGTCATCACACTAAGGCAGGTTCTGGGCAGGGCTCCGGGTGGGCTCTGTGCTCCAGGAGGGTCATTCCAGGCAGGTGTGGGCTGATCCTGGGATGATCCTGATCCTGGGCTGATCCTGAGCTGATCCTGGGCCGATCCTGAGCTGATCCTGAGCTGATCCTGATCCTGAGCTGATCCTGGGCTCATCCTGAGCTGATCCTGAACTGATCCTGAGCTGATCCTGGGCTGATCCTGATCCTGAGCTGATCCTGATCCTGAGCTGATCCTGAGCTGATCCTGATCCTGAGCTGATCCTGGACTCATCCTGAGCTGATCCTGATCCTGAGCTGATCCTGAGCTGATCCTGGGCTCATCCTGAGCTGATCCTGAACTGATCCTGAGCTGATCCTGGGCTGATCCTGATCCTGAGCTGATCCTGATCCTGAGCTGATCCTGAGCTGATCCTACCCTGATCCTGATCCTGAGCTGATCCTGGGCTGATCCTGCCCTCATCCTAGGCTGATCCTAGGCTGATTCTGCCCTGATCCTGATCCTGCCCTGATCCTGCCCTGATCCTGAGCTGATCCTGGGATGATCCTGAGTTGATCCTGCCCTGATCCTGCCCTGATCCTGCCCTGATCCTGAGCTGATCCTGATCCTGGGCTGATCCTGCCCTGATCCTGCCCTGATCCTGCCCTGATCCTGAGCTGATCCTTATCCTGGGCTGATCCTGCCCTGATCCTGCCCCATGGCTTCTATTCTGGACCAGAAGGGATGCCCGAGGCTGGGGCAAACCAGGCTGAGGCGAGAGCTGTGTCCCCTCTGCTCTGCCCCAGAGCTCTGTGTCAATACGGGGTTTAACCTCAAAGGAAGAGGATTTGGATTTTCTTTTCTTTTTATTTTTGCTGTAACCCTGCTGAAAGCATCACTTTCCCTGGGACTTCCAGGACTTGATCCTGCCAATCTGGGGACCCCCGTGAGGAAGAGATTCAACCCATCCTTCTCTTCCTGTGGGGGAGGGAGGAGGTGGCTCCAGGAAAGACAAGGAATGAGTAATGTCCCTCCTGCCTCTGCCAAGGGACCTGAACCAGCCCCACGAGCATCCCTGCTGCTTGTGAGAGCTCGGGGCTGTCAGCAGGGTTATGATTTATGGCAATCAATCCATCAACCTTATTTACAGCAGCAGCTCCGTGTGGGATTTCACACATGAAGATTGGCTTGCTCGGTGGCCTCCCTCCTGCCAAAATCATCCCTGGGCCTCCCAACCTTCCTGCAGGCTTTTGCCTTGTGGGGAGCTGGCACTCCTGCCCCATCCCAAGCCACTTTTCCCATCCTTATTCCTCCACCAGGGCATGTTCTGACAGCCAGAGGTTTCCAAAAGTGGAGGAGGATGAGGATTGCTGAGAGGAGAGGGGAGCCAGCCCTGGGCAGGCACAGGGCTCTCCTTCCTAGCCAGAGCGTGGGCTGTATTTTCTTGATTAAAAATGGGATTTTCACCTCTGTGAAATGTTCTTCTTGGCTATTCAAAATATTTCCCTGCTTGCCAGCTGTTGTTGTCGGGGCCCTTTCCTGCCCTGCTGGGATTTTCCCTGCTTGTCCTCTGCTCCACCCAGGCTGTCCCTGGTTTCCAGGACCTCGGGGCATTCCAGGCACCTGGAAAACACTGTTTTCCCCTGGGGGGGCTTTGGAATACACAGATATTTTCAGATCCAACCCTGAAATTTCAGAAAACCCACGGCAAGGGAAAGCGATGAGCAGAGAGGAACGAAGCCCTGATGCCGTGACGGGAGAAAGGAGTGGGGGTCTCGGGGATTGTAATTCTGTTTTCCCTGTGATAAACTGGGAATGGGCACTTGGAAACCCTCGTCCCTGCCACGAGAAGTGGTGGCAGCGAGGGAAAGTGTTGCAGGCTGTGTTTAAAGCTGAACCTGCCCCGCTGATGGATGGAGCCCTGGGACCCGCTGCCTGCAAGAGCCAAATCACTTACCTTGGAAATGCAAACCTTATGGAAAGGGAATCAATAATTCCTGGAGCCTGGCTGGTGCTGACACGCGGCCCCAGTCCGTGGGAGAGGAACCCTTTGTTAATCTTCCTCTGGAGGCACCTGCAGCTCCTAAAAAAGCTTCTGAAGTCAGGAATTAATTGCAGCCTGCACGAGGCTGCAGCCTGTCACCCCCACAGCTCGGGGGGAGCAGGGGCTGCTCTGCTGCTGCCTGGGATGATGGACGAGCCCAGCTCCTGCCTTGGCTCTGAAAGAGGAAGGATTAATGGGCAAATAAATTACAAATCAATTATTAAACCCTAGCGGCGTGCTGGTATCAAATATACATTTCTAATTAACTCAACAACTCTTGGCTAATGGGCACTGGGTGCTGCCTGCTGCTGGAAATAGGGATTTTTGGCACGTGCTCTGAATTGAGTATTTTTTGTCTCTCTTCGTGCACGGTGGCTGGGTGAGTTGTTCCCAGGGGGGGGTTATCGTTCATTTTTGGGTGAGTTTCCTTTTCCCCAAGGGCAGGGGAAGGTTTCCCTTTTGGTGGGTTTTCTTTTTGGTGGGGAAAAGTGAGGCCACGAGCCTGCGAGGAGCTTTTTGGTGCACAGGCAGCACTGAGAGACCCCAGAGCTTCGTGCTGGGACCCAGGACAAACTGCAGCATGGTGCAGAACAAATCCAGCGTGTCCTGAGGCATCCTCAGGCTCCCCTCTGGGGCTCAAATCCCTGCAGAAGAGGGAATTCTGAGCACCAAGTTCCTGCAGAAAATGGAATTTTGAGCACCAAATCCCTGCAGAAAAGGGAATTTTGAGCACCAAATCCCTGCAGAAGAGGGAATTTTGAGCACCAAGTTCCTGCAGAAGAGGGAATTTTGAGCACCAAATCCCTGCAGAAGAGGGAATTTTGAGCACCAAGTCCCTGCAGAAGAGGGAATTTTGAGCACCAAGTCCCTGCAGAAAAGGGAATTTTGAGCCCCAAGTCCCTGCAGAAGAGGGAGTCAGGGTGCTCTCCTCCCCTCCCTGCTGGCTGGGGCTGTCTGTCAGCACTGGGAGCTCTTGCCCTGAGACTCCCCACGGCCCGGGACCTGCCGGCGGTGTCTGGACAGATCCCAGGGCTGGGCAGGGCAGGGGGTCCCAGCGGGGCAGAGCTCCATCCCTGGGGACAGCCAGCACACCCGAAGGGCTGAGGGGGGACAGGGCGGAGAGAGGAGAGTTCACCTCCCGTGTGAGCAGAAACCAGCACCGGGGCTTTGGGGCTGGAGCTGAGCACAGGGGACAGTGCTGGGGGTGGCAGGGCCGTGTCCCCTGGGGGTGGCAGGGCCGTGTCCCCTGGGGGTGGCAGGGCCACGTCCCCTGGGGGTGGCAGGGCCGTGTCCCCTGGGGGTGGCAGGGCCACATCCCCCGTCCCGGGCCGGAGGGAGCGAAGGGCAGCCCAGAGCAGTGCTGGGGCTGGGTTTGTCCCACACCTGAGCTGCTCCCGGCTCTCTTGCTCCTCCCCTGTCCTCCCCCTCCTCCCCTGCCCTTCCCCTCATCTCCAGCCCCTCACCGACCCCAGGATGTTTCCCTCTTTTCCCACAGCCCCTCTCCTCCTCTCCAAACCCAACTCTTCAGCTCCAGAATTTTTTCTGCTCTCATTTTTTTCCCTCCCAGGTGTGTAAATCCCCATTTTTCCTGCTCTGGACAATCCATGGTACAGGAGCAGCGTCCTAATCCGTGGTTCTGTCTCTTGGCTCTTTTTTAGCTGCGTCACTCAGGATATTCCACTTTATTTTATCAAAACACACAACCCCCCTGCTGTGCCTGCAGGTTGGCTTCTGCTTGAGAGCTCCAAAGTTTCCTGGTAATACACACCCACCCGGTTCTTTCCCACTGGTGGATTTTACAATTCCAGCTGTGGGTTTTTGCCTGCAGAATCTCTGAACACCCAAATCCTCTCTGCTCTGCCGAGGGATTTCATTTTGGAGCTGCTGTTGCAGAGAGCCCCTCTCCCACGTTTTTGCTTCCAGTGCCCTTGTGCCAGGAGTGTGTGCAGGGGTTCCGTGCTGAATAATTTGCCTTTTTCCCATGGGAAAAATCCAGCCTGAAAGGAAAATCCAGCACATCCACTTGGGAACCTTCCTGGGCCCGCTGCATTCACGGGATTTGCATGATCTGAGAGGGATAAGCTGATGGAAACCAGCGTTAGAAAGCAGGACCAGAAGGCAGTGGGGTGGACAGGTTTCTCAGGAAGCCTCAAGAAGTTCCCAGTGATCACCCAGTGGGAAGATCCTTTGCACATTTTAGAATAGTTATTTTTACCTTTTCTCTAAAAATTACCTCTAGTCATTTTGAATTAATTGCTGAAATTATTAATAAAGCTCATAAATGATGTGTTGAATTGAGATCCTGAAAAAAAAATTGTTTCAGCTGTTTAAAATTAATATTTTGAGTAGTATCTTATAAATTCCAAACTACTATAGCTGCTTTTACATGGCAAGTGTCTTATCATTCACCAAGTCACCCTTTATGTAAATTTTTTTCAAGAAATACCTCAAAAATAAAAACTTGTGATAGATCTTGTTCTGTATCTCAAAATTCCCTTCCTAGAGACAACAAGTCCCAGCTTACCCCTATTGAAGCAGATTTGGGGGGCTGGGGGGAAGGCTGTGGCTTGCTAACCTGACAGCAGGATCAGGTCAGGGAGGAGGATTTTAAATCTGGCACTGCACATTCCCCCTGGCTTCAGCAAGGTCAGGAACAGGAAAGAATTCCCTCAGTTCTGGCATTCTGGGGATCCCTCGGGGTTTTGAGGGGTTCCCTCGGGGTTTTTGAGGGGTTCCCTTGGGATTCCCTGGGGTTTTTATGGGATTCTCTGGGGGTTTTATGGGGTTCCCTTGGGACTCCCTGGGGTTCCCTCGGGATTCTGTGGGGTTCCCTGGGGATTTTGTGGGGTTCTCTCGGGTTTTTTTGGGGTTCCCTCGTCCCGGATCCATCCCCGGGGCGTTCGGGATTTTGGGGGCTGCGATGTCCCCGCGCCGCCACCGGGTGGCGCCCGAACCCCGCGCATCCCCCGCGTCTCCATGGCAACGGCCGGCCTGGGTACCGCCCTGGCACCGCGTCCTGCATCCCGCATCCCCAGCTCACATCCCAAATCCCGCATCCCCAGCTCACATCCCAAATCCCGCATCCCCAGCTCGAATCCTGCATCCCGCATCCCCAGCTCACATCCCAAATCCCGCATCCCCAGCTCGAATCCTGCATCCCGCATCCCCAGCTCACATCCCAAATCCCGCATCCCCAGCTCACATCCCAAATCCCGAATCCCCAGCTCAAATCTGCACCTTGAATCTGCATTCCCCAGCTCAAATCCCAAATTCTGCACCCTGCATCCCCCAGCTCAAATCCCGCATCCTCATCCCATATCCCGCATCTCCCATCCCACATCCCCCATCCCCCGTCCTTCATTCCCTCATTCCCCCATCCCTCAATCCTTCATCCCGCATTTTCCCCATTCCCCATTCCCCCATCCTACATTCCCACATCCCCCATCTCTCTTTCCCCCATCCCTCATTCCCCCATTCCTCAGTCCTTCATCCCGCATTTCCCCCATTCCCCCATCCTGCATCCTCTATCTCACATCCTCCATCCCTCATTCCCCCATTCCTCAATCCTTCATCCCACATTTCCCCCACCCCTCATCCCCCATTCCCCATCTCCCATTTCTCATTTCCCCATCCCTCATCCCCCATCCCCCATCCCGCGGGGTTGCTGAAGCTCCTTCCTGGCTCTGGAATCTCCCCAGCTGTGGAAGCTGCTGTGCCCAGGGCCGGTGCTGGTGCTCAGCGCCTCGCTCTGCTCCTTCCCGGGCCATGGAGGGGCTGGGACAGCTCCTGCTGGGCTTGGGATGGGGTGGGATGGGATGGGATGGGATGGGGTGGGATGGGATGGAGTGGGATGGGGTGGGATGGGGATGGGATGGGATGGGGTGGGATGGGATGGGGTGGGATGGGATGGGATGGGATGGGGTGGGATGGGGATGGGATGGGATGGGGTGGGGTGGGATGGGGATGGAGTTAGGATGGGATGGGGACAAGTGTCCTGCCAGATCTCCGTGTCCCAGCAGCCTCGGGCTGCCCCTCCCAGCGCTCCCCTCCTCTGGCTGGGAGGCTCCCACTGCCACGTGGCCTCTTCCACTCCAGCATCCTGCTCCAAGCCTCGCTTTGCCTCTTGTTCTCCTTCTTTTTTTCCTCAGGAAACATCTGGAAGCTGAGCGAGAAACATTAAAAGGGGGGAGGGGGGAAGAAAAGAAGAGGAAAAAAGCAAAGGGGGAGGGGATCTTGGGAGCACCAGATGATTTCACTTTCCTAAGACAACTGCAATTATGCCTTTGAGGCTTTACCAGTCACTGTAGATTCAAACCATGCTGGATGATGTCAGTGGGAAAATATGAAGGCCCTACTGGCTGCTCAAAAATGAAAAAAAAAGATAGAGAAAAAGCTCCTTTTCTGGCATTTTATTTCCCTTTCTGAATCAGAAGAAGGGTGTTGTCCAGATGGATTTGTTTTTTATTGCTTTCCTGGGCTTGGTTAGGTCCTGCTGATCCCGTGGGAGAGGGGAAATGCCTCCTGGATCCCTCCAAATGATCTCCTCCTCTGTCCTGCTGCTGTCTGCGTCTGCCACGAGTCCCAAAACCCTCACAGACAGCACCGGGATGGATTTCTCCCAGCTCAGACACATCCCAGGCTGGGCTCTTCTTGCTCATACTGAGCAGGGCCCATTAAATTTTGGGAGCTGGTGAATGGGATGAGCAGGAGATGTCGATCCCAGCTGAGCAGCCAGAGAATTCCCGTGTCCAGGCAAGCTCCAGAGAACCTGTCTGCCTCACACCGGGCAGGCTGGGGAGATTTGGGGAATCCAGAGGGGGCCAGCCCAGGAAGGGTTTGCCAAGAGCTGATTCCCATACCTGCTGGAAACACCAAAGCCACCAATGTTCCTGGAAAGCCAAAGCAGCAGGGCGGACAGCTGTGCCTTTGAGCAAAGGCAGACACAAAAACCTCGGGGAGGGAGACAGGGGTGTGAGGAGCACCCCTGGGTGGGGAGCCAAGGATCAGAGCTCCTGCAGAGGAGGAGGAGGAGGAGGAGGATGAGCCCAGCTCGGTGTGATCGTGGTGGAAGCTCAGAGCCCGGAGAAGCAGGAGGAGAGCTCAGCTCAGCAGGGGCCAGGCCGTGAGCTGTCCCTGGAGCATGATCACAGAAACAGAGAGGAACTTTGGAAATGCCTTTTAATCCTGTTTAAAGGTGATCTGGGACATGAACGTGTGCTGAGGGCTCCTCTAGGCTCAACCAAAGAGTCAGGGAATATCCTGAGTTGGAAGGGACACCCCAAAATCCCACCCTGTGCCTCAGAGCTGCGTGAACTCTGCCAGTCTTTGTGCTGTGCCCATTTGTGGCAGCACATTTCTCTCCCTCTCAGGATTTTTCACAGAGGTGCACGGAGAGAAATGAAAGAGAAAACAATTTCTATTTCTGCTCCTTGTTTTTCCCACGTAGAATGTGTTTGGAGAATTGTTTCCCTGGGGTGAGTGCTGGGTTGGATTCTGGTGAGGATTGTTTGAGCCTGGTGGCCAATCCAACCCACCTGGGGCTGGACAGAGAGAGGGTCATGAGTTGAGTTAGGTAAAGATATAGTTAGAAGAAGTAGCTTTGTAGTTTTAGTATCTCCCTTTCTATAGTATATTAATGTATTTTAGCATAGTTATAATAAAGAAATCATTCAGCCTTCTGAATTGAATCAGACATCAGCATTTCTTCCCATTGGGTTAAATTACATTTACAACGCCCATTCCCTGGGCACCCATGGAATTCACAGAGGCTGTCTCCATTCTCCAGCTGGGGCAAGCAGGAGAGGAAAGGTTTGAATTTGTCCAATATTTGCCAGAGCAGACGTGGTTCCAAGTGTCACTGGGATCAAACTTCTGGAATCCTGCGGCTCTTTCCCTGCTGTGTCCTGCTGAGGGGACAGTGCTCCGTGAGCTCCCCATTTCTGCATTCACTCCACGCATCACTCCCAGCCCAGCTCTCCTGGGAATGTGTGTTTGCCCTGCCCTGCCCTTTCCAAGCTGTTTACACTGCCCAGGAGCGATGTCCTGAACCTGCCACGAGACTTTTCAGTGGTGACAGCAGAGAGCATCCCCTGACGTGTGTGTGGGGATGCAGGTCAGGCCTTTGGACAATGCGCCCCAAGCGCCCTGCCCAGGCTGCTCTCAGCATCCTGCAAGGCTTTGCTGGCTCTTTGCAGGCCCCCAGGGGGAGGCAGGAGTGCAAATGAGAATTCAGATGTTCTCCAGCCCCTCCTTGCAAGGGATTCTCCTGTCCGAGCACCCTTTGTGTCACACAGACAGCACTGCAATTTTATTGAGGCACCTGAGTCCCAGCAGGGTCCCCAACCCCTCCAACCCCCTCCAACCCCCAGCTTTGCTTTCTGAATCACCACGTGAAGAAAATGTTATTCCTTCAGCGCTGTTCTTGATGCAGGCTCTTCCCCTGTGCTCTCGCAGCTCCCTGGCTGGAGCCAAAATTCATCCTAAATCACCTGGAGGCAGGTGGGGCTCCCTGAGCACGCAGAGCAGCCCGGGCAGGGCTGGGAGCTGGAGGTGCCCATCAGCCCCATGCCCAGTGCTGCTCCCCTGCCTCCTCCTCATCCTCTCCCTCCTGAACCTCCTCCCTCGGGGCTCAGCCCCACGGGTGCTCCAGCTCAAGGTTTCTGGCTCCAGAAGTGCTTTCAAGCACTGAATCCCCCTTTGCAACCGAATCAAAATGTTCTCCAGGACTCGGATTACAGCAATTAACTCATTTCCATGTCCCCAGGCACATCCTGCTCACTTGCTCGGGCAAATTTAGGAGAAGCATTTGGATTTCTGTCTAACTCCCCATCTCCAGCTCTGCCTTTGGTGGCTGGGCACCGAGCCTAGACATGAAATAATGAACTCAAACCCTTCCATGCATTGACCAAAGCAAACAAGCTGTCAACTAGAAATATTCCCTCTCTTCTTTTGCAGGCACACCAAATCTCCTTCCCATCTGCAGGCATCGCCCTGGCGGGGAGGCAGCAGGAGTAACTCAGCATGAAATTGTCAGCGACAGCATGTGATGCTGTTTGGAGAGCATAAATCAGTCTAGGAAATGAAAAGCATCATCTTCTCCCTCTTTCCCCCAGGTTTGCTCAGCGTTTTATCCCTCTGCAGGGATGTTAGGGAGGAGATTTTTTTTGGCAGCTTAAACCCAAGTCCAACATTTGTCGTTAGGGCTTTAATTATGTTCGGTCTCCTCAGTGCTGTTTGCATTAGGCTGTAATATCTCCCTCTCCTGAGCTCCAGTGACTCCACTCGAGCGTGGAAGTGCTGCTGGAGAGGCTGGAGCTCCCCAGGTTTTCCAGCTCTCAGCTCCTGGCTCAGCCTGGAGAGTGGCAGGAGCTGGGAATGTCACCTCCCTTCCCACCCCAGTCTGGGCTGGGGGATAATGGCACAAACTGGGCAGAGATCTCTGGCTGTTGGGAGCTGAGTGAAGGTTTGGGAAGGGCAGGTTTGGGCTCCCAGGGGTGCCAGGGGATTTTGCAGGAGGAGCAGAGCTCAGGCACGGCTCTGCTGCGGCATTCCCAGCCTGGTGGGACTGATACTCCCTGTGAAACAGAGAGGAACTGTGGAAATGCCTTTTTGTGGGAACTCCAAATGTCCCTGAGACATTGTTAGAGGTTCCAGGCCTTGGTCAGAAGCATTTTAGACCCTGGCAGGCAGCTGCAAACAGCTGTGATTTTGAGTTTGAGCCATGGAATGAGTTACCAACTTTGGAGGTGGAACAAGCAATCACAAAGGGTTAGATAATATGGTAAAAGTAGTTACAAAACAGAGGGGTTATTTTTTTTAGTATTGTACAGGGGGATTTTAACACTTGTACAGGGGGGTTTTCACTTTGTACATGGCGGTCAGAGGTTTTAAGATGGAGGAAAGTGGGCTGATCCTGTTCTTCTTCTTTCTTCTTCCTTGCCTCCATGTTCTTGGTGATGTTGGCACTCACAGATTGGTTTAGAGTAGAAAAGCACTTGGTAATATAGGTAGTAGGTATTGGGGGAAAACTATAAACATGTAATACCTAATATATAATATAAGAAATAGCAACAGCCCTGGGCGAGGGGAAAGAAAAAAAAACAGCAAACAAAGAGGATGTCAGGGTGTGTGTGTGCCTCTGCCCGGGCCACTGATCAAACAGCCACAGCCTGAGAAGAAAATCTTTTAGATAACTCACAATAAACTGCCTTGAGACAAACAGCAAGAGCCTGCACAGTTTTTCTTTAGAAACACGAGTTAGAGGAAAAATTTCACCAGCACCTGGGACCCCAGAGCAAGCCTGGGGTTCCCACACCTTTTAATCCTGTTTAAAGACGATCTGCACATGAAACCATGTGCCTCAGAGCTCCTTGGACTCTGCCAGCCTTTGTGCCGTGCCCATTCCCTGGGAATTCACAGAGGCTGTCTCCATTCTCCAGCTGGGGCCAGCAGGAGAGGAAAGGTTTGATTTTGTCCAATATTTGCCAGAAAAAACGTGGTTCCAAATGTCACTGGAGTCAAATTTCTCAAATCTTGCCACCGAGAGGCGCCTGGGTGGTGATGGCACCGTTGGGTCACCGCAGGCTCTGCCACCTCCTTGTGCCTTGGCATTGCCACTCTTGGGGTTCAAATCATTGCCAATTTTAGGGTTCAAATCATTGCCACTCTTGGGGCTCAAATCATTGCCATTCTTGGGGTTCAAATCATTGCCACTCTTGGGGTTCAAATCATTGCCACATTTAGGGTTCAAATCATTGCCACATTTAGGGTTCAAATCATTGCCAATTTTAGGGTTCAAATCATTGCCACTCTTGGGGTTCAAATCATTGCCACTTTTAGGGTTCAAATCATTGCCACTCTTGGGGTTCAAATCATTGCCACATTTAGGGTTCAAATCATCGCCACTTTTAGGGTTCAAATCATTGCCACTCTTGGGGTTCAAATCATCGCCACTTTTAGGGTTCAAATCATTGCCACTCTTGGGGTTCAAATCATCGCCACTTTTAGGGTTCAAATCATTGCCACTCTTGGGGTTCAAATCATCGCCACATTTAGGGTTCAAATCATCCCCCCAGCCTCTTTTCCTTCCCCAAGCCCAAAGCAGAGCTGATCCCCTCGTTCCTGGGAGCTCTCCCTGCTCCAGGAGCTGCCTGGAGCTGAGGCTGTGAATTCTCCAGCAAAGCACCAATTAGTACCAATTTTCCCAATTTTCCCAGACAGCTGCTGCCATCTGCTCCAGGGGTTGGTTGTGTTTGTGTTGTGCAGGGAGCAGATTTTTTTTTTTTTTTTGCTGAACTCACGTGGTTCTTGCAGTCGAGTTTGTCACAGTGAGATGAGCCATTTAATTTGAGCAAGTCCCTTCTTTATATTTTTATTTTTATTTGTGCAAAGAACCTCCCTGAGAGTTTGGGCTTTGAGTGGGTGATGCTGTGCATCCACCAGCAGTGGCTGCCTCATCCCTGGAATTGTTCAGCCCAGGTGGGATGGGGTTTGGAACAACCTGGTTTAGTGGAAGGTGGTGCTGCACCTCGCTGGGGAGCAGGATGAACCAAAAAATTCAGTGGAGAGGCCTCAAATAGAAATATCCCCCAAATTCAAACCTTTCTGCCTGGTGAAGGGTTATCCTGAGCTGCTGCTCCAGCAGCCCCACAAGGCTGGACCTGCTGGACTCTCCCAACACCTGGGAAAATGTGGAAAATGCATCTTCATTCATTTGGGAAAACGTGGGATCAGCCTTGAACACCGAGGTCATGGCCCAGAGAGCCACGAGGCCTGGAGGGGCTGGTGGGATGGGAGGAGATTCCCATCACACATGCTGGCTCCTGCAGGGAACTCTCACGAGGGCAATGGGAGGTTGAAGTGAGAGCTGGAAATGATAATGATAATAAGTAAATAATCTGATTTTCATGCAACACCGATGCTCTTCAGCACCAGGTTGCTCCAAGCCCATCCATGTCCTGGTGACATGAATGTTTGTGACATTCCCATCCTCTGGACAGACAGACACAATTCTGCCTCTCAGGAAAATCACACAGAGAAGAGAAAACAATCTTTCTCTCTGCTCCTTTGTTTCCCCATGTGGAATGTGGTGTGGGGATTGTTCACCTGCAATGATGGCTGGGTTGGATTCTGGTGAAGGATTTTTGGGGTCAGTGACCAATGGGATCCAGCTGTGGCTCGGGCTCAGCAGAAAGTCACCAATTTGTTAAATAGGTAAAAAGTACTTAAAATAAAATAATCTCTCTTTAAATAGTATATCAGTGTAATATAGTATAGTTTTAATAAAGCTATCATCATTTCTTCCCGCATTTTTTAACTCTCCACCTTCATTTGGTGACACAGAGGTGGCTGCTGTGACATTTCTGTCCCCACCGAGTGCAGGGAGCCCACAGAGGGATCCCACATCGTTCCAGGGTGGACAGCACAGGCAAAGCATCCCACCCCAAAAGATCTGTGCCAGCCTCACCTGGCAGCCTCTGCCCACGCCAGCCCCAGAGTGTGCTCCACGAGTAGTTCCATCTCTCAAACAAAGAGCTGGGGGAAAAAAACAACCCCAAAAACCAAAAAAGACACTAATATTACAGTCCAATCAACTCCCTCTTCGTGATGCTAATCAGGGAGTCTCAAAATTCTGGATTCTGGAAGGGATTGAGCTGAGAGGGAATGAGCAGGGGACGAATGGAGCTTCTGGTGGGTGGGAAGGGCTTGGATTTCAGCCCCTGGTGTGCAAAACAAACAAACCACTGGGGCTGCTGAGCACCAGGGGCAATTCAGCACCAAAGGGCCGGGGCAATTCAGCACCTGATGTCAAATTTGCCTTCGTTTGGAGAGGAGATTTAATTTAACAAAAGGAAGCTCAGAGAAGGGCAAGGCTGAGCCCAGAGCTGCTGGTGAAGCCCAGATGGGGCTGAAGGTGGCCACAGCTTGTCCCCAAGACCAGGCAGGACATTTGGTGCCACCTGGGCTGGGGGTGGCCCCTCTGCCCGGTGCCTCCAGTGCCCTTTCTCCCAGCTCCAGCAGGACATGGGGGATGCATCCCGAGGTGTCACCTGCACCTGCTCTGTGGCCAAACCCTGGAATTCTCAAAAGGAATTAAAAAATGTGAAAGTTGAAATTTCAAACTGAATCGAATTTCAAATTCAATTCAAATTTCTCTTTGAATTTGCATTTGAAAATCCTCGAAATTTTCGGGTTTTTCAATTTGACAACTGAATTTGAAAATTCTCAAATTCAAAAAGGAACTCTCAAATGTGGAATTAGCACATTTCTTTCTCAGAGTTATTTTCTTTTCTAAACAAAAGAAATGACCTCGCTGTTGTCTTTAGCAGCTCCATCTGCCTCCCAACAAGCCCTGTGGCCACCCCTTCCCTGTTTATGTGACACCATCCCAGCTCGGCCTTTTTTGTTTGGATTGCCTTAATCTTGCTGTTTTTTAAAGTGCAGATTTTTATAAACACTTTAAAGCTCTGGATGCTCTGTTCCCTCGGAACATGCCACTAACCCAGCAGAGCTAAAATCCAATCTGGACCATTCCATAACCCCGACGGCTGCAATCCCTGGAGCTGGGAGCCAGCACCCCCCTCCTGCCCTGCTGCTCTCGGGGTCCTGGTGCAGCTGCAGCCAAACCCAGCTCCGGGCTGCTTTTCCCTGGCTCTGGCAGCAGGATCCGTGTGGAAAACACTAGATGGCAGCTTGAGGCCACGTGTGAGCATCCCCATGCCCAGCCCCGGAGCAGGGCTGCGTGTGTGGCATCGCTGCTGGCGCTCTTGGCACTGCCAGGATGCTCTGGGGATGCTCCCGCCTTTCTCCAGCTCTTCTTCTGCCTGGAATTCCTTCAAAACTCTTCCCCTGCGGCCTCTGGGCCTCAGCCAGCTCTGGCAGGAGGTGGCAGAGGTTTGGGAGGAGGTTTGGCAGCCCTGCAGGCAAGGGGCAGCCTCGGCACTGGGTTTGCAGGAATTCGGGGATGGCCTGAACACGGCAGATGTAGGGAATTAGGGAGAGGGGGTTTGTAACCCTTGTGCTCTTTGTCACTTCTCAGCTGCTCAACACGACCTGGAAAGAGCCCCGGGGAGCAGAGCAGGTCCCACGTGCCCAGAGCAGAGGGAACTGCATCCCAAAATGCAGCCAGGCATCATCCAGTGCCCCCACGAGCCGTGCCAGAGCACCCCCACAAACCAGGACAAACTGGGATTTCTGTCCCACAAAGGGCCACTTTTGAGGAACAGTTTTTCCTTCCTCCTTTTAGGACATCTGTGCAAGCTGCAATGCCAGATTTCTTACTCTCCAGGGATCCAGCTGACACACGAGGGGCTGATTAGAGACATCCCAGGGCTTTTTAAGGACAGGGACAAGAGGAAAGGCACAACACAGGCAGTGACCAGGGTGTTGTGCACCTGCAGTGACCTTTGTAGCTGCTCCATGTCTCCAAAGGCTGCCAGGAGCTGTGGAAAACTGGGGAGCAAAGCAGGGAGGTGGGATACAAAGGCCTGGGCTTCGGGTCAGTGTGTGATAATAAATATCCCTGCAGCTCCTGGATTTTGGGAGCAAAATATCACTAAAACAGGGGAGGTGGGAGTTGTGGGGTGCTGGGTCAGCTCAGAGCTGAATTCGGTGCAAATTCTCCAGGAGAACGGTTGGATCTGAGGTTTTTATCTGCTCTCGGGATTTTGACTTTCAAGAGCAGCCAGGGGTTGGGATGTGGCTTTTCCAAGCTGATTTTGCAGCTTGGAGCTGTTTCACAGCCAGGGCTGAACTCCTGAACTCCTCCACGCTTCCAGAGCTGCAGCCCAGCCCTGGGCTGGCCCTGGCTCCTGTCCTTGGGGACACTGGGGACGTGGCTCCT
Source organism: Lonchura striata (assembly GCF_050655825.1). Classification (NCBI taxonomy): domain Eukaryota; kingdom Metazoa; phylum Chordata; class Aves; order Passeriformes; family Estrildidae; genus Lonchura; species Lonchura striata. Next base: position 11,365,786 of record NC_140719.1, read on the forward strand.
CAGGGGGGGCTTTTTCACCCATGCAAGGCCTTGGACCTCACAATTTTGGGTGCCAGGAGCTGCAGGAAACGACCAACAGTGGGACATTATGCAAACAACCAACAATGATGGCAAAACCTGTGTTCATTCTGGGCACCCAGAGTAGCTGATCCAGGGATGTTCAGACAATATTTAGTGCAAGATCCCCAGGGAAAAAAGGAAATCCCCGGGTTTTTTAAGCACTGGAAAGGGGCTGTGATGAGATTTTGCAGCTGTGTGTGGGGGGATTTAGGTTGGAAGGGACCTTAAAGATCTCGTTCTAATGGGCAGGGCCACCTTCCACTAGACCAGGTTGTACAAAATCCCATCCAACGTGGCTTTGAACACTTCCAGGGGTGGGACAGTCCCTCCAGGGCTCTGCCCCACGGATCTGGGAGCCCCGTGGGTGTCTGTCAGGAGCTGCCGTGGCCGTGTGTCAGCAGAAGGGAATGTTCCTCTCCAGCATTTTCAAGGCAGCCTGAGAGAGTCGGGATCCAGAGCTGCTGAGTCTCCTCCCCTGCACATGTGGGCTCCAGCACAGCCAGCATCCATCCCCCGGTGCCAACAGCAACACGGCGTCTCCTAGCAATGGCAGCAACCCCACCACAATAAACCAGTGGGACCAGAGCCCCGACAGCAAGCCTGCATCCACTCAGCTGCCTGATGAGGATTTTCCAGCTCTGGCCTGCAGGGAAAGCAGAGGGAAATTCATCAGACTCAATCATTTGTCTGAGGCAGCCTCGAGGTCAGGGCTGAGTCTGCCCATGGCTCTCACACCTCCTCCATCCTAACTGTCCTTCCCTGTTCTCCCCCTGTTTATTTTTCCATTAAAGATCTTTTTTTTTTTTTTTTTTTTCCTTTTTCTTCCCCAATTGCATCCCACAAGCAAGCTCCTCCTTGAAAATTTTGAATAAATGCATGATCCTTGATGCCCTCCTTTGGCACAGGATGGATCCTCTGCCACAGCCAGGGCAGCTCTCTGCCCTCAGGAAAATATTTCATCTGCACTAAGGTGACTGTCCCAGCTCTGGTCATTTCTGCTGTCTTTCAGCTTAAAAAACACTTGCAATTTCCAAGGATTTATTGTCTCCACCTGCCTTTAATGGGACTATTCTCACAGCTATTGCTGTAGGTAAAGACTTAAAGTCAGCCAATAATTACTCCCACGAAAGAAACGCTGTTTTCTTGTCATGTTCCATTAAACTGGTCACAGCAGGAGCCAGAGAATTAACGGCCTTATTAGCTGGCCTGCAAAATAAATCATATTAGCGAGGAGAGGAGCACAGAAGACACCAGGGGTGCCAGTGCTTAACGTGTTTTAAGGGATGAGCTTTGAGAAAGGAAAGAATCAGGGGGAGATGCTGGGCAGGGATGTCCCCTCCCTGATGGGATGTGCTGGGGTTTATTTTCCATCCTGGGTAAGTTCCCTCAGCGGATGTTCCACCTTCCTGGGGCTCATGTTCCTCTTTCCCTTCCTGGGGTTGATATTCCACCTTCCAGGGGTTGATGTTCCTCCTTCCTGGGGCTGCTGCTGCTCCTTCCTTGGACAGATGTTCCTCCTGCCCTCAGGGCTGATGTTCCTCCTTCCTTGGGCTGATGTTCCACCTTCCAGGGGTTAATCTTCCTCCTTCCAGGGGCTGATGTTCCTCCTGCCCTCAGGGCTCATGTTCCTCCTGCAGGAGCTGAGGATGAAGAGGATTGCTCAGTGGAACGATGCTCATCTCCTGAGCTTCCCCAGTCCAGGAGGGATTTGGCTCACATGGGGACACCAGGTCAGGGCTGTGTCTGTCACCACGAGCCAAATCCAGGCCAGCTCTGCCTTGGATTTGGTGCCAACTTCCCTGGGACACAGTTTTAGCTGGGAAAGCAAAATCAGGGCTGACTCCATCTGCATTTCCCTCCTGGACTGAGAAGTTTCTCTCTGGCTCACATATCTCCCTGGAATCCCAAATGTGTCAGGCAGCCCAGGAGAGCACAGAACAAAAAGGCAATCAATCTTCTTTAAATTGCTTCAAGTTTTGAATTTTTTTATTTTTTTTTTTTAGGTCCTTGCAGACCAAATGTTCTCCCTTCTTTGTGGCTGCTCAGAGCAGCTGTGACATTTTGAACAGCACTTTCCTCTTCTAAGAGCCAGCCTGGCAGGTTCATGTTCACCCACCTGGGTCTGCATTGATTTCTTTACCTGTTTCAGGGCTGATATTACTGAAAAACTTCAACTCTGGGGCCTCTGCTGAGTTTTTTGCAGCCTGATGGCTTTCAGATGCTTTGAATGATTTCTTCATTAAGGGGTTGAGGCCTGAGGGCACTTCAGGGTTGAAAAATGTCCCTTGACATTGCTGGGTACTCCCAGGATGTGTCCTGCTCCTGTAAATGTTATTTCACTGGAGGAATGACTTCAGGTGAGGACAGGGGGACACTTTGGAGTGACACCAGACAGGCCTGAGCACGGCTGCTGTCGGGGTGGGAAATACTTCCATAAAATCCAGGCTCAGGAGGAATCCCAGCAAGCCCCCTAAACCTGCTTCCTTCACCATCTTCAAAAGTTTATTTAATATTTATTCCATTTATTTCATGTCCATTCAATTCCTGCAGGCACTGGAAATGTTCTGGCTTGTGTTTATTTGTGGGTTTTTTTGGTTATTTTCAAAATGCTCTGCTTTTCCCACTCCCTGCCTTTCCTCTTATTCCACAGAGGCAACAAAAAGCCAAATTGCAGGAATGAAAAGGAAGCCAAGCTGCCTTATTAAGATTTAGGATTTACTAAAGGCTTTAGGATTCGCTAAATATTCCCACAGTCCTACCTGGACACTGGGAAATGGAGTAGGATCGAGGAAATATCTTGGATTTCTTTGGATAGGGAAAAACCACAAATCTAATGCCCTCTTGTGGCTCCTGACAGAGTGGTGGCAGGGCTGGCTCATCTTTGGGCTGTTTTGGGGTAGGAAAGGTAATTTTAGGAATTTAGGGCTCGCAAAATTGCTGAGAAAATCTGAAATCAACCCAGTGGTCCCCATTACTCAACATCCCACCCCAGCAGTGACTTCCCACTGGGAATTTCCCAGGGGAAATTCTCATCTGTTAGAGAAAGTGTCCTAAAATTCGGGAGTCACAGCTCCTCCCTGCTTTTGTTTCAGTCCTTCTTCTTGGAAGGGGAAAATCTCTCATTCCAAAGAAATCCTGAGCTGATCAAGCCCTGTGAGCCTCTTGTGGTGCTGCAGAATCAGCATCACTGCTGGGATGGCTCTTCAATATTTTCTTTTTTTTTTTTTTTTTATTTCCACGAGAAATTTTAGCAGCGCCAACTTTTCTGTCAAAATATCAAAATATCGACTGCAGGATTTCTGCAGGGATATTTTTGATTTGAAGTTTTCAGCTGAATGCCAAAAATCAGTGAAAAATGTAACTTTAAAATATGAGTTTGTTTTTTTTTTTTTTTTTAATGTACAGCTTTTTGGTGGGGAGCCAAACTTATTTTCTTCAGGAGAAGCGTGAGCTGAGTGAGGGCAGAGTTCCTCTGGTGATCTCTTCACACTCCAGGAGGAGGATGCTTGCAAAAATAACACTCAGGAGCTGAGACTGCAGACGTGGGATCAGCTCTGCAAACATCCCCCAGAGGGAGCATCCACAGGGATCCTCCCTGCTGGGATCAGCTTTTCCTGCTCCTCCTGTAGCCACGGCCACAGAAATGGGATTTATATGGACACAGCACAGAATCCCACACTGGTTTGGACTGGGAGGGATCTTATAGCTCATCCCACTCCACGGGCAGGTTCATCTTCATTATCCCAGCTTGCTCCAAGCTCTGTCCAACCTGGCCTTGGCCACTTCCCCACTTGCAGCAGAAAAAAGCAGAAAATGTGACCTCACACCCCGAGGAGCCCCTGGAAGATTTCCTCAAGCTGGGATGCAGGGGAAGGAGCGAGCAGGGATTTTGGCAGGAAGGCCCCAGACATCTGCAGGCCCAGCACTCTCTGCTCATGTCTCACTTTTTCCTTTCTCAGTGTCCACTTCAGGCAGAGAAATGGCTGGGAAAAGAAGAACCAGCAGCTTTTTTGGCTGCAGGCCTGGGGAGGATCTGCCTGGTGGCTCTGGGTGCTTTCTTTTATCCTGGTTCGTGTTTGGGAGTGGGATGGGAGGCAAACACGGACAGCAGTGCTGCTGCTGGCACTGAGGGCTCAGATGTCCTGACGAGGGATCTGGCAGCTTCTCCTCATGTTTTTGGGAGGTTTTCCCTCCTTATTCCAGGCTCTGCTCAAACCAGGGTGCTGCTTTCTGCCTCGAGAGCAGAGGCTCCTTAGAGGGGCTTTTCTTCCTCCCAACCAAACACGGGTCTATGAAACAGCACGGCTCTGCCCTGTGCCAAAAACTCCATTTCCTCCAGGATTTCAGGACCTCCATTTCCTGGGAATCTCTTTCCCAGAGCTTTGTGCTGATCCTTCCTCCCTTCGCTGTGGGTGTTTGGGGCGAGCACTGGGCTGGAACCTCATCCAAGCTGTGCCTCCACACACTGCTTCCTCCAGGCCACTTCTGCTGAGGTAAAACAAATCCTGGAGGGGAAAAACAAATCCTGGAGAGGAGAAACAAATCTTGGAGAGGACTGGGAGCGTTTTCCCCTGAGTGTTTCCCACTGGGATGTGCACATCCAGCTCCCATTTCCATAACCACGGAGCAGGTGAGTGTCAGGACACAGTGGGAGCATCCCCTGGTCCAACACCCAGCCAGGCTGACACAGGTCTGGGGGGTGTTACCACACTTTGCGCCACTCAGAGCTCCTAGAGAGAGAGACAGGAAGGTGCTGCAGGCAGGGAATGGGAATTTTTGCTTGTTGATGCTGCTTAGACCAAAAAAAAAAAAAAAAAAAAAAGATGGAAAAGCCTCAGTCCTCAGGCTTTTTGTGTGGCCTGGACAATGTGAGTTGTGCTGGGTGCCTGGAGGCTGCAGCCTCGCATTCCAGGTGGGAATGCAGAAGGACACAAAGGAGAGGATGGAACACAGGGAAATGGAGGGACAACAAGCCCAGAGAGCTCAGAGCAGAGCTGGCGTGTGGCACAAGGCTCCAGCAGGAGCGTTCCCAAGCCCTGGGATCAGCAGTGGGACAGAGGAGTAAATTCAACACATATTTTCCACCCTCAGCTCTCCGTTCTGCCCCTAACCTGATCCCAGTTAGAGACTCACAGGCAGCTGCCAAGGAACTTTTATGACTCACTGGAAAGGGAGCGTGCAGCAGAAGGGGCGCGCTCGGATCCAGCTGTCTCCTCTCTGGTGTTGTTTAGGGAGGACATTTGTGCTTGCTGAGCTCACCTAGGAAAGGGCCAGCGGGCCTCTGGATACAGGGAAAACTGGTCCTCAGCCCAGTCTGGGAACAGGCTGTGTATTCCTTGAAAAAAGGGAGAGATGGAGCTGGGCTGGCAGGGAGCACAGCTCAGGATTTGGGGAGTGGGCAGCAGCCCTGCTCTGGGGGAGCCTCCCTGGCACATTCCCCTCACCTTCCCAGGTTTGAACAGAGCCGTTCCTCAGCCCCTCTGTCCCCAAACCACCTGGGAAGCAGAAATCCTTGGATTTGGCAGATGTCCTTGCAAAGCCCTCGCCTCTCACAGAGGGAGAAGCTGAGGGCATCAAATGCACCCTAAAAATGGGTCAGTGTTCAGTAGAAGGACTGAGTGACACAACCAAACCTCGCCCAGGAAATCCAGGTTAAATGAGACCTTAAGCCCATCTGGGTGTCTGCATTCTGCTGCTCGGTGTTTCTGCTCCTGTTGAGTCTCATCCCTGTCTTCAGGAACAACAGATCCACCTAAACCCTGCAGAGTGAGACTGAAAATCCCTTCCCAAATGCTTCCTGTTATTTGAACTCCAGTGATCCGTGCTATAGCCACGATCCACAAATTGCCTGCCTGTCCCCTGGTGTGCTTTAGTATGTGGGACAAGGTGTGTGGCATGTCCTCAGCTGGAATTGGGAAAAAAAAACCCAGAATGTGGTGAATATTTTGTATTAGGAGTTCAGAGCCTGTCAAACAAGGCTTTGTTAGTGAAATGCATAATTTCTGATTCCAGGGTGGTAGCAGAAGGCAGGAGGTTTTTCTTGAAAGCCATGAGTTTAAAATAAAATAAACTGACAATGCTGCTCCTTAAGAGGGAGAAAAGCAGGTTTTGGTGTCTCTGTATTGCTCAAAATGTGGTTCTACAAAATTGTGCCTCGGGAAGCCCCAGGACCAAAAATCCCTGTCCCAGGCAGGGTTGATTTTTTAGGTAAACCCCTGACTTCTAAACATCTTACTTTCATTGTGTAACAAGTCACATTTTCCCTCAGTACCTTGAAAATTTTCATGGAGTGGAATTGTGCTTTTCCCTCTCATCCCTAAAATTCAGTATCTGCAGCACAACTCAGACTTGGCTTTTCCAGTTTCTGAATCCTGCCACTCTCTTAGCTCATACTTTCACAAGATTCAAATGAATACTGTTAAAAAAAAACAAAACCCAACAAAAAAACCTGAGATTTCTGTACATTTAAATGGTGGTGGAAAATGGATCATTAAGAAAATGTGACACCAAGACCCTTCCTAGAGGAAATGCCATCGTGTCCCCTGACAGGCCCAGGCAGGATCTTGCTGCCATCTCCCTCCTCTGTATTTCCAGGGCAGGGATTTCCAGCACCCTGCAGAGTTCCCCATCCTCTGCTGCAAAAAAGGGTTCTGGAAGCCCTGGGATGAGCTCCCGGGATGAGCTCCTGGGATGAGCTCCTGGGATGAGCTCCTGGGATGAGCTCCTGGGATGAGCTCCTGGGATGAGCTCCTGGGATGAGCTCCTGGGATGAGCTCCTGGGATGGGCTGTGCCAGAGGCTGAAGTGAGGGAGTGGGAAGGGATGGATGAAGAGCTGCAGTGCTGATCTGGAGGGCTTGGACCACCCAGGGATAGGATTCCCTAATTTCCCTGCTGCTAGTGATGCCTCAGGGTTTAGCTTTTATATTTTTCAGATTCTGAGCTGTTTTGGTCTGTGGGTCTGGGCTTCATGTGAGGGGATGCTGAGCTCTCTGCACAGAGCAGGGAGACAAAACAATTCTTTCTCTAGCTGGGGACCAAGGACAAATGATCCAAATCTCAGCCCAGGAGCACAAACACCGTGGGCTGGAGAGAGAAAAACAAGCAGGATGGGACTGCCTGGGCTAAAGCTGGAATGGGACAATGAACTCCAATGTGCAAATGGAGCAGAACTTATTAAAGTGAGAGATCCTGTGAGTGGTTGTGCATTTTTTGGCCATTTTGGGTTATTGATGCCTATTGATAAATCCCTACTTTATTCTTTAGCTCAGTCTGGTCTCTGCTTTAGGTCAGCCTCCCCAAGGCATCACCAGCACTCCTCCCATCCCTCCTGGGGGTGGAATACCACGCACAGCACCCGGCAGAGCGGTCCCCAGCCCACCACGGGACCCGAACGCGGCTCGGGGGTACCGAACCGAGCACAGCCGGGTTTTTGGGTCAGGGTCAGGGTCAGGGTGGGGTCCCCGCGGAGGGGACAGCCCCGGGCCCTGAACCCCATCACTAGATGATGCTCACGGCTGCCTATTCCCGAGCTCCCGGAGCCGCGCCCGGGGATGCTCAGGGCGCTCCTGGGTGTCGCCGGAGCCTTGGGAGTCGTTGCCACTCGTGACAACACGAGGAAGGTGTTTCCCATCTCTCTGCTTGTCCCCAGGCTGTCACAGGGGAGGGATAGGGTCGAGGTGGTGTGGGATGTGACCTCGGGGTGTTCACGGAACTCTGCAGCTCCTGCCAAGGGTCAGCGCCTCTCCTGCAGCTCCGTGAGTCAGCGCAGGCAGCCCTGTGCCACATCCTGCAGGACAAACCCACACAGGAGCAGGACACGCTCAGGGCACTCCCAGGGAATTGCTTCCTCATGACTAAACATCAACGGACGGGAGGAAAAATGAGCCATGGCCATCAATTTAATTCCAAGCCAGCCCAGAGGAAAGGCTGCTGTGGGTGCCGGGGTGTGAAGCAGATGCAGCGAGAGGGGCTGGGTGTGTTGGTGAGATCTGCTCCAAAGCAGCTCCTTTCTAAGAGCTGATGGCCTGGGTGGCAGGGAGCTCACTGGAGTGGCCTCTGCTGGGACAGCTTCTTGGCTTTATTTTTATAAATAATGAGCTGTTCCTCAGCAGCTCGTTGGGGCACGAGGGAGAGGGGCAGCTGGGATTGCACTGATGTGCAAAACTGGTGGGGGGAAGTTCCAAACCCTCTCTGGCTCCCGGCAAGTCCCCAGGTCCCCTTCTCTGGGCACAGTAGAGCACGAGTGGCTGCCAGCCCACAGGCTGCAGCAAATTAAAAATCCATTCCAGCCTGCAACTGGGACCTTCATTTTGCTTTATCATCCCCTTCCTCCTTGGCTTTGAGGTTAGAAAAGCGCCAGCACCACACAACATCCAGAGCTGTGGTGGGCGAGGCTGGGTGTCAGCCGCCCTTGGAATTTTGTTAGTGGATGAATTGAGGAGCAAATGAAGCCATTTAGGTACAATTGTCACCACACAGTCCTGCCACGATCAGGAGAAAATTCAGGCTACATCACCAGCGAATTTCCTGCTGCGGGATCTGATCTGCCCTTGGTAATGCCAGGAGTGGGCTGGTGTTGGAGTGTTTTTAATCCCTCAATAAAAATGTCTGGGCAAAGCAAAGCCTGCTCTGCAGAGCAGAAAGAGGAGGGGTGGGAAGGGCAGGGAGTGCTGGCCATGGGGGCACGCTGGAGCGAGCTGGGAGGGGAAGGACACAACTCCAGGAGAAATCTGAGGGAAAACCTAAGGAAGCACAAGGGATGAGCCATGGTGAGTTAAACACCTGGCTTTGCACGCTTTCACCCAGCTGCAGCAGACCTGGCCCAATTGCAGGAGGATTTGGGATGGTTTTGGGGAGCACCATGCCCATGGGATGGGTATCCCAAAGGGTCCCTGGGCTCTGTGGGCACTGAGAGCTGCCTGACCTCCTGCTCTGCCCTGGGAATCCAGGCAGGGAGGGAAAAGGAGCTGGAGCAACACGAGTGAACCCAAATGTGTTTCCACTTAGCTGCTCCTCCGAGGCCAAATGATGTAACTCCCGTGAAGCCCTGCAAGATGTTGGCAGGAGGAGCCCAGTGACAACTCCAACTGTAAGTTCCTGAGCTAATGAGCACAAAAGTTGAATAAAAATAATAATAAAAAAGGGCTTCTTTTTTTAATTTTTTGGCCTAACACAGCGATCCTCCCCGGGACTGTTTTCTGAGCAGAGAACAGCGCAGGGAAGGAAAAATTCCAGCCCCAAAAACTCCTTTCTTGTGGGTCTAATGGGGCAAAGCCAAGGAGCCACCACCCATCAGGACAAGCTTTTCAAACCAACGGAGTTGGGTTTTCCTCATGCTGAGGAGATGCTGAGGCACATGCCTGCTGCAGAGGAACATCCCTGCCATCCCTTCTCCAGCCTTTATGGAGTTAACCCCAACCGTTCCTCCTGAGGTTGGTTTTTTCTGTGTGTGTTACCAGCGAGGAATGTTTTACTACAGCTCTCCACACAGCCACCAGCCTCCAAATGGACCATGTTACAGGAGAGCTAAATATTGTGTCAGGGACCATGTGTTTCTTGTAAGACAGGCTTGAGCCACAACTGTGTAGGAAATTGTTTATCTCTCCCCCCTTCTCCCTCTGCCTGCCTTTATCCTCCCACAGATTGCGTGGATGGAACTGTCCCGGGGATGCTGGCAGGGTTTTTTTACAGCTCGGACTGTAGGGAGGGCAACTGCAGGCCATGAAACATCCCTTTCTGCTGGTGGCATGTCCCCTTCTGCTGGTGGCATGTCCCCTTCTGCTGGTGGAACGTCGCTTTCTGCTGGCTCCTTGTCCCTTTCTGGTGGTGGCATGTCTGTTTCTGTTGGTGTCTTGTCCCCTTCTGCTGGTGGCTTGTCCCTTTCTGCTGGTGGCTTGTCCCTTTCTGCTGGTGGCATGTCCCTTTCTTCTGGTTCCTTGTCCCTTTCTGCTGGTGGCATGTCCCTTTCTTCTGGTGGATTGTCCCTTTCTGCTGGTGGCATGTCCCCTTCTGCTGATCACTTCTCCCTTTCTGCCCAGTGGCACAAAAGTCTTGCTCCCAAGGGCCACAGATGGCTCTGTCCCTAAATTTGGGTGCCATGAGGGACACTGGGAATGGCCAGCACCCTGATGGGATGTGGCTCAGCACCACAACTGCCTGGGGAACCCCTGTGAGTGGGTTTGGATGGGGCTGCTCCAGGAAATTTGGCCACAGAAAAAGTTGCAGCCCCAGGGCCAAGGTGGAGATGAAGCTCCTCAGCTTTGCTGGAGATCTCCACGGCTGCAGGGTGGGCTACAGAGCCAGAGGCTGATGCAGCAAAGTGTCTGAAAATGGATTTATTGCTGCTGCAGCCAACAGGGAGCAGAGCAGGGGCTGCTGCCCGTGCCATGGGTGGGACACGGATGTCACCGTGGGTGGGGTTGCACTTCCACTCCTGACTGGACACTCAGCAGAGGCACCACAGCAAAACCCCTTTTGCCTCCCCTGAGGCAGAGTCAGCAGGTTTGGGATTTGTTTGTTCCCTGCACTGCTCTGCCAGAGGGATGTGAGGGAAACCTGAGCCCCTGGTGCCTTCTCTCCTTGTCCTTATCCATCCATCTCGACGTCCCCAAATGCAAAAAGGCACTTCTCCTTTTTACTGTCTCTGCTGTCACCAGGCCACGGCTCTGTACAAAAGCATAATTGTACATAAACATCTGATTTCTTTTATTTTGCCTCAGTAATAGCTTGTAGCAACCCTTTCCAACATCTATTAATGCTGTGCTGTGTATTAGATCCAGACTGCAGAGCCCCAAATGTGACTGTCTTCCAATAAAGTGGGGGAAAGGCTGAACCCAGATCAAACATTTGCTCCCTGGTTAGTTTTAGATACGGTAAAATCTGTATCTCTATAAATTTAGCATAAGATCTTGCTTTTAAACACCTTGGACTTTTCTCTGGGTGAGATATTGGAGATGAGGCCCAGCTGGAGGAGCCTGATGATCCTTAAATTTCAGTATCCCGAGTTTCAGGCAGCTGAACCAAACACAGAGCTCAGAAAAGGGGCAGCACTTCCACTGGGAAATTGTCTTTCTCTGGCCAAACCCAAAAATTCACCCAGGTTCTAATGACATAAAGGCATGGTAACCTTGACTGCATCTCTGGGAATGGGAAAACCAGCCAGTGTTCAAACTTCCAGCTGGTTATAAAAGCTGGGAAGTGCCCTCTGCCCTTCCTTGTTCGGACACCACCAAAGTACTGCCCCAGATTTTTAAAATAGGAGGTTTTTCTGCATAAATAAACCATCAATCTGCATTCCCAGCTCTGTTTCCTTCCCTTGGAGCACGACAGCATCACTGGCAGTGGCTGGTGTGAGATGTCAGTGGCAGCTCTGAACATCCCACTGCTCCCTCAGAGTGATCCAACAGATGATCCTTAATGAGAAAAGGACACTGAAGAGTTTGGCTTGGAGAGAAAAACTGTCTGGGAAGATCTGCTGGGGCTGTCTCAAGGTGTTCAGGCTTTGTAGGGCTGCTAAAAGCCATCAGATTGTTTTTCCTCTCGAGCAGAAGCAGAAATTTGGGGATTTCCCTGGCTCTGCTTTGCTTCTTGCTGCTGTCACTGGTCTAAACTGGGCTGGGTGAAGGAAAGTGGCTCCTGATGCTTGGGATTATTAAAAAGCCTGACCTGAACCACGAGCTGGACCAGCCTTTCAGATGCCAACCTGCTTTACCACCAGCCAAATTTATTGGGCTGCAGCAGGGAATCTTCCCCTTTGATCCACCTTTGCTATTAAACAGCTTCAGATGAAAACCCCTGAGCTCATTTCTAGGAAAGAGAACGACCCAAATCTTGGAGCTGAGCAGCAGCAGCAGGGAGCCCATCTTCAAACTGCATCTCCTCAGCAGCTTCAGAAGCAGAGCAGCTCATTTTTAACACCCTACACGGCTCTTCAGCAATGATTAAAGCCCCTTAAACGTGCACCTTTCTCATCGCAGGCCCCGCTGCCGACAGGGTGCCAAGTGCAACAAACCCCATCAAAAGCGCCATCCCTGTGATGGATTTAATTGTCCTTCTCTTGTTTTCTGAGTGAGGAGGAATAAAATCTGGAGAAAAATGTCCATCCTCGTGCAGGAATAACCCCCTGAAAGGCCGTGGAGGAGCCGGCCTGCAGGCACAGGCGCAAAAAGGAACACGGGGAAATAATTCCCTAAAATCCTTCAGAGGACATTCATCACCATGGCTGCAGTGATCATCTCAGCAATAAATTCCCTTATCTTCTGATTGGAATCTGACATGAATGACCTGCCTGTTATTTCAGAGGGAGATGAGCTGGAACTGGTGGGTAATTTGTAGGAAAAATCGCTGGTTCTTGCAAGGATGCCATCACCATTGAAGGAGTTACACCACGAGAGAGGGGGATTACAGAAATCTGCTTACCCCAAGGGGTTTATTCATCCTGAATAAAGGTGTTCACTTCCCAGAGCCTTCCCCTTACACCCCCATTCCCCTTCAGTGGCATCTTAACATCAGAATGAACACAGGTTTTTTCCCAGTCAGGAAAAGGAGCTGCTGTTTGTGCACAGCTGTCTGTAAAAATGATTAAAACCTTCTCATCAAACTCCCATTAATTTATGCATTTATTTCTAAGTCGTCTCAGCAAAGACAACTCTAATTTCTTAATCATTCACATTACTCCCAGTGCTTCTGCGAGCACCTCTGCTCTGCAAAATTTTTCACAGCCGAGTGGTGCCTGATTCAGGTTTTGTTTCTGTTTCTCTGCAGGAGAGACACGATTGGTTTATTAACATTTTTCTTTGCACCTGCAGGTCAACTTCCAGCCTGCTGTACCCAAATAATTGAGCCCAGGTTTGCAGGGAGAGCCTGCAGCCTAAACCAAAAATAGGACAACTGGAGTTCTCTGGAGTGTTGGGGCAGAGCCAGCAGCAAATCCAGAGGTAAGATCCTGGCTTTGCTGCAGCAAACAATCCCTGTGCCCTGACTCGGTGCATCTTTGCCTTTCTCTAAGGTCTCTCCTGCTTTTTCTTTCCATTTCTCAGCTCACAGGAGACAGAATTTTGGTGAGCGTTCCTGCTTTTTAAATGAGCTCCCCAGAGGATTCTCGAGAGCAGAGCTGCAAGGCAAGGCCGCGGGAGGACTGAGGCTGCTGCAGATTCCTAATAAACCATCTGCATTCCTTGCACGGCTCTGACTGCAACTCCCCAGCGTGTCCTTCACCTTTCTGGGAAGGCAGAACTGGTGAGGGTGGTGGGAAAATTGCTTCGCTGGAGCCAAAAGGGGTTTTGCAATCAGTTTTAGTGGAGCCAGGGCTGCTTTTAACCCTGTGTGTTCCCATCTCTCTGGACCACCCTGTGGGCTGACAGCACTTGAAGAGTGATGGAGGAAAAAGAAATGATTCCTTTTTCATACAGATTCTCCCTGGGTGGTAGGGATGGCCTCAAAGCCTCCCTCTTCAAAGCCTGGCTTTCTCTGCAAGGATCCTGACAAAATCCACCTTCCAGGCTCTACTGGTGAGCCCTGGAATGTGCCAGGCTGGGTGTGAGCACAGGATGATCATCCCTGTATCCTCTGTCCTTGGCTGGGAACAATCTGCTTCCTGCCCATGGAATGGCCACAGGATGCCAGCATTTGGTGACAAAACAGCCAACAGCAAAATCCTTCCAAACCCAGAAAATTACCCGGGGAGAAAAATCTGGCTGGAGCTTTTCTCAATATTCTGTGAACCAGAGGCTTGACATCGGGCTCGGAGCAGGGACAGAGTGTCAGACCCCGAAACAGCGAGCGGAGCTTGGAGGGATGGATGGAAAATCTGAGCTCTGCATGAGCAGCATCTGAGACAGGAGGCTGGAACAGCTGCCCCGGCGCTGAACCGTCCCCTCTGATGGCTTTAGCAGGGGCTGGGACAGGATTCCTGCATCCCTGGTGTCGATTCCTGCATCCCCAGTGCCCATTCCTGCATCCCCAGTGCCCATTCCTGCATCCCCGGTGCCCATTCCTGCATCCCTGGTGTCGATTCCTGCATCCCTGGTGTTGATTCCTGCATCCCTGGTACAATTCTGCATCCCTGGTGTTGATTCCTGCATCCCTGGTGTCGATTCCCACATCCCTGGTGCCAATTCCCGCATCCCTGGTGTTGATTCCTGCATCCCTGGTACAATTCTGCATCCCTGGTGTTGATTCCTGCGTCTCTGGTGCCAATTTCTGCATCCCTGGTGCCAATTCTGCATCCCTGGTGCCCATTCCTGCATGCCTGGTGTCGATTCCTGCATGCCTGGTGTCGATCCTCACATCCCTGGTACCAATTCCTGCATCCCTTGTGCCAATTCCCACATCCCTGGTGCCAATTTCCACATCCCTGGTGCTGATTTCCTCATCCCTGGTGCAAATTTCCTCATCCCTGGTGCCAATTCCCACATCCCTGGTGCCAGCAGAGGGAGGGGAATGCGCAGGTATCGAGCTGCAGCTGTGCATCTCCTGCAACCTGGAGCTTGGATTCCTTCTTTCCAGCCATGGAAAAATTGTTCCCTGCCCCAGCAGGGACGGAGCCTGTGCATCCCAGCACTGCTCTGCTTTTTATGGAAGGCTTTCCATGCAAAAAAAAGCATTCCCAGGATGAACTAAAGGACATCATGGTGGCCACATTCCCACGTGCTCCTGCTGCTCTCCACTTGACTCACCAACGAGGAAGCCAAGATATTTTGTGGAGGGTGTTTTGAAAACACTTAAATTGATCTAATTCATAGCCAAAACCCAATGCTGGCCTTGTCCCCAGGATGGTGTTTCATGCTTGGTTGCCTTGAGCTCATGGAGATTGTGTCTTGTTCCCTCCTGGCTGCAGCCCTGTGCCTGGGGTCTGGGTATTTTCTGCTGGTCTTTGAGGCCATCAGAAGAATGAAAACATTTGTGACAGCCTGACCCAAGCTTCAGTTTCTCCTGGCCTTGTTGAAAGGCACCGCAGACAAACCCGAGATGAGCACACTGCAAAGAGGCCAGAGAGTTCATAAATTAAACCTGGAATAATTGCAATATCCCTGCAAGAACGGTTTTCTTATCTTGATTTCCCCCCCTTTTTTTTTTCTCTCTCTCTCCCCTCCTCCACCTTGGATTAATCACTCCCAGACCAGGAACCTTCAAACAGATTTGTTTGGAGATTTGGCTGGAGCTCGTGGTGGCTGAAGCCTTCTTGCTTTCCCTACAAAAAGCAGAGCCCGTTTGGAGGGGAGGGAGCACTAAAATCAGAACCCAAACAAAATGAGAAGTGAAAAGTTCCCTAAACCATCTCTGGCTCCTGGACACCTCCAATAGGTCCTCTTCCCAGAGGTGGAAATTGGGGATTTAATGTCTTTCTCAGCTGGAAATTGCAATGGAAAATTACCCCCAAAAAGACCAGAGTCCCATCCCAAGATGCTGTCACACTAAGCAGGGGCAGAGATGGTGCCTGTGCAGGAAATATCTCATTTTTTTGATTGTTTGAGTCATCCTGGTTGTGAAAATCACACAAGTGTTGGCTCACATGTACATCAGGACACAGAGCAAAGTTCTCCTGAACCCTTCCCTCCACCTCTCTGCCCAACCTGCAAATACTTCGAGGGGGGTGGCACAGCAAAAGAAATGTTTAAGCAAAAAATAAACACCACAGAAATGAGACTTATATATGTTTTCTAGGAAAAATATCAAGTTTTCCCTGTTAAAAAAATGAAGGTGTTGGAAACCAGGTTGTAAAAGGGATTTGCCATGGGATTTGCCTGTAGTGGCTGTTCAGGAGAACTCAACTTTCTGTCCCAAAGGGAAGGTTCCTGTGGATATTTGACTGAGGGATTTGTCCAGGAGCAAATCCTGGTCAGGGAAGTAACTGGAGCCTTCCCTGAATCCAGCAGTGGGAGAGGAAAGTTTGTGGAATGCAGAATTCCCCTCAGCTTGTTCCCGAGGAGATGGGGAGCGGGGTGATAAATGAATTTCAGGAAGCCTGGGGTCCAGCCTGGCTGAGGGAAAAGCTGCTGGTGTCCATCCCAACACTGCAAAGGCGATTTTCCACTCACACTCTAAATAAATCAGCTCTAAATGTACTCCTGCTGACATGCCAGGCTTTCCCTTGGATGTCATTCCACAGGCACACGCTCCCTGGACCGCAGGTGATCTGGTTTGATGAAGGAACCTCCAAGAGGGGAGCTTTGGTGGATAACAGTGGGAGATCTGTTGGATTAAACACCTCAAATGGATGCCAGCAGAGACTCCAACCCAGCCACTGGGAATCTCTGCCTCCAAAGCAACTTGAGTCTGGAAAAATTACATTGGAAATCTCTCAAGAGGTTTTTGATTAATGCAAATTGATTTTTTTTTTTTTTTTAAGCAAAGTAAAGCTTTGGTTTCTATTCACCTCCCCCTGAGGCTTGTTGAGTCTGAGGTTTCTTTGCTGAAAGGAGCACAGCTTTTCTTTTAGATAGGACAAAAAATTATCCCATTCCTGTATTCCCAAAGAATTCCAGTCACCAAAACACAACCAGAGACGTGAGAACAAGTCAGGCACTTCAGGCTCCTGTGGGCGGCAGGAAAGGAGAAACTGGGGCAAAAGTTGAACCAGGATTTAATTTTATCTGGATTGATTCATCTGTCCCTAATTAGTGACAGCTTCCCAGGGCATGACGTAAGAATATGCAGAGGTTTTTAAGGAATAACTCTGGGCTAAGATAAAATGTAGCTGTTCTCAGAGCCAGCAGAGATTTGGGCAGTCAAAGATGAAAAATAGATGAAATTCCACAATCACACATGTTGGAGACTAAAATCTTTTAGCGTACAGGTCCTGCCTTCTTGCCAATTTATTGTGGAAAAAACAGTAATTTTTCCATATCCTCTGGTTTAATATCTGTATTTAGTTCTACTTCTAAAACTGCAAAATTCATGTGCAGAGGGCTGGTGTACAAAACCCCTGTGTGATTGTCCTGGAAGTTCCAAAACCAGCTGGAAAAAAGTGGTGATGTGGTTGAAGCGGTCACTTCAGCAAATTAAATGAAGCAGTTAGCTAAATTAATAATCTGTGTGTTCTGGCTTTTCATGGCAACAATATGAGATTGGGCCATGATCTTGCTCACTTTGTGCTGTACCTTCCCTCTTCCTTATATCTCCTGTGCTCCCAGGCACACCTGCAAGTTAAATTCCACATATTCCACCTCAGTTCTGTGTGCTCAGACCCTTGGAATCCTTCCAAGCTGCTTTTCTGCCCACTCTCCCCCTCCCCGAGCCAAGCTGGAGATCCAAGCTCCAATTCCCCCCTACAAACAGATCCCTCTGGTGCCTTGACCATGTTCTGCTATTTCCACGAGCTGTGCCACATGGGAGCTCCTTCTCCTCTTTCTGACATCCATAAAAGCCCAGAATCTTTCCCCAGAGTAGGGGAAAATCAGGATTTTGAGCTGCTTTGGGCTCAGGGATGCCGGGCACGGCCTCGACGCGGGACCAGGCTGGGACACGTTGAGCAGATGGTGGTTCTGGCCTGCAGCTGAGGCCTGAATTACTGTGCTCAAATCCCATCTTTGATACACTTCCAGCTTTTATCAGATGGTTCCACTCAAGGTTTTGGCAGGGCTGACGTGAGGGGAAGGCCAGGAGAGCGCTCAAACAGCGAGAGCAGCTGAAGGCTCCGGCGCAGGAGAAGGGCTCTGTCCCCAAGGTGCTGCCACCATGTGAAGTGGGGACTTCCCTGACTGCTCCAGCACTTCGATATTCACCCCTTTTGTGCAAAAAACCAAAAAAAACCCCAAAACCCAAACCTGCAGCACGGCAGTGCTCACACAGCCTCTGCTCCCCGCTGCCACATCACACCACGAGCAGCCTGCCCAGGCGATGTAAATCAAAGTTTCTGGGAGGATTGAGAGCATGTGAGCGTTTTCTGGGAGTTAAAAGCCTTTCTTGCCTGGGTTTTGGCTTTGGATGACCCCTTGCTCCTAATGCACTCCTCACTTCATTCACCCCTGCCAGTGCCAATGCTTTTATTTATGACTTCAGTAATGGCTTTCTATCAACAGGCCCTGAAAAGCTGCTCCTTCCACAGAACATTCCTCCAAGTAAATCCTGCCCCGGGAGTATTCCCAGTCCGAGCTCAGTCCGGGGCTTGCTCAGGGCAGAGGAGAGGACTTTCAAAGGACTCCCACTGAGTTCAGCTGGCTCAGACCCCAAAAGAACACACATCCACACCCACAAAGCTCTAATAAAGGGCCTGATGGAAGCTCACAAGGAGGAATCCAAACCTCTCCCAAAGTCTTCAGGAGGTTCCGTGCTTGTTTTGCCATCCTTTTGCTGCTGCACATGGACCACAGGGTTTTACCCCTCAGGAGGCAGCTCAGGCAGCCCCACAAAGCTGTCTGAAAATCCTTCAACACTGAGCCTGGGCTCTTTTTTCTCCCTTAACTTGAAAGCCACAAAAACATCCAGAAATGCCTGTGCAGGAGAATCAATCACACGCACAGGAGCCTTGTGGGTCCCGTGAAACAGCCTGTGCTTTCAGCCCTGGCAGTTTGTTCTCCCTCCTTTTGGGAGGCAGCACAGACATGTTTTCCATTTGGAATATCCCAGGGGTCTTGCAGCTCATGCTGAGCCCTCAGAAGCAAACAAGCCACTTTTCCCAGCAGCAATCCCAGCTACAGCTGAGAAATGTTGATTTTTTTTTTCACCATACCCAGACTGACACTCGGTTCAAGGCACAGGAAAGTACAGACAGAGGGTCCAGCCCAGAGCAGGCCCAACAAATGAATAAATCAGAACATCTTAACTCAGTTCTGCTCCATCTCCCTCAGCTGTTCCACAGGCCAAGCTCAGCCTTTGTTGGTGTCATTTACTCAGCTGTCGAGTGGGGGTTAGGCTTAGGATTCGGGTTATGGTTAGGATTCGGGTTATGGTTAGGAAAAATGTGATATCCTGCAGATACCTTAGCCATGTGTGAACACGAAGGTGGCAAAAACCTCCCAGTTCTGCTACCTCAAGCTTCCAATTACCACCAGTCCCACTAGCACACATAAAATGTGTTTAATTTAAATGAAAAATTTAAAAACGTAATTTTTTTCTGTTTTTTTTTTTTTTTTTTTGATTTTTTTCCTGAATTTTTTATTCATTTTAGGCTTCTCCACTCAGGTTGCTCAGCTCCAGCCACTGCAAAAGCCAGAACTGAGGATGGAAGTTCCTGAGGAAGGAGGAAAACCCAGCAACCAGGAGGGGAAGGAATTTGCTCCCTCCTGAAGGACACACTGTGAAGAATTGTGCCAGCCAAGTGTGCCCAAAAGTCCTCATGAGAATCATTCAACATGTGGGGGATTTTTTAGGCTAAAGTCTAATTGCATCTAGTTGCTCTTTGATTTTGGTCCTGTTTCTGTAGCCATCAAAGGAATTGTTAAAATGTCTCTGCTAAAATCCTTTCTTATTTTTTCTTTTTGTCTTTTTCTTAAATAATCCTGGGAAACAAAAAATTGAAAGGGGTCGTGTTGCAACACTGGGAGTTCATGAATGGCCATTAGCTTCCAGTGATCCTACAACAAAGACCCATGGGAAGCCTGGTGTTCTCCCAGAGCTGGGAACTGGCAACCCTGGAATTTTGAAGAACTGAGGAGAATTCTGCTGGTTGTTAATGAAACCCTTCTGGGCACGAGGCTCAATTCCTGGGGGAAGATGGGAGCACTGGAGGGGTTTGCAAACAGGAGGGAAGGTGCCCTGGTCTGAGGAGAGAAAGAAATGATATTTTTTGTGTGTTCCCTAGGGTACAAAAATAGCCCTGGTTTTGGAGTTTCTCATTATTTTCCTTTCCCTGACCCAGATTAATTTTACATTTTGCCCATCTCATAGAACCAGCAGAGAGAGAACTCTGGCATGGCACTGGTGAGTCCAAGAATCCACTGGGAGATTCCCTTGGTACCTGGATCATCATTAATTATTTTTCTCGGCCCTGTTTTTTAGCGCAGCTGTCCCAGGAGAGAATTAAACATCCTGTGTGCTCCAAATCTGGCAAGTTCTATTGGCCTGCAGCGAGGCCAAAGCCCTCCCTTATCAGTTCCTCAGAATCCATACACACTTTTGAGCCATCCCTCCCAATGGCTTTTCCAGGGTTTCTTTTTTTTTTTTTTTAATTGGAAAATTGACTTTATGTTAAGGTGTTCAGCAGGTTTAGAGAGAAAAGTGTAAAGTTTTCCTGTCCTGGGAGATTCCTCCATTCCCCTGTTTCATTTGGAATGAAAAGCTGGAGTTGGGATTGATGCTGAAAGATGAAAATATTTTTTTTAATATGTCCATAGAAATGCTTTGGGTTTATTCAACATTTGGTAAATAAAAGTCACAAAAAAAAGTTCAACACACACAAAAAAAATAATTTAAAAATGTTTCTCTCTGGGCTTTGCTGTTTCAGCATAATTTTCCCAGGAGCTTCTCCCTTCCCATGGGATTTTTTGGGGGTTGGAGCATTTGGAAGAAGCTCCTGGATATGAAGTGGGTGGAAAAAGCAGTGGAAGGACTGGAGGGGGACTTTTATGGGTTCTTTGCATCCTGGAGGAGATGCAGGGGACATCCCCAGGCTCTCCCAGCTCACCCAGTGTGATGTCCCTCTGGAGAATGGAGGCAGGAGAGACCTCCCGGAGCTGCAGTATTCCCATTCCTGAGTTTTGTGTCCTCCAGAGGGGACCAGGACCGCATGGAAAGTGTCCTGAGCATGGCGAGCCACAAACGGAAAGCTCAGAGCAGGGAGTGATCCCAAAAAATACAGGATTGCAATGCCAAAGGGACGGGATGGAACAGGAGCTGGTGCCATCCCAGCCCTTGGAAAACAGGGAGCTTGTTTGCTCTGTATTTTTTTCCTTTTTTCCCCCCCTCCTTTTTCTTTTTGGCTTCTGCCTCTGCTCCAAGAAGCCAAATGAGCTCATGGTCTGAGGCTCTGAACATGAGCAGAAGGGAGATGACATGGGCTGGAAAGAGGAGCAGGAATGGAGCTGTTGGACATCTTCCTTCCCTCTGGCACTGGGAGGGAGCAGGAACAACCTCAGGGCATGGCCACATGCACAATAAGCCCCAAAACCACCTCAGGAATTGTGGGATCATGGAGTGGTTTGGGTTGGGAAGCTCACCCAGTCCCACCCTCTGGGCAGAGACACCTTCCACTATCCCAGGTTGCCGGAGCTCAGCCTGGGTCAGGGGTGGCTCCGTGTGGTGGAAAAGTCTCTCCTCCAACCTGTGATTTCAAAAAAGGCTCAGAAGTCTTCTGTTGTTTGGTCTCAAGGCAGTTTATTGCAAGTTATCTAAAAGATTTTCTTCTGGGGCTGCTGTGGTTTGCTCACAGCTCAGGCAGAGGCACACACACACCCTGACATCCTCTCTGACCCCGACTGCTTCTTCTCTCCCACCCAGGGCTGCTGCTCTCTTTTATATGGTACATCACGTGTGACATGGTTACAGTTTGTCCCCAATGCCTATTACCTATATTAAATGGTGATTTTCTATCTTTTATATGGTACATTACGTGTTAAATATTTATAGTTTTTCCCCAGTACCTACTACCAATATTAAATGGTGCTTTTCTACTCTAAACCAATCTGTGAGTGCCAACATCACCAAGAACATGGAGGTGAGGAAGGAGAAAGAGGGAGGACAGGGCAGGCCCAAATCCCAAATCCATCTTAAAACCTCTGACCCCCATGTACCAAACCAAACCCCCCCTGTACAGCACTCAAAAATTCTTCCCTTTACTTTGTGACTACTTGTACTCTAATATCTAAACTTTTGTGACCTCTTGTTCCACCTGCAAAGTTGGTAAATCATTCCATGGTTCAAACCCAAAATCACAGCTGTTTCCAGCTGCCTGCCAGGGTCTCAAATGCTTCTGACCAGGGCCTGGAACCTCCAAAAATGTCTGAGGGACATTTTGAGTTCTGACACCAGGTTGCTCCAACGTGCCCTTGGACAATTCCAGGGATGGGGCAGCCACAGATTCTCTGGGCAATGTTTTCCATGTGGTTTCGTGGTCATTCCCACTCCAAAAACCCATCACCTCCTTCACCTGGAACGTCCCACCCCATCCAGTGGACTTTGAGGTGATTCCCCAGACCAGAAGGGAGCCCAAATCTCAGCCAGGAATCCACAACAGAGATTTGAAACCACAGTATCCCAGCTGATTGCTTATCCCAAATTAAAATCCCTTTGAGCTGGTGGCTGCTGCCCCTCTGGCCACTGAAGCCTGCATGGATATTTTTATCCAGGCTCTTTGGAGCAGGATAATGATATGGTGGTGCCTCCTCCCTGCAATTCCATGAGGTCTCTCCTGCATTCGGAAGATGATTCCAGCCATGGCACTTCCATGCTAAATAGCAGGAGGGAAAAGAATGAGCTCTTGATTAAAATCTGTCTAGACAGCGACAGCCTCCTCTGTTTTTAGGTCCCAATTTAGAGGACCAAGGTATGGAGGGATTGACATCACTTCCCAAAAATCTGATCGGGTGATGCCGAGAGATGCAGTTCTCATGGCCACTCCTCAATTTATCAGCAGTCTTGGGATATTTGGTGCTTTTCTGGTAGGCCCCCAGTGGCTCCCAGAGCAAATGAGACCTTTAGAGGTGGAATTTAATCATGGAATCATAGAAGAGTTGGAGCTGGGACCTTTAGAGGTGGAATTTAATCATGGAATCATAGAAGAGCTGGAGCTGGGAGCTGGAAGCATTTCAAGGTGGGACAACACTGATATTAAATGGGATATTTTGAGCCATCTCCTGACTTTTGAAGGCTGGGGGTTGCTGTTCCCACAGAAAAGACCCTGCTAACTTTCAGACCATTTGTGTAGCTTAAAACTCCCCGAGCCCAGAACTTCCAGCTGCCTGTGGAATTTCTTCCCCAGCATCCACCCAGCTCTCTGAAGGGAAAGGCTTCACACAGGACTGATGCCCCAGGGGACTCCACGTGGCAGCTGAGCTCAGCTTGGAGCTCAGCTTTTCCCAATCCCAGCCATCCTAAGGATAAACCCAGCTTGCAGCCTGCTGCTGGCAGGACAAATTTTTTAGGCTTAGCCTAAGAGCAATTTACTCTGCCTGTGGAAAAGCATCAGGATCCCAATCAGCTGTGATCCAGGTGGCTGTGACAGCACAAAAACCCTGATCTGGGGACACTTTGAGGCCACATCTCCAGTGCAATTCTCACTGGTACTCACTGTGATTGGGAAATTAAGTCACTTAATTGCCCCATTATTTAAAGCTGTCGAGCAGAGGCTGCGTTTTCCATCCCCTGACAATCCTGGTGAGTGGTTCTGCAGCTCTCAGCCCTGGCTTTGGTTACAAACCCCACAATTATTGGCCTCTCAACCACTCCTTCGATCTCCAGGGTTAATCTGGCTGAAATTCTTTGGGCTCCACGAAAAACAAACAGTGGCATGTGAGTAGGTGTGGAGAAAAGCAGGGTCTGGAGTGTTTGGCTACGAAATTGCTTCTGCCACAATCGATTTCTCCTGCAGGAGATCCTGATTTGGCCAGGCAGGGGCTGCTGGGGGTTGCTCAGCGCTGCAAAAAGCAGTTTCTTGAATGGTGACTCTCTGATCTGGTGAACTAAACAAAGGGAAATAAAGTGAGACACTAATTGAGATGTAATTAAATTTATATTCATTCCTAAAAGGGTTAGAAGGAGAAAATCAGAGCTTTTTGGTCCTGGTAGAAAAGCTGATTTGCAATTGCTGTCCTGACCAGAGAGGATAAGAGGAAAAATGAGGATTTCTGTGCCTTTTCAATTCCTCTGTTCAGTTGGCCTTTGTGGCTGTTTCTTTTTGAGAAGTGCTCCATCCCGTGAGTGTGGAAGCAGCAGCAGCAGGAAGAGGCTGGCACTGCACATCTGGAATAAAGCTTCCTGAGCTCTGTGGAGGTGGTGGGACTGCAAAACCTTAATGAGAATCCCAAGCTTTCCCAAAGTGGCTGGGAAAGAGGGGTAAGGAGACAGCACAAAGTGCTTTTCATCCCGAGCTCAGGAGCATGGAGTGACTCAGAGTGTGCTGACTTTTGTGCCTGAGACGTCTTCAAGCCCTTAATGATTCCTCCATCCACAGGCCCACGGAGAAGGGTTTAATGTGCTTTAGATGTGAGTCACATTCCCAGCCCTTCCAAGGCAGAGAAACGCAGGGAAAAAGAAGGAAAAAGAAGAAATGGATCTTTATTCTGCCTGGGGATGAGTAACCCCAGGCACCCTCTAACTTTCATCTCAAGGGTATCATTCAAGGCAGCCTGGGGACCCTCCCAGTGCCACACCACGCTGGTGCCACAAGGCCAGGGTTATTTTGGGAGCTGTGTCTGGCTTTCCAAGGCCATGATCCCTGCTCCCTTTCCCTGTCAGCATCCCAGGCTTCTCCTAGCCCGGGACCATCCCAGTGCTTTGGATGACAGCTCATTTCAAAGGCAGACAAGGCTTCCCACAGCTATTGTCCTGTGGCTGTCTGCATATTTGAGCCCTTCCCTATTCCTGCTCCCATTGGAAGCTCTGAACTTCAGCTGAAGGCACACAAATTAAACTTTGAACTAAATAAAAGACACCCCACTCCCCCCTCCCCGTCCAACCTTTACTGAAATACTCTTTAAAAACAAATCCTGATATATTGTAAACTCAAAACCATCTGGGTTTCCAAGCCTCAGGAAATTACAACTCCCATTCTGGAAATAAAATACATGTTTGTCCATAGATTGTATTAATTAAACCCTATAATATGGAGAGAGGCCAGGGAAATGCTTTCCTGCTGGCTGGCAGATTTGCATAGTAATTTATTATCTTACCAATTGTTATTAATATTATTATTATTATCATTATCATCATCATCTTTTCCTTTGTGTCTGCTGTGACAGACACAGTGTCCTATGCTGATCAAGAGAGAGAAGTAACTGGTTTCAAAGTGATCTAATTATTATTGTTCTGCCCTGTTTCCTGCTGGGGAATCCCAAATCCTTGTAGATGTGCTGCCTTATTGATTGTAGGGTGTGAGCTTAGCAAGGAAAAGGTTTAAGACTGAGTGATAAGCCTGGTAATTTAGAAAAAAAAATGAAATATTTATACAAACAAGCAGTGGCTGCCTGAATGTGCCAGATCTGCCCTCCAGGGCTGCGGCTGTGTCCCCCTACTCCTGTCCCATGGATAATTTCCCATCTGTGAAGCACTGGATGGAGAATTCCCTCATGGATAGAGCCTGGCCAGTGCCACCACCCCTGCTCCTGAGCCGGGCTCCTGCAGCTGCCAGCCCAACAGCATGGTAGGAAATGCCACATCAGAAACATTCCAGCCACTGGGCAAAATGCTCTGGGGATTGGGAAAAGTGCAGACCTCAGTTGTTCTTGGTGGGGTTTGCATTTTTTCCTGCTGAGGTGAAGGGCACGGAAAAACCACGGTGCTCTCTGTGGTCGGAGTCATTCCCAAAAACCAGAGCAGTTTCTGGTTGTTAAATCACTCTGAGCTCAGGGAAGGTGGGGTCGACTCCTCCAGCAATAAACCCAACACCCAGTGGGTGCAGGAGCTCCTGGAGCTGCATTTCCCAGACCCCAACCCTTCCTCAGAGGAGAGGAGCCCGAGCAGCCTCTCCAGCAGGAATTATTTGCAAAGACAAGGCTTGAACTTGTGGATTCTGAGCAGAGGCCAAATTGTCTCGGACTTCAACCCATGCCTTCATTCCCCACTTGTGTCAGCCCATCCTAAGTTGGAGAAGTCACTGCCAAAGGAAATCTGGACACAGATTTTGAATTCCAAACCCTGGAGTTGGAGACAGTTGTATCAAGAACTGTGAAAAAACGTAGGGAAGATTTTCACAGCCAATTTTTTTCTGCCTGGATGCCACTCATGGCGTTCAGGTGCTCCAACACCAATACTGATTTAGTGAGGTATTTTTATGGCATTTTGCTGTGCCTATGCAACGGGGAAAAGAGCATTATTTATTCAGGAATGATCTGTAAGAAGAGCACGTAGCAAATCCAACTTCTCATCCTCATCCAAGGGGCATCCAAACAACGTTTGGAGCAGAAGCAGCTGTGAGCTGGATGTGGAGTGCCCATCCCGGTGTTTTTTAGGGAAGGAGGATTTCGGGAGGCAGCCAAGAAACGTGGCAGTCTGCAGCTGCCAGCGCCCTGCCACGGGAGCAGCCCCGGCTGGCCACAGCGTGTTCAGTGCCCGGGAGTTGCCACGGGATGGGAACCATCCCACCCCATCTCCCTGCGCTGCCCACACCTCAGCCTGGCTTTTCACCCAGGTTTCCCCTCCCTCAGAGCCCAGGCAGGATCCCTTCCATACAATTAACGGCCTGGGAATTGCAGATTCCATGTGGGACAAGCTGGAATCTGGTGGGAGCTCCCTCCTCTCCGCGAGCGGGGCGTGTTGAGCGAGACAAAACATCCCGCTCCCCCCTCGCCCCTTGTTCAAATAAATGTCAGCTCCTCTGATCAGCCTCCGTGTACAAGCACACAGCCAGCAGGAGAAAATCAAACATCAAAAGGAAGGGAAAGCCCCCAACAGGATATTGCCATCAATAGGAGTTCTGGGGATGGAGATGAAATGGAAAATTGAGGCTCAATCCGGCTGAGAGAAGTTAACGGCTCCCTTAACCCTTGAGCTGACATGAAAAGCAGGAGAGCTGGGAAAGGGCCATGCTTTTCTCTGGAATTTGAGGGAATTTGGCACTCGAATTCCTTGGAAAGTAATGCCACAGGTGCTTTGGGAATTGCCACTTTAATTGCTGCCACAGATCCAACATGGCACTGGGGAGAAACCAAATTTCCTTCATTTTTCTCTCGCCATGATTTTTCCGTTGTTCTTTTCCTGGTGGAAAGAGTTCTTTGTTGCGGTGATGAAGGGGAAAAAATAAAGGATTACAAAGGAGAAAGGCAGCAAAGGTACAAGACAAAATTTTCTGCCAGAATTTTTCCTTTGGGCTGAGAAATAAAGAAAGAACTAAAAGAAGTCCCCGACGGAGAATTCTTGGCAGCTTTAATGTCACAACCTCTGACCTCTGGCCACGTCAGCCAAAGGCTCCTGCAGACAGCTCGACCTATTCCCAGCTCTGTGCTCTGGGCACTGGGTCAGGATTAATCCACCCTTGATTGGGAAATCAGAGCCCAAACCCAGTCCTGGGGGTCAGCAATCCCACCCCGTTCCCACTGAGCTGGACACCCCAAAAAAACTGTGCCCTAAAGGGCCACGACCCCCAGCTGCCACCTGAACTGCACAAGAGGTTCAGATTTATCCTTAGAAAACTCAATTTATTTATTTTTTCACATCTCTTTTTTGTTTATTTTAAGGAATAATCAGCCGTTGAGTTTGTATTAAGGACTGTCTCTTCTGGCACATTTTTATCTGACAGAACAAAGGGATTTATTTCTGCAGTGAAGAAAGAGAAAAAGAGCTCGTAAAGGCAACTGTAATTCTGTCTATTTGCAGCTGTTTCGAGCTCTGCAGCAGCCCCAGATAACTGCAGGAGTTGTAAGTGTGGCAGGGACTTTTATCTCCCTGCCTGGATAAGCATTCCTTGACTTTATCCGGGATTTCTCAACACGAGGCTCTCGTTTAATAACGGGAAGGAACATCATAGAATTATTAATGTTGGAAAATGCATCTGAGATCATAAAGTCCAAATCCCCAGGTCCAAATTCTCCCCAGGATTTGGGATGAAAACCTGGCTGTTGGGAGACCCCTCTCCCCAGAACAGATCCATCCCATGGGATGGATTTGGGAACACAAACCTGTTTTTTTTTTGCTGGCTCTGGACATTCCCAGCACTCCAGGGAACCCCGGCACAGAGAAAGAGGAATAAAAGAAGAGAAGAAAGAGGAATAACTCCGTGCTGAGGATTCCTGGAGCAGGGCAGGGTGAGCAGGTCCCATCCTGACCCAGACAGACACGTTCCCACCAGGAATTGGGTTTGGCTGTCCCTCGCTCCGGCCGCTCGGACCGTGCCAGTTCTTAACCAGCACCACTTGCTTGGCCTGAGCTGACCCCGCCAGTACCTGGAAGCAATGAAACAGAGAAGCCACAGAGGCTAAGGGGTTGTTTTGAACAGGTTTGGCCAGCTGGGAAAAGGGAATCTGGACCCTCACTCCGAGATTCCCGAGGTGCCGGTGCTGGAGCTGGCGATGCTGGGACTGCAGGAACCCAACCCTGTCCCTGTGCTGCACCCACAGCCCCCTTCAGCCTTTGTGCTCCTTAATTTTCCAGGTGTTCCAGTGGCATTGCTTCCCCTGTTTTGTTGGAATAGCCTGAATTATTCCCTCTTGCAGCAGGATTAGGACAGAGTTGATGAACTGCGGGTTTTCCTCAGGCATAAATTCCCATCCATGCCTCGCTGCCATCACAGGCAGAGCAGTTGGGATTGCACTGGGAATTTTGGGCTAAAACACCCCAGAGCGGCAGGAGGAGGGTGGGGGTGCTCAGGATGAGCAGCGGGCACATTCCCAGTCCTGCTGTGCCTTTTGGGATGCCAGCCATGCATCCCAAAGGTGGTGACACGGGGCATACGGAGCTCCAGGTTCCAACATACATTTTCCAAGAGCTGTTTAAAACATTCCTGTGCTGCGAGTAATGTGCTGGAAAGGAGCCAGGCTCAGGGATGTTTCTCTAAACACGTCATCCCTCGCTGCTCTCCCACCTCTGAAGGATGTGGTGTTTCCCTCTCCTGCTGTGGAAAGCTTGGATGTCACTTCAGATTTCACCGGGCCATTAAAGGCCAATTTTTCATTTTTATCCAACCTTCAGGTTCAGCACGGTCCACGTCAGAAAGCCTCTGGAGCTTTTCCATATCGCTGGTGCCTTGAGGAGTTGATTTCCTAGAAAAAGTCTTGGATTTCTCCAGCTATGCAAACATTCCCTGGACATCCTGCGTGTGGATGTGATTAAACACAGCACACACACCCATTGCACTGGGGGCTCTGCTTTTATTTTGTCAGAATTGTCACATTTCCTCCTTCCAGCCTGGTTCCAAAATAGCCGAGTACCTTAAAAATGGGCATTGAACCCCTAATTCCATCCTTTAGGAAAAAAAATAAGCCCCAAAAGTTGTTGAGGAATGGCAAATAGTTAGGAACAAGCTCTAGATTTCCATTTCTCTAGAAGCAGCAGGATTTGTGGATGCTGCCCTAAAGGAGGGGATAAATGAGGGCCTGGACAGAGGGATTGGGGTTTCTTGAAGGGGATGTGCAGCCTGAGGCTCTGCCCTGCTGAAAGCTGTGGGAGTTTTAATCCCTATTTCCCTGCCCTACAGCATCCATAGGTTTCTCAGGTGGCTCTTTCTCCCCAAATCATGAGGGACCAGAGGGGACAGAGTAATTTTTAAGGTGGCCCAACAAGCAAAGAGCTACACAAACCCTGCTCGTTGCTTATTAGGATGTGTTTAATTAGAGTCACGAGGCAATAATTTAGGACTAATTCATATTTTATCCTAAAATGTCATTAAATTCTTTACAACCAGCAGCTTCTGTTGTGCTTTGCTCTCTCGTTGCAAGCATAAAACTTCCCTTTTAATAGATGTTTTCCCTCAGAAATCCAGAGTGAACCGATGGAATTAGAGCAGAACTCACGTGTCTGTGAGGAAAGGAATATCATTAAATCCAGTTTGCATTCAGAGCAGGCTGGACTTAAATCTAGGGCTGGATCCAGATATCTCCAGTTTTATTCTAAATGCTAATTTGAGTCTGGGGCTTCTTTGATTGAGGGAACAAGGAAAAAAAAAACAATGTACATTTTCCACAGACAAAGAGAATTGTCTTCCCAGTTTAATTTGTTGTGAGAATCCCTCTCTGCAAAATTTCCAGCTCTTCTGAACAGAGCTGGAGTGTCCTTCCCTGCGTTCTGGTGGGAAGCAGCTGTAAATCCTGGGATGATTGCAAAACTTCCATGCAACCTGACTCACAGTCTAAAAATGTGCCTGTGGAATGGTGATTGCATCACGTAGGTGCTGCAAAGCCACCAGAAATTCAGGAATCTCCTCTCCTCATCCACCCTCCTTCCTGCCACGTGTTTCAAAGGCTGGAAGTGCATCTCCAGGAGGCTCTGCTGACACTTTCTCTCAGCAGCAAAAGGATCTGGGATCCAAGAGCTCAGTTCCAGCTCTTGAGGTTATTCCTGCAGTGGAGCAGAATGTGGGAGAAGGGAAAGGAGAAGAGAAACATCTGGTGGCAGCTCGGCCCTCGCTTGCAGGGAGAGGAAACAGCCTTGTGGATAACTGATAGGAGAGTTTGCTCAGTGGGGTGCAAAGGGGAATTCCTGAATGCCAAGAAAAACACAGGGATTCTGCAAGAAATACCAGCCAGTGGAGAAAGGCAGCCAGCTGCTTTCCAGGGATGGGCACCCTCCGTGGGGATGTCCTGGAGCATGTCCTGGTGTCCTGGCGTCCTGCGTGCCAGCCCTGGGCTCCACGCTGCCCTTGGGAATGTGGGCATGGCATGGCCAGCTGCAATTTCTCACATTTTGTCCATTTTTGGAGCCATCTTGCAGCATCTCCCAGCTCCTTTGTGACATGGAACCAATAGTGAGGGGAAAAGAAAGGAAAAAGGAGAAAGGGGGAATAAAAGCAAAACAACACCATTTTCTGTGACCCTCCTCTGGCTTCTGCCTCCAAAAAAATCCATCCATAAGGATCAGGTCTCTGAGTGAGTGACACTGCAATTTGGGTTGTATTAAAGCAGATGTTTTCCATGGACAGCATAGAAAGGGAAGAGAACCAAGAACCTCCTCAGCTCCCAACGTGTGCCCCAGATGCCATCACAACATCTGTGACAGGCAGGCCAGGGGACTGAAAAGGGGGCAGGAGGGCTCAGCTAATTGAAACCATCATTTCATGATAACCAAATGTCCCCGAGATGGCAACACAAAAAAAAAAAAAGAAATAAAAAGGAGAAATAATAATAATAAAGCTGTGTCCGAGATCAAAGGAACTCCTGGAAAGAAGAGCCCAGTTGTCCCTTGAGTGCATCTGGGCTGCAGACAGCCTCTGGAAAAGCCTTTTCCTTCATCCACGAGGCTGAGGAATGTTGTCTGGGTGCTCGCAGGAGGCTCTGTGTGAAGGGAGCTGAGGCACCCCAGGGTGGCTTTTGTCACCTGTCCTGCCATTGCATTAGGGTCCTCTGCTCTGGGATTTTCAGCAGGAGACACTTGGAATGCTGATGGGCCTGGGGTGGGAGATAATGGACAACTGGGCAGTGGGATAGAGTGGAAAATTAGGGAGTGGGATATCATGGACAGTTGGGGAATGGGATAAAATGGACAATTGGGGAGTGGCATAAAATGGACAATTGGGCAGTGGAATAAAATGGACAATTGGGCAGTGGGATATAAATGACCACTGGGGAGTGGGATATAGTGGAAAATCAGGGAGTGGGATAAAATGGACAATTGGGGAATGGGATAAAATGGATAAATGAGCAGTGGGATAAAATGGGACAGTTGGGCAGTGGGATATAAAGGACAATTGGGCAGTGGGATAAAATGGACAATTGGGGAATGGGACAAAATGGATAATTAAGGAGTGGGATAAAATAGATAATTAAGCAGTGGGATATAAGTGACAATTGCAGAGAGGAAGATCCAGTGTGGCCCTGGTGCTGGGAACCACAGCTCCCTGTCACTCCTGGGATGCTCCGAGGTGAGCAGCCTTCTCCAAACTCATCCCTGTTAAGACAATGTGCTCCTTGAAAGCTTCTTGGCAGGAACATTCCTTCATCCATGTCCTGGGAGCCCACAGCTCTGCCCACACCTGCTCCTGGCCTGGATCTGCTCCAGCAGTACTGGGTGCAGTGAAGCCTTCCCCGCGGAGCAGGAGGTGCTGTCCACACGAATCAGGATCATCCCAGCCCTGCTCAAAGCAGATGTTCCTCTTGGGATGGCCCTGACACGTTCCTGTGCAGAACATCTGCTCCTGCACACCCAGCTGCTGCTGCTGCTGCCGGGGCCAGCCTCACCTTCCTGCTCCCAGCAGCTCCAAGTGCCCAGGAACCACTCCAAAAATGGCTCTGCCTCTTCAAAAGGGAGATTTTCCCCTTTGTGTTCAAGCTATCACTGCTCTGCAGTGAGGGAAACGGCAGTGCCTGAGGATCGGGTGGTCTGAAGGAGCCTTTAAAGGCTTTAAACTGACAGAGATTTGGGTTAGATGATGGGATCTTGGGGAGAAATCCTTCTCTGTGAGGTTGGGCACAGGTTGCCCAGATTGGCTGCCTCACCCCGGGCAGTGCCCAAGGCCAGGCTGGACAGGGCTGGGAGCAGCCTGGAATAGTGGAAGTTGTCCCTGCCCCTGGAACTGGTTGGAACTGGATGATTTTAAGGTCCCTCCCAACCCAAACCTTGCTGGGAGTCCATGAACTTTGCTGTACCCAAAAGGGATTGGCGTGATTTGTCCCCAAAAAGGCAAAAGGTCACCAGTGTGACCTAAAACACATCCCAGACTGAGCCCTCATTCCCTGAGGAAAAGGACCAGCCCTTTTCCTCATGTCAGGCAGAATCCCGACACAGGAGAAATTAAAAATAACATGTACATGATTAGTGGAAATTAGAAACAGAATGGAGGGGAAAGGAGGGACTTGTTCTTCCAAATTTGTCCTTGATTTGGCCTTGCTCTGGCAGCCCCCAAGGATGCCTCTGTCCCTTGCTCATGAAGATATTTCTGAGGAAAATGGGAAGGCTTGGATGATTTTGGAAGGCGTCTGATTGCACCAGATGGTAAATATATATTTTTTCAGTCTCCTGGGTGGCTGCCCTGTGAATCACCTAACAGGGTTTTATTGCTTTCTCCTGCATCCCTTGGCAAATTTCTGAATGCAAAAACTCGGTTTTGTTTGCATTTATAACGAGGCCTTTGGAAACATCTGCCAACAGCTCAGCTTCTCAACCAGACAGAAAACCCACTTTCCTTTATGGTATTTCAAACAGCAATTAAAGCGATCATCTTCTCCACCTTCCACAGGCAGAAACTGGGGAATGGCCTCTAGAAATCCAGAGTAACTGGAAGCAGAGCCTGCTCCTATGCGAGCATTGCTGTGAATACAGAGCATGACCAAAAACCTCTTTATTTGATGCACAATGAGCGGAGAGTCCAGCGAAACATTTCTGAGATATTGGAAAATTCAAGTCCAGCCCTTGTGTTTCATCAGCTGCAGCTCGAGAGCCTCAGCACAGATGGATGAGACCCAGATGGGAAGGGAAGGGAAGGGAAGGGAAGGGAAGGGAAGGGAAGGGAAGGGAAGGGAAGGGAAGGGAAGGGAAGGGAAGGGAAGGGAAGGGAAGGGAAGGGAAGGGAAGGGAAGGGGATGCAGGGCTGGCTTTGTGGGAGCTCAGTGCCACATGGACACTGTGAGCTCCTCATCTGCGTGTGACTGAGGCACGGCCCCAGCCCTGGTGACATGGCAGGGACAGGGCTCTGGCAGTGCCATGGGAGTGTCCCTTTGGCATTTGTGATGCCACTATGGGACAGGGAATAACACAAATGGGGGTGCCACCAGAGCCAGACCTGCTTGGAGGATGGAGTTTGAAGAGGGTCTGCAGCTGAGTTTTGTCTCCTTCCCTGTGTGCTGCTGCTCTGAATGCAGGAATCAATTCCTCCTTGGAGCCTTCCACATTCCCATGACAGATTCCCTTCCAGGTGCCAAGCTTGGGATGAGGAACATTCCCTGAGTGTGCATCAGTTTTATCACGTCCTGGTGAGCCAGGAGAACCAGCGTGTGAGGAGGAGGAGGAGGAGGAGGAAGAGGAGAGCTCTAAAATCGTGCCTAATTCCTAACTTTGCATCCTCACCTCCTGGGTCTGGCTTGGCACTCAGTGGCAAACTGGGGACAAGGCTGCACAGAGGGACACTTTTAATGAGCCCAGAGCAGAAGCAGGATTTGGGGATGACAAGAAGCAAGTGTCAGGCCAGAGAGGCACTAAAGGCTGTTGGAGAAACCACAAGAGGAGGAACAAACAGATTTCACCAAGCCCTGTTTGCTCACCTCTGCTCAACCTTCAATCCTGGGTGCATCTCAAGGCAAACTCCTGGAGACTTTTCCAGCCCTTTTCCAGGGAAAGGCGAGTGTAGAGCAGCTGGGTGGGCTCCATCCCACCCTGCCCTGCAATTCCCAGCTCCCTTCCCTGAGCAGGGACCTTCAGAGAGCCCCGTGCAGTGCTTGTGTTTCACAGACATATGTTTGTAAAGGGAGCAGATGTTGGGAATGCTGCCTGCCAATTCTCTCTGGTTTAACCACTGCTCTGGGAGCTTTCCCTTTATTTATTACCTTGGAAAAGCAGGAGCGTGGTATCAGCCTTCACGGAGATGCATTTTACTGATCCCACCTTCTCCTCCTCCCCTTGCCCTACACAACAGCTTCTCCTTGTCCAACCCCCTGGCATCACCATGGGCACTCAGATCTGGGCACTGAGGGAAGATTTGCATCCTCCCCCTTCAATTCCCCCCTCTCCTGCTCCCCATCTCACATTTTGGCAGGGCTCTAACAGAGAGGGAGAGAGGCATTTTTATTGCACACGCAGCTCTGTGTATCCTTTCCTTAGCATTTGTTTTTCCTAGATATACATGTGTTTATCCCCAGCCATTTCTGCAGGCAGGGATGTTAATTTGGCGTCCTGCGTGGAAAGTCTGAGGCATCTGATCAGAATCAGCACAAGCTTCTGGGAGCTGCTTGCCAGCTGAAGGAGAAAGAAAAGGCCAATATTAAAAAGAAGCCTTTCCTTAATCAACATAAGCACTGCAAACATAAACATTGAAAAACACTATTAACTGCATTTGGAAAGTCCTGGTGAATCAATAAAGCGAGGAGGTGAAAGAGTGAGGCAGAGGCAATGAAACACCAACTTTGTGTTGTTTTCTTCGAGTGCCCTGACAGATCCAAGCTTTAAAAATCCACATCCCACCCTCCATGGCTGATTTCTTTCATGGAGCCTCCAGTGTTTGCTTGGGGCATGACCCAGGGTCCCTCAGAGTCCTGGGGCTGGGCTGCAGTGGGTGCTGCAGATGCTGCAGGAGCTGCAGCTGCTCTGCCCTGAGGCAAAGGATGTCTCCAGTGTCACCCAGGGAGTGCCACCACCAGCTGAGGGCTTGGCAGCTGCTCTTCAACAATTCCTGTCCAGGACAGGGGTGGAAACCTCAGAGCCAGCCATCCCTGCACTCCTGCTTTAGGTTTATCCTAAACCTCCTGGGCCAGGTGGGGAGTGTCACATCTGGTCTGGTTTAAATTGGATATTGGGAAGAAATTCTTCCCTGGAAGTGTCCAAGGCCAGGTTGGCCAGCCACAGGAACAACCAGGGATAGTGGAAGGTGGCCCTGTCCATGGCAGGGGTTGAAGTGGGATAAATTTTAAGGTCTTTTCCATCCCAAACCAATCTGGGATTCCATGATCCCACTCCACCCTTACTCCCACTGGTTTTAGTAAGTAACTCTGGATTCAGAAACTCTGGATCCAGAAACTCTGGGTTCAGGCATCTCACCCTCCTGCTAAGGAGATGTTGGTGACCTGTGAGCTCTTTCTTTTTTAATCCTCTGGATTTTTTCGCCTCACAAACTCGGGTTTGGCACATCCAGAGCTGCAGGTGCGAAGTGCAGAGGAAGCCAGGCTGGGAAAAGACCACGATCTTTCCAGAGGGGAATGAGGTGTCTCAAGGAGGACTTTCCTGATCTTGCAAAAAACAAATCCCCCCCAAATTCCCTGAAAATGCTCCAGGGACATCCAGAAGCCTCCTGGCTGCTGCCATCCCAGAGCAAACCCTGCCTGTCCCTGCTCCCCACCCACGCAGCCCCAGCGTGGTGCCCTCCCTGCAGGGCACATGTCAAAAAGCCACCTTTATTTTCCTGACGTGCTTTTCCTCCTCCCAGGGCTGAATTAACACCAAATGAGGCCCAGATTCCTCTGAAATTAAGGGCCCCTGTTCCACATCAGGCTGTTCCTGAAGATCCTCCTGTCTCAGGGGAGCTTGCCCGCTGCTTCTCCTTCTCCTCCTCCTCCAACCCCACCGTCCCAAATTTCCTCTTTGTCTTTCCATCTCCTTGTCCAATTCCTGTGGGACCCAGCCTCATCTCCCCGCTGTGCTGTCAGTAGGGATGGGAGCACACAGAGCTGATGGATTTCTCCCACCACTTCCCCCGTTCCCTGAACCCAGGAGGGAGCACATGTTTTTCATGAATGAGAAAGCAATTGGAAGCCATGCAAATAAAAATAGCAGCACCAACCAAATCTAACAGGACAAATCACGCCTGGGTAGGCTCAAAAATCCTTGTTCTCTCTTTTCCCATGCAAGCTTTATTTCTCTCCTGCCTTTCCATTTTCCAGCTACTAAACTTTGAGGAATCTCAAGAAGGGCTTGGCCTGTGGCAGTCTAAAGAGAGGGGGAAAACCTCTGCAAAGAGCTCATTTGTGAGGATGTGCTTTTATATCCGTGTGATTTTGCAGGCTGTGGTAGGATTAGGGCTTATCTCCTCCACTTCAGCTCCAGCACATCTTCCTGGCTCCCTTGGAGAGAGAGGCTGTGCCAGAGAGAGCTCCAGAAAACTGACTTTCTCCTGAACTTTGGGGCTCTTTTCTCCTCTGTGCCCAGCTCTGTGCAGGCAACACTCTCTGGCCAGTGCATCCCGGTCCTTTTGGATGGAAAATGTGTCAGGGACACATTTTGGCAGGGGACTCTGCCAGCTGTGTCCCCGACAGCGCTGCCCAGCCAGCTCCTGCTGCTGCTTCGTGCCACGAGTGCCCCTGTGCCATCCCTGCCCTGAGGGATTCCCCTTTGGCATCTGGGCCCAGCTGTGCCAGGCATTCTTCCCTCTCTCAGGATTTTTTCATAGAGGAGCTGTCAGAATCTGTGATATTGATGATCCCAAAATTGTGGAAAGTCTCTGTCTGTCAGCCCCCTGCCAAAGCAGAAGCCATAATTGGTCTGTGCTGGTTTCCAGGTTGTTTATTCTGTTTATCTCTCACATGTTCTGCTGCCCTGCCCAGCTCTGTCCTGCAGGGCAGCGTGTGGGGCTCTGCCCTCAGTGGGATGTGACAAACATTAAATACCAGAAACTCCCTGGGCTGCATTTACAAGAACGTGCCAATATCTGTCACCTACGTTGGACAGTGTGTCCCCAGCCTGAACCAACAGAAAAATGCCAACACCACAGTGAGACATGGAGGGCATGAAGAAGGAGAAAAAGGACAAGGCATACCCAATTTCCTCCATCTTGTCCCCTTTGGACCCCTTATCTAGAATCATAAAATTTTAGTTTTGCACCCGTGCCACACTTAATTATTACTGATATCAAACACTCAGAGCTTGTAATTCATGCTGTAAGATTGAAAACTCTTTTCCATGGGCAGAGATCACAGCCAGTGTCTCTGGGGGCTCTGTCCAGGGGGGTTCCTGACCCCTGCCAGGGTCCCAGGGCAGCCAGAGGGAAGCTCTGGATTCCCACATCCTGGTATTGTTAATCCCACTAAAATTCCCAAGGAAAAGGGTCTGGAACCCAACTGTGGTGCTGGGGCTGGTGATGCTGCCACAGGTAAAAATATTTGGGATATTCCCAGCTTGGCTGAGCTCTGCTGATGCACAGCAGTGCTGAGCAGAGCTCCCAGCAGCAGGAGCAGCGTTTCCTCTGCCGATCCAGCGGGTTTTCCATGAATTCACCTCTCACTTCTCTCCTGGAGGCTGCAGCCACGTGTGCCTCAGCTCTGCTGCTGCTGCTGCCTTTTATCCTCTGCATCCCTGAGCAGAGCTCACAAGTGATGCTTTGTGCCAGAGCTGGACAAATATGAAAGCCCCGTGGCTCTGCCACACAAAAGGAAAAAGCCTCATCTCACCTCCCGTGTTTTTCCTGGAAGTGGCAGTGCCTTTAATGCATCCAATAATTGGAATCACTTCTCCCCCTCTGTTTGCCTTGGCCCTGGCAGCTGACGTGCAGCAGGCCAAGACAAACCTGTGTGCACCACAGGAATTCCGGGCACAGCCTCTGCCACGGGCTCGGCGTGGGGAATGACTCCCAAAATCCACGGCCTGCCTCTGCTCTGTGGGTGCACAGGAGCCAGCACCCCACTGGCTGGTCCTGCTCCATCCAAAATCTGGGAATATTCCCTCCCAGGGACTCACCTGCAGGGAGCCCCTCAGCTGTGACATCAGGGATGGGAAAATCAGGAATGGAGTTGGATTTGACTCCCAAAATCCACGGCCTGCCTCTGCTCTGTGGGTGCACAGGAGCCAGCACCCCACTGGCCGGTCCTGCTCCATCCAAAATCTGGGAATATTCCCTCCCAGGGACTCACCTGCAGGGAACCCCTCAGCTGTGACATCAGGGATGGGAAAATCAGGAATGGAATTGGATCTTTTCCCTGTGTGCAGGTCAGGACAGGGTTTGGGATAGCCAGGGCCAGGAATTCCAGCACATAAAGAAAGAACTCTTTTTCCTCTGAAGAAGCACAGTTGGGTTTTTTTTCATCTGTCCCTGATTCCTTCAGCAGCTCCTCAGCCCCAGAGCAGCCACATTTCTCCTTCAGAGCTGAATATTGTACCAAGATGCCACCAGGACCACGGGGGGCTTTAAAAACACGGGGAAAACAAGCAAACACCAATTCAGGGAAGGCTTCAAATAAGGCAGAAAACAACAAAGAAACTTTCTTATAGTTCCTCCTTCCCCAGCCTGCTCCTTGGAGTGCAGGAGAAGGAATTGCCCTGTAAAACCCTGGCATATTGATGGGCAATTAACTCGTGCACTGACAGGGGTTATAGAGCAGGAGATGGATTTTTACAGCTCCTTCCATATGCCAGGGCTCCAAAAGCCTTCCTGGAGAAGTGAATTAGATGCCACTGATTTTTTAGGCTGGCTGGAACAGCCCCTTCTGCTTCAGTTGTGTTTCAAGGTTGCTTGGCACAGAAGAGGAATCCCACAGGAACAAGAAATCCACTTGAGGAGAGTCTGGCTCCTCCACTGACCTGGGAGCAAATTCCACACACAGGCCTTGTCCTGGGGTAGGGATTTCTCAGGTTTCCCTTCCTCTGCTTGGTCATTAAATCCAATCTGGACACTCATGGCCACAGAATGGCACCCAGGGACCTGACACTGGGGAGTTCTCCTAAAAATTTTTTCATTTTGGGTGCACAAAATGCCAGGAGGGGCTCTCTGGATGCTGCATCCTGGAGAAATATTAAAATGAAATCCCAATTGCTACAGGAAACAAGAATCTTCCCTCCCATGGCAGCACCTCACTGGGACTGACTGACAGATGGAAATGCTCCATGACCCCACTTGGGACTCCACCAACCCCAAATCCTCAGGCAGGAATTCCTGCTCTGGATCACCCAGCTGCACCCAACCTTTTCCCACCACTGCAGACCCTGTGCAGGGGTTTATTTCCCAACCCCACCATCAAGCTGCCTCTCAATTTCCATCTCACCAGGCTAAAAAGAAAACCCTTCCCCAGCACCCCGAACTGGGGGAATTTCTGCTGCTTTCTCAGATTTAATCCCAAACAACTCTTTTCCTCCAGCTGGTCATGAACGAGCGAGGAAAAAGCAGCACAAAAATAATTTCCAAAATGATTTTCCCATGCTGAGTCCTGCCCCAGCCCTGCCTGGGATGGGATTTCAATTTGTCCTGCCCCAGGGAAGGTGCTGCTGTCAGGTCTGTGAGGAGCCCACTGCTGTCCTCTCCCAGCCTGGCTGCTGTGCAGAGCTGCCAAAAAGCCAGCAGGAGACAAAACCCCAGCCTGGGCCCAAAAGCTGGGCTTTGAGTTTTATTTCTGGAGAATTGGTTGCTCCTCTCCCTGTGCCAGCCTGGCTGCATCCTCCTCCCAAATCCAGCACTGATCCAGAGCCAGAGGAGCAGCCACTGGCACCAGAAGCTGCTGGAGCAGCCCTGAGGATGCTGCTCAAGCTCTGGCTCTGTCCCTGAAGCTCCTGGCAGGAATTTCACACACTCCCAGCCCTGCTTTGAAGTCAAGGGATCTCCTCCTGGGGAGGTTTTACCAAGGTTTTGCACGAAACCCAACCGAAAATGGGAAGTTCCCATAAAGGAACTTTCTGGGCTGAATTTGTAAAGGCTGGAATGGTTCTGCCTCCTCTGTTTACCAGCCAGCAATTATCCTCACTCGAGTTGCTTCTTATTTAGCTGCTCCCAATTTGGAATGAGCAGGAATGGCATTTCCTTGCTCAAGCATGGAATGGAAATCCTGTCTTAGCTGAGGAAGCACCAGACAAGCCCCAGTTCTGGCTGCACCCTCCACTTCCAGCAGAGACCTGACCTGGGCACAGGCTGCAGAGAGGGGGGTGATTTTAGAGAATGTTGTTCTTTTTTGTCTTTTGTCACACAAGAGACACAAAATCCCACTGGGCTGAGCAAGCTGAGCTGCTCCAGCGAGGGCAAATCTTCCCCTGCAGCTGATCCATCCGTTCCCATCCTTTATTAAGGGATATTTGGGGATTCCCTGCGAGCTCCCAGCAGGGTCAGAGGGAGCTGCCAGAGGGGACTCACCCAGCTGAGGTCAGGGCTGGTAGGACAGAGCCATTTGCTCGTTTTCAGCACAAGCAAGAGCAGTGAGAGCCTGCCAAAGGTCATGTGGAGAGCACGGAGCAGAGCTGAGATGAAATCCAGACCTATGGGTTTCTCAAGGTTGAGACTGAAGGCACTTGAGAAGGAATTCCATGTTCAGACTCAGGTGTTGGTTATTCCTTATCCGTGTCACAGCCTCACAACCATGAGCTCGGCAGCGTTTTCATTAGCAGGGCACAGAATGGCTAATTAACTCTTGTTATAAAATCTTTTAAAACTAAACGATCCAATTAAGAAAGGACACCTGGATTATTTTCCCTTGTAACCCAATAACCGACCCCCCAAGGCCGCAATGTGGATTTTTCTGTCCAGTCACAAATCACCCAAACCCATGAAGAAGGAGGAAGAAAAAAGTGAAGAAGAAGGAAGACAAAAATGAAGAAGAATAACCAGCCTCCACCCTAAATCCTCCATCTTGCTTCATATTTATTTCTATATTCTAAAATCCCAAACTTAAGTTTTCCACTCTGTGATGTTACTTCTAACCAGCTCCACACCCCTAATTGCACTGCTATTAATCATTTTTCAAAGCCTGTTCTGTGACCTCAGGTCAATGCAGAGTTCTCCTGTGGGTCTGTGCCCTTCAGCACAGAAAGTTTCAAACTCTCAGCCTCCAGAAAGACCTGAAGCTGCTCTCCCACCAGCCAGCACCAAGGGATGGTGAGGGCTGTGCCCCAGGCCTGCAGGGACTCTGCCAGCAGGGCTGAGCCTTCCCCTGCCCTGCTCTTCCAGGCTGGCTCCTGATACGGGAATCAGATTCTCCAGGGAATCAGAGAAACAGAAACTCCCACAGGCACTGAAGGATTTGATCTGCAGCCTTGGAAGAGGCTTAGATTGATGTAAAAATACAATACACAGCTATTCAGCAGAAAAAATAATAAACTTACATTTCATGTACAACTATACTTCAGCTTTCAAAATATACAACTTTCAGCTGTATATTTTATATACAACTATATTTCTACAGTTGTAAGTAAGAATATGCCTTAAGTAAGTGAGGAATTGTGCTGATAAAGTAGTGAAGGGTTTATAATGTAAGGCTGAGGTTGTGTGGAGTGAGCTGAGAGTTTAGAAGTTATAACAGAAGCCAATGTGTGCATGTGAGTTAGAAGCCCATTAGATAAAAGTATCCTCAGTGCAGTAGAAGTAAATAAAAGTGATAGGATAGAAAAGCAAAATAAACCCTGTAACCACTGCCCATTGGTTTAGAAAGTTCTGTATTGCCTTGTAACAAAGAAACTTGTGACTGCTCTTGAGCTGTGGCCCAATTCTCACTCCTCTAAAATCCCACAGCCTCTGAGACTGATGTTTGAGCATTAAATTATTCTTCAATAAAACAGCCCCATCCCTTCATTTCCAGCTCTGGCACTGGTGTCCTGAGGGATGAGCCCCATCCTGAGGGATGGGCTGGAGGGGCTGCAGGGCAGAGGGGACCACTGCAGTGTTTGCTGTGACCCTGAACCCTCCTGCAAGGACAAGCTCCACCTTCACCTCTCACCTACGTCAGAATTACCTCATGTTCATAACCCCAGGAATTTCCAGCTGGCTCAGCCAAGCCTTTTGCGCTGCTAAATTAAAGTTTCTACCTCTCCCTGGGGCATTATTTCCCATTTTTAAAGTTTTTTTTTTTAGATTTTTAATTAACAAATTACTACTAATGCATTGTGCTGCAGATGCGGCGTGGGTTTGGCTCCGAGCGTGGCAGAGCAGAACGAGCACAAACATCTGCTCGTGAGCACATCTGGCTGCAGGTCTGGGTACCAAATCCTGCCCTCAGCACTTGCCCGAGCAACTGGAAGGGCTGAGGGATGTTTTTACAGCAGAGAATTCTCCTTCTTTCTGCCCACAACTGCTCCATGGTAGGATGATGGGTGCTCCCTTCCTCTCCTAAAACTGGGATTTCCTCAGGAAACTCCTCTGGAAAGTGAATCCCTCTGTCTGGGGGTGTTTGGGGAGGTCTGGGATCAGCTCCTCATTCAGAGGGTGCTGCAGCAGCAGGGGAGGGCTCCAGCCTGGGAATGAAGGCAAAAGGAGAATTTTCATTCTTAAAACTCCCCTAAATGATTTCCTGCCCAGGACAAACCCCGAGCCAGCCCCGTGCTGCGAGGCAGGAGGCACAGAGACCTCCCAGCTTTGGAAAGAAAGGGGGAAAGGCACCAGCAGGGTTTGAAAAACCATTTCTTATGCTGAAAATGTGTCACCTTGTAGGGTTTAGCCAAGAGAGGCATGTCCTGGAGCTCCGTTCCCTCCGTGTCAGCTCTTTCCACCCTGTGTGGGGGGATTTTGGGATGTGTGTGTCCCTCCCCTGCCAGCTCCCTGCAAGAATGAATCCATCTGTGCTGCCCTGCCTGTTGAATGTTCCTCTTCTGCAGAGAAGTGAGACACTGACTTACACTTTCCAGCACGCTGGGACAGTCTTTTGGCCTCCAAACACTCCAGAAGAATGAAAAGGTCTATTTACAGTAGCAAAGGCTCCGTCTGTTCCCTCCTGGGATGGATTTCCTGCCCTGGGCTTTCTGAGCAGGCTGCTTTCTGTCTCACCCTCAGTGTCTTGGCAGCTCCTTCCTCATGCCAGGTATTTCATTTTTGCAACATCACCATGGGATTTATTTCTGCGAGGTTTGTGGGAGCTTTGTTTTGAGGAGGAAGGGAGGGAGGCACTGCTCATCCCCCATTCCCAAGGCCTTGGGAAGCTGTAGAAACCCAAGACACCAAGAATATTTCTTTGTCTGCTCTGGGGTGGAGCTCTGACTTTGACCCTCATTCATGGAGAAAACTTCCAAAGCCTCAAGGTAAACCAGAAACCACAAAAGTGTGAAATAGATTGTAGAGAGTAGTGTAGTATGTCACAAAGGTGAGAAATTTGAGTTTTAAGATTTTTAGTACATTATAAATAAATAACGAGATGGAGGCTACAAAGTGTTGTCTCAAGTTCCTTTTTTCTTTCTTCTTCTTCCTCTTTCTTCTTAGGCTTAAGTAGTACCTTATAATTAAGTAGAAAAATCCACATTGCAAGTCTTTAAGAGTCAATTACTAAGTTTAAAAAACAAAAGCTTGGGGAGCTGTG
Organism: Lonchura striata; assembly: GCF_050655825.1. Classification (NCBI taxonomy): domain Eukaryota; kingdom Metazoa; phylum Chordata; class Aves; order Passeriformes; family Estrildidae; genus Lonchura; species Lonchura striata. The sequence continues at coordinate 11,409,421 of NC_140719.1, forward strand.
CTGCATCCCAAGCACGGCAGCTTTTCCCATTGTTGGAGTAATTCTGCTCATGGATTTACAATCCCTGAAGCTTGGATTCCCAAAACTCCAGGCTGGTGTTGCTGGAGGCAGTTAAAGGAAATAAAAGCCCAGAAGAAACGCAAATCCCAGCTGGGAGTGGGATATTCCAGCTCACAACTGGGATGTCACTTCTGTCTCGTGGTGCCACTTGTGGAGCATCCATCCATCCCTGAGGCGTTCAGGGTTCCTTCCTTGCAGCTTCCAGGTCCTGCAGAGCACAAATTTTCCATGACTGAGATCCCAGAGTCCCTGAACTTCACCGTTCCTAAGGCTGAGCAGCTCATAAATTTCCCAGTGCATGAAATGGGTTGCTCTTGTTAAAAACCCAAACAACATCCCAGCTGTTCCCTGTGTCCATCCCAGCTCTAACAAGGGGAAAAAGGCAGCTTTGTCCAAGAGCCTGGAGGCTTGGAGCTTTTTCCATGGGATATCTCCGAGGGCTGGTGGATTCATTATGGTGGCTTGGAGCTGCAGGATGTGTTTGGCAAGGCAAAAATTCCCTTTTTCTCTCCTTCTATGCAAAGCTGGGAGAAATGCAAATCTCTTGGATTGTTCTGGAAGGCAGGGAAGAGGACGGGGTGTATTCCACAGGGTGGGATCGAGCCTGGCCCTGGCTCTTCCCCGTTGTGTGCTGTCAGCTGGAGCTGCACTGTTGTCAAACCTCTGGAAGGATCAGTGATGGGAATGGCAAAGCCAAGAGTAATTCAGCTCTTGGAGGAGGCTGATGTGCTGTTCTGTTTTTTCCCTGGAAAAAAAATTTAATTAAACCTTCCTAAATATCCTGAAAATGCTCATGTTTGGCTCTTCCACAGATGTGGAACAGGAATATTTGTATTTTTTTTTTTTAAATCCGTATTCATGCGGCCTGCTCTCCAGAAGTTCCACATTTTCATGCAGGGTTTTAACAAGCTCCGGAGAAAAACATTTTTTATGGCACTCGCCTCGTCTTTCCACCTTCCCCTGAAGTGTGGCAGGAATCTTGTCTCTCACCTCTGAATGTGGGGATTTTTCCAGACTAAATCCAGGGAAGAGACACTTCCAAAACCCTGGTGGCAGTGCCATGAAGCAAAGCCACGCTGGGGTGACAAATCTGATTTATTCCAGCACCTGTGGCAGCAGGGGTTGGGTGCTGCTCTTCCCCTGGCACAGATGTGATTCTCAATTTCTGCTGCACCCCAAAAGCTGCTGCAGTCACTGTGAAAAGCAGACACTGCAGAAATTCCTGATTTTTTTGGGAATAAACACGTGCTGAATGCCCAGAAAAATCTGTTTGACAGCACTGCTGGGGAGGGATGCTCACAGAATCATCAAAATCTGGAATTTTCAGCACAGAAAGCACAGATCTGGTTTATCAGATGCCCCAGCCACGTTTCTGTGGTGTCCCGGGGGTGATGGGGGTGGTGAGATGAATCACAGGGAAAAAATGAGTGAACAGAGTCACTGCTGGGATTTTGGGGGAGCTGCTCTGGGATTCCAGAGGTTCCCTTGGGACACTGGAATTCCTGCAGAGTCAGGATTTGGGATGTAGCAAGGAGAGTGCAGGGCTGGGCTGGCTTCATTCCCACCGAGGGCATTTGTGGGATAATGATTTTACAGGGGAGCACGGGCTGAGGTTTGGGTGGATTTGTTTCCAACCTGGGTGAGGAATTTGGAATACAAAGGTTCCGAGGTTTGGAGTTATTCGCTGGGGGATGCAAAAATGCAGGTGCTGGAGAGGCCCAGCATGTTGGGAAAGGGTTGGAGCAGCACATCTGGGATGTTCCTCACGCTAAAAGACAGCTCAGCTGCCACAAAATGTGCCAAAAATACCTAAATTCTGTATGATGTGCCTGAGCGATTTCAATTCAACACTGCCCAGGCACCCAAATCCTGCACCCCAAAATTAGCAATGAATTAAAGCCCTCCATGCCTGAAAAAAAAAAGCCACTTCTGAGTTTTTCCTGCCTTGGATCAGATCAAGTGAAAAGCCACAGGTGGAAGATTTGCAGGATATTTTTCAGAGCTGTCTGAGAATGATTTTGACATGTTTGCTTCCTTTGGGGTTGGCACGCTCTGCTTCTCTGGGACTGAACGCTGTGGAAATTTCTCATTTCTCTTCGCTGCCTGGGCAGGGGGAGGCCAGGTGTAAATCTGTGCTCTGAATCAGCTCAGCAGCCCAAAATACCCCAAATCAGGGCTTTTCTCCTCAGAATTCTGCAGCCAGCACAGAAAGTGCTGCTCAGCTTTGGGGGTTGCTTCTCTGAGAGCCCGTGGGAGAGCTGGAAAATGCTTTCAGTGCATTTTCAGTGGGTTTCAGTGTACTGATTTTTAAGAAATCAGTAGATTTTTAAATATTTTTAAGAAATCAGTAGATTTCTTAAAAATATTAGCCAATTATTGGAACCATACCAGTGGAAACACAGCAAATCTGGGAGGGGGCTGTGCCTGCAGCCCATGCCAGTGGCTCCGTGGGATGCTTTTCCCTGGGTTTCTGTGGCCAGCTCCTGCTCCAGGCAGGAATTCTGCACATCTCGTAGCTGCAAGTTCTCATCCCAGTCTCCCCACTGCTGTCTCCTGCTATTTCCCAGGCTAGACTGCTGAAATGCAGATGAAAAATTAAATTTTACCATTTTAATACAGATTTGTAGGGAACGGGCATGTTTATTTACAGCATTGTGTACGCATGTCGGGATTTATTGTTTTTTAATGGACATGCATACCTCTGAGAACTTTAAATTTTTTTATTATTTTACTAATTTCTATATGTATAGAATTTTATAGTAGGTTAATGTATATTCATTTTGCTGATTTTACATTATACTTATAGATATCTTCTGTTAATGGACCATTGAAGGATTCACTGCATGACTGGTAAACTCATGCAAGTTATACTTGTATTTAGTTTTTGTCAGAAAGTATAGAAAGAATCTTGGGTCACTCTGCCCTGTCTGTTTTAAGGTCTAGCTCAGCAGAACCTGTGGGACAGCCTTGGAGTGCCTGCCCCTGCTCCAGAGGGGTTTTTTGGGAGGAAACCCCAGGATCCAGCAGGACAGGTGCTGCTCCCATGGGCTCCACGTTTCCTTTCCTCATCTCCTGCAAACCCGATTTCCTCCCCTCTCACATCTGCTTTCCACATTTGCTGCCTCCTGCTCCATCCTGGGCTCTTGCAGAGGAGACTTGGCTTTTTTTTTTGAGGTTTAAAAGGTTTGTTTTAGACTTACTCTCCTTTGGAATCATATTTTTTTCATGGGGTGCATCAGATTGAGGTGGTCCTGGAGAGCTCAGAGGGCAAAAAGCGGCAAATTCCCCATGGAGCCACTCTGTGGACTTTGCAATCCCCAAGGATGTATTAAAAAAAATCAGATTATAAAAAGAGTGAGGTTTTTTTTGGGGTGCTTAACCCAACCCTCCTGCAGGTTTCTCAGTGCTGAACAGAATTAAAGAGTCCTGATGAAAAGTGAAGCTATCTGGAAATGGAGGGGCCTTTGCTGTGGCAGCAGCTGAGAAAATGGTTTGTTTAAATCATTTTTTCCTCAGGAATTGAGCATCATTTCTAAGCATAAAGAGGCTGTGTAACAGTGAGGAGCTTGGAGTAAAAGCTGTTTTACTGCAGTGCTGCAGCACTGGGTGGAACAGACACAAGGATGGGCACAGCCCCGAAGGCTTTCCTGAGTTATTGGTGGTGGAAGCATGGCCAGGAAAAAAGGAAAAATGTGGCATCTGTGTCTCTGCAGCCAGAGATTCAATCCCTACTTGTGGAATTTGTTAAAAGCTGGAATCACCTGCAGGAATTCTGTGTAAGGCCATTTATTCCAAGGAGGAGGCCGCCCCCAAAAGCGGTGGGACGCAGAAGGATTTAAAGACAAATTAACTTTTGTAATTCCAATCCTGTGGAGCCTGAACTAAGGTTAGTCTCCTCCCAACACCTTCAAATGTCAAAGGAAAGCTTCTGCTCCCTTTGGAGGGAAAAATGCCATCCCAGAGGTGTGAGAAAAGCAAGGAAAATCAGGAAAATCATAATGCCTGTGATGGGATTTGCCAGGCCTTAGTGGTGCCAGGAGCTGTGTCCTGGGGAAGGAAATGCTGGGACAGATCCCAAAATTTGGGACAGATCCCAAAAAACCTCCTGCAGCTGATCCTCGTGGGACAAACCCTCCCAACAGGGCATGGAGCCCACGGGAGCTCTGCTTGCCCCAAACTGCATTTTGGGTTTTTTCTGCACCAGCTCAGCTTCCTCTCCTTGCTGACCCCCACACAGCAGCTTCAGGGGGAGATTTATGAGCAGCATGAAATTGCCATCCTGGAAAAGCCCAAATCAGGGCTATAAATAGGAAAAGGGCTGGAATATGCACAGGAATAGGGAATATCCCCTGGGAGCAGGGCCTGGCTCTGTGCAGGACAGCCCTGCTAGCCCAGCTTGAGCAATCCAGCGCTCTGAATGATTTTATTATTTTTTTTTTTAAGCTGGCAGGATGCCACCAAACCTTCCCCTAATCCCTCTCCTTGCGAGGATGGGAATAACATCTGGCCAGGCTGACAGTAGTCAGGCTCTGGAGGAGCTGAGAGCTCTGAAAACTGAACCTCCTCGAGCCTGGTGTGCATTTATCTTCCTTTGCAGGACATTAGCAGGCAGAGTTTGTTTTCAGTGAGTTATTTAGCAGAAAGAGGGATTAGACCTTGGGCTAGCATTGATTAACCCCTGCATGTTGAGTTGTTTAACAGCATAATGGATTAGTCATGTTTGCTGCTGACCTTTGTCAATTGAAGCCTTCAGCTGGAGCTCCTCGTCTGGCTTTTTAAAATACACAGCCCCTTAAAAAAAAAAAAATTAAAAAAAAAAAAGAAAAGAAAAAGTGGGGTATGTGCTAAAATATCCCTGGAGTGAAGAGCTGAGCACAGAAATGGGACAAAGAGTCGCAGAATTTCTGGTCTTGAGTTGGACATGGTGGGAGTGGAGCCCAGTTTGTGGAAGTGGCAGGAACAGGTCCCCAGGGCCTGCAGGAGCAGGGAATGGATCAGATGGAAAAGAATTCTTGGAAAGGAATTGGGTTTTCTCTGGGTCTTGGAGGCTGCAGAGTAGCAATGGGATTTACGGTCATCCTGGCAGAGAAATCTGTCATGGTTGGTGATGAGGAGTTGACTTTTTAAAGGAAGGGATGGAGCAGAACTTCTGAAAGCAGAAACAGCTTGATGGCCTTTGATGGGAGCAAATTAAACCAGTAGAATCTTAGCTCATCTCAACTCTGGCTAAAATATAATAAAAAATTCCCATATAATCCTGCTGCTGAGGCCAGGGACCCAAAGGAGAGGAAAAACTGCTCAGTGGGACCAAACATGACACCAAGAAAAGCATCTTGAAGTGCAAAAAGGCAATGGAAGGGCTGCCAGGATTGCATAAAGAGCCCTCACAGAGATCACATTTGGACCCAGCAGAACGTCTGAGCTGAGGGTGTCTCCTCAGACCTTCCATTCCCTCAGAAGCTGTTTCACTTGACTTTTATTTTCTACCAAAATACCTTCCTGCTGCAGCCAGGAGCTCTTTCTGGGCTCGTTCTGCTGCAGTACGAGTCGGGTCAAGGAGTTTGTTTGGTTTACTAAAAAACGATCCTCCAGTTCAAACAAAACTGAATTTGTGGGAGCCCCGTGGCCCCCGTGAAACACGAGCCCCTCTGGCCTCCTGATTTATGAACCCCGAGCCACGGGGAAGCCTGGCCAGAGGAAAACGAGCTGGAGACAGGGACAGGAAAGGCAGGAAAAAGGGGGAAAAGGGGGAAAATCACCCAGAAATGGGGATCCACAGGGATGGGAGGTGCAATCTTTGCTTCTGTGGGAAGGGAGAGTCTGGAGTTTAGCAGAGGGTTTAGGACAGGTCTAAGGTAACCCCAGGTCTTGGATTTGTCTTGGAATGTGGAGAGGTTTGGAAGGAGAATAAATCTCCCAAATTCTGCACCCCAAAATTAGCACTGAATTAAAGCACTCCATGCCTGAGAAAAAACCAAAACACAACAAAACAACTCAAAGCACTTCAGAGTTTTTATTACTTTGGATGGGATCAAGTGAAAAGCCACAGGTGGAAGATTTGCAGGATATTTTTATATTTTTCAGCACTGTCTGAGAATGATTTTGACATTTTGTGGTTGGCAAGCTCTGCTTCTCTGGGACTGACCCCTGTGGAAACTTCTTTTTTGAGGGTGCTTTGGGGTGGCCAGAGGTGGAAGGGATGGAGCAGAAACTCCTCTCCTTTGACTTTGGGAGGAACTCGCCCAGTTTGGGTCCTGGGAAGGGGCAGGAGCCAGCTGGGGGTCCCAGCCTCTGTCCCATTCCTGCTGGGCAATTTGGGCAGTGCCAAATTCCTGTTGCTGGGATCAGCAGTGGTGAAAACCAAACTCCTGGTCCTGATGAGAGAACCCCTCCCTGTGCCAGCTTCACTGTGCTGGTCTCTGTTCCTTCATATTTATAATTTGGGGGTTCTGTTAATCTGTAGAACCCCTTAATGTTACCAACGCTGCTTCCTAGGGTTAATTAAACCCCCCAAAAAATGAAATTATAACATCCATGGGGAGCTTTTTAGAGCTCTCCAACCCTCTGAGGAGGTAAAAAGAAAAAGCAAATCAAAGTTTATCTGTTCCCTGATGCTGTTACCTCAGGAAAGAAGGATTAGGGCTGGTTTTTCATTGGATCAGAGACTCACAGGGATGGGAATTGCTGGTGGATAATTTGCACTGCTGCTGCTGAAGATGCGTGGCCAAACCACCTTGGACTTGTCAGAGAAATGCAGAAATACATTTCAAAAGAATTAAAGGTGAGGTTTCAGAGTGCTGATTTGGTCTGGAAACAAAACAAGGGCTAGATTTGTAAAATATTTCACAAGAGGGGAGCAGCCCATCTGGATCCTGGAATTCTAACTGAAATAAAGGATAATTGGTGCTGGATCCTGGAATTCCTGCTGAAATAAAGGATAATTGGTGCTGGATCCTGGAATTCCTGCTGAAATAATGCGTATGTGCTGCTGGATCACAAAATCCCAGCTGGAGTAATGGATTTTGGGTGCTGAATCACAAAATACCAGGTGAAATAATGGATTTGGGGTGCTGGATCAAAAATTCCAGCTGGAATAATGAAATTTGGGTGCTAGATCACAAAATCCCAACTGACATAATGAATTTTTGGGTGCTGGATCAAAAATCTCAGCTGGAATAATGGATTTTGGATGCTGGATCAAAAATCCCAGCTGGAATAATGGATTTTGGATGCTGGGTCACAAAATCCCAACTGACATAATGAAATTTTGGTGCTGGATCACAAAATCCCAACTGGAATAATGAAATTTTGGTGCTGGATCACAAAATCCCAACTGGAATAATGAATTTTTGGGTGCTGGATCACAAAATCCCAGCTGGAATAAGAGGCTGAGGGCCGGGAGCAGGAGCAGAGCTGGCAGGGGGTGCCCTGAGCTGCTGTTTTGGGTAAATTTGGGTGGATGAGCTTTGTGTGACCAGGGGGAAAAAACCATCCCTGACTTGGAACCTGGGTCTGGCTCTTCCCAGAGCTCCCCAAAGTGGAAAACTCCGTGGGGAGAGCAGGGATCTGTGGAAAGGTGATGTGAAAGTGGAAACACTGGGCTGAGAAATGAAAATGAGTCAGGGCAGAGCCCACTCTGAGCTGGACTGGGTTCCTCGAGTGATTCATCCCCAAAAATGATGGAATTTTTTTTTCCTTTCTGTATTTAGGGAGCAGCTCAGCCTGGAGAAGACTGTGGCCTCTTGTCTGGAGTGCTTTTAGCACAGCTGGGTGGTTTTCAGCTCCCTGAATTCTCCTCTCCTCATTCCCGAGCCACTGCTCCAGGCAGAGGAGGAAAAGCCAACAAATGGAAGGGTGGGATGAACCTGCAGTCCTGGGAAATCAAAGGGGAACCTACAGAATGGGCCTTTTATTTTATCTTTTTTATTATTATTTTTTGTGGTTGTTGTTTTGGTTTTGCCACAGAATTTAGGAATGGAAAGAGCTGCTTGGAAGCTTTGTGATGTGGTTAATTGACAGGAATATTAGAGACAGGAAAATGAAGATGGAAATTGGTTGCTGAAGGGAAATCTGTAGACACTAAATTCATTTTTTTTTCCTTTAAGGGTAACTAGAGGATGATGCAGTGATGCTTTAATCCATTCCTAGACCTGGGAATAATCCCCAAATGATGGTGATTTGGGGTGTGCTTGGATGACCATTTTCCTTAGTTTTCCTTTGGTTCTTGATGTATTTGAAGAAGCTCTTTTTGCTGTTCTTGACCAGATGTAATTGCAGCTATGCCTTGCCCTTCCTTAACTCATTTTTCTTATTCTGTTAACATCTCTTATCAATCAAAATGAACACCCCAGGGGTGTAGAGGAAAATTTTGGGATCAGGCACCCAGGCTGAACCTCTGGAGCTGGCGCTATAAATTTGTGATCTTTAATCTTCAGGCCCGATTCTGACGGGCAGAGCGGGGCTGGAAAATGAAATTTGTGGTGTTCAGTGGAGCCCTGGTGGGGTCAGGGGGAGTTGAGGAACTTCTTCAGTGCTTGACCCTTGTGGGGATCAGAGGGAGGTGGCAGCTCCCGGTTTCACACAACACTTTGTGTATCCCCAGGGATTATCTCCTGGAGGCCAGACAGATTATCTGGCTTTAGCCTGAGCCGCTGCCTGCAGAGAGGGGGAATTCAGCCCCAGGATGGGAGCAGGGAATGGCAGCTCCTCCCTGGCCCCAGAGGACAAGGCCAGCTGAGTTCAGCCTCCTCAGGAGCAATCCATCCCGAATTTCATGGCTTGGGATGCCTCAAGCACATCCAAGGCTTGGCCTCGTCGCCGTGGAGCTGGAGAGAGGCAGCAAGGCTGGAAAAAGAGGAGGAGTGGAAAGTCTGTTCCCTTTATAAAGCTATTTCCTCCCTTCAAGGGAGCTGTGAAACACCCAAACATGCACAAAAACAAACCCCACCTTGTGCTGCCCGCTCTGCTCCTGGTGCCACCTCATGGCAAAAAATCCCATTGGAATTGCCACTGGAGCAGCTGGGATTTGGGGGAATTGGCTGCCCAGCTCCTGCTTTTTGGCCTGCAAAACCCCAACAAGTGCTCAGCCTCAAGGGGTGGGAGTTTGTGTTTCTGTGTGTTGTGATTCGGGGGGAAATTTTAACTCTTGAAAGAGTTTTCCCCCTTTTTAAAATTTTTTTTCCTATTTCCTATGCCTGTTGAATGTTTTGTTGAATGTTTTCATCATGCCTGGGTTGTAATTAGAGCATTAATTATCTGTACTACCTGAAACCTCGTGGCATTCTGCTGTCAGTGATGATGGGCTGCCCATCACCACCCTCTAAAAATGTGAATTTGGGATTCAAACCAGCATTTTCAGGAAGGTTTTGGGGGAAATGCTGCCACTCTGCAGGGTGGGAATGGGTGTGAGCAGCCCTGGATAATTCACTGAACTCCTTGTTCAAATTAAAGACCACCCAGAGCTCGAAGTTTGGGGCAGTGTTGGGATTCCAGATGTGAAGTTTCCTCTGTGGATAAATAGAGGGTTTCATTTGCCAAGCCTCCCCATCCAAAATGTCTCTTTAGGGCTAAATCCTCGATTTTTAAAAGCTGAATTTGGGTGCAATCCTTTGCAGGCCAGCAGGTGTGGGATTGTAAATCAAGGCTGAGATTTGGAATCTGATTTGGGCACAGAACAATTGATAAAAATTGAATTAATGGCAGAGAAGCAATTGTGTTTATAAATGTGCAAGGAGTAAAGGCTGGCATTAAGACTGTGGAGGGAAAATGTGGATTTTATAGATGTGTTCTCCTCATAAATGGTATTGGAGATCATTCCTGAGAGCAGCTGCCGGTCCTAATTATTTATACAACAGCTCAGGTCAATTTAATTCCTCATTTCAGCCTTTTCCCCTCAGCAGGCCATGGGGTGTAACTGGTTATCAATAATTCTTTCCAATTTACCCCAATCCTTTCAGGCTACACAGCAATGGCCTTTTGGCTGAGTGTTGTTGCTGATTTCACAGCATATCAATGACTTATTTATTTTTTTTTTACATTACCTATATCCCTTAAACCTTTTTCTTTCTATTGAAAGTTCACAAACCTCTCCTCCATCCTATAAACACCACCCAGCTGGGCTCAGGATGCATTTGGGGTTGGGATTTGGGGTTGGAATTTGGGGTTGGGATTTGGGGCTGGGATTTGGAGCTGGGATTTGGGGTTGGGATTTGGGGTTGGGATGGGATTTGGGGCCGTGATTTGGGGTTGGGATTTGAGGTTGGGATTTGGGTCTGTGATTTGGGGTTGGGATTTGGGGTTGGGATTTGGGGCTGGGATTTGGGGCTGGGATGGAATTTGGGGTTGGGATTTGGGGCTGGGATTTTGGGCTTGGATTTGGGGCTGGGATTTGGGGCTGGGATTTGGGGTTGGGATGGAATTTGGGGCTGGGATTTGAGGTTGGGATTTGGGGCTGGGATTTGGGGCTGGGATTTGGGGTTGGGATGGAATTTGGGGCTGGGATTTGGGGCTGGGATGGAATTTGGGGTTGGGATTTGGGGCTGGGATTTTGGGCTTGGATTTGGGGCTGGGATTTGGGGTTGGGATTTGGGGTTGGGATGGAATTTGGGGCTGGGATTTGAGGTTGGGATTTGGGGCTGGGATTTGGGGCTGGGATTTGGGGTTGCCATCAGCCGTGTGACCCCTCCTGGAGCTCCCACCAGCTGATCTGCTCCTCTCCCACTGCGGGGTTGGCTCCCAAATCTTGGCACGTGGCTGCTGGAATTTTCCAGTTTGCCACCAGGAGCCGATTTCTGCCTTTGTGTTGCTGGTGAGGAGGAGCGAACAGGTCTGTGCACGCTCCCAAATCACCTGGGAAGCAACGGGAACTCAGATTTCCTGCTCAGCAAAAGCTCCTGAGCTGGGTTTTCTGCTTTGCATCTGATCCGGGTCCAGGTTTGGATGTTTTGGTGTCAGTGTGGAGCAGGAAAAAGGGAGATGTGGGAGTTCACTGCTCTGAGCTGCTTTCATGTCCTTGTCTGCCGTGTTTCGGTGCTTTAGGTACCCCCTGCCCACGCCTGGGTGCCTCTGCAAGGGCAGGGAATGGCTGGCACTGGTGTCCAGGGGTTTGGGATTTTCCCTCTCCACTGGAGAAGACAATCCAGGTGTGTGGCAAGCACATTTCTCTTCCTCTCAGGATTTTTCATAGAGGTGCACAGAGAGAAATGAAAGAGAAAACAATTTTTATTTCTGCTCCTTGTTTTTCCCACGTGGAATGTGTTTGGAGAATTGTTTCCCTGGGGTGATTGCTGGGTTGGATTCTGGCGAGGATTGTTTGAGCTGATGGACAATCCAACCCACCTGGGGCTGGACCCTCAGAGAGGGTCACGAGTTGTGTTAGAGAAAGTAGTATGTAGTTTTAGTATCCTCCTTTTATATAGTATATTAATGTATTTTAGTGTAGTTATAATAAAGAAATCACTCAGTTTTCTGAATTAAGTCAGATATCATCATTTCTTCCCATTGGGTTCACCTGCATTTACAATCCAGGTGCTCATTCCCAAACACTGAGCTGTTTGTATGGGCAGGAACCTGGCAGGGGAGGATGCAGAATCCCGGGGCATTTGGGGCAGAAATGGGAACCCCCACACCTGGCAGGGTGAGCAGACATCCAGGGAAATCCAGGGATTTCCTTGGTGCCAGAATCAGGGTTGGAATCACAGGATTAGAGAATGGTTTGGGTAGAAAGGGACCTTAAAGATCATCAAATTCCAACCCCAAGGGACAAGGGAGGGGATTTGCAACCCGCAGGCTCTGCTGGGGCTTTCACCACCCTGCTTCCAAGTCCAAATTCTTGGGATACTTCACAGTCTGGACATATGGAGGGGAGAGGAAGGATCTCCATCGTGCTGTGGAACAGCTTCTGCTCCACAGAGGCTCTGGGAGAGCCCAGCTGGGAATATTTTGAAACAGGAGGGAGGATGAACAGTGTCCATGCTGGGATATTGGGATATTTTGGAGCAGGAGGGAGGATGGATTATGTCAACCCCAGGATATTGGGACATTTTGGAGCAGGAGGGAGGATGGACAGTGTCAATCCTGGGGTATTTTGGATCAGAAGAGAGGATGGATGATGTCAACCCCAGGATAATGGGATATTTTAGAGCAGGAGAGAGGATGAACAGTGTTAATCCCACAATGTTGGGATATTTTGGAACAGGAGGGAGGATGGACAGTGTCAGTGCTGGGATTTGGGGATATTTTGGAGCAGGAGGGAGATTGAGCAGTGTCCATGCTGGGATATTGGGATATTTTGGAGCAGGAAAGAGGATGGACACTGTCAATCCCAAAATACTGGGATATTTTAGAGCCAGAGGGAGGATGAAGTGTATCCATGCTGGGATATTGGGATATTTTGGAGCAGGAGGGAGGTTGAACAGTGCCAATCCCACACTATTGGGATATTTTGGAGGAGGAGGGTGGCACAGGGGACACGGGGATGGGTGTGCGGGCATCGGGCGTTTCTGGCTGTGGGGCAGGAACCATCCCACGCTCCTGCTGCTGGCTGGCACAGAGGTGTTCTCTGCAGAACGGTGTCTGCCTGCTCTCACACCCTCTCAGTGCCCACACCGGGGGCATCTGTCACCTACGTTGAGCAGTGTGTCCCCAGCCTGTGCCCAGCCCTCAGTTTCTGGTACATAACATTACAAACACTAAATACCACAAACTACGTGTGCTGGATTTACAATAACGTGCCAACGTAACATCCCTCAGTGGGATGTGACAAACATTAAATACCAGAAACTCCCTGGGCTGGATTTACAAGAACGTGCCAATATCTGTCACCTACGTTGGACAGTGTGTCCCCAGCCTGAACCAACAGAAAAATGCCAACACCACAGTGAGACATGGAGGGCATGAAGAAGGAGAAAAAGAACAAGGCACACCCAATTTCCTCCAGCTTGTCCCCTTTGGACCCCTCATCTAGAATCCTAAAATTTTACTTTTGCACCCATGCCACACTTAATTATTACTGATATCAAACACTCAGAGCTGGTAATTGATCCTGTAAGATTGAAAACTCTTTTCCATGGGCAGAGATCACAGCCAGTGTCTCTGGGGGCTCTGTCCAGGGGGGTTCCTGACCCCTGCCAGGGTCCCAGGGCAGCCAGAGGGAAGCTCTGGATTCCCACAAGATCTTTATTCTCATTATAATCTCACAAAGCCTGAGCTCTACAGAACTTCTTTCTAACAAGTTAAAAATTGGAGTCGTGTCTCTCTCTTGACAAGGTCTTTTAAGGATAAACTGTCTCATTAAGAAATGACACTTCAATTATTTTTGCTTTTAACTCAATAACCAACTGCTTATGGCCCACAATGCGGATTTTTTATCCAACTGCACAATATCACTCAAACTCATGGAGAAGGTGGAGCAGGACCAGCTTTTGCCCTAAAACTTCCATTTTGCCTTATGTATATTACTATAGTTCTTAAACTTTCTGTTTTCTACCATGTGATATTACACATTTCTATTGAAATATAATTCTAAATATTTCAGTTTTCTACCATGTGATATTACACACTTCTATTCTGATATACTCACAGTTCTTAAACTTTCCATTTTCTACCATGTGATATTACACATTCTATTCAAATATAATTCTAAATCTTTCAGTTTTCTACCACGTGATATTACACACTTCTATTCTGATATACTCATAGTTCTAAAACTTTCACTTTTCTACCATGTGATATTACACATTCTATTCAAATATAATTCTAAAACTTTCCATTTTCTACCATGTGATATTACACATTCTATTCAGATATATTCATTATTCTAAAACTTTCACTTTTCTACCATGTGATATTACATTCAAATCCCCTCATAATCTGAGTTCTATCATTCCATTTTGGAACTTTTCTCCACAGCTCCAGGTCAAACTCGGCGTTCTCCTGGGGCTCAGTCAGCGCCCGAAAATCCCAAATTCTCATTTTCCAGCCTTCCAACGAGGGCACATCAACGCAAAACGCAGGGAAAAAGCGAGGAGACGAGGAAGGGGAATGAAAACTCCGTCTGCTGCTATTCCAGCGGGGGGAAAAAAGCGCAAAAATCCCTTTTTGGGGGCCGGGACATCCCGCTGGAAGCGGCGGCGGGGGCGGGCGCTGGCGGGGCTGGGGGGCAGCTCCGCCCGGCCCTGATTTGCTGCGCTGCTCCGGGATTGACAAAAACTCCTGCCTCGGAGTTTAAAAGAAGGGAAAAAAAAAAAAAAAGGTTAAAAAAAAAAAAAAAAAAAAAAAAAGGGCGGTGTGGGGAGAGAAGGGAGAAACTTTTCCGGCAGCCCCGGGAGGAGCAGGCAGGGCCGGAGCTGAGCGCGGCGGAGCCCCCGCACCCTCCGCCCGCCCCATGGCTTTATAAAGGGCTGCTCCCGGGGGGGGGCCGCCTGCTCTGCGCTTCTAGACAGCTTGGATTTGGGGGGTTTTGGGGTTTTTTAAAAAAAATTATTATTATTTTGATTTTTTTTTGTTTTGTTTTTAATCCCCTCCTCGAGCTGCGCCGAGCTGGTGCCCCGTTTTTTGGGGGAGCATGGATACGCACACGCGGTGGAAAAGGCGCAGTTGGATACGGAGCTGCTCGGTGCCCGCTGCCTTGGTGCTCTTGGGTGCCCTGTCCCTCGGCCGGGCAGGTAAGGGGGGTCCCCGAACCCCCCCAAACCGCGTGGGAGATGCTGCGGGGTCGTGGGGGAGTGGGGCGAATTGGGGGGTTTTTGGTGCGGGGCAAAACTCTTGGCTTCCCTTCCTCCCGTGCATTCCAGCAAAAAAAAAAAAAAAAAAAAAAAGAAAGAAAAGAAAGAAAAGAAAAAGGAAAAAAAACCACCCAACAAAACCCACCCAACCTCCTTTAGCTGCCCGAGTCTCTGAATGCCATTTGTCAGGGGGCCCGTAAAAGGGGAAAAAACTTAAAACAATTCTTTATTCGCTTTCCTCGGAGCAAGGGCTGCCTCTTGCCGGGCTGCTTTTTCCGGAGGAAAAGTCGGGGATGACTTTCTGGAGGCTCTGCTTCTTTCTATCTCGCTGTGGATATATATGTGAATGTATATTTAGTCCCCTGGAAACCTCCGGGCTTGCGTAGTTCCTCCTCCTTGAGGAGCAGAAAGATTTTTTGTCCCGCAGGAATCTGCTCTCCCTCCTCACATCCAAGCTCGGGACACAAAAGCTCCGGAGCCTCTCGGGGACCCCAAATCTCGCTGCCCCCTCTCCAACCCCAATCCCGCAGGGTTTCTCCCTAAAACCGGGGCTGAGTGCAGCAGGAGGAAGCTCTGAGCTTCCAGATGTGCAGCAGCACAGAAAACCACTGGAATGTCATTTTTTTTTCTTCCTCCCCCCGCACTAATCGTGCAGAAGAGGGACTGAACACATTTCTGCTTTCCAGAGCTCTACTCCCCCCATTTCTGCATCCTGGAAAAAGCCAGAGCGGAGGCAGATTTTGGGGGGCTACAGGAGTTTTCTGGGTGTTTGCAGAGCCTTTTTTCCCCCCCGGTTGTGGCGGACACTTGGAGGCATCGGCGCTGCCGAGCTCTGCTCGTGTTGGATTTCAGCGGGATTTGTTGGGCGAGTTTTGAAAACTGCAAAGTTTAAACTCGAGTTCTTCGGGGTAACTTGAGAAGTGCCCTGAAGAGCTGGGCTGTCTGGGCTTCAGCCTCCCTGCCCGAATTTAGTGTTCTCGGGGTGGTTTTTTGCAGGCTCTGCTGGGTGTCAGCAGCACGAACAGCAGTGGGATTCTCTGTGGAAAGCAGCGGTTGCCAATTATTTTCATTTCTGGCCTCTTCAAATGACCTTAAGGAAGAAGAGGTGGGCGTTGGAGGAATGCTTCCATTAAGGCTTTGCTTGTGGAGGCTGAGCAGGGTGGGAAAGTCGGTGAATAAAATGTCCTGAACATCCCTGCAGGGAAATTAGGGGCCAGTGGGAGATCCCAGAGTTTGTCCTGCAGAGGATTTGGGATGTTGGAGCGCTGGAGTGACACCGGCTCCGCTTGTCAGGCCGCCTGCCCGGGTACTTTGTATCAGCTGAAAATGGAATTATCACCATTCCGCTCTGTTTCAAAGGAAAAGCAACAATTTCTTCCTTTCACTTGGGCCCGTGCTGAGGATGTAACACTCCCAGAGCATCCTCAGGCACTTCCCTGCCTGTTTGTCCTCCCGAAGCGCTTTTTGGGGTTCCCGGGTGACTTCGGAAGATGCTTTTGGGGGCAGTGCCGGAGCAGAGGATGGCTGGGAGCTTTTGTGGGGCCAGCGTGCAGCCCTGAGGAATGACTCTTGTGGTGAAAGGCTTTGAGTTTTCCTAATGAGCCGCCTAATAGGACATCAAATCATTTGGGTGAGGGAGGAGCCAGACTGATGGCATTGACTAATGGTCTTGATGGCTTTTTTTAAATTTTTTTTTTTAATTTTTCCACGTTGGCTTTGGTTTTGTTGCAGCTCGGTGTGTTTTAGTTTAGGATAGTTGGTTTCTCTGTGTGGAGAGGTGAAATTTCCCTGTGATCTGTGGGGTGGTACCTGGCACAGAGGATTTCCAGCAAATAACAGGGAAATAACAATGTCAAACTGCCTCCCACCACTGCCCATCCAGCTCAGATTTTCCCATATTTGCAGAGATGATGTCACACCAAAATGAAACCCACAGACAAAGCTGGAACCCCTCTCTGCTCTTACAAATCCCTGTAAAAACCGAATCGGGTTTCTGGGTGAAACTTTTTTGGATGCAGCAGTTTCCTTTAGTGGCAAAGAGCAATGAGGATCCAAACTAAAATAAAAAATGCTGGAAATTATGTTGTATCCTGTTACCTTGGCTCTTCCCCAGCCACCTAAACGAGCTAAAAAAATCTTCATCCAGCCAGTTAAAAGAGAGGCTTATTTAAATACTTTGCCAATCAAAAGTGCTGATATTGTTTTACAAGAAATCTGACTTTATAAGTCTGGAATGGGTGGCAGTTCCAATTTCCCCTGTAAATCTGGAATGTGCTGTCAGCCCACTGCCAGGCTGCAATGGGAATTTGGAAGTTAAAAGCACCCAGCTGGGGGGACAAACCCTGGCCAGGGGACAGCAGAGGTCTGGTCTTGTTCTTCCAGGGGCAAGGAGGAAAACTCCCTGCTGAGCATTTCAGGGAATTCCTTCAAATTTGGGAATGGGAGGAGTCCCATTTCCAATCCCATTTCCAGTCCCATTTCCATTTCCAATCCCATTTCCAGTTCCATTTCCAGTCCCATTTCTATTTCCAGTCCCATTTCCAGTCCCATTTCCAATCCCATTTCCATTTCCAGTTCCATTTCCATTTCCAGTCCCATTTCCAATTCCATTTTCATTTCCAGTCCCATTTCCAATCCCATTTCCAGTCCCATTTCATCACTTTGGGGTATCTCTAAGGCAAAACCCTCTGGGGAGTCGCTGATTTTTGGTTTGCACACAGGGACAGCAGTGAGGACTCACCTGGATCTGACCAAAACGTGTTTTTAATGGCAAGTTTAAATAAAAAAGCTGCCTTGGTGTTATTTCTCGTCTTTGTTGTGTGCCCTAGGAGAAATCAGGAGGGGCTGGAAGGGGTTGGGAATCCTTATTTTAAAGAGGTGCTGTCCCTGCCCTTTAGGATTTGGAATTGGAGATGGATTTTTCAGGTTTTCAGCACGGCAGGAATTGTGCTGATGTCTCTCAGAATCGGGGGAGGACTCAAATATCCGCTCTCCCCTCTACGAGTGCTGCAGGTGTGGAGGTGGGACAGCCCTGATTTAATTTGAGTTAATTTGAATTAATTTGGGTTCCTTTGCTGAGTGTGGCTGCAGCAAGGGGTCAGCAAGGAATCCCTGGGGTTGGAAAAGATTCCCAAAATCACCAAGCTCAGCCTTTGAGCATCACCCTGTCAATTAAACACCAGCAAACCACAGCTTGAATTGGGAAGGAGACTTTCCATTTTCCCCATTTTGTTGCTTTTTCCTCTGCCCTGGAGCTGTGCTCAGCTCCTGGTGCTGTCTGTCCATCCCTGTCCCCAAGGATCTTTGAGCTGATTCAAGCTTGGACTCAAGCCTGCATTGAGTTGGGATTTGATTTCTAACAAGGAGGAATTGCTGTGGGCCATGCCCAGTGACATGTGGCATTTAGAGATGTTTTGAGTTTTGTCTGGACTTCAGGAAAAAAATCTGGGAGTGCTTTCCAGGAAAATGCTCTTCACTCCAAAGGGTTTATCTGCTGGGATGTTAAAACTCGCTTTTAATTCTCTCATTAATCACTTTTTGTCCTGATTGCTGGACCTGCTGGGGATGCTCTTCCCGGAGGGGTGGTGGATGGATGGATGGATGGATGATGGATGGATGGATGATGGATGGATGATGGATGGATGATGGATGATGGATGGATGATGGATGGATGGATGGATGGATGGATGGATGGATGGATGGATGGATGATGGATGGATGGATGGATGGATGATGGATGCTGGATGGATGATGGATGGATGGATGGATGGATGGATGGATGGATGGATGGATGATGGATGATGGATGGATGGATGGATGATGGATGCTGGATGGATGATGGATGGATGGATGGATGGATGGATGATGGATGGATGGATGATGGATGCTGGATGGATGATGGATGGATGGATGGATGGATGGATGGATGATGGATGCTGGATGGATGATGGATGGATGGATGATGGATGGATGGATGGATGGATGATGAATGGATGGATGATGGATGGATGGATGGATGGATGGATGGATGATGGATGGATGGATGGATGGATGCTGGATGGATGGATGGATGGATGGATGGATGGATGGATGATGGATGGATGGATGCTGGATGGATGGATGGATGGATGCTGGATGGATGGATGGATGATGGATGCTGGATGGATGATGGATGGAAGATGGATGGATGATGGATGGATGGATGGATGCTGGATGGATGGATGGATGGATGATGGATGGATGGATGATGGATGATGGATGGATGATGAATGGATGGATGATGGATGGATGGATGAATGGATGGATGATGGATGGATGATGGATGGATGGATGGATGATGGATGGATGGATGATGGATGGATGGATGATGGATGGATGGATGGATGATGGATGGATGGATGGATGGATGGATGATGGATGGATGATGGATGGATGGATGAGGGATGGATGGATGATGGATGGATGGATGGATGGATGGATGATGGATGGATGGATGGATGGATGGATGGATGGATGGATGGATGGATGATGGATGGATGGATGATGGATGGATGGATGGATGATGGATGGATGGATGGATTGATGGATGGATGGATGATGGATGGATGATGAATGGATGGATGGATGGATGATGGATGGATGATGGATGGATGGATGGATGATGGATGATGGATGGATGATGGATGGATGGATGGATGATGGCTGGATGGATGATGGATGGATGGCATTCCCTGTGGAAATGTGAAAACCTGCAGGGAGCAAAGAGCTGGGAATGCTTCCACAGAAATTTAGGGACTTTCTGGTCCTTTCAAACCTGGCTTTGGAATCTTCCAAGGATGCAAAGGGCTGTGCCAGGGCCTCCTCACCCTCACAGCCAGGAATTCCTTCCCAATATCCCATCCAAGCTTCTGTCAGTTTAAAGCCATCCCCCCTCATCCAAAACCCCTCACAAATTTTCTTTTCAACCCTTGAAGGGGCTCTGAGGACTCTGGGAAGAGCAGCTCCATTTCCAGCTGGTGCTCTGCTGTCATGGGAATTAACTTGGAAATGACAGGGAAAATCAGGATACCAGGATAAATCTGGCATTTCATCCCCACTCGCCCGCCTCTCCTTTGGCCTGCTGAGTTTAGCTGGAGTCTGATGCCCAGGGCGCAGCAATTGTTCTAGAAAATGGATCATTTGGCAGAGAAAAGTATAAATTATTGTGTAAAGAGTATAAAATATTGTATGGCAGGGTATAAAATATTGTTTAGGTCCTGTGCAAAATGTGGGTAGTACCCAGATTTTGGTAAACGGGAGGTGCTGGTTAAAGTGAGAAGAATTCTCTGGGAAATAAAGTGAATTTCCTTTCCTTTTCCCTCCTCTCTTCCATGGGAAAAGTTCCTTCACTTCCAGCCTTTATATCAAACTTTATACCAAATATTTTACTCTTCTTACTAAATTTGATGTGATTGGGACTGAATTTTCAGTCCTTAAAAACACAATAAAACATTTGTGTGAAACAAAGCAACACCGAGGAGGGGAAGAATGAGCAAAAAACCAGGGGAAAAAAAAAAAAAAAAGGTTGAGACATGAAAGAATGGAAACATTTTGTTGAAATCTAATGTTATGTGGAAAAAATTGGGTTGGCAACGTGGTATAATTAACCACTGGTTACTGTTGGCAAGTCCCAAGGCTCTTGAAATTCAGCCTAGCACTGGCTGAAGCATCCAAATGATGTCGTGGTTTCTCTGTGGATGTGTCTGGAAAATCTGTGGAACTAAAATAAATAAATGGAGGAACTACACAAAAGGCATTTTTGAGGTTGGTTGCTCCAAGTCTGGGCTCTTTTTTTATTTTTTTTTTACTTTCCAGAAGCCAAGAGGATTCTTAACATCATCTAGAAGCTTTCACAATGATGAGATGTCATTTTTTAAGAGGAGGAAAGTTGCATTAATGTATTTACAACAGAGTTTTGCTTCAAGTTTGTGTCATAAGGCTGAGAGAAGAAGGCGAGTTTGGGGATGAGTGAGTGGAAAAGCTGCATCAGGGCTCATTCCTAAACTCTGGTTTTCTCCCAGCCCTCAGGCAAACCCCTGGATTTCCCATGTCCCGGGGGCTGGTCCTGCATCCCTGTGTGGAGCCTGGCCCTGAGGGGCTGCTTGAGCACAATTTTATTGCTGATGTGCCAATAAAATCTGCATTTTCAAGCAGCTCCAGGAGTCTCTTCCCATCCCTGTGCCTCAGGTTGTGTTGGTGATTGATTCTTTCTGCTTTAAAAATGCTTTTCCTGCTTGGGATATTTTCTTTTTTCCTGTTGGGCAGCACCAGTGCCCCAATCCAAGAGGTTATTTGGATTTTGTATTTAGATTTGGACAGGTTTTTTACAGACTATACCGAGAGCACTGTGCTCTTCTGTTGGCTACTCTCAGAATCCTTTGAATCCGATCTCTGAAGGAAATTTGGAGCTGTTTTCCTAAAGAATGATATGCTGGATGTTTGGTGTCCTCTTCTTCTTTTTCAGCTTGATAAACACTGGAATTACCTTACCTTCAGTTTCTATTTTAGACATTTATTATTCAATTCGTTTCTTATCCAAATTATGAAACATCTTTGCCTAAATCTGCCTGCCAGCTGGGGGTGACCCCGTGTGCCAGCCCTGCCTGGATCCAGCTGTGCCTCTGCAGCCAGGGCCAGGGGAATCCTTTGGGAATCAATAAAGCAAAAACTCATCCCTGGGCTCAGCTTTTCAGCAAACTGCTTGGAGGCCTTTTTGGTTTTCCTTCTTTTTCTGCTCCAGCTTGCAAAGGAGGATTTTGGAGGAGCTGGGTGGGAAAGGAGAGCTCACGGAGGGCTCTGCTGGAGTCTCTGCCCGTGGATTTTGTGTTCCTTGTGCCTGTCAGCTGGAGCTGCTGGTTCTGGGTGAGGAAATCCGCGCTCCTGAGCCTGGCTGGCCTCTCCTCCTCTGCTTTTCCTCCCTCCACCCCCTTTTTTTTTTGTTTCCAAGACAATACTGGAGTAAGAATTCACTGCAGCCGAATTCCTGGAGATGACACTGCCAGTTTCCCAGGATCTCTCATCCTCCTGCAGCTTTTTGCACAGGGATTTTTTTGGTGCAGCTCATTCAACTCTCAAATATGAACGAAGCAGTGAGTTTGTGGGATTCGATTTTATTTTATTTTTCATGCTGGATGTGCTGGAATGAGATACCTACTGTGTGTGCTGCAGGCTGAGATCTGCTCCGAGGGCTGTGGTTCACCAGCTGAATAATGCAAGCTTTGTTTGGGTGCCCTTATTTCCAGCTTGCACCATTAGAAGTGAATAGAAAGGTCAAGGAGATGAGTCACAGTGAACACAAGTGTCATTCTGCTCAGGAGAAACGGGAAAAGGAGCTTCCAAGTGAGGTGTTTGAGTGGTGCCAGCTCTGCTCTGCTGGACTCGCAGGGAAAGGGAGAGGAAATATCAAAGTAGTGATTTTGTGGAGGGAGAACAACATGCTCTGACTCTGTGCTGCAATAAATTGCTTTTATGAAGTTAAATTATATTATTACTATACTGTATACTATTACATTATTACTATACTATACCAGAATTATATTATACTAAAAAGATACTAAAGAAAAACTCGTGACTGTCTGCAGACAGCCAGGATACAGCTTTGACCTAATTGGTCAATTAATCCAAACAACTATTCCTGGTGTCTAATTAACAAATTACTCTTTGGTAAACAATCTCCATAACACATTTTACATGTGCTAAACACCAGGAGCAGCCAATAGAGATAAGAATTGTTTTCTTCTTTCTTTGAGCTTTCTCACCGCGTCTCACAACTTGTTGGGAAAAATCTTGGGAGTGAGAATCGTGTCTCTCTGTTCAGGGAATGTGAATATCACAAGGAAATCTTGGCTGGGAGATGCTGGAGTGTCCAAGCACCTGAAAACCCCAGTGAGGGGCTGGAGCTGGGCTTGGGAATCTGCAGCTCAGAAAATCCAGGGGATGCTCGGGAGAAGCTGGGCTTGGAAAGCAAAGAGCTGCACTGGGGAGGGTGGGCAGCTCCTGGACAGCCACTGGCACCCAGAAGGAAACAAGCCCTCCAAATCCACGTGGAAATTCCAAATGCTCAGCCAGAATCACCTTTCCTCAGCTTTCAGAGCCAGGGTGGGGTGAAAGTGCTCTCGGAGAGGGACCTGGGACAAGGACACAGGGAGAGGATGAGGGGGAAGGGATTTAAACAGCCCGAGGGACAATGGGGAGGAATTGTTCCCTGTGAGGATGTTCAGCCCTGGCACAGGAGCCCAGAGAAGCTGTGGCTGCCCCTGGATCCCTGGCAGTGTCCAAAGCCAGTTTGGGATAGCAGGAGGCATCCCTGGATGAGCTTTAAGGTTCTTCCCAACCCAAATCATTGTGATTGCATGATTATCCCTGCAATTCTGCTGGGATTTGGAGTGGTGGGGTCTCCATCTCTCCGTGCAGCATCGCAGGGAAGGAGTGGAGCAGAGACTCCTGGAACCGAGCACAGCCCAACCCCTCTGCAAATGCCCGTTTGTAAAGGAAATTTTTTGGATTTCCTGCCCAAATCCTGCCCCGGGGAAGCACTGGCAGAGCCCTGGCAAGGGGAATGTGGCTCGTGGGCTGCACGTGTGCAAGGGCTGAGGAGCTGGGGGGCCTGTGCCAAGTGGGTGGGATGGGCTGGGGACCCGGCCAGAAAAAGGGAATTGCACTGCAGCAGCAGCACAGAAGGAATTCAGGGCTTCTTCCTGCCTTTTTGATAGGGTGCAGTTTAAATCCTGGCCTCCTGTACCTGTGGGTTTCCTTTTTCACACCCTCCTCTGGGTTTATCAATTTGGCTCGTTGCTTTTCCCTGTGCTGGCAAGGAAACAGCCCCAGAGCATTTGGGATCGTGGTGTGCTGCCACAGACTCCCCTGTCCACTGTCCATCTCTCCTTTGGGGTTTTGGCAGCATTTGGGCCCTGAAATACAGAGGAATATTGACATTTTTGCTTTCTAGCCGTTGGATTTTTCAGTTCTGAAATCACACTGCTGGTGTGAAATAGATATTCCCCTGAAAAAGAGAGAAAGCTTCAGAATCCTGATTTATTCTGCACATTCAAAGCACACCTTCAGCAGGGAGCCAAAGCCAACCCTTTTCCCTGTCCCTCTAATCGGGGCTAATTTCCATAAACAACTTCACAAATGAATTTGCCAGCTCGGCTTTGATCCCAGGTGGCCAAAAATTCCACCAGAATTCCAGGGGATATCAAATGTCTGGGAACTGGGATGGGTTTGCTGCTGAGGCAACAGAATCAGGGAATGGTTTGGGCTGGGAGGGCGAGGGGAGTGCTGCTGCCTGAGGGCTGGAGCTGATTTTGGGGGGCTGAGCCTGGTTTGGGGTGAAACATTGCTGGTATTCCATGGAAATTTAGGATTTCTGCAGAGGGATGAGGGGTTGGAAGAGTTTTCCTGCTGACAGGAAGGGAGAGGTGTGGCACGGCAGGGCTGACTGGGGCTGGAGCTGATTTTTTGGGGGCTGGTTTGGGGTGAAACATTGGGATTATCACCTCTGTGCTGGTATTCCGTGGAAATTTAGGATTTCTGCAGAGGGATGAGAAATCCCTTGGGGAGATGGTGGGAGCAGAGCTGCCCGAGGGCTGGAGCTGATTTTGGGGGGCTGAGCCTGGTTTCACCCTAGTGGGTGAAACATTGGGATTGCGCTGGTATTCCATGGAAATTTAGGATTTCTGCAGGGGAATGAGCCGGGTGGAGGTGCTGGCAGCAGATCTGTGCTGTGATTCCATAGGAGGAACCTTGAAGCAGGGCACAAACCTCCCTGGAAATGCCCCTTGGAAGGTTTTCCCTGGAAAATCCCACGCCTCAAAGACAGGATCTGCTGCTCAGGGGATTCCCTGAAGGAGCAGCACTGCTCTCCTTGCCTCCCAAAAACCCATCCCGACGTTTTCCTCCTTCCCACTGCGTGTCCTGCCTGCTGGGACAGGGATGCAGCAAATGTGCAAGCACATTTCTGTCCCTCTCAGGATTTTTCATAGAGGTGCACAGAGAGAAATGAAAGAGAAAACCATTTCTATTTCTGCTCCTTGTTTTTCCCACGTGGAATGTGTTTGGAGAATTGTTTACCTGGGGTGATTGCTGGGTTGGATTCTGGTGAGGATTGTTTGAGACTGATGGACAATCCAACCCGCCTGTGTCTAAACTCCCAAAAGAGAGTCACAAGTTAAGAGAGAGTTAAAGACAGAGTGAAAGTAGTACATAATTTAAATATCCTCCTTTTATATAACATATTAATATATTTTAGCATAGTTATAATAAAAAAAAATTCAATTTTTTTTAACTGAGTCAAACATTGTCATTTCTTCCCATTAAGTTCACCTGCATTTACAGTACCTGTGCTCCAAGAGAGGCAGCAGGGATGGGGAGGGAGGGGGAATTTTGGATTTTTCCCTCTGGCACTCGGGATCCCATCGGAAAGCTGCGAGGAATGTTCCCAGCAGGGCTGGCCGGGGCCGGGAGAGGCACATTATCACGTCCTGTGCACTTGGGGGGAGAAAGTCCCTCACACTGCCTCTCTCAAATGTTTAAATTAAAACAATCTGCCTTTTCTGCAACTCTTGGATGCTTTCCCTGCTGACCTCAGGAGGAGCCAACAGACCCGAACTGGCTCTGGGTTTTTTTGTTAGGATTTTTTTTTTCCTCTTTTTTTCTTTTTTTCTTTTTTTTTTCTTTTTTTTGTATTGGTTTTGTGGGGTTTTTTGTTGGGGTTTTTTTTGTGGTTTTTTTTTTTGTTGTTGTTGTTTTTGGGGGGGTTGTTTTTTCGGTTTGGTTTGGTTTTTGGGTTTTTTTTCTGTTTTGTTTTTTTTTGGGTTTTGTTTGTTTGGCTTTTTGGTGGGTTTGTTTTTTTTTTTTTTTTTTTTTTGGGGGGGGGGTTTGTATTTTGGGTTTTTTTTTTTTGGCTTTTTCCCCCTTCAAGCCCTGAACCCCTGCAGGATGCAGAAGAGCAAAACACCGAGGGCCATATCTGCGCTGGGTCAGGAAGCTGCAGGGAGCAGGCACACGCTTTTCCAAGCACAGAATTCCCACAGCAGAGAGAGGCTGGGCAGGATCACCATTAGGATTTGACATCCCAAAAAACAGGACAGCAAAGCCAAGCTGCTCCAGAGCCTCTGACCCTATCCCTGAGGATGCTGGAGCCTTCATCCCCAAATTCCCAGCTCAGTGCTGGGAATTCTGCTTGGATTCGCTGATCCTGAAGATCTTTTCCAACTTCAGTGACCCTGAAACTCATCCCAGGGTTCTGCTCTGACACTCTGATGCTCAGGCTGAGTTTTGTCCTGGCCCAGGGCCCCTGGCTGAGCAGAAATGGGATTTTTTTGTTATTTTTTTTGCTCCCTGGCTGTGCTCAGGCTCTTGCAGCACTGCCCTGGTCTACGTGGAGCTGGGGGTGGATCCAGGGCTGGGAGCAGCCTCTGGTGGTTTTGGGAATTTGGGCAGGGAAGAAGCACGGCAGCATCGCTCCCAAATTACCAAACTTCGCTTCACCTCTTCCTGCTGCTGCCCTTTCTGCTGCTATTCCATGGAAATTGAGGATTGGTGCACAAATCCTCTCTGTGGGAGTTTTGGGGAATTTTTCCAGGATTTTACAGCCCTGGGTGGGATTCAGGGTAGGAAAACACAGTGGGATTTCTTATGGCAACAGGGATAACACAAAAGTGATCCAGATTTTTCCTGTGAAATGGGAAATTTCCTGTTGTGAAAATGTGAAATTTCCACATGTGAAATGCTATTTATGGATCAGCTTGGTGCAACCAGAGCCAACCCCAGTGTGGAAATACCCACAAAGAACTTTGTGCTCCTCAGCTGAAGGGAATCCAAATCCAAACCCCTGGGATGCTCTGAGGCACAGCAGAAGTTAAAGTTGTTCTGCACAGCATCACCATCCCAAATTACAAATCTTCCTTCATCCCTTCCTGCTGCTGCCTTTGCTGCCCATGGGAGTTTTGGGGAGTTTTTCAAGATTTGACAGCCCTGGGTGGGATTCAGGGTAAGAAAACACAGTGGGATTTCTGATGGCAATGGGGAAAACAGAAAACTGATCCAGATTTTTCCTGTTGCGAAAATGTGAAATCTCCAAACTGATCCGGATTTTTCCTGTGAAATGGGAAATTTCCTATTGTGAAAACATGAAATTTCCAAATGTGAAATGCTATTTCACAGGAAAAATCCGGATCAGTTTGGTGCAACCAGAGCCACCCCAGTGTGGAAATACCCACAGAGAACTTTGTGCTCCTCAGCTGAAGGGAACCCAAACCCACCCCAACAAAATGCTCTGAGGCAGAGGCAGAGCCCAAATTAGGGATGTTCTGAGGGGTGCTGAGAGCCCAGCAGGGTTTCCCTGCCTGCTGCTCCCTTCTCCAAAGCCTTGGCCAGACAAAGTGGGGCCCTCCTTGCCCTGGGGACGCCGATCCCAAGCCCTGAACAAACGCTGAGCTCCTTTTAGCAGCACGCTGCAAATAGCTGAGCCTCTGCTGCTGGCCCATCCTTGGGGGATGAAGCTTTTTATGGACTCAGCTGAAACATCTGCTTTTGGGGCTGTGAAATCTGCCCCCAGCTTTGTTCAGCTCAGCAACCCAGGGTGGGATCTGGGGCTTTGCTGGGGTGGTGTTGAGGACTTTTTTCTGATGGGGGCAAAAGGCCCAAACTCGATTTTAGTCAATGGAAAGTCTAAAAATAAATGTGGGAGATGAGAGGGAGCTTCTGTGAAACTGAGCTTGGGTTCTCTGATGCTGAACGTTGAAAGTTCCCCAAGAAATTAGTTTTGGGGTAATTTCCTTCCTGAGTATCAAAACTGCCCCAAGAAATTAATTTTAGCAGAATTGCCTTTTCCTGAGTATCAAAAGTGCCCCAAGAAATTCATTTTGGGGGAATTTCCTTCCTGAGTATCAAAACTGCCCCCAGAAATTCATTTTGGGGGAATTTCCTTCCTGAGTATCAAAACTGCCCCCAGAAATTCATTTTGGGGGAATTTCCTTCCTGAGTATCAAAACTGCCCCCAGAAATTCATTTTGGGGGAATTTCCTATTCCTGAGTATCAAAAGTGCCCCAATAAATTCATTTTGGGGGAATTTCCTTCCTGTTTTACTGAGCCAGGGATGACAGTGGAGGGAGCTGTCAGGTAGGGCAGGCCTGTGCAGTGTCAGCTGACACAGGAAAATGTGGAAAATTCTTCTGGGAAGTCAGGCCTGGTTGGGAATAATCATTGGGGAATGCTGGAGGTGAAATAACCCAGCGTTAAGGGATGGGTGTGAGGCAGGAGCAGCTTCTGAGCAGAATTTGACCTGTAATACCCTGGGGTTTATATTAAATTATTCCATTCTTTGTGCAGGACAGTGACGGGCTTCCAGCTGCGTCCGTGTCCTGGTGGGTTTGGGATCCAGGAACAGGGCAGAGTCCTTTCCAAAGCCCCACGGGCTGCAGTGCTGCATGCAGCTGATGTTGTATTTTCCAGGAAGATTTCTCCCTTCTCCTTGCTCTGGAATAACCTCTCAGCACGCTCACAAAGGGATCACTCCGAGCTACCTTTGCCTTGGAAGGACAACATCACTTTTCCTGTAGCTGTGGAAAATCTCCCTTCCCTCAGGGGTCGCAACGAGGGCACAGAAAAATGTACTCAGATCAATTTTAAGCCCAGTACTAAGTTGTTTATGTGCTGTTTATTTAGTGATGAGGAGAAAATGCCATAAGAAATCCATAAGAAAATGCCATCAGAAATCCCATTGTGTTTTCCTACCCTGAATCCCACCCAGGGCTGTCAAATCTTGAAAAACTCCCCAAAACTCCCGTGGGCAGCAAAGGCAGCAGCAGGAAGGGATGAAGGAAGATTTGTAATTTGGGATGATGATGCTGTGCAGAACAACTTTAACTTGTGCTGTGCCTCAGAGCATCCCAGGGGTTATTGGTGGATTTGGATTCCCTTCAGCTGAGGAGCACAAAGTTCTTTGTGGGTATTTCCACACTGGGGTTTGGCTCTGGTTGCACCAAACTGATCCCGATTTTTCCTGTGAAATAGCATTTCACATGTGGAAATTTCACATTTTCACAACAGGAAATTTCCCATTTCACAGGAAAAATCTGGATCAGTTTGGAAATTTCACAATTTCACAATAGGAAATTTCCTATTTCACAGGAAAAAAATTGGATCAATTTGATGTTATCCCTGTTGCAATAAGAAATCCCACTGAGTTTTCCCTACCATGAATCCCACCCAGGGCTGTAAAATGCTCCATGTAGGAATCAATCTTCCTAAAATACAGGATCAAATATCCTGATAACTCAGCACCTGCTTTGTCTCCAGGATCCTAAATATTTCCTTCCCTCATTTCTCTCTCTTTAACTCCTTTCACTCCTCAGTGTGCAGGGATTGGAGTGAAAACACCAACCACCACTTCTCTCCAGAAATGATTGGAATTGTCATCCTGTGCTTTTCCAGATGCTGGAATTGTGCTCCTTCCCTCACTTCTCCCAATGTCCAAGCCAGTGGAAGGAATGGCTCCCAGAGCTGAAGTGACAGAGGGATTCTTGCCTCAGTTTCACCACCAAAGGAGATGAAAGGCAAACCCTAAAGTGTGACCCCAAAAATTGGGATTTGCAGCAGGTTTAAAGGGGGAAAATGGAGTTGGGCTTGGTAGGGAGGGAATATCTGGCAGGGAAGGATGGACTGGGGAGCCCAAGATGAATTTTATCTTGGATTTATTCCCAGTTGTGCGTGGCAGGGGTGCAGCAGCTTCCCTGGGAAGGGCCTTGCAGCTCTCCTGCTTGTTCCCTGACATCCCACTGCTCTCCAGGGAGTTCTGCATCCACCCCAAATCCCCTTCCTTATCTGTAAGGAGATGATGTTGTGGGGCTTTTTATTTATCCTGAGGCCCTGATAAATCCTCAGGCTCTCTGGGGATAGGAATCACTCAAAAAAAAGCTTGGACCTGATGATCCTTGAACCTGATCGTCCATAATTCTGAGATGATAATTCTGTCATTTAAACCATAATTCTGTGATGATAATTCTGTCATTTAAGCCTGATCTTCCATAATTCTGTGATGATAATTCTGTCATTTAAACCTTTGGAGCCTTGGAATTAAAGTTCCTCCCAACCTGAATTCCAAGTGTGCAAAGCCACAAACAGGAAATATTTGGGAGAGTTTGGAGCCTTGAAATTAAATTTCTCCCCCCTGAATTCCAAGTGTGCAAAGCCACAAACAGGAAATATTTGGGAGAGTTTGGAGCCTTGGAATGAAATTCCTCCCAACCTAACCCAAAAAGGAGAAGACTTGTGTGATCCAGGTAGGAAAGGAGCTGCCAAAATCCTCCAAAACTTCCTTCCCTGCAGGAAAAAAAAAAAAATCAGGGTCAAAGGGAAACATCCCAGGGCTCTGTTGGGGGCTGGGAAACTGAGGCAGGTTCTGGTGCCAGTTTCAGGTTTATAAAGCAGGTGTTTAATTTAGCCTTAATGAGGAACGTGGGTGATTAAGGAGAGCTGTGCTGGTACTCAGAGCTGCTCAGGAGCTCTCCCTGATTCCTGTGACCCAGCTCGAGGTTTTTGTCTTATCCCCCTGCTGATCAGAGCAGAGGAAAAGAAATTTAGCAGGAAATTTTGGGAGCCTTTGAAGCAATTCAAGGGGTAACAGCGAGGTGAATGCCCTGGGCTGCAGAGAGAGCAGCTGGTGTGTCAGGTATTGATTTCTTTGCTGCTTTTTGCTCCTCTGTTTTCAACCTGCTGGGGTTTTTGGTTTTGTTTTTTTTTTTTTTTTTTGCACCCTTTGGAAGGGTGAGAATGATGCGGGCTCTGCTTGTTCTGTATTCAAGGCATGGGCAGAGAGCAAATCAACCCATCCTGTTCAGCCCAGAGATGTGGGATTGATCCTTTGGAACCAAAAATTCAGTGCAGGAGGAAAATCTCTCAGCCCTGGAGCTTGGGGCACTGATTTTGCTGCTGGAGGTGCCCGTGCTGGATCTTGTTTGTGCTGGGATTTCACTGCTCAGCACCCTATAAACGAATGGGTTTGTGCTGTGTTCTTAGAGAAATGTGATTTTTGTTGGTTTTTTTTTTTTTTTTTTTTAAATTGCCAGGTTCTGCCAGCCTCATTAAGGAAATTGTCACGGAGCAAATTGGGATTGTTGGAAAGCAAAGCCACATGTTCTTCCTCAGTGGGATTTAGGGCCTGGGAGAGTTCTGCAGGGAGCATCTGCCTGGGCTGGGTTTCTGCACAAAACCTCCCCTCTAAAAGCAGATTTATTTCCAAAGCTGGGGTTTGTTTGTTTCCCTTTGGAGAATTCAGTTGTCTGATGGCAAACTGGCTCTTTGGCGTTATCAAAAAGCAAAATAAAATCAAAATGCGGTCACTGGTCCTTCCCTGCAAGGCAGCGATGGGAATATTGAGTTTTATTTCTTTTTAAACACATTTCACAAAACTGGAAGGGGTTTAGGAGGCAGTGCCTGAAGCAGTGATGGGAATATTGACTTTTATCTCTTTTTTAATAGATTCCAAAGAAAAATGGGAGGGATTTAGGAACGAGCACCTGAAGCAGTGATGGGAATGTGGAGTTTTTATCTCTTTTAAAATACATTTCACAAAATTGGAAGGGATTTAGGCACAAGCACCTGAACCAGTGATGGGAACGTTGAGTTTGATCAAACCGGTGATGGGAACGTTGAGTTTGATCAAACCGGTGATGGGAACGTTGAGTTTGATCACTTTTTTAATAGATTGGAGACAATTGGAGGGGATTTAGGCACAAGCACCTGAAGCAGTGATGGGAATGTTGAGTTTGATCAAACCAGTGATAGGAATGTTGAGTTTGATCACTTTTTTAATAGATTGGAGACAATTGGAGGGGATTTAGGCAGGAGCACCTGAAGCAGTGATGGGAACGTTGAGTTTGATCAAACCGGTGATGGGAACGTTGAGTTTGATCAAACCGGTGATGGGAACGTTGAGTTTGATCAAACCAGTGATGGGAATGTTGAGTTTGATCAACCCGGTGATGGGAATGTTGAGTTTGATCACTTTTTTAATAGATTGGAGACAATTGGAGGGGATTTAGGCAGGAGCACCTGAAGCAGTGATTGGGGATTGGAGGCTGGAAGGAGTCGGGAAGGGAAATTCCCCTCTGGAGACTCATGATGAAGGGATTCGAGTGCTGAAGATTTGCTCAGATTGGTGATTTTTATCACTATTTGTGAGGCACTTGAGAGCCCAGGGCTGCTTTGGGTGCCCTGCAGGAATTCTGGGAAAGGCTCATCCCAAAACTGCTGTGTGAGGCAGAGAGGCCTAAAAATGCCAATTTTGGGGTTTCAGTCTGAACCAGCAATGAGTGGGGATTTCTGACCCTTTTCCCATCAATTTTCCATTTCCCAGAGGAGGAAGAGCCCTCCCTGCTCCATCCCCTTGTCCCAATCCCCTCGGGATTTTCCCAGGGCAGGGAAATCAGTCCCAGCAGCACTGACAAGGAGAGCTCAGTGATTTTTATAACTGTCATTGGCCCCTAATTAGATGTTTGATGCCAAAGTAATGATCATAAAAGGCTCTTTATTTCAAACAAACCCATGTGAATAATTCTGTAAATATTTGTCTGGGTCAGCCTTGGGTTGAGTCCTGGGAAAGCTTTTTGGATGAGGATCTTGGCTGTTTCTTGTTGGCTTCTCTAGGAGCATATTTCAATTTTTTAGATGCTATCTTTGGGTTTGAGTCCTCCTGCATAGAGAATGGAAGACCTGAAATGACATCTCAGCTCTTAAATGCAGCAGATATTTCCAATGTCACCTTGTAACCAGTTTAACAGGGAATATCTGAAAGGAGGGAAGGGAAGGGACGTGCAGCTGTGACCCAGATTTCCTAAAATCACCCCTTGGAACCACCTTGTGGCTTCCAGGCAGATGCAGCCAGGAATATTGGAATATTTTATAGGAATATTGGTGAGGAAAGGTCCAGCAGCTCTTGGATTGGTAGTGAGGGATGGGTTTTGGGGTGGCTTTGCAGCCTGGGAGGGGTTTGGATCCCATGCAGGGGATCCTTGGAGGGGGTTTGGATCCCCATGGAGAAGTTTTGATCCCCATGGAGAGGTTTTTATCCTCATGGAGAATTTGGATCCCTGCTTTGGGGGTTTGTTATCCCCTGTTTTGGGGGTTTGCATCCCCTGGAAAGGTTTGGATCCCTGTTTTGGAGGTTTGTATCCCATGCAGAATTTTGGATCCTCATTTCGGGGGTTTGTATCCCATGAAGAAGTTTGGATCCCTGTTTTTGGGGTTTGTATCCCATGGAGAATTTGAATCCCTGGTTTGGGGGTCTGTGTCCCCATGGAGATGTTTGGATCTGTGTTTTGGGGGTTTGTATCCCATGCAGAATTTTCTACCCCCTATTTTTGTATCTCCTGATTAGGAGTTTGGATCCCTGTTTTGGGGGATTTTATCCCCATGGAGAAGTCTGGATCCCTGTTTTTGGGGTTTGTATCCGATGGAGAATTTTGGAACCCTGTTTTGGGGGTTTTTATCCCCACTGAGATGTTTGGATCCTTGTTTTGGGGATTTGTATCCCCTCTTTGGGAGTTTGGATCCCTGTTTTGGGGGTTTGGGAGTTTGGATCCCTGTTTTGGGGGTTTGGGAGTTTGGATCCCTGTTTTGGGGGTTTGGGAGTTTGGATCCCTGTTTTGGGGGTTTGGGAGTTTGGATCCCTGTTTTGGGGGTTTGGGAGTTTGGATTCCTGTTTTGGGGGTTTGGGAGTTTGGATCCCTGTTTTGGGGGTTTGTTTCCCCTGGTTGAGAGTTTGGATCCCTGTTTTGGGGGTTTGGGAGTTTGGATCCCTGTTTTGGGGGTTTGGAGTTTAAATCCCTGTTTGGGGGTTTGTTTCCCCATGCAGAGGTCTCTATCCCTACGGAGAGGTTCCTATCCCAGGGCAGGTGGGATGGGGAGGGAGGACTGGCTAATTACTGTGTAATTAGCTGTGGTTGGGCTCCGGAGGGCTGTTTGTAATGCAGATGCCTCTCGGGGCGGTTAATGGGGTTGCCTTTCTCCCCTAATGACCGAGGAGCAGCGATCACAAATTCCTGTCAAAGCTGGGCAGGAGTTTCCCGGCGCTGCCCTAATCCCTCTGGATGTGCTCATTTGATGGGAACAAACCCTCTCCCTGAACCAAGGGGAGGAATCCTGGGGTTTTAATGAAAAAAAAACCCCAAAATGTGCTGTTCCTGTGCTCGGGCAGCGAGGAAACACACCCGTGTTTTATTTATAATAAAGGAATAGGAGCTGGATGTTGTGCTTGGATGAGCTTCTGCTGCATGCTTGGGATCACCAGATTCTATATTAGCATTAAAAACCACCACTGGCCTATAGAAAAATAACATTCCCTGGCGATGTTCACAAGGAAATCCATCTAAACACTTAATTGGGAGCAAGACCTGCTGGATAAATGTGGATTAAAAATGAGAAAACCACTGGGAACGGGGAATTGAAGTGGCGAATTTCTCCCTTCTCTCCAAGACATCCCTTGAGGGCATCTCAGCTCCTCGGGGGATGAGCAGGGATGAAATTCAGTTAATTCCAGGCTTTTTTTTTCCTCCTGCTCTTCCCGTGAAAGCAGCACCTGTGTGGTGCAGTGTGGGTTATATAAACTCAGGAATTAATGCTCCGGAGAAAACTTTGGGAAACGAGCTTCAGAAACGCTTCTGGTGAAGTCAAGCAGGTATTAATTTGAAATTTGCCTGCTGGCTGTATTTTTTTTTGAGGAGAATCAGATAGGAACTAAATGTACAGAGTTGGTCGGTTTAAGCATCTGCAGGAAATAATTGGTTTTACATTTCTCTCCCCGTGTCGAAATAGTGGAGTGTAAGTAGGGCTGGAAATAATTCAAGGTTGGGTTTGTTTTTTTTTTGTTTTTTTTTTTTTTAAATCAGCCAATGAAATATTTAAAAATGAAATTACTTCTGCCTGCTCCCATTAACTTTGCAGACAACTGAAAAAGCTGCAGTGCATGAAAATGAATCGCTGTATTTTTGGGAAGGTCCCAGCCGAGTTTACCTGGGCGTGGGGCAGTGCCCGCCGGGGATTTGCTGCCTTTGAAGCGGTGATGTGATGTGCGAGGCTGAAGTTGATGCTAATTCTGCAGGTGCTTGTGTTAATGTGCTTAATTAAGCTCAGGGCTGGCCCATCCACCTTGGGAAGGCTGGAGGAAGGGGTTTATTCTGGTTATTTGCACCGAATTCGCCCATTTTGGCTGCTTTTTCCAGATTTCTTGGTTGAGAAAGAAGATGCTCCTTGTTTTTTTTTTTTTTGTGTGTGCTGTGTCCTCACAGTGCAGCTCCCAGCACACATCCCAATCCCATTCCTCCAGATCTCCTCCTTCCCCTGAGTGCTGCTGGAAGATGCTGAGAGGGAACAGAATCCCTGGGGTTTTCCTGGGCCCAAAATTCCATTTAAAGGTGGCTTTGTGGTCCTTTTTAATGCCCCTGAAGTGTTGAGAGACGTGGTTTAGGTTGTCCTGTAAGGCTGTGTGTGTCCTGGAGCATCCTGCTGTGCTTCCACCGGCTCAGGAGTGGGGGAAAAAAACCCCAAATTGTTGCTCACTCTGTTCCTGACACCCAGGGAGGCTGCATAGGAATCCCATAGGAATCCCATAGGAATCCCACAGGAATCCCATAGGAATCCCATGGCTGGGATTTCCTGGCTGCAGGACACCACTGTGAGTGTGTGGGGTGGCTCCAGCCTGCTGCAATAATTCCCATTCCAGTGGCACCCTTGGGACGCAGGGAGACCATCAGCCACATCAAACAGGGAATTTGATTTTAGGGATTTGATTTTACAGGGAAAATCCCAGTTTTGCTGTTGATTTTTGGTCCTTTTTGGGGGGTTTTGAGAGAAGCCATGAGGACAAAGCTGCTGCTCTCACTCTGACAAGGCTCTTAGGCCGGGTCCCCTTTATTCCTTCCCCTTTCCCAGATGATCCTGCCAGCTTTGGATGCTTCCTTGCAGGAATAACTGTTCTGCACCCCCATCCAAACTGGTAGCAAAGCTTCTCGTTGATTTTCATGTGCTGCAAGCCCTGATTAAGCCTCGCAGGGCTTTAAGTGGTTGATGATTACAAATTGCTTTGAAAATGCAGCTCCTGTCCCAGTGCCAGATTGGCTGGGAGTGCTGGGACTCTTTAGAGCAAAGAGAAAAGGTTGAAATTTCCTTTTTCCACCTTCAAGTGCACCTGTGTGAGAGCTGCAGGAGGTCCTGTGTTCAGGAATGAATCCCATGGCAGGAAGAGAAACTGGGAAAGGGAAGAATGAATTCCTAATTCCCATCTAAACCTGCCTTCGGTGGGTTCTAAGCCATCCCCCTTTGTCCAAAATCGTGGAAAATTCTCCAGCTGCAGAGGAGGTTTCCTTGGGAAGCATGGCAGATTCCTTGGATGTGATTTCCATCTCTTGGGAATCTCTTTTTCCATCTCCAGGTGCTCCCTGAGGGCTCAGGCAATCCAGGGGCCTTGCAATGATGTTGAAATGGGATTTTGTGTAAAAAAACAGAGCCTGGGGGCGAGTGGGACAAAATTTTCATCCCTTTAGGGCTGGTTTTAAGGAGCTGCTCCTAAACCCATCTGTGGATGTGCTGAAGGAGCGAGTTTGGAGCTTTCACAGCTCCTAAAATTCCAGTCTCCATTCACCCTCAGTGGTTCAAAGGGCAAAACTCCTGCCAGGAATGAAACTGGGGCTGGAGCACTTCCCAAAATGTCACAGTGACCCAGAAATTCTTGCTCCATGTGGAGGGGGTGTCAGAATCTGTGGGATTGGTGATTCTGAGATTGTAGAAAGTCTCTGTCTGTCAGCCCCGCTGCCAAAGCAGAAGCCATAATTGGTCTGTGCTGGTTTCCAGGTTGTTTATTCTGTTTATCTCTCACATGTTCTGCTGCCCTGCCCAGCTCTGTCCTGCAGGGCAGCGTGTGGGGCTCTGCCCTCAGTGGGATGTGACAAACATTAAATACCAGAAACTCCTGGGCTGCATTTACAAGAACGTGCCAATATCTGTCACCTCCGTTGGACAGTGTGTCCCCAGCCTGAACCAACAGAAAAATGCCAACACCACAGTGAGACATGGAGGGCCATTGTGTCTGTGAGTTTGGCATGGAATTTGCAGCAGATTGTTTCATGATATTCCATGAAGGAAAATCTTGCTCTTTGCTCACTCTTAGCTGCTCACAGCATGGCTTTGTTATAAACCCCAATGATTGGTTATTAAAAAAAAAAAAAAGGATTTCTGCTCAAAGGAAACAGGGATTTTTTTTTGATTCTTTGGATTTCATGGAGTCTCTGAGCTGCTCCAGTGCCAGTTCTGGGTTTCTTTCTTTTCCTTTTGGGATTTTTTTGTAGGATCCTTCCGATCTGACTCTGCATAATGGTTTCCTTTGTTCCCAGTTGGGACTATTTGGGCTTTTTTTTGAAAGGAAAAATAAATAAATAAGGGGATGTCATGAGTCATTGGTGAAATATTCTGCAGTCTGGAGCAGTGTGAATTGACACAGCTCTGTGGTAGCTCTTGGGAGGAGCAGATGAGTTCTGACTCCTTCCATAACTGCCTTTTTCTTTAATTCCCTCTATTCTACCCCTTCCTAATGAACAACCCTTAATATCTTCAATCCTGCAGCTCACATTCTTCAGTTCTCCTCCTTTAAATGCCTTTTCTCTTTGCCCAAATAAATAATTGTGTTTTATTGGGCTGCTGGGATGCTGAAGAATTTAAGAGGCTCTGTTAAGCTCATCCAAAGGATGCTGGAGCAGCAGCAGCTGGGGCTTGATCTCCTCCTTTTAGGCTCTGCTTTATTTTAGTTTTATTTTAGTTTAGTTTTATTTCAGCCCTGTTTTAGTCAGTTATCCCAGGGCTGCAGCCAGGTCAGCTGTGGTGAAAAGTGTTTAGAGAAGGAGTCAAAATTGTTGAAATCCCAGAAGCCTGAAAAGGAGACTCCCAGCTCCATTAAAAAAAAAAAAAGGGAAGCAGCTTTCAGTCCTCACTTTTATTTCTTCTGGATCTGACACAGGAACTCTAGGAATAAGAGAATATCCCTAAATTAGGATATAATATATAAATACCTCTTGGTTTTAATTCCAAATGGAAGCCCAGATGTTCAAGGCAATCTCAGGGGAGTGAGAAACCCGGAGCCCAGGGAAAAGGCTCTGCCCTGCCTGGGCTGGACCCTGCAAAGGCAATAATTGAGTGTTTATTTAGGGCTAAAAATATCTTGGAAAAGGACTTGAAGGCTGGTAAAGCTGGAAGGGGAAGGGTTTCTTTGGAGCAAAGTGGAGAACCAGTCCCTGTGCTGTGGGGATTCTCTGCTTCTTCCTGGAGGGACCCTGACCTTGGGTGGGATTTGCAGGTTGGGATTGACACTTTGAGGTCACCAATGGCTCCTCCTGTCCCTCCTCGGCTGCTCTGACCCCTCATGCCTTGGGCTGCTGCTGGAAAACATTTCTTTCCCCTTAAAAATATGGAACAGCTTCTGTGGGAGGGCGGGGAGGCCCCGCCTCAGGTTGTCCAGAGAAATTGTGTATTCCCCATCCCTGGAAGTGCCCAAGGCCTGGCTGGACAGGGCTTGGAGCAAGCTGGGACAGTGAAAAATGTCCTAAAATTCTTTTTGCTATTCCTGAAATGGAGAATCCTCATTGGCTTTACTTGCTGGGAGATAAATGGCAATTTTCTGTTGCTGTTCATATAGAGCAAAACCCAAAGCTTTACTTGCAGCAAATCTGCATCCCTGGGATGCAAACCCCAGCGTGGTGGGACTGCTGGGAAATGGTGAGGAAGGTGCAGAGGAATGAGCAGGGAATGCTTTTTCATTGTTGCCTTTTCTCCTCGTTGCCTTTTCTCCTCTCCTCGTTGCCTTTTCTCCTTCTTCACCTTACGGCCCCAAACCATTGCACACAAACCACAGCGTGCTAAGAGCAGCCTCAAAAATCCCTGAAGGTTTTTGGGATGTCCTCTGCCTGCTCCAAATCCAAAAGTGGAAGAAAATTCTGCCCACCCCTCCTGCAGACCCCCAGATGTCTCAGAAACAACAACAGGGCAGCTGTGTGCAGTAAATTTGTGTCTCCAGGTGAATTTTTTCCCACTTTGAAGGGTGGTGGAAGGCAAAAAATTGAGGAAAGATTGCAGGAAATCCCCTGAATTTTGTCACAGAACCTCAAGCTCATCTCATTCTACTCCTAAAATTTCCCTAGATCAGACTGAGCAGAGCTCAGCTTTAGAATTCCCTGGAATCCAGACTCTGTTTAAAAGCCTGGCTTCTCCTTTTGGCCAGTGCTGCCCAGTTCCCTGCACTGGGAGAACTGGGAATGTCTGTTCCCAGCACTGGTGATGCTCAGTGACGAGTTGGAACTCTGTGGGATTGGGATTTAATGAAAAACCTTGAAAAATGAGATTTGTTGTGAGGTCTGTCGCTTGCAATTTGTAATTTTTCAGGCTCTGGGAGCACGGACATGCACAAGGAACACATCAGTGACTTATGGCAGCACTTTGGGGTTGTTCAAGGTGTTAAAAATGATTATTACAGGCATAAATATGGCTTGGATTAATGACTTCTGGCTGAGGCTGGGATTTTCAGTGTGCTCTGCAGGAGCTGCAGCTCCCATCCTGCACTGAATTTCCACAGCAATGTTTCCATTGGGTTCTTGGGGTTTTCTGTAGGGTCTTTTGTTTTTGTTGTGTTTTGTTTGGGGTTTGATGTTGTTTTGTTGGGTTTTTTTTTGTTGTTTTTTGGTTGTTGGTTTTTTTTTTTGGTGGGGAAAATAATAGTTAATTCTTTTCCTTATTTTTCCTTGGCCAGGGGATGTGGATTTAGGAGGGGAAAGCAGAAATTGGGATGGGGAAATGAAACTTTGGCTAATGACTGAGTGGAGAAAGCATTTCCCTGAGCTGCAGTGGCTGAAGCAGGGCTGCTTGTGCTGAGCCCTGTGACTGACAGGTGTAATGGATTGAAAGAAAATCCTTGTTTGTTATTGCACATATCCTGAAGGATCAGCAGGGTTTAAGGCATCTTTTCCTCTCAAAATTTGTCTTAAAGAACAGTCAGGGAAAGGAGAGTTGGGAATGAGGTTTGCCCCCAGGCAGGGGGGTTTGGTGGGCTCAGATATTCACTGGTGAGTGTTAATAATGGCTTCAATTCTGATTTCCTTTGGACTTCTGGGGGGATTTTGGACCCTGGCTGAGTCCAAGAGGGTGGTTTGGCTGTGCTGGTGGTGGCAGGTGGGTCCAGCCCAAAGCCAGGGGTTTTTTCCCAAAGAATCCTGCTTGGTTTGCTCTAATATTGAAGTGGGAGAAAGAATAAAATCTCTGTTGGCCACTGCTGGGTGAGGGTAGAGCTACAAACCTAATCACCAGCAGCCTCTGATCCAGGTT
The DNA here is from genome assembly GCF_050655825.1 of Lonchura striata. Taxonomy (NCBI): domain Eukaryota; kingdom Metazoa; phylum Chordata; class Aves; order Passeriformes; family Estrildidae; genus Lonchura; species Lonchura striata. The sequence continues at coordinate 11,449,606 of NC_140719.1, forward strand.
TTAACAGATGTTTAAAGAATTAGGAGTCAGATGATCACAGAAATTAACTGTGCTGATGGAGAAATTGGGGATTTAATTCCTCTTTTTGCCACTGTTGGTTCATCCACGAGAATGGAGTGGTGAAGGTGCCATGGCAGGGACAGCTTCCCTCAGCCCAGGCTGCTCCAAGCCCTGTCCAGGACACTCCCAGGGATGGGACAATCCCTTTGTTCCACATTTCCCTGGAAATGAAGAAAAAGCCAAACTTCTGGCCCTAACTTTTATCTCCCTGTCCCTTCCTCCAGTGCTCTGCACTGTTGTTTCCACTCTGGGCACAGCAGAAGCAGATCTGAAGTCAAGAAAAGCAAATCTTAAATCAAGAAGCAAATATTTTGTCATTAAAAAACAAATAATTAAGGATGTGCCTAAAGTACCATTCTTGTGATATGCCATTCATGGTGTTGTATGTATGAGTTAAGACTTTCTGAATTGGGTTGAGAGAATGGAAAGGGAAATCCTAGAATATATTTGTGTAGTTAATTCTTTAAGGAATCCAATCTTGATAGTTCTGTAGTATGTTTTGAGTCAAACTACACCAGACCACATAGATGGGATTTGTACTTTAAAGGAGGCAAAGATTATTTTCTGTCTCTAATAAAACCTCTCCTATGTACAGTAGTTTGTGTGGCAACATAAAAGCTTCGTTATAACCCTAGCATAAAATGTTTGTAATTTAGTATTACCCGTGGCATGAGTTTTAATAATTTTCAAGACTATCACAGGCACAAAACTCATTGCTGATGTTAGCTACCAAGATCCAGGTTCTGCTGGAGCCCTGCCACCTCTGCTGGGTTCAAATGAGAAGTCGAGCTCCTTTTTGGCTTTATTCCAGGGCTTTGCAGGTTTTTGGTGCAGCCTCTGCTGTGATTTTGGTCTCGTTTGGGGTTTGGGGTTCGTGTCTGTGTGTGTGCTGAGGCAGCAGGGACCTGGCTGCTCCCTCTGGGGAGCCCTGTGCACCTCGAGCAGAGAAAGCTCCTGTGTGTGACGCTGCACAGGGATGTTATTCATCACCCAGGGAGTGAAAAGGAGCTTTCATAAAGCACCTCCAGCCCTCTCAGCTGGAGGCCAAGCCCAGAGCAAAGCTGTGAGCAATCCCCTGGAGCTGCCCCAGCCAGGTCTCTGTCCTCCTGTGCACAGCAGGAGCTGGATTTGGATTGCAAAGCCGGGCTGAGCTTGGATTTGGCTGCAAAACCCCCAGGAAATAACGGAGCTGCCTGGCTGGGCAGGAATGAGAGCTGCTCCTGTCTGCAGCTCATCCTTGTGGGCACAGCTGGGCTTCTCCTGAGCTGAGATCCTGCCCATGGCCAGGGGCTGCGGGGCTCCTCTGCTGCTCTCTGGTTTCCAGCAGAGGTGGGACACTGGGGGGTGAGAGCATCTCTGAGCTCCTCAGAGAGAGAGATGAATGCAGGGCTTGAGTTAAAGCCTTTGGAGAAATTAAGAGATATTAAGCCACATAGATAGGACATAGAAGTGTAGGTTGAAGTTTTAAGAAATTAGAAGTGTAGGTTGAAGTTTTAAGGATATAGAAATGCAGGTTGAAGTTTTAAGAAAGTAGAAGTGTAGGTTGAAGTTTTAAGTACATGGAAGTGTAAGCTATAGTTTTAAATAAGTAAAAATACATTTTAAGCTCCTTAATAAACTGCATTAGCTAGTAAAGGTCCTAAGGCTTAGCTCCAGATGTAACAAAAATGAACAGAGGTGCTCGTTTCCAGTTGCTTTGGGCAGCACCAGGCTGGTTTTCTGCTTGAATATCTCACTCTGACCTAATTCATCATGGTTTTGGGGTGGCCCAGAGGGCGTTTTGGGGTGGCCCAGAGGGCGTTTTGGGGTGTCCCAGAGGGCGTTTTGGGGTGTCCCAGAGGGCGTTTTGGGGGCACTGAGGGTGTTCTGGGGATGAGCTGCAGTGTTTGGAGGCAGTGCAGCTGCTTGGATCATCCTTTAACGACACAAAATTCCCCACCAGGGCACTGGGGATGGGTTGGGGTGGCTCAGAGGGCTCCAAACCTGTGGCTGGTGGCTCCTGGAGAGGGTCCAGCCCCCCTGAAGCTCCAGCAGCTCCCACTGCAGGGTTGTTTTTGTGCCCAGGGATGAATCCATGGTGAGGATGGATCCCTCTGCAGATGTTCCTGTTCCTGATGTGAACACCGAGCTCCAACCCCCCACACCTGGCACGGGGACCCAGCTGATGTCAGGAGTCTGGAATCCACATCCCTTCCCCCTTTTGCCCCCCTCTCCACCCTAAATAAAAGCTGGAGGCAGCTCAGGAGCTGGCTGCTCTTGGAGCACAGGGATGTGACTGGAAGCAGGGAGGGAGTTTTGTTGCATTTTGGTTGCTCAAACACTGTAGATGTGCAGATATTTTGGGTGGATAAAACGTGGTGGAAGGCAGGGGGAAGATCCAAGTGGCAAGGACAGCTTCGACCAACGTGTTATCCATGATGTTATCCTGATGAGGGATGAGGAAATCTTGCAGCTGTTGGCTGCTCAGGCCAGGCTCCCTCTGCTCCTTTATTATCTGCACTGTTCCCTTGCCTTTGCCATGTGTTTGTAATTCCTCACTGAGAGCCCAATTTTTTAGGGTTGTGGAAAATTTTAAGAGGTGCCTAACAATGTTCATCCATTTTCTGTGCAGACATTGGGCTGAGCTTCTTGGTAACCAAAATTCCTGATATCATAAAAAGCTCTGTCCGTGCTCTTTCTTCCCACTGCTGTTGGTGCTGATGGACAGGATGCAGGCAGGTGGGATGGGGTAGAGAATCAGAAAAAGTATTTAAAAAAAAAGTGGGTTGAGATAAAGATAATTAAATAGGTAAAAGAGGAGAATTGTAAAAAGTGGGGGGGAAATAATTTTAGGTTGAGATAAAGGTGGTTTAATAGGTAAAGCAAGGAATTCTTCCCCCCATGGGCACACAGAGCAGGGCTTTGTCACAGGCATCTCCAGGATGCAATGAGTGCTGGATGCTGGCTGAAGACACCCAGGAAAATCCAGCTCTGGGTGCAGACAGCAGATCTGCTGCTGCTCTCTGCCCTGAAGCTTTGACCAAGTCCCTGTTCTGAATCTGCCATTAACCTTGGGTTGAAAGCACATTTCAGCTGGGTTTAAGCTTCTGGAGATTGATTTGTGTGCTGCAAGCCTGATTTGGAGCCCAGCAGTGCCACTCCTGTTGTCTCCTAATTCTTCTTTCTCCTTTTCTCTTTGCAGCTGAACCCGCAGACCTCTTGAAGGTGTTAGATTTTCATAATTTACCTGATGGTATCACAAAAACCACGGGGTTTTGCACAAGCAGAAGATCTTCAAAAGAAGCAGATGTTGCTTACAGAGTAACAAAAGATGCTCAGCTCAGTGCCCCGACAAAGCAGCTGTATCCTGGTGAGTCCAGCTTTTTATTTGTCCCATGAAAATGTTTGATTCCTCCGTTTCCCCAGTGTGCTTGCAGAGGTTCTGCTGTTTCAGGGGGCTGCAGACTTCCAGCCATCAAATAATATCCTTTCATCCCTGTGTTTGCACGAGGTGGTGGCTGTCACTGCAGAGGAGGTGGCCAGTGCCACCCCTCAGATTGGAAAATCCCTCCTCATTGTCACAGGGAGCTGGGGACAGAGGAGCCCAGGCTGGGCTTTGTTCTGTCCTGTGCCAAGCACAGCAGGTCTGGTTCTGGGGCTCTGCTGCCTCTCCTAACACAAATAATCACCAGAGAGAAATATCAGGCTGGCCCACAGGACCAGATTTCCTGAGAAAGGTTGTTTGAAGGGATGGGAGGCTCATCAGAGGAAGGCACACGGTCCTTGAAGAGCACTGCTCCTTTTATTGCTGCCTGAGCTGAATCTTTCAGGTCAAGGCATTATCACTGTGTGTTTGTAAGAAGTTATGGACCCAAACTCCTCCCTTGCACCACCATAATTATTCCTTCCCAAACCATCCAGATATCCCTGTGTCACCTGGGGGAAGGCTGGGATTGGGCTTGGAAGAAAAAATTGCCTTTGCTGAGGCAGGCTTGGCAGGAAAAAAGGAAGCTGGTGTGGGAGGCAGAGGGATTTAAGCAGAGCAGGCACACACGTCCTCCCTCAGAGCTTGGGAGGGGATGGATGGATTGGCTAAATCAGAGCTAATGGGCTGTGCCACCATCAATGCTTTAATTAACCAGGGCAGCCTCAGCCCCAGCCTGGCAGAGGCACAAATGAAGACTTTGAGGCTGGGCTGAGGATGTGCTTCCAACCCTCCCCTCCTGTGCTTCCCTCATTGTTGGGGCTGTTTCCAGCCTTCATCGTTATCCTGCTGTGCCAATAATTGTATTGAATCCATGGTGAGGCTGTGTCTCACCTAAAAACTGAGCCTGATGTGAGGAGAGCTGGGAGCAGCCTGTGACGGGCTGGGCATCACTGCATGAGCAGCCCTTAGCAAAGGAGCTGCTCAGTCTGGCCTAAAGCTGGGTTTAAATGTCTGCAGAAGGGCAAACCAGACTCCAAATTTGTCTTTATTGGTGCCCAGGGCAGGAAAGTTCTTTCTGATCACAGATAAACTCATTGTGTGCCCAGCTGGACAGGCTGTGCCATCATGTTCCTGAAATGACTTAAAGTTCTAGGCCTGGTGTCCATAAACTCAAAAGTGTTCAAGGAAAGGTTCCAGTTTGGAATATCCAGCTGGAGTGGATTTGAGAGCTTGCCAGTAGTTTCTGTAGCCACTGGGAAGTCTTGCCTGGTCACTTTTATGTAACAGAAAGCAGCAAATGGAGGTGAACTGGAGGAGTAAAAACAAGGCTGGAACATTCTGGCTGCTTGTTTGACAAGGGGATTGGATCACAGCAGGTCTGACATAGGGAACACAAGCACAGAGAGCTGAGTCCTGGAGAAAACTGAATCCTGGTCCCTGGAGAGAACGCAGCGTTGAAGATTTTCTTGGTTTATACCTTATTACTTTTATATCATCGCCCTCACTGAGTTCTTCTGCTTCTTCCTTGGGTGAGAATATCTGTATGGAGCTATGGAGCAACTTTTCCATCATTTTATCTCCTGGACAACCATGGGGTGTTTGGAGCAGCTCAGTCTCGTTTTGAAATTCCAGAGTCCTGGAGGCTCCTCTGCTTCTTGCTCAGGAGATAGGGAAGAGCCGAGTGAAGAATTCCCAGTGTTCTCCAGCAGATCCACAGATGTTTCCTCATCTCTTTAACAAGAAGTGACTTCAGCTCCCACCCCCAAATGAGAGAGGGGATAAAGATAACAAAGTAATTGCAGGGCAGTGTCCCAGGGGAATGTGGTTTTAGGGCTTTTGTGTCACCAGGAGGGTGGGTTGGAGCAGAGCTTTCCCTCTCTGCTCCACAGCACCCTTGGCAAACGCGCTCTGCACAGAATATTTTCTGCTAATTAGAAGCTGGTGCTTTTCTAAGATGTAATTTCATGGGCTTTGCATTCTGCTGCCACAGCCAGCAAAGCAAGATGTATGTGTGTGTATATATATATATATTTACACAAAACTTGTTTTTTTGTGCTCAAAAGAGTGAAAAAAAATCTGCTGAGATGCTTTTTGTTCTGGCTCCCTGAAGAAGTCCTGCTTCCCGACAAAATCTGTGCTTTGCCAGAAAGAAAAGCAAGAGAAAAAGAACCAAGAAAGGCAAGGGTTTCAGTGGCAGCCAGCAAAATGTCATTTGTGTGCTTCCATCAAATTTGCAGTTGTCATTTGCCTTCTCAGGAATCTCTGTTAGAGCTTGAATAGTCACCCCTGAGAAAAACAAGTCATTGCACAGCTGAGATCTCCTCAGATGAAGGAAAAGGCCAGAAATTGGTGGCAGCACTGGAAACCAGCTTTGCTTTGAGGAGGAAAAGTGTAAAGGCTGAGGAAATGCCACCTCTCTGTGTTTGTGTCAGGAATGGGATCAGCTCTTCTCTGCTCTTCAGCAGCTCCAGCTTTCCTGCCCTTCCCAGATCAGGAGCAGGACTCTGGTTTAGGCTGTGCTTGGTTACATGTGGATAAAGAAGAAGGTCTCAGGAGCAGGACTCAGGTCTAGGCTGTGCTTGGCTATATCTGGATTAGGAAGGTCTCAGGTGCAAGACTCTGATTTAGGCTGTGCCTGGCTACACCTGGATTAAGAAGGTCTCAGGAGCAGGACTCTGGTTTAGTCTGTTTGGCTACAACTGGAATAAGAAGAAGGTCTCGGGTACAAGACTCTGGTTTAGTCTGTTTGGCTACACCTGGAATAAGAAGAAGGTCTCGGGTACAAGACTCTGGTTTAGTCTGTTTGGTTACACCTGGATTAAGAAGAAGGTCTCAGGAGCAGGACTCTGGTTTAGGCTGTTTGGCTACACCTGGGTTAGGAAGAAGGACCACACCTGCCCTGTTTTGAAGACCAGGAGGTTCTACAGCAGCCTTTAATCATTGTGCTCAAGTAAGATGACTCGGGCTCATCCACTGGACAAGGAATTTGCTCTTTTCCCACTCACTGGCCACGGATTCTTGGTTCTTTTGCTCCATGACACCAGGGAACTCTCCTTGACAGCTTGGTTGTCACCTCCCACGCTCTGCTTCCAAAGGCAAAGCAGATTCCTGAGGGGTGGGATGTTCTCAGGAGCTCCTGTGATGGAAGCAGAGAGGCAGAGCATTATTTATGGGCAAGCTACAGATGGGAGAAGCTTTTCCCATCCCATGGAGTCAGCCATGCCCACCCTGGAGCTCCTGCAGCTCCAGCACCACTGGGGGCTCCCCGTCATGCTGTGGGAGGTCCCTCAGGGCGAGTTTGGGAGGTTTTGGCCACGGGGTGGGAGGAGGACGCCAGCCAGAGCCGGGCATGGATGCGCAGCATCTCCCAGCGTGAGCTCGTTTGAGGAGTGAATCCAAGAGGAGAACTCCATCCCAACTCCTTTGTTGGGGGGGGTGTCTCCATTGTTTTGGAGGGATTGGGGTCTGTTTCTCCCTGCTCGGTGTATTTATGGCCGTGTCTTTATCAGTATTGGGGTGTGTGGGGATGTGTTTTCATCCCTCGTTCAGCAGCTCGGGTCATTTCTGCCTCTGACAGTGCAGGCATTGTTATTTTGCCAGGACAGCAGAGCAGTAGCAGAGTAATGTCAGCTATAATTCATCCATTATGATTATTTGGGTTGAGAAACTCGCATCACCATGGAGACATTTTGATAATCATGGAAAAAAAAATTAAAAGCAGCTTTTTAATGAGTTGGCAGCTTGTCCAAGTTGAAAGGTACTGTATTGTGGGTTCATAATGAAATTTTGGACATGAACTATTTTACATAAAAGGCCCAAATCTGTAGGCTGTAATTGGAGCCAGGAAGGCGTATGGTCCTGCCTCAGTCCTCCAGGAGGGTTTGTGCACAGGGGAGGGAGATAAAGCTCAGGCCATCCTGAGGGAGGCACCAAAATCAGAGCTGCTTCTGTCAAATATCTGGGGCTGAGTCCTGGGGATAAATCAGAATATAATGGCATTGAATTCCTGACTGGGAGGCCTCTCTGCTGCTTCCCAAATGTCATTTACCCAAGGTGAGGGGATTCACTTTGTACAAAGTGTTTCTCCATAGGTCTCCTCAGTTATCCCCTTGCAATCCTCCTTTTGCTCTGCACCAGTTCCAGTTTTGATGCAGCTCCTGCCTCATCCCCTTCCCTCCTGTAGGCAGATAAATGCATTAAAAACACTTTGTTCCTAAAAATTAAAGCACCTCCCAGTCAGAAGAGGAAGAGGATGAGCTCAGGGCTTCTGTGTTTGAACTCCAGCTTTGCTTGGTGCCAAGAACTCCCCACTGCCACGTTCCTCATCCCCTCCCTGGGTGGAAAACCCCCTCTAGGAAAAACCTAAAGTCCTGAAAAAAAAATCTATTTGAAGCTTCTGGGCACTGTGCTTGGTGGTTTTTGTGGTTTATTTGGCTGCACGTCTGCAGTTTGAACAGGATCCCTGTGTTCCCCGGGTGCCACCAGGGCCACACGTGTCACAAACCCCACGGTGGGGCTGCCCCACTGTGCCCTGCCCTGCTGTGGTGGGATTTTTCTGCAGAGGTACAAAGCCACCCTCAGCTTGGAGAGCCTGGACCTCCAAAGGGAGATGCCCTGCAAGCCCCACGCTCTGAAATGCAGCATCGGGGTGGGGGTTGTGTGTATAATTTGGTCAAGAAATCTTCTTTATGAGCGCTCTGGTGGTTTTTCAGGCTGCCCTGTTTGGGATGTGCATGCAGGAGTTTCAGTCTGGGCTCCTTGTTTTTCAGGCTGAAGGGCAGAGAAACCCAAAGAGGGGGGAGGAATTTGGGTTTCTGCAAGAGGGTGACGCCCAGATTGAAACTTTGAATAGGTTGACCCTGTACTGACAGACTTTAATGAATTTAGTCCTCCAAACCTTGCAGAAATAAAGACAGAAATCACCTGTGATCAGCCACAGCTCTTTCCTGAGAGGAGGAACAGACAGAAAATGAGATGCTGTTAATAAGCAGGCAAATTAGTGTTTTCTATTGATTGCCAGATCCATTTCCTTTTTCAGAATTTTTTTTTTTTTTGTGTGTGTGTGTCTGCAGCAACCCTGAAAGCCAAAACCTCAAAATCCTCTGTTCTCAGGTGGAATGAACAAATCCTGATGCAGTTTTTGCTCCCTTAAATAAAAAACCCTTCAAGATTGTGTTGATGCTTGATTTCCTCTGTCCCTTTGACAGCTTAAATTCATTTGGAGCACCCCATGGAAGTTTTTACCTTGTGTCCTAAAATGCTTTAGGGGAGCTTCTTTTGGAAGGGTTGGGTGCAAATAGTACAAATTTAAGCCAATGACTTTTGTAGAATTTTTGTTTCCCCAGCACAGGAGTTTCACCCCAGAGTATCTGGGGTGAAGCCACATCTTCACCCGGCCCAATATAAAAATTTAGGGCTGCTGATGTGCACACATCTGGAGACAAACCAGCCGTGGCTTCTCAGACAACAGGACTGTTGATGTAGGGGTTATTTCTGAGGAAACCTCACTAACCTCTTTGCTTTTCCACTCCAGCTTCCCCCTTCCCAGAGGACTTCTCCATTCTAACCACTGTAAAAGCGAAGAAAGGAGGTCAGTCCTTCTTGATCTCAATTTACAATGAGCAAGGGATCCAGCAAATTGGTGTGGAGTTGGGTAGATCTCCTGTATTCCTGTATGAAGACCATACAGGAAAGCCAGGCCCAGAAGACTATCCTCTCTTTAGAGGCATTAACCTAGCAGATGGCAAGTAAGTGACATTTTGTGCACCAAGGAAAAAAAACAGTTCATTGTTTGTATCGATGCCAGCATGTTGAACATTGTATAAAATAGGAATCGTGCCTGTAGAAATGTGTTTGCACAGCTGACAGGTGCCCCAGTCTGTCATTTTGGCCTTTGGTGAATTAATTTGACATCTGTAAGAATTGTAAATGAGCAGTCAGTGCTGCTGTCTGGTACTTGTGGGGATAGGAACATTGATTTTCCTGTGAAGGGCCTTAAAAAAAAAAAAAAAATAATCAGTTTGTCTTGCAAAATCCACGCAGGGCTTAAAAAAGAGGGTGGAAAAGGGAGACGACAGTGTGGTTTTATCCCTGCTTCTTGTTGAAGCCAGAGCTGGCCCTCTCCTGCCTGATTTGGAGGGATGAAAGCTGTCACTCAGCATTTCTCTTGCCAAACAACCCTTTAGGCTCTGCCCAGGGAGGATTTCCATGAAGGTTCCCAGAACATCAATTCCTGAAAGTTCATTTTTTTTGTACAATCATTGCCTTATCCTGCAAAGCCGTGCCTGACACCTCTGTGGGGCTGTGTTCTCACAGGTGGCACCGAGTGGCTCTGAGTGTGCAGAAGAAAAATGTCACCTTGGTTCTGGACTGTAAAAAGAAAATCACCAAGTTCCTGGACCGCAGCGAGCATCCCATTATCGACGTCAACGGCATCATCGTGTTCGGCACCAGGATATTGGATGAGGAGGTCTTTGAGGTGAGCCACGGCAAGGAGCAGCTCTGGAGCTGGTCCACAGGGATGATGAGGTGCTCCCAGCTCGTTTTTGAAATTTTTGGTGGGATTTTTTCCATAGTAGAACGCCGTTGTTTGTGATTTTTAAGTTTTGATTTTGATTTTTCGCGGTACTCTAATGAAAACTGGGGGCCGGGTGACCTTGGTGCAGTGAGCTCTTCTGGTTGTGTGGTTTCAAGCCTTGCTGGGGTTCTGGACCATCTCTACACTGGGATTTTGGAGCTCTTGGCAGATTTAAACTGGGAAGGGCTCAAAAGGTTTTCATTCATCCCCGTGCTGGGATTTAGAGCTGCAGGGGCAGTGAATGAAGTCTGAGGGAAGCAGCTCCCTCCCAAATCCCAGCTCACGCTGGGGCTGCAGGAATTTGCTCTTTTTCCACTCATTGGCCATGGATTCTTGGTTCTTTTGCTCCATGACACCACGGGACTCTCCTTGACAGCTTGGTTGGCTTGGATGTCACCTCCCACGCTCTGCTTCCAAAGGCAAAGCAGATTCCTGAGGGGTGGGATGTTCTCAGCAGCTCCTGTGATGGAAGCAGAGAGGCAGAGCATTATTTATGGGCAAGCTACAGATGGGAGAAGCTTTTTCCCACAGTTCAGCAGCTTGTTTAATGTCTGCATTTCCCCGGCAAAATCAACTTTTGTGCTCTGCTGCACTTGGGAGGCTTTCCTGGGGGTGAGAATCCCGTTCCTGATCTTTCTTGTGAGCTGGAATTGCTTCCTAAAACCAGCACCGAGTGCAATGGGGTGTAAACCAAGCCCTGTTGATCTCTAGCTCTTTATTTTTATGGAATTTATTTAGAGGAAGAGCTGGATCTCCTGGGATGGGATGGGAATATCTCCTATCCCTGGCTAATCAGAGCTTTAGCAATGCCAGTTCTTGCCTGCATTTTGCTGTCACTCAGAGGGAACATTCCAGGTTAATATTACCAACATCTGGGAGCTGCTCTGCTGTAAACAGAGCAGGAATGCCTGGGCTGAATATATCTGCCAAAATCCCAGTTACAGAGTGAGGCCTGGATCTCAAAATTGTATTAAATTAAGAGACATTCCCTGGGAAATTGAACAATTAAAATGGAGAGTAAAAGCTGGGTTTAATGGGAACTGGAGTGTCTTTCACAGGTGTTGGATGTTCTGCTGAACATTTCAGCACTGGATGCTGAGGTTTGACTTTTACATAAAAGTGCTGAGTTCTCCCCCAGCTCAGGTCCAGTAAATCCACTGGAAGGGCTTGGTGCCACATCCAGGCTGGATGAAAAACCTGCACTTTCCTTTTGTGAAATAACAGGATTTCCATATCTGCCCCTGAAAGTTGGGGAATTCCCAGGTGGTTTTTAGGTCTCACCTGATTTTGGGACAGCTGATTCCTCTGCCAGGGAGGGAGCTGAATCCAGGAGTTCATGGGGGCTCCCTGCTCCTCTTTCAGCCCTTTCTGTGGCCATGGCTCCATTGCTGAAAAGATTTTAAACCCTGAGGGGCTGTGGGACTGATGTTTCAGGGTTTAGTTTTTCTATTTTTCACATTCTGAGCTGCTTTAGTATGTGGGTCTGGGATTTGTACGAGGGGATACTGAGCTCTGCACAGAGCAGGGAGACAAAACAATTCCTGCTCCAGCTGGGCACCAAGGACAAATGATCCAAATCTCAGCCCAGGAGCACAAACAGCGTGGGCTGGAGAGAGAAAAACAAGCAGGATGGGACTTGATAACCTAAAGCTGTAACTGAACAATTAACTCTAATATGCAAATGGAGCAGAATGGATAAAAGTGAGACCTCGTGACCATTTTGTGACCATTTTGTGACCATTTTGGTTCATCTTGGGTGTAGCCATGGCTGGGGCTTTTCTGCAGCCCAAGGTGGATCCAGTGAGGCCTCCAATAAATCCCTGCTCATCCTTTAGCTCAGTCTAGCCTCTGATCTAAGTCAGCCTTCCCAAGGCATCAGGACCTCCTCAGTTTTGGGGTAGAAAGGAGCCTCTTGCCTGTTCTGGCTGTGAGCTGCAGCTACAAGACCTTGCTGGCACTGGGTAATTAGAAAATATATTATTTTTTTTGTCTTACATGTACTGATATTACACAAGATGGATAGAAACCCCCTCTAGTTCTGACATTTATTCTTTTTTTCTTTTTATTTTGGTCACCTCCTCACGCATCACTGAAGCCACCAGCAGCTTTAACTGGGGTGGAAGAAGCTTTTCTGAAGGCAGTGGACTAGAACCTCATTTCCTTCATATCTCAGCAGCTCCATTTCCTTTGGCCCCTCCTGTCTCCTTTCTGCAAGGCTAAGCAGAAAGTGTGCAGAACAAGGGGTTCCATTTCTGTGCTCCTGGAAGGTTTCTGCAGGATTTCTGCAGCACGTGCAGGACATGGAGCTGCTGCTGTCCCACCCATTCTGCAAACCCCAGCTCAGGTTTTCTGCTCTGATGTGTTGGAAATGAAAATAACCCAGTGAGGTGGTGGTGGGATTGGAGACAGGGCTGGGATTGCTTCTGTCTCTGGGCATCACTGGGAATTCACATTCTCCTTGTCAGGACTGAAATCAAACCAACCCCAAACAATTTTTATTTTGGAAACTGTAATTATTGAAAGGTTGGGGTTGTGAGGGGAGCAGCTCAAGAGCCCGGATGGGGAAATTCCTCACTCAAAAAAACCCCAAAAAACCAAAACAAAACAAAACAAAAAACAAACAAACAAAAAAAAACCACCTACTTTTAAAAAGCCTGGCAGGAAAGGTTAAAGGAGTTTCAAAATATTTCTCTAGCAAAACATTCTTCCAGTGGAAAAATGACTTCCTCTCATTAAAATTCAATTAGCTGGGAGGCTCTGAGGGTCTCTGTATGGGACTGGGGAGGGTTGAAAAGGGGCCAAGCCCTGAGCCCAGCTTGTACAAGCTGAGTTTTGTGCTGGGTTTGTTGTAAACCAGGAGTTTACAAATATTGGGTGGGTTCTTGCAGGCTTGGGAGGTTTCGAGCTGTGTCTGAGGGGGTGAGACTGCAAAGGGTTTTGTTTTTTTGGGTGTTTTTTTCTTTGCAGGGAGGGAGGGAAGGACAAAAATCCTGCTGCAGTCAGAGGTGTTCCTGTGCTGCAGCAGCGCTGGGGGGGACTGAAGCCATGTGAATGTGTCTCAGTTTTAGAGGGAAAAACTCCTTTTCATTTCCTTTCCTTTAAATATAAATTAGAAACCAAGTCCTGGTGGCTGAGTGGAGGAACAGAGAGAGGGGGAAGCTTGGGAAAGAAAGGCTTTTATGCAGAAAAAAAAAAAAGGCATTTTTTTTCAGCCTGAAAGCCAGGGAGGTTCCCCAAACCATCCTGGGGGTGCCCATTCTGTCACACCTGGATCCCAGCAGGGCACAGAGAAATCCAATATTCCAGATTTGGGGATCTCTGTGGGGAGAAAAAGCTGCCCAAAGTCTGGGGCAGGGAAATGTTTCCGTTCCTGGGCTGGATGGGCTGAATTTAACCCCTTTGTGGGGCTGTTTGGGGGCATCTCAGGGAAGAAGTTTAATGAGAAATTTGGTTTCTGCAGCAGGGAGGGGCCCAGCCCTGGTTTTCAGCTCTGTGTTGAGCAGAATGAGTTTTGTTCAGACTTTGCTGTTTGATTTTCCTGCTGGATTTCCCAGTTTTGTCCCCTGATTTTCTAGCCAGGGACTATAGTGTGCTGATGAAAGTCTTGTACAGCCCCTGGCTCCAGAGCTGGAGTTGGCATCATTAAATTATGGTGTGGACATGGATAAAAATTGAGTAGGTTTTGGCAAAATTGCTGAGGACAGCCTAGGAACGAGTGACTGCTTTTGCTGCCAATTTTTTTTGGTCCATCTGTGTAAAATTTTGCAGCCTTGGCCCACAAGTTAAGTGGGGTTTTGACCCTCTTGGTTTGCAGCAGTGCCTGGAGTGGCTGAACTGGCTTTTCCCATGTGTGGAAAAGCTCAGGGCATGAATATATTGCTTTTTAAGGTCATTTATGGCTCCTTTAGAAGACAAAAGGAGTTAATTTTGTGCAGCTGAGTGCCATAACTGTGTCTCAGTGATGTAGTTGGTGCTGTAAAACCCAAAAAAAAAGTGGATTCCTCTGATCTCAGCACCTGTGGTCAGGAGGGGCTGACAAAAATTGTGCCAAAGCCTGTCCTGGGATGGGCCACAGCACCCTGGAGGGTGCTGAAAGATGCTGCTTTTGATTGCCTCTCCTCCTTTGTGATTTTTTTTTGTTTGTTTTTCTGAAGACCACGAGTGAAATCAAGCCATCAGAAATGGAGGGCAAGCAACTTGGGATGAGCCAGAGAGGCCGGGCAGGGTGCCAGAGGTGCTCTTAGGGCTGCTGAGAGTTCCAGGGACAAAGCAGGACAGACACATCAACGCTCCCAGCCCAGACATTGGGGCCCTTCAGCTGCTCTTGGCCTTCAAATGCCACCTCTTTTCACCTTGGGCCTTGTTTACACTTAAAAAACCCAATTATCCCTGGGGTTGATCATCCCAGATTTTATTTCACTTTATCAGGGTGTCCTCCTTCCCTCCCCAGCTCTTGGCTGTGGTGTTTTCATCTCTGGGAAATGCTCTTCTTTTCAGAGTTTTGTTGGTTATTTTACTCTGAGCTGGTAAGGCTGGATCAAAAGCTTTTGCTTTAGTGGAAGGGGTAGAAATAAAAGTGCATTTTTTTGTGCGCATTGGGTGCATTTTGTGGTGGTTTTTGCTGGTTTTGGGGATGGGGAAGCTTCAGAGCCTCCTCTTGCAGGGTTTGAATACAAAGAGCTCTGTCTACTCCAGGAGGAGATTTACTCTGCCTCTCCTCCTCTCCTGCCTCTCCACTGGGGTGCAGTGAGCTTGGAGAAATTGGTAATTTAAATTGGACTTTCTCAGCTCCCAGGAACAAATCATGGGAGCCTCAGGTCTAAATCCACATCTAATTCACATTTAGACCCAATTTTGCCTCAGCACCTGTGTCTTGGCTGTTCCTGGTGGCACGAGGGCCCTGTGCAAACACCAACAGCACTGCCAAGGTGTGGGGGAACACTTTTGATAGAGAGGAAGCAAGAAATTCCCTGATTCAGGAGGAATTTTTTCATGGAAAGGCTGGTCTGGCACTGGGAATGGGCTGGCCAGGGAGGTTTGGAGTCCCCACCCCTGGAGGTGTCCAGGAAAAACCCGAATGTGGCACTCGGGGCACTGGTTTGTGACAAGGTGGGGGTCAGGCATGGGCTGGAATTAGTTTTGGAGTCTTTTTCCACCTGGGAAAATAACAAATAATCCTGGGATTCTGGGATCTTCAAAGCAGCAGCACCCCCACAGCTCCCCTGAGCTCAGAGCTGGACCCATCACATCCTGCAAGATCTGAGCTCACCCCAGAGGCTCAGCAAGGAGCGGGGAAAGCCCAGATTAATGAAGTTTTCCTTAAAATTCAAAACAACATTTTTAAAAATGAGGGTTTTTTTTACTAAGCTGGATGTGCCTGTCGGGATGCACCATGGATCCATGCTCCCATTTCTCTCTGCCTGCCTTGGCAGGCTGCTGAAAGCAGGTAGTTTACAGAGCTGGCTGCCTGCTCTGCTGGCCCTGCCAAATCTGATTTCACCTCCTTCGCTGGGCAGTCTTTCAGGGAGTGCAAAGAGGGGATGTTTTACACCACCACCATATACCACGGTGTGAGAGGATGGAAAATAAAACCTCCTGAGCCAGCTTTTAGGGATCTTTATTGAAGATGTCTGTAGCTTTCCCCAGTCTCCTAATAATTCTCCATTTTCTTGCTGGTTTTCTCGTCATTCCTTCTGCTTTTTCTTTTTTTTTTTTTTTAATATAATTTTTGGGTTTTTTTCCAAAGGATCCTCTTTAAAATGGTGCACTTGAGACATATGGATTAAATCATAGCTCTGGGCTCTTCCAGGAGAGCGGTGCTGCCTAGAAAATGTCTGCAATTATTGAGGATTATGCCTCTGGATGGGTTTGCAATTAACGGGGAGGTTTTTGGGGCCGCAGTCCAAGCGATGCAGCGGATCTGATCAAAAATGTGAAATTTGGCCCCGTTTGGCAGCACCTCAAGCACAGCATCACCTTACACAGGTGCCCCAGGGACGTCATCTGGTTTTATCAGGGAGAGAGGGGCAGCACCTGGGCCAGAATAAGAATTGCAAACCAGCTTGTAAAAGCCACTCTGTGCTTTCATGTCCACCCCAAAGTGGCGCTGCCTCCTCTGACCCCTCCGTGCCAGGTGCCAGCCAGGAAAGTGAGAGCCTGGCTGGAGACATCAGCTGGATTGTTTGCATACACTCTGCTGAAAGCCTTGTTTTCCATTTCCATTCGCTGGGTAATTGCAGGTTCAGCCATCTGGCCTGCACTCAAGCTCGGTGACTGGGTCAGCCTTGCCTGTAATGATGGAGCCTCGTTAGTCATGATTACAAAATACACTTTTTTTTTTTTTTAGAATTTTTTTTTTTTGGGTTGGTTTTTCCATGGGTTGTTTTGGTTTTTTTTTTTTCCTTTTTTGGTTTGGTCAGTGGTAAATTCCATTTCATAAACTGTCAAAGCGACTGTGTTGGCCTGTGTGGATAATTAGTGCAGTTTGCTGGTATCGAATGCCTGTGGGCCTCTGATAGCTTACAAAGCACTTTATTGTTCAAACAGATCATAAAAGTGCTTTTATTGATGTTTCAAACACTCCTGCAGCCTATCATTTATCTTTTCAGAGTGCCAAGTGAAACATCAGCCTTAGGAAGCTGCGTGGGCTCAGAGCTTGTCCACATTTAAGGCCCAGTTTTAGGAGGTGCCACCAGCACCCCTTGGAGTGGAAAAGATGAATTTTTAATGCTCCTCCCACCCCAAACCAGTCTGGAATTTGGTGGTTTGGGCAGTTTTGATGTGAGGATGGCACTGTTGATGGTTTTGGTAGGAAATGCTGAGGAAATGGGGCACTTAGGCCTGAAAAATCCAGGATTAATCCCCTCTGGGAATTCCTGGTGGAGGATGCGGGACCTCATCCCTGTCTGAGGAAACACCAACATCCCGCTGCTCCTGGGCACTGCAGCTGGGATGTGCCAGTGGGAAATCAACACTTTTTTGGATTTTATCCCTCAAATAAGCAGTTTGTAGCCTGATGGTTGGGTAGCAGGGGCTTCTCCAGAGGAGCTGGCTTGGAGGAGCGGGATGCTGAGGGGAAATTGGGATCTGCCACGAGCAGGGATGCTGCAGGGCTCTCCATCCCTGCTGGCCTGGAGGGGACAGGCAGCTTGTGTCCCCTTCCCCTGGCCTGATGGCCCTCCTGAAGGGGGCAAAAAAAACCAGAGGGAAACCGAGCGATCTCTGGTGTGGCAGCACATTTCTGTCCCTCTCAGGATTTTTCATAGAGGTGCACAGAGAGAAATGAAAGAGAAAACAATTTTTATTTCTGCTCCTTGTTTTTCCCACGTGGAATGTGTTTGGAGAATTGTTTCCCTGGGGTGATTGCTGGGTTGGATTCTGGTGAGGATTGTTTGAGCCTGATGGCCAATCCAACCCACCTGGGGCTGGACTCTAGAGAGGGTCATGAGTTGTGTGAGAGAGAAAGTAGTATGTAGTTTTAGTATCCTCCTTTTATATAGTATGTTAATGTATTTTAGCATAGTTACAATAAAGAAATCATTCAGCCTTCTGAATTGAATCAGACATCAGCATTTCTTCCCATTGGGTTTGCCTGCATTTACAATACTCCGGGAGGCAAAAACTCATCCTTTGGAGCAATTTCCACCCCTCCAGGGACTTTTTGGGATTTGGGGAGCTGTGGCTGGTTGTTCCTGACATGCCCCTGGCAGAGCTGTGTGCTCCAGTGCTGGCAGGCAGCAGCCCCAGGCTGGTTTGGGGTGATGGATGCTCCGAGCTGCGGGGTCATTACTCTTCCAGCCCTGGCTCCGTTTGGAGTTTGTTTCCCCCCTCAGGAGGGAGGAGGGGGATGAATTTCTTCCATGGAAAGTCTGAGGAGCAGGAGGCTGATTGCTGAGCCCAGACAGGCTGATGTAATGCTGGAAAGCTGCTCCTCTCTCCAGTGACATCATTGCAAGGCTGCTGTGGACAGGGGCATCTGCAGGGACAAGGATGGAGTTTCAGGGGCAGGAAAAAGCACCACGAAGGGATTTGGGAAGGAGAAGCAAATGGATGTGTTTGGGAAAGATGATTTTCCTCAGCTTGAGCAGCGGGGAAAAGCCAAACCCTTGTGCTTTGGGGGAGAAGTTTCCAGCTGAATGTTTTTGGCAACATCCCTGAGCGAGATGGAAAAGGGATTTTTGGGAGCAGAGCATGACAGGGAGCCCTGGCCCAAACCAAGGCATGTTCCTCTTCCCTGCTCACTTGGAAACCTCGTTCTACATGGGAGGTTATTCACCAATTAGTCCTATTTGCATAAAAATTAATTTTTTTCAGTAGAAGTCTGTAAATAGGAAAAAAAATCCTTTTATATTTACAAAAGGGTGCGTGGGTTTGGATTGTTACAGTGAATTTGGAGGAGGTAAAGGCTCAGCTGGGCCAAACCCCAAGAACTGGAGGAAGAGGATGATGAGGCTGATCAGGGTTTGCCAACCTGGTGGTGCTCAAGCTGCTGCTTCTCTGGAATTTCAATCTCTTTTGCTATTTTCCTGCCTTTTTCCACTCTTTTGAGGGAAGGATGGAGTAAAAACCCTTCCCAACCTACAAACCTCTGGGCTGACTCCATGTTCACCCCCTTCCCTCATCACTCGGGCCCAAACAAATGAAACACATGTTCCTCACACATGGTGAGGTCTTTCTAGTACTTTTTTCTTTCTTTTTGGAGGCGGTCTGGGCTGCCTGCCAAAACCCAGAGGAAAATCCAAGCCCACTCCAGACATCCCCAGCGTGCAGGTGTAGTCCTGAGTCTGACAGAGCTGAGCAGGCTGAGATGGAAATGTTCCCCATAAACACATCCCCCCGGGATGGGAGCTGGAAGAGGGGATTCCTAATGATTTCTGCAGAAGATTGGATGGGGATTGGGGTGTCTGGGAGTTTTCTATCCCCTGCAAGAACATGGAAAAAAAAGTCCCTGACCGTGGGCTCGCTGTTCTGCACATGCAGCCAGCGCTGGCTGGGGTTCAGCAGGTCAGACCTGCTTGAACAAACAGAGCTTTGGCCACTGCAGGGAAAAGTGTGGAGGAAAAAATCACTGCTGAAAGTGACTTTTGGGTGCTGTTCTCTGCTCTGGAATAGCTGCAAACGCTGCAAGGTTCTCCTGAGGCTTTGATGGCTCGCAGGAGCAAATTTATCTGCAGGTTTTGTTTGCCCTTCTCCCAGCTCGCAGATGAAATCTGGGCTGGGGATGCTCAGAAAGGTAAAATCCGAGCTCTGGGAATGCTCAGAAGGGTGAAATCCGAGCTGGGATGCTCAGAATGGTGAAATCTAAAGGTGAAATCTGGGCTGGGGGTGTTCAGAAAGGTAAATCCGAGCTGGGGATGCTCACAAAGGTGAAATCTGGGCTGGGGATGCTCAGAATGGTGAAATCAAAGGGTGAAATCTGGGCTGGGGATGCTCAGGTGAAATCCAAGGGTGAAATCTGGGCTGGGAATGCTCAGAAAGGTGAAATCTGAGCTGGGGATGCTCAGAAAGGTGAAATCCAAGGGTGGAATCCAAGCTGGGGATTCTCAGAAAGGTGAAATCCAAGCTGGGGATGCTCAGAAGGGTGAAATCTCAGCTCTGGGGATGCTCAGCCTCCACTGCATCCAGTCCTGTTCCTTCAAGGGTTTGCTTTGGAGAACCTCGTTTCTGGGATGGATTTCACTCCTGTTTTTCAGGCCCCAGGGTGCACAAACGCAGCTCCCTTCCTTGGAATGAAAATCTGGGGCACTATTTCATGGAACTATGTAGGTTTTATGCTATAAAAACCACAGAAAGAGCAGCTTTCTTCAAAGATCATCCAAGTCCAACTCCAAGGCAAGATTTCTTTTTTTCTTTTTTTAATGCTGAATTTGATGTGGCAGGTGCTGCAAGGAATAAATGAAACCCAAATCATTTTTCATGGCCAAAAATTAAAAACCCAATTGAAAAAAACTACTTTGGGGTGTGAGTGTTAGCAAAGGGCACATTTGAGTTTCCTGGAAAAAGAGGGAGGAAGGTGTGTGGACGAGAGGTGTCACACCTATGTTTGCACACCAGCTCAGCTTTCCATTCCCAGCTCTTTCCCCAGCAGCCAAATTTCCAGCAGTGGTGGGAATTAGCAACAGGAACCTGCACAAAGCCTCCTCCTCGGGTGGTCCCAGCAGGTCCCTGTTCCATGGTTGGGTGATTGTTGCCAGCCAGATGCAGGAAAATCCTTTTCCAACCAAAATTTGGTGTCGAGTTGCATTTTCTGAGTGTGTCAGCAGATCTCCCCAAGCCGAGGGGTGTAATCCCATTTCTATCCCCAGATAAATTTGGCAGCCAGGTCTATTTTCCCCCTATTGCCTTTAATCCATAAAACCTGGATTCTGTGTTCACCTCCTGAGGCAGAGAACGTTCCAAGTGCTGATTAAAAGCCTCTGTGCACACAAAACCCCCTTGATCCTGAGCCACCTTGGTGTGGAGGAAAGCTCAGGGTGGATCTTGGGGGTGGAAATCCTGTCTGTGGGGCCGAGGAAACGCCAGCTCCACTTCCAGAATGATTTGGCTCTGAGGGGGAAAAAAAAAATGGAGTAAAAGCAAGTTTTGGGTACCTCTGGAATCCAAGAGCCACCCTCTGGCACTGGGAGTGAGCCCAGGTGGAGCTGGGTCACCTTTAAGGTCGTTTCCATCCCAACCCATGCTGGGAGCTCAGGATTTCTTTCCTGCCCCCTCCCTTTCTGTCCAAAGAGCAGAGGCTCCTCCAGCCTCTCTGGTTCCCCAAATCCTCTTTCCCTTTGCATCCCCTGACCACTGCTGTGGCCAGAGGTGGGGAAGAATCCCTCTGGAGCTTTGGGATCAACACCTCCCAGGCACTCTGTGACCCTTTTTTTACACTAAAACTCGAGCAAGTGCCTCCAGTTTGGCTCGGTGAGTTCTCAAATGAGTAACTCAACCCCAAAGCTTTGCTTTACTCCATATTTTCCACTCTGAGAGACCCCCCTCACAATCCATCTTCCTGCGGGCAGCAGAATTCCTAATTTTCCAGAGATGAAAGGGAAATAAATCAACGTGAAACCAGAGCCAGGGAACGGTGCAGAGGGGGAAGACACAAAGGAGCAGCTTTGTGCTGGCCTTGTAATGAGGGGGAATCTGTTTTTAAACCATCCCTGATGGTTCACACATATGTCATGGAAAAAGAACTCCTCCAGGAAAGCTCGGGGTTATTGGCTGATTATTTGGTTTGGAGGGAGAGGGGGAACTTGGATGTGACATCGGGGGGATGGAGTTTGGGGTGGGAGGAAGGCAGCACTCAACTGGAGGGTGAAGGGGATCAGGAATTGGGGTCAGGGCTGCAGGAACAAGGAGCCAGGGGAAGGCTGGGCAGCCTCGAATTTGGGGTTGTGGGGAGTTTTTGCAGGCTGTGCCTCCTCCCCAAGGGAAGCTCTGCAGTTTCCTGCAGAGCACTGCTGGGAGCCTGGGCCGTGCCTGGGGCTGGGATGTCACCTCTGCAAGGTGACAGCCGAGTGGTGCCACGCTGCTGCCCACCTGGTGCTCAGAGAGCAGTGCAGGACACGGGCAAACTGGGCCTTGGGTTTCTTCCAGAGATCCCTAATGAGTGGGGTGAGGAAAATGGAGAAAATCTCTTTTTGAGGCTGGCCTGTGGAGCGCAGGGTATTGAGCATCAGTCAGGGTACCCCGCACACAAAACCAGGGGATTCTTTCAGAATCCCTTCTGGCCCCATCCCCTCCCCAGCCCAGCATTATTCAGTGCCAGTTCCAGGGCTGGCACGGCAGGGCACACAATGCCAGCCATTCATTTGGCCCCATTCAGTTTGCACAGGCCTGGGCTGGGCTTTTGTGGGATTTCTCTTTTCTTTTTTATTTTTGAAATTTCCACACTGGACACTGAAGGTCAGGCTGACCCTCTCCTCCTTTATGTAAATGCCTCCCACAATGTGCAGGCCATGGTTTAATGCAGCTTTCCAGAGGGTCTAAATGAGGTTTTTGGGATGGTGTCCATGGGATTGAGCCTTGCTTGGCACATGGGACACCCAGGGATGGCACCACAGTGTCACTCTGTCCCACTGCTTTGTCCCTGCATGGCAATTTCTTTTCCTCGCTGTCGAGATGAGGCTAAAATTGCAAAATCCTATTTTTAGGAGTTATTCTTCATAAGCATATCCAGGCAAGCAAACGTTTTGAGCAAGGATAAAGAGATTTCTTTTGGTGAATAGTCTCATTTGCTGCTTCAGAAGCATAATCTGACTTGATGCTTCAATTAGGGAACAAAACCACTCCGTGTGAATGTACCTGAGCCAAATCAGCTCCTGTTGGAAAAGAATGGGAAGGAACTGCTGGAAAAACTGCAGCTGAGGGGGCTTTTCACATTGGTGGTTTGTTAAAGCTCTGGAATAAAGAATAACTAAAAGAAAGGATAGAAAACCTCCATGTCTGAATTCTGGAGAGGTATCTGAGGGATAGATTTGGGGGTTTTGAGGGATCTCTTGCTGTCAAGTCCCTCTCAGGGGGTGGGATTAATATTATAAACAGATGGAGGGTGCCTTGATTAAAAGAAAAACTCTAAAAACTCACTTTTGAGCAGCTTTTCAAGGATTCTTTTCAAAGTTACCCTCTGGATTTCCACTAGGAATTCATCCTCTGGAGGGGGAGAAGGAAAAGCCAGCTGTGCAGGGACCATAGCATGAAGGTCTGGATGTAAAAGCAGTGACAGCACATGGTGATTGTGGGGCCTCTATTCTTAGGGCTGTAATTTGTGTGTAGAATGACATAAATGCTGATTTGGAGCTCCCAAATGAGGAGTTTGAAGGCAGAAATCACAGAGTGTCAGGCTGCTGTGTGGCTGCAGAAGGGAAAAAATAACTCCAAGGAGTGTTTGGAGGAGCAGGAATGATTCCAAGTGTCTGGGGCAGATGGAGCAGCCACTGGAAAGGCTCATCTGAGGTCACCTGGGTGGCAGTGCCAGCCTGGATCTGCTGACAGGTATCCACAAACCCTTGGATCTGCTGTATCCCGTGAAATCCCTCTGGAATCTGCCTTGGCTGAGACCTGGACATGCTCCCTTTCCTCCTCCATCTGTCTTGGGGCTGGAAAATTGAGGAGAATTGTTTGTTTTTTCCATGGATAGGCACAAAGGCAAGGAAAACTGCTCATTTTGTGGTGCCTCAGCCCATCTTTTTCCAGTGGCTGTGGGAACTGGGAAGCTCAGAGATGCTCTGGGATTAGCCAGGCCTAGATTCCTTCTAATTTGTGTCTCGTGGTTGCTTCAGCTGCTGGTAGGGACATGAAAGGGGTGCTGAGGACATTAAAGAGATGTTTGGTGCGTGCCTGGCTCTGATCAGATGAGAGCTCACCACAGACAAAGCTCTGGGATGATTTCTTTTCCTGAGCTGTCTGTTTCCATGACATTTATAGCAGTTTAATTATCCCAAGCCTCTTTTCCCTGTCAGAAGTGATTGAGCTCAGCCATCAGACAGAAGAATTATTGGGATAGACAGCCACACCTGCGGCTGCACAGAGGCATCACCCAGGGCTTGATTTTGGGGGGAAAGCAGCCAAAAAAATGCAGTGTTATCCTAATGAATTGATGAGAAGAGAGCGTTTCCTCATGGCTGGCTCTGAACCTTCAGCTGAAATCACCCCACCAGGTTTCTGGTGCCCACGAGGTGAATATTTAGGGATGAACAGTTGTAAACACAGAGTGGGCTGCTCATTTGGTGAAGGTGTTTCCCTCTAGGAAATGCCTACAACAGCTCTACTCCAAGTCTTTCCTCGGAGTAGGATCCTTGCAGGGAGAGATCCAGTCCTGCCTGAGCTCCTTGTAGGGGTTAAAAATGGGATTGGAGGCCCCGTT
Organism: Lonchura striata; assembly: GCF_050655825.1. Classification (NCBI taxonomy): domain Eukaryota; kingdom Metazoa; phylum Chordata; class Aves; order Passeriformes; family Estrildidae; genus Lonchura; species Lonchura striata. The sequence continues at coordinate 11,473,498 of NC_140719.1, forward strand.
AAGGCCCCACAGAGGAGAGGTTTGCACCTACCCCAGGTGTGAGCTCAACATGCCCTGCCCTGGGGCGTGGGGTGGCTGTGCCAAGCACCTCCAAAGCTGCCTTCCTCCTCCTGCAGCTCTCCGCAGATCCCAGTGCCTCCTCTCCAGCCCAAACTGGCCAGGGGGAACAGCAGGACAGGGACAGACTGCCTGCAGGACAGACTGCCTGCAGGACAGACTGCAGGACAGACTGCAGGACAGACTGCAGGACAGACTGCCTGCAGGACGGGGACAGACTCCCTGCAGGACAGACTGCCTGCAGGACAGACTCTGCAGGACAGACTGCAGGACAGACTGCCTGCAGGACAGGGACAGACTGCCTGCAGGACAGACTGCCTGCAGGACAGACTGCCTGCAGGACAGACTGCCTGCAGGACAGACTGCAGGACAGACTGCCTGCAGGACAGACTGCCTGCAGGACAGACTGCCTGCAGGACAGACTGCAGGACAGACTGCAGGACAGACTGCAGGACAGACTCTGCAGGACAGACTGCCTGCAGGACAGACTGCAGGACAGACTGCCTGCAGGACAGACTCTGCAGGACAGACTGCAGGACAGACTGCCTGCAGGACAGACTGCAGGACAGACTGCCTGCAGGACAGACTGCAGGACAGACTCTGCAGGACAGACTGCCTGCAGGACAGGGACAGACTCCCTGCAGGACAGACTCTGCAGGACAGACTGCAGGACAGACTGCCTGCAGGACAGACTGCCTGCAGGACAGACTGCCTGCAGGACAGACTGCAGGACAGACTGCCTGCAGGACAGACTGCCTGCAGGACAGACTGCCTGCAGGACAGACTGCAGGACAGACTGCCTGCAGGACAGACTGCCTGCAGGACAGACTGTGCAGGACAGACTGTGCAGGACAGACTGTGCAGGACAGACTGCCTGCAGGACAGACTGCCTGCAGGACAGACTCTGCAGGACAGACTGCAGGACAGACTCTGCAGGACAGACTGCAGGACAGACTGCAGGACAGACTCCCTGCAGGACAGACTCCCTGCAGGACAGACTCTGCAGGACAGACTCTGCAGGACAGACTCTGCAGGACAGACTGCAGGACAGACTGCCTGCAGGACAGACTCTGCAGGACAGACTCTGCAGGACAGACTGCCTGCAGGACAGGGACAGACTCCCTGCAGGACAGACTCTGCAGGACAGACTGCAGGACAGACTGCCTGCAGGACAGACTGCCTGCAGGACAGACTGCAGGACAGACTCTGCAGGACAGACTGCCTGCAGGACTGACTGCCTGCAGGACAGACTGCCTGCAGGACAGACTGCCTGCAGGACAGACTGCAGGACAGACTGCCTGCAGGACAGACTGCCTGCAGGACAGACTGCCTGCAGGACAGACTGCAGGACAGACTGCCTGCAGGACAGACTGTGCAGGACAGACTGTGCAGGACAGACTGTGCAGGACAGACTGTGCAGGACAGACTGCAGGACAGACTCTGCAGGACAGACTGCAGGACAGACTCTGCAGGACAGACTGCAGGACAGACTGCAGGACAGACTCCCTGCAGGACAGACTCCCTGCAGGACAGACTCTGCAGGACAGACTGCAGGACAGACTCTGCAGGACAGACTGCAGGACAGACTCTGCAGGACAGACTCTGCAGGACAGACTCTGCAGGACAGACTGCAGGACAGACTGCCTGCAGGACAGACTCTGCAGGACAGACTCTGCAGGACAGACTCTGCAGGACAGACTCTGCAGGACAGACTCTGCAGGACAGACTGCAGGACAGACTGCCTGCAGGACAGACTCTGCAGGACAGACTGCCTGCAGGACAGACTGCCTGCAGGACAGACTCCCTGCAGGACAGACTCCCTGCAGGACAGACTGCCTGCAGGACAGACTCCCTGCAGGACAGACTGCCTGCAGGACAGACTGCCTGCAGGACAGACTCTGCAGGACAGACTCTGCAGGACAGACTGCAGGACAGACTGCAGGACAGACTCTGCAGGACAGACTCTGCAGGACAGACTGCAGGACAGACTCTGCAGGACAGACTCTGCAGGACAGACTGCAGGACAGACTGCAGGACAGACTCCCTGCAGGACAGACTCTCCCAGGGTTCATGGGAGGTTGGGAGCAGCCAAAGGAAACTGAGGCACGGTTCAGGCAGGTATTTTACCTATTTTTTCCCTTCTCCCCCTGACATGGAGAAGGGAAGGCGCCGCTTGCCCAGCAGCTCTGGACTAAGCCAGCAGAGGATTTCTTTCCTCCCATCAAGCCTGGTTTGTGCAGGGGTTAATTAAATCCAAATGAGAGCCAGTGTGAGGTTTCCACCCCAGGGCAGGGGGAAGCTCAGCCCCAGCTCCTGTCCTGCAGGAGTGGCAGAAATCTCCCAAAATTACCCAAATCTGCAGCTTTCCCCTCTCTCAGCAGAGGAGCTGGTTGAAGTCAGCACTGCTTGACACCTGGAGGTGTCACAAGGATGAATTTCCAGGCTTAGAGAGCCAAAATCAGCCTCAGCCACAGCATCACTGAGATCCCTCAGGGCTCTCAGGGACACCCAGGCAGGGCCATATATAAAATTAGATATGTTTAAATATAAATTAAAAAGAAATATATCTATTTATTAAATCTAAGTTATTAAATAAATATACTTATTACATACATATTTAATAGATATTAAATAAATTAATTAAAAATAAATATAAAATTTTAAATATACATTAAAATATAAATAGAAATTTAAAAATATATTTAAATATAAGTACAAATTTATAAATATAAATATAATATATAAATATAAAATGATAAAATATAAATACAAAATTATTAATTTATAAATATAGCTATATTTATAAATAAATCTATTTATATTTTATAACTATGAACCACCTCTGAGGGTGACCCACCACGCAGCTGCTGCTTTAGAGGGAAAATGTTCACTTCAATGGGATGAAATTTGAACTTCAGTTTAATAAAAACCTGTGGGTCAGGTTCCTGGTTCTTCACATGCGTTTCTGATCTGCTGGGGGGTGCTCAGGCCATCTGCTCAGAGCACACAATTAAACAAGGAAAGTTTAAAACTGCTCATTTTGCAAATATAAAGACTGGCTTTGCTCTCCGGTTTCATTTTCCTATTGTGATGTTCTCTCTTTATTGGGGTGGAGAGAAGTGGAGCTGCCAGGGGGGCTCTTCTTTCCTTTCTTTCTATTCTTTGCCCTTTAAAAACCTGAACTGTGCCATTATTTTCCCCTCTCTTTGCAAAAGAGCTGCAGAAACCTCTCAGATTATTTTTGCCTCTCAGATTATTTTTGCCTCTCATATGATTTTTTACCTCTCAAATGATTTTTTTCCTGTGCCTGGCCAGGGTGGGGAGAAGGAGGGAATATAAAGCAGCTTTTTGTCCCAGCAGCCCCATCCTGCTTTCCGTGGCCAGAACTGATTCTTTTGCACCCAAAAACCCCAGGAGATAAATTGTGGTTTGTTCAACAGACATAAATATATAAAAATAGCCAAGCAGAGTGGCTGGGCAGGTTGTTGATTTAAGGATATCTTTCTCTGGGTGTTTTTAGCAGCTTTATTATTTTTTTAAGGCACCTTGGCTGCCTTTTCCCTTTCCTGCAGTCCCCACTGCCTGGCTGCTTTTCTCTGGCTGCACCTCCCCATCCCACAGAGGTCAGGGAGGAGAAATGCAGAGAAATCCAGTTTTGAGAAGGACCTGGAGAAAAGGAAAAGTCAAAAGCAGGGGGGAAAAAGAAAAGTGAAAATCGGGGAAAGCGAAGTGGAAGTGAAAACCCAAATCTTGCCAATATTTGGTCCCAAAGGGCTGCAGTGGTGATGCCACCAGGATCCCAGGGCTGATGTCAGGCAGGAGGAAAACCAGAAGCCACAGAATCATTTTTCCTCAGGGTGGGTCCTGCTCTCTGGTGGAATTCCCTGCGGCAAACACTAAAAAACCACTAAAAAGCCACTTTTATGCTCTGAAGGGGAGCACACAGCCCACGTCTGGTGGTTTGGAGCCCCAGACACGAGTCAGGGGACAGCTGGACACGTGTCCTGCCTGGGAGGGACCTGCCTGGCCTGGGATGCAGGGACAGGACATTCAAACCTCAGCCCACTTTTCCCCGCTCGTGTTCCTTACCTTAAATCTTCCCATTTCCTACAGGAAACTCCAGCTGTGGCTCTGGTGCAGCCTGGCTCTGTCCCCCTGTGCCAGGCTGGGTAGGACAGCCCTGCTGAGGGATGCTGTGCCCTTCCCTCAGTGCCTTTTCCAGCTTGGAAAGCCAAAAAAACCACCCCAAAAATCCCTGGAGAAATGCACCTCTGCTAGGGTGCTCAGCGATGTGCTTGACAGGGAATGTTTGCTTTAGGGTTATGACTCTGGGGGTTGTTTGGGATTGGGATGGGAAATATCCACCTTGTGTTGGTGCCTCCTGCCCTGCCACGGAGCCCTTGAGTGGTGTTTGGGTGTTGGCAGAGCGACAGCTGCTTCAGGAGAGAATTCCAGAATTAGCAAAGCCATCTGGCTTTTGTTCCCCTCCGAGGGAATGGCTTGTCCTTCCCTTGCACTGAGGAGTCCTTGCTCACAGCACACAGAGCTAAAGTGTTCTTTGGTCCGAAAAACCTCTTAATTTTAAGGCATGAGTCTTAATTTAATTTTAAACAACAGCCAGGCTGCTGATCTGAGGATGCAGCAGTTATGGGTGGAAGAAATAGGGTTGCTTTTTTAAAATTTATTATTATTTAGCCAAACTTGTAATTATTGCCTTTCCATTTTGTAGTGCCCAAAGGAGGCTCTGTCTGGTGGGGTCACTCCTGCCTGTGGCTGGCCAGGAGAGGCTCAGGACATGGGGACAGGGATGGGGGGATGGTGAGGCTTCGTTTGACCTCGTTGCTGCAGTTTTGTTGCGTTGTTTTGATTTTTAAAAGTGTTAAGATTTTTTTGAAAGTTTTAAAATTTGTATAAAACTTCTTTTGCTTTTTAATAATGTTTATGTATTTGAGAATTAGAGTTTCTACGTAATTTTATGTATAGATAGAATAGTTTACATATTTCTCTGTGGGTGGAGAGAAATCATCGATTGATCTTTAGACCAGTGTGGTTGGAGAAGTGATAATTCCATCCTCCAATCCACGGTCACCTTTAGAATTCTATAAATACCAGATGTTTGAGTAAAACTGGGTCTTTTCTCTTTTGAACTTACTAAGCTTTTATATACTTATTTCTAATAGTGGCATTGCTGCTTTTCTGGAGCTGCTGTGTTTAAAGGAGAGACTCTGGGATGCTCTAAGCACCTCCAGCACCTCTGATTTTTGGGGTTTCCATGTGGCAGGACTGTGCTGATTCCTGGGCTTTTGCTGATGTCTCCAACAACACTTCCCCTCCGGGCTGGAGCTGGGCTGTGAGAATCCATGGGAAGTGCTGGTGACAGGATTTTTATTAAGTGGAACATCTGAGGGCTGCCAGGCTGGCTCCAAGACAGGGATTTGGAATTTTGGAGGCTGACTTCCACTTCATCCTGGAGCTGCAGTGAACCCCTGCCCCTTTTCAGCCTCTGGGTTTGGGGATACGGAGTCAGGGAGTTTGTCAGGATAAATCTCAGTGATTCCCAATAATTGGGAAGATTTGACATTCTCATTGCTCACCTTGGGCCTGTGTTTCTCCAGTTGAAATACAGGAGTTTGTAGAAGCTAATCCAGCAGGATTTACTCGTAGGGATGTTGAATCTCAGACTTTTGGGGTGATGCCCTAACCCGAGTGCAGTTAATGATCAGTGGGAGCCCTGAAGAATCCCAGGATTTAGGGAGCTGCTGCCAGTGCCAGATGAAGTCACTCTGCTCCTCTTCTCCAGCTGTTTTTCTTTTTTTTTTTTTCATTCAACCACAACGATTCCTCCGAGTTCCTGAAGTTGATGTCATTGGAAGCGATGTGACATTTTTTGCACGCATATAGAATAAGTGTTAAAAAATGCTCCAGAAAGAGATTTTCCAGCCTTGTCTGGGAGCTGGCTGGGGAGTTGAGTTAAACTGGCTTTGATGGAACTTAATCCATAAAGCAAATGAGTCATCAGGCATAAATGGCTTTACCATAAATGTCAAGCAGATCCTTACTGGTCCTGACAGTCAGCACTCCCATCTGTCTGGGGGAGCAAATCAAACCCTCACAACTCACAGTCCTCTTCAGAAATGTGCTGTCCCGCCTCTTCCTCTTCACCAGAAGTTTTAGGAATAAAGGCCAAAGTGTGATTTATCCCTTTTTTTAAACACTGCCTCTCCTAATATAAAAAATTGTGGTTATCTGCAGGCAAAAAAAAAAAAAAAAAAAAAAAAAAGGACATTTTTATTCTCTGCTTCATTCTTTTTTTTGTTAAACCAGCAAAACAAATCTGAGATCAGCCTCTGGATTCTACCAAGTGCTCCAGTCACTGCAGAACTTCCTTGAGCCTTGTGCCCAACTCATTGCCAGGCCAAAAAATAATCTTACCCACTGTGTGGGTGGCTGGAGGACGCTGCTGGTCACTTCTACAAAGCAACACTAAAGTGTTTCTGTCTTGTTCCCTGCCTTAAATAACTCATTACTCGAAAATAAGTCTTTGATTTGACTGGTCAGGCCTTTAAACCACTTTACTGGTGCATTTTTAAGTTGTCTCTCTTGGAAAACCCTGTCCCACACAGAGCTGTGGATTAACGAGATCTTCGTTAGCGCTGCAAAAATCCAGCAGGGACGGAGATTTTGGGGTGGTTTGTGACCAAACCAGGGAAACAAACGGACACTTGAGGGAGGAATGGGAGCAGGGCTGGCTCCCCTTTGCCAGCCAGGATCCCTGGGCACAATTTATTAGCAGCAACACACTCGGGAGGACACAAAAAGCTCCCCCCAAACCTCCCAGCGCGGCTCGCTCTATTTAAAGTCGGCTTTTTAAATCACAGGAATGGGGCTCTTGACAGCAGAGCTTTGTGCAGCTTTTGTGAGGTGCAGATAGTGGGGCTTTTTACTGCAGCCTAAATTAGCCCATTTTATTGTTCGGCGCTGAGGGATGAGGTCAATTGACTGGGAATCTTGCTAACAAGGTTTTTACTCCTGTCTGCTTTTTACAAGCCTTAGCACGGGCTGTCCCCCAGTGCTGGGTGCTTGCTGGGCATGAAACAAAGATGAATGGGCTGAGCTCTCCTCCTTCCTCCTCCCCTGAGCTGCTCAGCCTCTCTGCTGGGGCTTGGGTGCTCCCTGGGGCTCTCAGTTGTCCCAGATTCAGTTCTCCTGGATTTTGCATTGTTTCAGCCTTGCTTCTCCTGAATTTTTTGAGCTCAGCCTTGGTTTTCCCAGATTTTGCATGGGTTCAGCCTTGGATTTTTAATGGGTTCAGCCTTGCTTCTCCTGCATTTTGCATGGGTTCAGCCTTGATTCTTCTGAATTTTGAATGGGTTCAGCTTGTTTCTCCTGAATTTTGCAAGGGCTCACCCTTGGTTCTCCCAGATTTTGCATGGGTTCACCCTTGGTTCTCCTGAATTTTTCATGGGTTCAGCCTTGCTTATCCTGCATTTTGCATGGGTTCAGCCTTGGTTCTCCTGGATTTTACATTGATTCAGTCTTGCTTCTCCTGAATTTTGCATGGGTTCACCCTTGGTTCTCCCAGAATTTGCATGGGTTCGGCCTTGGTTCTCCTGAATTTTCTGTTGGTTCACCCTTGGTTCTCCCAGATTTTGCATGGGTTCACCCTTGATTCTCCTGCATTTTGTGTTGGTTCAGTCTTGGTTCTCCTGAATTTTACATTGGTTCACCCTTGATTCTCCTATATTTTGCATGGGTTCAGCCTTGGTTCTCCTGGATTTTGCAGGAACAAAACAAGGATGAACTCTGGGCAGGGTGACTGACTGGCTTTGAAAAGGAGAGGGGAAATAACAGCCTGTGGAGCGTGGTGAGCCCTGACGGAGCCATCGGATGCTTTTTCCTGGCATTTCCCACATCCCAAATTTATTCAGTTACGCACTGATTTCCCCAAGTTCTTGACCCAGGATGAGCAGGAAGCTTCCCCTGCTCAGCCTCCCCCTCTCACTCAGCAGAAATTGTGGGGCCCACGCTGTCCTTTGAGGTTTGATTTTCTGCTGTGGCCACAGGGATTTGCAGGTGGATTTTTTCCCTATTCTCCAAGGCTGAGGATGCCCAAACTCCCACAGGGAAGCAGGGTGGGATGAAGGATTCCTCCCCATGCATAGCTCAGGAGCTGCCATCAGCTGAGACTAAAAACAAACCCAGCTTTAGCAAATTCTCTTCTGCTTAACCTTTGGCACTGCTTTTAGCCAAGATGCCTTTCCTTGCTTTATCTGCTCCTTGAGGAAACGCAGTTCCAGCCCTGGTCACTTATGGGATGCAGCCTATCAGCTCTCCACGAGGTGTAAATCCAACCTTATCAGGGAGAAAAAGCTTTTTCAGCCTCCCCTGCCTCTTGGAGACAAATCCCAGGTCTGCTTTGGGGCTGGTTTCTTTCAGCTTATCCCAACAATGCCAGGCACTTCCCATCTTCCCATGGAAAACAGGGAGCTTTAAGCACCTGAGGGAGAGAAGGGCCCAAAAGGCTCAGCAGAGGTGTCAGGGAGGGGTGGCCAAGGTCCTGGGGGCAGAAATGGCAGCTGGAAGGGTTTTCACATCAGCCACAGATTTCCTTGGCCGGGTTGGGTATTCCCTGCTGGAGGGAATTCCAAAGGAACAGGTTTGGAGCTCTGGAGTGCCTTTGGAGGCAGGGATGGTTACATAATTTATGGCCTGAATAAGCCAATAAAACCCCCAGTACCCCCAGCTCAGGGCTGGGGCATGTCCTGGAGGTGCCACCATTCCCCTGGGGGTCCCATGGGCAGGTGGTGGCCAGAGCTGCTTGGAAAAGGGAAATGGTCTACAAGGCAAAAAGCTTGAATTTTTTTTTTTTTTTATTTTCCCAATACTCTAATCCCAGTTTTGGTGGTTACATTGCAAAAGAAAAAGCTGGGATAGTAATGGCAGGACTGAGTTTATATTAACAAAACAAAAAAAAAAAAAAAAAAAAGAAAAAGAAAAAAAAAGAAAAGGGAAAGGGAACAAAAGATGTTTCTCATTTTAAAAATGGAAAATTGAAAGCCACTTTGCAGACATTTCTGTTAATTTTGTAAAGGTTATTCACTGGAAACAATGACTAATGAGCTTCAATGAATGCTCTTTGAAGGGTGACTCGGGTAGGTCTGAGAGGTGCCCAGATGCTCATGAGCTGCTGCAGGGAGGGAAGTGACAACCTGGGAATGGAGGAGGGAGCTCCAGGCAGCTCTGAGCTGCTCCTTCCCCCCAGTGCTGATGGCTCCAGGAACCTCCTTCCCCAGTGGATCCGTGCCCAAAATGTGAACAGCATTCCCTTTTTTGGGGGGAAGTCAGTGGGACACATCCATGATGCAGCGACACCAAGGCAGATTTGGCCAATAATTTCAAAAATATCCTTTTCCACAGGGCTGCTTGCCAGTCTGGCCAGGCTCCCTTTGGAGCTTCTGGTTCCTATTACTGCCCAAATCATCCTCCCACTTTTGCTCTAACGCTCCTGCTTTTCCCCCTGATACTTTAGCCATGTTTGTCTGTTCTTAAATAAGACATTTTTTCCCTCCTCTAATTAAAGTATCAGCTCTAAGCATCCAAGTAGTAAAGTCTTATGTAACTGTCTGCTGAATGAACTGGATTTTGGCATCGTGGTTGAGCAGCGTGGTGGCTCTTTAGGAAACTCGAGAGCAATTTCTGCTCTGACCTTCTGGCTGTGGCTGTGTCGGGCTTCAGGGAGCAGCTGCTGCATTAACCAGCCCTGGTGCCTAATGAGCTTCCTCTGCACCTGGTTTTTGGTATAAAAAAGCCTCCCTTTGGCTCTTTTCTGGGTTTATCAGATGCATTTCTAATCTCTCGCTGTGTCTGTTGGGGGTGGAACATGGAGGTGAGGCAAGAGGTATAAAAAAGGGGGTGATGTGAGTCTAGCTGGGGTGGGGTGGGAGAAGCAGAGAAGTTTTGAGACCAATAAGCAGCTTTTGGGACTGGCCAGGGTGACTCTGCATCCCTGAGCAGGACCAGCTGGAAATGAGGTTTTTTATTACTGACTTGGGGGACACAAAACTCTTTTCTCTTTGTTTTCCCTGCACCCTTGCCTGGGGCTGTCAGTGCTGTCCTACTTGGTGATTTCTCTTTTGGGGAGGTGGATTTGGGGCTGGGGATGAAGCACAGGGGGTTCACACCTCGTGGAGCAGCCCAGGAGAAGCGGCTGCTCCCTGGACATGGAGCCTTTCCCCTGGCTCATCTCAGGGGATGTGCCATGTCAGGAAGGTGACCCTGCCACGTGTTTTGCTTTTCATTTCTTTGTGTTCCTGGCTTTGATTGCAGCCTCGGGCCGGTGTCTCCACGAGCACCACCCATGCCTGACTCTCCGTGCTCCTCTCCCTGCAGGGTGACATCCAGCAGCTCCTGATCGTGGCGGACCCGCGGGCAGCCCTGGAGTACTGTGAGCACTACAGCCCCGACTGCGACACCGCCATCCCCGACTCCCCCCAGTCCCAGGACCCCAACCAGGATGAATACGTGAGTCTCTCGGGATGCTTTGGGGTGCAATCACCAAAATTTGGTTTTTTTTCACCCTTGCAAACCTGTGGCTCCTTCCTCCCACTCAGCTTCCCCACGACTTGTCTCCAATGTCCAAGACAGATTGTTTTTAGGATTTGCAGGTTCTGGGTTTGCCTCTTGGGAGTTTCCCTTCTTTCTGAGCTCCTTCCATTTCCAGAGACAGAAAGGAACATCCTCTTGGAGCTCAGAAACACAGGAGAGACAACGTGAGCCAAGTGTGGATTACTGACCTTCCCTGGCAGCTCCAGTCCTGTCCAGACCAGCACCTCTTTCTAAATTTCCAGTTATGCTGCTGGACTTGTAAAAGGATTAAACAGTTCTTTCTCAATATTCTGTGAAACAACAGGTGTTAAAGGAGGGAGAACCTCCCTGCTTTTTTCCCCTGGATTTGCTTTGAATCTCATTTTGGCAGAAATGCTCCTAAGTTACCCTAGGAGCTGCTGTGCCAAATAGTTTTTGTGTAAAGGGTTCACCCTAGGCCTTTTCTGTAAAAATAGGGAACACAATAAAAAGGGCTGGTGCAGGATTCATTTGTATATTTGCTGCCCAATGAGAAATGTCTGGGTGTGGCTGAATTTAATGAGCATCCCCTGAATTTTGCCCTTTTTGAAGAGGCCTCAGCTCGCTGCAGTTGCTGTCTGGCATCCTGAGCCACTCTCTTGGGCTGATTTGCTTTCAGACCTGCAGGGTCAGGGAATCCCCATAAACCAGTAATGCCATCAGCCCTCCCAGTTTATCTTTGGGATTAAATTAATCCAGCACCTAAGCAGGGCTTTGGGATGCTCACGGTGAGGGAAGCGCCACGACCGCTCCGCCAGCGCTTCTGGAGAAACAATAAATAAGACAAATAAAACAGCACTTTGGTGGAAATCCATGGCAGCAGGGAAATAAAACTCCTCTTTTGGAGCCAGCAGTCCAACAAGAGCTGGCTTGTCCCGAGGCTGTGTTGCTCCATGTAGGAACAACTCCTCCACGCGCCGGCGGCCGCTGCCAGGGAGAGCTGGGCTGGCGAGGAGCGGGGCCGTGCCCGCTGGAACCAGCTTTTGTTTGGGTTTCTTGCTGAAGGATGACTGAATCCTTGTGGGAAACGCTGCAAGGATCTGCTTTGCCAAGGCCTGGGGCGGGTGGGAAGTCACAGGGATGCTCTTAGTGCAGGAACAGCTCCAGGGCTTCGTGCCCTTCTCTTAAGGGGTTAGATCTGGGAGGTTTCAGCGATCCGAGGTTAAAAAAAATACCACAGAGTCACTGGTTTGGGTTGGAGGGGTCTTAAAGCTTATCAAATTCCATCCCCTTGCCAGGGCAGGTGTCCTGGTTTGAAAAGTAAAACCCATGAGAGGCTTTAAGTCAGAAATACAATTTATTAGGAAAAGGGAACAAAGAACCAAATATATACAACAGCACAAAAGAGGAATCACTGACAGAGTCAGAGATACAGCCTGACACTCGCTGGCTGGGGCGGTGGTGGCAGATATGGTTCTGTCCCAGCAGTGCTCCTGAAGCCTGATGGAGTTTCCCTCTGGAGGTCCAGTGCAGAGAAGGTCTCAGCTGTTCCTCTTGGAAGAGGGGATCTCCTTGCTGTCTGCACAGCCCCGCTGATATTCTTGATGGCATCGTTTGGCTCCTCCCTCTGGGCGGAGCATCTCACAATAGAGCTCTGTGATCTTATCAGCCATGTGGCTAAAAGAACAGCTCCTCCTGGAGGGACTCATCTCCGACTCACGAGATAAGGGGAAAAAAAAGGAATTGCAGCTGAGGTGGTAATGGAATACACCCCAATATTATAACCTAGGACAGCAGGGTCGCATTCCATGATCCCAGGTTGCTCCACATCCAACCTGGCTTGGGATGCTTCCAGCGATGGAGCAGCCACAGCTACTCTGGGTGACCCATTCCAAGGGCTCCCCACCTTCCCGGGGAGGAATTTCTCCCAAATATCCCACCGGGCAGCAACTGACAGAACAAGAGGACACAGTCTCAAGCTATGTCAGGGAAGGTATAGATTGGATATTAGGAAAAAATTTTCACTGAAAGAATAATAAAATACTGGAATTGTCTTCCTAGGGAGGTGGTGGAATCACCATCTCTGGATATGTTTAAAAAAGACTGGACATGGCACTTGGTGCTATAGCCTGGTTGTGGTGTCAGGGCATGGGTTGGACTTGATCTCAGAGGTCTCTTCCAACCTCGTTATCCTGTGATTCTGTGTGAAACTTGCAGTGTGCGGCTGTGATGTCCCAAGGAGCTGGCAGGGACACGCTGGGTGCTCCCACCCCATTTCCTGCTTCTCCTCCTCTCCTTGCAGTACACGGACGGGGAGGGAGAAGGTGACACTTACTACTACGAGTACCCCTACTACGAGGATGTGGATGAAGCTGTCAAACCAGAAAGCCCCACCACCAAACCCAGCCCTCCTCAAGTGGCTGCTGGAGAGAAACCCGAAACCAAGCAGGTACGGAGGCGGGTCCTGGCAGGGCTGTGGGTGCTGAACCTCTGTAAAAGGGGAGGAGGATGATGCACAAGGATTTTGTTCCTCTGACCGTGGTGTTTTATTTCCCACGTGGGACAGGATTATCCAGCTCCCACAGCACCCCCTGAGAGGGGGAACCCCGAGAAGCAGCCCAAGGAGGATGGAGCAGTGGATGATCCCCTGGTTGATGAGTACAACTACGAGACCATCAACGAGGAGTATTTTACCCCAATGCCCTATGAGGATCTCAACTACAATGAGGAAATCGATCCCCAGGGTGGCCTCACGGAAAATGCAGTGGAAGCTGAACTCCCCACGAGCACTGTCGTCACCTACAATGAGACTGATGTAATTTTAATTCATTAATTTTATTTTTTTTTAATTAATTCTGCTCTTTCATAGCCCTGGAAGCAAAGGAGACGGGAGCAGCCAATGGTAAATCCACAAGTGGTTCAGGCAGCTGCAGGGAGAGGAAGTTTCTTGTAAAATATTTTCACTCCAGATTTTTCATGGGTGGGGAACTCAGATATTTAGAATTTGGTTAAGGATTATTCCCCTGGAAAAAGCTGCTCATATTGACATCTGCATTTCCTCGGGTGAAGTGGTTGTCTGACAAAAAGAGAAATGAGGGTTGCTGTTAAAACCTCAGTAAAAGCCTTTTATCCCAAGTTATTAATATAAATCCTTAAAATGTTGATTTGCCGGAGAACATAAATATTTTTCATTTTGCCATTTCCACTGAAAAGCATTTTTATGTTTTTCAGTTTGGGTTTTTTTTTTAAAAAAGTAATTTCAACACTGGGACAAAGGCTTGATTCCAAAACTGCTGCATCCACCTGGTGTGGATCCCTTTATTCTGTGCATGGATCTGCTCAGAGCTGGGGTCAGCCCAGACCCCGCAGCTTTTTCTGCTGGAATATTGAATTTTACCTCCCCACGCTTCAATATCCCCCAGCTGAAACGCTGCACTCGAGACTCTCCTGTGCTTAAGACTTGCCCAGTTCTTGCTTTTTATGTTGATGCTGAAATAGGTGAATATTGGTGGGACTGAGATGAATTTTGGGGGAGCTGGGCGCTGTGGAGCTCACGGAGCGAGGAAATAATGGCATTAAATGGGCAAATCCTTCATTATCCAGGAGCAGCAGTAAGGGAATCAATGGTGGGATAAATGGAATTGTTCTCTGAGCAGCCTGCTCTAGTGGAAATGTCCCTGCCCATGGCAAGGGTTTGGAACTGAAGGAGCTTTAAAGTCCTTCCAACCCACCATTCCATGTTTCTGGAGTGCTTCCAAACCCCATCCTAATTCCCAGGAAGAGCTGAGGGGTGGTTTCTCCAGTGGAGAATTACTTGTCGTGGGGGCTGTGACAATTCAGGGCTGGCAAAAGAGACAGCAAAAGTTGGCCAGGATCCCTGGAGGTGGAAATTTGATGGAAAAGGTATCGGGGGAAGTGTCCAAGCAAAGATCTGAGCAGCTGGAGCGAGGCAGGTGCAGATCCAGCCACCCTAAGGGCAGGGGGGATCCAGTCCAGCCAAAATGTGGTGGAGGACGTTGGAGAGCCCAAAATGATGCACAGGGAGAAAAGGAAAAGGCTCCAGGAATCGAGGGAACCCATGGATGGGAAAGTTTTCCATTTCCTGACCAAGAGCCAGAAATCTTTGGCCAAGCTTGGACTTTCTAAGAGGGAGAAAATAAAGATTGGCTAGAGAGGCCGTAAATAAAAAAGTGGAAGAAGGAGGAGGAGGCTTCAAGGGCCACTTTAGTTGTTAAGGAAAGGCAATAGAGGAGGAATGTTCAGGCAGGGAACTGCCCACTTACTCCAAATATCATCTTTCCATGCAAATAGACCTGAGGACCTCCATTAAAATATCAAACCAGACATTTCTGATATTCATTTCATGCAATTTGCTGTTATCCTCAAACCCTTAGAGGCAGATGAGATTTTTTTTTTTTAGATTAGGGTTTTAAGGTTTCAAATTGCAAAACTAGGTGAAATATTTCAGCCAGGATAAAAGCAGGGGTGTGATAGTAACAAATCCATTTGAACCAGCCCAAAGGAAAAATAATCCTGACTTTTCCAAATTTTCCAATTAAAGAATTGCCAAATTATAATTTCTGCCAAGGCCAGTTGGTGTTTGCAGACGTAAGAGAAGGTGGACTGGTGAGTACCTTAATTCTAGGCTTAGTCTTAGTTTAAAACCTCCTGAATTTAGACCCAGATGTTCATATTTATGAGTTCTGAGCAGTTTTGGCATAGAAAGAAGCCTGGAGGTTGTGATGACACTGAAGTGACTTTGAATTCATGGTAGTGAGGAGCTATTTCTCTAGGAAGCACTGGAAATAATTCAATTTCTGGACTATTTTGGTCATTACCTGGATAGGAAAGAAACCAAATAAATCTCAGCAGCACATGTTGTTCTCTGCAGGGCTGCTCAGAGCGAGGGGTGCCAAAGGCCTGTGCCTGCCAGGCTGCTGGGAGCACAGGGATATGGAGAGCAGCAAGGAAATTCTGAGCCTTGTCTGGATGTCCTCTGTGACATCTGAAAGGTTTCAGAGAGGATTCAGGGGTTGAGGCATCAGATTTGTAACAACTCCTGCTCCTCGGAGGCGCAGATTGGATCCCAGACTAAACAAACAGGAGGCTTTCACAGAAGTGAACTTGGGGTTTTTCCACATTTCCTGCTGTAATTGGACACTCACAGTGACACATCGTGGGTTTGGTGAGCAGCTGAAATCTGGGAACGGATGTGGGACTCCTTGGGCTTGATAATCCAGGGTCTCCAACAGCAGGGCTGGGAGAGATGAGGAGGATTTGGAGTCTCAAACTTCCATGACCTCTTTCTTCAGGCATTTGGAGTTTGCAGGATCCTCCTGCCACGAGCTTTGTGCTGCGTTTTGTTTTCCTCAGTCCAACTTTTCTACTCTCAGTGTTTTACTGGAGATCAGTGAAGAAATCCCAGGGTGTATATTTGACATGAAGCTTCTCCCATCTGTCTTTCTCTTGTTGGTCACTGGAGACTTAATAATTCCAGAATTTAATTTTTCCTCAGGTTCTCCCCTTGTCACTATTATTAGAAATTTGCAAAAATCACCCCCCGTTAATCTAACGACACTTTAATATTCCAGCTAGGAGAGAATTCCAGCCTGACCCATTGCTGCTCTTTCCTCTGCAGGCTGCTCAAGGAGGGGATGAGCTGGATAAAGATTTCACTGAGGAAACCATAAAGGAATACGATGGGAATTATTATGACAATTATTACGACCGGACAGCCTCTCCCGACATCGGCCCCGGCATGCCGGCCAACCAGGACACCATCTACGAAGGGGTGAGAGGCTTCCTGCTCCATCCAGGAATGTTCTGCTTCCAAATCTTGCTTCTTCCATAATTTAGAGCAGAATTAGTGCAAAAAAACAAGGATTCACTCACCTGCAAGTTGTACTTAAACAAGGAGGAGCCGTGGATCTTTCCTGCAGGAGGCTCAGCAGGATCTCCAGTTCCTGCTGGGATTGGTGGTGGTGATGGTGATGATGATGATGATGATGATGGTGATGGCCATGACCTCTCTGACTGTCTGGCTTCTTTGTGTTTCCCTGTGTCCCACAGATCGGTGGCCCCCGGGGTGAGAAGGGGCAGAAGGGGGAACCTGCCATCATTGAGCCGGTAAGGAGCACCTGAGTTTGGGATTTTGTTGGGTTTTTCCCCCGTGGAAAAAGGTGGAAAAAAGGTGCAGGGAATTTGTTCTCAGTTGGACAGCTGGGAGGAAAACTTCCCATGAAAGAATTCCCTGGTTCATTTAATCTAAAACAGTGGAATTATATAATTTTTTTTAAGCTTCAAGGAGCAACCTAAATCATGAAGGAAGTGCAAGAATTCCCATGAAATCTCTTGTTTAGCAAAATAAAACCTGGGACTGAAGCCTTAGGCAGGGAGCAGGTCCCATCCCTCAGGAGTTTGGGAGCATCCAGGTCATATCCTGCCCTGAACTCCCAGCTTGGGGCTGGCTTTACTTGGGCCACCAATGGGAATAATGTTATCCCAGTGGGAATAAAAGAGATATAAAATAAATCCCTGCACAAAGCTTGGTGGGGTTTGCTCCTGCACCAGCTCCACAGTCCCACCAGCTTTTCCTTTGTGTCCTCCCCGGGGTGGAACCTCTCCCTTTGCATGTCTGGCCTGGTTTTGAGGTTGAATTTCCTTCTACAGAACAATTCCAAGCCGTGTGTGCCCTCTGCATTCTGCAAAAGCTGTGGGTGCCCAACCCAGCACCCCGAGGTGGGGAAGGAGCCTCATGGTGGGGCTGGCTCAGGGATTCCTGTGAGCAGACCAAGAGTCCCTTGGTTAATTCCCTTTTTAATTCCCATTTTTTCACCTCTCTGTGTGCCAGGGTGCCCAGGTAACCCCACTCCTGCTCCTCCCAGGCTGGAATTGGGGATCAGCTCCTCGCACCCACCTGCCCCAGCCCAGTCCCCCGGGCTGAGCTCCTGCTCGCTGCACACCCGCAGCTCAATTAACCTCATTTTCCTTGGCAGAGGGCCAGCCCAGCACCCAGCGCTGCAGCAGCACTTCCCATCCTTCTGAGGCCATTCTTCCCTTCTTCCCCTTGGAATTTTCCCTCCTTTTCCTCTTTCACCTGAAATTTCTGCAGATGCTGGGCAGGGGAGCCAGCCAGAAGCCGGGGGTGCAGTAGCGCGGCTTCAAAACTCCCAATTCAGTCCCTTATAAAAACATTTCTGACCTTTCCTTCCTCCTCTTCCTTTCTGGGTCTCTCACTCTGCAAACAAAAGGAGGAGCCAGCGATTTCCTTATCAGAGGGGTGGGAAGGGAAGGGGGGCAGCCAGACCCCAGGAAGATGATGGCAGAAACCCAGCCTGAGAAGCTACAAAGCGAACCAAATAGTTAAGTTTAATCATCCAGAAAGAATTTGGCCGCCTTTGCTGTTTCAAAACACTGGAGCATGGATGGCTTTTGCCAGAAAGTAAACAAGACCAAATGCTGCCTTGTCCCTCTCCGTGCAGCTCCTCTTGAGCAGGGAAATTCGGATTTGCTGCGCTCCTTAGCTCTTTTTTTTTCCCCAGTTTTTGATGGGAGCTGCAGGAGAAGGGAAATAAAACCCAAGCACAAAGTTGGATTCTGCTGGATTTTTACTCCTTCCCTTTCAAACCCAGCTGTCCTTCAATCCTTGCTCTGTGCTGACACTTGCTGGAGGCAGCAGAGCAGGGCAGGGGCACGAGGGATGGAGAGGAGGGATGCAAGGATCCCAAATATCCCAGCCGTGGGGTCATCAGGCTGCTGGCACCTCCTCAGAGCCCTCTGTCCTTTTGGGGGGACCCTGGTGCTCCCCTTTAGGGAGGCTTTGCTCAGCACCTCTGAATTGCAGCAGGATTTCAGACTGGTTTTGGGATGTTGGCTTCACTTGTGGGTGGTGTCTGAAGTGGAAGCCTTGCCCTGTTTTCCCCTGGGACGATCCCAAATCCACAGTTGGCTTGTTCCCCTCAATGGGATCACCCTGTCCCGAAAACCCTGCCACGTTTCCATCGCTCCCATTGGTGAACATCTGTGGAAACGCAGGAGGTTTCCTGCCAAGGAGAATCTCCAGATGTCCCCAAGGCCCCAGCTCGACATAAACAGCAGATAAATATGGGAAGATGCCAAGGATGTTTGCATCCCAAATGGACCAATTATCCCTGACCCTTCCCCCTGGGGAGGAGTGTCCTGGGGAGCAGAGCCCCGGTGCTGTGTGTGCTCACAGCAGCACCCCAAAATCCTCCTGTGTGGCCTGGAGTTCTCTGCACTCGGATTAATTTCTGGTTTGGAACCTGTCACACCAGACTGCGTCATCACTGCTCCCAAAAGGATGGGTTTTGGGGTGTCCGTATGTTGGGAGCTCAACAAGGATGGATTTTGGGGTGTCCATATGCTGGGATCTCAAGAAGATCCATCCAAAATCCGTCATTTTGGAGTGTCTGTATGCTGGGATGGGTTTTGGGGTGTCCATTTGCTGGGATCGCCACAAGGATGGGTTTTGGGGTGTCTGTTTTCTGGGATCTCAAGAAGATCCATCCAAAATCCATAATTTTGGAGTGTCTGTAGGGTGGGATGGATTTTGGGGTGTCCATTTGCTGGGATCTCAAGAAGATGGATTTTGGGTTGTCTATTTGCTGGGATCTCAAAAAGATCCATCCAAAATCCATCACTTTGGAGTATCTGTATGTTGGGATGGGTTTTGGGGTGTCCATGTGCTGGGAGCTCAACAAGGATGGATTTGAGGTGTCCATATGCTGGGATATCAACAAGGGTGGATTTTGGGGTGTCCGTACACTGGGATCTCAAGAAGGTTGGATTTTGAGTTGTCCATGTGTTGGGATCTCAAGAAGATCCATCCAAAATCCATTATTTTGGAGTGTCTGTATGCTGGGATGGATTTTGGGTTGTCCTTTTGCTGGGATCTCCACAAGGATGGATTTTGGGGTGTCCATACACTGGGATCTCAACAAGGATGGATTTTGAGTTGTCCTTTTGCTGGGATCTCGAGAAGATCCATCCAAAATCCATTATTTTGGAGTGTCTGTATGCTGGGATGGATTTTGGGTTGTCCATACACTGGGATCTCAACATGGATGGGTTTTGAGTTGTCCTTTTGCTGGGATCTCAAGAAGATCCATCCAAAATCCATCAGTTTGGAGTGTCTGTATGCTGGGATGGATTTTGGGGTGTCCATGTGCTGGGATCTCTGGGGTTTCCCTGCAGGCTGGAGGACAGCCGTGTGGAATTCACCCCTAATTCCCACCCAGTGGAACATTTCCATGGCTGAAGCTGCAATGGGCACGGGGAATTCGTGACCTGAATTCCTCCCTGGTGAGGTGCAGCAGCGAATTTCCCCTCTCACATCCAGCTGCAGTGGGACCAGATCTTCTCTGAGATTAGAAATGCCATGGCAATGAGTGTGGGCACCAGGAAATCGAGCTGGCCACGCATTTTTTGGTGCAGAAACCCTGATGGAAGGTCATGGCAGGCTGGTTTAGGTTATTTTTTGCTGCTCTGGGCTTAGGGACTGTGGTTTTTGGGGCAGGAATGACTGGATTTTCCTGCAGACATTTCAGATTAGTTCAGCTCGCTTGGAGTGGGGTCAGCTGAGGCTTTTGGCACCAGAGCCTGAGAAAAGTTTAGGATGACCCCAAAGCAGCTCCTGCCTGGCTTCTCCCACAGATTTTGCTCATCCACAGATTTTTATAGGAGTTCATCCCTTAGGAAAAATGTCCCTGTTTGCCACAGGTGAGCTGGGAATTGCTGACTCAACCTGAGCTGCTTTGTCTCTGATCCAGAGAAAAAAGGGACAGAGCTCTTCCCAAAGCATTGCCCTGATGCCTTCTGGAGAGCATTTTCCACGTGCATTGGGAGGTTTCTTTCCTGCCTCTTACAAAAAAAAAAAAATCCCCAAACCTTAATTTTCCTGAGTGCATGATAGATCTGATCTAAAGTGATGACAAAATATTTAGATTGAAGAGGCTGGAGTAACAATATCCCAGAATTTTTTCCCACACTGTGATTTCCTACGTTCACAGAGGAAATCACAGCGTGCAGTCTGCTGGAAAATATAGCTTAAAAACCACCTTGCAACTTGATTGCTAACTTCTTGTTAAGCTCTTTAGGGCTAGGAACAGCTTTTTCCTCAAGCTCCAGCACCACCAAGGCTGGACAAAATCCAGGATTTGTTTTTTCCCCTGGCTCTGAGCAAAGGGAGAAGGCTGTGCTGGGGAAGGTGATGCTGTGCTGGGAGTAAGAACTGTCCTGTGAGGTTTAAATACAAATTATTTGGCTTTTCCATGATCCTCTGCACCTCTGGGAGGAGTCACCCAGAGGGAGTGGAAACCCCCCAGCTCTGGGATGTCTCCATGCAGTCACAAGAGCTGAAATATTTAAGAACAGATCTAACACTGGGCATTTCCCTGTGGACAAAATGACTTTGAGGATGTGTCTAATCATTTTTTTTTCCTTCCTCTTGCTCAGGGAATGCTGGTGGAAGGCCCCCCTGGTCCTGAAGGCCCAGCAGTAAGTGGCATTTTCCCCCTGCTCCAGGGGTGGGATGCTGTCCCCGGGCTCTGTTGCTCCCATCTGCCACACACGTGCACAGAGAGAGCTTTGGGGTGGATTTTGTGGTGCAAAAATAAACAGAGAGCTCGAAATCTTTTCCTGCTGCTTGCAGAAAGCTGCTACAAATAATAACACATTTTCGTGGCTTAGTTTTTTCCCCCTTTTTCTCTTCCAGGGCCTTCCAGGACCTCCAGGACCGACTGGACCCGTGGGCTTAATGGGTGACCCAGGGGAGAGGGTGAGTGGCTGTGGTTTTCTCCTCTTTGCTGGAGTTTTGGGTGGGCAGAGTGGGGCTGTGGGGTATCCCTGGAGCCTTAAAATCCTGTTAAAATCCTGTTAAAATCCCATTCATCCTCTGAGAGCAACTCCCAAAGGAGCTCACGGTGGGATACAGGATAGGGATCTGCATCCAGGGAAAGAAGGGTTGGAAAACAGCTTCATTACTCCAGTGCATGAAGATATTTTCCAAGTTAAAACCAACGTTAAGGCTGAAAAACTCCTCTCTGCGCCCTTTGGCTGCTCCTCCCAGTGTGGCACTGGGAAAACAGGAGGGGCAAACACACAAAGAGGCATCAGCAGAGGGACAAGGAGCTCAGTGGGACTCTGCACCCTCATTCCAGCTGCTGCTGGGACTCCTGGCAGAGGGTTTGGTCCGGGATGGTCCTGGGGTCGTGCCAGGCTCTTTCCCTGTGGCATTTCTGTGTCCCAGGCTGCTCCCAGAGGGAAAGGAGCCCTGGTGCAGCATTTCACCTTTTCCCTGGGTGGGTTATGGCTCTGCCCCAGCCAGCAGCAGGCTGCTCCTGCAGGGAGTTGCCCAACTTGGGGCTCACAAACTCACATGTCCCCATCCCAGGTGCTGCATTTATTTTGGGTCAGGCTCTTTGTTGCCTCCTCGCTCCCTGGGGCTTGGCTGGAGCCCTGCACTCTCCCTTTTCCCCTGGAGCAGAGCTGGGGAGGCCCTGCCCTGCTTTGCACTGCTGCTGCTGCATTTACTGATGGAGCAGTGAGAACATTTCTGGTGGCTGGGACGTGATTGAGGACGAGGGGCCCTGCCTGTGCTCCATCCATCTCTGCTCCAGCTGGGAAAGTCAATCCAGGCTCAGCCCTGGGGGCCTCTGGGCCTGGCTTAACCCTTGTGCCACTGCACAGGGAGCTCTGCAGCCTGGGTTCACAGGGGGTGGGTGGGCTGGGTGTGGTTTGCATCTCTCAGTGGTCCAGGGAGAGCCCTAAAAATCCTTATTTGGCTTCTGAATATTTCCAGGATGCTGTTTTCCCTGTGGCCTCATCCTTTTCTTGGTTTGCATCTCTCAGTGGTCCAAGGCAAGCCTGAGAAACTTTATTTTGCTTCTGAGTATTTCTAGGGTGCTGTTTTTCCCAGTGGCCTCATCCCTCTCTTGGTTTGCATCTCTCAGTGATTCAAGGAGAGCCCTAAAAACCCTTATTTGGCTTCTGAATATTTCTAGGGTGCTGTTTTCCCTGTGGCTTCATCTTTTTCTTGGTTTGCATCTCTCAGTAGTCCAAGGCAAGCCTAAAAACCTTTATTTGGCTTCTGAATATTTCCAGGGTGCTGTTTCCCCTGTGGCCTCATCCCTTCCTTGGTTTGCATCTCCCAGTGGTACAAGGCAATCCCTAAAATCCTTTGTTTGGCTTCTGAATATTTCCAGGGTGCTGTTTTCTCTGTGACCTCATCCCTTCCTTGGTTTGCATCTCCCAGTGGTCCAGGGCGAGCACTAAAAACTTTTATTTGGATTCAGAATATTTCCAAGGTGCTGTTTTCCCTGTGGCCTCATCCCTTCCTCGCTCGTCTCCCTCCTGTGATGCTCAGCTCTCCCTTCTCCTCCTGCACTCCTGGCAGGCTGGATGCTGGCTCTGGGGACACGAGGCTCTCTTTCTGTCACTTGTCCAGGCAGATGCAGATATTTGCTGGCCAAGCTCCTCTGGAACAGCCCTGCAAAGCCAAGCAGCAGCAGCAGCAGCAGCCACTCTGTCCCCAGTGCTGCTGCTCCACGCCCTGCAGTGAAAGGAATAATTTGCATTATTCTAGCACAGGCTGCTCCTGCCAGTGTCCAGAACAGAGTGTGACCCAGCGCAGGGTGCAGAGAGAAGTGATCAACTGGCAGGAGCTGCAACTGGGTTAAAACCCTCCCTTTCAATTAGAGCAGCTCCTCTTTCAATTTGTTTATTATTAACCCTGCGAGTGTAGCTCATGAATTTACATGACCCTTCCCCGTGTACAGTGAGGAACATTCCCTCTGCCTGCATCTGATAAAGAGATTTTTTATCTGCTCTCAGGCAGGTGCAATGAATTAACAGCCCAACAACAGTCAGCTCTGTTAATATTGGCCAACACTCATTTAGCTGTGCTTTATTCACTGTAAAAAAAAGAAACAGCTTTATTTATTTAAAGCTTCTTCCTTGATCAGTGATTTCAGGAGGCACAGAGGAGTTGGTGTCAGCAGCAGAGCTGAGGAGCAGCCTGGCTGTGGGAGGTTCCCGAGGGCTCAGGATGCTTTGGGATGACTTAGGCAGCTTTCCTGGAGCAGTGGGAAGAAGGAAATCTGGCACTGAGGAGAGCAGAGAGCTGTTCCACGGGGGCTCCAGACTGAGGGGAAGGAAGTGGGAAAATGTGTTGTTTTGAAGGGGATGAGCTGCAGCACTAAAGCAAACTGCAGCTCCCTCACCCACCCCGCTGCTTGTTCGGAAATTCGGGTGTCTGGGTGCCCTGGGGGGGCAGCACACCTTGGGGGGGAAGGCTCATCCCAAAATATCTTCACCTTCCAAAACCATCCAGGCATTGAATCCCAAAGGAATCACTCCCCTGAGCACAGTTTTGCCCCTCAGAAGTTCAACAGGATCCCTAAAAATCCTGATTTGGCTTCTGAGTATTTCCAGGCTGGTGTTTTTCCCCAAGTGCTCCCTTCACTAGGAGACCCCCCAAAACTGCAAGAAACATCTCCTGTTATGTAATTTTCTAACCAGGACTGCAAAATAACCAGGCAGAGAGAGAGAGAGAGACACTTGGTGAATGTTAAGGCTCAGCACCGTGGGCTGCTGGTCCCACACAAACACCCCCAGGTTTCAGTTTAACCATTCCATGGAAATGTTAGCCCAGGTTTTGCTCCCAGCCTGGCATTTCAGAGCACTGCAAAAAATGCAAGCTGAAATCCCCATGCCTGGCTGCTGTATATCAGCAAATCCCCATTTCCATCAGGAGAGCCACACAGATTTACACCCAGGCCCTGGCAGGCTGCATTTCTTCCAGGCATTCATGAATTTAAATTTCCAAAGTGCTTTATGGGTTTGGTTTTCCTCCATTTCTTTGCTCACCCCCCACTCTCTGCTGGTCCATTCCAGCAGGAAAAGACCTCCCACACCCAGCCTGAAACAAAAAGAGGCATTTATGGATAAAAGCACTGCATCAACACTTGTCAGGAGAGATAAACAAGCTCAGCCCTGCTCCATCATAAGCAGGGCTGGAGTTATAGGAGGAGAGGGAGAGAAAAGAAAGTTTATCATATAAAACAAGCCTGGTCTAAATTATTTGTGCCATTTCTGCTCCAACAGATGGATCTGGGACGGGAATCTCAGTGGGGTCGAGGACTCTTGTTTGGGCCAGGCTGAGCAAACTGTGGATGTGCATCCTGCCTGGAAAAATGGATGTGCTGGGGTGTTCTGCAGCCCCTCTGGGCACTGCTGGGATTTTTTTTCCTGGTGTTTTCCTGCTGATCCAGCCCTGGGAGCGGTGTTGTTAATCCAGGCTGGTGGTGGTGCCTTGTCCTTGTGGGTTGGGGACAGGGCCAGCCCAGCTGGGGACACCACAGCCCTGGCCAGGCTGGGGCAGCTCCTCACCCCTCCAGGGCTGGGCCCTGATTTCTGCTGGAAACTTCAGCCTGAATGGGTTTTTTGGGTTTTTTTTTTTAATGGGAGGGAATGAAGGAACTGTGAAGTTGGACACGGAAGAAGAGGGAGCAGAGAGATCTTGCTGGAAGAGTGTGGGGCAAGGATAATGCACCAAATCTCTTGGTTTGATAGTCTGCTGGGTTGTTTTATTAAAATATTGTGACTTTTAGGCACTTTATTACCTATTTGGCTTCCCCACTTTTACCCACCTCCTTTGTGGGGTGACCTCGGGCCTTCCTGGCTTTTTTGTGCCTGAGATTTGTGGCAGGATTTTGTATTTACATTTTTTTCTGGGGTCTGAACAGGTTGAGGAGAGCGAGAACTACAAAAATGTTCATTGCTTCCCCTTCCAAGAGAGCCAGTTCTGTATAAATTGATTTATTGTTGGTGTTTCCTAACAAAAGGAGTAGCCAAGTCCTCAATCCCGAGCTGTTGGCCACAAAATGAGCTCTGGGGCTTTTTCTTGGCCTTGCTGGGATGTGGTCAAATCCCTTTTGCCTTAAACTGCTGTGAAAATTGCAATTAGCCACACACATTGATATCACCCTCATTTGCATTTGGGATCAGTGGAATGAGGAGGAAATCTGGATTAACCTCAACTTTTTGCCAGGGAAAATTGGCCATGTTTGATTTTTTTATGGTTTCATCAATAGATCTTTTACTCATTGCTTCAGTGCCAGTTAAAGATCCTACACTGGTGTTTCTCTGCGGAGATTTATCAGATCAGATTTATCAGATTATCAGATTAATCAGATTTGGGCTGGTTTACAGCCTCTGACAGGATCACTCCATTGGAGGTGGAATGAGCCTCAAAGGACTAAAATAATAAAAATACAAATAATAAAAAAAAAAAAAACAGAAGAGAGAAAAATGAAATGACCCAGCTGATTGAACGAGTGCAGGAATGAATTTATCTCCCTCCATTTCTCTCTCACTGACCCTGAGTTAGGAAGTTTCATCTATTTTTGGGGGTTTTTAATAGGTTTTAACAGATCCAACTCTAAACATTGATTCTGTCAACTTGGAGCATGGCAAGGATTTGGATTGCTCCAAAAGTGCACGAGGCAGACCCTGGAAATAGCAGGGGCAGGATGGGAGAGGAGGGAATTAAGAAAATTGAAGAAAAATTGGGATTCCCACCAACTCAATCCCTGTCATGACAATATCATGACATAACCACAGCTGTTAATGTCTGGACAGAACCAAAATGATATTTTAGAAATTTATTTTAATTTCTTCTTCTTTCAGGGCCCACCTGGACGCCCAGGTCTCCCAGGAGCAGATGGATTGCCAGGACCACCAGGGACAATGCTTATGCTGCCTGTGAGTAGAAACAGAACTAAAAAAGGATTAAAGTGAGTCAGATTTCTCGGTTTTGCTGTTGTTTAATGCCCCTTCTTGCAGAAATCTCCCATCTCCTTTACCCCAAGGGTGTGTTTTCCATGAGATAAAAGATGGATCTGGATGGTTCCTGTTGTAAATCGTTTTTTTGCAAAGCACTGGAGCTCCTTCACTAGTCAAAAGCACAGACAGGTAAAAACTTCCAGAAGTGATGGATAATGATAAAAATCATGGAATATCCCAAGGTGGAAGGGACCAAGAAGGATTATTGAGTCCAGCTCCTGGCTCTGCACAGGACATCCCAGAAATCCCACCCTGTGCCTGAGAGCGTTGTCCTGAATTCTGAATAAGCTGCGGTGTTTCTGCCTGCACAGAGAGAGATAAAACCATGAAGAAGCAACTCAGGACACCTCCAGGAGCCAAATTTCCAGGCAGAACTCTCTGTCCTATACTCAGGAACCTCTAACAGCTCTTCAAAGTGCCAATTTTTTCATCACCTGAACTAATCCACCTCTTTTAATGACCGGTGGTTCTTTTGTGTTGTTCTCCTCCTCCTCCACAAAACCAAAAAGTCCCAAATCAGCCTTGTTGGTCCTGGGACAATAAAAAATGTCTTTTTTTTTTTTTATGTGAGGCAACCAGCTGCTGGAAATAAGCACTTGGGTGAAGGAGGGAAGGAGTTTTTGGGGCAAAATCTCACACATTGTCCAGGCTCCAAAGGGTGAGCCCGGGGAGGTTCCTGGCAGGAGCCTGGGCCAGGAGCTCCACGTGGAGCTTTGGTGGCCACCACACCACGGTCACTGGCCACCCCAGGAGCCAGCCATGGGCCTGGGAATTGAATTTCTTCATGTTTCCCTGCCAGGCTGGTGTGGTCACACACCTAAAGGTGAGACAGAGGTGACAGAGGTGTCCAAGGAGCTTCTGCAAGCAGGAGTGTCCTCCTTGCAAAGCCTCCCAGCTGAGGCAGGAGCAGGCCAAGGAAAGGGTGTGGGGGTGGAAGGAAATCTTAAACTCCTTCTGCTTCAAAGCTGGGGGAATAAAACATTAATATTTGGGCTTGAAGAGCAGCATTTGGACAAAAAGTGCCACGCTCCAGCAGCTCTGCTTTGTCCGGAGCTCCACAAATAATCTGAGGGAACCTCAGCTGCCCAGAGCCTCCTGGGCACCAGGGAATGCCAGGCTGGGAGAGCAGGGAATGGCAGCAATGGGAGAGCAGGGAATGGCAGCAATGGGAGAGCAGGGAATGGCAGCAATGGGAGAGCAGGGAATGGCAGCCCTGATGGTGCTGGATGTGGTGTGTGAGGTCCCCAGCCCACAATCCCCCTCATTGTTGGTACACCGGGCTGGCAGTGCATGGGAAGCGCTCGTTCAGTGGCCCTGAGCTGCTGACCCGTGGGCACTGGGGTTACTGGGGTTGGTTACTGGGGTTACTGGGAGGGCTGGCACGGGCTGGGGGCACTCGTGCAGGACGGAGCTGCCCGGGCTCAGGCCGGGGAGGGTGCAGGGACAGAACCCTGACCTGCTTTGTCCACTTTGCTCCCACCAGTTCCGCTTCAGCGGGGGAGGCGACGCTGGCTCCAAAGGACCCATGGTGTCAGCCCAGGAGGCACAAGCCCAGGCCATCCTGCAGCAGGCCAGGGTGAGTGCTGGCACCTGGCAGTGCCCGCCAGGGCTCTCAGCAGGTGCCTGAAAAAGCAGAATAAACCCCTCCCCTATCTGCATCCTCATCCCCATGCTGCTGGTGCAACCTCTCCCCTGCCACGGGATTGCACCTGCATGGTTGGGGTTTTTAGTTGCAACCAGCAAGGCTCCAGCTGATGGAAAGCTGGTTTTGATTTCCTGCAGACCTCTGGAAAACTCACTGGCTTTGGTATATTTGTATTTTGAGGGTCTCTATAAGCAGCTGGCGGCTGTGCTCAAAGCATTTTCTTATTTCTGTATGGTTTTTTCCCCCAGTAAATCCTAATAATGAAACCTATGTCACAGCCAGAAGCTGTTCCCAGCTCCCCGAATCTCACCAGGCAGATTTGTAATTGAATGTATTTATTTGGGAATACACGGTGATCATCCCTGGAACATTTCTTCCCTCGGATGACTTTATTGATTGATGTCCAAATCACCCCTGGCTCTCTGGTGAAACAAGATTGGCACATTCCCAGCACAGCTCCTGCTCCCTGCCTGGGTGGGCACCTCCGTGGGAAAGGCTTTGCACTTGTCTGTCCAAACTAAAACTTCATTTTTAGCCAGTGGAGCTCTGAAATTGCTCTGCCCTGGGTGCTCGCGGGAGCTTTTTTATCGTGCTGACGTTAAAAACCAGAGATGCAGAAGGAGCTGGGGGAACCCCACAATTCCCAAACTGCTCTGTTCGCCCCCAAGGCACCAAATTCTGCCACAAACACACCCTCGCCACGAAGAAGAAAATTTTTTAGGGTGGTAATTCCCAAAGGGACGCAGCTTTGGGGCTGTTTTATCTGGGGGCAGCTCCAGAGCCCACATCTGGCTGCAGCTGGGATGTGTGGCTGGAGCTGCTTTGTCACTCTGAGCTGTTTGCAGATTTTAACACGGATTTTGGGGGGCTAAAATAAGCTAAAAGCTCAATTTATTTCACCTTCAGGTGGGATAAAATGCATTGGGATCTCCCCCCACAGGTGGCACCTGCCCCGTTGGGTTTTTAACGAGGTGTTTGCTTAGCTGGGAATTTTCTGCTTTCCATCCTTTTCCAAATGATTTGGATTTTTTAGATTCAGGCAGAATCCTGATCCTCCCAGCCACTGCATTTTCCTGTCCATTAACCTTGTGCTGCCAATAATATCCTGGATTATGTTCCTGGTGTTACCTTGTCAGTCTTAATTTCCAGCCTGCCCATCGTTTTTCCATCAGCTTTTTATTTTCCTGGGAAATAGAGGGTTTGACCTGATAAACGTTTCATGAGAAGCATCTGCTTTCTCCAACTCTCTGCTTTTGTTCTTTTTTATTTTTTTTCCTTCTGCCTGCTGAAAATTGTGATTTACCAAAAAATAAACAACCTCCCTCCTATCATTCAAAGATCCTTTTCATTTAAATTTCCAGGTTTGGGGAAAAAAAAAAATTAAAACCCAAATAAATCCTGGTTAACTTTTGGACTATGGATGAAAAGTTGAATATTTCTAGAAAGGACAAAAATCAATTTTTTTTTTTGGTGAACTTCAACATTTTGGCTGAAAACCATGGTGCAGAACGGGAAATAAATGTTATTTTTGTGAGGGACTACAGGGTATGACAGGATTGGAAAAGAGAGTCCTGCAGCAAGCATAACCTTTTCCTTTTCTGGGTTTGTTTTTCTCGTTATCACTGCCGTTAATTGCATTATTAGGTTGATTTATCCCCTTAAAATTTGGCTTTCATTAGGCACTGAATGTTGCTGCAGCCAGCAGTGGCTCACAGCATCTCCCTTTGAATGGGGTGTTGTAAAAAGACGCCACAGAACCCAGCATTTGTGCAATATTTCTGCCATTCCAAGCGCAGCCACTGGGTAGATTTTAATTACTGGAGTACACAGATAATTACAACTCTTTGGAAGTGTTGGATTGTCACGAGGGAACAAATTGTCTGAGGGATGTTTTAAAGCATGGCCCAGCTCCATTTCCCACCGTGGAAATTATTGGGTTGATGCACGGTTAACACGACTCCTTAATTACGGAGCTAAAAAGCCCCCTGTGTTCAGCTTGAATTGGAGCTCAGTTTGGAGGGATGTTCACCAAAAAAAAAGAAAAAAAGGGAAAAATTCCTCTAAAATGGAACCACCAGGACAATAAAGAAAAAAATTCTCTTGAAGTGAAGTGGGGCCATAAATATTTATGTCCTCTCAGCAGATTCATGGACAGTGCAGGGGTTTTTAGAGAATAACAGAATGGTTTGGTGGGGAGGGAGCTTAAAGCCCATCTCATTCCAAGCACTTCCATGGGCAGGGACACCTTCCATGACCCCAGATGGCTCCAAGTGTCCCAGCCTGGCCTTGGACACTTCCAGGGATGGGGCAGCCATGGCAAATCTGGGCAAGAAGAAGTTGTTTGCCTGTTGTGGGTGGGACAGCATCTGGAATTCCCTGGGGGTGCATCTGGAATTCCCTGGGAGTATGGATGTTGCTCCGAGGGTTTGTGGGTGTGGGGAGAAGGGTGGCTGGTGGGTCAGTGGTGGCTTTGTCACAAGGTGAGCCGTGTTTGTCCTTCTGTTGCAGCTGGCACTGAGGGGACCAGCGGGACCCATGGGCCTGACGGGGCGGCCGGGCCCGATGGTGAGTGGTGGAAATGGGGGATGGAATTGGGGATGGAAATGGTAGGATGGAATTGGGGCATGGAATTTGGGGGATGGAATTGGTGGCATGGAATTTGGGGGATGGAATTGGTGGCATGGAACTGGGGGATGGAAATGGGGGGATGGAATTGGAGAGATGGAACTAAGGGGATCGAATTGGAGGATGGAAATTGTGGGATGGAAATGGGGGATGGAAATGCTAGGGCGGAATTGGGGGATGGAATTGGTGGGATGGAATTGATGGGATGGAAATGGTAGGACGGAAGTGGGGGATGGAATTGGAGGATGGAATTGGGGGGATAGAATTGGGGAGATGGAACTAAGGGGATGGAATTGGGGGATGGAATTAGGGGATGGAATTGGGGGGATGGAATCGGGGGATGGAAATGCTGGGATGGAACTGGTGAGATGGAAATGGTGGGCTGGAACTGGGTAGATAGAATTGGGGAGATGGAACTGGGGAGATGGAACTGGGGGATGGATCTGGGGAGTGATGGAATGGTGTAAATGGAGCTGGGGAGTGCTGGGACTGGGGGGGATGGCGCTGGGAAAAGATGGAGATGGTGAGGATGGAACTGGGAGTGATAGAATTGGTGAGGATGGAGCCAGCCCAGCTGCTCCAGCTTCTTGTGGGCTCTGGATCCATGAATGGCTTTTTCTTAATGTGGAATCTTCTTCTCTGGCTTTCTTGAGGAAAAATATAATAAATCCTCTTCTCTGTCCAAAGGGACCCCCAGGCAGCGGAGGACTGAAGGGAGAAGCTGGAGAAATGGGACCTCAGGTGGGTGTGGAACTAGAGAAGGGAAGGGTGGAGCAGCCAGTCCTGCCTGAGAGGCTGTTGGGAAGCAGGGATTCAGTCACCCTGTGCCAGCTGGGAGCAGGAAGCTGTGGGAACACGTGTTTGGCATGGAAATGTCCCTCCAAGTGTCTGAATGCAGGCTCTGGACATGGTTTTAAGCCAGCAGTGTAAAACTCTGCAGCTCCCTTCCTGAAAAAAGCACTCATGGAGGAGTCCTGGGCATAACAGAAAATTTGAAGAGTGGAGAATTCACTGAAGCTCAGGATGTTGTTCTCCCAAGCCTTAAATCCTGCATTAAGGGAAAGTTCCCATTTTCTGATGGCAAGGGAAGTGATTTATGGGATGCATCTCCACCACGTGCTCGCAAAAGCTTCCCCATGGACAAACACCTACAATTCCTGCCTGGAGATGCTCAGCCCTGACCCTTCCCTGGGTGTTTGGAACCACGAGCTCTGCTCCAGGGATTCATTTGGAAGCCCTGAGAGCCCCGGCAGTGCCTGATGTGGGCACTGACCACTGGGTCTGCCCCTGGTCCCTTGGGGTGACATTTCTTCCTCTCTCCTTGATTCCTTGCAGGGTCCACGAGGCATCCAAGGTCCTCCCGGTCCTGCAGGAAAGCCAGGCCGCAGGGTGAGTGTCCTGGCAGCTGTGCTGAGCAGCAGGAGCTGCAATTCCAGCTGGGAGCTGCTCCTGCTGCCAAACAATTCCTCTGCACCGAGGCCGTTGCACAAGAGCCAGCTGGAGGCCAGGCTGGGCTGGGCCAGGCCCTCGGACACAAAGCAGGATGGGAGTTAGAATTTGGGAGGACACAAATCAGGATGGGAGTTAAATCTGGGAGGGCACAAAGATGGGAGTTAAAATCTGGGAGGGCACAAAGATGGGAGTTGAAATTTGGGAGGACAGACAGAAGGATGGGAGTTAAAATCTAGGGGGACACAAAGATGGGAGTTAGAATTTGGGAGGACACAAACCAGGATGGGAGTTAAAATTTGGGAGGCTGCAAATCAGGATGGGAGTTAAATCTGGGAGGGCACAAAGATGTGAGTTAAAATCTGGGAGGACACCAGGATAGGAGTTGAAATTTGGGAGGACAGAAGGATGGGAGTTAAAATCTGGGAGGACACAAAGATGGGAGTTAAAATTTGGGAGGACAGAAGGATGGGAGCTGAAATTTGGGAGGACAGAAACAAGGATGGGAGTTAAAATCTGGGACACAAATGAGAATGGGAGTAGAAATCTGGGAGGATACACATGAGGAGGAGAGTTAAAATTTGGGAGGATGAAAATGAGGGTGGGAGTTGAAAACTGAGAGGAGACAAACAAGGAGAGGAGTTAAAATTTAAGAGGACAAAAAGATGGGAGTTAAAAACTGGGAGGACAGAAATGAGGAGGAGAGTTAAAATCTGGGAGGACAGAAACCAGGATGGGAGTTAAAATCTGGGAGGACAGAAACCAGGATGGGAGTTAAAATCTGACCAGTGTGGGGGGAATTCAAGGCTGCACATCCCACTCTTTTATCCTGGGCTGTTTGGGCTCCCTGGTGCTGGGGTTGTAGCTGCACAAATGCTTTGAACTGGCTTGGAGTCCCCACTCCTGGCAGCATGTGAGGAGAATCCGGTCCCAAGAATGGATCAGGTGTAAATCCTGCTCTGTTTCCATCCCTAATTCTGATTTTTATTTCACATCCCCCTCTGGCTCACCGTGACTCAACTTGCCAGAGGAAGGAACGAGCAAGTCTTGTGTGTGACCCACTTCTGCCTTCCTGGAGACAGAAACTCTCATTCCAATTTGCAGCCATCATCATTAGCATCTCTCAAAATGTGCTGGGAGATCATTTTTTTTTCACATAAAAACCAACAGCCGTGGCCCATGGAGTGAAGTGGCTTCGCTGCCATTCATCTCCCACCTCTCATTAGCCCCAGGATGTGGCTTCAAACACAGAGCAGGGATTTTTCCCTTGCCAGGAGAAGCTGTCTGACTTAAATAAACCCTCAGCCTGGCTTAACTAATCCCTGAACCAGCCCTGGCCCTGAGTTACCCTTTGGATTTGACTTTGGTGCTCTCTGTTGCAGGGACGAGCTGGCAGTGACGGTGCCCGGGGAATGCCAGGCCAGACAGGACCAAAGGTAGAGCCACGTTTTTATGGATTTTGGGGGATCTGCACCTTCTCTTTAGCAGGAATGAGCTGAGGGACCCATGGAGAAGGAGCCCAGCGTGCTTGGAGGAGGTGCTGAGGTGGTCCAGAGGCTCCTGTGAAGGCATGGATGTTAAGAGAGGGAAGTTAAACACACTCCTGGAAGGCAGAACAGCAATTTTCCCTTTTCTTTCCCTGTTTTTTTTTTAAATGCCACTTTTTTAAACTGCTGGATGAAATCTGCTGCAGTTGTAGAACAAATACTTTTGAATCCCAATTACAAAAAACAAACATGAATGAGTGGCTGGAAAGCCTCTAGAGTAGAACCACCAAAAAAACCACCTCTTAACCAGGTGAGGAAGTGGAGGCATGGTGAGGAATTTTAATTCCCCATATTATTTTTTTATTGGAGACAAAAATCCCTTCATTCAGCTGGAATTATCAAGCAGGAAAAAAGCTGCTGTGCTGAAATGGAACGCAGTTTGCCCGGGGAATGGTGCCTTGGAATGTTTTAAGCACTTTATTGTGGAGATACTTAAGGCTGCAAGAGATGGGAGAGTTGGAGACAGAGATGGGAGAGCACAAATTATTTACCCAGCAAAGGGTTGTGATGAGGCTGTGCCCTCAGGGAGGGGCTGCCAGGCAAGGAGGGGATAGAAAAAGCATTGCTGGGGAGGAGGAGGATTTGCAGGGTGTGAAAAGCACCTTCACTCTCTGGTGAACGTGCAAAAAGTTTAATAAAGGACAAGAGGAGACAAGGAGCAAATGTTATTATGGCTGGGTGCACCCTGGCACTCAGCTGAGACTATTATCTTCGGGATACCCCTTAAATATCTTTTCCCTTCCATCAGCCTGTTGCATATTCATAGGCTCTTATGCATAGTAAACTTTTTCTCTAAGCTAGTTTACATGTTCCAAGAATTGTTCAGCGTGGCTCCTCCTTGGATCTGCCTTTTTATTGAAATTCATGCTATTTTATTGCTATTTGTGCTGTTCCTTGGTTGTGGTTTTAGCTTTTTTTTTATCATTATCTTATTTTGGGCCTTGGTGCACACTGCCTTCAGAGGGGCAGTGCTGATGGTTGTGTACAGGTGTCTGTTGGCCTGATTTTTAAAAGTGTTAAGTTTTCTTTCCTAGTTATTTTCAATGTTTTATAGTTCTCATAAAGCTTCTTTAGCCTTCTGACAGTGTTTACATATTTGAGAATCAGAGTTCCCTCACAATTTCATGGATAAATAGAATAGTTACATATTTCTCTGTAGGTAGAGTGAAATGATTAATTGATCTTTAGACCAGTGTGGTTGGAGAAGTGGTAATTCCATCCTCCAATTTGTGGTCACCTTTAGAATTCTATAAATACCAGATGTTTGAATAAAACCGGGTCTTTTCTTTTTTAAATTTACCAAACTTCTGTGTCCTCATTTCGTCCAACAACAACAGTCTCCTCATCCTGTGTTCAGGGGATGTTATCCCACCCCAGCAGGCATTTTAACACGAGCAGCTATTTCACTAAGCTTAATTAACAACAGAAATACAAACCATATCCTTGTAACAACATTGCTTTAACACCACACATATAAAATCCACTTTAATATTTGCAAACAGCCAATATTATCACGAGACAGCTGGGGCTGTCTCAGTGATTCACATGTGAAAACACACGAGGTTCACCCTTCCCAGGGAAAAAAGGACTTTTTTCTCTCTGGGCATTGGGATCACCCAGGATCTGCAGCCCCCTCTGTGTCCTCTCTCTTCCCCAGGGAGCTGAGGCATTTAGGGAACAGCTCCTTCCTCTCCTGGTGGCATTGAGAAAACATCCAGAATTTATTTCTCTCTCTTTCTTTCCTTGGAGGGTGACCAAGGATGGATGGGGTGGGGGGAGAGCTCACCTGGTGGCAGGTGTGGGGTTACCCACTTTGCTCATTGATTCATGGAATTAAAATGAAATAAATCATTGGATTAGAACCTGCCTAGAAGGGAAATGGAAAAATCACCCAGAGAAACTCTGAAATCCACATGGAAAAGCATTTCAGCTGGGGGAAGAGGGAAGAGTTTGCCAGATGAAAATGTGGTAGTTTTTACGTGCGATAATAAGAACTTTTACCCTAATTTTATCTTCACTACTCTCTCTTTTAGTTACTGTTAATAATTTTTTCTTTATACCCTTTTAAAGTATTAAACCTACTTTACCTTCCTCCTAATCCTACCTCACAACAAAAAAGAAATACACCATTAATTAACCAACACTAAAACCCACCACACTCATTAATGCACCATCCAAAAACTCTCAGCATTAACAAAATCTAAAATTAACAAAGCAAAACCAATACAGACTTGGAGGTGATTTTTTTTCCCTTGTTTTCATCCCTGAGATCATCCCTGGTCTGATGGAAGGTGGAGGCTGAATGTCTGAGGGAGAAAATCGATTTCTCCTTGACACAGAAAGGAAACAAACAGGAAAGGTGCACAAATACAGCTGGAAATGGGGTTTTAAACTTTTTAAATTTTTGCTTTCAGGGTGACCGAGGCTTTGATGGCTTGGCTGGTTTGCCTGGTGAGAAGGGAAACAGGGTAAGTGTTCTTCCAGTTCTGCCTGGGTGAAACCCTGGGAGGAGGAGGAGGCTGGAGGGGCTGGGATGAAGCACAGGAGAGGATGAGCATCCCTAAGAGCCCGTGGGATGTCACAGCAGCCTCAGGGAGCTGCCAAATCCCTCTGCAAAATCCTTCTGGGGCTGCTCCAGATTGGGATGGGGAGGAAGAAATTACCTTAAATCCTAAGGTAAAGGCCGTAGGATTTAAAAAATCCTAAAAAAATTCATAGCAAGAGGCAAAACCTGCTGTTGGACGGGGTGGGAATTGCTTGGAATTGCAATGGGTTCAAACTCTTTGCTTTATAATTAAAAAATGGGGGAGGGGGAGGGGGAAAAATGGGGGAAAATGGGGAAAAAAATGGGGGGAAGTGGTTATTTTGGCAGGCTGGGTGTCCCTCCCCTCCCTGGAGCAGAGGGAGAGGCAGCTCTGAGGGCACAGGGACCTCCAGCACAGACAGAAAAATCAAATCCACGCCTTGGTTCTTCAGCATTCCCTGGTGGTTTCCATTTGCACCTTCTCTGAAGCGTTCTCTGCCCTTTTTTGCAGGGTGAGCCAGGCCCCCACGGCCCCCCAGGGGCTCCTGGAGAGGATGGGGAGAGGGTAAGTCTGCCTGGGGATTGGGAATTCCTAAGGAACCCCTGGGAACAAGAAGCAGCTGCAGGGGCATGGCAGGAGCTCCCAGTCCTTGAGCCTTCCCTGGGAGAGAAGCAGGGACTTGAAGTGGAAGGAAGAATTTGGTTTTAAGTTTGGCTATAATTTTGGCTTTTAAAAAAAAAAAATTGGCTTAAAGATCTGGTCAGGAAACTCAGGTGTTGTTAAAAGAAAAAAGAAAACAGCACAGAGAGTAAATTATTGCTCACAGCGAGCAGAGGATGGCTTCTGATTTCCTGAAATCCAGAGGATCGCAGTGAGATCTGGGGAGCAGAAATTCCAGACAGAGGCAGGGATCAAAGATTGAATTGCTCACTTCTCCTCCAGTCAATAACAGAAGGTGTTTAGCAAAATCCAGACTAAGTGATCCCTGGTTTAAGGAGAGAGCTTAAAAATGCAGAAGCCATGGGTGTGTGGTTCAACCCGAGGAGCCAGTGTGGATTTCCCAGCATTTCCCAATCCCCTTCCACGGTGTTTTCCTCCCACTTTGGGCTCCTGGTGTCCCTGCACAGCTCAGATAATCCTCAGATAACCACAGCTCCCTGGCCACAGCCTGGGAAGGGTTAATTCATTGTGGCTGGAAGGTGCTCTGGGGGTGAGCAGAGCAAAGCTGGAGGGGGATGTGGGAACCCAGAGCATCCCTCTGGCTGCCCTGGCTGTCCCCAGACCCTGCCAGGGGCTCAGGGACCTTGGCACAAAGTCAAAAACATCTCTGGCTTCCATTTTAAACTGTGGAAAAAGCTGACAGCTTTGTGTGAGGAATTACAAGCCACAAGGGTTGAAGTAGTGTGATATTTGAACTGATGCAGGGTGAAAAAGTAGAATTTTTGGGGTTTTAGAATGGGGTTCAAGGGGACAAGATGGATTTGGGCATGTTCTGACCTTCTCCTTCTCCTTGCCCTCCATGTCTTGCTGTGCTGGTGACAGTTTTCTGTTGGTTTAAGGTACAGACACACTGTCCAATATAAATTATAGATATTGGCAGGTTATTGTAAATATAGTCCAGGTAGTTTTTGGTATAAAATATAAACACAGCTCTGAGGGCAGACAGGATGGCACGGCCAAGCTGCTGGACAGAGCTCAGCAGGGCAGAGAAAGAAGGAAAAATAAATAACCTTGAGGAGCTGATCCTACACATTCAGACTCCTTCTCTGGCTGGGAAATGAGG
Source organism: Lonchura striata (assembly GCF_050655825.1). Classification (NCBI taxonomy): domain Eukaryota; kingdom Metazoa; phylum Chordata; class Aves; order Passeriformes; family Estrildidae; genus Lonchura; species Lonchura striata. The sequence goes on from NC_140719.1 coordinate 11,511,553, forward strand.
ACTCTGACACTGCTGGGGTCACCCCAACACCCAGACCCCGAGAGGGGAAGGAGGAGAGTCAGATCCTGAATGCCAAAGGGCAAAGGAAACAATTCCAGGAGGGCAGGGCTGGGAGCAGAGCATGGAGGATCAGCACAGCAGGAAAGGTGTTGGGCTTGCTTTCCCAAAGGGGAGCCTCAGGGTTGGGGTGATTTAAAAGCAGCTCAGGGGAAGCACCACTTGATCATTTTGGGGTTTTATCCCAGCAGGATATGGGAGAGGAGGGATGGAGAATCACCATTTTGCTGCTTCTGGTTTATGTGAGGAGCTCTGATTTGGCTGAATCACATTCCCACCCTGCCTCGCCGTCCAGTTTGGTGTTCAATCTTGTGGTTGTTGTCTCACCTGCCCTGAGCTGTTCTACAACCCCTGGTCTGGTGGCAAAATCCATCTCCCTGAAAATCAGCAGGAATTCTGGAGTGTCCTCAGGCCTTTCTAGTCCCTGGCAAACTCAATTTTACTCCTCAGGCTTCCAAGGTCTTCCTTAGGCACAGAAACCCTGTCAGTCCTCCAGAGAAACTGCTTTTCTGTGTGAATATTATTACAGAAGGACAAAACCCCTGTGAGGTGGCTGAATTAAAACTGATTTTTTTTCTGTCTCTTGCTGCTTCTCTCCGTGCCTCTGCTGCTGCCCAGGGAGATGATGGAGAAGTTGGACCCAGAGGTCTCCCTGGAGAACCTGTGAGTAATCCCCTTCCCCTTTCCCATGGAAATTTCCCCGTGGATTTGGGATGGAAAATGCATTTTTAGGGCTCTTGTGGGGCAGTTTGCCCTGGGGTTGAACCCAGCTTGGAGCTCCACATGAACAATTTGAGAGTGGCTGTGCTGGAACAACTCTGCTTTGCTTATTTTCATTAATAGTTTTCATTTATTTTCACTCCTGCAAAAGAGGGAATTCTTTTGTTTGTCTGTTTGTCTGATTGGTGTTTTTTAAATGAAAAAAAAAAAGAATTCATTGATTGCTCAGAAAAAATCATAAGAGTACATGTAAAACTTAGATTGATGTCAATTTTCCTGCCTGTATTCTTCTCTCAGGTTTGGGATTGAGGTAATCAGGCTGGGGTAGAAATTAGGTGTGGTAAATAGATATAAAATAGAGTTTTTGTGAGTGTTCATAGCAAATTCCAGTGAGAAAAAGTTGGGTTTTTTTTATCTCAGGGCAGTGGCATCTTCACCACACAGCTCCCACACGCTTTGTCAGTGACTCCTGATAAACCTCAGGATGAAATCCTGGCAGGATTGAGCTCAAGGAGACTTTTCTGTCTGAATTCAGTGGGGGAAATACCCTGCTCCCAGTGCACAAAACTTCCCAAATCTGCATTTTGTCAATGCTTGGAGCCCAGGGGCTGCAGGAGGAGCTGGCAGTCCCTGGTGTCAGGAAGGATCTCAAGGAGATCTCAGTGGGCTTGGACAAATTCTTTGGACCAAGGCAAAGAAATGCTTTCAGGGAGAATCCCACTAAAAAACCAAACAGACAGGCTGTCAATTAAATACTCTGAAAAGGCATTTCCACCCTAATAATGAGTATTTCTCACTTTATGGGCAGTGCAAACTGCTGGTGCTGGCTGTAGATTTCTGTGTGGGGCAGCTGTTGGTTGCTGATTTCATCATGAACGCATTTCTTTTTTTATTAAAAGAACATTCTCTATCATTTCTTTCAAAATCCCTGATTTTGTTGTGCTGAGGCTCAGCGTGGTGGCCTGAGATTAATTGATGGGAATTGCTGGACACAGTTCATGGGGGAGAGGGAAGGGTTGGCATTTACAGACTCGCCGGAACTAAATTATAGACAAGATGTCTGATTAAATTCTGGGAAAGATTAATCAACTCAGCTATCTCCTTAGCACATGTCCAAGCAATAACTTATGGCTTATTAACTTCTTAAAAGCATTTATGTGCTCAGGTAACACAGCAACAAAAGAGGAGCGTAAATGAGGGGAACACACGCAGGGAAATCTATTTTTATTTCAGCAGCACGAGTAAAAACCTCTGGGATGGCCAGGATAAAGGATTCCAGGGAATTTTGCTGTAAATACACCCACCCTAAAGCTGGGGGTTTGTCCTCTCTGCCCTCAGCCAAAAGAAGGTCATTCCAAACCAGTGGTGGGACTTCAAAATGGGTTTCCCTTCATCCCGCTCCATTTCCTTCCAGTTGCCCTCACCAGTGGAGGTTCTACCCTGGATTCATGCAGGGCTTTATTCCAGGAGGTGTCCAGTGGCTGGGATAGACCCTTGGATTCATCCAGTTTTTGCTGGAAACTGCAATTTTTTTTTGCAGGACCTGAATCCCCACGACCTCCAAGACAAGACATTTCATTGATGTCTCCTATTCCCCCCTGCAGCATTTCATTTTAATTCCTCAGCCCTCTCTGCATCATAAAAAGGAGGCTGGGGAATATTTGGGCAGACAGATAAAACTGCCCATCAATCAAGAACAATTTTCTTTCCTGCATGGCAGGGAAGGATCTCCATCCATACAAATTCCAGAGTTCTCCTCATTTCAGGAAGGGGCTGTGATTAAAAGCTGAGCTCTCAGAGAGTGCTCACAGAGCCCAAACCTTTCCTTGCACTCCAAACCCCCCTGAAGGCTCCAGGAGGGGCTGGGCTGGCATTTCCAAAAATCCCCTTGGCAGGAATTCAAATTTTCCTGCCGTGTTTCCCTTGCTCTATGTGATGCCCCAATGCCACCAATGCCAGCAGTGCCAGGTTAAATCTGGTGAGAAAGGCAGGAATGGATGGAAAACACCAGGAGAGCAGAAGTCCTGATGCTGGAGGACCCAAAGCCTTTAAAAATGTGAATTCCTGGAAACCTTTACAGCCTTGCTGAGTTGTGTGGGTTGTCCATGATAAAATCTCAGTCTGGAGGGATTTTTGGGATGATCCATTGGTGTTACCAGGTCACCCTTCATAACTTCCCAGCTGGAAGGACTTGGCTGCAAAGAGTGTGGGTTCCAGGGTAATCCAGGAGTAGGATTAAATTAATTTTTAAAAAAATTCGAGGGGAATTTGTTCCAATCCAAGGAATAATTGCCTGTATTATTTAGGTTTATTACAGAAGGGTCTGTGCCCACAGGATTTCTCTCCCAGCTTGTAACTCAGGGAAGCTGCTGCAGCACCTGCAAGGTCCTTCCAAATCCTGCTGTGTCCATGTCCAGCCTGAGGCTCATCCTCAGGTGGGAATTCTAACCCTGCTTTGTTCCCCACACAGGGACCCCGAGGACTGCTGGGCCCCAAGGGACCCCCAGGACCCCCGGGGCCACCGGTGAGTTCCCTGCTGCCCTCCCTCTCCCTGTGAAATAATGTGATATTTTCTTACTGCTGTGTTTTATAAATCCTTTCAAAGGGCGTGGCTGGCATGGATGGACAAACAGGTCCCAAAGGGAACGTGGTAAGTCATCCCTACAAATTTTCACAGGCAGTTCAGCTTTCCTATAGGGCAAAATGCAAAATTCTGTTAGATTACATTTGCTAATTGCTTTGGAGCCTGGTATAGATTCCTATCAAAGCCCGTGAAAAACACCAGGAACATCTTCCTGCAGCAAATGGATGTTAATTTGTTGTGATTTCTGATGGAATTACACATTATTTCTCCATGAAAGATGAAACATTTTCCTCGAGATGGGTGCTGGGCTAATGAATATCAAAATAGAGAGGGAAAAAAACCTTTCTGGGATGGGATGGGATGGGATGGGATGGGATGGGATGGGATGGGATGGGATGGGATGGGATGGGATGGGATGGGATGGGATGGGATGGGATGGGATGGGGAGGAGGATGGGATGGATTCCATGGAGAACAAATGCAGAACCAGGTGGTGTTAAAGCCTTGCTCAGCTCCTGCGGGCTGGAAATCCTTGGGGAGGAGTCAATGTGCCTTGAAATCACTTTCCCCTTCCTTTTCCCAGTGGGAATAGCTGTTTGCAGGAGCTCTTGGAAGGTCAGAGGGGGTTCAGGGAGCTGTGGGAGGGAGTGGATCCAGCTCAGGGGTATCCAGGCAGTGGGAATACAGGGATACAACTGGGGACATCCAGGAATTTGTGCTTCCAGCTCCATCTCACCTTTCCCACCTGCCCTTGTCTCCTCACAGGGCCCTCAGGGCGAGCCAGGGCCCCCAGGACAGCAGGGGAACCCCGGGGCTCAGGTAAGAACAAATCTCCTTCTCCACAGCTGGGGAAAAAAGGAGGGAAGAGTTCAGCACCAGGAAGGGGAGCAGCATTTTGAGAGATTTGGCCTGAGGAACCTGCAGACACGGCCAGTGTGGGATCCCCCAGCTCTCAGCTGCCTGTGGCACAGCCAGAGCAGCTCCGGGAGGTCTCTCTGGCCAAGTCACATCTCGTGGCATGCTGAACACCCCACCGAGCCCTTCCTGCAGATATCCAGGCTTTTCCCTTGGCTCCCAGGGAATCCTGCTCCTCGGAACATCCCTGTTTCCCTCCTGGGCTCAGCCTGGCTGCCCACAGCCCCTGCAGCTCTCCAGACACTTTATTGCCCTCACATGAATTTTGGGAATGAATGGAGCTGGGAAATCCCCAGCCCTCACTCTCACCAAAATAATGCACAGCTAAGATGCATTTGGAAGGAAAAACTTGCTCTTTAACAACCTTAATTTTATTATTTTTTGGCTTTTCACAGGGTCTTCCAGGTCCACAAGGCGCCATCGGTCCCCCAGGAGAGAAAGTGAGTTGGAATTCAGCTCTGGCTTCTCCTCCCTCAGCCATGGATTTGCATTTTGCTCCTCCAGCTGCTCCTTTGCCCCATGTGCAACATCTGTTTGCAGCCGTGGCCATGAAAGTCTAATGCCTCTCATTCCAGACAGAGGAGAGATCAAGCCCAGTTTACCTCTAATTCATCATATTTGCATTCATTTCCCCTCTGAGGAGAAACATTTTGAAGGCAGCCTATGGTAAAACACGAGGAGAGGATTGAAAATTGTCTTTTTCTGTGGGGTTTGGGAGTCTGAGTGGGATGATAATGGGAAGAGCCCATGGATCCCTTCCCTCTGCCTCTGATTTTCTGGCTGTCAGTGTGGGGTTGGTGCTGGCCTTGGACCAGCAGGATTTTAAGGGGGAGAACTTTCCCCCAAGAACTCTGGAACCAGCAAGATTTCAAAAGGGAGAATTTTCCCCCAAGTGCTCTGGAACCAGCAGGATTTAAAGAGGGAGAATTTTCTCCCAAGAACTGTGGAACCAGCAGAATTTAAAGGAGGAAAATTTCCCCCAAGGGCTCTGGGATCAGCAGAATTTAAAGGGGATGAATTTACCCCAAGACGTCTGGGACCAGCAGGATTTAAAGAGGGAGAATTTCCTCCCATATGTTCTGGAACCAGCAGGATTTAAAGGAAAATTTTCTCCCATGAGTTCTGGAACCAGCAGGATTTGAAGGGGGAGAATTTACCCCAAGAGCTGTGGGACCAGCAGGATGTAAAGGAGAATTTTCTCCCATGAGTTCTGGAACCAGCAGGATATAAAGGAGAATTTTCTCCCATATGTTCTGGAACCAGCAGAATTTAAAGGAGGAAAATTTCCCCCAAGACCTCTGGGATCAGCAGGATGTAAAGGAGAATTTTCTCCCATGAGTTCTGGAACCAGTAGGATTTAAAGAGTGAGAATTTTCTCCTTAAAGCTCTGGAACCAGCAGGATTTAAAGGAGGAGAAATTTTTCCTTCAGGGTTTTCTCAGCTCCCACAGAGCAAGGACACTGTGTGTGTGTCCCTGTGTGTCCCCTCCTGCTTGTTTGGAGTGGAATTCTCAATAATCCCCTTGGAAGGAGCACCCTGACAGCTCTGTCAGACCTGTGGCACCTCCTGATTTGTGAGAAATCAGCAGCTGCTAATTAAAAGGTGCTCACTGAGCAGTGTTAGAGCAGCCAGTGCCATCAGCTGGGGCAGCTCCCTCTCCTTTGCCATTTTTCACCAAAAAATGGGCATTTCTTGGTCCCGGGAGCCCAGAGTTTGGAATCCTCACCAAAAAATGGGCATTTCTGGGTCCTGGGAGCCCAGAGTTTGGAATCCTCACCTTGTCCTCACCCAGCTGTGCAGCACCCCGGGTTTTTGGCAGGCTGTGGTGCCTGAAGCTCCCGTGGGGCTCTCCTTGCTGCATCCTGCCCGTGTGTCAGCTGTCCCAGGATGCTGCAACACAGAAAGAAACAGATTTCCCTCCCAGCCGTGGCAGCTTTTCCACCTCTGCAGCCTCTGACAGCTGGGAAGAGCTGGAAATACGGCTGGAAATCTCCATCCTTGGATGTTCTGATTGATTTTGTGTTTGGTTTTAGGGCCCCCTGGGCAAACCTGGTCTGCCTGGCATGCCTGGTGCTGATGGGCCCCCGGTAAGTGCTGCTCTCCTGCTTCCTGCTGGGCTTTTCCTGCTTTTCCAGCCTGGCATGGCCCCTGGGCGTGGGAATGGGAGCCCAGCTTGGGATCTGAGCCCCTCAAAGGGAAGGGAATGGGGAGGGGAAAAGCAAGAAAAGGTTTTTAGGTTGGGATGAAGGAGGTTTAATGTGGAGAGAAAGAGTTCAGAATGGAAATAGAGTTTAATGTGGAAGAAAATATAATTTATTATGGAAATAAAAGATGAATATGGGAAAAAGCAACATTCTGCAAGGTCATCTCACCTTCCTTGGAGGCTGGGGTTGGTTTGGGAAGCCCCATCACAGCTCTGCTCACCCTGGGTACTTCTCACCATCAGCATCTCCTCAGGCCTCTCCTTCCTCTCTCCTTGCTCCTCTCCTGCGTTCTGGAGGTGGAAGTTCCCTGTCAATGTTCCATTCAGCTTCCCCCTCTCTAATCCCGCTTTAAACATCATTTGCTCCTCGCTGTAGAAATCCAAAATCAACCTTTCAACCCCATCTCATTGTTACCCATCTCAGAGATTCGTTCATTTAAGAATGAAAAAAAAAAAAAAAAATCCCCACAAAATTGTTTCATTCTGCAAATGCAAAGCACGGCCCGAGGAAAAAAAAATTTAAAAAAAAAAAGAAAAATTACATTTCCCACCCTGGGATTATCATTCCTACAGAGGGCACTTGGAACATCCATACAATTGTTAGCTGAGTCAACAGAGCAGCTCCAGCAAAGCCCAGAACATCTCTAAATCTGTAGGTTTTGATGTGAAATTCCTGCAGCAGCCTCTGGGGAGGTTCTGCTGGAGAAATTCTATTTTTAAGCAGCCTGTGGAGGAGCTGCAGAGTGGCTGTGCATGGACAGTGACCTTTCCCACAGGTGGGCAGCGTTTGAGGGCTTGGCTTGCTCTTTCCAAGGACAAAAAGGGTTCTATTTATAGAAATCTGTCTTGGAAAAATCCCTGAAAATCCCTGAGGTTCTATTTATAGAAATCCATTTTGGAAAAATCCCTGAAAATCCCTGGGAGCCTCACTCACCAATTTGTGATCTCGGGAGCAGCCAGGGAGATGGGCAGGGTGAAAATGGGGATGATTTCGTGCAGGGTGAAGCAAAGCTTTGGAAATCCTGCTGCAGGCTCATGCTGGAGCTGAAGGCAGGAGTGATTTATGGATCCTCTGTGCCCTTGGTGCCATTCAAACCACAGGATTTTCACCTCAAACTGAGATTTGAGTTTTCTCCCCCGTTTTGCTGATGGAGGAATGACAGCTGGCATTTTGTTCCTTTGTTAAACTTTGGGAGTCTGGCTTGTCTGACATTCCCTTCTGAAACCCATGATGGGAAATGCTCATCATTTCCTTTGTTATATTGGTAAAAAATTGTGAATTTAAAGGAGAGAGTTCAGTGAAGACACCAGAGAGTGCAGAATGCTTTAGAGCAGCTGGATGTGCTTCCATCATCCTTTACAAAGGTCCCTGGGTGTGCAGTGAGTGCCCTTCCAGGGGTCACTGATATTGCAGATGTTGCCAAACCAAAAGTTCTTTTCCATCCCAGCTCCATTTTGCATCCAGCTGCAGGGAAACCTCTCAAAAACCACTTTCCTGCATTCCCCATTTCTCACCGAGCCTCCCAGCTCTACCTGGGGCAATTCACACTTTGATTTTTTTATGCCTGCCACCCCAGCTAAAGGCCCTAAAGGCTGGTGATGAGAACTCCTTGGGAGCTCTGGGATGTTGAATTCTTCAACATCAAATCCCAGGAGGAATCTGGCCAGCCTCCAGCTTGCCTAGCAGGGATGCAGGTTAGCTGAGCACTTGTCATGGGATCTGACCAGTCTGGGCATCTTGTGACCCTCATAGGTTTCCTGCCAGCAGGATTTTATCTGTTTTCCTACCTTCTTTTATTTGTTTTCCTTCCTTATTTTATTTGTTTCCCACAAAATCCCCGTGCTGCAATCCTGCTGAGCTCCCCCAGGTGTTCTGCTGTGCAGAGAATATTCCAGAATGCCTCGTTCTGCTCTGCTGGGAGGTGCTAAAGGGGAAAATTAGAAATAACCACTGAGGAAAAGCACCAAGGATCCAAATGCTGCTCTTTTCCCTTTGGGAAAAGCAAGGTGGCTTCAGGGAGGCCACTCATGTCAGCAGGAGCTTCCTGGGGAGCAGCTGCACTCTGACAAATAAATCACAGCTACCAAAGCATGAAGTGTGCTCTAAACCCCAAAATTAAATGTGCCCTAAACCCCAAAATTAAATGTGCCCTAAACCCCAAGATTCTCTTTTCTTTGTCTCTTTTATCCACAGGGTCATCCTGGCAAGGAAGGTCCTCCTGGAGAGAAGGGGAGTCAGGTAGGTGTCCACAAATCCCTCAGCTCTGCCAGGAGGAAGGTCAGGGCAGCTGGGTGGAGCTGGATCTCCACAGGGATGGCCAGAGGGCAGGGGAGGTGCTGAGAAGCAAACCCATCTGAAATCTGAAAGCTGAGCCCAGATTTTCTCTCTGGCTGTCTCCTGTGAGCTCCTCCCAGCTCTCCTGGCCAGCAGAGCACCAAAACTGAGCCTGGGAAGGGAAGCTTGCTCTGGACAGACACAAATAAATATCCTTTGTGGCACAGGGAATGTAGAAAATACATTTTTTTTCCCCCTTCCCCCTCCAAATCCGTCTTTAACAATAAATTTGAGATTACTGCCAGAGGCCAAAGCCCTTGAATTATGCACTGGTCCATGTGTCCAGGAGATTTGATCCAGGAGATCTGTCCAGCTGCATTCCTGCTGCAGCCCAGGCTCCCAGACCACACTGCACTTGTCCAAAGCCTCGCTCAGAGTTCAGCCCAGCTGGGTGGACACCCAGGAGTGTCCTGGACACAACCACAGCTGGGTTTGTCCCACTGGTGTCACAGCAGGCTGACAAATTCCAACCTTTCCTCTGGAGCAATCAAAACGGTTTGGGGGTGTCCCTGCTCTCTGTGATCATCACCAGGGTGCTTTGGAAGCAGGGGGGCAGCAGAACATGTTCCTCCTCGCTGGTTCTCTCCAACCCAAACCACAAAACCTTGTGTATAAATCCCCTTTCTAACAAGGTGTTTCTATCCTGACCCTCCTCATCCTCCCTTTGCTGTTGGACGGATCTTTGCCATCAGCTCAGCCCACCACACCTGCTGCAGGTGATGCTCCTGCAGCTCCCTGCTGGTTTGGGCTATTTTGGATTTTTTTTTTTTTTTTTTTTTGGGTTGTTTTCAGGTGGCTGCTGCCATTCCTACCAATGTAGAAAACAGGAAATTTGTTCTCCCCACCTTCTCCTCATCACTGCACCTTTGGGTTGGTTTTTGACATGTTTTTCTTGTTTGCATCTTGTCCCCTCAGGGTCCCCCAGGTCCTCAGGGCCCCATTGGATATCCAGGACCACGTGGAGTCAAGGTAAGGAGATGCAGGAGCAGTGTCCACGTCTCTGGAGTTTGCAGGAATGCAATTAAACATCAAAGAAATCAGAAGTCACCACAATTAATGGTGACTTTTAATTTCATCACTCTAAACCTTGCCCCTACCCTGGTAACACCTTGGTTTCTCTCTCAAGGGAGCAGATGGAGTTCGTGGCTTGAAAGGCACCAAGGGGGAAAAGGTGAGCTCAATTTGGGTTGTGTTTCTGCAATTTCTGAGCATTTTTGTAGGTGGATCCCACAGGATATTCCCTGGGAGGTTTTCTTATGCACAAGGGGTTTTTCTTGGGGGAAAAAAAATAAAGGGGACTGAGCACCTTTCCTTCATTCCTGCCCCTCCCCAGCAATTCAGCAGCAGTTTGAGCTTGGGATCTCCCAAACTTTAAAACTTTCTGGGAATGTCTTCGCTGCCTCTCAGGGATTAGCTGTAGGATGAGATGCATTATTGATTAATCTGCAATTAAACCTTCTTGGCTGAAGGAAATATTGCAGTGTCCTGGAGGCTGCCTGGCAGCAGATGTAAAATTTCTTTCATGAGGATAAAACCAGTTCTAATTCAGAAATAATTGGTTCCCAGTGCCGCCAAGGTCCTGTTGTTCACGTTGGGCCTGCTTGTGATGCTGGCTCTGGGCACACTTGGGGACACTTGTAGAAGATCTTTGGAATTTTGGGTGGCTTTCTATTCCACTGAGCACTCCAAGGACTTGGAGAAGGCAATGTGTGGACACCTCAGCTTGCTCTCCCTGGACAAATGGAGCTTGAGAAACTTTAATTCTTTTTTTTTTTTTTTCCATCTCTACACCTTGGGTGATTTTTTTCTCCTCTCCATTTTTAGGGTGAAGATGGTTTCCCTGGCTTCAAAGGTGACATGGGCATCAAAGGAGACCGGGTGAGAGTCTGGGACCTGTGGGATCAATCCAGCAGCTCCTGGTGAGCCAGGAGAAGGCTGTTCCCAGCATGGAACCATCTCCTGCTCCCCTGTGGGACAAAGTGACACTGCTGTCCCCTGTGCTGGAGCTGGCAGTGCCACAATCCATGCCAACAGCTCAGAATTCCCAATAATTCCCATAATTATCCTGCCAGAGCTGATGAAGGCTGGTTTTGTGCAGATATTCCCAGGGAGGATGGGATAATTTTGTGGATAACACCTGGATTTTGTGGGCTAAAACCCCACACTCCACAATTTCATCTCTCCTGAGCCTCTTGCTGAAGCCCAGCTTTCTCCCAGAGCAGCTCCATGGAATATCTGCTGCCACCACACACAGGATCTGGGACCTGCCTGTCTAATTAACAGTTCTCTTGTAATTAACAGGGGGAAATTGGGCCTCCTGGCCCCCGGGGTGAGGATGGGCCTGAAGGTCCCAAAGGTCGCTCTGGCCCCAATGGAGATCCAGGTCCTCTTGGGCCTGCTGGAGAGAAGGTGAGCCCAGGATGGGAATTCTGTGTTTTACACTAAGCCCCACTATTTTGGGAGTCTCGGGGGTGTGGAAAGTTTTAGGGCAGAAGGGGGAAGAGGAGCTGTGGGAGTTTTGTGTGAAGGTGGGTTTAGGGCAGCCACATTGAGGCGTTGGTCTTTTTGGGGTTATTTGTTTGGGTTCAGATAAAAAGATCAGAGGGGGAGTAGGTGAAGAAATTGAAAGTTTAATTTCAATAAATTTCAATAAAAGCTCGGTCTAATTTCCATAAACCCTCAAAAAAATCACTTTTCCTTCTGTTCCAGGGAAAACTCGGCGTGCCAGGACTGCCTGGGTACCCGGGCAGGCAGGGCCCGAAGGTAACGGGCACGGGATGGGATGGGATGGGATGGGATGGGATGGGATGGGATGGGATGGGATGGGATGGGATGGGATGGGATGGGGTGGGATGGGATGGGATGGGATGGGATGGGATGGGATGGGATGGGATGGGATGGGATGGGATGGGATGGGATGGGATGGGATGGGATGGGATGGGATGGGATGGGATGGGATGGGGAGGTGAGGTTTGGATAGAAACGGGATGAGAAGGTTTGGGATTTGGATGGGATGGGGAGGTTTGGCATGGGCTGGGGAGCTCAGGAACGCTGCCCAGCTCAGCCCCCATTTGTGGGGTGAGGTCCCTCCTTCCCACTCATGCAGGACAAAAATAGGGATGGACAAAAATAGCTGCCAGCCCTGAGCTGGTGGAATTCAGGTTGTGCATGGCTTCAGTCCCAAAGTGGTGGGAAGAGCTGGAGAAGGGCTGGGATGTGCAGGGATGCCTCCTGGGAGCTTTCCTGCTGCTAAAAGGCATGACGGCCCTTCTCCTTGGATTAGGGTTTTCATCTTCCAAGACAGCATAATCCAATTAATTAAGGGGAATAGCTAATGACTCAGGGTCTCCCTGAAATGAAAAGAAAGCTCCATTTGCATATTTGCAAACACTCTTTGTAGCTTCTCTCCATGCCCACCTCCGTTCAGGCCATTTCCAAGGCATTTTTTTAAATTAAAGCTGTGAATTCCGTTCCATAGACTCAGGCTTCAGCCCAGATTTCACATGCCCTGGAGGCTTTGGGAACTTCTGTTTTTGTTAACTTTTTTTGTAAGAATCGTATTTTATTATTCATGTTCACTGCTTAAAAAAAAAAAAAAAACAAACCAACCCAGGCTTGTTTCATTCTGGAGACATAATTATCTGCAAGAGATTGTTTCCTGCTTGTGGTGGGGCTGGTTTATTTTTTAATTTACATTTTATATCAGGAGCAAGCTTGGGGGGGTGTTTTTTTGCATTTTCTTGGACTAATCCATATTTTAAAAGCAGCAGCAGTAATTCTCCAGGCGCTGACATCAGAAAAGAACAAACCAGGAGTTCAATTTTCATGTGCACCACAGCGACTTAGGAGCTAAAATCCCAAATCCTGCCTGGGCTCCCATCACAACCGTGGGCTTGGGTTTTTGTGGGAACTGCTAATGAGCAATGGGTATTTGTTTTTTAGTGTTGTAAATTGAATTTCAGAGGGCACCCCAGGCCTGATGGTTTGGCTGATACTGGAGGGAGGTTCAAGGGACAAGGGCTGGGAGCTCTGGGGATGGCCAGAGCTGCCCCAGGGCTGTCCTGAGCCTCTCCCTCCCTCTCTGCTCTTCCCCCAAGGGCTCCATCGGCTTCCCAGGATTCCCAGGAGCCAACGGAGAGAAGGGCACACGGGTAAGAGCTGCTTTTCCCACTGCCTCACTCATTCCTTTCTCTCCAGAGAGATGGGGGCATCCCTCCACTGCTGGGCTGCTGCTCCAGAGGTTTTCCCACTTAGGAATTGCCCAAAAAGGCTCACGCCATGTCGGAACCCCGGCCTGGGTCAGGGGCTCTGTGTGCTGGAAAAGTCTCTCCTCCAGCCCGTGCTTCCAAAGAAAACTCAGCAGTCTCTGTTGTTGGGTCTCAAGGCAGTTTATTGCAAGTTATCTAAAAGATTTTCTCCTGGGGCTGCTGTGGTTTGCTCACAGCTCAGGCAGAGGCACACACACACCCTGACATCCTCTCTGACCCCGACTGCTTCTTCTCTCCCTGCCCAGGGCTGCTGCTGTCTTTTATATGGTACATTACATGTGACATGGTTACAGTTTTTCCCAATGCCTATTACCTATATTAAATGGTGCTTTTCTATCTTTTATATGGTACATTACGTGTTACATGGTTACAGTTTTTCCCAATGCCTATTACCTATATTAAATGGTGATTTTCTACTCTAAACCAATCTGTGAGTGCCAACATCACCAAGAACATGGAGGCAAGGAAGAAGAAAGAGGGAGGACAGGACAGGCCCAAATCCCTCCATTTTAAACCCTTTGACCCCCATGTAAAAAACCAAAACCCCCCTGTGCAGCACTCAACAATTCTTCCCTCTACTTTGTGACTACTTCCACTATAATATCTAAACTTTTGTGACTTCTTGTTCCACCTGCAAAATTGGTAACTCATCCCATGGCTCAAACCCAAAATCACAGCTGTTTCCAGCTGCCTGACAGGGTCTCAAATGCTTCTGACCAGGGCCTGGAACCTCCAAAAATGTCTGAGGGACATTTTGAGTTCCAGCAATGCCAGGGTGAGGTTCCTGCTGCAGGACAGGAGGGTGCTGGGGGTAGCACAACCAGCAGCTTCCCAATTCAAGGCTGGGAATTTTCCCCTCAGGATATTTTAAGAGGCTCCTCTGAACTTGAATCCTTTGCTCAGGGCACAAAGAGCTCTTTAATTAACAGTAATTATTAGAGTCTGTTCAGAAGCAGCCAGCAACATCTTTCACCTGACTTGAAATTCTAAATGCATGGCTGAGAGCGCTCTCAGTGCTTTTAATAAGCTGCTCAAAATTCAGAGACACCCTGAAAATCAGGGGGTTTCATCCCCCAGCCTTGTCTCTGCCTCTCACCCCACCTCCACAGCCTTCTCTCAGAGTAGGGATTGTCTAAATATACTGATTTATTTTTTATCTGCTGCAGAACATGCTCGAATTAAAGAATTCAGAGTACAAAGTCATTTTCTGCACCAGCTCCGGTCACAGTGACAAGAAGAGGGAGTGAGGACAGCAAGTGGAATTAGTTTCCTTTTTACTCTCATTTAAATAGAAATGACTTCTAACAGGCAGCTTTGAGAGGAGCCCAGCAAATATAAATCACTTTGCACTGCATTAATATCCCACCACTGCAATTTGGGTTCTATCCACCCCTCTTTTTTTATTATTTCATTTCATTTGGAATTACAAACGCTCATCCCCGTCCTTCCCTCTGCTCTGGCTGAGCAGGAGGAGGGAGACCAGGAGGAAATCCAGCCTGGAATTCCCTGAAATTCCCCCTCCTTCTCAAATATCCCACAATGAACCCCTGGGCTGGATTTTTGGGGGGTGTAGAACAGCAGGGGAGGGATGTGCTGCTTTGAATCCCGGCGCATCCATGAATGATTCTATTCTGGGATGGAATCAAATCCATCTGGGAGGGGCTGGGAAACCTTCCAGGGGGTGGAGAAGGTACCAGGAGCTGGGCATTTCTGAGGCTGGAACAAACCCTGAGGGGGTTTAGCCTTGAATTTTGGCATTATCCAGCCTGAAAAGGATTGGGGAGGGAGCAGATCCGATGGGGAAGGGCCCAGCTTCAGAGCCAGGCCATGAGAAGGCAAAAATTCAGCACTTTCACCACTTTTATTCCAAATTAGCTTTGTGCCTTTAATGGAGGTAGAGAGGATATTTAGTTACACCCTTGGCATGCCACACATTTCTTCAGGAATTAAAAAAGGGCTTTTTAACCTTTCAAACTTTGATTTATTTCGTGGTAATTCCAATTTTTAATCTTTTTTTTATTATTATTATTTTCAGTGGGTGATTAGACCATTTCTACCATTTTATACCAAATTAATCAACCTATATTCACTTTATCAGTGTAGAGAGAGATTTTCATGGACAAATCTTCCCATTAGCAACAGGAGCTCAGCTTGGAAATTCAAGAGTAGCAGAAAGGCTGATTTTCAGTAACAGCTTTGCTATCCATCTATGTTTTTTTTTCCCCCTCCCAAGTATCCCATTTGAAATAAGAGAAAAGCAATTATATACAGAATTATAGGCTGAGCTGGGGTCACTCTGCTCCAGTCCTCATCTTAATTTAAGCCTGGTTGAGTCAGACTTGATAAATCCCCCTCTGCTTCTCCTAAGACCACTCAATTTGTTTGGTTTATGAACGTGTTCACATGGAGTCAAGAAATAAAATTTATAGATTTTTTTTTTCCCCTCCAGTTCATTGTGGAATAACTCAACTTGGAGCTGTAAAAACCCCAAATCATTTGTTTGTCTTTTCTTTATCACAATATCCCCATTCTGCTCTTCAATTCCCTGGTTTATGCAGCCAAAATGATGCAAACCCCACATTTCTCTGCTGAAATGGAGCTCAGCTTTTCAGCTTGTTGTTTCAGCAGCACAAAAAAGTCTTCCCAAGTTGTTAAATAATTAAAAAAAAAAAAAGGTGAGAAACAAAGGTGGAAGGGCAGGACCTGCACAAGCAGCTGAATTTTAGTGCTGAGGTGCTGAACATCCCCAAACACGAAAGTCCAGCTCGTGGCTGCTCAGTTGTACAAAAAAGGGCTGGAAAGGTAAAAATGGGGAGAGGAAAAAGGGATGAAGGTGATGCGAGGATGAGGCTGGGGAAAGGCTGGCAGAACTGGGATTGTGGGGGAGAGAACTTTGGGGTGAGCTGCTTGTGGCCTTGCAGAACTGGAAGGGAACCTGCAGGAAAGATGAAATAAAGCTGTTTAAAGGAGCCTGGAGTGATTTTGGATGGGGCTTGGAGCAGCCTGGGATGGTGGAAGGTGTCCCTGCTCATATGAATGTTTGGAATTGGAAACCAAATTCTCTGTTTGGTGCTTTTGGAGAATTCTGACCCATTAAATCCTCCAAGAGCTGCTCATCACCGAGCCCCTCCTCAGCTCCAGGTGGGCTCAGCATCTTTTCAAGACCTGCTCCTGAAATCAATAGTTAAACATGAATAATAAATCGTATTTTAAGAGCTGTTTTCTGCCTTTAGAAGGGGCAATAGATTTCCCTGCTTGCCCAGCCTGACAGAGCCTGGGGGGTGTGGAGCTCCCCAGATCCAACTAATTCTTGGTGTGCCAGGAAAATAATCTGAATTTAGCTGCTTACACGTCAAAATCCTTGTTTGAAAAATACAGGTCTGTGTGTATTTACAGGGAATATAAATTCTTTGCAGCTGTACACGGGGCTGAATGCATGACTAATGACAGCAATAAGCAGGGGGAAATTTGGCTTAAAAAACAGAATTGTGGGAGAAGGAGTGTGGGGGACTACCTGAGGGGAGGCAGCACCCCCTCCTCCCCACCTGCTCCCAATTTACCTCCCAGAGCTCCAACAAAAACAGCTGGAGTGCTTTAAAGTGAATTTTGTCATTAATTAAAAAAAAAAAAACCCAAATATGCCAGCAGGCTTTAATAAATGGAGCTGCAGAACAAGGAAGATTCAGCAGGACTAATTTTAGCAGCTGCAAGAAAGTTGATGGTGAAGTTTTGCAGCTCCTGTTTTATGTTCTGCTGGTTAATGAGTGTCAGAGCTGAGCAGGCTCCAGCGAGGTGATGGATTTGGGGCAGAAAATGGCAAAGGGATATTTTAGGAATCGAGGTTTCCTCTCCTTTCCTTCAGAGGTGATTGGTGCCATTAACAGGCTGCAGGTGCACAGGGGCAAAGTCAAAACCTCTCCGTGGTTTTTTGGCTACTTGACACCAGCCAAAACGGGGATTTTAGGCCATTCCTTTGCTTTTAGGCACAGTTTAATGTGCTGCCAGGTTTATTTCCAGCAGGCTGTGCCTAAAATCCCCGTTTTGGCTGGTGTCAAGTGGCCAAAAAACCACGGCAGGATTAATCCCAGTCCCCGTGCAGCTGGCTGATCTCGTGAGCTGCTGCCAAACAACGCCTGGAATTCCTTGTTTGGCTCCGAGTTTGGGAAGATCTGTAAATATGTAGGGCAGCCTCACTGGCCTGTGTGCAGGAATCTCTCCCACCAGGCAGCACTGGCAGAACAAGGGGACACAGCCTCAACTAAGTTAGGGAAGGTTTAGGTTGGATATTGGGAAAAAAATTTTCACTGAAAGAATAATAAAGTACTGGAATTGTCTTCCTATGGAGGTGGTGGAATCACCATTTCTGGATATGTTTTTAAAGACTGGACATGGCACTCGGTGTTACAGTCTGGTTGTGGTGTGAGGGCATGGGTTGGACTTGATGATCTTAGAGGTCTCTTCCAACCTCGTTATTCTGGGATTCTGTGGTTCTGTGTCACACCTTCCAAACCCCAGAGCAGCCCCTGGGAGCAGCAGGGTGAGGAGCCTGCCCCACATCAGGAGCAGGGATCAGTGCGGGGGGGAAAGGGATTACAGAGCTGAAGAGATTTTGGCTGGGTTTTTGGGATACTGAGAGGGTGGCCTCATCTTTGAGAGCATTTTGGGGTTTTAAAGGACTTTGGATGCTGCTCCCAAGGAGATTTATTCCCTCGGAGAGCAGATGTTGTCTGGGTGTTGGGATCACTGTCCAGACCTGCCCAAGAGCTATAAATTCAAATAAATAGAAGAATCAGGAGGTGGAGGTGAACCTGCTGCTGAGTTTTCCATGGCAGATGAGAAGCAGAGAGGTTCTGAGGCAGTGTGGGTGTGACAGGTTCTGCTGTGGGCTCCTCTGCTGTGCTGCTGGCTCCTAATCCCTTCTCCTTTTCCATTCCAGGGCACTCCTGGCAAGCCAGGTCCGAGGGGGCAGCGTGGTCCGACGGTAACCGGCCAGTTCTTCTTCATCCTTGTGCCTTTCCACCCCTTGTCCTGGCCCAAGGGAAACTGGGATGGGCTTTGTGTCCTCACTGGGGGAATCTGGCCTTCAGCAGCTGCAGCTAAACCAGGGGCACACAGATTTGGGGCTGGTGTCCCCACTGAAATTGGTTTAAATCTTTCTGGTGACTTTCCTGGCACCCTTTGCTGCTGCTGGGAGGATTTGTTGACCCCACGTAGCTCAGAAAGGCCTCAAATGTCACCTTTTTGTGTCTTTTCAAGGGTCCGCGTGGGGAAAGAGGTCCCAGGGGAAGCACTGGAAAACCTGGCCCGAAGGTAAGGCGTGGGGGAGCCTTTGGGGTGGTGTCCTAACCAGAGCTGGTGTGGAGAGCAGCTGGTTCATCAGGCTCCATCTCCCTCCTTTCCTTTTCCACTGGGTTTGGAAAAGCTGAGCCCTCCTGGGGTTCATTCCCAGCTGCAGAACCCGTGCCAGGTTCTGTAAAAACGCTGGCCCAGGAGCCAGCAGGACTTTGAGGGCACATCCAGACTGGAGACCAACACAACCCCGACATCAGCACAACCCCACAGCCCCTAAACCTCCCCCAGCCCCTCGCTTTTGGGATTTCAATAGAGTTTAAACCCCCTCAGAGCCCTCAGGCTGTGTTGTGGGTGAGGGGATGTGGTGCTGTTGAGCCTGGCTGAGCCATTTTTACCTTCCCAATGCTGAGCCAGGATTGGCCACCAGGCAAAATTTGGGATTTTTCTCCAAACCAACTGATTACCTGAGCATTGATCACCAGGCATGATGGAAGCAAAACTTTTGTTGTGAG
The DNA here is from genome assembly GCF_050655825.1 of Lonchura striata. Lineage (NCBI taxonomy): Eukaryota > Metazoa > Chordata > Aves > Passeriformes > Estrildidae > Lonchura > Lonchura striata. Next base: position 11,530,438 of record NC_140719.1, read on the forward strand.
ACGTTGCTGCCAGATTTGCAAACAAACGTCTGGGCTTTGTTAAATCCCTCCTCTTCAGGGTGGCATTTATCTCTCTGAGGGAGGCCAGTGTGTGGTGGAAATATCCAAATCTCCCCAGGATTTTTATTAAGGGATGTGTGAGGAGCAAGCAGCTGCTCATTTGTCACTGGCTGCTGTTCCTGCCACAGAATTATTCTTAGAGAGGGCTGGGGGAGTTGCTGGGGTGTGGTGTCACCGTGGGCTTGGTGCCATCTGAAGCCTTTGCACACACAAGTTGTGATGCTGATTTGGGTGATTTTTAAATGCTCTCTTGTTTTTCTTCTTCCTAAAAGGGCAACTCTGGTGGTGATGGCCCCCCTGGTCCTCCTGGAGAAAGGGTAAGACGAGCTGAGGGGTGAGGCAGGACTCAGGCCAGTGCTCTGGCAGGGCTCAGGGGTTTTTGGCAAGGTGGATCCTCCTGGGCGCCCTGTTAGCAGAGAGGAGTGGACAGGATGCAGCTCAGCAAAAGGAAAAAAAGGAAAATTCTGGTTAGAAATCCAAGGTGAAAGGTGCTGGTGTGGACAGAGATCTCCCAAGCCACCTCCAGCCCTTAGGTCCCGTCTGAACTCTCCTGGGAAGGTTCAGGTGGGATTTTGGGTGTCCTGTGGAAGCATCACTCATGGGAGAAGGGAGAAGTCCCCCCTGGGTGACTGCAGGCAGCAGAATTTCAGGCAGTTTCTGGAGGATGTGGTTCTCCAGGACCTCCTGCTGCTTCCTCCAGATCACAGGCAGGTGGGAAATCCTGAAACAATGGGACTTTCATGATTTTAGCCTCAGTTTCTGGGTCTTTTCCCCACCTGGGTTCTGCTCTGTTTGTAACTTTTTCTACACAATCACCCAGCATTTGGCTTTCCACACCTTTGTGCTTACCTGCTGCTCACACAATATTTCATATCAAGTGTTTCAGGTTCCTTAACCAAGTTCTCTGGCTTCTCTTTCATCCCAGGGACCACCAGGGCCTCAAGGACCGACTGGATTTCCTGGACCAAAAGGCCCCCCTGTAAGTAACTCAATTCTTAGGCCATCCACAGGGATAATCCAGCCTTTTCCACCCAGCCTGAGCTGACTCCCTGACAAGTTCCCAAGAAAAGGCATTACTGAGACATGCTGATAACAGCCCGGTGGTTTCAGATTTTAAATAGCCAAGTAAATTGCAGCTGATTATAAATGTTCATTTCCTACTGACTCAGGATCTCTGGGATCTTTTGTGGCTGTTCTGTGCTTTATTTGCCCTCTGTGGACGTGGAGGACAGCACAGCACTGGGGGGAGACCTCAGAAATGGTTTGGGGGTGATTTCTTGAGTGTGGCGAGCAGCTCCTGTGGGATAAATCCTCTGGGAGATGTGTGGGAAGGAAAGGGGTGCAGCTTTTAGGGTTCTGCACCTCCATTTCCCCGTGAAATAGCTGGGAGCTGAGGCAAGCAGGGCTGATTCAAGGTTTATCACTGTTTTATTGCTGAGCACTTGGTGATGCTGCTTCTCCCTCTGCTTTTCTGCCACAGGGTCCTCCTGGGAAGGATGGATTGCCGGGGCACCCTGGACAGAGAGGAGAAACTGTAAGTAGCCAAAAAATCTTGGTCATTACTCCAGAGGCTCATTTTGGGTGCTGCTGGGGAGCTGCAGCCCCAGTTTGGATTGTTTGGGTTCCCCCAGGGTTTGTCTCAGCTGCCCGGGGTGCTCTGAGGCTAGCAGCCCATTTCTCCCCACTGCCTTCCCCAGCAAATGAGCATTAAAAAAGTTTTCCACATTATGCATTTTTTCCCCTCAGCTTATCACACAATTTAATTAACTTGCCTGGCATTTGCTAAGCGAGGCAGTGCAAACACTGCTCTGCCCAGCACCAGATATTTATTGACATACTATAGGACTGATTTTAAAACGGGTTTTTGAGCCAAATCGTCAGGTCAGGATTAACTTAAAGTGAAGAGTTTTCACCTGCCAGAGCCTGACTGACATTGAGTGTTCCTTGAGTTTTCCATGACATCCAAGGACACCTCCAGCCAAGGTGGAGGGAGCAATGAGAATTTTGACAGCACCTGCTGTCATCAGCTTCTGAGACTGGAATCAAAAGCATCAACCTCCAAGTCTGCAGGAATGAATGGAGAATTGTCTTTTAATTATTTTGGGGTCTGAAAGCTATCCCTAATTGCTTTCCTCAATTTGCCTCACCCAGGAAAGAGAATCTCTGTTAACCTGTGCCATCAATCTTGCAGAGATCGCTTTCCCCTGCAGACCCAGGCAGCAGAAGTCCCCTTTTCTGTCCCCTTTTCTGTCCCCTTTTCTGTCCCCTTTTCTGTCCCCTTTTCTGTCCCCTTTTCCCCTCAAAGTGCCAAAATGCAAGGAGAGAAGCATAAAAATGAATTAAATGCTCTTTCTACATCAGTAGCCTGGTCAGTGCAGTGTATCTTCATGCAAGATTGAAATCTCTGTGTCAAACACTTCCCTTTATTTAAGTTCCCATTCAGCAGCAAACAGGCATGCTGAGATATTTGGCCACATTAGATTTGCAAAGATTGGCTCTAAAAGCCTCTGTGCTCAAGGCTCAAAGAGTACAAAAGGAAACCCCTTTCTTCTGGGTAATAAGGAAAGTCCTGCACAGAAATTGTCTAAATATTTGTCTGTGATAAGAGTTTAAATTGTACCTTCATTTCCCAAGGATATTTTGCCATTTCCCCATCAGTGACAGGATATTTTCTGATCTCCAGGCAGCCAGAATAGCATGGAGGAGTTATTTAAGCATGACAGGCTAGCGTTGGCATGGGATTTATCTGATCCTCTTTTGTGGCAAGGAGAAAATCGCCCGTGTGCCCTAAATGCCATTCCTCAAGCTTGTCAGCAGGCTGGAGTAACAACCATAATTAATGTGCTTTTTAAGGAGTAGCCTGGGAGAGCCAAACAATTGCAGTGGTGAGAGTTCCTCCTTGTCACTCTTCAAAGTGCCAGTGGAAGGAGCTGTCATGGAGACTTCCCTGCTCATCAGCCTTTGGAGACAAACACGGCTCCTTTCAGCAAATGTTGATGGAGGAGATAAAGCTTCACTCAGCCCCCTGAGCTGAGACAGAACCGAGCCTAAACCATCACCAGAATGAGGAGCAGGAGAAGGGAAATAGCTTTTAAGAGTTGCTCAGCATGAAGAAATTCACTCTGATTTTAATAGCCATTTAATAGCCATTAATGGCATTTTTAATTGCCATTTCCTCCATGGTTTTATGAGCGTAACAGATTTTTATAGATATACATATACAGGGCCAAACCACAACAACTCCATCCAAACAGCAGGGCTGAGCTTTGAGAATCCCTTCTTCTTCCTCTGTTTCACCCCTTATAAATGCACAAAGACATTTTTTTCCCCACTTTCTGTTTGATTTTTTATTTCCTTTTCCTTCTGGTGCCCACCCTGGTCAGGGGTTTCACTGGGGGAGGAAGAGTTGGTGGCAGTGTGACCCTCACAGGAGGAATCCTTGGCAGAAGTGTCACCTTTTTGTCTTTTCCCTTTCTCTAACAGGGTTTCCAAGGCAAGACTGGCCCCCCAGGCCCCCCTGGTGTCGTAGGGCCTCAGGTAAGAAGCAAATCACACCCTGCAACTGGTTTCCACTGGTTCAACTGGAGCTGCTTGTGCAGCTCCTTGTCCAGGGAAGGCAAAGCCTTTTCAGGTGGCTTTGAAATTCCTGAGGCAGGTGTGAAATCCCCCCCATGGCCCCAGCTCACCTTGCTGAGGGGTTGGGATGGGGTTTAGACCATCAGTGAGGTGGTTCCTGTGAGCTCAGCACAACCACCCCGGTGTAAAACCAGTGTAGGGTGAGAAACCAGCTGAAAACCACAAAACCTCTGAAAACCACAAAACCTCTGAAAAACACAACCCAGCTCCAAGACCTGAAGCGGACAGGGAGTTCAGTGAGATCCCCAAGGGCCGTGCAGCTGCTGGTGGGCAGGGCAGGGCAGATGTGGTGCCCGGGTGCTCTTCCCTGTCACTGTGAGGAAAATCATCCCTCGTTCCATCCATCGGCAGTGCTGCCAGGATCTGTCAGAGCTGGGCTGCTTTTCTCAGTCACCTCGAGCTCTGTGGGAACAAGCACCAGCACAGCTTTCAGTGAGCCTCCACTGAGCTGGGCTGGCTTTGGGTCGAGTCTTCTTCCCTGAACTGCTGGGGAAGAACAGCTCTTTAATTAGAAAGCAATTAATTTGTCCTCTTTAATGACACCATAAAGTGCCCGATTTGTAAATTCCCTGATTAGGGGCAACTCCCTGACGGCTGTGTCTGTCTTCTCAAGTGGAAATTGGGTTCGGTGGCAATCTGCTGGGGCTCTGCTGGGTGTAGTTTGCTGTGATCTGTGGCTGCTGAGGGAGCTCTGTGTGCTCTAAGCAGCCCCTCTGCAGCAGGACATGAGTTACAGCCCTGTCCCCAAAGCCACCAGCGGGCAGGGACACCGTGCCTTTGTGCATGTGGCTTTTGTCCTCCTAAAAACGAGCCCCTGGGGAGCCCTCTGTGGCACTTGTCACCCTGAGTGCCCTCGGAGGGCACCAGGCAGCGCTAATTGCCAGGGAGCAGGAGCCTCATGCATTATTTATGCCCCATCCGAGCAGGAATCAGCAGGCTTGGAGAGTGCTTAGGAAGTTTTCAATTAGAAAGGAAAAGCTAAGCCTAATAGCTGTGGCGGTAACATCGCATCTGGGTGAAATTTGGGCTCACTCCTAAGGCTCCCAGTGCCTCCAGCCTGCCCAGGGTGATGCTGGCCACTTCCAGAGGGGGAATGTCTGCAGGGATTGCTGGTGGCACTGAAAGGCAACTCTTCCATCCCATTGCAGCCCAAAGCACTAAACTGAGAGCCTGCACTTTTCCTTTCCTCACTTGTTCTGCCCTGTTTTCTCCCACTGGTTTTTTCCAGGGTCCAACTGGTGAGACTGGACCCATGGGTGAGCGGGGCCACCCCGGCCCTCCAGGCCCCCCAGGTGAACAAGGGCTTCCTGGCCTCACTGGAAAAGAAGGAACCAAGGTAGGGACTGGAATTGCTCTCCCCGCTGCCTGCCCCTCCCTGGGGATGGAGATTCGGAAATGAAGCTCCTGCCTCATCCCAGCTCTGGAGGCTGAGCTGGGTCTCCACGGAATGTGCATTTCTCCCTGTCCTGGCAGGGGGATCCTGGTCCTGCTGGCCTCCCAGGGAAGGATGGTCCCCCTGGATTGAGAGGCTTCCCTGGAGAGCGAGGCCTCCCCGGCCCCATTGTGAGTACAGGCTGCTGCTCCCTGGAGCTGGAGAATTCCCAGCTGCTCCAGCTGTCCACCTCCCCAGGCTGACTTTGCTTTCCTCCCTCCAGGGATCTCCAGGGCTGAAAGGCAACGAAGGTCCCCCAGGTCCCCCAGGCCCAGCCGTGAGTATCCCTGTCCTTGCAGGCAGCACCATTCCCAAGCTTGGCAGGGCCAGGCCAGGGTTAGTCACAGCTCCAGCCTTTATCCCGATTTTCCTGACTTCCCTGCGTGTTCCTTTCTTTTACAAGCCCTGCGTGTAACAGCTCAGTCGTTTTGTGGGGTCAGCTGTGGGCGTACGTGACAGGCTGGGGGAACTGCAGGGGTTCAGGACATCCAGGATTTTTGCTTCCAATCCACCTGCTTTCCCTCTGGAAGTTGTCTCCACTTGAGATCCCTGCTCAGGGCCGCCCTCCTGGAAGGAAACATTCATCATCCAACCCTCCCTGCTGGCTGTGAAGTGGCTCAAGCTCTTGTTCCAAGCTGTTTATGTGTCCCCAGGAACTGAGGTCTTTACACCAATCCAGCCCTTCCAGGGATTTTAATTCAAATCCAGCCCTTCAAGATATTTTAATTAAAAAAAAAAAAAAACATCTGCAGGGCCCCTTAGGCTGGTGGTACCAGCTCTTCACGTGGCAGTTATCCCATCAAACGTGCACAAACATGGATGAAGAGCTTGGATTTCTCTCTGTCTGGGCATGGGTGAAGTTTGATACTGCAATTAAATCTCCTTTTCTCCTCCTCCTCCCAACAGGGCTCTCCTGGGGAGCGTGGCCCTGCAGGATCAGCTGGCCCTATAGGATTGCCAGGGAGACCTGGCCCTCAGGGACCTCCAGGACCTGCAGGTGAAAAAGGAGCTCCAGTAAGTACCAGGATGGAGATGAAAAATTGAGATGTGCACAGTAGGGAGCTGAGTGTGGAACCAGTCCTTGTGGAGATTGAAATTGTAAAAAAAAAATAAAGGATTCAATTGGAAAGAAATTCATTTAGAAGGGAATGTTCTCATCTTGAGCACATCAAACCACTGAATGTCAGCTCAAGGGACATCCCTGTCAGGCTGTGACCCCGGGGACAGACATCCTCAGGCAATGAGAAGGCCTGGGGGCTGAAAAGGTGACACAGCCCGTGTCACCTGCTGGTGACAAACAGCCAAAGGCCAGGCCTGTGGGCAGAGAACTGAGCCAGCTCCATCAGCAGGAGGAGCCAGAGGTGGCTTTGGTGATGTCAGGCTGCTCTGGTGGTGGTTGATAGAGATCAGAAGTGTTTATCAGCCATGCTTTTTGGTTTGTTAGAAACTCCAGCAGCTGATCCGCAGGTGAGAATTTCCTGTGAATTAGTTTTAGGAACATCTGTCCTGCTGAGTACCTACACCATGTGTCAGTCAGGGCAGGGATGAATTGACAATTTATGTGGCATCTAATTTATTTAGAGGAGAGCACCCAGGATTCAGATGCAATTCAATCATGGACAAGGAAACTGGAAAATATTCACTCTTCAGTTCCTGTAAACAACCAAATTGGATTGAAAACTCCTGCTCAAAGGAGTACAAGTAGATGTTGACACAGAGATTGTTTTATTCTCCTCAGGTGGTTTTATTTGTCCAGAATCTCAGGATGGGCCTCCTGAGAACCCCCCTTGGTTGGGGGTCAGCCAGGGAGGGAGTAGCAGAGAGTGCTGGGGCAGCCAGGACCAGAATCAGCAAAAACTGGCTCGTGGGAGTAAAAATTACTTGGGGTCTTGTTTGTCATCCAGGCAGAGATGGCAGAGGGTTCCGATTAAATCAGATTGTGTTGCTGTAGCAGTGAAATTGCAGCTGTGATCTGGGTATTCACTGCTTAGATTTGCTTGTTCTTTTCATTATCCCTCAAGACAGAAGTTTTGCTTCATTTCAGACAAGGAGCACAGATGAAATATCAGCTGGAAGCGGCTCTGCTGTTCCTGCCCATCCAGCCAGGAGTCATTAGCAGCTGGATAAAACCTTAATGGGCTCGGCTGGAGAGCTCTGAGTGTGACCTGCCTGTTTTTCTGCTTCCAGGGAGAGAAAGGTCCCCAGGGACCGGCTGGCCGGGATGGCATCCAGGGCCCCGTGGGACTGCCGGGTCCAGCAGGTCCTGTGGGACCTCCTGGAGAGGATGGAGACAAGGTGGGGACAGCTCCTGCTGCGTGGGGTCACTCTGGCAAGGAACTGGGCACCCTTTCCACCCTGGTGCATCCCACAGTTGGGTGGGATGTGCTGCTGGAGGATTTTGGTGGAACTCACAGTCCCGTGGGATGAGCAGCAGCAGATGGGGCTCTGTGTGCTCTCCCAGCTACAAAATTCCCTGAAATCCAGTTTACCTCCCCCAAAACCTGTAGCAGATGCCCAGCCTCTCCAAATTAATTCCCTCTCTCATTAAGCCCCTCTGGAGTGGAGGATTCCCAGGAATCATCAGCTGGGACAAATCCCTTGTGGCTGCTCAAAGGGCCTGCAAGGTGCAGCTTCGTGCATGGAGTGGCAGCTGAGGAATTGTGGGGTGGGAAAGGGTTTGGTTGCACCTGGAGTGGCCAAATCTCTGGAATTATTCAGCCCACTCACCCATTCAGGCCCTGGGGGATTTGGGATGAGGATGCAGACACAGAGAGCTGCTGTTAGGATGCTGAGGTGTGGAAGTGGTGATGGGTTAATGTTGTCCCTTGGTTCCTGGCAGGGAGAGATCGGGGAGCCTGGACAGAAGGGCAGCAAAGGTGACAAGGGGGAGCAGGTGAGTGGAGGGGACTCTGCTGTAGCTGCTTCTGTGTGTGACTTGCTGGAAATAGAAATTAAATTTATATCGTTTTCTAATGTTGATTCATCTTCTCTGCTTCGTCAAATACCCACATGATGTAAAAAAAAAAAGAGTGAGAGCCTCAAGTGGGAGCCTCCAGCTCCCAGGAACACTGAGATATTTCCACATCACCCACTTAGCTTGGAAATATCTGTGAAACACGAGCAGTGTTGCCATCAAAGTTGGGTCTTTGGCTGAAGTTCTCTTTCTGATTTAGTTGAAGATGTCTCTGCTCATGACAGAGGGGCAGACCTGGAGATTTTTAAAGGTCCCTTCCAACCCAAACCATCCTGTAATTCTGTGGTAATTCCAGTTCCACACCCTTTTTGTGCTGCCCAGAGCACAAAATTACCCAGGAGTTAGGGCTGAGTGCTGACCTTGCTTTGCTGCAGCAGAAATGTGTCTGGAGGAGTCTGCTCTCCACTGGCACCTGGGCTGAGGAATGCTGGCATGCCCAGGGAGACCTGACCCTGTTCTCCAGCTCTCTGTTGGGAATTAATGCAGTATTAATGGAGATTGTATTGAAAGAATTCACCTTTTTCAGGTGAATTTGTCACTCTGCTCCTAACAGACATTTCCTTTTTTTGTGACAGGGTCCCCCAGGCCCCACTGGTCCCCAGGGCCCAATTGGTCAGCCTGGCCCAGCTGTGAGTATTGCTCCCTATTAACAGAAATCCCTTTTTTTTCCACCCCAAAAAGCCTCCTGGGAAGCACTGAGGTGATTCCTGCCTGGCGCTGCTGCTGCCCAACACGAGCAGGGGGTGGTGGGATGGGGTCTGTGTCCTGTGTCCTCTGTCCTGAGCTGAGCAGACCCTGTCCTTGCAGGGAGCTGATGGAGAGCCCGGGCCCCGAGGACAGCAAGGACTCTTTGGTCAGAAAGGTGATGAAGGACCCCGAGGTTTCCCCGGCCCCCCTGGCCCCGTGGGCTTGCAGGTAATTTACAGCAAGCAGGGATGAGAGCTGGGGCTCACCTGAGATGCTCACAGCTAAAATTCATCCTCTGCACCTCCACAGGGCCTGCCTGGACCGCCTGGGGAGAAGGGAGAAACGGGCGACGTTGGGCAGATGGTAAGGGGCGTCCTATTTCTTATTTCCTCACTGATATTGCTCTGAAAAACCCATCTGAAATTTGTCCTCCTTTCCTCTCAGGGCCCACCAGGCCCACCAGGACCCAGAGGTCCATCTGGGCCACCAGGAGCAGATGGTCCACAGGGTCCTCCTGGAGGAATAGGAAACCCTGGTGCAGTAGGAGAGAAGGTAAAGCAGGAGTTTGCTGCAGCACTCGTGCAGTGGCTTCGCTGTGCCAGCAGAAAACTCATTCCCCCTGCAGAAATGTGAATATTTCCATCCTCTTTTTCCACGTGCAGGGTGAACCTGGGGAATCTGGCGAGCCTGGTCTCCCTGGGGAAGTTGGCCTGCCGGTAAGTGCCCCCTGGAAAAATCCACACATGGATGTTCTGGAGAGGTGTGGATGGGGATGGGACAGCAGCAGGGACTGAGCCAGCCCTGTCCCGGATTTGGTATTGATGACACATTGCCACGTTGCTGGGTATTTATAGGATCACGTTTAGTCACCAAATCTGGGCTGCCCACGACTGAACACCACCATGAACACCACTCAGTCCTTGTGGGAAGGGACTGTTAAATCATGTCCTTGTGTTTGGAGACACAAATAGAGCTTCTTGCTCAGAATTGATTAAAGGATGATTGGAGATCAGTATGGTTTGGGTTTTTTTTCCTTGATAATAAAAGTTTATTTGCTTTTACAGGGCCCTAAAGGTGAAAGAGGTGAAAAGGGGGAAGCAGGTCCCTCTGGTGCTGCTGGCCCACCTGGCCCCAAAGGCCCACCAGGTGATGATGGCCCCAAAGGCAGCCCTGTGAGTACCCCCTCAGTCTTTCCTTGCCTTGCCAACAGGGATTTCTGCATGAAAAGATGTTCCCAGAGACATCTGTGGAAATTTAAACTAATTTCCTAAACATGGAATTGTTCCTCTGGTGATCCATGATCTCAGCCCCCTTCTTTAGGGTGCTGATGAGGGAAAGACCCTGCTGTACCATATTTCCCAGAAATACTGGAATTATCAGTGCTAGCAGGAATCTCAACCCATGCAGAGGAGCTGCAGTAGGGTCACTTGGTGTTTATGGCTTTCCAAGGTCTTCTGCACCAGAGCAGAGCTTCCAAAATAGGATCAAGGAGATCTGTTGGATCTGGGAGCTGTACCTGCACACCCAGCTCCCTGCTGCTGCTGATTTCTGCAGCTCTGGTGGAGCCAGGGGAACTCTGCTGGTTTTACCAGGGGACAATGGTACAGGGTTTGTCTTTCAGGCTCCTCTGATGCCTGAAATTCATGATGAGATAAGACAAGATGGCACAAAGAAGCAGAGGAGGCAGGGGAGTTTAGTCATCCCTCCTAACAGATGGGATTTGGGATATCTGTGATGGGTTGCAGGCTGCTCCTGAAATCATGTGAAGCACCCGACAGACATTGCACGGGGAAGAACGGTGAAGTGTTTCAGTCATTAAATGCTCTGAGAGGCTCCTCCTGTGCAAAATGTCACACATTTGCAAAAGCAAAACTTTCCAATCTGCACATTCCCAAAGCTGGGAGGATTCTGCTGTCGCCCAGCCGAAGGATTTCTGAAAAACTGGGATGGAAGTCCCAGCGTTGCCTTTGGAGCTCTGGTAGTCAGGATGCAGATCTGGACTGGCTGGGACAGGGTGCAAACTCTGCAGCTGCAAAGATGGGTTGTGCTTGTAGAAATTGGGATTTTACTCCATAGGGTGGCTCCCCATGTTGTCACTGGTGCTCTCCAGGTGCCACATCCCTGACTTGGGAATATTCTTCTCTCTTTGCAGGGTCCAGTTGGTTTCCCTGGTGACCCTGGTCCTCCTGGAGAGCCTGGCCCAGCTGTAAGTGTTGGTCTCACAGAGCTTCCTCCTCCTGGGGGTGACACTCAACTGGTGCTGCTCACTCCCAGCAGCTCCCCTGGAATTTCCTCTGCTCAGAACATCCTACAAACACCTCCTTGTTCCTTTTCCCCTCCTTTTTAGGGTCAAGACGGTCCCCCTGGTGACAAAGGTGATGATGGTGAACCTGGACAGACTGTGAGTACCTGGAGAGATGAGAGCTGTCCACCACAGTGCCCATGGCTCTGTGTCAGCTCCAGGGACAGTGAGCCTCTCATTCCCACCAGAATTTCCCAGTGGGAATTGCCCATTGAGGATCTCATTCCCTCCTGTGTCATCCCTCCATGGATCCCTCCATGGATCCCTCCATGGATCCCTCCATGGATCCATCCCTCATCCATCCCTCATCCATCCGTCCATGCATCCATCCATCCATCCATCCATCCATCCATCCATCCATCCATCCATCCATCCATCCATCCATCCATCCCTCCATCCATCCATCCCTCCATCCATCCATCCATCCATCCATCCATGGATGGGGCCACTCATGCCTTGTTTCCCTCCCCTCTCTCCCTGCAGGGTTCCCCTGGGCCCACGGGAGAACCAGGCCCCTCTGGACCCCCTGGAAAACGGGTGAGTTGGCTTTTTTTGGGGCAGATTTTCCAAAAAGCACTTCCATTCACTTTTTAAAACTCATGGTCTTACTAAGCCTGTGTAAATACTGTGTAAAATACGTGATAATTCAAGAAAATGAAATGATGCACCATCCACAGCCGTTGGAAATTGATGGGAAGCTGCCAGGCAAATCCGATGGATTGGTTTTTTTTAAGATGTTAACAGCCTAAAGAAAATCTAAGGATGAGGTACTCCTGCTCTTCCTGCCTTGCTGGATTCATTTAGCAAAGAGCTCATTTAAAAAGCTTTTCAGGGATATTTGTCTCCATTTTGTCTCCTTCCCTGGGGCTGGAGTGTTGCTTTGCCAAATTCCAAGGGACCGGTGCAGATCAGCAGGATCTAATTGTGTTTTCCATCTATTTTGGGCTTTCTTTAGGGCCCTCCTGGTCCAGCTGGTCCTGAAGGAAGGCAAGGAGAGAAAGGAGCCAAGGTAAGAGCTGAATGGAATTTCACTTGTGCTATATCCTTGATATTCCAAGAGAATCTCCCTCTGCCAAGGCAGGGAGTTGATTTTGCTGCATGTTACAGCAAATTAGCCTGAATTTTGGGCCACTGGCCTCAAATTGAGTTTATGTTTCAGCCCTTAACAAGCTCTGTGGAGATAATTAGGGCTTGGTAAGGTCAGGGGAATGTTTTCCCTCGTTTGAAACCTCCAAGTGCTATATTTGGCAATTTAATGTGCTGTAAATAATGGGGTGTGCAGAGCCCCGTGTCCTTTCCCAGAGCAAACACGGCATTAATGGGCTGGGATTGTTTGGGTGGGAGTGCTGGGGAAATGGAGATGGGATTGGAAATTACAGATCCCGTTGTGGCAGCACGGGGGAGGGAGGATGGGTGGTGGGATGGGCGTCCCTGAACCCAGGAGAGCTCAGAGCCAAAGGGTGGAATTCAGGCAAGGCTGGAAACAGAAGGAGTTTGGAGTTTGGAGAGTGGAGGAAGCAGCAGGAAAATCAAGGAGCAGAAAGTTTTGTGTGCTCTGCATGGATCTGCATCCATTCCATGCCATCCTGGCACTCTCTCACTAAATCATCTGACGTCCCAACACAAATTCAACGTCCTGCCTCTTCATCCAGGGGGAAGCTGGTTTGGAAGGACCTCCTGGGAAGACTGGGCCCATTGGTCCCCAAGGTGCTCCAGGGAAGCCTGGCCCCGATGGCCTTCGTGGGATTCCTGGTCCAGTTGTGAGTATTCCCAGCCTGAGAAAGCTCAGGTTTGTTCCTGTACCCCACCTGGCTGGAAGATGCCCTTTCCCAGTGTTCTGTCCGTGCTGGAATTCCTGACAGAAGATAAAATCTATTTCATGGGAGTAATGGACTGGGGAATATCACCTCCCACATGTTTCATTTGAGGCTTGGGTCTTCAGCCACTGTCCAGGAGTGATTTTCCACAAAATCCCTTTTCCAGCAGCAATTTGAACATGGAAGGGAACATAAATGTTTTTGCTTTTGCCATCTATGAAAAGCCAGGACAAACGTTCCCTGGCACAGGTGAATAATCAGAATATTCCCAGCTGGGAGCACTGCTGTCACTGGGAATGAGGAAATTGCACTTTTTTACAGGGTGAACAAGGTCTCCCAGGATCCCCTGGCCCAGATGGTCCTCCAGGCCCAATGGTATGTCCAGAGCATCCAATTCCAGGAGCTTTTGAGCAGGATTAATGAGTGTGACATGAATTAATTCTGTTTTTTTTTCCCTGTGTCCCAAAGGGCCCTCCGGGTTTGCCTGGTCTGAAAGGAGACTCTGGTCCTAAAGGGGAGAAGGTGAGAACCCACACAGGATCCCATTGCCTGATCCCAGGTGGGGTTTGGGGGACAAATGGCACTGCAGAGGGGTCCTGCAGCTGGCAGGACAAGGCCACCAGCCCCAGGGACAGCTTTAGAGGAGAGTTGGTGCACTCTGAGTGTGCCCCAAGGAGCTGAGCTGTGGTTGAGCGTGGAGGTGCAGAGCCCTGACCCATTTTTGGGGTGATTCTCCACTCTATAAACTTTTCTATCATATATATTTATATAACCCCAAGGAATGAGCAGCTGCTCCAGTGCAGAGGTTCTTTCTATATTTGTAGCATTTTCTGCTGTAAAAAAATCTCCTATTTTTGTCCACTCTGCCACTTGCACGTGTCGGGGATTGTTACAAACTCACCACACTCAGATATTTGTGGCTGGATCTAGAAATGTCTTTGCTCTCTCTCCAGTCAGAAATCCTAATTAACATCTGCTGTTTTGCCCCAGGGTCACCCAGGTTTAATTGGTCTTATTGGACCTCCAGGAGAACAAGGAGAAAAGGGTGACAGAGGTCTCCCAGGCCCCCAGGGCTCAGCAGGACCCAAAGGAGAGCAGGTAAATATTCCCTAAAACCTTCCTGGAACGTGCTTTGGAGCATTGCACCCTCAAGGAGGGGCAGCATAGCAGAGATGGGCAACCCTGGCAGGAGCTCCTTGGCAGTTTTTGAGGGATATTTTCTGTATTAATGTGGTTTATTCTATGTGTGAAACATGGATCTGCTCCAAAATGACCCATTTTAGTGGGAAGCAGAATCTCAAGGGTCCTATGAAAGAGCTGAATAGACTTGGAGGGATGGTGCCATTAAATATTTATCTGAAGGGCTGATTTTTAAAAGTGTGAACCTAAATGACATAGGAAATTCCTTGTCCATGCTCTAAAAACCAGGTAAAGCTCCAGATTGGACTGGAATCCCCCCAAAACTTGGTGCTCACCTGTGAGCAGGGGTTGGGTGTGTAATTTTAGGCCAGAATTGCAGATCAGTGTTATTTTCTGTTGTCTTTTAGGGTATCACAGGTCCCTCTGGACCCATCGGACCTCCAGGGCCCCCAGGATTACCGGTAGGTGACAACAAAAAACCTTGGAATTTCCTGGGAGCTGCAGAGACCCCCAGGAGCCACTTTGGTGCTCCCAGGAATGCCCAGCACAGCCCTGGCTGTAGGAGGATGGCTTTTGGGTTGTTTTTTTTTATTTTTTTTTCAGCTGAGCCCTTTAAAAACTCTTGGATGAGTTCCAGGAATGCTGGAAGTGATGTGGGAGATCAGGGAAATTGCCCCACCTTGTTTCCCTTCCCCTTTCTTTTGGAATATCCACAATCCCACAGGGGTTTCTTGCCCTTTTTTGTTGATTTTTATCCCTTTTTATCACCCTGGCGTGCCCAGCTGGATGTCCTGAGCACAGGGCTGGGCTCAGCCCCACATTCCAGGAATCACCCAGAATTTTCCCCAATCCCCACTGGGGCAGGAGTGTGGAGCTCTGCCACCAAAGCTTTTTGTCTGTTGGCAAATAAAAGCTGAAGTGGAGGTGGGAAATGGAAATAGAAAGGGGAGTAAATTTTTTAAAATTCCCTTTTTGAACTCTCTGCTTGGAGATGAGCTGACTCCTTTCTGTATTTGTCTCTCCACAGGGTCCACCTGGTCCCAAAGGTGCTAAAGGCTCATCAGTGAGTACGGGCACAGCTGAAGGAGGAGGCTGAGGGGTTTTTATTGAGTGCAGGACACGCTGGGAGTCCCCTCATCAACAAAATTAATGCAATTAGCAGAGAGGATTTAGCAAACTCTGCCTTTTCAGGCTGCCTAACCCCAGGAATGATAACTGGGGAAGGTTTCTGTGCCACCACTGCACTTCCCTGAAGAGCAGAGCAGCAGAGATCACAAGGAGCAATCCAGTGCTGAGTCCTGAGGAGAAAAGCTGCTGCTGGAGGGTGGAGGGGATTAAAAATAGCCCGTGAAAAGAGGGAGGTGGGGAGCTGGAAAGTGAAGAACTCGGTGAGAAATGAGACTCTGGAGCTTCGTGGTGCAGACCTGCTGAGCAGGCAGCTAAAAATTCCTCTTTTGGGCAACTTCTTAGTGTCTTTTAGCCATCCAGAATGTGATGTTTTATTAATTTGAAGATTTTATTTGACTTGCAGAACTGTTGGATTGGTTGGGAGAGTTAAAGATTTTATGCATTCCGTAGGAAGCATAAGAAAAATCTGACTGTAACTCCAAATGTTTGATCTTTTCTTTCACCTGAACACCAAAAATAACCAAAAATACAATTTTCTTGGGATGTGGGTACAGAGAGACTCCTCTTGTGTGCCTGAAGGGACAAAAATGAACTTTCATTAATTAAAATAATGTTTGGGATGTGATCAAAGTAACCAGGTGAATTCTCCTGAGTGACTCCTGATTTTCCCTTTATTTCCATCCAGGGTCCCACAGGTCCAAAAGGTGAATCAGGTCTTCCTGGGCCCCCAGGACCTCCTGTAAGTAGAACCCATAAGGTGAAGCATGAAACGAGGTTCAGACTTTGTGGGTGCTGGAATTTGGGAAGCAGAAAAAACTCTGGGCAAAAATTCCTTGCTAATCCTAGCAATGGGCTGGAATCTCTTGGAGACACTGGGGGTGAAAGGGTGGGAAGAGAAGAAAATTAATGGGAAGAGGGTAAGGGAAGGTGGAAAATGTTGAAGCCAGAGGTTTGGTCAGCACCACCCACTGTTGTTTTCCATGTCCAGTGTGTATTTTGGGATGTTGTTGCTTTGTCCATCTCTCATGTCCTTTTCCCAATGGAATAAGAAGTTGTGTCTTTTTTTTTTTTTTTTTTTTCCCCAAAAATCAGGGTCCTCCTGGAGAAGTCATCCAGCCCCTGCCCATCCAGGCTGCCAAGAGGACCAGGAGGAACATTGATGCCAGCCAGCTGCTGGATGATGGCAATGCTGACAACTACATGGACTATGCTGATGGCATGGAGGAGATTTTTGGCTCCCTGAACTCCCTGAAACTGGAAATCGAGCAGATGAAGCATCCCTTGGGCACTCAGCACAACCCAGCACGCACCTGCAAGGACCTGCAGCTCTGCCACCCTGATTTCCCAGATGGTGTGTCCCAGGATAGAGGGGATGGAGGGAATTCTGTCTCCAGATGAATGCAGAAGTGAGGGTTGGAAGAGCAGGAATTTGGGGAGTCCATGGGGGATGTGGCTGGTGGAGAAGGAATATGTAGATCTGGATTGGATATCATTGGATAGCCCTTCCAGCTGAAATGTTCTGTTCTAAAAATGGGGATATGGGATGAAAAACCTTCTTCAGCTGGCACCAGAGCATGACCAGTTTCCAAAAGCTACATAAAAATAATAACCCATGAGAGGTGAAACATCCCAGGTGAGGAGGTTGCTGAAGTGACCTCTGAGCTGATCCTTTCTTCCCTTCTCTTCCCTCATCCAGGTGAATACTGGGTTGATCCCAACCAAGGGTGTTCCAGGGACTCTTTCAAAGTTTACTGTAATTTCACAGCTGGTGGAGAGACCTGCATCTTCCCTGATAAGAAATCTGAAGGAGTAAGTGCTCACCACCTTTGCTTTCCCCTCTGTCCTGGTGATAGATGGTTTCCTGATATCAATATTCACAGACAGCCAATTGCACAGCAGCAAGGAAGGATCAAAGATCCAGAATGTTCTTTTGTTACACAGCATTACCTTCTGAAATAATACGGAATGTGTTGACAAAGAGAAAATCAGATTTAAACTGTGATTTGGGACAAACCTCTGATGGTTTCCCAGGTATAATAAATGCTAAAACCTTAATTTTTTGGACTTTGCTGTCCAAGGCAGGGCTGTGTGTTGGTGCAGGAAGTGGGAGCTCTGTTTAACTCATTCCCTCCCACAGCCCTGCTCCACTGCCTGCATGCCCAAGCACCACTGATTCCCATCTCCTCCCTGTGTCTCCAGGCAGGGCAGATAAATGTTTACCTCCTGTCATTTTTCCTGCTGTTCCCTGTGGGTAAATGATCCTAAATGATTGCAGGCAGGCTCAGAGCTCTCCCAGGCACCGCTGCACGAGGTTGATGCACTTATTTGTGTGATGATGCTCTTAGCTCAGCCCTGCCCATCATTTCTGTCCTGTATCCCTGCACTCTGTTTTCCAGAGCTGCCTGGGGACCAGCTGTGGCCCTGGCCAAGCAGAAACACAACAACTCAGCCTGGGGGAGCCGTGCCAGTGTCACAGTTGTGCTCCAGCTGTGACAAAGCCGAGCTGTTCTCCTGCTGCATTTCATCCACCAGAAATGTGTGTCAGCACAGCACAAAGCACACGCCACATAAATCCTCCCTGAGTTTTTCCTGGGGCTGTTTAAAGAGGAGATGGATTTCCTCTTCCTTTGCATCAGTGAACTGTGTTTTTCCTCAAAATCTGACAGCTCAAAAAGCAGAGTCTGGCCATGATCTTGCAGGGGCCTGAGCTCCTGCTGTGCTGGTTCACTGAGGGGATCTGTGGAGCTGCAGCACTCCTCAAATACAAATTTCATGCTGGGATCCATAAGAAAAACTTCTCCCATCCAGAGGGATGCACCACCTCAGCCCTGGGTGGTGGCTCTTTGCATCCCTTTGGATGGAAGAAGATTTTCCTTATGCATCCCAGTTTTTTTCTTATGGATCCTGCATGGGTTTGTGGTGAGCCACAGCAGAGTTTCAGCCGTGGCTGCTCTCAGCTCATCCCTCCCCCAGCACAAGCGCTGGGATTTGCTCTGCAGGTGACATCCTGCAAGGGGAAGGACAGTCCCAGTCACCTGCAGCTGGGCTGCTGCTTTTGGAGAGGGTTCCAGCACAAATGAGGGCGTTGTGGGAGGCTGAGGGAGCAGCCACGCTCCTCCCTTGTGCTCTGACTCAGCTGCTGAGCTGGGGCTGCCTTGAGGATGCTCTGCTGGCTGATTCCTTGGTCAGGTCACTCCTGTTCAGGCCACTCTGGGTCCCTGGAGCTCCATGCTGTGTGTCCAGCACCTCAGGCAGGCAGAGGCTTTTCCTTAATCACATCCTTTGCCTTTCCCAGCCCCGCAGCACCTGGATTTGGCATTAGAGAGGCACCAGGCTTCTCCAGCACCAGCACTGCCCTCCACACGAAGATCAATGCACCTTTTCCCATCCATGCTTCCTTTTTCCCTCTCTGTCTTCCCCTTTAATTTTCCTGCCACTGCTGGATTTGCATCCCAAGTTCCTAGGAGGCAGAGACAGCCCTTAGCAAAGGAGGCTGGTGCCAGAGCAGCACCACTCCATCTCCTCTGCTTCAGAGCCACCTCCTGCTCTCATTACTGATGTATAAAGATTGAAAAAAAAGAAAAATTTAAAGCAAGTTGGACAGTTTCAATAAGACATGCAGACTCTGGAATGAAAGCAACCTTTTTAATTTTGATTTTTTTTTTTTCTTTCTCTCTTCCCTCCTTGCTGTCCACAAACTAGGCTAGAATTACTTCCTGGCCCAAGGAAAACCCAGGCTCGTGGTTCAGTGAATTCAAGCGCGGTAAACTGGTAAGATGCATCCTGGTGCTCGCTGTTTCCTTTAACCCCCTGTCATATTTTACAGAGTAAAATGGCTCGTTGGCCCAAAGAACAGCCTTCCACATGGTATAGTCAATACAAGCGGGGGTCCTTGGTAAGTGGCTAACCCTGGCCCTCAATCAGAGCTTGTCACCTGCTTCGGTGTGGCCGCGCTGCCCTCTGCATGCCCGACTAACCCCCGCAGGCACCGGGAGTGTTTAAGGTGGAATGCTGAGAGAGACCCCAAACCCACCGGGGGGCTTGGGCCAGTCTGCCTGGCTGGGAGCTGGGAACTGGGAATTGGGAATTGGGAACTGGGAACTGAGCTTTGGCACTCAAGGTGTGTCCTGGGGAGTCTGAGGCAGGTTTGTCTGCACGGAGCCCTGCAGGAGAGCTTCATCCCAAAGGGAGAGCTGCATCCCACGGGGAATGCTGCATCCCACAGGGAATTCTCCATCCCAAAGGGAGAGCTGCATCCCACAGGGAATTCTGCATCCCAAAGGAAATGCTGCATCCCACAGGGAGTGCTGCATCCCAAAGGGAATTCTGCATCCCACAGGGAGTGCTGCATCCCACGGGGAATTCTGCATCCCACGGGGAATGCTGCATCCCACGAGGAATGCTGCGTCCCAGAGGGAGATCTCAATCACAGAGGGAGTGCTCCATCCCACGGGGAATTCTCCATCCCATGGGGAATTCTCCATCCCAAAGGGAGAGCTGCATCCCACAGGGAGATCTCCATCCCAGAGGGAGTGCTGCATCCCACGGGGAATTCTCCATCCCAAAGGGAGAGCTGCATCCCACGGGGAAAGCTGCATCCCACAGGGAGAGTTACATCCCACAGGGAGAGCTGCATCCCACAGAGAATTCTGCATCCCATGGGGAATTCTGCATCCCACAGGGAGAGCTCCATCCCACAGGGAGAGCTGTTGCTGTCTCCTCCTCAGCCCCCATTTTGGGTGTCCCCATTTTGGGTGTCCCCCAGCAGTGCAGCCTTACCCCAAGAGCTGAGAGGTCCCTAAATGCTGCTCCAGCCCCGAGCTGGCACCCAGGGCATGGAGCTGCTCACCTCTGGCCTCTCTGGGACAGGTTTGCCCCAGAGGGTGGATTTTGTTCCCCATGTGGAGATGAACCACTCTGGGAACTCCCCAGAGCTTGGGAGAACTAAAGTCATTTATTTAAAGGAAGATTTCCAGCCCAGCTTAGTGGAAAGGAATTTAACTGAGTCACAATTAAGGATTTTTTTCCATGGGGGAAGAGCTGTGTTAAGGTCAGACAAGGCGTGATGTCAGCAAGGCATAAACCAGGAAAAGCTCTGGTTTCTTACCTTGTCACAGGACATGCACATTTTGGGGAGGTCATTCCCACAGAGGCCCAGTGCTGGGCAGGGATGTCACACTTGTGTCTCAAGCCCCAGAACTGTCCCCCTGGCACATCAGTTCCTGTAGAATTAGCACGGAACGAGCTCAGTCAAACCAGGAGAATGTGGGAACAGGCAAATATTCCATGGATCCAACCAGCCTGCCCAGGGCCAGGAGATGCTGTGTCCCACTGAGTTGTCCCCTCCCCAGGGCAGGGGGTTCCTGCAGTGCCCCAACTTCCACCTTAAAGGGCAAACAACCCAAGCCCTGCGTTGTTTCCCGACGTTTGCCACATTCCATCGCCACTAAAACACATTTTGCTCTGATTCTGCCCTCGAGGAGGACATGGCTTCTGGGGCTTCTCTGCATCATCAAATCAGGCTGCAAAGCCCAGGCTTCAGCCTCCTGGCTCCTCGGAGGGCAGCACTCATAGCTTAATTACAGAGCACTTCATCAGTTCATGTTCCAAGTACCTCCACTTCTCCATCTCCCCTGCTTCTCTTTTTCCCAGCTCTGTTAGAGGCTCAGTTGCCAGCCTAGAGCTTAGGGCTTATTCTCTTTTAGATAAAAACATTTCTGGTGCTACTTGGAGCTCTTTGTTCCATCTTTTTGTGTTGTCATTTTCCTGCCTATTTTTTTTTTTTTTTTCACCTGTCCTGCTTTTTCTATTTGGAAAAATAAAAAAGCCACCAGTATGTGGAAGACCTATCTAAGCAAACCACAAAACAGTCCAACATCCAGGCCATCAAAGTTTTATTTTTTTTATTTATTTAAGATTAGCTCTGATTTTGCCTCGCTCAGTACTTGGAACCATGACATTGGCAAATTGAGGAGACATTTGTGGGTCCAAAATCAGCTGAAATTTGTGTGCAGATGGGCAGAATCACAAAGGAGTTTGAGTTCCCCTCTGGGTGTAACCCTGCTCCTGTTACTCCATGGAAAAGGTCCTGGTGCCTTGGGGAGCCCCAAAGCTGAGGGAAGATTTCCAACGCTGCCAAGGGCTCCGTATAAATCCTGGGACTGCACAGCTGGGCAGATGCTGCCTTTCTTCTGGAGACACCTGAAGTAAGAGGGATGCAATAAATATGAAATACAACCAAACCAGCTGGGTTTGATGCTCCCACAGCATCATTAATCAATGCTGCAGAGCCCTTGGAGCCAATTCCTTACCTTTCCTCAGGATACAGCCAAGCTGTGTTTAGAGGGATGAGAGGCTTGCAAATGTTTTCTCTGTGTGTCTTACACACAATTCCCAGCAGCTCTGGCAAGGCCTGCCTCCCATCCCATCCCATCCCATCCCATCCCATCCCATCCCATCCCATCCCATCCCATCCCATCCCATCCCATCCCAGCCACAGGACACCTGCCAGCACAGAGAAAAGAGGAAAGGATTGGATTTTCCCCAACTGAGCAAACATCGTGCACAAAAGCAGCTCCTGGTGGCTCCACTTGGAAATCTGGGACAGGGCTTCACAAAATCTGCACAGGCTGCACAACAAAAGACCCCTTAAAAGGCAATCAGGCTGTAAAACAAGGGTTGGTTTGAAATAAAACCAAATAAGAGAAGGTCCTACAGCTCAGTAGTGCCACACTGGGTGTGTGACAAGCCCTTGGCATTTTTTTGTCCCCTTCCTTCCACGTGCTGGTGGCTTTCTGGTGGCTCCTCCTGGCATGCGTGGCTCTCTCCTGGTCAGTCACATTTAACTCTCAGGAGGACAGCGCAGCAGCATCCTGACAACCGGTTGGTATCTTTGTTTATTTGGATTATCTCTTTTAATTCAGTGGTTTATTGTGGTTACCAATCTCTTCTACCGTTTGCAGCCTGCACCACAGCTCGAGGGTTCGTGGTACCTGGAGGAAATCCACGCTGGTTGGGTGCCTGTGTTTGGTTCCCAGTTGTTTCTAAAGAAACCCTCAGTCCATCCAGGGCAGTAGTTTGGAGATGTCACCTCAAGCACAGCCACTTCATACCTGCAAAATCTCATTTTGTGGGCCGTGAAAGTCCCACAAAATCCTGAATCCCCCAAGTGCTGAGATTGGGTTTCAATATTTTTTTTTTTTTTGTAGGAATACATTCTCCTGCATGGGAGAAAAAGGAGCCTGGTGGGCTGAATGGAGCAAATCCCAGTGTGCAAGACTGGGATTCACAATCTGTGTTCACAACAGGGCAGCAAATCCATTTTCCTTTTCCCTGAGCAGAGCTTTTCCAACCAGGGCAGTGCCCAGTCCTCAACAGCAGGGCCAGCATTGCTGCAGATGCAATGCAAAGATTGCTTCAAACCCAAAGAAAAAGAATGGGGAATAGCCCAGGGTGTGCAGAGCAAAACACCCCCAGCAGCCAGAAATTTGTGTCAGACAGGACAGGAAAATACAGCCCTGAACCCTCACAGAAATTCGCCTTCTCTTCAAGAGCTGGAGAAATAAGCTCAACATTGGCTTAACCTTGAGACAGATCCCCAAATTTCCACCCTCTTGCAACCAGGGCTGAAATCCCCTTGTCTTTGTTTCCCCCTGCCCTCTTCAGATTTAAATTTTTTGCTCACAACCTCACCCCATCCAGCAGGAGAACAAAAAGTTCCTGAGCGAGCAAAGCAGCATCTCTGGTGACACTGGTGTCCCTCAGAGCAGTGTCTGTGGTGGCCCTGGTGTCCCTCAGAGCAGTGTGGTGACACTGGTGTCCCTCAGGAACAGTGTGTGCTGGTGGCACTGGTGTCCCTCAGGAGCAGTGTGTGACACTGGTGTCCCTCAGAGCAGTGTCTGTGGTGACACTGATGTCCCTCAGGAGCAGTGTGTGCTGGTGACACTGGTGTCCCTCAGAGCAATGTCTGTGCTGGTGACACTGATGTCCCTCAGAGCAGTGTCTGTGGTGACACTGGTGTCCCTCAGGAACAGTGTGTGTTGGTGACACTGGTGTCCCTCAGAGCAGTGTCTGTGGTGACACTGGTGTCCCTCAGGAGCAGTGTGTGACACTGGTGTCCCTCAGAGCAGTGTCTGTGGTGGCACTGGTGTCCCTCAGGAACAGTGTGTGCTGGTGACACTGGTGTCCCTCAGAGCAGTGTCTGTGGTGACACTGGTGTCCCTCAGGAATAGTGTGTGCTGGTGACACTGGTGTCCCTCAGAGCAATGTCTGTGGTGGCCCTGGTGTCCCTCAGAGCAGTGTGGTGGCACTGGTGTCCCTCAGGAACAGTGTGTGCTGGTGACACTGGTGTCCCTCAGGAGCAGTGTGTGCTGGTGGCACTGGTGTCCCTCAGAGCAGTGTCTGTGGTGGCACTGGTGTCCCTCAGGAACAGTGTGTGCTGGTGACACTGGTGTCCCTCAGAGCAGTGTCTGTGGTGACACTGGTGTCCCTCAGGAATAGTGTGTGCTGGTGACACTGGTGTCCCTCAGAGCAATGTCTGTGGTGGCCCTGGTGTCCCTCAGAGCAGTGTGGTGGCACTGGTGTCCCTCAGGAACAGTGTGTGCTGGTGACACTGGTGTCCCTCAGGAGCAGTGTGTGCTGGTGGCACTGGTGTCCCTCAGGAGCAGTGTGTGACACTGGTGTCCCTCAGAGCAGTGTCTGTGGTGACACTGGTGTCCCTCAGAGCAGTGTCTGTGGTGGCACAGGAGCAGTGTGGTGACACTGGTGTCCCTCAGAGCCCCCAGCTCAGGAGCAGTGTCTGTGCTGGTGGCACTGGTGTCCCTCAGAGCCCCTGGCTGTGTTTCCCTGTCCCTCACTGCCCGGCGTTGTCCCTTCTCCCCCTCTCCCAGCTCTCCTACGTGGACTCGGACGGGAACCCCATCGGGGTGGTGCAGATGACCTTCCTGCGTCTCCTGAGCGCCTCGGCCCGCCAGAACATCACCTACAACTGCTACCAGTCGGTGGCCTGGCACGATGCCACCACCAACAGCTACGACAAGGCCATCCGCTTCCTGGGCTCCAACGACGAGGAGATGTCCTACGACAACAACCCCTACATCCGAGCGGCCCTCGACGGCTGCGCGGTACGTGGGGGCTCCCGGCCTTGGGGACACCCTGGGGACACCCTGGGGACACCTTGGGGACACCTTGGGGACACCTCTGTCCCCTCCCCTGCTTGGCCAGCACCATCTTCCCCAGAGCAGATCACCCTCAAATTCACGATGCTTGGGGTTGTCCTTAACACGGGAGGCATCGACGTGTTCCTCTCTAAGTTGGAAATAAATGATTCCATGGGAATCCGTGATCCTGCTCGAAGCCAGGGGAAGCTGCAGCACCTCCAGGAGTCCAATTAATCTGATTAATATCTGCCTAAAAGTGCTGCTTGCTTTTAAAAGCCTCCCTGTGCTTTTGTTCTCACCCAATTCCTCACGGGGGGAGAGGTGAGCAATGGGTTGGAAATTTGTAGGGTTTAAATCTTTGTAACTTCTTCCAAAAATTCTTAGAGGCAAAGCAGGAAGGTTTGGTTGGAATTTTTGTTCTTGGAGGCCCAGGAAGGTTCTGGGCTGTGCTGCTCATGGGGTGCACAATCACAGCTACAGGTTCCAAAGGTGCCTCACCTCCTCCCTTTCCTTCTAACTCCTCTTGGATGCTTGATTTGGGTTTAAACTCTGAAAATTCTGTCCTCAGGAGATAAAAATTTGGCAAAACAGGTGCTGTCTGCATTTATTTTGAGCCCCAGCTTGCTGGTGTAAAAACATGCATAATTCCCACCCTCTGGAACTGCAGCACTTGGAGCCCACGGGATAGAAAGATTGAGATGTTTGACAGAAAAAGCTCCTCTTATAATTTAAGATTGAAATGCTTCTGTTCTGGCACAAACAGATTTTTTTTACTGATGGAGCAATGAGGAAAATCATATTAGAACTTTTAACACATTCCTGGAGAGGGAAAGGGCATCCAGCCCCCTTCTGGAAACACTCAGGAGAAATTTATCCTCAAGTTTTTTGTGTCTCCTGCAGACATAATGTTGTTGGGAAAAAGAGCCTTCTCCTTCCTTCCCCTTCTGAATCTCAGGGTTGCTGGAGGACCACGTCTTTCAGGTTTTAAAGTGGATGAGCCTCCTGAAAACCTCTACCTTTTGGGCAGATAAATTGGATTAATCTGCTACCCTGGCAGATCGTGCTGCCCAAAGTACAGGCGGGATATTTGAGATTTATTTATTTACTTAAAGGAGTTTGGGGTTTACAATTGATTCTCTACATTAAAGATTATTTCAGTCTGACTCTTAGACCCATAAAAAGCCCTTTAGGAATTTAGAGAACTCCACCAGGAGTTTAGGGGTGCTTTTATGTCTTTTTTGGGAGTGAGTGCTATAACCCATCCAATTGCTCAGCTGTGCTGGGTTAATGGTTGGACTCGATGATCCTAAAGGTCTTTTCCATCCTAAATGATTCAGGATTGAGGAATACAGGAATTGTGGAGATGAGGTTAGGCTGCCCCACACGGTGTTGCCCCAAAGGTCCTGCTGTAGTGGGGAGGCTGCTGAAGCCAGAGGAGCTCCAGGGCTGATGTTCTTCCCATAATTTGAATATGTTTTTCCTGAACTTCCAGCCCTTTCTCGTAGCTGTGCTCCAGCCTGTTCTCCCGAGCCACACAAATCACAGGGAAAGGTAGAGCCCAAAGCTGCTCCATAAATTCTCTTGTTTGTGCAGCTTTGTACACCCTCAGGGGGTACTTCTGCTCCTCCAATAATTATTTATATTTTGGAAGGAACTCCGTGGCCACCACAGCATGATAAAAAGACAGCAGCACCTTGTGAATTCCACCAAACTTTAAATGTGATCTTTTCACTAATATATTCAAATTAAATTGCTACCATTTGCCCAACAAGCCAGGTGTGTCCTGGGGGAGGGAAAACAACCCTTCCACAGCCACAGTTTTTCCAGGTTCCCATTCCAGCTTGGAAATGTGCTGGAGCAGAGTTAGAGTGTCATGATCTGCTTCTGCTCCAAGATCTGGGCATCTCCCGAGGGTTTTTCAGCACATGTGTTAAACGTCCAAATAAATTTGTTTGGGTGGTGGTGACTCCAATTTGGGTCTAAGGATACCCAGGAAAAATCAACACCACATTCCCAGCAGAGTGGTGGTTATTAAATTGTGCTGATGTTGGTTTGGAGGCATCCTCAGAGCTCCTCTTTCCTTCATTCCAGGCAAGGAAGGGCTACCAGAAAACCATCCTGGAAATCAACACGCCCAAAGTGGAGCAGGTCCCCATAGTCGACATCATGTTCAATGACTTCGGAGAAGCGGCACAGAAATTTGGATTCGAGGTGGGACCAGCTTGCTTCCTGGGCTAAAAGAGCCACCTGAACCTAGTCTCCAAATGAGCAACCTCGTAACCTCATTGCGCCATTTAATTAAAAACAAAAAAAGAGAAAAAAGAAAAAAAAACGGAGAAAAAAAAGAATTCCTCGTCACGTGCACGGTCTGAAACTGGACAGCGATGGGTTATTATTTTTTTTTTCCTCCCTCCCACCTATTTTGTTGTGCCCCTGGTTTTGCCCCCAGCCCCTCTGTGCCCCCCCAGCCATTCCCAGGATGGATATGGAATCTCATGACCAACAGCCACACATGGAGACCTGGCCCTGTCCCTGCTGCCACCGCTGCTGCCCCGTGGCCACCGAGCTGAGCCCACCTCCAGCAAACTCCTCCTGCCTCCTCCTCTTCTTCTTCTCGCCAGGAAGCGTTTGTTTGTTCCTAAGGAAAAAATAAAATGGAAAAAACTTGAAATTCCTCGTGTCCAGCTCGATGTTGAAGTCCCGGTAGTCCTGGATCTGAAGCTCCTCAGAGGGGTTTTGTTGCCTTCCACGAGGTTTGGATCAGCTCCAGCAAGGAGATGCCACAGCCAATTCCAGAATTTTCCGTGTTTCCTGCGCTGAGTTTGCCTCATTCCACGTTTCCCAAAGTGCTGACTCAAGGTCACACTGGGCATCTCCTTGCCGTGTCTTAAAGGTGCTTCTATTTTTGTATGTTTGTGAGTAAATGTTTGTGTCGTATTTTATTTCAAATATGTTGGAATGTTTCCGCCTTCAAACCATGCAAGTGACCTTGTCTGTATTAAAGCCAGCCCATCCCAGCCGAGCTTCCAGCTGGGAATGAAGACAGCAGCTCCTGTCCCCACTTCTGCCTCTTCCCAGCCCCAAAATGGGATCTGGAGCCTTGGAATTACCCCCAGGATCAGCTGCAAACCAGCCCCCTGAGCCACAGATGCCTTTTGCAATGATTCCTTTCAAAATGAGGAAATTAAAGCCACTTTTTAACAAATTCCCTACAAATCCCCTGATCTAAAAGCAGGATCTGCATTGAGTCTCTGCCTTTTCATCCACTTGCTTAGTATTTTAAATTAATTCTCCTTTTTTTCTTTCAGCATTCCTTTAAAATGATAAGAATTAAACCTGAATCCATTCCCAGTGGCGGATCCCAGTGGCAGGGGAAATCCATTTGTCCTCTCTGAATATCAAGAATAAAAATAAAAACCAAAAAAAAAAAAGGAAGAAAAAAAAGGTGCTTTTTATAGTTATTTTTACATATCTCTGTGGTGCTATCTGATAATTTTAACACAACACTGGGGATACCCTGCCACTGGCCAATCTCCCACTTGGCTTTTTAGGCACTTTCAGGCAGATTTTGACTGCTGATAAATGCATGGCACCTTCTTATCTCTTCTGTCCAAATCCTGCTCCTCTCCTTCCTTGGATGTAGAAAAAAGCATTAAATGTCCTTACAATTTTTTAAATTATTATTATTATTATTATTGTTGTTATTATTTTGGTTTTCCCAAGGATATCCATGTCTTTTCCCGGTTGGAAGCAGAGCAGATTGTCCTCAGTGGCTGAACCTTTGTGGTGCTAATTTATGTTAATGTTGGGTGTCCTGAAGCCGTGGGGGTGCTGCCCGCCCAGCAATCTGGGGAATTTGCAATTTTCCTGCTCTTCCCACTTTTATTTTTATTTTTTTTTATTCCTTCCACGGCTCACGACGTGCTGACACCCTCTTCTTTTCCCATTAATTTTGCCTCCTTGCCCATTTTCCTTCTTCAGGTCTCTCAGCTGGAAAATAACTGTTGCAAGGTGGGGTTCTTTTTGTAAATTATTATTATTATTCTTCAGCTCAAGGGGGATTTTTCACCACCAAGGAAAAGACATCACATTTACTGTGAAAAAAGCCTATATATGATGTTTTTTCTCCCCTCCTGCCCAAACTGAGAGCAGCAGCATCCGAGGAAGGGAGGCAAAGCCGTGCTGGAGGGAGCGGCGATGCCAGCGGTGCTTTTTGGAGGAGCCGTGTCCATCCCTCTCCCTTCTTCTCCTGTGCTCTCTCCCACTCAAGGGAAATAAATTTAAATAAATCCTAAAAGGTGCTACCCTAAAAGCTGCAGACTCCGGGCAGCAGAGCAGTGAAAAGGAATTTAGGATAATAAATAAGGAATTCAGCTTCTCGGTCACCTTGGCAACAGCGGGAAGGGCAGGAAAGGTTGCACATCCCAGCAAAGCCATATCCTGATATTTCTGATATTTGTCCACACCTGTGTGTCTGCCCAGGTCATGGGATTCTGTTCTCAATTTTCTCATCAAGGGAGCTTCTTTTTTTTTTTTTTTTTTCCTTTGATTTCTCTGCTTGAAGAAGAAGAAAGAAAAAAGAATAAAAATTTCCTCTGTTGAATTCCACAGTGTTGTAATTGTACTGAGCTCCCAACTGTTCCGATCCCCCCCAGACCACTTAGCTACGGTATATTGCAATAAAATTACTACTTGTATTTGCAGACCTTCTTTTTGTGTAATTTTATTTCCCTCCTCCCCTTAATATATATTGACTTGAACAAATGTTGATAAGAAAAATAAAACCTATGGAAAAAAAAAAAAACCCAACTTTTAGTACATAAGGCCCTTTTTAAAATATAGTGTCAAATGCCGTATTGTACATTTCTTCAAAGTCCAATAAACATGTCATAAAATTTAAGTGTAATGCCCATAAGAGCTATTTTTAAATATTTTAAACCTGTGTAATAAAGGAATAAATGTAATAGATTTTTTTTTCAATAAATCAAGTTTACTGTTCCACCTAAACCCCCGTGATGTTGAATCTCTTCTTGGAGTTGATTGCAGTGGGATTTCCTCAGGACCCCCCTGCCCTGTGGAGCTTGGAAAGTTCATCAGAGGAGCAGCGGAAGTGCTTAGAGGTAAATAAATACTGTAAAATACAATCCAAACCCATCATGGGGAGAAATCCTAGGCCTGGAATTGTTTCTTTGTTGGGTTTTGTCTTTTTTTCCTCAGTGAGAAATTCCAGTGCAAAAATCCAACCTGGTTTTGGTGGCTGGGATGTGGAGGAGAAGATTATGTGGCCACCAGCTCTTCACCTTCTCCACAGTAGCAGAAAAGTCACCAGAGGAGTTTTTCTGATCTTTTCATCCCAATTCAGGTAAAAAAAAACATTTTTCCAGCTTCATGGTGAGCTCCTCAACCCCTAATTTCCCATTCTTGTCCCCAAGGCTCTGCTGTGTGGAGGGAAACTCCATGGGGGACACTTTGCTCATGCTCTGCTCCTCCTCCTCTCCTGCAGGTTTCACTCCAGGATCCTCTGGAATTCACTGTGGGAATCTGCACCAGTGGCTGCCCCCGGATCCGAGTCCCTCTGGTTCTCAGGGCCTCCTTCAAACATGCCCTGGTCGTGTTTGAATTTCCAGGAGTTCCAGGAGGTGCTGGACCTTCAGGAGGTGACCTTTGGAGCACTGCAGGTGGGTGAGGGCCACCAGCCCAGCTCTGCAGTGACCAAGCCAAGCTCCGTGTCCCAAAAGCTTCTGTCCTTCATTCTGTGGCTGCAGAAGGTCTTTGATGATCTTCATTCTTTGCTTCATTCTTTGCTTTGATGATCTTCATTCTTTGCTGAAATGTGTCCAGAGAAGGAGCCAAAGTCGCAGATCGGGTTGGGTTGGAAGGGAATTTGAAGATCAGCCAGTTCCATGGGCAGGGACACCTTCCACAGGCCAGGGTGCTCCCAGCTCCATCCAAGCTGGACCTGAAATGGTTTAATCTTTAGTCATTTAGTCTGTCATTAACTTCAAGGAGTAGCTTTGGGAAATCTTGGGGTATTACGGCCAAATCTTCATCCAGATGAAGCCCAGAAAGGCAGAGGTACCACAGCCTGCAGGAAGAAATGAGGGCAAAATAAGTTTATTTACTTAAACCCAGCTAGAAATACTTCACTTGCACCTTGATCGTGCTTCAAGGTGAGCCCAGCCCCGTCTCACCAGTTGTGATTTGCACTCAATCACTTTGCAGCAAATTCCTCAGTGCTGAGGGAAGCTTTGATCTGCTATTAGGGAGAAACAGAGATCTGAGGAGGGATCTGACTGTTTCTGGCACTGCCAGACACAGGAGCCCTGGCAGATTTTTCACCTCTTTTCCTACAACAAAGTCCATGATTTAGCTCCAAAGCTGTAACTCCAGCAGCTGAAATACCGAGGGGAATTTTTACAAGAGCCACAGAAAGAGCAGCAGGTTATTGAGACAGAGTGTGAGCACCCAAACCTGCTCAGTTATGGGCTGAGGATGGGGCTGCTCATCCCAAATCCCAGCAGCAGCTCCCTCCCCACCCCAGGGATCCTACACGGGCAGGACCAGGAGCACAAACCTCAGGCAGCAGCAAAGGGAGGATGAAAAGCCCCGAGCTCAGCACCCAGGGAGGAGCAGAGCAGCACCAGCCCAGGGAGTGGGAATTATCCACGGGCAGCTGGTCCCAGTGGGGATTCCACAGCTCTTAAAGCAGGGCAGGGGAGGCTGCAGGGCTTGGGGCTGCTGCTCTGCCTTGCCCTGCATGTGGGGGTTTATTCTAAATGCCCAGGGCTGGCATTTCGGCCCTGGGCTGGGATTTCTGCCCTGAGCTGGGATTTCTGCCCTGAGCTGGGATTTCTGTCCTGGGCTGGGATTTCTGCCCTGAGCTGGGGTTTCTGCCCTGAGCTGGGATTTCTGCCCTGGGCTGGGATTTCTGTCCTGAGCTGGGATTTCTGTCCTGAGCTGGGATTTCTGTCCTGAGCTGGGATTTCTGCCCAAGGTTGGGATTTCTGCCCTGAGCTGGGATTTCTGCCCAAGGTTGGGATTTCTGTCCTGAGCTGGGATTTCTGTCCTGAGCTGGGATTTCTGTCCTGAGCTGGGATTTCTGCCCTGGGCTGGGATTTCTGCCCTGAGCTGGGATTTCTGCCCTGAGCTGGGATTTCTGTCCTGGGCTGGGATTTCTGCCCTGAGCTGGGGTTTCTGCCCTGAGCTGGGGTTTCTGTCCTGCTGTGTGAGGATTGCAGGTGAAGGCTGCAGAGTTTTCACCACGCTGTTGGTTCAGCAGTTGCCTGAACTGACCCAGGATGTGTCCATGTGCTTCCCACTGCTTCCAGGGGTAAAACAGGAGCTGCTCTGGGATTTTGCTGTCTGCCTGAGAAATGGGAACTGTTCTTTGGTTTGGTTTCAGCGCTGCCCTGGAGGAAGAAGCCCAGCCCTTCGTGCTGCTCTGTGACTAGTGACCCCCCTGCCTTTTATCTTGGATTCCCTTGGCTTGCTTCAGTTGGACTCGATCATCTTAAGTTCTTTTACAACCTGAAGAATTTTGTGATCTGACTGATGGAGCACTGGCTGTCCCTAAAAAAGCCCATCCTACGTGATTTGTAAGAGTGGGATAGAGAACAGAGCCAAGAGGCTCCCACCAAACACAGCTCCCCCAGCCCTGCTTCGACCTGGAGCTGCACCAGGAGGGACCAGCACATCCCAGTTCCTCCTGGGAGCTGGGAAAGAGGACAAGGATCACAACCCTGCCATGTCCCACACATTGGGAACACAGCTTTTCCTCTCCACAAGCTCTGGTTGGGATGCCCCTGCTGCTGTCGCCTCCCCAAGAGGTGTTCCTCCCCCATCTCCTTAAATCCTGTGTTTACAAGAGACTGGCAAAAATAAAAATGGCCAAAAAAGGACCGTTGGCACTGATTAAATTTAGAGACCAGATCCTGGGCATCCCCTCCTTGTCTAGGTGAGTTTTGGCAAAGAAGAAGAGAAGCTGTGAATGGGTGTTTTATACAAAGGAATGAGCAGCCTGAGTGCCACCAGAGCTCTCCTGGAGAGACAGAAACAGCAGGACCAAGTGGGAGGCTGGAATGAGGAGGGGAGAGGATTGTGCATAAATTAGCATGGAGAAAATATGCAAATTGTTGGGTAGAGTGAGGCTCTCATGGTATTCAAAGGAGCTGGAGCTATTCTTGTCCTTCAGCTGCTTTTTGTCCTGCATCTTCTCCCAGCCAGGCTGGATTTGACTTGGGTTTGTTTTTATTAATGTCTCGAGCAAAGAGTAGAATTGATCTGACCCACAGCTCTGGGAAAAGGAAAAAAAAACAACACAAAAAACTGTCTTATGTCTTCCTGTGAGAAAAACCAAGTGAGCTGGCAGTGCCTCTGGCAGTTCAGCACCACCTGTAAATTAATCTAAAGAGTGCCCAGCAAAGCTGAAGCAGTGCAAGTCAAACATGTCCCCTCTTTTCACACCTTGCCCGGGAGCTGTGCCTCTGCAAATTACCTGCCCTGGCTTTTCAGCCAGACAAATCCCTTTTTTTTTAAGGTATTTTTTTAACAGGACTGGTCAATGCTGTGCGTGTCACTTGGCACCATGAGCTCCGTGTCCCTCTGTCATGAGGATTTATCATAATTATCCATCAATTATTGTGTCCCTGCATAATCTGGATTTTCCTTCATTTTTATTTTCTTCCTACGTGTTTTTCCTTTAAGGCAAGAGCAACCTTTGGCTGGGCTGCTGTTCCCAACATCTGTCAGGGGCTGTTTAGGCAGGGCTGCTCCCCTGCCATTGTGCAGTGACCCAAAACCAGCCTTGGAAATAATTCATCCTTCTTAATTCATCCTTC
Source organism: Lonchura striata (assembly GCF_050655825.1). Classification (NCBI taxonomy): domain Eukaryota; kingdom Metazoa; phylum Chordata; class Aves; order Passeriformes; family Estrildidae; genus Lonchura; species Lonchura striata. Next base: position 11,563,609 of record NC_140719.1, read on the forward strand.
CCTCAGCACCTCCAGCTCTGGGGAATCCAATCCCTTTTCCCATCAAGGAGATCTTCTCTGGAAGTGCTGGATTTGGGGCTCTTGCACTGAAAACCCATTTTGCTTTTGATCTGAGAGCAGGAGGAGTTCAGTGCGCTGTACTTTTATTTATGGCACCTATTGCCACTTCATTTCTTCCTTTGTAACTTCTCTGCTTGCAGATCTTTCCCATCCTGGGGCATCGTGGCAGCAAAGCGATTTTCTCCAGGGGCACAATCCTTGTGCTCCCCACAGGCCTCGCTCCTACCTGGCAGCAAACAAAAAACCCAATTCACGCTGCTGCTAAATGCTTTCCTCCAGCATCCCCGAGCAAAAACAAACACCCCAAAGAAACCAAGCACAGAAAAGGCTGCAGAAAGCAGCTGCTCCCCTCCTTCCGAGAGGAGCCAACGTGCTGGTTCCTTTGGAGATGCGCAGCGAGGGGGGCTGCGAAGCGCTGAAATGACATCTTGTAATGCGCCCGCTGGCACGCTCCCGGGCACCCCTGCAACCGCTGCTGCACAGCTGAACAGCCACAGCCCGCGTGGCAGCCCTGGCACTCCGTGTTCTCACCCTGCCTAATTATTAATATGGTAATTTGACAACGAGATGTTGTTCTTGGCGGAAAATTTCCCGCGCCGCGCTTGGGTTTTTCTTTGCGCTGCTGTTTTTTGGCGGCTGCTTCTCGGCTTGCAGGGTTTTTTGTTCTCTCTGTTTTCTCAGCCTGGGCAGAGCAGAGCCTGAGGGATCTTTTTGGCACATCCTTGGAAGTGTCCAAGGCCAGGTTGGATGGGGTTGGGAGCAAGCTGGGATTGTCAAGGTGTCCTTGCTCTGTCCCTGGATGAGATCTAAGGTCCCTCCAACCCAAGCCATTCCGGGATTTATTGTAAATGCAGGTGAACACAATGGGAAGAAATCCCAGAATCACAGAATAACGAGGTTGGAAGAGGCCTCTAAGATCAAGTCCAACCCATTGCCCTGACACCACAACCAGACTATAGCACCAAGTGCCATGTCCAGTCTTTTTTAAAACATATCCAGAAATGATGATTCCACCACCTCCCTAGGAAGACAATTCCAGTATTTTGTTATTCTTTCAGTGAAAATTTTTTTCTTAATATCCAACCTAAACCTTCTCTGACATAGCTGAGGCTGTGTCCTCTTGTTCTGCCAGTTGCTGCCCGGTGGAAGAGACTGACCCCACCTGTCTGCAACCTCCCTTCAAGAGCTGTAGATGATGTCTGATTCAATTCAGAAGGCTGAATGATTTCTTTATTATAACTATGCTAAAATACATTAATATACTATATAAAAGGAGGATACTAAAACTACATACTACTTTCTCTCTCACACAACTCGTGACCCTCCCTGAGGGTCCAGCCCCAGGTGGGTTGGATTGTCCATCAGGCTCAAACAATCCTCACCAGAATCCAACCCAGCAATCACCCCAGGGAAACAATTCTCCAAACACATTCCATATAGGAAAAACAAGGAGCAGAAATAGAAATTGTTTTCTCTTTCATTTCTCTCTGTGCTGCTCAATGAAAAATCCTGAGAGGGAGAGAAATGTGCTTGCCACAGGATTCTCTGGTTCCCTGATCATTCCAAGGTGCCAAGTCAGGAGAGCATCGTGCTGGTGCTGATAATTTGGGAATACCCCACAGCCAATCCCTCCTGAAGGTGGATGTGCACATTACCATGGTTGTGTCATTGCCTGGGGATCCAGAGGGGGAAAAAAAAATGCATCTCTTCAGGACTGAGGCACAAATTCACACCTAAAACTCTCCTGGGGGCTCCCAGATGGAAAACTGGGCTGGGGAAGTGCCTCCCTTCAGCCCCATCTCTCCCAGAGCTGAAGGTTGGCCACCCCTGCTCCTCACTGCCACCAGCACGATGCTGAATTTCAGCAGGGAGCAGCAGCCACTAAAAAACCCCAAAATTGTCCCTTTTTCGGATTTTCCCTTCAAGCAGGTTGATCCAAGACCCTGTTGAAACAGAAATCAAAAACCTGCCAGACTAGAAACATTAATTAAGACACACAACAGGGAGAGAGGGGGAGAAGGAAGGAGGGGAGCATCCATTCAGGAATTATCTGCTCCACAAGGCAGCGTTCGTGGCTTCCACACACATCCATCATTTTTGGGGAGGGGAAAAGCAAGAAATTAAATCCAACCCCACAGGAAGTTTGTCCACCATGGATTTAATTTCCCAACTTGCATCAGGCAAAGATTAACCTTGCTGAAGGGCACCAGTGGAGCGGGGAGGAATGCACAAATTAATCCCTGCTATGAGTTTCTTCAGGAGGAAACACTGAGCAAGATTAAATATTTATTGTGTATAAATACCTTCTTTCCCACCTCCCCCATTTCCTCTCCTGATCTGCATTTCAGGCTCCTTCCAGCAGAGCCAGTTTGCCCAGCAAGAGTGCAAGGGTTTGTTTTTCCTCCTGGATGAGGAGGAAGGTTTGAGGAATAATTCATTTGCCACCTTGATTTTTCCCTTCCCTCCCCTCCCGTGATTGATACCGTGGCACTTAAAGGGGAGAAAATCAAGTTGTGCTGATCTATGACCAGACACTATTTATTCTCATAGAACCTCATCTGCAATTTTCTTCAGCATCTCCAGAATTAAAATCCCTTTGCAATCTCTCCAGCTGGCTGAAAATGTGCCATTTCCCTGCCTCCCCTCCTCAGATGTCTTTTCCCTCCGATCAGGGCACGCCGTAATCGATGATGTGATTCTGCTTTACATTCAGATGCTCCTGGGGTTTTTTGGACCATAAATAATGTCCCTGTGCAGCTCAGGCAAAATCATTCTGAGGGTTTGGGGCTTTTTTTTTTTTGTCCCTTTTCTTATTCCTTTTCCTTCTCTCTTTCCCTTTCTATCTTTCTTTCTCCAGCTCTTGCAAGGGGTGATAAATTCATCATTTCTTCCCCCGTAGCAACCGCCGACGTGCAATATGGAGCCCGTTCCTTCACACCTGGGCTTTAGGCTCGGGGGTGACCCTGCAAACATTAAAAAAAACCCTTTTCCGTGGATCCTGGGCTTCCTGGGAGGAACAAACCAGCCTGGAACAGAGCACGGCTCAGCACCTTAATCCTAGACAGCAGCAGAGAGGCACGGTGTCCCTCTGTTGTCCCTGCCCCATGCTGGGGGCACTGCTGGAGCAGATGAAGATGAAAACTGGGTTTTTGAGAGATTTCCGTGTTTTCCATGGATATTCCTCCTTGATGGGATGATGGGATTTGGGCTGGCATGGATGTGCCCTCTGGATCCTGCCCCAGCCTCCTGGAGCACAGAAGACGAGACAGCAAAGCTGCCTCGCTGCAAAAAAATTATTTTTAGTTTGTTTTTTTTTTTTTATCAGATTAGAAATAGAAAATCATCTGAAAATAGCTGGAGATGAACCATCCCACCAGGTCGTCCTCTGGATTCCCCTCTCCATGACCTGGAGAGTCCCTCCCTGCTCTCCAGGGCTGCTGGAGCAGGAGCAGGAACATCTCCAGGTCAGCAGTTCCACCTGCTCGCTGAGATAACGTGAGCTCAGGGCGAGGAAATGGCCTTGAGACTGGAAAGTGGGAAAGGTTTCTCCACTGCAAGGCTTGCTCAGGGCTGGGAAAGCTGCTCGGGGAAGGGGTGCAAAGTAAAAACACAGGTGTGGCACTTGGGGACGGGGTTAAGTGGTGGCTTTGGCAGTGCTGGATGTGATTTTCCAGGGTTTTTCTGTGATTCCAGGACCCAAACCCATCCTGGGGGCTGCAGTGAGGGCACCCTGCAGGGGCCAGGGGCTGCTTTGTGCCACTGCTCTGGAATTTTGGGATGGATCCCAGGTGGCTCCAGCTGAGTGAGGGGGGTCAGGACCCCCTAAATCTGCCCCAGCATCATCCAGAGCTGCTGGGGGGAGGTCACGGAGGGGCCAATGAAACACAGATGAAAAATTCAACTTTATAATTTTAATAAAGGTTTGTAGGGAATGGGTGTGTTTATTTACAGCGCTGTGGATGCATGTCGGGACTCATTGCTCTTTAATGGACATGTGTACCTCTGAGAACTTTTGATCTTTTTTATTATCTTTACTAATTTTCACATGCATAGAAGTCTATAATAGGTTAATTCATATTTATTTTGCTGAGTTTACATTATACTTACAGCCAGTTATACTTGTACTCAGTTTTTGTTAGAAAACACAGAAAGAACTCCTGGGTCACTCTGCCCTGTTTCGAGGTCTGAGGAGTCTTTCTTATCTCTTATCTTTTAGTGTGGAAATTTGCATTTTTTTCTCTTTAGCTGGGGTAGTTTTTTAGGGTTGCAGTCACCAGACTAAATAGCATATTTAGTAAGCTCAAAGTGGCACATTTTACTTAAATCTAAATGGATTTCTACCTTGTTGAATTTTTACTCTGTCTCAACACAATTCATCCTCCTCTCCCTGCTCCAGAGCTTTCTTCCTGCTGCTCAAGGATGGGGAGAACTCCCAGGCTCCATCAGGATGGGTTTTCTAATAATTTTGGGGATCCCTACGTTAAATTTCCAGCACCACCAGCCCTTTGTGGCTCCAAGGGAGCCCACCTGGAGATGTCAGTGCCACAGAGCCATTCCCCACTGGAAAAGGCTTTGCTGGGGCCCAGCCAGCAGCCTCCACACGGCTGAATTCCTGTTTGTTTGGTTTTTTTTAAATCTCTTTTTAAAAAGAGATTTTTGCGTTGTTTTGTCTCTCGTTTTGCAGAGTTAATCGGATTGGCAAGCACAGAAAGGAGCTGCCAGGGGAAGCAGCTGCCGAGCAGCACAAAGCTGGGTGTGTAATCCAAGCTTTACCCACAGCCTTATTAAGATCGAGATGTCTCATTACAGGCTGGATTTCCAGCTGGATTTCACAGCTTTTGTGATTTTTCCCTTTCACCCCCTCCTCTTCCCAACGTTATTTTTTAATTTTTTTCCCCCATTCATATAATTCACTGCTGTTCGCTGTGGGGGAAAGACTTTGGTTGAACACGTGTTGCACTGAGCAACATCCTCAATTTAAATGGAAATTCTATCAATAACAAATGTTCTCTCTCTTTCCTCACCCGGGAAAGGGACTGGAAATATCATTCAGAGGGGAAAAAAAACCCCACCAGAGCTCAAAGCCAGCACAAGAAGGACCCCAGTCCTCTGGCAGGGCCAATTACAGATAATAAAGTGCCCATTTATTGCAGCTGAGATGGTGTAAATGAGCTGGAGGAAAAAGGAGTTTGGGAATCCAGGCTGAAAAATCAAATGAAGGGCGAGGAGAAGTGGGAATCTCCTTATGGAGTGACTGTGATCATTTCTTGCAGCAGCTTTGGGTGGAAATAGAGGCAGGGAAAGGGATCCTGGAACAGCTCCTGGAAGGAATTTTGGGTGATCCAGTCAAGGGTGTGAGGAATTTGAGGTGGGTAAAGGCACCAAAGGCATGACTGGGTCCCAGCCTGATGTCCTCTCTGAATTCTGTTTTCTTTTCCCATTGTTAATTTATTATTTCAAGCCTGGCTTGTTGGGACAGAGATTCTTCTGTGTCAGGTAATGCTGGGAATGCCCTGTAACACATGGGGAAAACCTAAACACTGAAATTTAGGTTAAAATACATTTGTCCCTCTTCTCCAGGGAGAAAACCTATGAAAAAATATTCTATTTTCCCACCATCACCCAAAATTCCAGGAATCTTCAGAAATTACTCTTTTCTGATTGAGAAACTTTTCCAAAGGAGAAACTTTGCCAGGTGTCCATATTGTTAAAAAGCCATTTACTCCTGAAAGAGATGCTTTGAGGGCAATTTTTCAGCTGGCTGCAGAAATAAATCATTGAGCATTGCTGCCTTTGGCTGGAGAGATTTCCAGGTGATTTATTGGGGGTTGGAGCTTTTTGACTGCAATCCATGGAGCAAGTCCTGGCCTCCTCGCCAGCTGGAGCTGCACGGGGTGAGGATCAGATCCATGGATTTCCCTCCAGGATGCAGAATTTCCTTAGGATCAGGCTCTTTTGGGGATGTTGGTGTGCGGGGAGAGGCAGCCAAGCGCCCCCAATCCCACATTTCCTGCTCTGATGGGGCTCAGGCTGCTTCCCTTTGTTTTCCAGAGCCAGAATTCCAGGAGCAGAGGTAAACCCCATCCCAGGTGTGTATTAATCAGGAATACTCAGGTTGGGAGGGATAAACATCTTTTCCTCTTTATACTGGGTTTATTTCATTTAAACTCTGCTGTCCCTGTGCTCCCAGCCCAAGGCACACCAAGGCAGGTTTCTCCTCTGAGGCTCCAGCTCCTCCAAAAAATGGGGGAAAAAAAAATCAAAATTCCCAATCCCTGCCCAGCTTTGGGGTGTAGCTGCTTTTCTAAATCCGTCGTGCTGCATTTGTCACAGTGATGGATCCTCTGCCCATATGTTTAAATACCACGGAAATGCAGCCTGGCAAATATCTGCTCACCCAGGAGGAATCGTTTGGTTTGACAGGCAATCAAGGCAAGATCAGTATTTTTTATCTCGTCATCACCAGCTCTGAGAGCCTTTGGAGAAGTTTCCATGTCCTTCTCCCTGTGTGGAGCTGCTGGGGTCACAGCAGTTTTCTTTTTTTTTTTTGCAAAACCCATCACCTTCCTCCAAACTAACCCAAGCAGGGCCTTGCCCCGCTCTGTGCTGTAAATCACAGCAGGAAAAATGAAATGTAGGAGCTTTCCAAGGCCTGGCAGGGCAGGGATGGTGCTGGATTCATCCATCCCAAGGCGTGGCTGGAGCTTAAGCTTTGCCCTTTATGAGCAGTGCTGCGTTTTAGGAGAGATTTCTGAGCCTGTGGCAAGGAGAGGAGAGAGGAGAAATGAAACATAATCACCCTCAGTGTCTGCCCGGCCTGAGCTTCTGCAGGAAAAGCTGGAAGAGCCACCTGTGTGAAATAAAAGGCTTCAAGGAGCAAAGGAATCAATTCTATCCAGAGTGATTTTTCTTACAGGCTGAGGGATAGATCTTCTCTGCCCCAGTGCACATCCTTGGTTAATAACTGGAGTCTTCAGCAGGAAATACTGGGGGAGAAAACTGCATTTTCAGCCCTGGAGAGAGGGAAGGAGCAGCACTTCCCGAGGAGCACGGGAGTTGTGAAAGCTCTTTAACACCTTTGGTTCCTGTGTAGCATCTGTTGATATCTTATTTTTGGCACCTATCAAGCATCTATTATCCGTGCTGAGATTTTACCCTGTCGTGTTTGTGTATGGAAAAATAAAATCCACCAAATAATGAAGAAATGCTGGCAGTAAAAGAAATAAAAATGCAGATTCTTCTGGGCCCGGAGCTGCAAAGTGATGGATTGTTCCACAGACAGGAACCCCGGGGATTTAGGGGAATTTCAGCCACCCAAGGAGTTTTTCAGAACATATTCCTTATTCCAAAATCAATTATTGGATCGACTGGGAGAACCTCACCCCCTCAGGGCAGCCCTTCCCACTGATCCAAAGGGGTGCTGGGATTTTTTCCAGGGTGGAGGAACAAGGGAAGGTTAAAAACTTCATTAATATGTTAATGGTGGAGAAACTTCTACTAAAACTCATTTCCAACCCATCACCTCTTCCCCTCTACCGCAGCTTGGCACTAAATGACTTTTATGGGATCAGGGAATGGCTTGGAAAGGACCTTCAAGCCCATCCAGGGGTTCTGAGACACCTTCCAGCATCCCAGGGTGCTCCAGCCTGGCCTTGGACATTTCCAGGGATGGGGCAGCCACAACTTTTATTCTTTCCTCAGCCTTCCTGGGAGAATTTTCCTCTGGTTGGATCTTCCAGGGCTGGATCCACAAAGTTTCCAACCACGTGAAGAATTTCCCTTCCAAGGATCACACAAGGATCACACTCGTCTCTCCCAAGCTGGCAGCCAGGGAGGGGTTGGGAGTTTGTGAGCCCCAGTTTGGCCAACTCCCTGGGGACTCCCCTGGCTGCTGTTGTTATTCATCTTCTGCCTCAAAAATATCATTTCACTTCCTTGTCAGGAATGAAAGAAATCAAGGATTGATTAGAAGGGGACCCTAAAATTTTGCTGTTGGGAAATCACATCATGTGCTGCATAAAACAAAAGAAACTCAGGGGGTTTTTTGTTCTTTCATGGGGCATCTTTCCAAATTGGAATGAATGAGATGATGATAAGGAGATAAGAAGAGGATATTGAAAGAACAGTGGAAATTGTTTTAGGAATAGATCTCAAGGGGGAAGGCAGTTAGAGAAATTAAGCCAATTAGGCTGGATATGGGTTGTTTTTCCCTTTCCTGAAGACGCTCTCCGAGGTGGATAATGAAGGCCAAGAGAGATGTAAGGATTTGTATTCCTGGCTGTGGAGTTTTAATTAGTCCCGGGGTCTTTCTGCAGGGCCACATTGACAGCCAAGGGTAGGCTGACCTTTCCTTTCCTTTCCTTTCCTTTCCTTTCCTTTCCTTTCCTTTCCTTTCCTTTCCTTTCCTTTCCTTTCCTTTCCTTTCCTTTCCTTTCCTTTCCTTTCCTTTCCTTTCCTTTCCTTTCCTTTCCTTTCCTTTCCTTTCCTTTCCTTTCCTTTCCTTTCCTTTCCTTTCCTTTCCTTTCCTTTCCTTTCCTTTCCTTTCCTTTCCTTTCCTTTCCTTTCCTTTCCTTTCCTCTTTTCCCTTTTTTTCCCCCCTTTATCCCCCTTTTTTTTCCCTTTTCCCCCCTTTTCCTCAGCTTCCTTCCAGCCCTGCTCATCCCAAGGGCTCTCACATCCCAGCTCCGTGCTCCCAGTTGTGTCAAAAGCAAAACGAAAGCCACAAACCCCAAAAAGCAGAGCAAACACATCCTGCAGGAGAGAGGAGAGAAGATTCCACCCAGGAATTCCTTCCTGGGCATCCTTGAGTGAGGCACAGGGAGCTGGGGATGGGCAGAGGGACAAAGGGACGGATGTTTTGGGGTCTGCTGGAGTGGGAATCTCCCTCTTGTTTGATGGGACAGATGTTTTGGGGTCTGCTGGAGTGGGAATCTCCCTCTTGTTTGATGGGACAGATGTTTTGGGGTCTGCTGGAGTGGGAATCTCCCTCTTGTTTGATGGGACAGATGTTTTGGGGTCTGCTGGAGTGGGAATCTCCCTCTTGTTTGATGGGACAGATGTTTTGGGGTCTGCTGGAGTGGGAATCTCCCTCTTGTTTGATGGGACAGATGTTTTGGGGTCTGCTGGAGTGGGAATCTCCCTCTTGTTTGCTCAGCTTGGCACAAAAACCACCGGGACATGCCAAGTGCTGCTCCCCTGCCAGCCCCTGTGCTCTGCCCACAGGCAAACACGGATTTCTCCATTCCCTGTCCTGCCTTTTTACCACCTCCCTGTTATCTCCAGCTCCTTTTAAGAGAGCTGCTGTGAGACTTCTTCTTAAGGAAATCTGAGGAGAGCAAAGGCACCTTTCAAGTGCTGCTGGTTTCAACGCCTTGTCTTGCACTCCTCCAGCACATTCCCCAAGAGCTCTTTGAAATACCAACACTAATCAGGAAAAGTTCCATTTTCTGCCTGTGCTATGTCCCTGGCTGCTGGCTGAGCTGTGCCTGCCACTGCAGCATCTTCCCTGGCACTGTCTATGGGGAAAATCCTGAACCCCAGGAGAGAACAGAGATTTTCTCTTCCCAGGGCACCCCTGGAGCTCTGTGGGGATGGAAGTGAGTGGATTTTAGTCTTAGTGCAGCAGGGGAGCTCAAAGTGCCTTTGTGAAGTTGATCTTTGAAGGGCTGGCTGAGAGCAGAGTGAGATCCAGGGAAGTTCCTGGTGTCTGATAAAACACTCAGGAGAAACTCAGTCCCACACTTGCTCCCCTTGGCACAAGGAACTTCCAGCCAAGTGTGATAAAAGGGGGAAAAACCCATTTTTTAAAGTGATTTAATTTAACAACTGAGTGCAGATGAGGATCTGGAGCTTCCCAGCTCGGGATTTGCTTCAATTTGGGAATGGAGCTGGTTTTCCAGAGGAGAATTAATAATTACTTTTGTGCAGCTGGCCCTGCTCATTGTCACTCTCAGCATCACCTCCAGCTCCGTTCCCAGGATCCAGGGGACAGGAGGAGCTGCAGGCAGTGCTCCTCTCCCTCCCAAACTTTCCGAGGGAGAAAGCTTTCCTATTTTGAGGAGAAATTCACTCCACGAGTCTGACACGGATTTGTGTGTGTGCTCAGAATAACCCGGGCTGCTCAGCCTGCTGTTCAGCTCCAGGCTTTATGGATGCACAGTGATTATCTGCAGGACTTAGAGAAGGGAGTATCGCTCCCATCCCCTTTGTCACCACGGCTGCATCTGCTCTGGGCTGGAGTCAATCAGCTGGGCTCAGCCTGCCAAGTCCCTGCTCTTACACCAGGGCAAAACCCACAGAAAGAGCAGAATCGAGTCCAAAGCTGGCAGTAAATGAACTGCAGCAGCAAAAGCCACTTTAATGGATGTGTACTGCAGCTTAATGGATATGTACAGCTCTTGTTTTATTGCTGGGCTTCAGGAGAGTAGCAAGCCTTTAATTGACTTTGATAGAAGAGGGTCTCCTTAGCGCTGCAGTCGAGGGCAAAACCAATCATTAATATAATTAAGGCATTTACTTCCAGCATGTGTTTGTTCCTTCTTACTGTAACTCCTGCCTGGCAAACTCCTGGCTGCAGGATGACCTTGGAGTTGGGCTGCTCCTCATTTTGTTGCGGGAAAAAGGGAAATGTTTCACCCCTGCTGTGCCCAACCAGCCCAGCCTGCTGGAGCTTTGTGCTTTTACTCTCACACAGTCAGCACCCAAGGGTGACTTGGAGGCTCAGGGACTGCAAGGTGCTGCCCCTGCACCTAAACAGAGCATCCCTCACCTGCCTGGGCCCTGGGAGCTGCTTTCTGTCCCAAACCTGTCACCCCTGTCTGCTTCCCTTCCCTGTGTCCTTGAGAGGAGTGAAGGGATGGGGGTGGGCAGGGCTGCCAAGGAAGAAACCCCAGGGCTTCTTCTCCTTCTCCTTCTCCAAAAACCCCAGGGCTCCTCCAGAAACCCAGGGCTCCGTCTTCTGAAACCCAGGGCTCCTTCTCCTTCTCCAAAAACCCAGAGTTCCTTCTGCAGAAACCCCAGGGCTCCTTCTCCTCATGCAGAAAACCCAGGGCTTCTTCTCCTTCTCCAGAAACCCCAGGACTCCTCGTCCTGCAGAAACCCCAGGACTCCTTCTCTTTCTCCTTCTGTAAAAACCCTAGGGCTCCTCCTTCTCCAGAAACCCCAGGGCTCCTTTTACTTCTCCAGAAACCCAGAGTTCGTTCTCCTCCTGCAGAGCCCCAGGGCTGGGCAGGTTGGATCAGCTTTGCTCAGCACCGTGGGTGAGTGGGGACAAGGAGCATCCCTGCATCCCACCCCATTCCAGCTGGGAATTCCTGCCCGGGGGAGGAATTCCTGCCCGGGGGAGGGATTCCATCCCGCTCTGGAGTCAGGGCATGCTGTCCCAGCCTTTGCCAGGACTCAGCTCAGAAAAGCCACCTCCCTGCTGGTGCTGGGACAAGAGGTGACACAGCACAGCCCAGCTGGTAGGGAGAGGTGGCTCCTGTCCCACGGAGACATTTCAAGGCACTTTTCCCAGGAGCAGATGACACCACCACGGTGGCAACTCCCTCTCCCAGATGGCTCCTGTCACTTGGAATGGGCACCTCTGAGCAGAGAGACCCTTCCGCCGTGGCTGCTTCAAAACCTCCGGAATTTCCTTTCTTTCGCCTTTCTCTCCCAACAAAAACTGAAATAAAAATGAGTGCATAAACTCAGGACAATTATCACTCAATTAATTCCTCCCCTGTCACCATGGCACTCTGTTTGACCTTATTCACAGTTACTTATCTTCAGCTTTTTAATATTTCAGTTGACCTTTTTGGGCTGCAGAGATGCTGCTGCTTCTCCCTGGCATCCCAGAGCCAACCTGTGCATCCAGTGGCCCCAGCCTCATTTATCATTCCATTTCAGGTGTCAGCACAGCCATTATTCAAATGACTGGCCGCACATGTAATCAATCTTTAATGAAACAATAATTGCACCTTCCCCTCTGCCAGGTTTCTGCCTTTCTTCCAGGTATCATGTATATTAATTATTGAAAACAAGGGTGTTTTACCAGCAATAAGTTGTGTTTCATCAATCAGGAGAATTTTAACTGGGAGATTTATGACCTTTGGTTTCACAGAGGAGCAGGAAAACAGCAGCTCCTGTTGCTCTTCGTCTCACCTTGTGATTCCTGTAGGTTTTTTTCACCTTGCCAGAAGCAGAAGTCTGGGATCAAGCGGCAATAAAGAGGTGACAAAATGTACGTGGGCAGTGTCCCCGTGCAAAATGCCCCTCCTCAGGACAAAATAAAGGAAAAGCCCCAGAAAATCCATTTGGAAAGAATTCAAATTTGCATTATTCCCCAAATTGGGGAGGGTTAATTCAGAGACACCTGGCACTAAACCAGGCTTTCTTCAGGTGAGGTTCCTCATTGCTTTTGCCCCATAAAAGCCCAGCAGCTGCTGGGTTTGTGCTCCTCTGCAAGCTGAGAAGGCTCAGGGACTCAGGTGCAGGTAAGCCAGGAGGTTTAGTGCTGGTAGCATTTGGAAAAAGGAGGGGAAAAAAATAAAATAAATGGCTGAGTGAGGTTTAGATTTTAAAAAATTAATTAGATAATAGCATTGGGTTTTGTTTTTTTTTTTTTTAATTAGCATGAACAATTCCTGTGAATTTGTAGACTTCTCTGTGTAGAGAAGATTCATGAGATAAATTGAAGTGCCTGTACCACTGCTTGGCTTGGGGGTAAATTGCTCTGTGTCGGAGCAATATTTTTATCAGTGGAAGCAAGAGTGGCAAGTGCTGCTCTTGGTCCTGGTGGAGCCCAGAAACAGCAGCAGAGCCCTGCTCCTTCTACAGCAACAGAGGAGTTAATGCTGAGAGAGTTGCTCTTATGAGCCTCTATTTCCTCAGCACAGCATTATTTTATTTGTGTGGGTTTTCCTCACCTTGTTTGCAACCTTCAGCAGCGATTTTAATGGGGGGATTTGTTGGGGTTTCTTTTATTTTTTTTTCTCCCTGAAATTACCTTGTTGGAGGAGGGCACAAGAGCAGCCAGGGACCCTGAGCTGTTTGCAGTTTTATCCCAGAGGAGGAGGGAGAGGAAAATGAATGCTTCTATTTATGCAGAGGCTCTAATGATGGTGGGGAAAGGTAAATATGTGAACAAAGAGCCTCTGCTTGCCTCTGCCGAGACAAGGCAGCTCTGGGGGAGCGATTGCTCCTGTTGTCAAGTTTCCCTCCCCTCGTTATTGACTTTCTGTGCTGCATTGAGGCAGCCCTGGCTTCCCACCCACAATGTGATGGAGAAAGGGATGGGTAAAGCAGTCCCTGGAGCAGGGAAATCTTCTGCAAGGGCTCTGTGTGTTTGTGTGCGTGGTTTTGGGGCTTGTGGGTTTCCCTCCAAATTGTTTTTGTGCAATTCTTGCTTTGCCTCAAGGTTTCCCTTTGAGTTCTGTCTCCAGGCATTGAGGTACAGGGAGGGTGGTGAGAGCAGCACAGCCACGCAATTTTCCCTCCTGGAATTCCCATTTCCCACCTCCCCAATCTCCCAGTTTGGAGCAAGGAGTTCATCTCCTCTCCTCTCCTTTCTTCCCCACCGTTGGGTCTGGTCAGGTTGATTAAACTGGGGATTTTTCCTCCTGAATTTGGAGAAGGGAACACTGCTGAGGCATCCCATGGAGAGATCCCAAGCTGGGCCACCTCCATCCCAAAGTGTTTTCAGCCCTGCCTCAGCTGTGGGGAATCGCCTCTGGAAAAAAAGCTCCAGGTGGGAAAGGGAAAAAAAATTCAACCATTCTGCTGGCACAGGATTAGTTAGTGCATGGCTTAATCCCACTAATTTAAAAGCCTGGAGTGCAGGGTGATAAATGGCCCAGCTTCCTGTATTGTTTGATAATGAATTGTTTGAATCCTGTTGTATTAAGGGATGGAAAAAACAGCAAGATAGAAGAGGAATGCTCTTTTCCTTCTGTGCACACTGAACTCCATTTGTTGGGAAAGGATTTATGGTTTTCATCATAATTTAATTCTAAAACATATCACTTAATTAAAGGGATTTATTAAAATCCTCTGGCAGTGCCTTTTTACGATTAGCCCAGGACTCAGACCCTGAATGTCAGGGAGAAAATTCATCAATTGATTTGTTGAACTGCACAGGTCTCACCCTCCCTCCCTGCTCTGGCTGAGACAGGGTGGAAGAAAGAAATCCACAGTCAAAAGCCTAAAAGTCTCCAGGATGGATTGGTTTGCTGATTCCATCCGTTTTTCCCTCCCCCTCTCCCTGGGCCTGGCTTCTCGAGGCTCTGTTAATGAGCAGATTAATATTGATGCTGGAGCTGGGAGCTGTCAGTTTGGCTGAGAGCCCTCCAGGAGCTGGGATGTTCCCTGATGTTCCCCATCACAACCTCTGCTTTTGGCCCATGGGCCCCTTTTTTCTTGGAATGGCTGAATTTCCCTATTTCTCAGCTCCCAGGAAAACCCCACTGGGGAAGAAGCTCCAAGGAATGATCCCAGCTGGATTCTTGCTGGGATGCAAGTGGCCTTTGCTCTTCCTTCAGTGGGACTTTGGGCTGTGGATCAATAAACCTGAATTATCCTGCAGAAGCTTTCTGACATGGATTGATCAGTGAAATGCCCCAAAATCAGGGAGCTTAAAGGGATAAAGGCTCTGCTTCCTGCTGGTGCAGCTGAAGGAAATGGCTTGGAAATGTTTCTGAACTGCCTAAAGGTCCAAAATATTTAGGGCAAAGGAGAACACTCCAATCTGGGTTGTGACTCCAATCTGGGTTGTGAATCCAGCCTCTCCAGCCTTTCTCCAGCTTCCAGACGGGTCAGGGGAGGAGGAGGAAGGTTCAGGTTGTGATGGGGATTTGGGAACAGCAGCACACCCAGCTCCCTGTCATGTCTCCCAAAGAGTTATTCCCGTCCTTTCGGGATTTCTGATAAAATATATTGAGAACCTCTCCTCTCTAAGCCCATAAATCCTCCTCTAACCCAAAAAGAGTGCTTGGGAATCTTATTTAAAAACTTAGGAATGAGTTCCAAGCCCCTCTGCTGATACTGGGCCTGGAGCCTTTCAAGCCTTCCTTTGGTGGAAATGGGAATTTCAGCTCCATTCCCCGAGCCCAAGGCTGGGGCTGAATACAAATCAGCTCTGAAGGGCTCCAGCTCCACTGTCAGCCTTAAATTCAGTAAATCTCAGTCTGGAGCTGCCCAACAGCCTTGTTTATTAGAGTTGGGAGAGAAAGGAAAGAAGGAAAAGCTCTCAGAGAATCTTTTTTAGGATTCTCACTGTACTTGTGAACATGAAATAATAAAATGCTGCTTTGGGAGGCACCTTTGCAGCCTCCTTGGGGTGAGGTTTTAATGTGAATAATCCAAAATTGGCAGCTTATTCCTTTTTTCTTTTTAGTGTCGAGGAGCAGTCAGGCCCACACGGGTGTTTGGGGCCTGGTGTTTTGGGTAGAGCATAGTAAGGCTCTGAAAGTGTTTGCAAACATATTTTTGATCACTTTAATGAGTTTTTTCACCCCTAAATGTTGCCTGCAAGCAGAAGAGGGTCACCAACAGCACATTTGTTCTGTGTCCTGCCCTGGGTTTGATGCACATCAAACCCTGATTGCCTCAGGGCCTCACAACCCCAATTCCTGCTTAAACCCACCCAAAAATGAGGCCTCATCTTCTGAGGTGCAAAGATGAGCATAAAAAATCCTCTTTCCCTGATGTTTTCCCTCACAACCTCTGGTTTTGCTCCCCAGGACTCCTTTTTCCTGAGGTGACTGAATTTCCCTGATTTTCAGCTCCCAGGAAAATCCCACCCAACTGAGCAGGGCTGGGGGGAGCACTCACAGCTCCACAGCTTTGGGAGCTCAGGAAAAGTGTTTATTATGGATTTTTTTTCCTCCAAAATCCCCCCTCAGAGGTGTTTCTTCTAAAGTTTTCCACTCTCCCTCTCGAGCAGGGGGTGAAGGTTGCCAGTGCAGCACTTCATTTGCAATACAAAATGGGAGCAAAATCTTGTCCTCAGGCCTGTGAAGTCCTGTCAGAGACTAAATTGAAATACAGTGCCCCAAGTCCCTCTTTTCTTTTATTTTAGTATTTAATTAAGGTCTTTCATCATTTATTACTGCATCCCCCCACCTTCAGTAATTTATGAAGAAAGAGGGAAATCAGGTTTCTGGCAAAGATGCTGATAAGTGTTTTCTGAAGGCAACAGATTCTTCTGGCATCTCTTTCTCTGTTGAAGATTTCCTTAACTCTTTTTTTTTTTTTTTTTTTTTTTTAATGACAGAGCCACTTTTTATTTGCTTTTTACTAAAGGGAGTCCTGCCAAATTTATTAGAAATAAAGGATGTTCTTTAGCCCATTGTGCCAAGGTCTCCCTGCTGCTCCTGCCCAGCTCTTTGGGGGATAGAGAATTGGGTTTTGTTAAATTTTTGGACCAAAAATATGAAAACCAGTAAGGAAGAGACAACTGTGGTGGGTCTGGAGTCTTTCAAGCCTGGCTGTGACAGCACTGGTGTGCACCAAGCTTTGGGCTCTGCAAGGATTCCTGCTGAAAAGGGATTTATATTTGTGCTCCCATCTCTCTCCTTGTTACCAGAACCCGCTCTCTGTGCAGATAATTAAAAAAGGCACCCCCAGGAAGGGTGGGAAAAGGGAAGGAAGCTGCTCAGGTGCAGCCAGGGATGCCCACTCCCCCATTCCACCCCTTGAACTTCGCAGATGGAGATGAATGGCTTCCCCTCCCCTTTGTTTGTCTTCCTTGGAGTGAGCGTGAGCATTTCTGCAGGCTGGGAAGGCCGGGGGAGCTGGTTCCAGCCCTGCTGGCTGGGAGGGGTGCAGCCCTGCTCTGGGGGTGCTCTGAGCCCCTCTGAGGGTGTCCCATCCCTGTGGGAGCCCCTCCAGCCCAGGGGGAGGCTCAGCTTTGTCAAACCCTTCATCCTCATGCTCCTCCATCCCTTTTGCTTTATCAAACCTCATCCCCACACTTCTCAATCCCTTTTGTTTTATCAAACCTCATCCCCAAGCTCCTCTGTCCCTTTTGTTTTATCAAACCTCATCCCCAAGCTCCTCTGTCCCTTTTGCTTTATAAAACTTTATCCCCAAGCTCCTCCATCCCTTTTGCTTTATCAAACCTCATCCCCACACTCATCCACACCTTTTGTTTTATAAAACTTCATCCCCACACTCCCCATCCTCTCTCTCCTGCTCTGCCTTCTCCACAGCAGAGCAGATCCCAAATTCAGGGAGATCCATCACTGTCAGCAGGGAGGTGTTGGGGTTCTCACAACAGCTCCCCACACGTTTTTGGGCACTTTCCTGCATTTCCACAGGCTGGGGTGTGGATCCATGATCTGCCCTGGCCTCCCTGGAGCTGCAGCACGGCCCTGGTGTCTCTGAGCTGCCTTCAGAGCCCTTCTGCTGCTCTCATCCCTCCTAACAATCCATTATTTCAGGAATTAAATCTGAAGTGCGTATGTGACCGTCCTCCTGATTCGCAGGGGCTCTGCAGGAATAAATAGAAACTTCTACTTTGGGCTTGTGGGTACTGTGGCCTTCATCCCAACCTTCCCTGACAGCTTTTATCAATTATTTGAGCCTCCAGCAGGCAGGAAAAGCTCTGTGCCTGGTGCCCAGCCTGAGGGCTCAGAGCCAAAATCCTGGGTGCCCCGTGCCAGCTTTGCTGCTGGTAAGGAGCAGGAATTCTCTCCTTCGTGTGATGACCAGCAGAATTTCTTACCAAGCCCCACTTCCAGGACTTTTCCATCGTCACCACGGCTGTGCCTCATTGCTGATGGCAGGATAATGGGGATGAGGGAGGATGGGAGGAGAGCTCTCTCCCGTGGGCACAGGGAACAGAAGATGTTCTTCCCTCTCCCTGTTTAACCTCCTGCTGCTTTTGGCTCTGCCCGTTGTGCTCAGGGAATGCAGCTGGGAAGGAGAGAACAGGGAGGGGAGGCTGCTGGATCCTTGGGCATTAAGAACTTATTTATTTCAAGATTGAAAAGGTGTGTTGGCTCCATGGTGGGTCTGAACACACGTGGGGTGGTGAGGGCTGGAGAGGAGAAAAAACTGCATTTTCTGGTTGGGTTTTAGAAGCACAGTTAAAAAGGTGGAAGGGGGATGTTTAGAAGAAAAGCAAGGCTGGGAATGCAAACTTCTGGTTTTGCTGCAAAGCCCAGCTCAAATTGAGAAGGAATTAATGATTTTTGGGAGCCTCTGCTCAGCCCAGCTGAGCTGGAGCTGCAGCTCCCCTTCCCCAGGTTGGCACCTCAGCTGAAGGTCTCAAGAGAACCCATAGAAAAAAAAACCCATTTCTGTTATTTGTGATAAAATGGATGGATTTGATAGCCAAGCTGTGAGACTCAACTTCCCCTCTATCTCTGCAGATTGTCCTCCAGGGCAGGGCTGGGGGGATCACAGAGCTTTTATGGCTGCCTGGCTGAATGTACCTGTTCAGGAGATGAATAAAGGCCACTTTTCTCCACTGCTGTCAGCCAGGCTCCTTTTACCAGCGAGTATTTGCCCATTTTGTTCTGACACTTAATAAGAGCTTCAGCAGGCAGAAACCTTGTAGTGCATTTGCTGAAATAAGCTCCTGCTCAGTAAAGCCTGGTGTTAAGGAAGCACTTAAACCAAGACAGATGTTTACATGAATTTTGGAGCAAAATGCTCTGAGATCCCCAGCCAAGCTGTGTCTCACAATAAAGCACTGAAATTCCCTGCTTTGGAGAGGTGCTTACATCTCACTTTATGGAATTCACTTTCCCTGCGGTTGTGCCATAAAATGTTCCCCCCGTTGTTAATGTCCTCTACAATTTACCCACCTGAAAGGCTCATTTTGGGGGATGAAACAGCAAATTTCATTCCCGTTGCTTGTTTTGTGCTTTGCTTTTTGGTGGCCTTGGAGCATCCTTTGACCTCTCGTGGATCACAGCCAGGTCCTGCTGGCAGGAACGTGGGGTGAGCAGGGCAGGTGAGGGCTCTGTGCATTGCCTGGCACTGGGATTTGCTCCCAGCAGTGATGGATGAAGGAAAAATGCTGTGGAAAAGGGCAGCAGCAGCATTTACCTTCCCTCAGAGCCTTGGTGAGGCAAACTGGCAGCTCCTTGACCTGAGGCAGGAGTGGTTTAACCCCGGGAAAGGTGTGAGCTGAACCTCAGCGTGGCACAGGGAGGGAGGAGCTGCTGTGTGGAGCTCCTGGAGTGGGTCCAGCAGAGCCTAAAGATGATTTAGGGCCTGGAGCATCTCTGACAAGAAAAGGCTGAGGGATTTGGGGCTGTTCAGCCTCAAGAGGGGACCCCATCCCTGTCTGTCCCTGCCTGCAGAGCTCGCTGGGTTTAATTGAGCTCAGACTCTCATTGATTCCCTTTTCTCCTTCTATTTTTTTTTTTGTAGCTCATTACCCAGCAAGTCATTTTAATTAACACCACCTAATATGGGTTGAGATGGATTTTGCAAATGTCAGCAGTCCTTTTTTTATTTTTTTCTCCCCTTTCCCTGCAGGCCGAATGTGGAAAGTTCCGAGTTCCACAGCAAGAGGATTCCAGTTGATTTAGCAGTGGTAAAGCAAGTCGTTAGCAAAGTGCTTTATGAAGCCATAAACGTCCTTCCCGAGTCCTTTATGGGCTTCTCGGGGAAAATCTCTTTGTCACTGAGGGTTTCCCATGGCACTGCTCCTCATCAGGTGAGGAAACGGGTCAGACAAGATGTGGGATTTGTGAAAATCCTCCCCAAAACAGGGACAAGGCAGACCCTGCTGCTCCATGGCCCCATATCCTGCTCAGCTCCAGGTGCAGGGCAGGAGACTCCACAGGGACCCCTCACGTGTGGGAAATTAGGGGGAAATCTCAGAAATGTCCTTTCATCCCCAAGTGCCTCAATCCAAAGGGCTCCCAATCCTGTTTATCCCCTCCAAGGAGGAGAACATCCACAAATCTTTTCTTTTTCCCCCCTCAAACCCAGCACCAGCTTCAGGGGGTTAAACCACGACAGTCTGTGAGAGCAGACAATGAGAAAAAAGGGAAATCCGAGCAACTTTCTCCCAGCATCAGCACTTTGAGAGTCATGGGGGGGATGTGCAAAATGAGATTGATTCGTTTTTTTTCAGGGCACTTGGATGATTTAATTTAATTTATTCCCCAGCCTTGCTGGAGCTGTGTTGATGGGCACCAGCTTCCCTCTGCTCGTGGGGAGGGAATTTTCAGCATTTCCTTGCCATCCACAGCATTCCTAGGGCTGCAGCATTCCTGCTTTTCTGTGATCCAGGGAAAATAGGGAGCAGGAAAGGGCCCTGACTTGGTGCTTCCCTGGCTCCCCAGGCTCCCATTTCCCCCCAGTTGTGGCAAAAGGGAAGCTGGGTGTGAGGTTGCCACGACCCCAGGGACTTGTTGCCAGCATCTCAGGGCTCGTGGGGGTTTTGTGCTTTTGGAAAGAACATTTTTTCCCTCGTGAAAATCCCAATCTTGACTCATCCTGCAAGGCTTCCTCCTGTTTTTTCCATCTGCTGCTGCTCAGGTAGTTGGAATTGGCCGTGCTGCTTCCCTTTTCCTCCCCCATTCCTGGTGCTGTGCTTCTCCTCAGGAATACTCGGAATCAGGCACAAAGAAAACTTGTAATGGTGGGGGAAAAAATCAAATTTCACAAATTCTTCTTGGATTCCTTTCCCTTTCCTTCTTTTCTTTGTTTCTGAGCCATTAGCTGTGGTACTGCTCACGTTTTTCCACTCTAAAGGCCAACATGAAAAGCTTTTTCTTTCCTTGAAGTGAAATGTGTGATTCCCAGGTAACAACCCAGCCTTGAAGCTGTGGGTTTAAGAAAAACACTGAATATCTCATAAATCCCAATAAAACCCCTGCCAGGGATCAAAGCAGCTTGGGCAGATTATTTAACCTTGAAGAAAGGAAAGTTCAGGAGAGGTATTGAGGAAAATTCCAGGTGGGAATGGCTGCCTGGAGATGGGACTGATTCCATGTGCCCAGGGCATGGAATAAAATTCCTTTGCCTCCTGTCTTTTAAGGTTGGGGTGGTTATTTGCTCTGTGTTTGTGAGATAAGGAGTAACACTGGAAATAATAATGATAATGAAAATAATAATAATAATTAATAATAATAATTAACTGGCAGTTCCCCAAAGCAAAATGGAGTCCAGGTGGTAATAATAATGATGATGATGATGATGCTATTATTGTTGTTGTTATTATTATTATAGAACTGTCATTTTCCCAAAGCAAAATGGAGTCCAAACCTCTGGTTGGAAAATTCAGGAGTCCCCCAGGTTGAGTTTTCGGGTGTCCCAACCCCACTGCCTGCACCCCATCCTAAAGAAACCTGTGAGGAACTGGTGAGGGCAGTGCTGGTGCTGTCTCCATCAGCAGCAAATTCCCAGGAGCTGCTTCTTCCCAAATTCCCCAGCAGCTCCTGGGCCTGGCTGCCTCTCCCACCTGATGGGCAAAGGCAGCAGGGGCTCAGCAAAGTGGGAAAACTCCTCCTGGCAAAGCCTGATGTCTCCGGGTCACCTTTTGCACAATTTCAGCCTCAGATCCATTGGGGTTTTGCTGTAAAAACCCAAGAAAATGCAAAAGAGGGGCCAGTCCCCAAGGCCTGGGTTGATTTAATACTCATGGCTGCAAACATCCAAACTCTGGCTGAGGCTGGTTTTAATTAAAATGACAAAATAGGACAAGCTTGGGGATGAATTACTGAAGGAAAATGTTATATTTCCCTCCAGCCTGTTTAATTAAAAAAGGCAATGCATCAGGCCTGAAGGGCCTTGCCCCCTGTGCCGAGGCAGGAAGGGCAGGGCTGGCACAGTGTCACCCTCTGTCACTAAATCCAGCTCCAGAAACGCCTCCAGTGTTGGTGTTTGCTGCAGTTTCTCCCCTCGCTGCCCTTCTCATGGATAAATTCACACCTTCCCCCGGGCTCTGAGATGCTGCAAAAGGAGGAGGAAGAGCAGGGAGTGATTCCTCTGCTCCTGCTCCCGGCTGGCACCAGCCAGGGCTGCTGGCAGTGGCCTGGCTGACCTTATCACTCACCTGTGTTAGCTAAGATCTGAATGATAGCAGGACAGCTTTTAATTTTGGAAGGGATGTCAAAATCTGTGGTATTGGTGATTCTGAGATTGTAGAAAGTCTCTGTTTTTCTGCCCCGCTGCCAAAGCAGAAGCCATAATTGGTCTGTGCTGGTTTCCAGGTTGTTTATTCTGTTTATCTCTCACATGTTCTGCTGCCCTGCCCAGCTCTGTCCTGCAGGGCAGCGTGTGGGGCTCTGCCCTCAGTGGGATGTGACAAACATTAAATACCAGAAACTCCCTGGGCTGCATTTACAAGAACGTGCCAATATCTGTCACCTACGTTGGACAGTGTGTCCCCAGCCTGAACCAACAGAAAAATGCCAACACCACAGTGAGACATGGAGGGGATGAAGAAGGAGAAAAAGGACAAGGCACACCCAATTTCCTCCATCTTGTCCCCTTTGAACCCCTCATCTAGAATCCTAAAATTTTGCTTTTACACCTGTGCAACACTTAATTATGACTTCTATCAAACACTCAGAGCTGGTAATTGATCCTGTAAGATTGAAAACTCTTTTCCATGGGCAGAGATCACAGCCAGTGTCTCTGGGGGCTCTGTCCAGGGGGGTTCCTGACCCTGCCAGGGTCCCAGGGCAGCCAGAGGGAAGCTCTGGATTCCCACAAAGGGAGGTGCTGGGGGGTCCTGGATCTGGATTTGAAGGAGATGAGGGCTTTCCTTTTCTTCCTGCCAGCAGAAAGCAGCTCTTAGCAAGCAACAGGAGCACTGAAAAGCAGTTTTTTTCTCCTGTTTGATTTATTTGCATCATGCATCACCTCCAAGCTGGCAGGTGCACGTGCATTTCCAGCCCCAAACTCACTGGGATTTCCCAGATGCTTTTTTTTTTTCCCCTGCTTGGTGGCAGAGTCCTGTGGCTTCTTCTCAAGGCAATTTTCTGACTCTTTTCCTGGAGCAGAACAGTTTCTCTGGATAAATAATTCTTAACCTGCAGCTTGAGATGAGCATTCAGCTGAACCCCAGTGCACGAGCTTGAGCTCTCCAGAGACACCAAAAAGCACCATTTTCACTCCTGCCTTTGCTCTGAACTGCCAGGATCACCTCATTAAAGGCAGCACATCCCATCCCTGCTCCTGGCCCTGCAGCCAGAGCCCTGCTCGTGGATGTCCCCTCAGCTATTCTGATTTCTGGGGTTCTGATGGTCAGGGTGACCCTGAGATCATAAAAATCCTCATTCCCTCACCCCTCAGCCAAAGAAGGAGCCTGGAATGCTTCTGATTGCATTTTCAAGGTTGTTTATTTTCCCTTATCTGTAACATTCTTTCTCTGACCTGCTGAGCTCTGCCTAGCAAGGAGGCCATGGCCTGAGTGCCCTGAGCCTCGAGTGGTTCCCAGATTATATACTCAAAACTACATGTCTGTTTACAATTTATTACCAATTCCCATCACCTATGTTAGACTGGGAATCTCTACCTTAAAGCAATAGAAAAGTGTGACCATCACGGCAAGACAGGGAGGGCAAGAAGAAGGTCAGGACACGCCCAAATCCATCCATCTTGTACCCCTTTGAACCCCATTCTAAAATCCCAAAATTCTACTTTTTCACCCTGTGTTAATTCACCTATTACACTGCTCAAGCCCTTGTGGCTTGTAATTCCTCATCCAGATTTGGCAGCTTTTTCCACGGGCTAAAATTGAAGCCACAGATGTTTTTGACTTTGTGCCAAGGTCCCTGAGCCCCCTGCCAGGGTCTGGAGCCAGCCAGGGCAGGCAGAGGGATGTGCTGGACTCCGACAAGCCCTGACACTTTCTGCTGTTTCTCCATCATTAATTTCCCCCCAGGCTGGCAGCCCAGCAGCTCTCTCAGGTTGAGGCAGAGGCTTGGCACGGCTCCATCAGATGGCACAGAGCTTCTCGTGGCTCCTGCACCACGCTGGGGATGAACTCATCCTCTGAGTCGGGGCTGGCACGGCTGCCGGCGCTCTGCAACCATGGTTACAGGCGTGGAGGTGCTGGGATATTTGGGGCAGGATGTAATTTTGGCATCTTGAAGAGATGAAGGGGGATCTGCCAGGAAAGGCTCTTCCCCTCTGGGTGTTTGGTGTTGGAATCTGAGGTATTGATGATTCCCAGATTGTAGAAAGTCTCTGTCTTTCTGCCAAAGCAGAAGCCATAGTTGGTCTGTGCTGGTTTCCAGGTTGTTTATTCTGTTTCTCTCTCACATGTTCTGCTGCCCTGCCCAGCTCTGTCCTGCAGGGCAGCGTGTGGGGCTCTGCCCTCAGTGGGATGTGACAAACATTCAATACCAGAAACTCCCTGGGCTGGATTTACAAGAACGTGCCAAGAACTGTCACCTACGTTGGACAGTGTGTCCCCAGCCTGAACCAACAGAAAAATGCCAACACCACAGTGAGACATGGAGGGCATGAAGAAGGAGAAAAAGGACAAGGCACACCCAATTTCCTCCATCTTGTCCCCTTTGGACTCCTCATCTAGAATCCTAAAATTTTACTTTTGCACCCATGCCACACTTAATTATTACTTATATCAAACACTCAGAGCTGGTAATTGATCCTGTAAGATTGAAAACTCTTTTCCATGGACAGAGATCACAGCCAGTGTCTCTGGGGGCTCTGTCCAGGGGGGTTCCTGACCCCTGCCAGGGTCCCAGACCTGCCAGCCAGAGGGAAGCCCTGCATTCCCACAGTTTGGGAGAGGGAAGGTGTTGGGGTTTATGGTGACAAAAATCTGTGAACGGTGCCTTTGTGCCCGGTGTAATTTGCTATTTTTATTTATTTATCGCCTTTAAACAAGGAAGAAATGCCCAAGAGAGGGCTTTTCCTGCTGGCCATGGGCTGTGGTGGGGAGTGACACCCAAATGACCCACCTGGAACCTCGCTGGGCACGGTGCAGTCCCATTAAACCCATCCCTGAGCGCCACAAATCCCACTTGGCTCAGAGGGTGAAGGAAGCTGCTCCTGGAAGTGCCCGGAGGTGGGAATTCCGTGCCACCAGTTGATTCAGCGATGCTGAGCCAGGCCGATAAAGAAGCCAGGCTCCAAAAATGGAATTAAATAATTATTCTCACTTTCTTTGACTCCAGGAAGATCCTATTAGAGCAAAGAGCCTGGATTACTGGCTGGCTGACATTTTCCTCTGAGCCTGTCTCTAGATTGGATTTAGCTCTTTTATCTCCTAATCCCCAGAGCTTTTTAATGTAGAAAGTAATGGCATCCAAAGGCAAATTTAATTTTGACAAGTAATCTGACTTCCTTTCCTTTTCTGGAGCCGGCTTTTAATCCTGTTTGCTGTCTGAAGCTGCATTATATGGATGTATTTCAAATCCTCACCGCTCTGAGATCTTTCAAAGAGGGAGAAAAATAAGAGGAACTGCAAGCCTGAGAGCAAGGAACAGTTCCTTATCAAACATTTCAAACATTTCATTGCTGCTGCTTTTATTAACCCCTGCACTTCCCTTCAGCTTGGCTCTGTGCTTCCTGCTTTGGCTCCATTCTAAGGGTTGGAATCACTCAAGGAAAGGGAATTCCAGGTTTTCTCCAGCTCTGCTGTTTGTGTTGGGATTTTGGGAGTCCACAGGGCTGTGACCCCTCAGGGAACGTCCCTCTGCCACCAACACACCCCAGGATGCTGCACTGGGCATCCACCAGTGCCAAAGCATCCCTAAACCCAATTCCCAGGCAAAGGAGGGGTAGTGGGTTTTCAAAGCCACTGAAGTCAGCAGAGAAAACAGAATTTTATGTTGTTATTCCATTTCTCAGGTGCCAGAGGAGCAGCAATCAATTGAATTGATCATTGGCTATTTCCAATATTCCAACACCTCACCCCATGCTGTTACCCAGATTCACCCAACCCTATGTTTGTTTAAAAATCTCAGTTGTAAACAGGGTCCTGTCCTCCTGAAAAAAACCCTTTTTTTACTGCCTGGGCCTGTTGTCCCAAGCAGCCATAAACTGCAGAATGTCCCTGTGCAGGCCTCAGCTGATTCCAAACACCAAAACCCAAACGTGCAGCTCGAAAATGCAACGTGTGTCTGCCTGACTGCAGCCTGGCTTAAACAAAACCACCTCAGCAAAAGCAGGGCTTGGGTGTAAATGCAGGGATTGGCAAATTCAGCCTCAAAATAAGAAGGAGAATGTGGCAGGGATGGTGGGGATTGGTTTCCTGCAGCGAGGTCAGAGGGAGCTCAGTGGAACAAACAGGGTTTGCTGTGGGGTTTTTGGTGAGGGAGGGATTAGGGAAGTCAAAGCACACCCCAGGTGCCAGCAGGCTCCACCAGGCTTCAGAGCAGAGCAAAGTGTAGAACAGCTTTAGTCACCCCCTAAACCCTGTCATGTACAACAGCTTTAGTCACCCCCTAAACCCTGTCGTGTACAACAGCTTTAGTCACCCCCTAAACCCTGTCATGTACAACAGCTTTAGTCACCCCCTAAACCCTGTCATGTACAACAGCTTTAGTTAGCAAGGGCTGGAGCAGCAGACCCAGTGCCTTTTGCAAGTCCTCAGGGATTTTCACCTTTCCTAAGTCCCCAATCCATCTTGCTCAGGATCTGCCACGGGAAGTGGATGGTGATGGAAAGGATTAGCAGAGCTCCAGGGATGCAGGAGCAGTTGGCTGGGTTAGGAGCAAGGGAAGGACATTTGAGCAGGATTTTTGTTCCCACCTGAGCTCTCTGAATTTAAAAGAGCTTTTCCAACCTCTTTTTTCCTATGGACAAACCCACCTTGGCCATGCCCCACCTCAGTGGACATAAAGTGAGGGACTTCTGGTGTGGAGTTGATTGGAAGAGGATGAGAATGAGAAGAATTTAAGAGTGAGAAGCTGCTGCCCTGGTGCAGCTGTAACCACCCCAAATTCACTGGCCAGGCCAACATCTCCATCGTGGCCCAGTAATTTGGGGTCTATCACTGCTCTGTCGCTCTTTGGTCATCCCAAAAAACAAAAAAAGAAGGGAAAAGCAGGAGCTGCACCCACAGAGATGCTCTGTTCCTGGAGTAGGGAATGCACTGGGAATCACAGCCAGCTGAGCCAAATTGGGAATCAAGGCCCTAAATCCCCCAGGCCCCCTCATTCTCAGCTCCCACCTCGGGTCCTCTGGGACCAGCCCTGTTCTAGAGCCAGAAAAAGGGAATGCACTCGATGCCTGGCAGCAGCTGCCGGGTGCACAGGGCTCTGCACGTTTGGGTTGGTGACAATGATGAGCCTTGGAAATGTGGCTCATCAGGAGATAAGGAGCAGCTGAGCCCAAACACCATGTAAGCCTCATTTCTTTCACAAGGCAGATCGCTCGGGCATGAAATATTGTCACGCTTTCCCCCCTGGATGAGTGATTCCAGCCTGTGGAAGCAAACACTGCTCCTCTGTAAATGATCCAAACAACCCCATGCTGGCAGCAAGGAGGGAAGGGAGAAAGAATACTGTCCCAGTGTTGCTGGGGGAGATTTGTGGATTTTTTTCCCCTTGTTTTGGATCCGTGTCCCTCAGAGCACAGGTGGGCTCCGTGGTGGCAGTGACGTTTCCATCCGGCTCACGTGTGGAGCCTGGGGATGATTCACCTCAATTCCAAGTCCCTTTTGTCACCATCAGCCCAGCCCCCAGCTTTTAGAACTGTTTCTCCAAAGCTTTTTAAATTTTCTTTAGCACAGAGCCAAACTCTCTCCCTGTGTGACGTGTTCATCCCTGAGGGTCCCTCAGTGTGAGTTTTGGGAGGGACAAAGCTGAGGAGCACCCCATAAATGCAAAAAATCAGGGCTTTTCTTTTTGGTTACAGAATTTCAAACCTGAACTAGTCCAAACTAGACTTAGAAATAACCCATTTGTTTATCTGTAGTAGATGAGGGTCATTTTAAACTGTTTATTTCTGATCTCCCTTGCTTTATCAAAACACAAAGCTCCTAAAACACCTCTGCCTGTGGTATCCCAAGGGAAACTGCAGGAGGGACATCATGAGGATGTTCCCCTTCCCTGGGAGGGTGGGGAGGCTCAGGGAATCTGTGGCTGCCCCTGGATCCCTGGAAGTGTCCAAGGCCAGCTTGGATGGGGCTTGGAGCACCCTGGGCCGGTGGGAGGTGTTTTTAAGGTCCCTTCAAACCCAAACCATTCCATGATTGCATTAATTCAGTAAAAATGGCTCAGGAAAATGACAGCTGGGGTGACAATTGTGCCTTACACCTCCTGGTTTCTCTTTTCAGGAGCAGGGCGTGAAGCTGGGTTAGGATTTCGAGCCATCTGCAGGAAATAAAGATTTCAGCTGGACAGGTCAGTGCCAAGCTTCTACAGAGGACAAGCAGTGGGAACCAGGATGAATTAGGATAGGAAATAGAAATATTTCACATGAGCAGGAATGAAAACCGGAGAATAACCCCCCCATATAATTCCTGGTCCAGGAACTGTTTGCCATCAATACCTATGGATTAGCAGCAGGGGCAGGACAGGAGGTTCCTGGGCAGGGGTTGGATCCTGCTCTGGTTGGGATCTCTGACACCTCCCCAGCTGTTAAATAACCCCTGGAGGGGCCCAGAACCAGCCAGCCCCAATGCCATGCAGGGGAAAGGAGCTCATCCAGGGATGGAATGGCAAAGGCAGGAATTCTTCAGTGCAGGGCTGTGAAAAGGAGAGGCCGTTGCCTCTCGGGACAGATGGAGAGGAAAGGGAGACAGCAGGAAAAACCCACAGTTCCAGCCAAGCCATATGTCAGTTAGCCAGCCTCCTTCCCTTCGTATTAACACAATAACAGCACGTTCTGAGGAGCTGAGAAAGCCTCCCAGGGCTGGGATTTCATCCTGTGCATCTGAAGGGTGAGTGACACCCCCAGACACGTCCCCGTGCTTCTGGGGGCCGGTGACAGGGAGCAGAGCCTGGCCCCATCATCCAGCATTCACAGCAGCCTGCCTCTCTCTACCTTCTTCTCGCCTCTTTTATTTTTTATTTAACAGCTAAAAATATTCCCATTTGCCTTCTGCCAGAGCCTCCAAAGGCAGGCTGAGTCCGGGCTTTACAAATTTCCACGGGAATCTCTGGGGAGCAGCGAGAGCCTCTGAAGAAGCAATATTTGGATGGGAAACTTATGTCCTCCAAGCTGGTGAGTGCCAGCGCTGACACACATTTCCTTGTAGCTGCAAAGCTCTCTGGAGAAAGGGTGGAAAGTCCCTCCTGCCTTGTCCTCCTTCTCCCCCCCGCTGTTATTTAACAACTGGCTGTGATTTACACGGTTCATTAATGCAGTGGTAACGCTGCCACAGCCATTCCCCAAACAAGCCAGGAGGTTCATATTTGACCTGGGCCCTCTGCTCGCTGCAGATGCCCCAGAGGATTTGAAAAACAATGATTTGAAGTGATTGCATTGGATAAGGACATTACTCAGTGCAAACACAACTGGATGCAAGCGTTTAATTTTTAAAAAAACACGGCTATTGCAGTGCCTTTGAGGCAGTGAAAACAGCAGTTTAGCTCCCTTCGTGGCCTTAGCTCTTTATTCTCCCTGAGGACGGGGAAGGGAAGCAGGCCCAGTGTCACACTGGAGAGGTTTTGGCAGGTGGCTTGGCTGGGATTGCTCTGAAATGACCCTCAGGGTTTCTCAGGTGCCACCCTGGGGACTGGCACCCTGGGCACGGTGGCAGCAGAGTTTTGGGGTGGCCCTGGGCTGCTCCCCCTTCCCCAGGCAGTGCAGAGAAGCTGTGATGCTCCCGTGAAGGTTTCCACCAGCAAGGAATCAGGCCCAGGGCTAAACCATAAAGGGAATGATTTGTCCTCCTCAGGCTGGGTTTTTATTGCTCCATTTGGGTTATTGGGGAGCGAGGGGAAGAGGAAAAGGAGAAGGTTTAAAGCCATGATGGCACAATAAATGGCAGCAGCCAAACACCCACAAATGTTGGCTTTGATGAGGGACATAACCTTCCCCTTCCTGCCTTAACTCCATCCCTGCCCCTTTCCAGGCAGGCAAGGAAAATTCGGGGAGCTGGAGCAGCAACCCCACAGATCCCACAGGGCCAGCAGGTGGGGAGGGATTCCCAGAGCTCCCTCCCTGCCCAGCAGGCTCAGAGATAGGGGTGGAGTGAAGGAAATCCTGTACAAACAGCAGGAACAGGAGCCAGGATTGCTGAACACACCAGGGAACGGTGAGAACATTCCCAAATCCCAGATTCCCCCGTGCACCTCTGAGGAAACGTTTCCCTCTGCAAAGTTTATTAAAGAGGCTCCCAAAAGCACCAGGAGAGGGGACAGAAGCAGCTCTGGTTCCACCTATTCATGGCTTTTCTTTGCCTTTTTCACCCCAAATCAGCACTGGACCCCAACAATTTGAATCCCCCAAAAGCCAGGAGAGGTTTCTTTGCATCCTACAGCTACTCCCACATTAATCCTTCTTACACCCCCTAAATCCTGTAGTGATCCACACAGCTCTTCCCATCTTGGCATCTCCTGATTATTTCCACACAAAACCCATCGTTCCTGTTTGTCTTTCTGCCTCCCCAGGCTGCAGGAACCATGGCTGGCTGCTTTGGCAGGCAGGAGTTTCCTGGGGAAGCGAGGACAAGCAGCAGCCTCATCTCTGTGCCAACTCCACCCCCAGGAACCCTGGCACCATCCGAACCAGAGAGGGATTTTAAGGTTATTTCCTTAAAAAAAACCCAAAAAAACCAAACAAAAACCCCAAAAACCACTTAGGACTGTGTTGAAAGACCCAAGTGAAGGCTCCAGTCTTTGAGCACCTAAAGGTGCAGCCTGGTTGTGCACACCAAGGGATTTTCAGGCCGGACTTGGGATGGCAAAAAGATTCTTGGTGTCAGCTTCTCCAGGAGGAAACACGATGGGAAGAGTGGAGCCAGCTGTCCCTGCTTCCCTTTGCACCCCCTGGAGCTGTCAGCAGTCCTGGGAGGATGTTGACAGGAGGAGAAAGGCAGATCCTGGTGGGGAACTCAGGGATGATCCCCAGCAGCTTTTGGCTGGCTCTGAAAGGCAGCACTGAACGCGCTGCAAAGGGCTGCAGACACTGGAACGCTCCTCCAAACACCCCAGTGCACCTATTAATTGCAATATTGGATCTTCCTCCTCTTGCAGCAGGTTCCCAGCAGTGGGCACACAGCCAGCTTGGCTGTGGGTTTGTTTATTTTCCAGCTAATGGAGCAGCAGGAGCAGTTCCAGAGCAGGAAAATGGGAATATCAGGGAAGTGCCGTCCAGTTCCCACAGATCATTTGTGACAGGCACCTGGTAGACAGTGGTTAGTGCTGTAATTAATCCAGCTCTGTGGCACAGGAGCAGCAGATCATGGAAAACCTCATCAGCAGGAAAACCCTG
Source organism: Lonchura striata (assembly GCF_050655825.1). Lineage (NCBI taxonomy): Eukaryota > Metazoa > Chordata > Aves > Passeriformes > Estrildidae > Lonchura > Lonchura striata. Next base: position 11,594,977 of record NC_140719.1, read on the forward strand.
AAAGCACATTTGCCCCTGTGGATTATCCCTGGCAGCTGGCTGGATGGGAAAAATTGCACTTGGAGAGAGGGCAAAACAAAACACACAAAAAACTCAGCTGCAAAGCGAGGGCTGGAGGTGGCATCAGTGTCTGGTGTCCCTGAGTTCAGAGTGTGACAGTCCAAATGGAGCCACCAGCACTTGTCACCAGCCCCATCAAGCTGTGAGCAGCTCTGGAGCCCTGCTCATCCCTGCCTGCTGACACACGGGCTGCAGATAAAGCAGGAGCTGCCCAAATCCCACCACTCACACCTGCAGCCCTGCAACATGCTCTGGGAGGAAAAGCGACCAAAATCTGGAGGGGAACAAAGAAAAAGGGGCAGAAGTAGGCCAAGAGTGAACTTAAATGGATTTTAAAATCCACAGATTTTGCCTTTTCCTGGAGTTTGGATGGGATTTCAGCAGTGCCACCTTTGTGGGGTCTGCAGGGCAGCCCTTGCCTTGCACCAGCTCCTCCCTTTCATCTCCTCGCCTCTCTCTTATTTTTAAATATGCAAATACATCAGAGGAGCCTTTCAAATTGCTGACTGCAAATAGATCTGAAGGGCTTTTGAGCTTCTGAGAGGCTCCTGCCTTACCCTAACTAAATAAACACCACACAACACACACACACAAACTCATGGATGCTGTGCATTCACCGTGGATCTCTGCGAGTCCAGCCCTGGTTCCCCGCAGCTCCTTTGTCCTCCCAGCATCACCTGCCCAGTTTGTGGGGAATTTTCTGGGGTGCAGAGGAGGGAGGCTCCCTTTTTTATCCCTGTGCAGGGTGGGATCAGACCGAGTTTTTGAGGAGGAAAGCGTTGGGATGATGAGCAGAGGGAAGGCGAGGCTTTAACTCGACAACACCGAGCGTGAGTCATAATTCTCCCAAAAAAAAAAAATGGGACAAACAACAACTCCACACCAGCTGGGAAGCACAGGGGTTCTGAAAATCTCTGATTGGCTCTGATTGAAGCATTCAACAGCACCAGGGCTGCTGGAAAATCCTGAATGAAGGCGCTGAGGCCCGGGTTTGGCTGAGCACACCAAGCTGAGCCTTACGGGCACCCAGCACCGTAGTGGGACAAACCCACAGCACCAGAACTGGCTGGAGGAAACCCCAAAACCAAGTGATTCCTGTTATTCCTGATATTTCATTTTTTCTCTGCATTTACCACCTCGGCCAGCTTTTGTTGATTTATCCCGTTGCTGTTTCTCACTCGGCTTTAGATGCTGGAAAATCGAGGCTTGGGAGGAATTTGTGCCTTGGGAGTCCCAGCCCTGTGCTCAGCCTTGCCCACCCCTCCTCTCCCTGCCTGAGATCCCTATTTATGGCACTCTGTTTACCACTAGAAACCTTAAAAGTGCTAAATGCTTCCAAGGTTTCAGCTCAGATTTGATCCCCAGGCGACCTGTGGTGTATAGTTAAATAAGGCTGGTTTATGTATGCTGCACCCTAAATCTAAAGGTCAAGGGTTTGGTGGCCATAAATATTCAAACCTCATAGGCTGGGTCTTTTCAACCTCCTTTTAAATATTTATGACAGTGCTTCCATGGCTGCAGGAGAACGTTATAATAGTATTAAGAGGGAGGAAAAAAAGGCTTCTCCATCTAAAAGCTCAGCATGAGCCATTTTCATATATTATGCATCACTAAGTGCTGTTTATGGCCGTTTTTGGCACTGGAACCCGGCAGAGTTCATGAATCTGGGGCTGGGCAGGGTTTTGGCATCAGCCTGGAGTGGGCACAGCTGAGCTCCAGCAGGGCCTCTCTTGTCCTGCCACAAATCTTCCCTAAACTTTGCCCCAAGCTCTGGAGATGCGTGGAATGAAGATGCCACTATGGCTGGTCACCTAAAAAAGGACCAAGCTGAGTTTGTGCCAGCCGGGGGGTGGCTGCTGCCTCTTCTCCCGAGATTTTTTTGGCTGTGAAGCATCTGGGGAGTGCAGAGCCCTGTCAGCATCAGCTGCAGGAATTCTGCTCCCAGCGTTTGTTCCAGCCCAGCTGTGCCCTGCTGGCACAGCTCTGCTGGTTCCCTGGAGATCAGCTGGGTGGGGGCAGAACTGGGGTTAAAGGATGGATCCCGGGATTTGGGATTTTGGGATTGCCCGCGAGCAGCAGCAGCAGCAGCGCTGGGGTCTGTGGAAGGAGCTGGGAGGCAGAGGATGAGCCAGCAGGGAGGTCAACAAAGCTGAAATCCCCTCTAGACTTTAATCAGCTCCTAATTACCGCTGAGATGGGCTTTTGTCCTCGGGTAGAGCAGAATTCAGCCTGATTTTTGGTGCTTATCTCTTTCATTTCCAGGAGTGGTTTAAGGGAAAGTGCTGGGTCAGCTCAGTTTCCTTGAACTCATGAACTTGTATTGTAAATTAATCTCATTTGGGGAGGGAAGAAACCGGATTTTCCCCCATTCCATTGAAACAGACCCTGGAGCTCTGAAAAAAAAAAAAAAAAAGAGAATGATGGCCAAGCAAATGGACACGCAGCATCCATGGGCATGCATCCAGAGTGGGATGTCACAGGTTTCATTTCCTTTGGAAATCAGGTTTCAAACTAAGACTAATCAGAGTTAAAAACCACTGCAGTTCCCCCAGCCCAAACGGTGCTCGATGTACTCAGTATATTACATCCTCAACAGCAGAGCAGCATCTGCTCCATAAAATGAAATGTGTGTGTCACCATATGCAGGCAGCATAATGTGGGCTCAAATTAAATAAAAACATTTCGGGCTATATGGTCCAATATGCAGTCTGGGCCCTGGAGGAGGCTGGGATTGACTCCCAGGTTTTCAGCAGGTGGCTGAAAAGCTGAACCCAAACCAGGGCAAACTTGGGGTTTTATCAACAGGATAAGTGTTCTCTGCACTTTCCTCCCTTTGAGCCAATAACGCTTCTGGAAATTCAGGAATTATTGGTCACATTTTTAATTTTTTAAATATTTTTCTTTCCTTTTTCATCTGTGGCTTTTTTGCACCTTTCCACTATTTGGAAAATCTCCGAGGTGGCAGAACCTTGAGTGGCAGCAAATCCTGCTTTCCACCCAAGAGCTGCCCTCCAGAAACACCACGGAAACTCAGCCCTCAGCCTCTTACCTGCTTACCACAAATAAGAGGTAAACTCTGCTTCAAACCACTCGAGTCTCACCTTTCCCACCTCTTTTCCCCCTGAATTCTCTCCCAAGGAGGGAGATGCTATTTTAGAAGAGGCTGTCGGTTCTGATCCTCCTTGACCCCGTTTGTGGATACAAAAATGAGCGAATTCCCATTTGTTACGGTGATGATGATCCTCGTGTGCCTTCAGGGCTGCTGGGAAGTGGCAAAAAAACCCTTTAAAAGCCGCTAATGTGGAATTCATTTCCTTTCCGAGGTGCAAAAAACAAAGTGCCAGGCAGTGAGGGGATGTGTTGGAAATCAAAATGTCCCTCAGACATTGTTAGAGGTTCCAGGCCTTGGTCAGAAGCATTTTAGACCCTGGCAGGCAGCTGGAAACAGCTGTGATTTTGGGTTTGAGCCATGGAATGAGTTACCAACTTTGGAGGTGGAACAAGCAGTCACAAAAGGTTAGATAGGATAGTAAAAGTAGTTACAAAACAGAGGGGAAATTTTTTTAGTATTGTTCAGGGGGGTTTTAGCACCTGTCCAGGGGGGTTTTTACTTTGTACATGGGGGTCAGAAGTTCTAAGATGGAGGAAAGTGGGCTGATCCTGTTCTTCCTCTTTCTCCTTCCTTACCTCCATGTTTTTGGTGATGTTGGCACTCACAGATTGGTTTAGAGTAGAAAAGCACTTTGTAATACAGATAGTAGGTATTGGGGAAAACTATAAACATGTAATACATAATATAGCATATAAAAGATAGCAGCAGCCCTGGGTGGGGAGAGAGAAGAAGAGGACAGCAGACAGAGAGGATGTCAGGGTGTGTGTGTGCCTCTGCCCGGGCCGCTGACCAAGCAGCCACAGCCCGAGAAGAAAATCTTTTAGATAACTCACCATAAACTGCCTTGAGACCAAACAGCAAGAGCCTGCACAGTTTTTCTTTGGAAGCACAGGTTGGAGGAGGAATTTTTCCACCACATGGGACCCCAGAGCAAGCCAGGGGTTCCCACAGGGATGTTTGCAGAGGAGCTGCCTCAGACAGTTCAGGTATGCCTGGTGTGGGGTTTTATCTCCTTTGCTCAGCTCCTTGAATTATTTGGATAATGAAAAGCCCAGGAAAAGCAGCGTTCTGCTCTTCAGAAGCAGCAAAACCAAAATTTCCAGCTGTGAGGCTCGGACCGAAGCGTTTGATGAGGGGGGAATAGCACAAGAGCAGCAGAAATGAAAGGAAAACACAGCGGTGCAATGGAACGGGTGTGAAAGAATTTGGGGATTCGGGATGCACCCGGGAAGGGCTGGGACAAAAGGAAGGATGTGTTTGCACCGGGAAAAGGAGCTGCAGGATGAGGGCAGGGACAGGAGTGGGACAATTCTGTCCCTGCCCGGGGCACTGGTGCTCTGAGCAGGGGGTGGCCGTGGCTTCCGTGGCCAAGGGAAAGGATTTGGCAGCTCCCAGAAATCCTTGGCTGCACTGCCAGGGCTGGGTGCCACCAAATTTGGGTGTCACCAAGGATGGGTGTCACCATGGCTGGGTCCCACCAAATTTGGGTGTCATCAAGGTTGGATGTCACCAAAGCTTGGTGTCACTAAAGATGGATCTCACCAAATCTGGGTGTCACCAAGGATGAGTGTCACCAAATTTGGGTGTCACCAAGGCTGGGTGCCTCTGCGGCTGGGTGTCACCACGCCTAGGTGGCACCAAAGATGGGTGTCACTAAATCTGGGTGTCACCAAGGCTGGATGTCACCAAAGCTTGGTGTCACTAAAGATGGATGCCACCAGATTTGGGCGTCACCAGATTTGGGTGTCACCAGATTTGGGCATCACCAAATTTGGGTGTCACCATGGCTGGATATCACCAAATCTGGACGTCACCATGACTAGGTTCCACCAAGGCTGGGTGTCACCAAATTTGGGTGTCACCAAGGCTGTGTGCCACCGAGGCTGAGTGTCACTAATGCTGGGTGTCACCATGGCTGGATATCACAAAGGTTGGGTGTCACCATGCCTAGGTGTCACCACAGCTGGGTGTCACCAAATCTGAATGTCACCATGACTAGGTTCCACCAAGGCTGGATGTCACCAAGGCTGGATGTCACCAAAGCTAGGTGATACCAAGGCTGGGTGTCACCAGGGCTGGGTGTCACTAAATCTGGATGTCCCCATGGCTGGATCCCACCAAGCACAGAGGAAGGGGCTGCCTGCTGTCCCTGCCCTTCCCTGATGTCCCCTGCATTCCCTGCTCCGGGCAGGGCTCTTGGCTCTGCTCTGCCTTCAGCTGAGTTATTTCACAGCCTGGCTCTCCTCCCCGAGGGCAAAAACACCAGGCCCTATTTCTACTCCAAACTCTGGACTCTTACTTGGCTGGTTTTTTGGTTTTTTGGGGATTTTTTGGGGTTTTATGGTTTTTTTTTAGTTTGTGGTTTTTTTTGTTTGTTTGTTTGTTTGTTGTTTGTTTTTTTTTGTGTGTTTTTTTTTAATTTTGGTTTGGTTTGGGGTTTTTTTGTGGGTGGTTTTTTTTGTTTTTTTGGTTTGTTTGGGTTTGTTGTTGTTGTTGTTGTTGTTGTTGTTGTTTTTTGGGGTTTTTTTTTGAGGAGATAAAAGCACCTTTGTGTACAGAAAGCTTCCCCCTGGCAGCCTCCTCCCAGCCCTCCCTTTTCCCAGGGAAAGAGCCGGAGCCTCTTTAGTCACAATCCACGGGCAGAGGTTCTCCAGACCTTGAACTCCTTCCAAATTTCGAGGAGGTGTTTTTCAAAGTCTGAGGAAGACACTGTTGGAATCAAAAGATCTGAGCTGTGCTCCCACTGGGCGATATTTTTTCACCTTTTATTTCTCTTGGTTTCTCTGATTTGTGCCCTGGGAGTGGAGCTCCTTGGGGCAGGGCTCTTCCCTGGAGGAAAGACCATGCAAGGCCTCCCCCTCTGCAGCTCCAGCTCAATAATCAATAATAATATTCATTCAGAAATACTTCAAAAGAGGAATCAATTAAACCAACTGCAGGGCTGATGTTTTTGCCCAAGTGCAAGCCACGAAGGTCAATAAAACCGGATGTGTATAAACCCAAAGGAGGGGGGAAAAAAGAGATTTCCCCCTTGGTGCTTTGGGGAAAAAATCCATTTCAGAGCCATGTCTGTGTAAAACAAGCTGGGGTTTCATCTTTGAGGTCTGAAATCATCCTCCATGGGCACAGCAACTTTCCAGGTGAAGTGGAGCTGCTTGTTGAAGGTTTTTGTGTGAAACGAGCTCTCATTGCTGGGTCTGCCTCTCTCCAATCTATTTTAAGCCTTGGCTGCACCTGGAGCCTCCTGAGCTGCAGCAGCCTCGTGGGCAGGCTTGGTCAGGAGCTGCTCAGGTAGGTTTTGAAGGCACTTTAAACACTGAAATACCCACAGAGGAACTCTCTCCTCCTCCTCCCTCTGAATTTGGGGTGGTTTTTTTTGTCCTGCTGTGATCCCTGCCAGGGGGAAGGCGCTGCCTGTGGAAATCAAACACTCCTGGGGTGCCAGGGGAGGAGGTGTTCAAACCCTCCACTGATGCTTTTGGCCTCCTTGTGCTGCTCTCCATAAAGTCAGGAGGAGTTGAATGCTTTTTTTTTAATATCTTCAGCTTTTATGGGCTCTAAAGCACCGAGTTTAAAGCAGGTGCTGAGGGAAGTATCTCAGGAGTATCTCTGTGGGACAGTCAGACATTCCAGCTGCTCCATGGGCTGCTCACTCAAAAGGGATGGGATGATTATTCCCTGTCTGGAGCTGCTAAAACCCTCCCAGGACTGGCACAACTCTCCATTAAATATTTGCTGATGCAAACACACAGAAAGCCTTTTCCAGTTTGCTCCCAGCTCAGTCACAGCCCTGCAAATTTCCTGGTTCCTGCTGAATTCTGTGGTGCCAGAACTTGGGAAGCATCAGCTCATCCCTGCACAGATCCTGCTCCACTTCCAAGGGCTCCAGGTGAAGAAACCTTGGAGCAATAACGGGGGGAAATCCTCTGCTGGGGGCTCTGCTAACCCTGGACAAGGAATTTGGGTTGTGTCATTAAATAATCATCACCAATAATTATCTCTGGAGCAGGGGGAGGCGATGCTTTTCACCCGCAGCACCACAAAATAAAATATCTCATGATATTTATGGGGTCCTGGAAGAAATTTGGGATTGGGAAGCATTCATGGGGGGGTGTGAGAGGGAAAAATGAGGGGCAGAAGCTGCCAGAGAGGGGTGGGCACTGCCTGCAGCCCCCGGGGCACGGCAGGTGAGGAGAGAAGGATTCCCAAATCCCCCCGAATCCCCCGGGAGCTGAGCCTGGCACAGGAGGGAGCTCGGAGCCTTCCCGGGGGCTGCTTTGGGGTTCTGGGGGGATCAGAGCCCTGGGCACCCCCCTGGCCCCGAGGGATCCCCGGGAGCGCAGGGATGGGAACTCAGGATGGGGATTCAGGATGGGAACTCAGGATGGGGCTCAGGATGGGGATTCAGGATGGGAACTCAGGATGGAGATTTACAATGGGGATTCAGGATGGGGATTCAGGATGGGGATTCAGGATGGGAATTCAGGATGGGAATTTAGGATGGGGTTCAGGATGGGACTTTACAATTGGAATTCAGGATGGGAATTTACGATTGGAATTTACAATGGGTATTCAGGATGGGAATTCAGGATGGGAATTCAGGATGGGAATTTACAATGGGAACTCAGGATGGGAATTTACGATGGGAATTTACAATGGGAATTCAGGATGGGGCTCAGGATGGGAATTCAGGATGTTTTTAACCCCCTGCTCCCCGCGGGGTCCCCGCAGCCTCAGCCGCGCTCCCGCGCCTGCTTTTCCCTGCTTTTCCCCCTCTCCCTTTGCCGTGTTTAGTTAAATTTCCCCCGCCTTACTTGATGTCACATCCTGTTCCACAGCCATCCCCTGCTAGTAGCCAGCCCTACCAATTCCTTTCTTTTTCTTTTTTTTCTTTTTCTTTTTTTTTTTTTTTTAAATCCCTGTCCTCTCCCCATCACCCCCCTTTTCCAGGCAAACTTTTGGCAATAGCAGAGATAATCGCTGCGTGCTCCGCTGAATTCCCCTTCGCAAATGTCTTTGGAGCAGGGGAGCCATTAAAAAAAAAAAAAAAAAAAATTAAATAAATTACCAGACAGCCAGCACCGAGAGCAGAGGAGAGAAACTGAGATCCCAATAAATATGCAAAGTGAAGGCTCTGCTGAGCAGATTTCTGGCATCGCATCCCGAGGGTGCTGAGAGCAACACGCAAAATCAGGCTGGGTTTTTTTTGCTATTTTTTTTTTTTTGCTATTTTTTTTTTTTTAAATAGCGTTTCGTTGTGTATGTTTTTGTTTTTTTTTTTTAAATACAAATTAAAATATTCATAAGAATAAAGGAGCGAGGAGGCAGCGAGGCTCGGGGACGGCGCAGGGGAGGCTCGCCCGGAGGAGATCTGCATGCGAGGCGCTTCGAGCGGAGCGAGAGATGCAACCGGCAAGCAAGCTGCTGACCCTCTGCCTCCTCATCCTGATGGGCACAGAACTCACCCAAGTAGGTGCCATCTCTTCCTCTTCCCCACTCCCCCATCCTCCTCCTCCTTTCTCCCCCAACGCCATTTTCTGCTCAAGCCCGGAGAGCCGCCGGGAGCTGCCGCACCTGCCCAGCATCCCGGGCATCACCTGGGCACCGCCCGGGGGCACGGGCCGGGGGCTCGCCGCCCTGGCACCCCGGCCCGGCAGCGCCTGGGGGGCTGCGGGACCCCCGCTGGGGCTGGGAGCTGCCGGGAGGAGGTGGGAGTGATGTCCCCTCCTTGTCACCCTCGCGTGCTGCTTTTAGGTGACATTTAAATGTCCCTTGGTGCACTTTGTTCATCCCCCTCGCTCCACTCCACCTCCTTTTTTTTTTTTTTAATCTTATTTATTTTTTTTTTTTTTCGCCTGGATTTCCATGCTTTTCTCTGCTGTCCCGGCCCCTGGGTTGTGTGGAGGCTCCCAAAATCCATCTCTTGCAAGTGGAATTTAAAACTCCATTTGACTTCTTGAGGCTGGCTGGGGAGAAGCAGGCAGGGTGATTGTCTTTTGTCTTTTTGGGGTTTTTTTTTTCCACCAGTCGCTGAGGAAAGGAAGGAAAAAAAAAAACAAAGTAATTGCAAGAGGATGCTCCAGATTGTGGGGTTAATTGTGGCGCTGCCTGGAAGCACAAAAAAAAAAAAAAATAAATGAAAAGGAAAGAAAAAGCAGCTATAAATAGGAGGGGAATGGAGGCTTCTTAGTGTAGGAGCAATTAGCAGCTGGGCTCTCATCCTGGATGCTTTCTGGAGATTATTTTCCCTTTTCTCCCAGTGACAAAGCTCTCCCTGCCACTGCCCTGCTGCTGAAGTTTGAGCCACCAAAACCTCCAGGGATTTCTGCTGCCCCCAGAGCAAGGAGAGCCCAGAGAGGGGAGGCTGAGCAGGCCGGGATGCAGGAGGGGGAGGAAGGTGAGGGATCCCGGGGCTGGGAGGATGAGGAGGGGTGGGGAGGAAGGAGCAGGAGCCCATTGTGTGTGCGAGGATGCTGAGGCCGCGCGCATGCGCCGCGCTGGACAAAGAGCCAGGACCACCAGCACGGCAGCTCCTGGCCACCTGGGCATGGCTGGTGGTGGCCACCGTGCCAGGGGGGTGCCAGGGGTGTCCCTGGACTCAGTGTCCCTCCAGATTCCCCCCAGGGGCACAGGCTGGGTGGGCACCTGGCTGCTCTCAGCCCCTGGCCGGCCCTGTCGGCGTTGAGCTGCTCTGGGGGCTTTTCCAAAGGGGAAAGCAAGGGGAAAGCAAAGGAAAAGCAGGGGGGATTGAAGGGGGAAACCAAGGAAAAAATGGGGAAAGCAAGGGGGAAAGCAGAGGGAAACCAAGGGGAAACGAGGAGGAAACCAAGGGGGAAACCAGGGGAAAAATGGGGAAATCAGGGGGAAAACCAAGGAAAAACCAAGGAAAAAATAGGGAAACCAGGGGGGAAATCAAGGAAAAAATGGGGAAATCAGGGGGAAACCAAGGGAAAATCAGGGGGAAACCAGGGGGGAAAACCAAGGGAAAATCAGGGGGAAACCAGGGGGGAAAACCAAGGGGAAAGCCAGGGGGAAGAACAAGGGAAAAGCAGAGGGAAACCAAAGGAAAAGCAGGGAAAACCAAAGGAAAAGCAGGGAAAACCAAAGGAAAAGCAGGGAAAACCAAATGAAAAGCAGGGAAAAACCAAGGTTTCTGCCCTGCCTGCCTTTCTCCTCTCCTCGCTCCTTGGTGACTGCAGCACCTCAACTTTGGCAGCAACTTTAAATCAGGGTGGGCACGGGGAGCCCAGCCCGCCCAGCCCCTGGGCAGGGAGCCCTGCCCGGCTGCTGGCACGGGGTCTGAGCCCTGCTCAAGCCGGGCTGGGCTGGGCTGGGCTGGACTCACCCTGCAGTGCCCAGCCGGGCAGGTGCCCGTGCCCTGCCCTGTGCCCGCTGGCTGGCCTGGCGCTGCAGAGCCCTCCCGGAGTGCCAGCTGCAATCCCCAAATCTGCTTTTCTGCCCAGCTGGGTGCCAGGCTGCCGTGGGGAGCCCCAGAGAGAGCCTGGGGGGGCTGATCCCAGCAGCTTTCCCTGCTGGTGCAGAAGGTGCTGCTGTCCCCTCCTGTCCCCCGCTGCAGTGACAAGGGAGGAAGGGCTGGGGACAGAGCTGGAACGGGGCTGGAGGGGCGAGCAGGGGAGCCCTGCTGGAGGGAAGGGGGCTGTCTGCAAGGTGGGGGTGCTGCAGCACCCTGGGGTGCCCTCCCAGCTGGGAGGGAGGGCGCTGGGGGCACAGGGGTGATGCACAGCCCGGGGGCTGCACGCCTGCTTTGCTTTCGGGTGGTTTTACCTGTGTGTGGCAAGGGGGGAGCAGCCCCTAAACCCCCCCAGTTCTCTGTCCTGTGCCTCGATGCCCCCTTGGCAGGGCTCAGAGGGTGGCAGGAGCCCCACAGCGAGACCTGCACGAGGCTCTGGCATTTCTTTGAGCTGCTTTGTGCCCCGGCCTCTCCACGGCTCAGCATCCCACCCTGAAATGCCCCACTTTGGTGGGGTGCAGCATTTGGGGTGCTGGGCTGGGGGGCAGGGGTGCTCTGGGCACCCTGGGGTGCAGCCCCTGCCTCTGGCCGGGCACTCAGCCCTGGGCAGGGCCAAGTGTGGGGCTCCCCGTCCTTGTCCCCATCGTGGGGACACCCAGGGCAGCTCTGCTGGTGTCCAAGGAGGAGCAGAGCCAGCTGCTCTCCGAGGATCTGCGGTGTGCTGCCAGCAGGGCAGAGTGTGGGGGGATGTCTGGCTGGCTGTCTGTCTGTCTGACCCGTCCTTTTGTCCTTTTGCTGGGGCATTTCAGTGAAAACCTCCTGGTATTCCTCAAAGTTTCCTCAGCAGCTGTGCTCCCACATCCCTGGTAATTCTGGGAGCGACACCTCCCTGGAGCAGGCAGAGATGAAACACTTGGGGCTTCTGCAAGAGGGAAAAAAAACCAAAAAAAACCACCCTAAAATATTAATTATCTTCATTTACCCATTGATTTTCCTAAAAGAACATCAAGTCCCTGGTTTGCAGGAGAAGGGAGAGCCCTGCCAGGGCTCAGCAATGCCCAGCCCAGCTCCCTTCTGCCCGTGCAGAACTTCCCAGTGCCCAGTTTGGTGCCCAGACTCTTCCTCCCCCTGCCAGGGAGGAAAAAGGGGTAAGATTGAGCTGCAAATCTGCAGCCTGGAGCAGGAGGCAGCTGTCTCCTAAACCAATTTGTGCCTCATCTGGCTAACTTCAACTGGAACCAATAAAAAACAGAGGTAATTTCCAGCCCTGGGTTGTATTTATTGCTGGAGTTATCAGTCCTTGTAATCAGTATTAGCATCATACGTAGTACAGAGCTAATTACTATCAGAGGGAATTAAACAGAGCAGTGGGGGAAGCTCCTTCTGCAGCTGGGAGGGGGAAGTGTTGCCTTTGCTGTGCAGGGAACCAGGCTGGGACACCCCAGCAGTGCCCATCTGGCATTTGTGACTTTTTGGGATACCTCAGGCAGGCAGGGGAAGGTGGGCTTGGAGAAGCAGAGACACAGAGATGTGCCTTGGGGCCAGCAGATCCCAAATGTGGGGGGACAGCAGCTGGAAATTCTGGTTTTCCTGCCTTTGTGGGCTGGAGCTGTTGGATGTTACTGTTCTGCTGGAGCTGAGCCCTGCTCCCAGCCCCCAGACTGGCTTTAGCTGGAGTCCTGACCCTTTCCCCTGCTCAAAACCCTTTTCCCCTGCTCAAAACCCTTTTCCCCTGCTCAAAACCCTTTTCCCCTGCTCAAAACCCTTTTCCCCTGCTCAAAACCCTTTTCCCCTGCTCAAAACCCTTTTCCCCTGCTCAAAACCCTTTTTCCCTGCTCAGAACCCCTTTCCTCTGCTCAGGGACCTTTTTTTCCCTGCTCAGGACCCTTTTACTCTATTCAAGACCCTTTTACCCTGCTCAGAACCATTTTTTCCTGCTCAGGGACCCTTTTTTCCTACTCAAGACCCTTTTACTCTGCTCAGGGACCTTTTTACCCTGCTCAGAACCCTTTTTCCCTGCTCAGGACCCTTTTTCCCTGTTTAGGACCCATTTTTTCCCTGCTCAGGGACCCTTTTACCCTACTCAGGGACACTTTTATCCAGCTCAGAACCCTTTTCCCCTGCTCAGAATCTTTTTACCCTACTCAAGACCCTTTTACCCTGCTCAGAACCTTTTTTCACTACTCAAAACCCTTTTACTCTGCTCAGGGATTCTTTTACCCTGCTCAGAACCCTTTTTTTCCCTGCTCAGGACCCTTTTACCCTATTCAAGACCCTTTTTCCATGCTCAGAACCCTTTTTTTCCCTGCTCAGGACCCTTTTACCCTATTCAAGACCCTTTTTCCATGCTCAGAACCCTTTTTCCCTGCCCAGAGGGACAATATCAGAACTGTCTTTACTAGAAAGCAGCACAGGGAACAATTCTTCCTTGGGAAGTCACTCTGGGACTGGAGGCATGTTCCTGACCCAGGGAAACGTGCCCAAAAAAATCCTCCAAAACCAAAAACCTGGGCTGCTTTTAAGGTCTTGGCACCTGCTGTAGATCCTGGGCTTAATGACAAGAGCAGCTTTAGCTGAACACCGATTTAGGAAGGGGATGTTTCCTTCCAGAATTCTTCTTCCCAAAAAAAGGAGAGTTTGCAGAGGGTTTTTCATGCAGTGTCCAGAGCTGGGAGTTCATTTTCCAGAGCAGCTTGGGTTTGCCTGATCCCAAAATGTGGTTGGCCCTGGAGTCAGAAACGATTTTCACACGGAATTTTAGCAGGAGCTGGCAGGGATCCCCTTCATGGTCTTAAATTGCCACTTTCTCTCCTTCCTTCACTTTTATTTCCTGTCCATCCCATCATGAGGGGGAAAACTCTGTGATCTCCTGGAGTCAGGTTTGTGCAAAAAAAAAAAAGTTACAAAAAACAGGCAAAACCCTCGGGATATTTGAATTGGGACCCAAAACTGAGGGGAACCCAGTGCCATTTCTTGTTGGAAATTTTTTTGGGGTTTTTTTCAGGCTTTTGGGGGTTTTGGGGGGGTTTTGGGGATTTTTTGGGGGTTATTTTGAAGGGTTTTTTTTGGGGGGGTTAGAGGATTTTGGGGTTTTTTGAGGTTCTTTTGGGGGTTTTGGGGGTTTTTTGGGGGGGGGGGTTGGGGTTTTTTGGGAATTTTGTAGGTTTTTTGGGGGATTTTTTAGGGAGGTTTTTTGGGGGGTTTGGGGGATTTTTTGTGGTTTTTCGGGGGGTTTTGGAAGAATTTTTTGGGGTTTTTTTGGGGTTTTTTTTTTGCGGTGTGCTGTATTTACAATAACATGCCAATGTAGCATCCCTCAGTGGGATGTGACAAACATTAAATACCAGAAACTCCCTGGGCTGCATTTACAAGAACGTGCCAATATCTGTCACCTACGCTGGACAGTGTGTCCCCAGCCTGAACCAACAGAAAAATGCCAACACCACAGTGAGACATGGAGGGCGTGAAGAAGGAGAAAAAGGACAAGGCACACCCAATTTCCTCCATCTTGTCCCCTTTGGACCCCTCATCTAGAATCCTAAAATTTTACTTTTGCACCTGTGCCACACTTAATTATGACTTCTATCAAACCCTCAGAGCTGGTAATTCATGCTGTAAGATTGAAAACTCTTTTCCATGGCCAGAGATCACAGCCAGTGTCTCTGGGGGCTCTGTCCAGGGGGTCCCAGACCTGCCGGGTCCTTGCAGGGAGGATGAACCCCAAAATGCCCAGGGCACCAGCCAGGCCTTGGGGCTGTAAAATCCACCCGGCTGAGCCTTAGAGCAGGAATTCTCTGCTTGGGGCTGTGGTAAGACATTTTTCTTCCTTTCAGGATTTTTTTTTTATAGAGGTGTATAGGGGTTTTTTAGGTGTATAGGTTCAGGGGTGTTTTTTTTATAGAAAGAAATGAAAGAGAAAACAATTTCTATTTCTGCCCCTTGATTTTTTTTTAAATTTTTTGTTTGTTTGGGGTTTTTTTTGTTTGTTTGTTTTTGTTTTGTGGTGGGGTTTTTTGTTTGTTTTGGGGTTTTTTTGTGTGTTTTTTTTTTTGTTTGTTTGCTTTGGTTTGTTTTTTTTTGTGAGTTTTTTGGGTTTTTATTTGTTTTTTGGGGTTTTTTGGTTTGGGTTTGGTTTTGGTTTTTGGTTTGGTTTTGGTTTTGTTTTTTGTTGGTTGGTTGGTTTTTGGGTTTTTTTTGTGGTTTTTATTGTTTGGGTTTTTTTTTTATTGGAGGTTTTTTGGGGTTTTTTTGTGGTTTTTTTGGTTTGTGGTGGGGTTTTTGGTTTTTTTTGGATTTTTTTTTTTCTTTGGTTTGGTTTGGTTTTTATGGGGTTTTTTGGGTTTTTTTTTTTTGTTGCTTTTTTTTTTTTAATGTGGAAACGTGTCTGCAGAATTGTTTACCAGCAAGTTGTGCGAGAGAGTTTCCTACAAGAACGCAAACTCGGAAAACTTTAGGAAAACCTTAAAAATCACTGCGACTTGGGCATCATCATCCCCAGCAAAATTTGGGAGCAAAATTTGGAGGAATTTGGGCACTTTTTCTCGGAAGCAGCCAGGAGAGGGAGACAGTGACCGCCGTGTCCCCGCGCTGCCACCCAGGAATTGTCACCACTGACCCTCGCGGGGTCCTTTGGGCACAGAGCTCTGGCCTTTCCCTTCCCAGCGGCGGAATTTTGGAATTTTCCACCCAGCAGCTAATTTGGAATTCCCTCTTCTCTGCTTTTATCTTTCTCTGCGCGGAATAGATGAATGCAAAAAAAAAAGAAAAAAAAAAAAAAAGGATTTTTTTGTTCCCTGAGCAGCAGGGGAGGGATGGAGGAACCTCGATTTTTTGGGGGCACCTCCCCAGCTCTCGTGGGAGGGGACAACAAAAACAGTGACAGCAGAAGAGTTTTCTTATTAAAAAAAAAAATAAAAATAAACCAAACCCAAAGTGCCCAGGGGGAAGCTGAGCTCCAGCAGTTCAGGGATTCCTGCAGATGTGGTGATGGAAAAGTGGATTTTTAAGGACCAGGATCCAGCTGTGCTCTGGAAAGCCCCACCAGGAATCCATCAGGTCAGACAGGGCCACCTGAGGTTTTCCTTACTGGTTTCACCCTGAGTTCCAGCATGAGGAAAGGCAGGAATCCCACCTGAAATTCCCTGGATTTTTGGTCAATTTATTCTTTTTTTTAGGTTTTTTTTTGGTTGTTTTTTTTTTTAATTTTGAATTTTGGGCTTTTAAAAGCAGGCAGATGATCAGGGTAAGGCAGAGTTTGTGTTTGCACGTCACGTGTGCCAAAAAGTGACAAAAGTCATTGTCCTGCTGCTCCTCACCACACACCACCAACCCCAAATCCTCCCCCTGCACATCCCTAAAAAAGGGCAAGGATGCTCCTGGGACCTCTTTTCCCACCAGATCTGAGCTTTGGGGCAGCTGGGCTGGGTTCAGCTTCCATGGTGCTGCCTTGGGGAAGGCTTGGGACCCTTCCTGCTCCTGCCAGGTTATTTGTGCATTATTAATTTTCTAAAAAGGTCTGGATTTTTGATGTCCCTCCTTTAACTCCCTTAATCTCATCAGAAAAAAAAAAAAATTCCCCCAAAAGTGCTGCTTTTAATTCTTTCATGAACACTGTGAGGGAGAGAGAGAAAGAAAATCCCCCAGGATTTCTTTTTTCCCCCCATTTTTACAGGTGCAGCTCCTCTTTCAGCTGACATGAAGGGGTTTTCTGCAGGGAACCAGAGCAGTTCTGCCTCCCTCCCTCTGCCAAACGCTGGGAAAACATTCCCAGTAATGTTTGAATGTTTTAAAGGGACCTGTGGCTGCTGCTCCTTTTTCTGTGCTTTGCTGTTTGGAGGAGCTTTAATCATGGCAAAGCACTGGAAGGGGATGGGCATGAAATCACCTGCCTGCCCTGCTGGGAAAGGAGGTTTTAGCCCAGCTGGCACCCAGGGCAAGGCACAGGAGGGATTTTTATCCAGGAAAAGGCACAGGAGGGATTTTTATCCAGATCAAACCCAGGATGAGGCACAGGAGAGATTCTTAAATTGAAATACTGAAATATCCACAGGATTAATTCCTGTGTATGCGTCTGGAGCAGACAAATATGAGGGATAAAATTCCCTGACCAACTCTGCTCCCAAATGGACCTCGGGGTGATTGGGACATCAGCACCTGGGTGTTTGATAGGATGGGAAACCAGAGGGGCAAGCAAGGCCTGGGCTGCCCTGAGCACAGCAAGGAGCTGGGAGAGCAGGGATTTGGGATTCTTCCTAAAAGTGGAACCATTCCGAGGTTTTATTTCCCTGTGGAAGCCGTTCCTGCCCCCGCAGGTACCACCCTGCACGCCCAGCAGCAGTGCAAGGGATGAGGATGCCTGGGCTGGGCGAGGCTGATCCCAGGGAGTGGGGGCAGCTGGTGGTGCCCAGAGCAGGGCAGGGGGTGCAGAGGGCAGCAGGAATTCCCCCCTGACCCCAGGAGCTGGAATTCCTTCCTGACCCCAGGAGCTGGAATTCCTTCCTGATCCCAGGAGCAGGAATTCCTCCCTGATCCCAGCAGCAGGAATTCCCTCCTGATCCCAGGAGCAGGAATTCCTCCCTGATCCCAGGAGCAGGAATTCCTTCCTGATCCCAGCAGCTGGAATTCCTTCCTGATCCCAGGAGCAGGAATTCCTCCCTGACCCCAGGAGCAGGAATTCCTTCCTGACCCCAGCAGCAGGAATTCCTTCCTTATCCCAGCAGCAGGAATTCTTCCCTGACCCCAGGAGCTGGAATTCCCTCCTGATCCCAGGAGCAGGAATTCCCTCCTGACCCCAGGAGCAGGAATTCCCCCCTGACCCCAGCTGGGCAGCAGGAATTCCTCCCTGATCCCAGCAGCTGGAATTCCTCCCTGATCCCAGCAGCTGGAATTCCTCCCTGATCCCAGCAGCAGGAATTCCTCCCTGACCCCAGGAGCAGGAATTCCTCCCTAACCCCAGCAGCAGGAATTCCCTCCTGACCCCAGCAGCAGGAATTCCTCCCTGACCCCAGCAGCAGGAATTCCCTCCTGATCCCAGGAGCAGGAATTCCCTCCTGATCCCAGCAGCAGGAATTCCTCCCTGACCCCAGCAGCCGGATCAGGGCTGGGGCTGGGCAGCTGGCAGGGCTGGAGGGAAGCAAGGGGCGGGCTGGGAGCTCGGCGGCCGCAGCCTGGCACAAAGCAGCTGCCAGTGCCCGGCTGTGCCAGGGGTGCTGCAAATGCAGGTGAACCCCGCGGGAAGAAATGCTGATGTCTGACTCCAGCTCAGGAGGCTGAATGATTTCTTTATTTTAACTATACCATAATACATTGATATACTGCTTAAAGGAGATACTAAAACTACAAATCCGCTTTTTCTAACTACCACATGTAACTCACAACTCGTGACCCTGAGAGTCCAGCCCCAGGTGGGTTGGATTGACCACCAGGCTCAAACAATCCTCACCAGAATCCAACCCAGCAATCACCCCAGGTAAACAATTCTCCAAACACATTCCACATGGCAAAAACAAGGAGCAGAAATAGAAATTGTTTTCTCTTCTCCCTGTGCTCCTCTACAAACAAATCCTGAGAGAGAAGAATGAGCTGCCACAGCACGGGTTTGTCACAGGGACAGCAGCGCTCCTGCTCAAACTCCTCTCCACTTCTCCACCTGCTGGAACTGCTAAATGTGCTTTATTTGAGAGGGATCCCAGCCCTCCCTGCAGCAGCTGCACTGGGCCCAGCCTGGCTGTGCTGGGATCATCCCACACCCAGGGCCACCAAGGTCCTGCTGAGGTGGGACGGGCCAGCTCAGCAGGGATGGCATTTTGGGGCTTCCTGCTTCCCCGCTGGGATGTGCTCTGCCCATCACACGGTGCTGGATGTGAGCAGGCACTGGGGGGTCACAGGAATCCACACCATGGGAACAGCAGCTCTGGAGGGGTCGGACTGGGGCTGGTCAGACCCCAGTGGGAATGTGGCAGCTCCCAGGGCCAGGCCATGGAGGAGCTGAGGCTCTTGCCACGGCTGGGGCTGTGCCACAAGCAGGGGATGTCACTTCTGTCCCCTGGAGTGGGACAGGGGATTCACTTCTGTACCCTGGAGTGGGACAGGGGATTAATTTCTGTGTCGTTTTGCACAGGGAGTTCCCAGGTTCTCTTAGGGAAGGATGCAGGAGCCGTGGAGTTGTGCTGGGGGGGAGATTTGGCTTCTGAAATCACTGGGGCAGTTCTGCAAGTGGCTTTGGGACAGCTGAGTGGTGACCAAGCCCGGGTGACATTCCAGGCTGTGTGCATCCCTCGGCAGGGAATTCCCGTGCTGGGAATGAGGCAGGAGCAGGGCTGGCAGTGACCTTTGCTTTATCCTTTGTGCTGAGGAGGTCCTGTCGTGGCAGGACGTGGCGAGGTGACAAGCGGGGGTTTGGGGGATGCTGTGACAGCTCTTTTGGACCTGGGGACCGCAGGGGACCCGCAGGGGTCCCCCAGCCCGCGGGTCTCTGCGGGAGAGGTGCGGTCACTGCTCCGGCTGCCCTGGGTCCTGGCACGGCTCCTCGCCGCCGCTGTGTCCCGCTGTCCCCGCTGTGTCCCTCTGTCCCCTCTCTGACCCCCCTGTCCCCCCTCTGTCCCCTCTGACCCCCCTGTCCCCCCCTCTGTCCCCTCTGTCCCCCCTCTGTCCCCCCCTCTGTCCCCTCTGACCCCCCTGTCCCCTCTCCGTCCCCGCGACCACCGAGCGACCCCGGCCCGCAGCGCCGCCCGCAGCCGCCAGAGGGCGCCACAGCCCCGCAGCGGGGGAGCCGCGCCCCCCAAAATCCTTTTCCATCTCCCCAAAACCCCTTCCACCTCCCCAAAATCCCTTCCATCTCCCCAAAACCCCTTCTATCTCCTCCCCAAAATCCCTTCCACCTCCCCCCCAAACCTCTTCCACCGCCCTCAACTTTCCCGCTCTCCTCATTCCCCCACCCAGTTTATCTCCACAAACCTTCCCTCCCTGAAACCTTTCTCTTCCTTTCCCATTCCTGTTTGCCTCGGCTCAATCTTTCCCTCTCTCCCCAGTTCTTTCCTTTCTCCCCAAACCTTTTCCCTCTGTTCCTTTTACCTCTCCCCACATCTTTTCTCCCCAAATCTTTTTTTCCCTGATTCTTTTACCTCTCCCCAAATCTTTTCTCCCCAAATCTTGTTTTCCCTGATTCTTTTACCTCTCCCCGCATCTTTTTTCTCTCCTTCCCTCCACTTCCCTATCCCAAATCTTTCCTCCCCATAATTTTTCTTCTCTCCTCCTTCCCCAGACCTTTCATCTCCGGAGATCTTCCATCCCCAAACATCCCCCCCCCCATCTTCCTCCCTCCATCCCTCCCCTCTCTCCTCCCACTCCCATCTCCCCAAACCTTTTTCCCCCCTCCCTCCCCGCACTCCGCCGTCCCCTCCCTCTCCCGGTGTCGCCCACCGCAGTGTCCCCGGCTGGTTGGGCGCTGCCGGTCCCGTCCCGCCCCGGTTCCGCCTCCCGCCGCCGCTCGCTCCGGCTGGGGCGCGGCGGGCGCAGGGCTCAGCCCCGCTCGGCTGCGGCTGCACAGGGGCACAGCGGGCACAGGGGCACAGCGGCAGCGCCGGCCAGGGCGGCGGAGGAGGAGGAGGAGGAAGGAGGAGGAGGAGGAGGATGGGCCGGCGGCGAGCGGCGGCGGCGGCCGGGCGGCAGGCGCAGCCCGAAGGCAGCGGCATGGAGCCCGGTGCAGAATGAAGGGTGCCTGCCGCCCTCCCCCGCAGACATGTCTGTGCCTTTACTCAAGATTGGAGTCGTCCTCAGCACCATGGCCATGATCACCAACTGGATGTCGCAGACGCTGCCCTCCCTCGTGGGGCTCAACACCACCAAACTCACGGCGGCCACGGGCGGCACCTTGGACCGCAGCACGGGAGTAAGTGCGGGGGGCTGCGGGCTACGGGGAGGGCTGCCCGGGGCATGCCAGCCTCCCGGGGCATCCCCGGGCATCCCTGCATCCCGGAGATCCCTGCATCCCGGGGCATGCCAGCCTCCCGGGGGATGCCAGCCTCCCGGAGCACCCCCGCATCCCGGAGCATCCCTGCGGCCGCTCCCCGCCCGGCTGTCCCCCGGGCTGTCGCATCTCTCCTCGCCCAGGTGTCCCCCCTGCAGGATCTGCAGTCGGGGCAGGCTCGCCGCCCCTCGGGGACATCGCGGCCGAGTGTCCCCGCGGCGCTGCAGGAGCGGGGATGGGGCGCGGAGGGGCCGGGGATGCTGGCAGGAGATGGGGGTGACGGTGCAGGGAGCGTCTCTGCCTCTCCCCTCCTCTCCTCTGCTTCAGCCATCCCTCGTTCGTGCCTGCGGGAGGCTCGGCCGCCCCTGCGCATCGTCCCTGCAGCCGAAGGGATGCGAAGTTTCCCTCGGGGCCGCTGCAAAGCCGCCGGGAGAGCGGCTGCGAGTCCCGGGCGGCTCCTGCGCTGCCCGCTCCGCCCTCGGTGGGATGGAGATGCAGCCGGGAATTCTCCGTGTGCGGCTGGACATCCCCTGTCCCTGCTCTGCCGCAGGGCTGGGGCTGTGCCTGAGCTTCCCACTTTGGGAATGGCTGGGAAAATCGTTCCAGTCTGTCTGTCTGTCTTCCCTGAGAAGGGAAAATCGGGCACCTTCCTCCTGCAGGCTGCACGCTCGTGTTTTCTGCCAGAGCCCCGCTACTGCAGCTCTGCTGTTCCCGGACTATTCGTGTAGTGGTTGTGCTGCTCAGTGAATGAAGCTGGGATTTTTTTTTTTTTTTCCACGTTGTCAGGGTTTATGAGATCAATTTATTATTTTTATTTTGTTTTTCCCCGGTAGTTTTAGCCAGGAAATCCAATTGTGCGTCTGCCTGGGCATGTCTGTCAGCGTTGGGCATTTGCGAGGTGATTTGTTCTGTAGCGAAGCCGTGAAAAGAACCTTCCCCCTCAGGCTGGGGACACGGTGACACCCTTCAAAGCGCTCCCAGGCTGGTTTGGGATTAAATAATGGAGGGAAATTAAGACCGGAGAGGGGAATGCGCTGTTTGGGGTGGGCTCCGTTCCGCGGCGTGCCCCAAGGACTGCATCCCATCCCCGCTGGAATTCTGCAGGGCTGGGCTCCGGCCTTTCCCTGCCTGGCACGGAGGGCAGCGATTGCTGGGGAGGCTCCTCATGCCCGGGGAATGTGGCAGAGAGGGGGAACGGAGCTCGGGGTGTCCGAGACTCGGGGGTGTCCGTGACTCAGTGTCCATCCCTCCCGGTGTCCGTGCCTCCCGGTGTCCGTCACTCCCGGTGAGCAGAGGGCACTGCTCAGCCCTTGGCAGGACTCTGTGCCCTCCCCAGTGGCTCGGTCCCTCTCTTGTCCCGGTGCTCGGTCCCGTCTCTCTTCCGGTGCTCCGGCACATCCCTCTCCCGGTGCTCGGTCCGTGTCCCGGTGTTCAGGAACATCCCCCTTCGCTCCCTGTCCCGGTGCCCGGTCCCTCTCCCAGTGCTCCGGCACATCCCTGTCCCGGTGCCCGCTCCCTGTCCCGGTGCCCGCTCCCTGTCCCGGTGCCCGCTCCCTGTCCCTCTCCCAGTGCCCGGTCCCTGTCCCGGTGCTCTGTCCCTGTCCCGGTGCCCAGTCCCTGTCCCGGTGCCCGGACCCTGTCCTGATACCCGGTCCCTGTCCCGGTGCTCTCTCCCTGTCCCGGTGCTCTCTCCCTGTCCCGGTGCCCAGTCCCTGTCCCGGTGCTGGGGCACACCGAGTGCTCGGTCACCGCAGCAGGGCAGGGGCTCCCCCCGGGCTGTGCTCAGCACTCGGAATTTTCGCTGTCTCCCCGTGTCCCCTGGCGTTGCCTTCGCGTTTTCCGCTCTTCCTCTCCTTTTCAGACCCTTCTCCGCTCCGTCCCCAATCCATATTTTTGCATTCCAAGTGAATTTTGCCAGCCAGGCCTTCGGAGGAGCCTCCAGCTCAGCTCCGCTCCCATGTCCATCCTGCTCCCCTGCTTAATTAACCCATCTTTCCCTGTGTTAATTAGGTGTTGCCTACCAACCCAGAGGAAAGCTGGCAGGTGTACAGCTCTGCCCAGGACAGCGAGGGACGTTGTATATGCACAGTGGTGGCACCTCAGCAGACGATGTGCTCGCGTGATGCCAGGACAAAGCAGCTGAGACAACTCCTAGAAAAGGTAAAGCTTGGCCCCTGCTGGCAAAAGTGGTTCTGTTTGGTGGGGTGGAAACCTGAGCTGAGCTTTGGTTTCCAGGGAAAAGCCCTTGGGATGGTTTTTCCATGTGTAGCTGTCCCTGTGTGTGTAGTGGGGAATAATCAGCTGCAGGCAGGAGGAGAAATCTCTTCAGTGTTTTCTGAGAGGAAAGCCTGGCCTAAGGTCAAGGGAAAACTGCTGAGATCAAAGCACCAATATTGAACCGTATCTCTAAAAATAAATTTTAAAAATACATTTTTTTTAAAAATCCCCTTTTTTCATTCCGTTGGCAGAAGCAGTTTCAGCAACAGGAGAGGAGAGAGAATTAAAAGCCTAAAGCCAAGCTTTCCTAGGCAAGGTGCTGTTAAAAAGGTCAAATAAAACCCTGCAAGCTGTCGCCAGCAGGTAGCACAGAGATGACACTCAGTGGTTTTCTGCCTAACGTTGACATCCTCTTGATTGGTTTTTAATAGTCTGCTGTCCAAAAAGATCAAAAAATCTCATTAGGGAAACATCCCCAACAACAAGGAATTTTCCAGATAATAGATTTCAGTGAGGAAATGCTGTTTCATGTGAAATTGTGCTCTTCTCTTGCAAATATGAGCTGGCTCCTGTGCTGGATATATAATTAAACCCCATCCCCTAATGCTATATTGGCCTGTGCCGTGCATGACAAAAGAATTTTCATCCTGCTGCTTTGGGGAATGCTGCTGTATTAATTCCCTCTAACAATATTAAACCTCCACTTAACTGATTTCCCCATGTGCTGAGGACAATAAAACCAGCCAGGAAACATTCAGCCCTAAAACAATTCTTTGGGTTGTCAGAAGCTGCTAAAAATAATCCCAAGTCAGGCTTTTCTTTCTGGCAGCAGTAACGCCCCAGGTGCATTTGAGAGGCAGCAGGGTTTATGAGCAGCTCAGAGGTGCTCCCAAAACTCTTCATCCACTCTGAAAAATCAGGATTTGACCCGATGCCCTCTGCTGATGGGCAGGAGTTGGGGATGGGAGACCTGGGATCACATCAGGAGGCTGGAAGTGCTCCGTGGGGTTGTTTTTTAATGCAGCTCTCTGGCTGCCAATGGAGAAAAAGTGAGGGAGGAGCAGGATTTCTGGGCATGTGTTGTGGGAAATGTTACCTGCCTGCTAATCTGGCTGCATCTCCCTCCCACGCTAACCTAGATGAAAAACCCCAAAATAAGGAATAGGCTCTCAGTGCCAGACATCTGATCTTGATGGGGGCTGAACTGATAATCCCTGGAGGTACAAACAACAGCCAGGAAGGACTTCAATCCTGAAAACTCCTTCCCTCAGCTGCCATTGTAACCCCAGCTTTGTGATGGGGGGAAATTCTCCTGCTCTCTCCCTGGCAGCAGAGGAAGCAGCACAAGGTGTCAGGGAGGTAAATTGTGTTTGGGTTTTCCAAGGAGCAGATGTGGGATTCACCCATGGAAATGATGCTGCATGTGTGTGCACACCAAGAAGCAATTCCAGCACCTTCAGGGGAATCTCCCTGCAGAATCTTTTGGGATTTCGAGGTTCAGAGCTGCCACGCTCAGTTGATAGGGGTGAGGATCTGTGTAGGAACTGCAGTTCCTGTGGCTGCTGGGCATCCTGACAGGCTGGGGAGGGGAGGGGAGGGTGGCCAGGGCTGCACAGAGTGTTCAGCCCATGCTTTGACACTCGAGGTGCCTGAGCTCATCCTTGGCTGGGCTGCACAGAGTCCTTCCAGCCTCCCGCGTGCAGGGGCTGAGTCCAGACCTTGGATTGCACCCAAGGCACCACCTCAGTCCTGCTCACCAGCATCAGATTGTGTTTGATCTCCAAGCAGAATCTGATTGATTGATTGATTGATTTGTTCTGGCCCCGTTATTGGGGACGACTTCCTTCTCTGATGGTGAAACCATTCCTGGTTTCCTGCCAATCCTTCCTCTCAGCCAGTGCTGATTTCCAGATTTAACAGTGCTTTTTGTTCCTCTGATGGTCGCTCCCAGGTGTCTACGGGGAGACATCTCAGCCATCACTGCCTCCTGCAAACCTTATCAGATGAACTTTTCATTTCCTGAACCATCAGCTGAGTCCATTTCTCTGCTGATTTTTCCCCTAAACATTGAAAATCTCCCTCAAGATTCCTCTTGCTGTTGCTCCATCAGTTTGTGCAGCTGCCCAAGGCTGAAGGTTCAGCTGAAACCCCAAAGCTGGGCTCAGCTGGCAGGAAAGGCTGAGGCACAGGGATGCTTGAGCAGGGTTTAAACCTTGGATTTGACTTTATAAACCCCACTGAGGTCATCAGGCCAATACTGACTCCCTGGGACTCTGCTTTAATTGTGAATCAACTCGTCAAAACAGGATGACAAGAGCAGCACTGGAAGAGCTTCATTTGTATTAATTTCCTATTTCAACTGCTAAAAATAACTCTTTCCCCCCAGACAGCCACAGGTATCTGTCTCACATTATCTTGGTGAAAATGAGATTTCAGGCTGAGAGAGGAGGCAAAAAGCATTTTCAGGCGATGTTTGAGGGCTGCAGCTGATGGATGGAGCTGAGGGAATTTAAGAGGCACCATCCTTGGGCCTGAGTTCATTAGAGCACTTCTGTGCACGCTTCAGCCTGAGCTCCAACGGGCTCATTGAAACCTAATCATGTGCCAGAGCACTTGGCTGGATCAAGGGCATAATATGCTCATGAGGGACAGCAGGCAGATCCTCAGCTGCTGGAGCACAGGGATGTGCCAGGGATGTGCCAGGGATGTGCCAGGGATATGCCAGGGATGTGCCAGGGGTCTTCCAGGGATCTCAGGCTCACTCCTTACAAATCTGGCCCAGATCTTGCCCCATGGAAAACAACAGGGACAACAAATACCCACCCTGGGCCTGTGAAATCCTCCCCAGGACAGGCCAGCAGCTCATTTTAGGCATATCTCTTCGGAGGCACATGAGGAAGTTGTTTTCCTCTGCTTCGGGGAGGAGCAGAAACACTCCAGAGGTGTTTGAGGGAGAGATGCTCTGAGAGCAGAGTGTGTCTCTCCCTTCCCACCACCTGAGAAAGAGCCAAAGGAGCCCCTCCAAATTTTACTGAGCAGGCTCAGGTATTGTTCTGTCATTACAGAAATGCTCTTTTCTGATTATTTGCAGCTGGGGTTGGGCACTAGTGGAACTAATGGGATAAATTTTGCATGAGCCCTACAAGCAGTGACATCATCCCTCTCTCTGCTCCTTGCAACAATTCTGCTGCTCAACTCCAAGGATAGGCTGGAAAAACAGAATAAAAGCAGCTTGGCAGCCCAGCCATGCTTGTCTAAAGCTTCTCTTCTCCTGCCTCG
The DNA here is from genome assembly GCF_050655825.1 of Lonchura striata. Taxonomy (NCBI): domain Eukaryota; kingdom Metazoa; phylum Chordata; class Aves; order Passeriformes; family Estrildidae; genus Lonchura; species Lonchura striata. Next base: position 11,621,083 of record NC_140719.1, read on the forward strand.
GGGCACAGAGAGGTCTCCAAACTGCTCCACATGCAGCCCAGAATTAACACCCACCGAGAGCTCACATCCCCTGAGGGGGCACAGCTTAATGGGAGCTGACCAGGCTCAGGCTGAGCTCAGAGTTGCTCTTTTCTCCTCTAAACCTTGCTGTGCACTCCCCTGCTCCTCACACCTCCCTGGGCAGGTCCTGGTTCATCTCAGAGAGCACAAATGGCTTCACCTTTGCTGAGGAACACTCTGGCCCCCAGAGCACTTGGTACAGAGCACTCCAAAGCCTGGTGGCCTTTGCCATACAGGTCATCCACACATTTTTTAATAGATCCCTGCAATAGTTTCTGTGTTGCCCTGCACGAGCAACGGGCACTGTGATGGTTTTTCCAAGCTGGAAGGGCACAGTTGGCATTTGCCCTGCACAGGTGTCCTGCCTTGCCCTCACTCTGCCACTCCAGGTAAGTCCCAGCCCACCAGAGTGGGATTTGCCAGAGGAAATGTGGGATTTTCACTCCTTGCCAGAGGGAATGGGGGATCTTCACTCCTTGCCAGAGGAAATGTGGGATTTTCACCACTCCTTCCTTCCCCACGCCAGCTTGGCTGCGGCGAGGACGCGGATGGGAGCGGATGTGGCACCCATGGGGGGACGGGGCTGGCTCCTGCTCGGGGATGGCTCAGACACCCACACCTGAGCTGGGAGCTGGGACAGGCTGGGAGCAGGCTGGCTCCAGAGCCAGCCCTGACACAGCAGCAGCAGCAGCAGCAGGCTGAGTGCCTGATTCAGCCTGGGTGCTGGTTCAGCCTGGGTGCTGGTTCAGGCTGGGTGCTGATTCAGGCTGTGTTCCTGGTTCAGGCTGTGTTCCTGGTTCAGGCTGTGTTCCTGGTTCAGGCTGGGTGCTGATTCAGGCTGGGTGCTGGTTCAGGCTGGGTGCTGGTTCAGCCTGGGTGCTGGTTCAGGCTGGGTGCTGATTCAGGCTGTGTTCCTGGTTCAGGCTGGGTTCCTGGTTCAGCCTGGGTGCCTGATTCAGGCTGGGTGCTGGTTCAGGCTGTGTTCCTGGTTCAGCCTGGGTGCTGGTTCAGGCTGGGTGCTGGTTCAGGCTGGGTTCCTGGTTCAGCCTGGGTGCCTGATTCAGGCTGGGTGCTGGTTCAGGCTGTGTTCCTGGTTCAGGCTGGGTGCTGGTTCAGGCTGGGTGCTGGTTCAGGCTGGGTGCTGGTTCAGGCCGGGTGCTGGTTCAGGCTGTGTTCCTGGTTCAGGCTGTGTTCCTGGTTCAGGCTGGGTTCCTGGTTCAGGCTGGGTTCCTGGTTCAGGCTGGGTGCTGGTTCAGGTTGGGTGCTGGTTCAGGCCAGGTGCTGGTTCAGGCCAGGTTCCTGACTCACTTTCCCCACGGACGTCATCGCGGCGCTGGCACTGCCGGGGTGACGTGGCGGTGGCAGGAGCAGCGCCCGTGGGCTGAGCCCCGTCACGTCCCCACCCGTGGGACAAACACTGCAGAGCCCTGAGACACGGCTCGGTGCTAAAGAGAAGCTGACATCAGAGCTCGCTCCACCTCTCCCAGCCCGGAAAACGGGAGGGGATAGATATCTTCATAAATCAGATGGTGGCCAACCTTCCAAATCAGGTCAGCCTCGCTGGCGGGGCCCTCCCCTCCTCACAGCTCCAGCTCGTTTTCTCACTGCCAGCCCAGCCAGGCTCCCCAGCCAAGCTCCTGCATCATCCCCCAGCGGGGCCAGATGGGCTCGGAGCGGGAGGGCACCGGCGGGTACCAGCCCTGCCCCGGGTGCCCTCCCTGCCGCTGGGCTTGCCCTGGCAGATGCTGGCAGAGCAGGCTGGGTGGGCAATGAAATTCTGCTGGGTTTGTGCTCAGCAGGAGATGGAAATGTGCACCTGGGCTGAAGCCTGTCCTGCCAGCCAGGTGTGCTGCTGTCGCCTCTGAGCCCTCCTCGTGCCACAGCAGGTGCCTGGCAGAGAGGCCAGCCTGAGTTTAACCTCAGCCTCATCTCCACGTTGGATTGCTGAATTCTTCTCTTCAGCACGGCAACAGCAAAAAACAAAAAAAAATTCATTTATGAAACCGGTTTTGCTGTGTTTTAGAGCACGGGGTCATAATCTGGGAGCTGCTGTTGATGAGGCAGTAAATAATGCAGGGGCTGATTGCCCTTTAGCTGTGCTGAGTGTGGGGAAAGGTCAGCCTTGGGATGCAAGGGGGGCTGCCTCGCTGCTGGCAGCACCTTCTTAATGAGTCCCTTCTCGTTTGGCAGGTGCAAAACATGTCCCAGTCGATAGAGGTGTTGGACAGGAGGACTCAAAGAGACCTACAGTACGTGGAGAAGATGGAAAACCAGATGAGGGGACTGGAATCCAAATTTAAGCAAGTGGAAGAAAGCCACAAGCAGCACCTGGCAAGGCAGTTTAAGGTAGGTCTGAATTCCAAACTGCTGCGGCAGCTGTGGCCAGGGAATGGTGGGCAGGGGCCACTGCAGCCCTGGCTCCCTTCAGGGCACCAGCTGTGGGCTCCTGCCTGCCCAAAGCACAGCCAGACCCAGCTGTGGCCTCACATCCTCAGCCCTGCTTCTTGTTATAATAGGGTAAATCACAAATCTCTGTGCTCCCACACCCGCCTGCGTGCCCGAAATTGGGGTGATTCCATCAGGGGGGTCTGCAGGGAGACACCTGGGTGAGGTGGGTTCCCCTCTGTGGCCAGGCAGCTTCTCCGTGCCATGCCCAGCACCTATTTCTAGGGAAAAAAAACCCCAGGAACTGGGGCTCCCTTGGCATTCCTGCAGAGTGTGGCAAACCACAGTGAGCTCTCACCAAACCCCATCTGCCCTGGGGGTGGCTGGAGAAAGGAGTTCATCAATCAAACATCACCCCCTCTGAAAAAATACCCCAAAAATACAATTATTACAGCTGTCCTCAGTCTGGCCAACTGCACATCTCAAGGATTTGGTCCAATTTTGGGTGTTGGCAGCAGAGGCAGCACCTTTTGATGGTTTTGTGTGGTGTCGTGGTGCTGGGCAGAGGGGGAGAGGAGCTGCAGCCTCTGGAATGCAGCTGGCACTGGGAGCAGTGGCCAAAGCCTCAGGGAGTTGCTTGAGGATGAATGAAAGTGCCAAAAAGATGTTCTGAGCAATACTGGAATCCTAAATTTTAGCAGCGCTGTGGGTTAATAGATATAAAAAAATCAAACAGAAAAGATTTCTGGTGGAATTTGGGGACTTTTCTGATCAGCCACCCAGCTGATCCCACCCTCATTTGCAGGCAGCTGGCTGGTATTTTAAAGCAGATTTTTTTAATGCTAAATACTGAAATACCATGATTATCTCATAAAAAGCTGGGAAGATGGTTCTTAAAACTTTTCACCAACTCCACCTCCTCCGCTCCCCATCTCCAGTTACTGCAGGACCCTAAATTTAGCTCTGCAGTCTGGATGGAAGGACTTGAGCATGAGTTTCCTTTATTTAATTATTTCTTTATTTCATTTATTATTGTTTCCCCCCCCCACCACCATTCTGATGAGTTCAACCCTCCCCGTTGTCTACCCAGGGAACTTTAAATGAAACAAAATTAAAACATTCCCCAGGTGCAAAGCGCAGGAGGGAAAAAAAAATCTCATGGCTTAAATAGGAGGGGATGGATGGGAAGAAGGCTGAGGAGGAATTCCTGATCCTGTTCAGCCCCAAAAAAAGCTTCAGGACTGGCAGATGTCACAGCCCTGGGTGCTGTGAGTTGGCCACTGTAATTTGAGCAGCACCAGGGATTTTTGGGTGTTGTAACATGCTTCACTAGGAGTAGGTGCATGCATATCAATGTCTACTCATTAGCTGCTGGAGCAAAGCATCTGCAACAAAATGCTGCATTCTGAGCCTTTAAATGAGAAAAAAAAAAAAAAAAAAAAAAAAAAAAAAGAAAAAAAATTTCTGCAAAATCCATCTGATAATGAATTTTATTTTTCTGTTCCGTGCTTGAAATCAGTGAGGAATTTTTGTCCAATTTGCTGCCAAAGCAGCATTTGAAAGAACAGCCACAGCATTTTGTTCCTGCTAATGCCAGCATTAAACTGTGAGTGTTTTAGAGCTCTTGTGTTGGTTTTTTTTCTCTCTTTAGTGCCGTAAGAGTATTTGTCTATGAATGGCTATCTATATAAGGCAGGTTAGTGAGCTAGATCCTCAACAGTATTTCATTTTCTTGCTTACAGGGCTAACTAAAAAGCAAGTTTTTTCAATGCTGCAGTGACTGAAGAAGCAGTTCACTCCCATGTAACCATGAAAAGAGGGCCACAGAGCATTTTGCACCATGCATTGATTTTTTTGATTATTTTCCAAATTAGCACCATATCTCACTAAGGAACCTTGAACCACACAACCGAGATCTTCCTTTGCATGCAATTGTAGATGCATTTCATGAATAGTTTGAAACCCTTGTCAATGCATATATATCTTATTTTCTTTTATTTTTTGGAAAGAAAAAAAGAAAAAAAAAAACAACAACTCTTTGTGTATGTGATCTGAAGCATGTAACCCTAAGATGTTGCATTCTAAAAATGACAAATAAAGGCCTTTCCCAAATATTTTGGTGTTCTGCAGCCTGTTTAATATGTTCTTGCCAAGACATCATTCGGACCAAAAATAATAATTGAGCTAATTTTAATGCTAATAATTGTGGGATATGTGAACATTTCGCTCCCATAGGAAGCACCCAGGTCAAGGCAGAGTGTTGCAGATTTTTGCACGCATAGCACTGAACCGAGCTTATTTTAACCTTGCAGGCAATAAAAGCGAAAATGGAGGAACTTAGGCCTTTGATACCAGTGTTGGAAGAGTACAAAGCCGATGCCAAATTGGTATTGCAGTTTAAAGAGGAGGTCCAGAATCTGACGTCAGTTCTAAACGAACTCCAGGAGGAGATTGGCGCCTATGACTACGAAGAGCTTCAGAACAGAGTGTCAAATCTTGAAGAAAGGCTTCGTGCATGCATGCAAAAATTAGGTAGGCTCAGAACCACCATGGTGGCTCCAACGCCACCGGCGCCAACGCACGCATCCCGGCCGGAGGCAGAGATGCCCCGCTGGACATCTGGTGCCGTGCCCGGCCGCGAGGGATGAGCTCCACGCAGCCAGGGGCGATCCTGCCAAGAGTTGTGCCACCAGGAACATTCCTCCTGGCAGCGGTCCTGCCCAGGATTCCTGGCAGGAGCAATGCTGCTGGTGGTGTGAGCGCTTCAGGATCCTCCTCCCCTCCCAGCGGGCGCGTGGGCGGCGCTTGCATAAGCGGCAGCTCACGCTTATGCAAAGCCAACACTTGCACCCCTTTTGCTTCTGCATCCCTGGACCTGGCCCGTCAGCAAAGGGCTCTGCTCGTGGTGGGGGGTGTGTGGGGCTGTGCCTCGGTTTCCCTCGGTTTCCTTTCTTTTGTTTGTTTGGTTTTTTTTTGCATCTTGCCAATCCCCCCGGAGCAGAGCATGAGGAGCTGGCGCGCGGTGCGGTCCTGCCCCTGCGCGGGATGCGAATCCTCCCTCTCCCGTTCCCCGAGGGAGCGGGGAGCCATTGCCACCAGGCTGCTGCTAAACCACCAGGGATTCATCTCTGACCTCCTCCAGAGGCTTTGCATTGACTGAAACTCTCGGGGCCGTTGTGGGGAGGCTCGGCTGTCCCCAAACCCAACACACGACCCCAAAGACAGGGGGAAGGAGGAGGGCGCTGCCTTCCGCAGCCGCAAGGACTCTCTGCGCCATTTGTTGGGCCAGCTCTGACTTGATTTAATTTCTCCTTCCATTATTGACTTTCTTGCCACGCCATTTAGATAATCCAAACACATTAACTGCTCTGCAGTCTATTTTGGTAGCACATACGAAATTACACTCTCAGGTAACTTCACGGAAGATCAGATCTCTCCTGAGCACTTGATATCCTTGGCAAGGTAACGCTTTGTTTCTCTCTTGGCTCTGCTGCTGGGGTTGCTTTTGCTGGTTTCTAGATACCTCCACACTGTGAGCAGCCACCTCCCCTCCATTCCCTCTGCATTTCCATCCTCTGGTTCCTTGGACATCCCTTGTAGGCTCCATCTCACCCAGAGAGTAAAATTCCCATTTAAATGTGGATGCTCAGAGTATTTGAACAAGCCAGGCACCGAGGCATCCTTGGGACGGGTAAAACTCCCCTGGCCAAGAGAGACCAGAGCTTGATTTCTCATTAATTAATAAGTGCTGGTGCCCCAGGTTTGGTTTGAGAGCAGGACAGGCTGGGGCTTTCTGCCCCTTTCTGTTGACCCTCACCCCGTGCTGGTGACAGGGAGGGCAGCAGGGTTGGGCAAGGAGGGAAATTCTGCCCTCACCCTCTTGAACTTGCCCCTGAAAGCCTAATGGGGACAGGAACAGGCAGGGCTGGTCCCCAGCTCCTGGAGCTGTGTCAGGTGGGCACTGTGCAGTGGGGATAAGGGAGGATGAACAGATAAGAAGGAAAGAGAATTAAGGAGAACAGGCCCAGGAGGGTGGGGTGGGCACACACAGACCTCCTGGCAGCCCCACATCCCCTGCACATGGATCCTCTCAGGTGCCCTAGGAGGGATCCCCTTGCTGCACCCAGAGCCTTCAGCCCATCCCTTGAAGATGAGGAGGAGCTGTGGGTCACAGGGACAGGGAGCAGGGATTTGAGACTTCAAATCTGGGGACAGTTCTTTAAACAAAGCCATCCTGTCCCCCTCTCCAACCAGGGAAGCTGGGACAATCCTCCCACTGACCCTGGGCACACCTTAAGGAGTAGCTCCCAAACCATTCAGAGCTCCAAAAAATGACAATTTGCCCTTGGACCATTAACCCCTTCTGCTCATCCCATCCCCTCACGCTCCAGTTGGGACCAGTAGCCCAGGTAAGAATGAGGCAGGTAGGAATGCTAAGCTCTTGCAGATAACCTTGTCTAGAAACTTTTGGGTGTTTTTTAAAATCTTTTTGAGTCTTTATCTGGGTTTTTTGGCTTCTCCCTGCCCTTGCTCTCTCTCTGGGGTCAGGGCAGCTCTTTTGCAGCAGCCCTGGGTGCTCACAGAGATGGATTCTGTGCCTCCAAAGGCTCATCCCAGAGGATTTGCTGCTCACTCAAGATGGTGATTTATTTGGTCACTTAAAAGAAACAGCACAGATTGAATTTCCAATGCTGTTTATCTCTCTGGCATGTAAACCACTGGAAATGGCTGCTAATTGAGTTAAATTCAGGTAACAGCCTTACAAATGCTTTGCTGCCACACAATGAGGCCCTGATTGCTGAGGAATTCACTTTGCTGCAGGTTTTCTGCTCAGCTGGGCTCTCTGATGTCTCAAGGAGAAGGTTCTAGCTGGGATTTGCTGCTCCCCTGGAGTGTGTGTGTGCCCCAAACAGGCTCAGGGAGCTGCTGCCACAAGCACAGGCCAAGGGGAGGGGAGGGATGTGCCACATTCCCACCCCGTTCTCCTCTCCAGGGAGCTCTGAGCCTTGGCAGTGCCTTTTCCTCAGCCAGGGTCCTCTTTTGCATTTTGGGTTTCCTAAGCGTTATTGATGGATCAATAGTGAAAACACTTCCTGACCCTGGCATGTGTGTGGAGGGGAGAAAAAAATCAATAATGGCAGGTTCAATCTGTGTTTCTGTTCACACTCCTAAAGATCCCTGTTTATACAGGGATTTTAGCCTTTCCATCAGTATTCCTAGGAGGAAATGAAGGGCTTGGCACTCCTTGGATCTAGGGGGAATTTAACTCGGGCAGGACAAGATTTCCTTGGGAAAAATCCTGGTGCAGGGATGGGGATGGAGCCCCATCCCTGATGGGTTTGGGATGGGGATGGAGCCATCCCTGTTGGGTTTAGGATTGAGATGGAGCTCCATCCCTGATGGGTTTGGGATGGGGATGGAGCCCCATCCCTGTTGGGTTTAGGATTGAGATGGAGCTCCATCCCTGATGGGTTTGGGATGGGGATGGAGCCATCCCTGTTGGGTTTAGGATTGAGATGGAGCCCCATCCCTGATGGGTTTGGGATGGGGATGGAGCCCCATCCCTGATGGTTTTGGGATGGTCATGGAGCCCCATCCCTGATGGGTTTGGGATGAGGATGGAGCTCCAACCCTGATGGTTTTGGGATTGAGATGGAGCTCCAGCCCCAATGGTTTTGGGATGGGGTGTTCCCAACCAGGGAATAGAGATCCAGGCCCAGCTGAGCTGCCACAGCCCCACCCTGGGGTGGGATCAATCCTGATCAATCCTTGGCTCCCTGGGGAGCTGGAGCAGGACGATCCCGGCCGTGGCAGCAGAAGCACGGAGCCCAGGAGGAGCTGGTGCCCGTGCGTTGGTGGAGGAGCTGCTGGGAGCTGCCAAGCAGGACCCGTGGGCAGGATCCAGAGCTGGAGAGGAGGGGAGAGCAGAATCCACCAGCTCCTGCTGGAAAATTCCTCGTGCTGCTGAAGGAAGGGGCTGTGTGGGGATGCATTTCATGGCAGGCTGCAGGACAGAGGGACACGTGGGAAAAGGCTGATTTGTGGCCAGGAGGAAGGATCTGAATAGCTCTGGGTGAAGAGGAGTGAAAGCAGCTCCTCTGTGAGGCCCTAAAATCTGCTCCCCACAGGTTTGCCCTGTCCTGGACCCCTGGGTGAGCACCAGGATGTGCTTTTCTGTGGCACAGTTATCCCTGAGTGATCTGGAATTCCCACAGAATCCCACACTCCTGCCATCCCAGCAGGACGGGGGGCTTGCAAAAGGCTCAGCTGCTGATTTTGTGAGTGTGCTGTGGATCTCCTCAGGTGGGTGAGAATCCCAGGGGCTGGAGTTGTCCATGCCTGGGTGGCAAACCCAGCAAAGCTAACTCAGGATCTTCAAAATCCGTGTTAAATTCCCCCCAGCAGCCCGGGCTGGGTTCACAGCAGGAGAGAGAACAACCCTCCTGCACTGCTGAGGAGCTGGGCTGTGTGTGCCTCTAGCTAAACGTGTAGGAGATGTTGCAAACAACACTGCTTTACCCTTATCAGCTGCTGCTTTTTTTTTTTTTTTTAACCGGGTTGTTTTTTTGGTTTGTTTCTTTTTTTTTTTTAATCAATGAGCTTTTATAGCACGCTCCTCTCCAGGGAAATGAGAGGAAGAGATAAAGTGACAGCAATGTAAGGTTGTGATAATGGAAGGCAGATCTGGGATTAGGGGAAGGCTGGACCCCTGCAAGACATTCACATTTGTTATTTTAACCCATTGCATCTCTTTGCTCTCCCCCTGAGCTGAGAGGTTTGGGGTGCAGCAGGCAGGAGGGCAAATTCCTGTGCCTAATTCCCAGCAAAGCTCTGCTTTTTGGGGGCACCTCTCTTGATCTGCCTGGGTCTGGAGGCTGTGGGGGCACTGATGGTGCCCTTGCTCATGTCCTGCTGGTGCACATCAGGAATCTTTTCCTCTGTTTTGTGCCCTGGGCTAAGGGGATCCCTCTGACCACAGCTCGGAGCTGAGGCAGGTGGATGTGTCTGATCAGGAATTACAATGCAGGTGAGAACAGGCCAAGGAGAGAGGCAGCTGAGAGGGATTGCAGAGTTCTGGGAATGCTCAGGGTGTAAAATCTATGATTCCATGAAGGTCAGGTTGGACAGCAACCTGATCTGGTTGGAGACATCCCTACTCATTGCAGGGGGCTGGACTAAACGACCTTTAATGGTGCCTGATAACAAACCATCCTCTGATTTTACTTGGTAATTTGGAGCAGGGTGACCTTGTCCTGAGCTGGCAGAGCTCTCCCTGTGTTCCAGCAGCACCTGCAGGGGCTCCCACCTGCAGCCCAGCCCTGGGTCCTGCTGAGCAGGTACTGCAGTGCAGCTCCAACACTGCACCCAGAGCAGCTTCTCCACCCCAGCACTGCCTCCTTCCCCTTCCCCAGCCTGCCAGAGGCTCCCACACCAAAAAGGAGAACTCAGGAAACCCCTCCTGAACTTCAGACGGTGCCTGTCCCCCGTTGCCTCTGCCCTGGATGTGTCTGGGTTTTAAATGAGCTCTCCCTGCCCAACAGGACATCCCCCACCAGCCCCAGTCCCTCCCGAGGCATCTTCATCTCTTCACCTGTCACTCCTCACTGCACTCACGTTAAATTTTGGTGGGGCAGGGAACCAGAGTGGCAGCTTTGCTGAAACTTGGAGATATTTTTGGGAAAAGGAACTGGGATGTGGCTGCACCTTCCATGCTGAGGCTGCGGCATCCCACATCCACAGACAGAGCCAGGGCTGGGAAATGAGCTGGAGGAGAGGAGCTGCTGCTTCCCCTCGTATTTAGGGCTTGAAAACCCAGCAAGGCGCTGAACTGGCTCCCTGAATTCAGCAGATTTGGAGCACCTGAGCGTGCCTCAGCCCTGGCTGGCAGTGCTGTGCCCATCCCTGTGCTGGAGAGGCTGAGCTGGGCAGGATTCCCAGGACAGCATCCTCGGGATGCTCCCACCTTCGTCCTGCTGCGTTGGGGTTCCTGTCCCAGAGCTGCCTGGAGGATCCATCAGTGTCTCCTGAGTGTGTAACACAGGGAAAGCAGCTGATAAATGATCTTTGCAGGGAGGAGATTTACACTGTGGGTCGTTTTCCACCTTCCTCTTTTCCCTCCTCTGCATAACCTGTAACAAACGCGCATTTCCAGCAGGGCTGCAATGGCCACGGCTGCCTTTTTATCTTGGCTGCAGCCGCTGGATCAGAGCAGCTCTTCAGCTCCTTCCTCCACCTGCCCGCTGCTCTCATTCTCCATTCTGTGCCACTCGCCAAGGAGCTGCAGCCAAGCTCCTTTTCTTGGGGACAGCGAGAAGGACAATTGTCATTAAAAGGTGTGAAACAAAAGCATCCCACACTTGTTCCTGAGCTGGTTCCCTGGAATGAGGAGAGGGTGGGATGGTGCCTTCAGGGGCTGTCGTGGTGCTCACCAGCTTTCCCCTCTTTTCCAGCCTGTGGGAAGCTGACGGGAATAAGTGACCCGATCACAATTAAAACCTCGGGGTCCCGCTTTGGATCGTGGATGACGGATCCTCTGGCTCCTGAGGGAGAAAACAAGGTAAGGCTGTGACAGCATCACCCGTGTGCCTGAGGACAGTGAATATTCATCCCAGCCCAGGCTGTGCCCTGGGAAACCTGGGGAATGTCCTCCTCCAACCCCCAGGGCTCTGCTGGCAGCGGGATGGGGCTGAGCATCCCCCAGGGAGGGAGGATGAGGAGAAGTTGAGCAGCCCCTGCACTGCTCCCTGTCCTGGGCAGGTGAATGAGGGTCCATGGGCTCAGAATTGTCACCACGAGGTCTGTGCTGGGGGGAAAAAAAAGCAAGTTTTGGGTTTCTAATCTGTGTTTGGCAGCCAGGAGGCAGCTGGGGCTGAGCAGAGGGAGCTGTGGTCCTGGTCCCTGCTGCTCTTCTGCTGGCAGCACCTTTGATAATGTCATCTGCCTGCATTTGCCCTCCATCCTCCAGCTTCATTGTTGTGAGGAATTAACTGACTGCAGCCAGAGAGAGAGATTTGTTTTGCTTTGTTTTGGTCTTTTATTTTTTTCCATTCAGACCATTCAATTTTGATCCCAAGAAGGTAGGAGGCCAATAACTGGCTGAAAATCAATCCCAGCTCCCCATGACTGATGGAATGGAAAATATCTCGAGTGTTTGCCGAGGATTTGCAGGCAGCAAAACAAAACAAAAAGCACAAAGCTTGGCTGCCTGTAATTCCCTCCTGCATGCAGCATCCTTCAAAGGATAAAGGCACCAGCAAGGGCTGGATCAGGGCACCTATTTTGGGATCTGTGTCCTGGCATCAGCTCTGTAGCTGAGAGGACAAGGGATGCTCTGGAGAAGTCACCCCTGGGTGGTTTCTTTGAAGGTGACTTGAGTTGTCAGGCTCTTTCCCTCCAGCAGCCAACTGGTTGGCACTGGTTCCCCAATTCAACACCTCCATATTTTACAGTTATTAAGCAAAATTTCACCTCCAGCCCAAACAAAACCCTGCTTAGAGGTGAGATGGGAAGGTTTTACCCACATCACGTCCCATTTTGCTCAAGAGAGGGGACAGAATCCTCCCCTTCAGGCTGTGCTTGCTGCTTCCATTGGCACTAAGACAATTTTCAGCTGAAGCTGGTGGTTCAGATGCTAAAGATCCTCCCGTGTGTTCAGAGAGTTTTGTCTCAAACCATTATTTTTTGGTATTTTTTTTTAGCCACGCCTTTTTCTGCAGTATATTTTTGTTGTACAAGTGGGCTGCAAACCGGAGCTGGAGCTTCCCGAGCCTCTCTGTGTATTTAATATATGAAACCTGCTGGGAATTTTATTAGGAACACACCATTAAGTGAACTTCATTGGCTGCTCAGCAGAGTGGGAAAGTGAGGATGGGCACTTTATCATCCCCAGCTCCTGTCCCCGAGCCCCAGGAGGGCTTTGGTGTTCCTGTGATCATTTGTTCATGTCATGAAACCACGGAACACAACTGGGACAGATTTGTGAGTGCTGTGGGAGCAGCAGGTGGATGCTGAGAGCTGGGATTGCTGTGTGTGGACAGGAGGAGGTTGCTCAGAGCCTGCTGCTGTGCTGGGACGTCGTTCATCCATCCATCTCTGCTTTTCCAGAGCTTGGAATGCTCGTGGGTCCTGCAGCCCCTGCATGGGGACACAGGGCTCTGCTGGGCTTTAAAAACTGAGCACAACACATTTGCATGTTGAATTTTTAACACCAGGTAATGAAATGGAAGCAGCAAAGAGAGAGTCATGTTTTGGATATTTTTCCCCTATAATTTCCCAAACTGGTTCCGCTGAAGCTGAAGTTCCACTTCCAGCTCTGGCTGTTCTCTGGTGCTTTTGCAGCCACCCCCAAAGCCCACCAAGGTTTGGGGCTGAGGGTCAGAGCAATTTGCCACGTGTCCATTCCCCACCTCTGCAGCCTCTCCAGGGAGGTAAAGACAGAAGGTTGAAACTCCCTCCAAAGTTTTTGGAAACCCCAGTTGACTTCCCAAAGGCAGCTGCCAAATGCTGGGCTGCCCTTCTCAAAACTGATGATCACACCCCAGACACAGAGCTGTCAGATTTTGCAAGGGGTTTGCAGAAGAAATCTGCACTACATCACCCAAATCTGCAGCCTTAAAGGCTTCCCTCTTGCTAAATTTACCTTTTCTCCTTCCTAAATTTACCTTTTCTCCTTCCTAAATTTACTTTTTCTCCTTCCTAAATTTACCTTTTCTCCTTCCTAAATGGCTCTTACAGAAAGCAGCTCTCTCATTTTCAGGCAGCAACTGCATCCAGAATGTCAGTGGTTGGCTGGATATTTCTTGTGGATATTAACTGCACAGCTTGGTCATTTGCCTCGGAATTGGTTTCATATAACAAAAGCTTTTTTTTTTTTTTTTTTTTAAGGAGTCTAGACAGTGTCCCCAGTGAACTGGCACTTAAATGATGATCTAAAATCTCTCCCCAATCTACCCAGAGCAAGATTTAGATGTCTTTGTCTCTTATATCTCAGCAGCCTCGCTTTAAGCCTTTGATGCAGCACTGTATGATTTTTAAACCAATATGGACTTTTTGCCTGAATTTGCCTGACAATGAGTGATTGCATCCCTCGCTCCCGCATTCCAAATTAATGGAGTTGTGCACAGCAGCTGCTGTAATTTACTGAGTGCTACCGCGGGAAGCAAAAGCAGCAGCAGCAGCGACAGCAAATGCTGGGTTTAGCCAGGGAAAAGCTGCTAATTGCCCTCGGAAAGGAAGGGTGGTGCCAGCCACCAGCATTCCCAGGAGAGCACTAAAGCCAAGGAGATACCAGGTTATCCCCCAGGGAAAGCTTTGCTGCTCGGTTGATTTCTTGGCTGATTTGGGGCTCCAGAAGTTGGGGGTATTTCTGGATGTAGGGGACAGATGTTGCCTGGACTCAAGGCCAGATTGGATGGGATTTGGAGCAGCCTGCTCTGGAGGAAGGCGTCCTTGGCAGGGATGAATTTTAATCTCCATTCCCAACAGTTTTATGACAATTCCATGACTCCTGGATGTAGGAATGTGCCCCCTGTTGACAGAGTAAGCAAGCTGCCCTTTGTCTCCTTAAAAAGGGCAAAAGCCCAGAAGTTTCTCTCCTCAATTTGGTTAAAAGGCACCTCATAGGACCTTGGGGACTTCACCTCAAACTTAAGGATAGCCAATTGGACAGGAGCCAAAAAGTCCTGCCTAAGCAATTCCCTAGAAAAAGAAGAGAACGAAAGAAGTAAATCGCTTTTGTGAAGTGTTTTAGCAGGAGCAAGAACCTCTTGCCCTGGCTCAGTTTTTCCCTATAAAGAGGTTTTTTTATTTTGCCTTTTATTAAAACTTCCTTGTTCCCAACACTGTCACAGGAGCCATCCTGGCTACTTTATGGCACTCGAGGTAGCTGAGCTACCAAGGGTAGGGTGTTTGTGTATATGAGAGCATGAGAACCTGGCTGTGGATTTCTCCTCAGCGGTTGCAGAGGTGATCCCTAACCCCGGCCCGTGTTTGCGTTGCGCAGGTTTGGTACATGGACAGCTACCACAACAACCGCTTCGTCCGCGAGTACAAATCCATGGCGGATTTCATGAACACCGACAACTTCACCTCCCACCGCCTGCCCCACCCGTGGTCGGGCACGGGCCAGGTGGTCTACAACGGCTCCATCTACTTCAACAAATACCAAAGCCACATCATCATCAGGTTCGACTTGAAGACCGAGACCATCCTCAAGACGCGCAGCCTGGACTACGCCGGCTACAACAACATGTACCACTACGCCTGGGGCGGCCACTCGGACATCGACCTCATGGTGGACGAGAACGGCCTCTGGGCCGTCTACGCCACCAACCAGAACGCCGGCAACATCGTCATCAGCAAGTTGGACCCCAACACCCTGCAGAGCCTGCAGACCTGGAACACCAGCTACCCCAAACGCAGCGCCGGCGAGGCCTTCATCATCTGCGGCACCCTCTACGTCACCAACGGCTACTCGGGCGGCACCAAGGTGCACTACGCCTACCAGACCAACGCCTCCACCTACGAGTACATCGACATCCCCTTCCAGAACAAGTATTCCCACATCTCCATGTTGGACTACAACCCCAAGGATCGGGCTCTCTACGCCTGGAACAACGGGCACCAAATCCTGTACAACGTCACCCTCTTCCACGTCATCCGCTCCGACGAGTTGTAGCCCGGCCTTGGTTCGAAACTGGGTTTAGAGCGGGGGGGAAAAGAAATAAATAAATTCAAGTGAAAATTTAAAAAAATAATAATAATAATAAAAATGAAAAAAAAAAAAGGGAGAAACTAATTTAAACAAAAATGCTATTAAGGAAACATACTTTAAATAAGTAAACATATAAACAGCTGCCAAAATTAAGACCAACATCATGGAGGATTATTCAGCATAAGCCTGACAGATCAGCATTACCTCTACATTTCTAGAAGTCTGGCCCTGTGTTATAGACTCACGAGCAACCGTGTACTTGCAGCTGGAACTGCACTCAGAGAACCACTTCAGTTTGGGGTTTTGTTTCGTTTCTGTTCCGATAGCAAACCTAGAGAACATCCTCAAGCAGTAAGGCAATGACTGTTGGAAGTTCACCCCCGGGAGCCTCGCTCTCCTCCGTGTGTGGGTTGCATGGACATTCCCCCGGCGCCACGGGCAGCTGTGATGGATGTGTGGAAAGGAAAAGCAGGAAAAGCTGACCCGTGAGGAGCTCTGGCTGTCTCAACAAGACCCATCACAGGTTAGTTTTCTTTGCCTTCCATTGCAGCTACTGTCTCTCTCAACTGTGTTCTTGTCACTTAGATTAACTGTGCTGAGACCCGAAGTAGCTCATGGATCTGTGTCTTAGTAACTTATTAAACACGATGGTTTAAGTATGTATTATGAACAAGTTGTTGTACCCATATTGTTTGAACTTATGTATTCAGCAACTATATTGTATAATGTATGTCTGTTATTTACCAGAGGTGGCAAAACTTTGTATGTCCAGTTTATGCAATGAATGTTGTAAATGCAATGATGTAGTTTGGATTTAATAAATGATGGTTTTTTCGTTTCTAAAAAGGCAAAAAAAATTAAAAAAAGGTCAGTGTTCACCCTTATACACAGGTAACCAATTTCATGTTGATAATTACAGGAATATTCTCTTACTGTTATCTATCTACATAGCATTATGGTGGTTGGAAATCGCTTCCATGGAGATTCTGTGGCAGCAGGTTCCCATGGGAAGCTTTGTTTATGGAAGTGTGAAGGTAATTAATTTTTTTTAAGAGGAAAACTTTGTACTATCCACAGTTATCTAAGGAACAATAAAACTATTAGGAGACTTCCCTGCTTTGTTTGTTGTCTTCTCTGTGTGAGGGAGACAGTGCAGGGGAGGGAGAACAGGAATTTTTTGGGATAAATGCTGAGCAGCCATCCTGAGTTTCCTTCCAGGGAATATTTCCTGATGTGTAGCTGGGGCTGGGAGGGTGGAGGGTTGGCTCTCTGCTCTGTAGGGATTCCCTCCCCATTTTCATCTGCAGCAGCCACTGCTTCAAGGAGATAAAATCCTGTGGCTGCTCCTGCTGTGGGCAGGATCCGGCCATCCCCTCAGGGACTGACAGTGTCTGGTGTTGGTGCCACCACAGGAGGAAACCTCATCACCTGCCACTTCTGTTGGAGCTGCAGACACTGCTTGGGACCCCCGAGAGCAACTGGATCCCATTCCTTCTTGGATTCCTGGAGTGCTCCCCACCCTGAGTTTGCTGCAGGCTTGTGCAGGTAAAAATCTCCTTTATTTAACTTGTTCTAAAGAGTGACTGTCACAATCAGCCCTCCTGGTCCTGCCAAAGCAGGGCCCTCAGGGGGTACAGGATGCTCTCAGGTGGGAGATGTGGGGTGTCATCTCTCTTTGCTGTGAGATTTGGGGCCCCATCTATCTCTGGTGTGAGATGTGGGGTCTCATCTCTGTGGGAGACATGAGATCCCATTCCCCTCAGTGTGAGATTTAGGGTCTCATGGCTCTTTTCTGTGATATTTGAGGTCCCATCTCTCTCTGTGTGGGATTTCAGGTCCCATCTCTCTGCTGCTGTGAGATTTGAGGTCCCATCTCTCTCTGCTATGATATTTGAAGTCCCACCTCTCTGTTTGTGAGATTAGGGGTCCCATGTCTCTCTGCTGTGAGATTTGGGGTCCCATCTCTCTCTGCTATGAGATTTGAGGTCCCATCTCTCTCTGCTGTGAGATTTGGGGTCCCATCTCTCCCCTGCACCTCCAGAAGAACAATATTTAGCAATTCCCCCTCCAGCCAGCTCCTGGTGAAGGGCCAGCACCTTCCCCAGCCGTGCAGGGAGCCCCCAGAGCTGGATCTGGAGGGCAGCTGGGCCATGGTCCCTGTGCAAGCTGCAAAGGCTCGTTGGGGTGGTGTTAGCTCCTCCTTGCCTCTTCCCCCACAGATTGGCCACTTTTAGCACCACCAGCAATGACAAGTTTTCAGCCAAGTGGCCCAGTGAGGCTCAGCCTCTGGGCTCAGCAGATGGATGGTTTAGGGCCCTGGGAAGGAGCAGGGATCAGCAAGGTCAGGAAATTGAATCTCAGCAATCGGTGTTGGCTGCAAGCTGCACATCCAGATTTCAGCCTCTCAGCAGCCTTTGCAGCAGTTCCCTGCTGGGCTCTCCAACAGGAGGAGGGAAAAAAGGGAAAACCAAACCAGCGTAGTGTGGTTTCTCAGAGCTGGATTAAACCACAAGCACCGAGCAATCCTCCCTGTGAAGATGTTCCAGGGCTGAGCCTGCCCTGTGTCAGCTCTGCTGCTCTCACTGAAGCCTTGGCTGGATGCAGAATGGGGACAGCTCTCTGAGGACTCATTCCTCTGCTGCACTCTGCAATTCCAGCTCTCTGGGCTGCCAGCTTTGTGGAGAACTTTGCTGTTTAGCAGTGCTTTTCCCTCCAAGAAGCTTAAAAAGGGGGGCTGGAGACCCACGGTGTAATTGGCAGCAGTATTGATCCTCAATGTGCAGGAGAAATCTGTTAAGCCAAAAAAGCAGGAAGGCACCTGCAGTCATTTCTATTTAATTAATGTATTTCTTCAGTGCAAACTCGCTGAAGGGCAGCACAGTGGCACTGTAAGGGCTGGAGCTGCATCCAGGGATGCTGCAATCGATGGGACAGAGGCTGGTGATGGCACCAGGGCTGGGCTTGGCACTGGAGCTGCTCCTGCCCAGCTCCTCGAGGGCTTTAGGGTGGAAAAGTGGGTGGGAATCCTGGCTGTACCACGTGCTGGATGGCGTTTTGGTGTGGTTTATTGTCCCAGCAGCCGGGCTTTGTGTCCTCCATCCTCAAAGATGTTCTAATGAGGGGTGGTTCCTCTCCAAGACCCCAAACCTCGCAGCAGAGGGAAATGGGACCCCAAATATCACAGCAGAGGGAAATGGGACCCCAAATATCACACCAGAGGGAAACGGGACCCCAAAACTTGCAGCAGAGTGAAATGGGACCCCAAACCTCACAGCAGAGGGAAATGGGACCCCAAACCTCACACCAGAGGGAAATGGGACCCCAAACCTCACAGCAGAGGGAAATGGGACCCCAAACCTCACACCAGAGGGAAACAGCACCCCAAAACTTGCAGCAGAGGGAAATGGGACCCCAAAACTCACACCAGAGGGAAATGGGACCCCAAACCTCGCAGCAGAGGGAAATGGGACCCCAAACCTCACACCAGAGGGAAATGGGACCCCAAACCTCACAGCAGAGGGAAATGAGACCCCAAATCTCACACCAGAGGGAAATGGGATTCCAAATATCACACCAGAGGGAAATGGCACCCCAAACTTCATAGCAGAGGGAAACAGAACCCCAAAGCTCACAGCAGAGGGAAATGGGACCTCACACCTTACAGCAAGACCTCTGCAGGTGTTGACAGAGTTTGCCCCAGCCAATGTGTCCAGTTTTGGGGGGAGGTTTCAAGCAGAGCACAGCACGTGGCAGGGCACCACTGAAACCTGCACGGCCCACCCAGGCACACCAACACCACCCTGTGCCACATTCCCCACAGCCAGCATGGTCGTGAGAGAAGGAGCTGAGGGCAAAAGAACACGCCTGCTTCAAAACATCGATCTGCAAAAATAAATCGAATTACAGAAAGGCAAAATAATGCTGTTTGCTTTAGGACACGGCTACATTTAGATTCTAATTTTCCGAGTGCAATTCATTTAAGACAAAGGCTCCAGAGCACAAAATGTCCTTGAAGGCAGCAGAGCAGGAGCAGCTCCTGTGGAACATGTACCCAAAGTTAATGAGATGAGAGGAACGCTTTGAGGGGTGTACCTTTGTCCTATTTGCCTGTAGTGCAATATTCTATAAATGGATGCCATATGGCCGTACCCTTAATGGTATGGATCAGATTGGAAGTGGATGAGCCACTCAAAGACAAGAACATCCCCGAGGATTGCTTTCTATAGCCTATGACTTCATTATTTGATGCACGAGGCTTGTTGCTCCAAATTTAGTGCTGGGAGTCAGTGAGCTGCTTCAGAGGAACATCTGACCACGGTTCTGTGCGAGCGTGTGTTTATGTGTTGTTAATGTTTGCCATAGTATTTTAATATCTATATAATTATTTGATATTTGCCATATATTTGTTAATATTTGCCAAGGTGTTCCTTGGGAAGCCCTGCTCCAGGGATTTGGGAGGGTTTGGTGCACAGCCCAAGCTGCCCCACCAGCCCAGTCCCAGCTCCGCAGCTGGGACAGATTTGATGGAAAGGGAATTTTTTATGAATGACAAGACAAGGGGGAATGGCTTACATTGAAATAAGGGAGATTTACATGAGATATTAGAGAGAAATCTTTCCTGGGAGGGTGCTGAGGCCCTGGCACAGGGTGCCCAGGGAAGCTGTGGGTGCCCTGGATCCCTGGACATGTCCAAGGGCAGGTTGGATGGGGCTGAGAGCAGCCTGGGCCAGTGGAAGGTGTCTCTGCCACGGCAGGGGTGGGATGGGATGATCAGTAAGTCCCTTCCAACCCAAAATTTCCATTATTTAATTTTGCCTTCATCCCAGATGAAGGGGGCAGCTGGTGGGATTTGCTCTCATTCCTGCATTTCTCCAGGCTGTGACCCTGCCCTGCCCTTGGCTCTGACCCATCCTCCTCCCAATCCCTCGGCTCTTCCCAGGGGATCCTGCCCAGCTCAGGGCAGGGAGATGCAGCTCAGGGCAGGGAAATGCAGCTCAGGGCAGAGAAATGCAGCTCTGGGCCTTGAAATGCAGCTCAGGGCAGGGAAATGCAGCTCTGGGCCTTGAAATGCAGCTTTGGGCAGGGAAATGCAGTCAGGGCAGTGAAATGCAGCTCAGGGCCTTGAAATGCAGCTTTGGGCAGGGAAATGCAGCTCTGGGCCTTGAAATGCAGCTCTGAGCAGGGAAATGCAGCTCTGGGCAGGGAAATGCAGCTCAGGGCAGTGAAATGCAGCTCAGGGCAGTGAAATGCCCCCCAGTCTGTCCCAGGAATTCAGTGAAGCTCACTCAGCACCTGGCCTCGAAGCCAGGCAGAAACCCTGGCTGTTGTTTAGCACCATCATAACTCTGAGAGCTGAAAATTTCCCTTTCTTCCTTCGCTGTCACTTCCCTGACCTTCATTAGTTCTGCAAGCACCGAGTGCTGAGCCCATATGGAGACAGTTATCATAAAAACCTGAATCCTGGCCCCTTAATTAGCTCCTCATTATCTCACAGCACCATATTGAAGCATTAAGAACTTGCGAAGCAATTTGTTGAGTTTCCAATTAAAACTTTTTTTAGAATTGTTGAGCCTTTTAATACTTTGTGTTTACAAATTGCCTTGGACCCACACCAACACACACATTTCCTTCACTGGGGAAATATAACTGAGGAGCTGCTCGTTATTTATATAAAACCCCAGGTTTTAATAAAGTCATAAACCATGTCAATGAGGCTGCTCTTTTCATACCTGATACAATAGAGATGACTCTGAATGAGTGCAGAGGAGTAAGAATCATTAAGAGGGCAATTAGAGGCTGATTTCCTAATAACTCCACTTTTACAGCACTGTGAAAACAAATGTACACATCCCTCTTTATATTCCTTTACCTTGGATGTGCTCCTGCCTGTTGACAGGTCCTGGGACCTCCTGTTCCAGCACTTTGCAGCCTCAGGATCATCAGGAATAAATAAAAGCCAGCTGAGCATGGATTATATTCAGTGATCACAGCAACTGGGAGCTGGAGGAGTGCAGCCACAAACACAGGAGGAAAATTTGCTCTCCTTTGAGGCACAGATGGGTCCATGGGTAGATTTACCACGTGTGGGAATGCAGAGCTTCCCTCTGGCTGCCCTGGCAGGTCTGGGACCCTGGCAGGGTCAGGAACCCCCCTGGACAGAGCCCCCAGAGACACTGGCTGTGATCTCTGGCCATGGAAAAGAGTTTTCAATCTTACAGGATGAATTACCAGCTCTGAGTGTTTGATATCAGTAATAATTAAGTGTGACATGGGTGCAAAAGTAAAATTTTAGGATTCTAGATGAGGGGTCCAAAGGGGAAAAGATGGAGGAAATTGGGTGTGCCTTGTCCTTTTTCTCCTTCTTCATGCCCTCCATGTCTCACTGTGGTGTTGGCATTTTTCTGTTGGTTCAGGCTGGGGACACACTGTCCAACGTAGGTGACAGATATTGGCACGTTCTTGTAAATCCAGCCCAGGGAGTTTCTGGTATTGAATGTTTGTCACATCCCACTGAGGGCAGAGCCCCACACGCTGCCCTGCAGGACAGAGCTGGGCAGGGCAGCAGAACATGTGAGAGATAAACAGAATAAACAACCTGGAAACCTGCACAGACCAATTATGGCTTCTGCTTTGGCAGCGGGGCTGACAGACAGAGACTTTCTACAATCTCAGAATCATCAATACCTCAGATTCCAGCAACCACGGTGCCCAAGAATTTGGGGAGGTGAGTGACCACTTGACAAGCCCAGGGATGAGCTGTTCCTGAAACCTGCAGGGAAGGGGAGCAGCAGTGGCTCTGCTGGCCTGGAGAGGGATGAGGGATGTGCTGAAAACCTCTCAAACGTGGCTCCCAAGGTTTTTGGAAAGGATGGTTACGTTCCCATCACGGCCATGGGGACAAAGGAGGGGTGCAGCAGAACAGGCAGCAGCCCTCAGGGCTTTAACTCCCCTCAAATTACTTCTTCCTCCTGAAAAACAGAGCCAGGAAGGACCAATTGATGCTGTCAGGGGTATGTTGTGTAACCAGCACAGGAGAAGTGGTTTTGGGGTGTGGCAGAGCTGTAACAGCCTCGGGAGCCACAACCTGAGCTGGGCTTTTGTTCCTTGTGATAATACAGCACTTATCTTCTCTGGGATGTTGTAAAGCCAGAGCTGATCTGGATTGAACATGTCATTTGTATTCCCACGCTGTTTTTGAAGCAAATCTGTCAAATCAAACAAAAAAAAACCAAAAAAGAAAATAATTAAAAGAGGAGTGGTTGCATAAGGAATAGTCTGGGCAGGCAGCTGTGGTCACTGGTGGCTTTGGTGTCCTGGGAGGGGAGGCAGAAGTGACCCTCAGGGACAGGGAGCAGCACCCCAAACCAGCTGGACCCCCAGAGAGGCTCAGAGCCATCCCCACAGGTTTGTTCCCTGCTGGTCCTCAGCCCAGACAAGGGCTGAGCTTTTCCTCACCCCCCTTCTGCCTTTCTGACCTGGCTTTTAGAGAAGCTCCTCACCTCGAGGAGAATTTTCCCCTTTGTCACATTTGGGCACTTCCTGAGCTAGCAGAAAAGTGTCTGCAGACAGAGCAGCACCGTGGGCCCTTCTTCAAACACTCCCAGCACCAGAGGAAACCCAAATGTGCCATGTGTGGTAATTCAGCATTTCCCAGTCACACTGCACTGGGCCCTGTCACTGGGAATGAACATTAGAGCTCCTCCTCTCCTTTCCCACCAAATTGGCCCTGGAATTCTGACCAAACACACACCCTGTGGCTGCAAGGGGTCACCCCAGGGGCTGGCAGCCACCCAGGAGTGCCCTCTGCAAGGAGCAGCTCGGTTAAAGTTGGATTTCAGCTCTGCAGGGCGGGTGGATTTTAAATGAGCAGCTGGGCAGGAATTTGCCAGTGATCCTGGCTGGGAGGAGCAGGCAGCTGTGCTCTGATGTGGGAGCAGAATCCAGGGAAAATCCACTGGATAGCTCGGGATCACCTGGCAGCAAACACTGGAGCGGGGAAGGACAGATCTGCAACTGTGAGAGGGACACTGGTGGCTTTGGGAGCTTTGAGAAGGGAGAGCTGGGTGAGTCCTGCAATCCAGGAGGAGTTTTCCTGGAGAAAAGGGGGTAGATGAGGCCCACTGTCTTGGAAAACAAATATATTTGTGCCCTCAAATAACATTTCCTCTTGCAAACCCCACCCGAGGCTGGCAGCGGCAGAGGAACGCTTCCAGACATCCACATTTCTTCTTCCCTGTCGTTTCTGTCATTTCCCCTGGAACACCTGGAAAAGGCAACACAGATCACAGGGGCAGCAGTGGCTTTGGGATTTGGGATTTGCAGGGGATGGAGACAAGCAGGGCTGGGAGTGGTGATGAGGATGATGAGGATGACACCAGGCCAGGAGTGCAGCCCTGTCTCCTCACTGCACACAGGAGGATGCTGGATCTCCTCTGGGGATTTTAGGATTTCCTATCCCTGGGAAGGAAACCAGGTGCTGGAAACTGAGGATGTTGTGCAGGAGGAGCCCCCAAATTCTTGCTGAACATCCCCCAGTCCGTGGCACAGTGCAAGTGTTTGCAGATATTTGGGGTGTGCTTGCAGGGTGTTTGGGGTGTGTTTGCAGATGCTTGGGGTGGTTTTGGAGCTGTTTGCATGTGGTTGGGGTGGTTTTGAAGGTTTTTGGGGTGGTTTTGCAGGTATTTGGTGTGTTTGAGGTGGTTTTGCAGGTGTTTGGGGTGGCTTTGCAGGTGTTTGGGATGTTTGAGGTGTTTTTGCAGGGGTATGTTTGAGGTGTTTGCAGATGTTTGAGGTGGCTTTGCAGGTGTTTGGGGTGTGTTTGGGATGGTTTTGCAGGTGTTTTGGGTATGTTTGGGGTGGTTTTGCAGGTGTTTGCAGGTGTTTGGGGTGGCTTTGCAGGTGTTCCCTGCATTCCCAGCACAGCCCTCGCTGCCCCAGCAGCAGAGGAGAGTGAAGCTCTGTAAACCACCAGGGCTCCGTGCCCAGATTCCAGCCACAACATTTTGCTTTGGAAAACTCGATAAACCAGAGGGGTTTAAAAAAAAAGAACCCCAAAAAAAAACCTGTCAGCCATTTAATTAGCAGCCCTCATTACTGCATCACCACGATGTTCACATCCCTGCTCCTTCCAGCAGCACTGCCCGGGCTGGGAGCCGGGATAAAGAGGTGGAAAATGTTCCAGCCCTGGGTGTAAAACCAGCCCTGTGCAGCTGGAGCAGATGGGAGAAAAGCTGCACGGGACAATCAGCAAAGGGTCAGCAGGAATTTTGTCCTGGGGGCCACGGTGTCTAATGGGCTGTGTGAGCAGCTGAAATGCTCTCTGGAAGCACAGGCTGCTGCTGGAACAGGGCCACCAGAGCTGCAGAGCCGTGCTCTAATGTGGCTTCTGGAAATGATAAATCGAGTGTGAACGCTGGGATTGCCACCAGGATTTCTGTGGGTGCTCTGCTGTCAGGTCAAGCTCCCACTTGGAGCCTCACGGGAGTCCTGGAGCACTGCAGAAAATCCTGGTTTGGGTTTGGGTTCGTGGATTCCTGCATTGGTTTGGGTTGGAAGGGAATTTAAATCTCATCTCTTTCCACACCAGAGACTTTGCCCTAGCCCAGGCTGCTCCGAGCCCTGCCCAGCCTGGCCCTCAGCCCAGCTGCAGCTGAAACTCCACGGAACTGTGGTGGGTCATTAATTGCCTCCTTCCTAATGAAGGGAAAAAAGGATTCTCCATGAGGACACCCCCAAAAATGTCCTTGCACGAGGAACAAGAACCGCCTGGAAGTGGAAGGGAGAAAAAGTACAAACCCAAGGAAGTCACTTCATCCCATAGCAACAAGCCCGTTCAACAGGAGGAGCATGTTCACAGCAGAGCCCTAAAAAAGGAGCTGTTAAAATAAACATTGGCATATCTCACACCTCCCTCTTCCCTGAAGGATGCTCCCTGGAAACACATGTGGACAAACTAGGGAAGGGAAGGAAAATAGGGATGAAGGGGGAGATGAGAGGGATTCTAATTAAGTGCTGAAATTAATCTCTGTTGTCTTTCAGTATTAATAAGTTTAATGATTTGGTGTCTCTGTTGTTCACTGACAAATCCAGAGTCTTTTACAGAGGATCTGATCATGTTATCCCTTTGCTTTTTATATCCTAAAATACTCCAGCACTTTCTGTGGAGTATTTGCCCTACATTTCACATTTTAGAAAGGTGACAGAGGCCACATAACCTCTCTGTGAGTGCCCTTCAAGCTTCAAGTTCCAGGGGGTTTTCCCTGCTTTATGTGTGTTGCTGTGCTATGTGGAGGGATAAAAAAATCCCATTTTTTCTTTTATGAACTGGAACAAAACTCCTGGAGCCTTTACAAGCCTGTGCTGGCCCTGCTTTGGGTGTCCTAGGGTGGATACTTGGAGCAGCAAAAGTCTCTGCTCTGGGAAATCCATTTCAGTTCTGGGAAATCCATCTCCCCTCCCTGTGGGAAATCCATGTCCCCTCCCTCTGGGCACAGCTGGGAGGTCACAGATGCTTTTTGGAAAGCCCAAAATTTCCTACCTGCGGGCAGGTATCGCACCTCATCTCCAGTGACAGCCCAGACAAGCAGAGTCAGGTTTGCACATGCTGATCTCCCAGGAAAAGGCAGGATAATGGGATTTTGGAGTTACCATCACACTTGCACTTCCATCCCTTCCTCTTTGCCCTCTCTTTGTTTAAATCTTTGGATCAAGGCAGGCCCAAACACCTGGAAATGTGATCAGAGAGTGGGGCAGTGATGAGACAGTTCATCTTCCCTCCACACACAGCGCTGGGAAATAAAAGAAGCTTCAATAAATCAAATTGGCCCTGCTGTGGAAGCAAAAGCAGCAGCAGGTGGAGGGGGAAGTTTGCTCTGGCTCCTGTTCTGGGGTGCCGTGGGTTTTTCCATGCTCAGTCCCAGCAGCAGGGCTTGGGAATGTGGGAGACAGCCAGGCCTGGAAAGGCTCACTGCTGCTGAAGTGTGGGCTGCCATCCACACCTTTGGGATAATTCCCTTTTACCCTGGGAACGGGTTTAGCTCTGTCATGGGGCTGTTCTCAGTGGAGCTCAGTGGGCAGCAAGAACAGCCAGGTTTTCCTCGCTCTCCCACCATTTCTGATGGATGCTCAGGTGCTGAGAGATCTCCTCCCAGCCCTCAGTCCAGCTGCTTTTGGAGGAGCACCAAGCTGGGCTTGAAGCTGGGAATAGCAAAAATTAGGTGACCCCTGACAGGAAGAAATGATGATGTCTGCTTTAGATTAGAAGGTTGAAGGATTTGTTTTATTAAAATTACACTATATTACATTAATATACTATTTAAAGAGATACTGTGCTATTCTACGTACTTCTTATTTATCCAACTAATTAACAAACTGGTGATTCTCTGCTGAGAGTCCAACACAGCTGGATCCCATTGGTCACTGATCCCAAAAATCCTTCCAGAATCCAACCCAGCCATCACTGCAGGTGAACAATCCCCACACCACATTCCACATGGGCAAAACAAAGGAGCAGAGAGAAAGATTGTTTTCTCTTCTTCTCTCTGTGCTTTTCCTGAGAGACAGAATTGTGTCTGTCTGTCCAGAGAAGGTGAATGCCACATGGGAGCAGGGTGGTTTGGCACCTGCACCCTGGGGAAGGCGACCTAGGGGGGTGGCAGAGCCTTCCCTGCCCTCCAAAAAGCCCAACCCTGCAGGACAGAGCTCCAGCCCCACGCCGCAGGTTGGACACTCCACCTCCCCTTGCATAATCACCGGCCTGAGGGGGGGAAAAAAAACCTGCTAAAACTTCCCACTCACACATCCAACCCACCCCGAAGGTGGCCCTGGTGGGACAGGAGCTGGTGAGGCTGCCAGGAATAGGTGGCAATCCAATCGTGAACGCTGCAGCCCACTCCCATCTGCCAGAGCAAAATCCTGCCCGAGGGAAAGCCGGGAGGGACGGGCTGCTCTGCATCCTCCCCTGGGCACAGCACCTGCTGCACTGCCCACCTTCCCATCCCCAGCAGGGTGGGCAGAGCTTTTCCCGAGGCAGGAGGAATTGCTGGCTGCAGATGGGATTGCTGGAATGCAGACATCTGGCTGCCACCGCCACGCTTTGCTCCAGAACGCGACGTTGGCAGTGGTGTGTGAAAACATTGATGGAAGATGAAGCCAGACACTGGGAGGAAGGGAAAAAAAAACAAACGTGTAAAACTTTGGAATTCAGTATTGTGCTGTTTTGAACATCACCGTGTGGGTTTGGAGTAGGAAACAGCAAGGGGCTGGTTGTGCTGGTGGAAAAAATCAGCAAAAATCAATGTATGAATCAGGGTCCCTTTGCAGCAGCTGTGCTGACACAGCTGTGGCTGCTCCAGGGGTGTGGGACCACCCTGGGGTCCTGTTTTGGGGCAGATCAACAGCTCTCAGCTCCCAAATATCCCCAGGCTGCCTCCTGCCCAGCCCTTTGGGTGGCTTTGCTGTGGCCTGGGTGGGGTTGGGCTGAGCGAGGTGGTGATGTCCCCACCAAAGCCTGGATTTGCAGGTGCTTCTGTGGGTTTGTCAGAAGGGGGATGGATAAATGAGATAAAAGAGACCTCAGCTCTCCATCAGCCACCTCTCAGAGGACACCTGGCTTGGCCTGGAAGGTGAGAGCAATCCTGTGGGATTTGGGATGGTGCACAGGACTGGGGATAACCACCAGAGGAAAAAATAAATAAATTTAACCCCATAAATCCTTTTCATCAGCTGCTTTTGTCTCCTGTGCCTGAGAAGCTGGAGCAACCCAAGCTCCAGGTGATTTATGGTGGGTCCCCCAGGAGGGAGGGAGAGGCAGGAGCAGCTCCACTTGTGCTGCCACTCTCTGCCCCGAGTGAGCCCATCATTCCTGGCAGTGCCCAGATAATTCCTGGCAGTGCCCAGATCATTCCTGGGCATTTCTTTACCCCTCAAAGTGCTGCCTTTACTTTTCTCCTCTAGGGCTGTGTTATCTGTTATGTGCAGTAGATATAATTTGCACCATTTCTAGTATGTGATATTGAATATTTGTTGGAGTATACATGTTTGTATTAGGAGTCCCCCCCAGCCTCCAGGAGAAATCTGGTGTGTGTTGAAACCTGATTTACAAACAAAAGGATGTGGCTGGCCAGGAGATGGGCCATGTCCAACATGGAATTCAACAACTCAACACTGAATTGTTCTCCCTCATCACCAAAAAAGAAAAACTTATTAACCTATGGACTCTGAATGGAAGAAAAGATTGCCGAAATCTTGGCCTCAGGTGGAATTTTCCCTATAAAAACCACTTGTGCCAGGATGGAGGTGTGTGGGTGTGGGATTCCTTCAAATCAGAGGGTTTGGGCACATTGCAAAAGGCAGCCTCAGAAACAGCAGGATGGTGATTAGAGATAAGCAGTAGCTATAAGATTTGTCAGCAGAAAAATTATACAAGAAGTAGAAAGAAAGGACAAATAGAACAATGGTCTGTGTATTAACGTTTGGGTAGAATAACTCCCTGAGTTGCCAAAAAGTATCTCTGGTGAGATATTAGGAAGTTTTAAGCTTAATAATGGAGCTCTGTGCATTGTATCTTGAGGTTTACAAGCAAGTATTGTATTCTAAATAAGCCAACATTGTTTTAACCAAAAATACATGTATTTATAGTGATTAGATAGAACTGCTGTCAATATACTTTTGCTTTGTGTGACTGGTCAAAAAGTTTATAAAGTAAGTTCTTGGTTTGCTGCCTGGGATGTGAGCTGCTGGCATCTTCCCATTGTTATAACCATGTAATGAGAGTGATGATAAAAATAAACAGCTCGAGATGCGTTCCCAGCAGTCCTGCCCCGTTGGTGATTTGGGGCATGGGGGAAAAGCTCTGCTGAGGCTGACTCCTTGTTGCACACCCAGCACCAACCCCAGGTTCTTTTCCTTGTGGCTGGCTAGCTAGAATTGGATTGCAAACGCAATATTTTATTTTTCCATTTGAATTTTTGGCTGGACGAATTTTCATTTATAACATTATCAAAGCCGCGCGGGGAAAACGCAGCGCCGGGAGCTTGGGGTCAGGGCAAACACAGCCCCCTTCCCCTCCCAGGGATTTTTGGCAGCTGGGAAGGTGAGTTTTGAGGAGCTGGTCCTGGGCAGAGACCTTGCATGTGTACAGCCAGTGCTGATTCATCTGCCTGCCACTGGAGACAAAAGAACATCTCATTAAGTCACCCGTGTATAAATAAACGTACAAGGTACAAGCTCGGGAGCACAGAACAGCCCTGGAAAATCTCAGAAATGCACAATTTGCTTTTCTTCTCTCTGGCAGGGCTGCAGCTCACCACTGGGACCACCCTTTTGTTCAGAAATATCAAAGAAGGGGATTTTTCTTATTATTATTTTTCTGTTGCAGTATTAGTTTTTTAACATCAAAATTCAGTCATTTCCTCTTTCCCTGCAGTTCAACCGAGTCTCAGGTGCACCAAGGCTTTGATAACCCTCAAATACTCCGAGCAGGACTCACTTCCAAGGGTGTGTGGGTTCTGCATCCTTTTTTTTGGTTTTTTTTTTGGAAGAGGGAAAAACAACAGCAAGATCAAGAAAAACAGAGCAATTAACTGCTGCCCTAATTGCAGCGCTGATGGCCAGGCTGATGCGCCCGCAGCTGCGGGACAGCACCAGCTCTGTGTGTTAATTAACCTCATTAAAGGCCCTTGAATTGGGCTCAGAAAGGAGTGGGACCCTGCATAGTCCAGAGTGGGAGTTGAGAATAATTTGGCTTTTTTTCCCCTGCAATCCCCAGTTTGGGAATAATCTGACTTTTTTTTCCTGCAATCCCCAGCTTTGCTGTGGGGGTTTCCCCTGCACATCCCTCTGCTGCAGCTTCCCAGGATTTTCCCATCCTGAGCTGAGTTCTCCTGGCCTCTGAACATGCACAGGAATCAACCTTTCCCCGTGGAAGTCTTTGCCATAAATCCGTTTATTTTTATTTTTACGGCCCTTTCCCCTTGCTGTTAAGGCACCAAGAGATGCCTTTGTTGTGTTTTGAGGCAATTAATTTTGATGGCATAACGAGGCTGATAAATTACCACTTCAGCCAGGAGCTTTAGGTGTTTGTGAGTGTGGGAACTCAAAATGTCCCTCAGACATTTTTAGAGGTTCCAGGCCCTGGTCAGAAGCATTTGAGACCCTGGCAGGCAGCTGGAAACAGCTGTGATTTTGGGTTTGAACCATGGAATGATTTACCAACTTTGGAGGTGGAACAAGAAGTCACAAAAGTTTAGGTATTATAGTAGAAGTAGTCACAAAGTAGAGGGAAGAATTTTTTAGTGCTGTACAGGGGGGTTTTAACATCTGTACAGGGGGGTTTTTACTTTGTACATGGGGGTCAGAGGTTTTAAGATGGAGGAAAGTGGGCTGATCCTGTTTCTCCTCTTTCTCCTTCCTCACCTCCATGTTCTTGGTGATGTTGGCACTCACAGATTGGTTTAGAGTAGAAAAGCACCATTTAACATAGGAATAGGCATTGGGAAAAACTGTGAACATGTAACACGTAATGTACCATATAAAAAATAGAAAATCACCATTTAATACAGGTAATAGGCATTGGGGGCAAACTGTAACCATGTGCACCCCCCCTGCTGCTTTTTGGGGTGCTGCTGCTCCAGCCCACGTCCCACGCTGGCCCTGCAGGAGTTGTCACAGTTCCAGGCTCAGAGGCAGCTGCCTAATTGCACCAGCGATGTTTTTTAAACTTTTCCTACCTTTCCTCCATCTGATAAGGTCAAGCCCACCTTGAGGACAACTGCTCTGCTGTCTTTTCCTCTTTGGGATCCACGGATTGTGCAGCTGCTCTGACCTTTTCCATAAACCTCGTTAAAGGTGACCAAGAAATGCATAAAATGGATCTCCCAGAGCAGTCTGAAGGAAGGGCTTTGGGTGTGTTTTATTTGTCATGCCAGGTGTCCCAAAGGATCATTCACAGGGGGAAGGTTCTGGCTGCTTTTCATGGAAAATTAAGGTAAGTAGGGACAGGCAACCTGCAGGAAGAATATCCCTGGTTAAACTGGAATTTTATGGCTAGAAAATACAAAAATAGCAACCAGACTGCTCTGGGCTCTTCAGCAAGGTGGGTTTTTCCTCCAATTTTTTTTTTTTTTCAAGTTGGGACTGACTCTGCTGAAGGAATGAAAAATTGGGCTGGATTTTCCAACGTGTCCTTGCAAGGCCATTGCTGTGACCTGGTGGAGACTTCCAAGGGCTTGGCCGTGCTCCAGGTGTGAGGCTGAGAGCTCCAAAATGCCCCTGGGAGGCCCTGGCTCATCATCACCTGGCTGCTGGTGCAAAGCAAGGCCACCAACACCAACACCACGAGCTCAGGGCTTGTTCTGCAAGGGAGGAACCAGATCTGGGACCTGGTGACTGCAGAGAGCTACACTGACCCATTTTCCTCTGGCTGGTGGATCCAGGCACTGGGAAAAGCTCCATAGCAACTGGATGTGCACAGTTTAATGATGAAATCCCCACGGTGCTCCCTTGGAAAGATAAATGGATCCAGGATGTTTTCCCCCCTCGCAGCCATTAGGAAAGGTCTATATTTAGAAGGTCCTGTCCCACTTTGCCGTGTGCCAAACAGCAGCACAGCCCGGGGAAGGGCAGTGAGTGGGATGAGCAAGTCCAGGACAACACGTGGAACATCCTTCCAGGAAGATTTGGGAGCCTGAGGAATCTTGCTGGTTATCCCATGGCATTTTGGGCGGGCGTTTTTCCCTCCCAAAACCAGCGCCAGGCACTCCTGATGGTGGTGGTGGCATCTCACACCCTCTTGAACTGTGCAAATATCACCAGGTGACCCAAGAGCCCCATCCCAGGTGTTAATCCCAAAAGGAGGAACAGATCCAGCAGTGCTGGATCTGTGAGTGTCACCCCTGGAAGATCTCAGAAAAACAAGGCAGCAGAGCTGTGTTATTGAGAATATTTTGGGTTCTTTCCTGGTTGTCTTTTCTTCAAGCTCTCCACAGCAGCTCGGGTCAGCTCTTATTACCTTCAGCTGTCCCTGCTGTCCCCTGGCACAGAGCAGTGAGCCACAGACAGTGAGAACTTTGAGATGGCACGATAAATAAAATAGATGCTGTTATTGCAGCCCTCTCCTGTTTGCTGCTGCCATGGTTTCTCGTCTCTTCTCTGACTTATTGCTGATGTCTCCTGTCAGCCCAGCTTGCCTCTCTCGGAGATGTGATTTATGGGCCGGGGAGGCAGAGCAGAAACACGGCAAAATTGCAAATGAGGGTGCTGGAGCCTCAACTGCTGCGGAGCCACCCCGTTCCTTCTGCTTCCAGGAGTTTGTCCCCTCTCATCCCCGTTCCCCTGCAGCCAAGGTGGTTTGGATGCGGGCAGGAGACGCAGGAAAGAGAAACCAGAGCTTTGGGAAGTTTGTCCTTGCTGGCAGCCCCTGCAGCACGGCAGGGTGATGCTATTTTCACTCCCTGGGCTGAGGCTCGTGATAATTGAAAGCTGCTCTGCTCCATCCTGCAGCATCCTCAGGCTCCAGGCTCCTCTCACCTGCTGCCAGCCCAAAACCTGCGAGGAATGTGAAAGTGCCGAGCAAACAATCCTCGATTTTTGCTGGATTTCATTGTAAGAGCAGGGCTGGGGAGGGGGGACTCGTGAGTCCTCCGTGTCACCCTGCAGAGCATTCCCAGGAGTGTGAGCGAGTAACTGCGTGCTGGGAAGGGGAGAGAGAGCCCAAATCATTCCCTGTAGAACTCGGGGAGAAGATGAGAAATGAGGATTTGCGTTAGAAATGAAAATTAAAGCAGTGCATGGTTTCATTTCCTTGCACCGAGCAGCACAGGAATTCCAAAGGCTGCTCCGAGGCAGATGCTGCTGCTTTAATCTGGCTTTTTGGCCAGTTGTGCACACATGTACCAGTCCTGCTTGGATTACACTTTTCAAAGATTACAGCTCAAATCCAGCAGGGCTTTTAATGCCTGGAATGGGGCAGAGCAGCTGACATTAATATATTCCAGAAGTGCAAACCCAGGCAGCGCTGGGATCATCATTAGAAAGTCTGATGGAGGATTATAATAAAACTTGGAGAAATCAGCCACACTGCTGGGGATTTTTTTTTTTTTTTTTCCCCCTGGGCCATGGCACCCACTCATCGAACAGTTCTAGATCCTGGATAATTATTCCAGGGAAAATCTGATGAGTGGAGCCACTCTGGAATGCTGATGGAGGCTGCTGAGCCTGCCCAGGGGCTCCCACGCAGGGAATCCCAATTGGTGCCCTTGGGAGCCACCTGAGTGGGAGCCAGTGGAAACTTCAGCACGGGAGACTTTGCAAATGCACAAATAAACAGCAATTTCCAGGAGCTGGCAAGAGGAGCCAGGGAATTCTGCTGCTTTGTGTTGTGTTTGTGGCTCTGGTCAGTTGAACATCCAGCTGAAGAGATAAAGCTGCTGTATAGGTGCATTTATAGAAATGATATCTAAAGATTAGGTCATTTGGGGTGCCCTAGGAATCCTAAGATCCCCAGGGGATTCATCCTTTGGAATCCAGGCATCCCTAGGAATGACTGTATTTTCCCAATCTTTTTCCTGTTTCCCAAGATATGGGACAATTGTTGCAGGAGATGGAGTTGTGGGGGTGACTGAATTACCATTTATCAGCCACGATGTAGAACCTTAATCAAAATACACAAAGAAAAAAAACCCAATTTCTTTATTTTCCAGTCAGCTCAGGAAAATCCGGGTGGTGCAGAGATTCCCCACTCCTAGATCAAAACATGTTTGCCAAAATACAAACCTGACAGAGCAAAGCAGGTAATTGTCCCTGTCAGCTGAGCAGGGGAGGAAATCTGTAGGAAAATCAGAGTTTCCTTGAGCAGGGAATGCCAGCTGGAAGTGAAGCTGCTCTGCAGCCACGGCAGCAATGCCATGAGCAAGGAGGTGCCCCCAGAGCCAGGAAATTTCCTTTCCTGGGGTGTCATTCCATCTTTTCTGCCTTGGGAAGGGTTAAATCTCTGCTGCCCAGGCTTGTTCCTCCTCCCATGTGGAGAGGGTGCTAATTGAACTGAAAGGCCCAGGGATTTGCAGGAGAAACAGGTGAAAATTAATTGAGAAATGAGGAAATTGGCTTCCATGTGCCCAAAACCATGAATTCCCCCACAGTGAGGAACACCTTCCTCTCGGTGGTTTGGTCAGGAAGCTGGACCTGGGACCAAATTTGGGACAGTGTGCTCAGTCTGTGACCTGGACAGAGGAATCCTGGGGTGAGTACATCCCTCCACAATTTGTCCTTGGAGCAGCTCCAGCGTTGTGGAAACACAAGAAGTCCCCAGTGTTCCCTCTCCAGAGCCTGGGTGTGGAGGCTGTTCCAGGGAATAAACTGGAGATCCTTGAGGTTCATCCATCCTTCTGTCTGCTTTGGGTTTGGGACATTGGTGGTGTTGTTGTGACATGGGGGAGGTGAATGTCACCTCCAGTCTGGGTGTGCCCCAGTCACTGGAGGAGGGACACACCAGGTGTGATGGCACCAGCAAGGAAAGGTCAGACTCCTGTTAAAATGTGTTAAAATCCTGTTAAAATCACCTGGGAAGGATTTTTGAGGTGAATCAAAGCGAGTTCAGTGCTGCTGTGTAACTTCTCTGAAGCAACAATTTTAGTGTTCAGTGGAGCTCTGTGCATTCTATCTTAAGGTTTACAAGCAAGTGTTGTATTCAAAATAAGCAAGCATTATTTTAACCAAAAGTACGTGTATTTATGGTGATTGGATAGAACTACTTTAGCTTTGTGGTCCTGGTCAAAAAGTTTATAAAGTAAGTTGTAACATTAAGTTCTGGGTCTGCTGCCTGGGATGTGAGCTGCTGGCATCTTCCCATTGTCATAACCATGTAATGAGACTGCTGATAAAAACAAACAGCTCGAGATGCGTTCCCAGCAGTCCTGCCCCGTTGGTGATTTGTGCACAGCCCCCAGAGCATTCCTTCCCTGGCTGGGCTGGGGCTTGCACAAGGATTCGTGGCATGAGGACACCTGGCAGAGCTTCAGCAGCTCCGTGGCTGTGGCCAGCACTGGCAGGGATGAGCTGAGCTCAGCGGAGCCCTCTGAGAGCTGAACCCTTTTATCCCATCCCTGTCTGAAGGTAGACAGGGCTCAGGATGGCTCTGCTGCTGCAGAGTGAGGGGAGTTCAGTTGAGGACTCTGCCTTGAGTCATCTTGGCCGAAAATCACTCTGGGTAAACTTTCCATTCCAGCAGATTGAGGAAAGCAGAAATGAAGCTGCTTTGGGGATTTTGGGGGATGGCAGAGCCTGATAAAATATTGAAGAGCCAGGCCATCTGTAACTGCTGCATGGGCTGGGGAGCACAAACACCAACTGGGCAGAGCAGGAGGCGCTGCTGGCCTGGCCTGATGGACACCCATCCTCCAGGAAAAGTGGCCAGGGTGACAGATGGCACCGTTTGCTAGGAAATACATCCATTTTCCCCCGTTTTTTTGGCAGTCTCACAGTCAATAATGTGCAGATGAGAGGTGGGAAGGCCCAGCACTGGACTTGGAGCAGAGCTCTGCTGTAGGGCTGTAACTTTATTTAAATAGATTGTTGTTACACACGCTCTTATCACAGCAAAGAAGCGAAGGAAACTTTCCCCGTGGATTTGGGGTTGATGTGGGACAGAGGAAGGAGTTGTAATGAGATTTCCATCCTGGGATGTGCAGTCCTGCCTCCAAGCACTGTGATGAGGAATTGATGTCCCCTTGCTCCGATCTCTCCCGGGGGGCACAGGACACTGCGAATGCTCTTGGGTCCATCTAGTGGAATAATTAGTCTCAAGCAATGTGAGAAGCCAAATTAAATCCTTAATTACCATTTCAGCCCCGAGACGAGATGCTTCTTCCCATTTTTTTTTTGCCGAAGAACGAGCTAAAGTTGGGTGCAACGCCAGGAAAGGCGAGGAAGTTTCAATTTTCACACGCAGATTGGAGAATCCTTGGGGGAATTCAGCTCCTTGTTCCTGCTGGGCTGCAGGGAGGGTGGAAAGAGCAGCAAAATTTGCAGCACAAAGGGATTTCTCAGGTGCTGTTTGCTTGAGGTGGCCCGTGGCGACCAGCCACTGGGTCCTCCTGCAGAAGGTGACAGTAAACAGGCTGCTCTGCTGTGTAAAGATGTTGAATGGGTTAAAAAAAGGAGGAAAATCAACAAATATTTACAGCTGGGAGCTCCTAAAGGCAGGTCTGAGAGGCAGAAGTGGGGTGAAGTGGTTGGAGAGATCTCCCCTGGCTCTGCTGGGATGTGGGATAGAGAAAAGGTCAGCAGGGATGTGGGAACTGGGTAAAGAAATTTCCCTTCGTTGGAATCTCTGCGTGGCCAATAGGGCAAGGCTGGAGCAAAATATTTCAGGTTTCAAGTGTGATTTAAAAGAAATGTAGAGTTTTAAGATGATTCTTTTTGACATAAAAAGCAAAACGTTTCTCCCAGAGTCCTACTTGTGCCCATGGGGATTTTGGAAATCCTGGAGAGCCCAGATGTCCCAGGAGGGTGAGAAATATTTTTTGGCAGCATTCCTCCCAGCTTGGATGCAAGGACAGATCAGGAGCTCAGGAGAAATTCCAATCCCAAATTTCCAGGGCACATTTTCATCTTCCTCTGCTTTTGTCACCCTGTTTGCACCTTGCCAAATAAGAGCTTTGTCCTCTGCTCTGTTGGGACTCCCGCAGAGTCTTGCTCAGCCTAAAGTTAGTCTGGGTCTGGAAAAATAAACCTGAAGTGATCTTGGACTCTACCTGAGGAATTTGCTTCAATACCACAGCATGTGCAGGATTTAGGAGCTCCCAGGTGAGACTTTGCCTTGGTGACCTTTTGGTGCCTTCCATCCTTCCAAAATTTGGGATGGAAGGATTCCAGAGCCCCAAAAATCAGTGTTCCCAGGCCTTTCCTCTGCCTCCTTTCCAGGCAGCTCTGGGAACGCATCAAATCTCTGATAAATAATGAGCTTTTTCCATTCTTCTCCCCAAATATTTTGTTTTCCTGCCAAGCTTGCCACAGGTGAAGCGTCTCCTGGCAGAGGGGAAAATTCCAGGGGCTCGCATCACGTTTTTGCATTTTCTCTTCCCTGTGTTTCCCAAACATCTTTTAGACTTTCTTTAACCTTTTCAAACTCCTCACTAGCAGGGCTCGCGCTGTTATTTCCACATCGAGTTGGCATTTTCACAGGAAAATAGCCTTCCCATAAAAATTGGGCATTTATTGAAGAAAAGAATGGATTTTTCCATTGGGGGAATGGGAATATTGGCTCCCCAGCCAGGTGGGCACCTTGAAGCTGTAAACTGCCTCCCTCCAAAGACATTTAATTATTCTGGAATGATTTTTTTTGTTGGTTTATTTTTTTTTTCTGTAAAATATTCCACCTTTTTATTTTCTCTTCCAATTTCAAGCCAACAAATACAAAATAAATCAACTCTCAATTATTTCCCCCCAACTGCTTCCCCCAGGGCTGTGCTGCGATTATGTGGAGAGAAATAAATTTGGTTAAACAATGGTAAATTGTCCTGAGCTGCCTTTTATTATCAGGAAGTTGCTTTGGCAACTGGATAATTTGCTGATTTTTTTTTACATGATTTTAGTCCCTTGCATCTATTCATGAGATTATTCCAAATGTTATATCAGTGCATTTAAATTAAGCATGAAAGTGTTTTAGGGCTTTTTGCAATGATTGCTTATTTATTTTATTATCAATAATAAATTTCAACCCAAAGCTTGAAGCTTCCCCTTTCAAGGACAGTAAAAAGGCAGGAGAGAAGCAGCTGGTGGCACATAAAGAACAACGAAACAGGGCTGGGGGTGTGGGGAGGCTGCAAAGAAACTGAGCTGGGATTTCTGGGTTCTTCTCCTCAATTCTTTCTCTTTTCAAGGGAAATTTGTCTTCTCTGGGCTCCAGAGCTGTTCCAAAGGAAAGGAATTAAGTTGGGCTGAGGTTGCCGTGCTGTGAGGGGAAGAACTTTTGGTAGGACTGGTTGGAAATGTGGCTCTGTTGATGTTTTTAATGACAAAATTTTGATTTTCATAGAATTGCCGGAGGGTTTGGGTTGGAAGGGACCTCAAAGCCCATCCAGTGCCATGGCAGGGACACCTTCCAATGGCCCATGGTGCTCCAATATTGTAAATGCAGGTGAACCCAGTGGGAAAAAATGACTCAATTCAGAAGGCTGAATGATTTCTTTATTATAACTACACTAAAATGCATGAATATACTATATAAAAAGAGGATACTAAAACTACATACTACTTTCTCTGACTCTAACACAACTCGTGACCCTCTCTCTGTCCAGCCCAGGTGGGTTGGATTGGCCACCAGCCTCAAACAATCCTCACCAGAATCCAACCCAGCACTCACCCCAGGGAAACAATTCTCCAAACATATTCCACATAGGAAAAACAAGGAGCAGAAATAGAAATGGTTTTCTCTTTCATTTCTCTCTGTGCTCCTCTATGAGAATCCTGAGAGGGACAGAAATGTTTGCCACACTCCAAGCTGACCTTGGGCACTGCCAGGGATCCAGGGGCACCCACAGCTGCTCTGGGCACCCTGTGCCAGTGCACAGAGTAAATTTCAGCCACATCTCTATTTCCTCTGATATTTTCCTAGTCTTTAATTCATTACATTTATGTCAGAGTATTTTTTTGGATTCATTTTTCCATCCAGGCTTCTTGGAGCAAGGAGAGAGGCAAAGCAGCTTCAGCTCTGCCTGGTTTGGGATTGTCAAATATTCCCTTCCCCAGGTAAATCAACATCCTCACAGAGAATCAACCAGCACAGCTGGAGCAGCCTTGAGCTCCTCCTGCACTTCCCTGGGCTGCCCAGCTCCCCCCACACTCATCCATGGGCTGCCTAATTGGGAAATTGATTAATTGACTGGCGAGATAATGGCCTCTCTTCCTGCATGGCTGCATTAGACTCTGCTCCTGCAATGGAGATTCCAGCACAGGAGCCTTGGAGCTGCACTGGCTTCAAAGGAAAAGGATTTCTATCGGATTTCCCTGGGGTTTATAGGATTGCTTGTAGAGAATTTGCAGCCCCATCCCTGGCAGCGTCCAAGGGCAGGTTGGATGGGAATTGGAGCAGCCTGGGAGAGTGGGAAGCGTCCCCATGGCAGGGGGTGGAGCTGGGTGATTTTTGAGCTCCCTTCCAATCCAAAGCAGTTTGTGATTCCAGGATTTTCCTGCACGAAGGGGAATGAATTAAAAGAGAATAAATTAAAAAAAAAAAAAACAATCAATGCACAAAAGGCACTCAGATGTGGCTGGAGTTGATGTGGGATTTTCCCCCCACAGGAGCCGAGGCCAATCCTCCTGCCAGATGTTTCATTCCAGCAGAACAATGTTGACACAAACCTTATTTCCCTGGAATATTCTGCCCCTTTAGGTCTTCCCTTCCCGGCTCTGGTTTTTCCTGCATTCCCAGCTCCAGCAGATGTGTAATGAAACCCCTAATGGGTTATGACAGCCTGGTGCTTAATGCTCCCTTTCTTTGGGGTTTGGATCCTCTGCTGGTTTGTTTTTCAATTACCAGCTACAGTTTTGGTGACAAGGACACTGTTTCCAGCATTTGGTAATACAATCTTTATTATAATAATTATTTAAAATTAGAGGGCGAGTGGAAATGCTGCTGACAGTGAGGGATTATATTAGTGCTGATTAAAGCCACTGGCAGTGCAGGCAGGTATTAATAGACTGTTCCCTGCACATATTTCCCCCAGTCTCTCTCCTGGCTTTTATATTTTATATTTTAGCAGTGCTGCTGTCCAGGGCATTTAACAGCAGTGTCAGGACCCAGCAGTGGGATTATTCCAAAGGAGAAGGCATCAGGCTGGGCAATATTTTTCCTGCAAGTTCCTGGGCTGTTCTGGTGCTCTGGTCCAGCCCCAGCAGCTCTGAGGAGCAGGTGAGGGATGTTTTGGGCTCTTGAGGAACCAAACTGGTCTCTACTGGAGCATTGCAGCGCTCAGGTTGGAGCTCTGTGGGATTTTTGGGTGAGATTTTGCTAAGATCCCACAGAGGTCACTTCCCCCCTCACTCTTGCCTGATTTGAAAATGAAATCTCAGGACTGGCAGGTCTGAACACACTTTGTGAATGTGATTTGCTGTTTTGTTGGTGTTCTGGAGCAAACCCCTGGCTTTGTTTAGAATCGTGGAGTATTCTGAGCTGGAAGGGACCCACAAGGATCATCAAATCCAATCCTGGCCCTGCACAGGACCCCCTAAAAATCATCCCCTGTGCCTGAGAGCCTTGTCCAAGTGCTTCTTGAATTCTGGCAGCTTTTCCCTGCCTTGAAGCCATTTTAAGTTCTGTGTATCATGCCTTGATCTGATCTACTGCCACTTTTTCCTGGTGCCATCAGCATTATTTTCCCAGGACAGGAAAAGAGGCTCCTTTATTTCACAGAGAAAAAGACTTAACCCTGTCAGAGGAGGCAGCAGAGGGACAATTCTTTGGGGACAGCAGGAAATAAATAACCCAGCCACTGCCAAAAGTGGCTCTGAGTAAAGACCAGGGGGGCTGAATCACCTTGGGGCAGTGTAGGAGGAAGAGACAAACCTGAAAAGTTCCTGCAGGGCTGAAGGATGGGGGGAGCAGACAGGGAAGGAACAAGAAAAGCTGGATGGGGTCAGCAGAGAGGGAAGAATCAAGGAAAGCTGGAGATGGGGTGAGCAGGGAGAAAAGGATCAGGGAAAGCTGGATATGGGGTGAGCAGAGAGAAAAGAGTCAGGGAAAGCTGGATATGGGGTCAGCAAACCTGGATATGGGGTGAGCAGAGAGAAAAGGAAGAGGAAAAGCTGGATATGGGGTCAGCAGAGAGAAAAGGATCAGGAAAAGCTGGATTTGGGGTGAACAGAGAAAAAAGGGTCAGGGAAAGCTGGATGCAAAGCAAGCCAGTTGTTTGCTGCCCCATAGGATCCTGAATTTCTGCTCTTTGGTGCAGATTGGCAGGAGAAGTCCCCAAAGCCCAGCCAGCCTGGCCTTGGACACTTCCAGGGACGGGGCAGCCAGGTGGGAGATGGAATTCTCTGTGCTGGAGCAAAGCTGCTGCTTGTGGGCTGAGGGTGACTTTTCCCCGAGGTAGGATGGCTCCTGTTCCCAGTGTCAGGTTGATTTATGCTCCTGGAGACAAAGCTGGGCTGAATTCCCTCTGTATGAGAGGCACGTGAGCCTGCCCGTCCCAAGCTGGCTGCCAAACTCTTCATCTTGCAGGGCCTGTCCTCCTGTCATGCCCTCGGGGCTTTCCTAAATCTCCTTGGCTTGTCTAGTAGAAAAAATAAAAAAAAAATTTTTAAAAAATTAAAAAAAGAGCAGAGCTGACAGCAGAGATCTTCCTGGAGGCTTTCTGAAATCCAAATTAATGATGTCACCTGTGACAGTGCAGAGCACTCCCTCCAACACCTGTGAAAGACAAAAAGGTTAAAGAAAAAGGCTTAAAAATCAGGAATTTGGGGTCTGTGATTGCACTCTCCACTGTCCTTAAGGTGGGATAGTCCCCAAATGCCCATCACAAAAGAGCAATGCCTTGGGATAAGGTGAAGTCCTGCCTCTCACTCCAAGTGTAGGAGATGAATTTTAGCAACAGGGATGGAGACTCTCCTGTTTCATCTGTGCTGCATCTTGTCTTTCCCTGGGGTAACGTAGAGGTGAGGACAGAGAGGAACCTGCAGGATGGAGGCTGGGCCACCTCAAAACACGGGCCAGAGGCCAATTAAAGAGCAGCTGGACTGGAGCTCCAGGCCAAGTGGCACACTGCTCACTTGTTCCACTGTTTCATAAGCAAAATGCCCTGCAAGGTTAATGAAAGTGCCAGGCAAGCTCAGCCAGGGAGAGGCCAGCTGACAAAAACAGGAGCTGACACTTCCCAACCAGCTCAAGAGTGAGAATTTGTTTAAATGTAATTAGTTAGTGGAGAAAAAAAAAAAAAGAAAGAACAGAAGAATCCCTCTGGAGCCCAGGCCCTGTGAGTGTTTGCTGAGCCTTTAGATTGAACCAATACATCTTCCTGCACTCGGGGAAAAATCCTCTCACCTCCTCGGGGGGATGGATGAAGAGCTGGTGCCTCTCCCAGGGTCACACCAGAGTCCTCCAGTCCCTGAGGTGCCATTCCCAGTCCCCGAGGGTGCCCAAGGGGCAGGAGTGCAGGGCTGGCACTCCCAGGGGGAATTTTTGGTGTCATTTTCCGAGGGGCACTTTGGCCCCAGGTGTAAAATGCTCACACAAGCCACTGTCACCAAGCCCAGCCCCGTGGGGACCTGCAGCTCTGCTGGCGACTTCCTCAAACCCTGCTCCGTGGGGACTTTGTGTTTCCAAGGGAATTTTCCAGCCAAATCTTTTTTTTTTTTTTCCTTTTTTAACTCCTTCTGATTTCCCAGCCATCCCCTCCCTTCCTTTACCTCTTGCTGGTTTTTGTTTTGTTCATCCTTTCATTTTGGATGGTGAGATCCCCACATCTCTTCCTGGCCACCCCAGTGATGTCACGATTGCCAGCACGCTGACAGGTTTTTGGGGTCCCTGGCTGCTCTCAGCCTGGCTCCAAGCCCTGAAGCTGCTCTGCCCCAGGGCTTGTCTGATCTCCAGCTCAGGAACAACCTCTCCATCCCCTCCTGTGCCCCTCCCAGTGAAGGATGCCCCTCGATGCTTCTGTTCCCACCTTTCTGAGAGTGCCAGGGAAATTGG
This sequence comes from Lonchura striata, assembly GCF_050655825.1. Lineage (NCBI taxonomy): Eukaryota > Metazoa > Chordata > Aves > Passeriformes > Estrildidae > Lonchura > Lonchura striata. The sequence continues at coordinate 11,663,922 of NC_140719.1, forward strand.
GATTGCTGGGCTGCCCAGGGGACGTGTGTGACAGAAACACGAACAAATGGCCGTGTCAGAGCAGGTGACAAGCACGGGAGCAGATGGCACCATCATTCCTCTCCTTACTTGAATTCCCTTCAGAAGGGAGGAGAGCAGAGGCTGCAGGGCTCAGGAGGTGTGGGGCTCTCCCTGGCACCTCAGCACGCTGGGATTTGGGAAGAAGGGAGCTCAGAACTCAGAGGGATGAGGTGATGTGGGGCTTTAGCTGGTGCCCCCTTGGATGGGAAGTTTTGAGGATGCTGTGAGGCCAGGAGGGTGGAGGGGTGTTAAAGGTGGCACCCCCAAAGACCCCAAGGAAAAATTCAGTGGTTCCATCTGTCCTGAATTTAGAGGGGCTGAGGGAAGCCCTGCACATCCCCCACAGCCCCTTCAGTGCCTTTCAGCAATCCTTTTAAACCAGCTTGGGTCAAATACTGAATTTTACCCTCCTCTCCCCATCCCTTCCCTCCCCCACCAAGCAAAGGGCGTGAAAATTGCACGTTCTGGCCAGAAATTAAAACAAACCTCTCGCTGAAGCCTTTCATCATTAAGTGTTCATCACTTTGGAGTGTCTCCTAAGGTCAAGAGCATTTTGCCAGAGCCATTCATCAGCCAAGCTTCTGGTGCACTCTGCAGAGCTGTCCCTCAGGTGCCAAGGTCGTGCAGAAATACCCCGCTGAGGTGACCTGCTCATTACTCTGGGAAACAGCTTTTTGTCAATGAACGGCCCTCAGTGAGCATTTAATTTGGATTTAATAAGGCATCTAATGTTTGTTGAAAAGGACACTGTACCTTCAAGGTGTTTGTCATAATTGGATGGAGGATATTTACCCACAGCGTTTATTAATAAACCCCTCAGAAGATGGAAATTGAAAGCAGCTCCTTTAATGTCCTTGCTACCCAGAGGGATGGTGCTTGAAATCAGAGGAATCCCAGCTCCCAGGCTGCACCCAGAACTGGCAATGCTGGAGCTGGCCAGGGTCTGCATCTGATTTTTGTCACTGTGCGGGGAGATGGGGACACCCAGGGGGATGGGGACACAGGGACATCAGGACACCTGTATGGGCACGCACATCCCGGGGCTGGAGTGAACCCCCCTCAGCCTGAGCCTGTAGGATCTGCCGTGCAAGGAGGAAAAAGAGAAAGCCCCGAGTTTATTTTTGGTGTCTCTCCTTCCACACCTCCTTCCAGGCATCTGTGGTGGGCAGCTGAGGCGCCTCTGCCCCCGTGCCAGGGCTGTGGTGGCACCAGGGGGATCCCAGGGAGCTCTGCACGAGCTGTGCCAGGGAATAGCAAAGCCTCATTGTCTTTTTATTGCCCTTGGGATGTGGAAAACTTTAGGACTTGAGAAAATGGGGGGGGAAAAAAAAGGAAAATAATGCTTTAATGTGATGCCTCAGCCAGTGAACCGGTGAGGTTTGTACTCCACAGGAACAGGGTGGGATCAGGACTGGGCTAAAATAGGGATGGGATTGTCACTTAAATAGGGACAAAAATGTCACTTAAATAGGGACTGAATTGTCACTTAAATAGGGACAATATTGTCACTTAAATAGGGACGGGATTGTCACTTAAATAGGGACAAAAATGTCACTTAAATAGGGACGGGATTGTCACTTAAATAGGGATAGAATTGTTGCTTAAATAGGGACAGAATTGTCACTTAAATAGGGACCAAATTGTCACATAAATAGGGACAGAATTGTCACTTAAATAGGGACAGGATTATCACTTAGGTAGGGACGGGATTGTCACTAGGGACAGGATTGTCCAGGTGTGCTGCAGGCTGCAAAATCCATTTGGGAATGGCACAGCCTGCTGAGGAACCAGCCCTGTGCCTATCCCACATCTCAGCAAGGGCAAGAAAAGATCCGTCTCTCAAATCAGAGCTACTTCCTACCAAAACCCCACCAACCATGGTGGCAGAGCATCAAAACGTCCGATCCTCCTCCAATAATTCACTTTATTTTATCCACTGCTAAGTGAAGAACTGCTTGTGTGCCATCAACACAGAAGGGAAAAAAAAAAAAAAAAGCTGATATTTAACTCCAAAACGACGTTGCCAAAATGCAGAGATTCATTCCGAGGATCATTAGGAAGAGTCTTAAAACAAGCCAGACTAATTTCAGGCTGTGTTGTTTGGGAAGCCCTGACAGAGAGATGGATGCTGTAGGAAACCATTAGGAATGGCAATTCATTTTTAATCCCATTACCCTGCCACGCATCAGTTTTTAAATCAAGGGCTGCACCTTTCCAGATAATTCCTGCTGTTATTAGGTGCCGCTAAAGGGGGGGAGAATAGGTAGAATTAATTCTAAATATGTGCTATAATGTTAGATTGATTCCTTTATTAGCACCTTTTATAGTCAATTCTCTCCGTGGAAGGGCTCTGTCATATCTCCTGAAGACACAAAAAGATGGCCAGGATGGTTTCAAATGAAGCCAATAAACGGAGGAATTGGAGAATGTGGGGTATTTAACAGCAAATCGTTATGGATGGGCCACCAAATTGGGGAAGCAGGGACTGAATTAAGGCTCCCGAGATCTGACATCTTATTTGCAAGATAAAAAGCAGGTCCAGCTTGGGGACTGATGAATAATTCGGAGGTTTTAGCTGCATTTCTGATGGTCCCTTCAGTCGTGGGCTGCTTTGTTCTAAAGTGATGAATCACCCCAGGTTTCCTTGTATCCTCCCTCACAGCCACTGTCCCAAATTTTAACCTTTCTCCTCCACCCCGTTCCTGCAAAGCACAACCAAAATTCTCTCTCAGATCAGCTTGTATCCATCCCAAATCCCAAGGGCCACGGAAGCAGCTACAATTTATTAGCAGCATCAGTGTATTTTACTGCTCATCTAAGAATATCATTAATATTCTTTCATCACCTTCTCCACAGCTTTAAAACCTCCTTCATAACATTGAGCTCACGCCTGACGAGGAGTGAGCGAAATTTCAATTTTTTATCGCTCAGAAAATCCCTGTGTTTTCACATTTTGCCATTGTGTCATAACATCTCGGAGGATGGGATGTAAAAATCCCCCAAAACCAGATTTCAGGTGCCCTGGAACATTTCATTTGTGATTTTCCCCACTTGTGCATTTTCTTACTCCAAAGCTGAAATGATTTGGAGCTGGTTGATTCAATTACCCCACTGTCACCAGATTCTGAGTCACTTCAAGATTGGTTTAATATTGAAAAACAATATTTCCCTCCATCAACACCTTCCTGCTGAGGGTGGTGCCCAGGACCTCAAGGTTTTAATCATCCCTCTGCCTGGCTTAAAACCCTCTTCTCCTTTTTTTTTTTTTTTTTTTTTTTTTTTTAGTGTAGGAAAATGACAATTTCCATGGGAATGTTGTTCCATGCCACGGATGCTGGTTTGTAGGGATTTATTCCTGCAATGGGAGCTCCTCAGCAGGTTGCAGCACACAGGAGGGAGGGATGCAGGGATGCAGGGATGCAGGGCAGGCAGCTCATGGCCAGGAATTTCACCTTCCTCATCTCCTTTCTCCTATTCCAGTGCACTTGGAGCCAGCTTTCCTAATTGTTTTGCCCTTTGGTTTGGGCTCAGAGGTTTTTTTTTAGGTGAGGATTTGTCCCCATCCTGCAGGAACTGGGCTGCTGGTGGCCCTGGGGTGTGTTTGGGCCACAGGAATTCTGACTCAGGATGATCCATGGAGGAAACACGAGGCCTCTCATCTTCCCCACAAGCATCTTTTAGGATCCCTGAGCTGTTCCCGATGAGCAAATCCCCTCAGACACCCCCTGGGCTCCCCCAAACTCACCCCAATTCCCTTGCGGGGAGCATCGCTTGTGCCATGAGGAATTTGGGGTGTCTGGGTGGGATTCCTAAAGGAGCAAAGTCTCCAAAGGCCAGGGCACCTCTGCAATCCAGCAGGAATCCAGGGGGTTGGAATCCGTGTACTTGTCATGTAAATGAGTGTCCTCAGCAAGCTGCAACACAGATCCGGGTTTGAATTCCAGAGCAGAGTGGGGAAAGGGCATCCATCATCCTGAGTAATGGATTTCCTCGGACTAATAGACCTGCTCCTGCATTTTCCAAGGGCAATGTCTTCACTCTCCCTCCTTGCCCTTCCTCACTGGAGGCTCTCCAGGGGGAGAGAGAGAGAGGGAGATGAGGTTGGGATGATCCCGGAGTGCAGGAATTGCAGTAGGGCTCTGAGGGACCAGGGAATGGGAGAACAAGTTTCCCTGTGTTCCTTGTGTCCTTCTGAGGGACAGGGGAATGGGGGAAGAGTTTCCTTGTGTTCCTTGTGTTTTTCTGAAGGATAAAGCAATGGGGAAAGAGATTCCCTGTGTTCCTTGTTTCCCCCTGAGGGACAAGGCAATGAGGGAAGAGTTTCCCTGTGTTCCTTGTGTTTTCCTGAGGGACAAAGCAATGGAGGAAGAGTTCCCCTGTGTTCCTCGTGTTTTTCTGAAGGATAAAGCAATGGGAGAAGAATTTCCCTGTGTTCCTTGTGTTTTTTCTGAGGGACAAGGCAATGGGGGAAGAGTTTTCTCTGTGTTCCTCATGCTGCTCTGAGGGACAAGGGAATTGAGGGAAGCATTTTCACTGTGTTCCTTGTGTTTTTCTGAGGGATAAAACAATGAGGGAAGCATTTTCCTGTGTTCCTTGTGTTTTTCTGAGGGACAAAGCCACGGGGGAAGAGTTTCCCTGTGGGGATCCCTGGATGTGGACGGGAAGAGGTGCCTCAAGCAGCGGGCAGGGAGGAAGGTTCCAGCAGGAGCTCAGTGTGATTCTTGCAGTGCAAACATTGTTCTGTTAAATCTGGGCACCTCCTCCAATAAAACACGGGCTGGGAAGAAGCTTTGGCATCCTCCTGGGAGTGGGAATCACCAGCACCTCCATCCCACGGAGCTCTGCCCGTCCCCTCCATCCAGGCAGGAACGGGACCTGGTGCCTCCTCCTGAGGGAGAAGGTTCCACCACTGGCCCAGCAGCAGTGGGGATTTTGTGGATGATTTTATTTTATGGACGGTTTTGTGGATAATTTTATTTTATGGATGATTTATGGATGAATTTATGGAGAAGCAGCAGTCAGGAACTCCAAGGCCTAGCCCAACCTGGGCCTGGGCTCTGGTTTATCCACAGCTCATTCCCATTCCTGTAAAACCCAGGAATTCTGGTGCTCCATGGCTTTGCAAGACCCCACAGCAAATGATTTATTCCTGGGGAAGTGCTGCAGGTGCTCTGGGTGGAAGGGAACGTTGTAATTGTAAAGCAAAGCCATTAAGTGGCAAATTGGATGAAACCTTCCCCTAAATGAACTGTGTTTCAAAACACGGCCTTTGCAAAGGCTGTTCCTGCGTAAAATGAATTTACTTTTGAATGTTTCTTGCTTTAATCTCGGTTCTTAAAGAAGATTTACAGTCTCATCAAGTCCTGAGAGTCAATGTTAAATTATTGTAATTTATTCCACATTATGTTGCGTTAGTTTTTGCCACATATGGTATGTTACATTAATTTAGCTAATGTATGCTAATTTTGAGCTAAATTTAAGTCACAGTACCCAAATAGTGTGGAGATTGATGGCTTAGAAATTAATGTCATAATAGGAATAATTAATAGTAATAATATGGAGACTTTGGCATTGCTGCTTTGGAATCCTGAGCGTTCCAGCTGAGTTTATTGTGTCTTTGCAGCGTGACTACTGACTACTCAAAGAGGAAAGAAAGAGACCTTGTCTCTCCTTTATGGGGCCATATATCAGCCCCATAAAACACAATCCCAATTCTTGATAGCCCCGTTGCAGCAGAAATTGTTGGTCCCTGTGGCAAAGGACCTCCGAGCTCAGTAATCTTTTATGCCTCTAAACTCCACAACAGCTGGACATTAAATCTCTGGGTTAATTCAACAAGTTTCTGCATTTCTCTCCATAAAGATTTTTTTTTTTTTTCCCCTTGGGAATATGCAATGGCAGGGCAGGGCTGTGGCTCTCTCCATCCCCTGCTGGCACTCTCATGATGTCAACGTTGCTTTCCAGCCTGTTCCAGGTGTGATTTTCCATCTTCTCCAGCTCCCAAGGGGCTGTGGAGGAGTAAAACACCCGCTCAGGCTCCTTCCCACCTCCTGCCTTTTTCTGGCACTCCTCACTCACCAAATCAGGTGGGATTTTGCCCAGGAAGAGTTTGACTGGTCCATTGTGGTGTGAGGGGAGCACAGCTCCTTCCCTGGAGCAGCAGCCTGGTGGCTCTTCAGAAAGCCCCAAACCACCCCAAACTGCATTTTCTGGTTAAAATTCCATTTGTGCATTCAACCTGCCCTGCATTTCCAGAGTTATTAGCGTGCACATTAATTACAACAGGCTTTGATTAAAGGCAGGGACTGGAAAAGCAGATTAACATCCTCCTGATTTTAAGCTTCTACGTGAAACCCAGCTCAGAAAAACCCTCTTGTTTTGGGACAAATAAATCCTGCACCTTGCAGTGGGCAGAGCCTGACCCACCCTGCAATCCTGTGTCTCTTGGCTCTGCTGAATTATTGGGACCTCTGGAGATTCCCTCTGTTGCTCTAAGCCTTTTTGGTGTTGTTATTTAAGAATATTTAATCTCGAGGACAACAGGGAAATATGAAATCGTCCTTTGTCCCACTTTGGTGGCTGAAATGTTGTTATGGGCAGGGAGGGAGGAGGGCTGGGCCAGGGGATGGAAATAGCTGCTGAGAAGGGAAATTTCCAGCAGGGAGAGGAGCTGGAGAGAGCCCAGCCCCTCCTGTGTGCAGCAGGGGTGAGAAATTGGGGGAACTGAGGGAGAAATTGGGGGACTTGAGGCAGTTCAAGTGCATTCCCTGAACAAACCATGCTCTGAGCTGTGCCCTGGAGCTCTCTGGCCCATAAATCTGGTTGTGGCAGGAAGGAAGGAGCAAGAGGATGCTCAGTCCCTCCTCCCCAGGGCATCTCCACCAGGGGCCATCCCTGTCCCAGCCTGGGGAAGTTGTGGCTTCAGGCCAAACCACAGATTTGTTATTTGATATTTATAGCTGCAGAGCAGCCTCCTGGCTGTTTCAGAGGCATTTTTGGGCCCAGTGCAAGCTTTTTTGGGGCGTTTTTTGACCTCTCGCTCCTCTGCACAATCCCAGTTGGCATCACCAGGGCATGTCCAGGATCTGCACTGGCTCCTCTGCCACATGGAAAATCCACAGAGCAGCAAAATCCCTCCTCGGCCTCTCAGCAGGAACCTGCTGAAGCCTCCAACACACATCCCTTTGTTTTTTTTCTGCAGAGGGGGAATGGAAAAATATCATATTTTGTTCCAAATAGGATATCTGCAAACTATTGAAAACCCGTTCCCTGGAAGCCCAGGCTGATGTGAATAATAGGTTTTGAAAATTCAGTGTAGGCAACCCAAAAGTGGGGAGGGGGGGGATGATGAAAGGAGCAATAAAACTTGGCCTGAGGCCCACGTCTTGGTGGCCCTGCAGGAACTTGCCTGGTGACAATGACAGAGATTTTGTAAATGGATCTATTTGTTATTGGCAGGCACCAGCAGAGAGCAGGAAAATCAGGCTCCCAGCAGACACAGCCCTGTCTGTTCTGCAAAATATTGTGTGAAATATGTGCGTGGACATGGAGCAGCTTTAGAGAGATGGCCTCATCTGATCTGCCTTTCTGGGGACTGAAAATCACCCTGAATATCCAGTGTGGCCCTGCTTTCTCCCTTTCCAGGTGCTGGATCTGCACTGGGATGCTGGGATGTGCTCCTGGCCCTCAGATCCCCATTATTGATGAGAGTGAACCCCACAGAGTCATTTTTTCAGAATTACACACCAGAAGAAAGGACTCTTTGAGCAGCCAGGCTGGGAATAACTGGAATAAAATTCCCCAGCCTGTGGGGAGACAAAGACCCCTCTGGGTTTGCTTTTTGCTGCAGATTTAGGCAATGACACCAGTGGCTCAAGCAAAGCCAGGCAGCAGGAGCCTGAAGGAAAAACCAGCTCCCACTTTGCCTTTTTTCCTCCTCCTGGCAAAGCCTCTGATGGAAAAGGATTTCAGCTCCTCCTGCCAGATGGTGAAGTGAACCAGGGGCTGCAGACAGAGCTCGCCTCCAGGCTGAATTGGAAATGCCTCAGTACATTTATTTTGGTCCAGGATGCCTCCCAAGAACTCGGCTCAGCCATCCCAGAGCAATCCCACGGATGAGCAGGGAGCTCTTCCCACAGAGATTTTCCATCAGTGGTGGCTTGGATTCCCTCAGGTGGCTTTAATTCCCCCCTTTAATTCTCATTTGCTCTCCTGATATAACAGGACAGCTTTTTCCTCTCTCCTTGGGCTCCAACCCCTGTGTTGTCAAGAAAATCTTTAAAAAATCCTTTATCCCTTTGGAATTGTTTACAATCTCCTCATCTGTGCAGCTCTGCAGCTTCCCAAGGGAGGGCTGGGAATGGGTCAGAAGCTGCCAAACCATTTCTCCAAATTCTTTCTCCCCCTACCAACCCGTTGGATGCCTTGGGAAGGGATGTTCACCCTCAGCAGAGGGAAAAGAAATTTATGGAAAGCAGTGCTCTGCTGTTCCCTCAGTTTTCTGTATTTCCCTCTCTCCTGCAGGATATTTGCTCTGAGCAGAGGCTCCTCCTGAGCTCAGGTGCTGCCGTGAAGTCATGTCCCCACACTTATGACATCAGTGGTTGGTATGGCAACAGCTTGGGGGGAAAAAAAAAAAAATTCCTCTTTTATTATTGTTTAAAGGGAATTATTCAGCGTGTCCCAGATCAAAAGCGCAAATATCTTGGGATGCGCCTCTGAGGAGCAGAGAAACTCAAACAGAGCCCAAAAATAGCAATATTTGGATAAGCTGGGTGACAGCCAGATTGTCCTGTGCTCATCTTCCTGTCTACATTATTCAGGGCCTTTTTTTGAAGCTGCAGGGAGCTAATTCAGGGGATGAGAGGCACCTTCCCAGGAGTTTTCCATGAGTTTTCCAGGAGCTTTGGCCTGGAGCCTCCTCTGCATGGCCCAGGCTGGCTCCAGCCTCCACTTGCTCATTGCCAGCCCCTCTGGATTCAAGGAGAGTCATTTTCTGTCTGGGCCACATGAGAAGTACTCCCCAAATATTGCACCAGGGCTCTGAGGGAGCGCAGGAAACTCCTGGAAAACTCAGCCTGGAATGTTCAGGGCCAGGCTGGGCAGGGCTGGGAGCAGCCTGGGGCAGTGGGAGGTGTCCCTGCACTGACCCTCAGTGTCCCTTTGTGAAAAATGCATTTTATATGGCTCTATGCAGGTAGTTACTATATGCACGATGTTATATTGATTAGTTGTGCTTTTGTAGTTAAAATGAAGACTTTAGTAGTTAAAAAAAAAAAAAAATAGAGACTCTCTATGTGTGTGGGGGGGGGGAAGTTTTTTTTTTTTCTTTTTAAGGATAAAATACTTTGAAGAGCACCTAAATCTTCCAAAGGAAAAAAATTGATAGCTTCTTATCAGAAGGAACTAATTTCTTCAAGCCTTGCTCAGACTGGAAGATGCCAGGGGATTAAAGGAAACAGTTGACATACAACAAACAAAATTTCTTGTTTAGAATAGAATGTATACATAGCCATAAGAGGTGTATAAATATGCAACAAGTGTATTGGTTTAAGGGTAATTCTTTATTCACAAAACATGCTTTTCAGGACTTAATGTCCGAGAGCATCCTCACGTCCGTCATTCTTTACCTTGTATTATCTTGTAATTATCCCAACACTAAACTTCATTACTCTAATTGCATTACTATTTTTATAACCATGTTATTATTATTAAGCTTTTAAAATTTTCTTAAAAACCAAGTGATGGGCGTTTTTCACACCTTCCAACCCAAAGCAGCCTGGAATTTGTGACTCTCCATCATGGATGGGCTCTGCAGTCCTCAGCAGCTGCCTACAAAGGCAGAAATTTTGCTGCTGGAAGCCTGGAGCCCAGGCTGGCTTTAGCAGGTGCTGCTTAAAGCAAGGTTTTGTTGGTGTCCTGGCTTGGAAGATGAGCATGGATTCTATTTGCCATCTGCTGGAGGTGGGGCAGTTGTCTTATCTCTCCCAAGAACAATGTCTCCCTCCAGGAGATATCTTCTGTTAATGGACCATGGAATGACTCCCTGCATGGCTGGGAAAGTTCCATCAGCCCATGGGGTGATGCTCCGCCCAGAGGGAGGAGCCAAGCACTCCTACCTGCAGAAAATCAGCAATTTTTGGGACATCAGGACAGCCCCTTTGCTGGATTCCCAGAGGAGCAGCTTCTTCTCTGCTGGATCCCCAGAGGGAGACCAGGCCCAATTCCTCCATCCCCAGACTCCAGAGAAAACTCCACCCTTCTCCAGATCCCTGCTCCAGCAGCATTCCATCTGCCCCTCCAGGAGGAGCAGCCACCATTTCACTGGACTGTTCCCAACACCCTGACTCCTCAGGGCGTCAGGTTTCTTACTCCATCACTAGTTTCGTTTGTACTAATTACATTTTTATTATTATTTTTTTAATTTAGTTTTTCTCCTAGTAAAGAACTGTTATTCCCATTCCCATATCTTTGCCTGAGAGCCTTTTTTAAAATTGTGGTAATTCAGAGGGAGGGGGTTTGCATTTTCCATTTCACAGGAGGCTTTTGCCTTCCTTCACAGACTCCTGTCTTTTCAAACCAAGACAGCTGGGAATATCAATCCCAGCTCCCAGCCCTTCCCTCCCACCTCTCCCCCATGGCGCCACTGGAATTTCCATCATTTCCCTGGAGGTCTCTTCCAAAGGTGTTGCTGCTGCTGAGGACAAATCCTCCTGTCAGGAATGGGATGCCCAGCACCATCCACACCCGTTGTTGATACACCATGGCGGTGTCCAGCTCCCAGACCTGCTGGGAATTGGGTTTTCCAAATGGTTTTGATCCCATGGAAATGCCAGCTGCACTTCCCAGCCCCTCTCCTGGGGACAGTCCCCAGGGCTGGGTTCCCTTCTCGCCCATCTCCCCACCTTCCCTCACCCCAAATCGTCACCCTGAGGCTCCTCTGCAGGAAATCCCATCTGATATTCCCTGATGCCAATGGGATCTGCTTCCCACAGCTTCCCAACCCACTGATGCCATCTGAATTTTATATTTTACATCAAAAAGACCCCAAAAAAACCTGAGGGCATTTCAGCAACACAAAACCACCCATCACTGTGGCTCAGGAGGGATTTTTTTTTTTTCTTCAAGTAATCAAATGTTTTCTTCCACAAATGAAGGGTTATTTCTTGCTAAAGTAAAACCTTTCCATTAGGAAAATATAAAGTGTGGAAGGGTGGGAGGGTTTGTGTACGTGCCGGGGCTTTTTTTGAGGAGAAACGTTGGAATTACTACTCATCATCAAAAATAGAGAGCTGCTCAGAGGCTGTGGGTGAGAAAATTGCCAACTCTTATTGAATCTCTTATTTACTTGCAAAGTAAAGGAGAAGGTAAATAAGGAGCTCTGCAAAATATCTGCATCCCTGGCAATTTCCTTGTGGGCAATCACAACCCCCACCCACGGGCTCTGCAGTAAATTGGAATCCCAGGCGTTGCTTTCCTCTCCTTCTGTACATCCATTACATTTTTTGGCTCAGCAATTTTGCCTTCCACCCACTTTTGTGGCTGGGTGGAAAGAGTGGGGAGCAGGGAATAAAAAATAAAACAAAAAAAAAAAACCCAAAACCCACTGCTGTGTTTTCAGCAGGACAAATTACAGCCAGTGTTTTATTTCCAGCTGGAATGTTCAGTGATAAATAAATGTTTGTGCTGTTGTGTCTCCAGTGAGTACCTGGATGTTTTATCTCAAATTTCCCTGCACAAGGTCTGTGGTTTTCCCCAAGTGAGATGGAAATCAAATCCTGACTTTTCTACTTAAAAGGGATTTTTTTTTCTGCTTAACACCTTCCTTCTGTCCAAATCCATCAGATTTCTGATGGTCCAGCTGTTTCCCTCTCTTCCACAACCCTGCTTCAGGTCTGGAGCAGGCACTGAGCATGATTTGAAGATGGGCAGGTGATGGAGCCTTGTCTGGCTGGAAACCTCAGCTGATTTGTCAGAATCTGAGGTATTGATGATTCCCAGATTGTAAAAGTCTCTGTCTGTCAGCCCCGCTGCCAAAGCAGAAGCCATAGTTGGTCTGTGCTGGTTTCCAGGTTGTTTATTCTGTTTATCTCTCACATGTTCTGCTGCCCTGCCCAGCTCTGTCCTGCAGGGCAGCGTGTGGGGCTCTGCCCTCAGTGGGATGTGACAAACATTAAATACCAGAAACTCCCTGGGCTGCATTTACAAGAACGTGCCAATATCTGTCACCTACGTTGGACAGTGTGTCCCCAGCCTGAACCAACAGAAAAATGCCAACACCACAGTGAGACATGGAGGGCATGAAGAAGGAGAAAAAGGACAAGGCACACCCAATTTCCTCCATCTTGTCCCCTTTGGACCCCTCATCTAGACTCCTAAAATTTTACTTTTGCACCCATGCCACACTTAATTATTACTGATATCAAACACTCAGAGCTGGTAATTCATGCTGTAAGATTGAAAACTCTTTCCATGGCCAGAGATCACAGCCAGTGTCTCTGGGGGCTCTGTCCAGGGGGGTTCCTGACCCTGCCAGGGTCCCAGGACAGCCAGAGGGAAGCCCTGCATTCCCACACTAATTCAGCTCCATCTTCACTGCTTTCATTCCAGTCAGGATGATTTTCTCACATTTCTGCGTTTTTGGCTGCATCCTCAGCCCAGCCAGCCCAGGCTGTTCCATCAGGCCCCCAAATCCAGCACATCTCACCTGAGCCAGACCTCCCTGGGTCTCATTTGCAGCTCTATTAGAGTTTGTCAGATTAAAGTTTGCTGGAAAAATTGACAGGCAAAAACTTTGAGGGATCAGAAGAAGTTTAAATTGAAATCCTGTGTAAAACCTGTGCTAATCCTCCCCCACTGACAAATTTTAATTACCTACAGTTATTAAGGAAAAGCTGTGGTTTGTGCTTGCTGGCTTTAATTATGATTTTAGGCTTCCTTAAAGGGACAGCCCCAAAGGGAGCAGTTTAAATCAGCACTCTGGGATGGAAACGCACTTCCTTTCCCATCCTCCTCCTCATCTATTTTGCTTGAAATTGTCTTTAGTAGGATTCCCATTGGATCAGACCCCAAAAGACAACCTCAAAACCCCTCCAGGCTGAAAACACCCCCAGGATTGGGCAAGGGCCCACCTGGAGCCTCCACATTTCATGGATGTGTTGGAGACTTCGTGCTGTTAAATGGAAACAGTGCAGAATTTCTCAGAGTTTGCACAATAATTTTATAATAATATATTAATAATATAATAATATTTTTCCTTGTGGGCTCCAAACCCATCATTTCTTTGGTGTTTGCTCCCAAGTGATCCAAGCAGGGCCCTGCTGTCCCCTCCCAGTGTTCCTGGTGGGATTTTGCTGGTGCCACCCTGCTCTGGCACCTCTGGAGCTGCAGAATAGAAATTTCATTTCCAGCCCCAACAGCCTGGAACCAGAATTGTACAATCTCAAACCTCCAGGGCTTCTCCTCGCTTCCCATAAAGATTTCATGGCCCAAGTCAGAAATCCCTCAGCTCTGTCCTTCCCCTGTTCCACTGCTGAGCTCAGCCCCGGGCTCTGCCCAGCACCAGGAGCTGCCAAGCCCCTCTGTCTTGGTTTGAAAAGCCAGGAGTTTGTGAAGGAAGGCAAAAGCCTCCTGTGAAATGGGAAAGGTTCTGTGCCTCCTGACCCCCCATCCTGAGCCTGTTTGGAGCTGAGTGAGAATCACTGCAAAGCTGCACCTCTGATCCCAGAGATTTTGTAGCTTGTCCAGCTCATCCCTCCCTGGAGCCACCTCCCAGCTTTGTTTACTCGTGTGGAAGCCACGGGAGGGACTCTCAGGAGCCATCCTGCCTTCCGAGGGCTCTCCACGGAGCCATCGGCTCCAGCTGGAGCAAGGCTGGTGACGGGGCTTCACTCCGTGATTTACTGCATCCAAAATTCCTTTCCTGCAGGCAAAATTCCCACCAGCGCCTGTGGATGTGCCCCAGCTCATTAATTGGATGGTGGTGGTGTTTGGAGGGAAGGGAAAGGAAAAGAAATGTTGTTTTTCCCCAAGCCATCACTCTCCTGCACGCACGAGCAGCCCGAAATTAAAGCACTGCAGCTCTGCAAGGGCTCTTAGCTTCACATCCTAATTGCTTAATTAAGCTGTCTTGATCCAGGTAATAATTGCAAACTTTCTATCTGAGGAAGGTTTGCTGAGTTAAGCAAGAACTGATGAAACATTTGGGGTTTTGATGGAGCTGCCTGCTCTGTGTTTCCTTCTGTTTTCTGGGAAAAGCCTCCTGGGGCCAAACTCTGGTTTTCTTTCACCCAAATTGAGGTGTGGGACCAGTTTTAGTGCTGGGGGAGCCACAGAATGCTCCTGGCACAACCATTCCCTCACCTGGGAATGGGAAACCCAGGAACAGCAAACCCAGCCAGCTCTGCACTTACCTGAGACTTTGGCACTTGAGCAGCAATAAAAATCGATTTTAAATTGTATTAAAACACCCAGAGAAACAGCACAGTACAAATTTTTCTGCTGCTTCCCTCCCAGATGAACCAGGCTCCCCTGTGTTGTCAATGCTTTGTGTCAGAAAAGGGGAGAAACCAAAAAAAAAACCCAAATAAGACCTTGCAGGGTCAGGGATGTGGCAGCCTGGGCAGTGCCCTGTGACCCTCCAGCCTTGCAGTTCTGGGTCACCCTAATGCAGAGTTAAATTGGATTGTGGGGGGAAATCCTTCCCTGGGAGGTGGGCACGCCTGGCACAAGGACTGCAGAGCCCATCCACGATGGAGAGTCACAAATTCCAGGCTGCTTTGGGTTGGAAGGTGTGAAAAACGCCCATCACTTGGTTTTTAAGAAAATTTTTAAAAGCTTAATAATAATAACATGGTTATAAAAATAGTAATGCAATTAGAGTAATTAAGTTTAGTGTTAGGATATTTACAAGATAATACAAGGTAAAAAATTATGGACGTGAGGATGCTCTCGGACATTAAGTCCTGAAAAGCATGTTTTGTGAATAAAGGAATTACTTTAAACCAATACACTTGTTGCATATTTATACACCTCTTATGGCTATGTATACATTCTATTCTAAACAAGAAATTTTGTTTGTTGTATGTCAACTGTTTCCTTTAATTCCCTGGCATCTTCCAGTCTGAGCAAGGCTTACAGAAATTAGTTCCTTCTGATAAGAAGCTATAAATTTTTTTTCCTTTGGAAGATATAGGTGTTCCTCGAAGTATTTTATCCTTAAAAAGAAAAAAACTTCCCCCTCACATAGAGTCTCTCTTTTTTTTTTTTTAACTACTAAAGTCTTCATTAACTACAAAAGCACAACTAATCAATATAACATCATGCATATAGTAACTACCTGTGTAGAGCCATATAAAATGCATTTTTCACAAAGGGACACTGAGGGTCAGTGCAGGGACACCTCCCACTGCCCCAGGCTGCTCCCAGCCCTGCCCAGCCTGGCCCTGAACATTCCAGGCTGAGTTTTCCAGGAGTTTCCTGCGCTCCCTCAGAGCCCTGGTGCAATATTTGGGGAGCACTTCTCATGTGGCCCAGACAGAAAATGACTCTCCTTGAATCCAGAGGGGCTGGCAATGAGCAAGTGGAGGCTGGAGCCAGCCTGGGCCATGCAGAGGAGGCTCCAGGCCAAAGCTCCTGGAAAACTCATGGAAAACTCCTGGGAAGGTGCCTCTCATCCCCTGAATTAGCTCCCTGCAGCTTCAAAAAAAGGCCCTGAATAATGTAGACAGGAAAATGAGCACAGGACAATCTGGCTGTCACCCAGCTTATCCAAATATTGCTATTTTTGGGCTCTGTTTGAGTTTCTCTGTTCCTCAGAGGCACATCCCAAGATATTTGCGCTTTTGATCTGGGACACACAGGTGGGCAGGTCCTGGCACAGGTGCCCAGAGGTGCCCCTGGATCCCTGGCAGTGCCCAAGGCCAGGCTGGATGGGGTTTGAGCACCTGGGACAGGGGAAGGTGTCCCTGCCCATGGGATGGGATGAATTTTAATGAGTTTTAAGCCCCTTCCACCCCAAAGCACTCCGTGACCCCATGGGAGCAGCACGGACCCCATCAGGTCCATCCATCCCCCATGTTTTCCTCACCCTGTTTTCTCCCAGTTCCATTTGTTTCCACACTGGGACAAGGATCTGCAATATATTTTCACTCAGAGATTTGGATCAGAAAGCCACCAGCTGAGATTGATATTGTCATGCTCTGACTTTGCAGGGGCCTCCAAAATAAATTTCTCATTATTAGACACCAAGGCTGCCGTTGCAGCCCCTCCATCCTTGTTCCTCCAGGGAATTTCCCCCAGAACCCACCTCAAGCTGTGCTTTGGTGCTCAAGGTCCCTCCTGGCTCCTTCTCCCACGTGTGAGAGCCAGGAGGGAATTTTCCAGCAGCTTCCCTGTGCCTGCTGCTGTTCCCATCTCCTGCGGATCACAAACCACATTAATTTCCTTGTCCTTTCCTTGTCCCTCCCCTGGCAGGGAGCATCCTGCAGCCCCTGGGGCTCTGCTTTTGCCCCCTGTGTTCCCATCCTTCCCCTCCCGAGCATCTCCCCCATCCCAGAGCGCTTTTTCAGCAGGGGTGGCAGGAGATTTCTTCTCACCGAGGCCACCGGGGTCACAGGGCGCTGTTTAGGATCTTCCCACAAAGTCCATTGAGCAGGATTTACACACAGCAGCTCCCGGCCATAAAACCCCGATGATTTTCACCTGCTTTACACCCAGGGCCAGCAGCATTTTAGGGCAGTTTAAGTCCGGCACATTTCTGCTTTTCTCCTTTCCCAGCTCCGTGTGCTGCCCCAGAAACAAGCCCAGGATAACTCGGAGGAATCCCCTGGGATTCAGGAAGAGCCTTTTTTTTTTATTTTATTTTTTCCAGCAGCTCCACCTTGAGAGCCTGGGGGCATCTCCAGCGCTTTCCCCTAGAGAGGAGCCCCCCAAACCCATCCCTGGCACTGCTGCTGCTGGGGAAAAATCCCAGGCACAGCATCCCACCAGCTGCAGGGAGAAATTCCAGTCCCTCACCCAGTTCCTAACGATTTTCTTCAGCTGAGAAGCAAAAAAAAAGGAGCAGCATCTCCTCGCCAGTCGGGCGAGAAGTTCCCTTTAAAATCCAGCTGTCAGGGATAAAATGCAAATAGGTGCACGCAGGGCAGCAAAGAAGTGATCTGATGCCTTTGATTGTTCCTGCCTGAGTCTCGTAAATCATCGCTGCCTCAATGCTGTGCCCTGCTTGCTAATTCCTGCCATTACTGCTCCATTTATCCACGAGCATCGTCGGTTTGAATTCCAAATGTTGGTTTAATATGGTGCTGATGAGATGGCAGGCATTTACTAAAAGTACAGCGGCAACCTACTTTGGGGAGAATACAGATTTTATTGGTTTTTTTTTTCTTCCCCCCCTTCAAATAAGTAATAACACAAAAGGAAGTAGCATCTCTGGCAGCAGTTTCAAAGGCAATTGGAACAATTTTGCAAAGGATTTTCTGCTCTCTGTAATCATGCACTTTATTCTTTTGATTTGCCCTCGCTCTGATGCTCGGGGTGCCTGGGGGGAACACGGCCCTTCACCTGTTTTATGTGCAGAGATTGTCTCACACGGGGTTGGAATCACATCTCAGTCCTCACACGGGGTTGGAATCACATCTCAACCCTCACACGGGGTTGGAATCACATCTCGACCCTCACACGGGGTTGGAATCACAGCTCAGTCCCCACACGGGGTTGGAATCACATCTCAGTCCTCACACGGGGTTGGAATCACATCTCAGTCCTCACACGGGGTTGGAATCACATCTCAATCCTCACACCGGGTTGGAATCACATCTCAACCCTCACACAGGGTTGGAATCACATCTCGACCCTCACACGGGGTTGGAATCACATCTCAGTCCTCACACGGGGTTGGAATCACAGCTCAGTCCCCACACGGGGTTGGAATCACATCTCGACCCTCACACGGGGTTGGAATCACAGCTCAATCCTTCCCACTGGGTCGGGTATTGCCCATGGGGTGGGAGGGATGCTCGGAGTGTGGGAGCTCTGCCCCTCAGCATTCCCGGTGTCCCACACCGGTGAGTGTCACCTCTGCAGGAAATCCCGGCTGATATTCCCTGATGCCAATGGGATCTGCTTCCCACAGCTTCCCAACCCACTGATGCCATCTGAATTTTATATTTTACATCAAAATGATCCCCAAAAACCTGAGAGCATTTCACAAAACCACCCATCACTGTGGCTCAGCAGGGATTTTTTTTTCTTCAAGTAATCCAATATTTTCTTCCACAAATGAAGGGTTATTTCCTGCTAAAGTAAAACCTTTCCATTAGGAAAATACAAAGTGTGGAAGGGTGGGAGGGTTTGTGTGCGTGCCGGGGCTTTTTTTGAGCAGAAACGTTGGAATTACTACTCATCATCAAAAATAGAGAGCTGCTCGGAGGCTGTGGGTGAGAAAATTGCCAACTCTTATTGAATCACCTGTGTGAGCCACTCCTGGGCACCACCAGGAGCCTGGCATCCTTGCAAATGATGTGAGTGAGGCAAAAAGAGCTCTGGGAAAGGACTGGAGTCACATCCCAGTGCTACATCACCTTTTCCTACCTCCCTCTGATAGTAAAAGGGTTTTAAAATCATGGGGATTTAGGGTTAAAAGGAAAAATAAGCTTAGTAGGCCCTGGAAAAAGAAACACCCTAAGCACATGAAGAACCTGTACTTGCTAGAACTGCACCTGTGTGGCTAGTACACGATAAATGATATAATTGTTAGATGTGATGATTGTTTAGTAATTAAATATAATTACTGTTTAATGATAAGAATAATCATGAGAAACTGTGGTCAGGGGCCTAAGAAAGATCACGAGAAACTCATGTCAATGTATACAATAGAACAATATAAGTTTAATATGTAATTTATGTAAGGATAGAATATAAAATACATTCAGCTCGAAAGCCATGTCAGAATCAGATTTGGGTCTGCACCCCTGATTCCCAGAGCTCTCAATAAAAGCACCTGCAGATAATGATATCCTGTGATTCTGTGTGTTCCTGAACGCTGACACCTCCCTGCCCCACGTCCCCGGTGCTGATGGAGCATCAACTCCCTGGGAGCAGGAGCTGTCTGCAGGCTGATGGAAAAGCAAAAAAAAGCCAAATATCCAAGGGGCTGGAGGCAGCTGGGAGCGTTTGATTCCGCCGCAGAGCAGGGATGAGTTCATCCCCCTGCAGCCCCTTCCTGGGGAGCGATCGCCCAAAGCTCAGTTAATTCCCATCGAGCGCTGTCTCCTGGATTAAAGGAGGGGTTTTGATCCGAGCTGTTGTGAATCCCTCTCACGCAGGAGGGCCGGGGCTGCTCTCCCGGGATATTGATCCTTGTCCTGCCCGCAGGCAGCGGGGCCGGCACTGCCTGGGGCTGGGAGCCGCTGAGCATCGCAGCCAGGTGAAATTCCAGCTTTTCTGAGGGGAGAATCACAGCCAGGTGAAATTCCAGCTTTTCTGAGGCGCAACATCACAGCCAGGCACAATTCCAGCTTTGCTGAGGGGTACCATCACAGCCAGGTTCAATTCCAGTTTTTCTGAGGGGCAACATCACAGCCAGGCACAATTCCAGCTTTTCTGAGGGGTAACATCACAGCCAGGTGAAATTCCAGCTTTTCTGAGGGGAGAATCACAGCCAGGTGAAATTCCAGCTTTTCTGAGGCGCAACATCACAGCCAGGCACAATTCCAGCTTTGCCGAGGGGTACCATCACAGCCAGGTGCAATTCCAGCTCTTCTGAGGGGTAGCATCACAGCCAGGTGCAATTCCAGCTCTTCTGAGGGGTAGCATCACAGCCAGGTGCAATTCCAGCTTTTCCAAGGGGAGAATCACATTCAGGTTCAATTCCAGCTTTTCCAAGGCGTAACATCACAGCCAGGCGCAATTCCAGCTTTTATAAGCGGGAAGAACATCACAGCCAGGTGCAATTCCAGTTTTTCCAGAAGGGACAGCATCACAAGTGGAATTCCAGCTTTTATAAGGGGATACCACACAGCCAGCTGGAATCCCACCTTTTATAAAGGGGAGCATCACAGCCAGATGGAATTCCAGCTTTTCCAAGGTGGAGCATCACAGCCAGGTGCAATTCCAGTTTTTCCAAGGGGAGAGCATCACAGGTGTAATCCCAATTCTTCCAAGGTAGGGGGGAGCATTACAGCCAAGTGTAATCCCAATTCTTCCAAGGTAGGGGGGAGCATTACAGCCAAGTGTAATCCCAATTTTTCCAGCAGGGACAGGGTGAGAGGAGCTGGGGGAAGTGCAGCATCTCCCCGTCAGCACCTGCCCCAGCTGCTCTGGCAGGGAACAGCAGGCTGGCAGTGTTTCCAAAGTGAAAGGAAATGAATGTTCTGGGGGCTTGGGGAGGCACAAACCCCAAGGCAATATTTACACCGGGCTGTGCTGTGTCAGGCGTGGGTTACTCATCCCTCCCTGCAGGTACCGAGTGACAGCAGCAGCCTGTGACTCACTGGCGGGGTCTGCTGTGCTTGGAATGACCCCAAAATCATAAAAGTCCCTTTTTCCCCTAGCCCAGCAGCTGAAAAGGTCTGGAATGCATGAAGTTGAGCTTTCAAGGTTGTTTATTTTTCCTTATCTATAACATTTGCTGTCTGACCTGCCAAGGTCCAGCTAGTACAGAATCCATGGCAGTCTGCCCCAAGTCTTGTGTGGCTCCCACATGATATACTCAAAATTATGTGTTATGTTTACAGATTTGTGCCAATACCCACCACCTATGTTAGACTGCGGATCTCTACCTTAAACCAATAAAAAGTGTCACCATCACACCAAGACATGGAGGACAAGAGAAGGAGAAAAAGGTCAGGACACAAATCCGTCCATCTTGTCCCCAGAACCCCATTCTAAAACCCCCAAAATTCTACTTTTTCACCCTGTGTTAACTCAGCTACCACACTACTCAAACCCTTGTGGCTTGTAATTCCTCATACAGAGTTGGCAGCTTTTTCCATGGGCTAAAATGGAAGCCACAGCTGTTTTTGACTTCATCCCAAGGTCCCTGAGCCCCCTGGCAGGGTCTGGGGACAGCCAGGGCAGGCAGAGGGATGTGCTGGCCTCTGCCATCTCCTGCCAACACCCAGCACTGCCCCTTCCCCAGGCCAGAAACAACCCCAGGGAGCAGCAGCCACTGGATAACTGCAAGAAATGTGCTGATAACTGCAAGAAATGTGCTGATAAATACAATAAATGCGCTGATAAATGCAATAAATGTGCTGATAAATGCAAGAAACGTGCTGATAAACGGGCACAGCAGTGCCAGGGCTGGAGCAGCCCCTCCAGGCTGGGCTGGTGCTCTGCTGTCACCACCTGACACAGACAGGGCAGCTGACCTGGCACTAATTTGTCCATTAAAACATCACAGCCAGGAGGAATTCCAGTTTTTCCAAGGGGAGAGTATCACAGCCAGGTGTAATTCCAGTTTTTTTTAAGTGGAGAGCATCACAACCATGTGCAACTCCAGTTTTTCCAAGGGGAGAGAAACACAGCCAGGTGCAATTCCAGTTTTTCCAAGGAAAAGCATCACAGCCATGTGCAATTCCAGTTTTTCCAAGGGGAGAGCATCACAGGCAGGTGTAATTTCAGGTTTTTTTAAGTGGAGATCATCACAACCATGTGCAACTCCAGTTTTTCCAAGGGTAGAGCATCACAGCCAGGTGCAATTCCAGCTTTTCCAAGGAAACCTTCAGATACCTAAGGTGCAACACAAAAAGGGAAAGCAGGGTGGGATATTTTCCAGGAGCTGTGTGGCAAAGGGGCTCCCCAGGAGCAGACAGAGCTGGGCCCCACTCTGCTGGTTTAAAATGCCTCAGGTCGCTTTGAAGCACCTAAAAATCTGCTCCAGCCTGGAACACAAAGCTGGAGGGGCTCACTTTGGAGATAACACCTTCACCAAAAGCCCAGAACTGGTGCCTCAGTTTCCCCACTCCTCCCACCATCACCTGAGCAGCATCAAGGGAGGTCCAGGGGGACATAAAACACCTCGAGGGTTTGGCAGGAGCTTTGCATGCAAACATTAATCCCCAAGAATGATTAATTACTATTTGCCTCCTATTATTGTTTGTTTTCCATCAGCATCCTTGCTTTGGTTCTCTGCTGAATCCCACTCCTGATGCCAAGCCAGGGATATTTTAGGAAATGCAGATTATATAATATTTACATCTGTGCCACTTGTTTATTCCTCTCTGTTGGTTAATTTTATTACTGCTCCTCTCTCACGAAAGCAGTGATTTGCAGAGCCAAAAGCAGGCTATGTGATTTCAAGGATGCACTAATTTTAATAATTAAAAAGCTGCTGCCTTCCATCTGCCCAGGGAGGGAAGGAGAGGCAGCGGGAGGGCACGAGGCTCTGGCTGGGAAATCCTGCTCTGAACCAACCCAATGCTCCCTCAAAAAGTGATGGGTCCTCACCCAGTTGTGAGGGTTTCTCTTGGTTTTCTTCTCTGGGAAGAGAAAAGAGATTCTGAGAAGGGAGAATAAGTAATTATGGGATTTTCTGAGGGCTTGAGGAGGAGCTGAAAAACTTGGAGTGAAATAAAGATGCGTTTCCCACTGGTCAGAACCGTCTCCTTTGACAGAAATGTGAAGTTTGCAGCTAAGCCAAGGTTCTGCTCCTTGGTGTGGCCACAGAGGAGCAGCCAACTTGAGGGAAATGTTCTTGTCCCCATCAAACAGAGCCTGGGGACCCCAAAATGCAGCCCAGCCCCGTGGGGACCCACCCCCAGAAAGGACAGGGACACTGGCACAGGGCCACCAAAACAGGGGCCGTTCAAAACAGCCCCACAGGGGACCAGCGGGGCACAACAAAGCCCATTTTGCAATTCCAGAGTGGTTTAAAAAGCCCCAAAAGCTGTCAGGTGTGGAGCAGCCCTGGGGCTCTCCTAGAGCTGCTCTTGGGTTGGGTGGGTGGGTGCTGGGATGGGGACTCCAAAGAGCAGAAAAAAGCAGTTCTGATGGTCAGGGAGGAATTCACACCGCTGGAATTGCACTTTCCGAGGATGGAAATCCCACAGCCATCCCTGGGTTTGCTCTTTTCCAGGCCCTGGGTGCTCAGTTGCCCATCAAACCCAGCCCTCCCCACATTCCTGCTGTTCCCTGATGGAAAAGCTCCAGGCATGGATGGAAAACCCCACCGAGCTGCCCAGCACCACTCCAGAGCCCTGAACTGAGCCTCCACCTCTCCTGTTTGACAGAATTCCTGCAGGATTCCCTCTGTGACCACAAAAGCAGCACCTGGGGAGGGCTGAGACAACAGAGGTCAGAAGCATTTCAGGAAACAAACCCCCCTGGCACTGCTGGCACAGCCCAGCAGGGAATCTGAGGAGCAGAATGCAAAGAAAACACAAAATATGCAGATCAGAGCAGGGAGGGGACAGTGGGACACCAGGCAGGGGGGTCTCTCCATGGCAGGAGCTCTTTGCAGATGTCTGTGCTGGCAGCAAGGGGAAGAGATTTGTTTGTGGAGAGGAAAAATAATCTTTTCATTCGGCTGGTGCATCAAAACCTGAAAGTTCATCCCCGAAAGACACAAATCACTGGCATGGCTTCCCACAACAAAAGCTGGATGGTGGCAGGGCCACCAAACACGGCTGCTCAGGGGACACTTGGTGGTGCCCAGCACTGCAGCATCCCACACAGCCCCTGCTCCAGCCTGGCCACAAAAATAAATAACCCTGAGCATGATGTTGGCTTGGATAATTGCTGCCTCTCCTCCTTTCCTGCTTAGGAAAATGAGGAGTCCAGCAAGGGCTGCTTCCCCAGGCAGCCAGCTCATAATTACACAGAATGCAGGAACACTTCCAAGGCTCTGCTGAGAGCAGGAGCAGAGGGAGGGGAGATATTCCACTGAAATTCCCACCTCCAGGCCAGCCCGTGGTGTTTGCAGCAGGGCCAGGGCAGGGACGGGCACTGCAGCACCAAACTGTGCCCCTGCTCCAGCTCGGCTGAGGGGCAGGAGGAGATCTCTGAATTTTTGGGTTTTTCTGGGAGCCAGCAGGGCTGAGGAGCAGGAGAAGATCTCTGAATTTTGGGGTTTCTCTGGGAGCCAGCAGGGCTGAGGAGCAGGAGAAGATCTCTGAATTTTTGGGTTTCTCTGGGAGCCAGCAGGGCTGAGGAGCAGGAGAAGATTTCTGAATTTTGGGGTTTCTCTGGGAGCCAGCAGGGCTGAGGAGCAGGAGAAGATCTCTGAATTTTGGGGTTTCTCTGGGAGCCAGCAGGGCTGAGGAGCTGGAGAAGATCTCTGAATTTTTGGGTTTCTCTGGGAGCCAGCAGGGCTGAGGAGCTGGCAGGGAGCCACAGGAGCTCTGTGCCTGCTCCCTGCACGAATCCGAGCCCTCTCCCAGACCTGCAGCAGGGGCAGTGCCCGGGCAGGTGCCCGAGCCCTTCCCAGCTCTCCCACCTCGTCTGGGCTGGCAGAGAAGGGCAGAGCTCCAATGCCCTCCCCTTCCTGCTCGCCCCAGGTGCTCAGGCTAAATCTGCTGGTGCCCAGCATCCTTCTGGCACGGTGAGCTGCTCCTGCTGCCACTGAAATTTGTCAAAAAAAGCCCTTTTCTCCAAGCAAGAGCCAGGAGGGCACCTCCTCAGGTGCCAGCACCAGCTGAGGGCCAAAAAGCAAATAAAGGATAATCAGAGAGAGGGCAAAGCCCCTGGGCATGGGGGGCTGTGCCCTCCCCGCTGGCACATGCACTCACAATTTCTTTCCTTTCCATTTGTGTACCAGAAGACAAAAAAACCCAAAAAATGCCCACAGAAATATTTTTGGAGCAGATATAAAATGAGTAGCAAAGCTCAGAGGACGGTGAGATGTTCACTGGCTCCTCCTTCATCCTTCCAGGGTGACAGTGACATCCCACACCCCAAAAACCTTTGGGGACAACAGACAGTAGACAGAGATCCTGTGAGGTCCCAGGGATGCACAGGAAGGCTCAGAGGAGGAAACTCTGCTCCTGATTCCAAACCAGCCTTCATCTCCCTCCTCTTTCATCTATTTAATCATTTAATTTTAATTGTTGGTGTTGGAGCAGTGATGTTGGACCAGATGACCCCACTGCTGTTCCAACCTCACCCTTTCTGTGATTCTGTTATCAATAAATGAACCCAGGCTCCCTCATTTTCAAATGCAAAGGGCTTAACCTGAAAAAATAAAAGTTTGGGTTAAAAACCTTCAAAATGGCTTCAAATTTTCCTCAGCAGTAATAAAAATCCTGTATTTCTTCCCCTAAAAAAGCAGGTGGTGTTTGCCATGAGGGTGCAGACTGCAGTGATGTTCCCCAGCCTGTGTCTATGGCAAAAAAAAAAAAAAAAATATGTTTGCCAAAGACATTTTTATTCTGCTCCCACACAAGCTCTTTTTCTGCTCAGCAAAAGGGAATTTTCCCATTTTGCAGGAGGAAAGAAAAGCTCTTTGCTGTTCAATCACCCCAGCAGGCAGACATGAACACAGGGCCCAGCAATTCCCCTGGATGAGCCCTCCAAGAGGTGACACAGAGCATTGGTTCCCTCAGCTCCACGTGCAAAAGTAATGAGCTATGTTAATTGAGCTCATCTTTGCAAATTGATATTGCTGCTACAAATAGACAACAACAACAACAACAAAACCCTTAAATATGTTTGCACATCACCTGCACGGAGCTGGGATGCAGCAGCAGCAGGATCATCTATTTAATCATTTAATGTTAATTGTTGGTGTTGGAGCAGCGATGTTGGACCAGATGACCCCACTGCTGTTCCAACCTTACCCTTTCTGTGATTCTGTTATCAATAAATGAACCCAGGCTCTCTTGTTTTCAAACAAAGAAGAGCTTAACCTGAAAAAATAAAAGTTTGGGTTAAAAATTCTTCACTTTGCTGGGGGGAGCAGAGCCCTGAGTGACAGCAGCTCTGACCTTCATCCCTGCAGGTGATCCAAAACCCCATCCTCAAGGTTCTGCTGCAGCTCCACCCCCCTGCACCTCCCCAGCCTGACCACAGCACCCTCCAGGCTGAGTTGAAACCCTGAAAATAAAATCCTCAGGATGCAGGGACTGCTTTGTCCCCCCATTCTGCCCCTGCAGCCTCAGCTTGTGTGAAAAATGCATATTTTTTGATTGGATTTCGCAGATATTACAATGAATATTAGATGAGTAATGTTAGAAAGTTGTGCTGTATTAATTCTCTTAAGTAGGATGTTAAATGTAGTTTTAGGTTCCAACATAATGTTAAAATAGAAACTATGTATGTAAGCTTTTTTTTAGGAATGAGATACTCGCTTCAAGGAACACCTAAATCTTCCAAAGAAAAGGAATTTATCCTTTTAAATACATTTTATTTATTTTCTTATCAGAAGAAACTCATTTCTTCAGGCCTTGCTCAGACATCCATGGGGATTAAAGGAAAGAGTCGACACACAACAGAATTCTTGTTTTAAATAGAATTATGCATAACCATGAAGGATATATGAATATGCAACAGGCTGTTGTTTTAAGGGTGATTTCTTTGTTCACAAGGGATGCTTTTCATGCCTTAGTGTCCCAGAGTATCCAGACATCCCTGATTCTTTCCTTTTTATTGTCTTGTAATTGTCCTAACTCTAAACTTTATTACTCTAATTGCATTATTATTTTTATAACCATCTTATTATTATTAAACTCCGATACCCCATAACCCCCCCAGCAGCGCCTCAATTCCCAATGAGAAAGAACAAAACAACCCAACCGTTTGTTCAATCAGTCATTAATGAAGGCACAAATCATTAGCAGAATAATTGTTCCCAAATTGAATTACTCCTTTCAATTACCTGGCTTTTTCTCTTTTCCCTCCTTTCCTTCCATGCCTTCATTCCCCAGGGAGCTGAGCAGAGTCGGTGCGTGGGAATTCGGCTCAGCCAGGCGGGTGCTGCTCCAGCACTTGTTGCCTCCTTTCCCTTTTTCTCCTCACACTGGGGCAGGAGAAAATGAAAATTGCCATGTCAGCACCCCGTGGCTTCCCAGGAGGATTTACCAGAAAGGTTTGGGTCTTTATTTACCTTTGCATGGAGTGAGTCCTTCTGGAAAACAAAGGGACTTTTTTGGGAATCCAGAGCTTCCCTCTGGCTGCCCTGGGACCCTGGCAGGGGTCAGGAACCCCCCTGGACAGAGCCCCCAGAGACACTGGCTGTGATCTCTGGCCATGGAAAAGAGTTTTCAATCTTACAGGATCAATTACCAGCTCTGAGTGTTTGATATCAGTAATAATTAAGTGTGGCACGGGTGCAAAAGTAAAATTTTAGGATTCTAGATGAGGGGTCCAAAGGGGACAAGATGGAGGAAATTGGGTGTGCCTTGTCCTTTTTCTCCTTCTTCATGCCCTCCATGTCTCACTGTGGTGTTGGCATTTTTCTGTTGGTTCAGGCTGGGGACACACTGTCCAACGTAGGTGACAGATCTTGGCACGTTATTGTAAATGCAGCCCAGGGAGTTTCTGGTATTGAATGTTTGTCACATCCCACTGAGGGCAGAGCCCCACACGCTGCCCTGCAGGACAGAGCTGGGCAGGGCAGCAGAACATGTGAGAGATAAACAGAATAAACAACCTGGAAACCAGCACAGACCAATTATGGCTTCTGCTTTGGCAGCGGGGCTGACAGACAGAGGCTTTCTACAATCTCAGTATTATCAATACCACAAATTCCATCAGTCTTTGATTTTATCTTCATGAACATTACTGAGTTCCGAGCCTTTCAAACCTTATCAGCACCTGAGACGTGCTAAAGAGACACAGCCAAACCAGATTTCATCTGCCCAACATTTCTGCCTCATCCCTGATGGAATCTCTGCTTTGCTGCAGCAGCAAAATCTCCTCCTGGTCCTACCCTGCTACTGCTCCCTGCATTATTCTGAAATTTAAAGGGGAATCCTAGGGGTAGTTTTAGGAATTTTCCTTTCTCCTTTCCAGGTTTCCCCCCTGTAACATTTATCAGCTTCTCCCCAAGCCCCTGCAGGTCTTGCAAAGCAGAGATTTGACCATTACATCTTTTTTTCCCCCCACAAATTTCTTTTTCTTCTGCCTCTGACATTAATGAAGGGATTAAAAAAACACATCTCAGTTTCTTCCCTTGCCTTCTGCACTGACCACCATCAGCTCTCCCAAGCTGTACTTGAAAAAAAAAAAAAGTTAATTCTTAATTAAGCTCTTCCATTCTGTTTGATATTCATTATTCTTTTCATTACTTCTTAAATCAGCTGAGTTTCTTGCCTTTTTTTTTTTAATGCGACTCAGCCTATTCTCCATTCACTAAATCCTTTGAATCCCTGAATTGCATTTTTGTTATCCTTGCTGTTATTGCTTACATTCTGTCTGGGCCATTGTGGCATTTAGGGTTTGTTTTTTGTTTTGTTTTGTTTTGTTTTTTTCCCGAGGCTTGGATTTGTGTATGTGATGTGTGTATGGATAAATAATCCAGAATTTGCTGAGCAGCATGCAAATTGCAATCTCTGCGAGAATGGCAACCTGCACATTGCCAAAATGGGCATCAGTGAAATATAGGAAATTAATTTAGCCCGCGTGAAGGAGATAATTACTATTTTGCAGATTGAGAAAGTGGGGCATAAAGAGATTAAGGCCTAAGGACCCAATCTAGCCAAAACCCAATCATATGCTTAATTTAAAGGAGATTAGATAGTTCCCTTAAAGGCAGCAGGAGCAGGCACTGCCTGGTGTCAGGCACACAGGGAATGTTCGGGGTGAGGGAGGCAGGGCCAGGGCTGGAATTGGCACCCCCAGCCCTGCCCCGGCCTGAGCTGCTGCTGATTTTCCAGATTAATTGCTATTACCTCCTAATGAGTGTTAAATGCATGGAGGTGCTGAGTTAAGCAGCTTTAGGAAACGCTACAAGAATTAATATATTATAAACTGCTGCTTGCCGGGGTTAATCCAGCCACACTGTTGCTGCGTGTGAAACTGCAGGGAAATGTGATTTTCATGGGTTTTTTTCCCATTTTCCCTCCTCCCAGAGCTCTGGGGGCCAGGGAAGCTCCCTCCTCTCCATCCTGCCTGCTGCAGCTCGGGGCTGGGCTGGTTTCCCTGCCTCCTTTCCAGGAGAAAGCAGCAGGAATCAGGAGCTCTGCTCACTGATCCCCCTTTGCCACCAGCCCCCCCAGGGACAGAGGGGGCTGAAAGTGGCACCTCCAGGGCTGAAACCCTCCTGGAGCCAGGGATGGACAGGGCTGAGCAGCCTGGCCAGGGGGATGCAGGGGGAGGATGCAGGGATGAGGGTGATCCCACCGAGCCAGAACACTGAAATGCCAAACCTGACACGCTGCTGACACATTTGGTGGCCTCTCCCTGAAGTTCCACCTCAGCTTTAGAGCTGGCCTGACATTTTAATGCTGAATTTTTTTTTTTTTTAAAATACATTTTGAGAACAGCTGAAAGCACAGCAAGGACATCTCCTCCTCCTCCTCCTTCTCCTCCTCCTCCTCTGGATGCACATCCCAAGGAATCCACGTGTTCCACCTCCACCCTCGCCCCCCATGTGTCTCCTCGAGCTGCAGCCATGGCCAAGGCTGCTGTGGTCCATCTAACTCGTCATAAATCTTCCAAACTAATGTACAAATACAGGTTTCCATAAAACACCAGTGCAGGAGAGTTATGCCAGTCTTGTGGGAAAGTAATACCCATCTAAATAAAGTGTGTAAATACATATTTATTTGCTAGACTGGAACCAAAGAAGCTGTTCTGGTCTGCTGGAGAAAAGAAATACACATTTTAAGACTGTCTAGGTACATAATTACCTCAGAGAGAGAGCAAAATAAATCATCAATGTCATCCAGCTCTCTGGGAAGGAGCTGCCCTGAGCTCTCCTTTCCCAGCAAGAAGCATCCCCTGGAACTGTGCAAACCCACCCAGTGATGGTGAGTGGAAAATCAGTGTACAGAGGGGTAGGGCAGAGCCCTCCTTCCCCTGAGCCCTGGAAATGCCTCTGGAAAGCTCCCAGCACAGGATGTATTCATTGCTCCTGACAGAAGGAGACAAAGTGAACTGAAGGAGAATTGATTTGGGAAAGATATCCTGGCTTTACCTGGCTGCCTCTGAGTGTTTAAATGAGTAATAATTAAGTGTGGCATGGGTACAAAAGTAAAATTTTAGGATTCTAGATGAGGGGTCCAAAGGGGACAAGATGGAGGAAATTGGGTGTGCCTTGTCCTTTTTCTCCTTCTTCATGCCCTCCATGTCTCACTGTGGTGTTGGCATTTTTCTGTTGGTTCAGGCTGGGGACACACTGTCCAACGTAGGTGACAGATATTGGCACGTTCTTGTAAATGCAGCCCAGGGAGTTTCTGGTATTTAATGTTTGTCACATCCCACTGAGGGCAGAGCCCCACACGCTGCCCTGCAGGACAGAGCTGGGCAGGGCAGCAGAACATGTGAGAGATAAACAGAATAAACAACCTGGAAACCAGCACAGACCAATTATGGCTTCTGCTTTGGCAGCGGGGCAGAAAGACAGAGACTTTTACAATCTCAGAATCATCAATACCTCAGATTCTGACACTTCCCTGTCTCCTTTCTCCCCCTCTCCCCCTCCATGCACCACAAACCCCAAACCTGTGGCCAGCCAGCATTGGAACACAGGGACAGAGCCTTGAATGAGGACTCATCTCCTTTTTGGTCGCTTTTCAAACCTCTTGGCTCCTTCCTGAGCTGCTGGAAGCTGGCTCTGCACGGGAGATTCACCAGGAAAGGCTGGGGCGAGGGGGATGTGCGGGGAGGACCAGGGATAAACTTAGCACATCCCTCGCCAGACTGTCACAGCCACGGGAACACCGAGGGGCCAAGCTCCCTGCTCACCCAGATGCCCAAGTTGCTTTTTCTGAAGAGCTGGGAGGTGCCAGACTGGGCTGGGCTCTCAAAAAAATATGAATTATGCATCACGGCCCAGCCTGGGGATGCTGGGTGATAAACGATTCTAAGTAGGAGCTTGCTACATGCCTCAGCTGCAGCCTGCCCCTAAAAGAGCCAGGTTTTTCTATTTTTATTTACTTTTTTTTTTTGGAGTAATATGGATCAGGGAGCTCAGTTTGATGGGATAAATAGTTTTTGCAGTGCTTCTTTAGGCTGGAAGTTGCACCTCGTTTTACAGAGCTGCTGGGATTGTCATCCTTCAGTCATTGCTACAAGCTGTGGGTCGAAGCACAGCCCGGAGAATCCAAACCCTGGGATTTGTTCAAACCAATGAATTTTGTGTTATTTTGATGGCAAAAGAAGATTGAGCTTTCCTCCAGTTCTCCCCTGCATCTCCATCCCACAGTTCAGGCAGCTCAGCCCTGGCTGTGCAGCCCCAGGTGCTCAGAGATGCCTTCAAAGGGTTAAAAAGCATCATTTTAATTAATCACTCCTAATGACCACTTGCAAATGAAGGCACAGATGGGTGCCCCCATGCCCAACTTCTGGCAGTGCCCCAGGAGCTGTGCAGGAGCCCAAACCAGGTGATAAAATGTGGGACTGAGATTCAGTCAAAGGAAGAAACGGAGAGTTTCTAGCCAGGCAGAGGCCTGGGAAAGAGCTGGGGAAGAATGTAAATAATTCTTTATCTCTCTTGTTTTTCGCATTATAGTCAAGTTCTATCACTGTGGTGATAGAACCAAAGGTGGTGGGCTGTTTTCACTTCAGAAACAATGGAGTTGATCCTTGCGGAGCTCTGTATAAAAGAGCAGTGTATTTTGAATAAATCAGAGTTTTACTCTCACAGCCTTCTGAATCAGAGCTTCTTCATTCCCATCCTGCCTCGACAGCAACAATTAAAACTGGTTTTTTGCTTAAAAGGTGTGGGAACTCAAAATGTCTCTCAGACATTTTTAGAGGTTCCAGGCCTTGGTCAGAGGCATTCTGGACCCCGGCAGGCAGCTGCAAACAGCTGTGATTTTCGGTTTGAACCATGGAATGAATTACCAATTTTGAAGGTGGAACAAGCAGTCACAAAGGGTTAGATAGGATAGTAAATGTACTTACAAAGTAGAGGGGAAAATTTTTTAGTATTGTACAGGGGGATTTTAACACTTGTACAGGGGGGTTTTTACTTTGTACATGGGGGTCAGAAGTTCTAAGATGGAGGAAAGTGGGCTGATCCTGTTCTTCCTCCTTCTTCTTCCTTGCCTCCATGTTCTTGGTGATGTTGGCACTCACAGATTGGTTTAGAGTAGAAAAGCACTTTGTAATATAGGTAGTAGGCATTGGGGAATAACTATAAACATGTAATACATAATATATCATATAAAAGACAGCAGCAGCCCTGGGCAGGGAGGGAGGAGAAGAAGACACCGGACAGTCAGGGTGTGTGTGTGTGTTTCTCTGCCCAGGCCGCTGACCAAAGGGCCGCAGCCCGAGAACACAATCTGTTAGATAACTCACAATAAATTGTCTTGAGACCGAACACCCAGAGGCTGCAGAGTTTTTCTTTGGGAGCACGGGCTGGAGGAGAGACTTTACCACCACACGAGACCCCAAACCAAACCCGGGGTTCTCACAAAAAGGAATTTGCTGGTGTTTGCTTGGAAGGGATTTCAGCGGAGCAGCTGTGGAAGGACAGCCGGGCTCTGCTGTCCCTGCAGCCCTTTGACAGGAGCTGAGTGACAGAGAGAAACGGGCCCATTTCCCCTCTGCCCACACCTCTGCCAGGAGAAACACCCAGAGGAGCGAGCAGGGCACAGCTCAGAGCTGCTGTAATTCCTCCCACTCACAGAGAGCCCCGGAGCTGCAGCCCCAGGGCAGGAACTGCTCCTGTCCACCCGTTTCCAAACCAGGGGGGCTGCCAGGAGGAACCTGCTGGGCTTTCTCCAAGGGGAAGGGCACCTGGAGTCTCGGGGTCTGGGTGTTGGGGTGACCCCAGCAGTGTCAGAGTCCTCATTTCCCAGCCAGAGAAGGAGTCTGAATGTGTAGGATCAGCTCCTCAAGGTTATTTATTTTTCCTCCTTTCTCCAGCCTGCTGAGCTCTGTCCAGAGAGTATATTTTATACTCAAAAAATATATTTTATACTCAAATATTTATATATTTATATATATAATATATTATAAATATATAATATATTATTATATATTATTATACATTATTATATATTATTATATATTATTATATATAATAATATATTATTATATATTATTATACATATAATGATATATAATATATTTATAAATAAAATATATTTATAAATATATTTTATACTCAAATATTTTGAGTATATTTTATACTCAAAACTACCTGGACTATATTTACAATAACATGCCAATATCTATAATTTATATTGGACAGTGTGTCTGTACCTTAAACCAACAGAAAAGTGTCACCATCACAGCAAGACATGGAGGGCAAGGAGAAGGAGGAGAAGGTCAGGACACGCCCAAATCCATCTTGTCCCCTTGAACCCCATTCTAAAAACCCCAAAATTCTACTTTTTTCACCCTGCATCAGTTCAAATATCACACTACTCCAACCCTTGTGGCTTGTGATTCCTCATACAAAGTTGGCAGCTTTTTCCACGGGCTAAAATGGAAGCCAGAGATGTTTTTGACTTCATACCAAGGTCCCTGAGCCCCTGGCAGGGTCTGGGGACAGCCAGGGCAGCCAGAGGGATGCTCTGGACTCCGACACTGGAAGAGCTGGAATTGCACCTCCTCCACCGAGGCTGATGGAGGAATTCCCTGCTCCTTGTGCTGGCAATTGGGGACATGAAGGAAGTGCCACCTGCCAGCCTGTTAGACAGGGCCAGCACAGCTATGGGGACGTGGCTGTGCCTTCCCTGCCCTTCCCAAAGTCACCAAATCCCACAAATCCCAAACTCGTGCGGGCTCAGCGAGCCCAGAGGCCATGGGGACAGCAAGAGTGTGGCACACCAGGGCTGTCCTGCAGCTGTGGGCGAGGATTTGGCCTTGGCAATGCCCCTGGGTGAGGGGAGCATCTCTCTCATTTCAGGATGACTCTGAATTGCTGAATTCCCTTTTATTCACCATCCCAGCAAGCCAGAGGAACCCTGCAGGCTCCTTCCCACGAATATGAATTCATTCCTCCCCAGCACTGGGCAGGAGAGTTGTGAACCCAGAAAAATGAAGCAGAGGATGCTTTCCAGGCTGTGTTTTCCAACTGGTGCACCCAGAAAAATGAAGCAGAGGATGCTTTCCAGGCTGTGTTTTCCAGCTGGTGCTGGACCTGTTGTCCCCGTTGACGTCAGAGAGAATTTGGAGCCTGCACCAGCTCTGAGCATTTAATCAGACGTGACCTCTCTGGAAAAGCAGCAAATTAGGGGCAGAGTTAAGAGCAGAGCCCAGGAGTGCTGATCCCCACCTCCTTCCTTTAATCACAAAATGAAGCTTTGTCCTGATGGAAAGCAAACAGAGGAGGGCAGGAGCAGAGCTTTGGTGAACTGGAAATGTTCTGACCATTGCTCAGGTTTGAGATGTTCATCCCAGGTGCTCTTCACTCATTCCCATGAAGGGAACAAACAGATGTGGCTCTGCAGGAGTTCCTGGGTGTTGCAACCCTCAGCATGGAGGATTTTGGAGGATTTTGGAAGCCCAGCCTCAGCCATTTCCTCCACTGACATGGGAGTTTCTTTCCCCTCGAGCAGGATGTGCTGCTTGCTGGGATCGGGGTATCTTCAGCCCTACAAATTTTCAATGCAGCTTCACCTGCTCCTTCCAGAGGAGCTGGGCTTGTCCAGAAGGGTCTCTCAACCCTGGGATTCCCCTGCACCCCCAAACCAGCTCCATAACCCAGAATTAATCTGGGATATCCCACTGTGCCATTCACAGAGAGTCACCAAATATCCTGAGCTGGAAAGGACCCACAAGGATCGAGTCCCTGCACAGGACAACCCCAAAAATCCCATCCTGGATTATTTCTAAGAAAGCTCCCCCAGCCTGTGGGTCACCAGTGGTTTGGCTCTGGGACAAATCCCTGCCTGACCCTTTGGGGATGACTCTGATGTGATAAAACATGAAACATGACATGTTTTTCCTGGAGGAATCTCCATCAGGGTTAAATCTGGGGTTAAGGAAGCTCAGACTGCCTGACACAAGAACAATCTCCCTTCAGAAAATGCAGCCCTGCCGTGGTTTGTCTTGCACAAGAAGCACTTGGCTTTTCTGTGCATTCCTGTGCTGCAAAGCAGGGAATTGACTCCGTTTCAGCTGCTTTAATTAAACGGAGTTAAAATCCATCGGCGCAAAGTTTCCTGCCATGCCTACACAAAATCTGTTCCACGAGAAAGCAAAAATACAATGGCTATTACTTTCTGTCAAGTTCTACAGGATTTTCTTTTTTTACGAGAAGCTGAACAGCTCATCCTGCACCAGTTAAATTCCGGCTGCTGCTCCTGAGCTTTTTATTTCCGATGGATATATCTGTGTGAAACAAGGCAGGCTGAAATCTTGCCTTCCCCATCCATCCTCTTAAGGAGCTTGAGGGGTGGAACTGCACCAGCACAGCCCGGGGAGAAGGATGGAGGGAGAGGGAGAGCAGGGGCAGCAGGGGGTGGGAGGGGAAGCAGGAATCCTGCATGGAATGAGCAATGGGATCCCCCTTTCCCAGCAGAACGAGGGCTCTGTGTGTCACTGTGCACCCAGAGCAGGGCACTTTTGGTCCCCAACATCATTTCACGTCTTCTCTGAGTGACCACATCCCTCCCAAGTGACTGATCCATGGATGTAGAATGGGAAGCTGCTCTTGCCGATCTCAAATTTATTTTTTTTCTCTTTTTTTCTCCAAGGAAAGACTCATTTATACACCCCAAGCCACACCATGGGATGGGGGAGGTGTGATGGGGGCGGCTGCCCCACTCACCCAGCAGGGTCTGCACTCTCTGGATCCCCATGGAATGCCCTGGGAGCTGTCAGGAAAAGCCTCTTCCAGTCTAAGCTGAGGCACCAGGCTCCATTTGCTGCTCTCTCTGTGATAGGTGCCATTTCCAGAGGGGGAAAGGGCAGCTCCTTCATGCAAAAAGAAGCACGTGGGGCTTCAAATATGCCAAGTGCTGTTGCTGAGCATCTCCTGGTATCATCTTCCACCAGCAACCCCTGATGGGGAGATTTCCAGGAGGATTAAACTGCAAAAACCCTTTTCCAGCAGCTGCTGCTGGAGGAGAGGAAGTTGCTATGGCAACCACATCTGGCCTATTCACATGAGTTTTCTAGGGAGAGAAACAAATAAAAAAAAAAAGCAAAAACAACACGGGCGGCACACGAAGGAGAGGTGACTTTGTCTGCCTTCATCAAAGGGACAATCAGAGCCACGAGGAATAATCCAGCCTGGATTTGTGTCCCTGTTTGCCACCAGCACTCCTGGATTCCCTCGAAAGCCAGGGGCTGGGACGTGGGGGAGTTTGGCAAGGAGAGGAGGATCCACGCTGGAATTGGGGTGTTTGTGTGTGTGCTGGGGGTGCCTGGGGGTGCCTGGGGGTTCCCCGATTCCCAGGGCAGGACTGGAGAAGATTCCTGGCTACACTGAGATCTCCCAGTTCCAGCCATGGGGTCCTTCCATTGCCTGCACCCCCAAAATCTGACCTGTGGTAAGGACTGTGGCTTCTCTGCAGGGCTGGGGCCAGCAGAGCACAGAGGTTGTCAAAGTGATGAAGTTTTTCCAGGAAAAACAGCTGATCTGGATGGGGAGGATCCCAGATATTCCCAAACTGTTAGAACTTTGGTTACTGAGAATTTCAGGCTTTCTGTGCTGCCAGGCACTGACCCCCAGGAGAACACTGCTTTGACCTGAGGCTGTGGAGAAGCTTCCAAAATGGAATGACAGAACTGGGATTGTGGCTGTGGAGTTTGAATAGAAGTGTGTGATATCATAGGGTGGAAAACTCAGAGTTTAAGGTTTTAGAATGTAATAATATATATCAAACAAGATGGAGCTTTTAGGGCAGAAGCTAATCTTTGTTTTTCACCTTCTTCTTCATGGCTTAGGGTGGTATTGTGTAATTAGATAAAAAATAGATAGACCAGTGTGAACTCTGGTGTTCCACACACTTTAAGGAGAATTTTCTGCTCCAGCACAGCCCAGCACGAGGATGAGCCATCCCTCTCCCATCCCAGGAGAAGATGGGTTTGGCAGGAATGCTGTGGGGAAGGAGGAGGGATGGCTGTGCTCTGGGTCAGGCACCTGCTGCTCCCCACCTTTGGCAGTGGTCTCACTTTGAACTGGAGAAACGATGCTGGATTCTCTTTTCCTCAGCTTCATTTGCATCTCAGGGCAGAGCTGCAGATATTTGTGGTGCTTCCAAGGCAGCACAGTTGGAGCAGGGTCTGGAGAAGCTCCACGTGTGAACTTCTGGCCCAGCACTTCATCCTGGCAAAGCACTGGGCACAGGCAGAGCTTTGCCAGGATACACATGAGGTGCCTGGAGGTGCAGGACTTTCCTGCCAGGGGCTCAGGGAAGCTGAATCCCAAATCCTGGCAGCCCTGCTGCGGGTCTGTTCCACACTGGGCACAGGGGTGGGACACAGAAGGGCAGTCATTTACTCAAGGACATAAAATACAACTGGATCAGGGCACTGAGCTGTGCTGGATGAACACTCCTGGGGGGCTGCTCCTCCTCCACACCCAAAAGCAGATCCAGAACCCAGTGCCATGAAGCACCAGGGCTTGTTCCCAAGGCCAGGCAGGATCATCCCAAAGACCCCACACACCTCACAGACTATTCCTGTCGTTTTCAGGAACACACACACTCACACACACAATTTACCATCTGGCCTGGAATTCTTTATGCTCTGAGCTCGATGCAAATCAGCCCAGCTCCACTAATTGCTGGGATGTTAATGATGCTCACAGCGAGGCAGGGCTGGCTGAGCAGGGCAGTGCCAGCTCTGCACCACGCTGCCCTGCAGCCTGCCAGATGCCACGGCCCCACAGGCCTGCTCCCTGCCTTTGCCAGGCAGGATTCTCATGCCTTGGGATGCTCACGGAGCCTGAAATGCAAAGGTGACAACAAAAAGAGCTGGGAAAGGGAAAAAAAAAAGAATGGCGATGTAAAGCAGGAATTGAGCCCTGCGGATAAGCTGACCTATAAATGGCTGGGAGTGGAGAGGGTAGGTACTGAGAGACCAGTGCTGGGGGAGTGCTCTCTGCAGCAGATGGGCTGAAATCCCCATCAGCAGATGCAGACAGGGAAAATACGGGAATCAGTGCAGGGAAAATGCTGCTGCCTGCGCAGGGAGGCTGCACAATCAGCATCAGGATCAGGCAGGATGGAGCCTGACCCTCGTGCCCAGCACCTGCGGGGCTGGGGCTGCCTCTGATAGTCACAGACAGCACCCCCCAGCCCCCAGGAGCAGCCAGTCCTTCCTCCTGCTGCTCCAGGAGTCCCTGGTTCTCCTTCAAGCAGCTCAAAATGACCTCTCCACCGCAAATCTGTGGAGCTGTGGCCAAGCAGCAGAAGGGAGCCCAGTGTGGGAACCCAAACCCAAAGGATTCCCATGGCTGGTGAGCAGGGAGAGGCTCAGAGCAGATGGAAGGTGCCTCGTGTGTCTGTGCTGGCTCAGGCCTCTCTAGAACCTGTGGATCCTCCAGGTTCCTCTCTAGAAACTTTCCCCTCTTCTTCATTTTGTCCTTTCTCAATCAGATTTCTTTTCCCAGCACTGGGAACAGAGAGTTGGAATTGCAGGGCACCCTGCCAGACCTGTTTATTCCCTGTCCCCGTGGAAAAGGCAGTGGTTGTTTCCACACCCCAGCAGGATCACACAGGCAGGGTGAGCATTGCCAAAAAAAGCCCTGTGGGGAGCCCAGGTTGTCCTGAGACCTCTCCTTGCTCCAGATTTGAGCTTGGAGGGGATGGAATCACCCAGGGCAGGGTTGGGAGCTGCCAGGGGTGGATCAGGAGCAGTGCAGAGGGAGCTGTGACCTTCCCGTGGCCTCCAGGCAAATTGTCCCTAAAGGATTTCTTGTTTCCTTTCATGAGGCTGCTCAGGTTCATTAATTCAAAGTGCACTGCTACCAGGCTGGAAAAAAGCAAACTGAGCAGTCAGTGAGGTGGCGCTGGGCAGAGTGGGCAGGGCTGGCAGGGACACAGGGGCTGCGGTGGGAGCAGGGATGAGGAAAAGCTGATCCAGCTCCCAGGATCTGCTCAGCTTCACAGGACCTGGCCTCTCACCCAGCTCCTGGTCCCCCAGGGCTCATCCGTGCAGCCCAGGAGGGTGGCACCAGCCAGGCTCCACCAAACCCCAGCTAGGTCATGCAGGAATGATCCCAGGAACAGCTCTGGGCTGGCACCAAGCTGGTGCCCAGCTCTGCTGAGCCCTGCCCAGCCCAGGGCTGTACAAAGTGCCTCAAAATTTCCTGTTCTGTTCTTCCCTTCCTTTTATTATTCCTAATTCATCAGCAGTGGCAGGAAATCCTTGAGGAGTTTGCCACAGATGCCCTCTGAGGACGAGGCAGGGCTGCTCTGGCACTGCCCTGGTGTTTGCCCAGCCCTGATTTACAGCTTCCCTGAGAGCACAGAGCATGGAGCAGAGCCAGGCTGGTGCTGCTGACCACTGCAGCACTTCTCTCCTTTCCCTCAGCCCTGTCCTATTTTGGAGCTAACAAATCCTCCCAGCAGCCTGCCAGCTCCTTCTGCTCAACCCCAAAGAGTGGCAAAGAGAGGAGAGGAAAAAAAAAAAAAAACCAAACCAAAACAGGGGGGAAAAAAAACCCAAAACAACCCTGGCATCACCATGGCAACCTGCTCTATCCTGGAGATGCAAACCCTGAAATCCCCACTCCCCATTTTCCCCTTGCATTGGAGCAGGCAGGGATGACAGTTGGCAGCACTCTGTGTTGTGTCAGATGGAGCTGTGCTTCAAAGCAGGTTGGTTTTGAGCATCCTCCCTCAGGATCAGGTCTCTGCAGGACCCTCCAGGGGTGGCTGTGTGCTCTGGGGCAGCAGGACCAGGATTTCTGGGGCAGGGAGGACCTTGCCAAGCTTTGTGCCAGCTGGGCTGTGCCCCTTTGCCCCCAGTTCTCCTCCCCAGTGGGTGCTGCTGCAAAAAGGGTTTGATTTCTGCCCCATCCCCCCTTGCCATGTTCATTACCCCGCTCTCATCCAAGGACAGACCCCTCCAGCTCCATGGGCTGTGGCAGCACATTTCTCTCCCTCTCAGGATTTTTCACAGAAGTGCACAGAGAGAAATGAAAGAGAAAACCTTTTCTATTTCTGCTCCTTGTTTTTTGCCATGTGGAATGTGTTTGGAGAATTGTTTACCTGGGGTGATTGCTGGGTTGAATTCTGGTGAGGATTGTTTGAGGCTGGTGGCCAATCCAACC
Organism: Lonchura striata; assembly: GCF_050655825.1. Lineage (NCBI taxonomy): Eukaryota > Metazoa > Chordata > Aves > Passeriformes > Estrildidae > Lonchura > Lonchura striata. The sequence goes on from NC_140719.1 coordinate 11,704,264, forward strand.
CACCTGGGGCTGGGCTGTCAGAGAGGGTCATGAGTTGTGTTAGAGTTAGAGAAAGTAGTATGTAGTTTTAGTATCCTCCTTTTATATAGTATATTCATGTATTTTAGCGTAGCTATAATAAAGAAATCATTCAGCCTTCTGAATTGAGTCAGACATCAGCATTTCTTCCCATTGGGTTCACCTGCATTTACAATATTGGGCTGCTTGTCCTTCCCACACCCACTCAGCCTGGGGCTGGAGGTGCAGGGATGATCCCAAAACCCTGCAAAACCTCCCAGCCAGCACAGCAGGGACTTGTGAGCCTCGTGAAATCCTGTGTGCGGCTGGAGCTGCCGCACTGCTGTCCCGGGGTGTCGGAATCTGAGGTATTGGTGATTCTGAGATTGCAAAAAGTCTCTGTCTCTCTGCCCCGCTGCCAAAGCAGAAGCCATAATTGGTCTGTGCTGGTTTCCAGGTTGTTTATTCTGTTTATCTCTCACATGTTCTGCTGCCCTGCCCAGCTCTGTCCTGCAGGGCAGCGTGTGGGGCTCTGCCCTCAGTGGGATGTGACAAACATTAAATACCAGAAACTCCCTGGGCTGGATTTACAAGAACGTGCCAATATCTGTCACCTACGTTGGACAGTGTGTCCCCAGCCTGAACCAACAGAAAAATGCCAACACCACAGTGAGACATGGAGGGCATGAAGAAGGAGAAAAAGGACAAGGCACACCCAATTTCCTCCATCTTGTCCCCTTTGGACCCCTCATCTAGAATCCTAAAATTTTACTTTTGCACCCGTGCCACACTTAATTATTACTGATATCACTCAGATCTGGTAATTCATCCTGTAAGATTGAAAACTCTTTTCCATGGCCAGAGATCACAGCCAGTGTCTCTGGGGGCTCTGTCCAGGGGGGTTCCTGACCCTGCCAGGGTCCCAGGGCAGCCAGAGGGAAGCTCTGCATTCCCACACCAGTGCCCCTGAGCTCCAGCAGAGGGGACAGGGCAGGCAGGGATTGCTGCAGGAATGGGCTCTCCAAAGGCCATTCAAGCCTCATTTTGTCTCATTTATTGCTTATTATCAGCCCTGCTGTGCTGGGAAAAGCAGCCAGAGGTGTAAAGGAGTTGGCTGTGCCCCCTGGCAGAGCGGTGGGATGCTGGATTGCTCCACAACATCCCAGGCTGGGAGCAGGAGCAGGGCTGGCTCATCCCACAGGATGAGTGATCCCAGAGGATCCTCACCCTCAGCAGCTTCCCCCTCATGCAGACCCTCACTCAGGGTCACTCACCGGGGCACTGCCACCACCCTGACCCACCTTTCATCCCCACAGGAGGAGATGTTGCTCTGGGAGCTCAGCAGATGGGCCTGAGCAGAGAGAAAATTTTTTAGCTCAGGCAGCAGCGCTTTATTTCTCCATTTATATCCCACCCCCATCATCTGCAAACCCATTTCCCCTCTCTGGCAGCACAAAGTATCACCAGCTGGCCCCTGGTGTGCCCACAGCCAGCTGCCCACCACGGCTGCCCCGCCGAGCCCGGGATTTGGGGTTCATGGAGCTGGATCCCAATCTTCATTTAGGGAAAATGAGATGCCAGGCGTGCCCTGCTTTTCCAGCAGCCTGGCACGGGCTGCCTGTGCTGCAGGTTTGATGAGGGCACAGATGCTGCACTTGGCTCTTGGTGCCCCTCCAAGGTGTGGAAAAGGGGTCTGGAGCCATGCAGGGGATTTAATCGCTGCTTTAAGTGAGGGCAGAGCCTCAGTGCCTCCTGGCACAAGGTCTGCAAGCAAGGTGTTGGAAAAAGCCCAAAAATGAGCTGGGTTTGCAGCACTGCAGGGGGCTGGGACAGAAAACCTGGCAAAGGGCAGCACTGAGGAGAGAAATATTTCATTATTTGCTCCTGGGAGTTGTCTGCTCCAACATCCCGTGAGTTAAACTCTTCAGTAATGCCCAGGTGGGGCAGCACCTTCTCCCTGAAGTGCTGCTGCCTCAGCACCTCTGGAAAAATCAGCCCACAGCTGAAAATTCCCAGTTTGACTTCTTCCACAGTCCTGCAGGTCAGAATTAGCTCCCAGTCCCCTTCTGCATGGAATAGTTGAGCTGTCCTTTGCCAGCAGGGAAACTGAGGCACAAGCTGGACCTTCCTCTCTTGTGGATGACACCACAGAGCAGCCCCTTCCCATCTGTTCCCCCTGCTGTGGAAAGCAGAGGCTCCAAACCCATCCCATCCTGCCCCAGCAGCCACCACATCTCCCTCAGGATTTGCTTAATGAAGATTAAAGAAGTGCTGCTGCCAATATGTCAGTCATAAAATCACCGAAAATAATACAAGGAACAAAGCACCGTGGCTATCAGCCCGAGTGGAAGCCTCAATTAGCAAATATATCCATCACTGATGACATCTTAAGTAGCATTTGCAGGGAGAGCATTACAGAAATGATCTGCAGTTACAGACCTGCTGGCAGCAGAACTTCCTGGGAAGTGGGGCTGCATTCGGGGTGATGCCTTGAGAAGGCTGAGCTAGAGCAGAGGCTGGATAGAGTTAAAGAATAAAGTGTTTATTCAAGAATAAAGGGTTTATTAAAAGGATCTCCTCCATGGATCCACCTTGGGCAGCACAGGAGCCCAGTCAGGGCTACACTCAAGGTGAACCAAAATGGTCCCAAAATGGTCCCAAAATGCACAACCGGTAATGAAGTCTCTCACTTTGATCAGTTCTGCTCCATTGGCACCTTGGAGTTCATTGTCCCATTCCAGCTCCAGCCCAGGCAGTCCCATCCTGCTTGTTTTTCTCTCTCCAGCCCACGCTGTTTGTGCTCCTGGGCTGAGATTTGGATCATTTGTCCTTGGTGCCCAGCTGGAGAAGGAATTGTTTTGTCTCCCTGCTCTGTGCACAGAGCTCACATCCCCTCATAAGAATCCCAGACCCACACACTAAAGCAGCACAGAATGTGAAAAATATAAAAGGCAAAACCTGAGATATCAAGGGAAGCATCACCCAGGCTCCCAGGGGATATTTGTGGGTGTCTGTGACCCCAAGAATCACTGTGACCTTGTCACTCTCTGAAGGGTGATAGGGGGGCTGTGCTCAGCTGGGGCTGGGCTCTTTCTCCAGGAACTGACAGAACCAGAGGTCACAATCTGAAGCTGTAACAAGAGAAATTTAGGTTGGATATTAGGGAAAAGTTTTTTACAGAAAGGGTGATAAAGTTCTGGAATGGCTGCCCAGGGAGGTAGTGTAGTCCCCATCCCTGGGTGTGTTTAACAAAGCCTGGATGTGGCACTGGGTGCCAGGTTTAGTTGAGGTGTTGGGGCTGGGTTGGACTCAGTCTTGAAGGTCTCTTCCAGCCTGGTGATTCTGTGATTCTGTGTGAATTTCTGTGTTCACATTTGCCAGGACAGAGCCGTGGAGGATGCCCAGGCTGCCGTGGCACAGCTCCATGGAAAAGGAAATCTGCTGCTGCCTGGGCTGGGGACAGCACAGCTGGGTCACCCACCAGGGTTTGGCTGTGCAAAGCCTCCAAAAAAGCCTTGTGGACAGGTCCCACCTGGGAGTCAGAGCCTTGACAGCAAGGAGGGGACAATGGTGAAGCAATCCTGGCCAGCATCACCCCACTGGTGACCACCAGCTGGCCGTGCCCAGGCCACTGGGGACAGAGCCAGAGCTGATTTACAAGGCCCAGGATAAAGAGGGATTGGGAGAGGTGCTGGAACGTGCACAGGGAGTTATGAATATTACTGGATTACAGCACCTTACCCCGCTGGGCAGCACAGAGGTGAAGGCACAGGAGGAGCAAAGTCACTGCCAAAGCTCCTCCAGCCCTGGGATGTGCTTCTGTACACACACACCCCCCAAAACAACAGCCACGAGACAAAAAACAGCAAAAAACCCACTGCTTGTTTGTTTTATAGGTGTAGGATTGATGTCACCCCGTTAAGGTGGCATTACTGAGCTGACAGAACCTCTGCAGCCTGCACAGGCTCCCAAAAAGTCCCTCAATACTTCTAAAAGGGATTTCTTGGTCCCAGCTGCATCCCTGCATCCCACAAACCCAAAATCACAGGGCTCCCATCCCACATCGCTGCCGGGCTGATTTGGTTTCCAGGCCTGAGGATCACTTGTCTTGTTCAGGCTGGTGAATAATTTATAATTTGCTTATGAGCAAAGGCAATGGGGAGTGTGGGGAAGGGGAGGGAGAATAAATATATATTTATAAAATATGTAAAAAGCTAAAAAAAATCATAATAATGCCCAAACCAGCCCTGTAAACTGTTCCTTTGATCTAATCCAGAATAAATTATACATAATGGAGCTGGATGGGTTTGCTTGCCGCCAGCATGAATAAAAAAACCAGAAAGCAAGAGAGAAAGCCAAATCATCTGAGCTAATAACAATGTGCTCGCTGTAGATGCTTCAGCTGGGATTATTTTGCAGCAGCCAGCACAGATTTCCATGGAAAAGAAAGTAATTTTTTAACCAGGAGGTGCTGTGCAGGCAATGAGCTGTGGTAATGCTCCAGGATGCTTGGAGCAGCCAAGGAGATTTTTCTTTCTCATTCCCTGATTTCTTCCACTAAAGGGATGTGGAGTCACCAGATCCTTCAAACTTTGCTACAGGCCATGGGGCAGATGCATCTTCCAAACTTCTGGAATTCCATTGAGAAAAAAAAAAAAAAAGCCAAAAAACCACCACAACCATATTTTTATTTACAAATCAGATGCACAGGAAAGTGCTAAGAACTCCAGATTATGATTATTGATTATTTTCCCAATGCCATCACCCATCCTCCTCTCTCATGAGGTGGTTGTGGAAAATGCCTCCCATTCACAAGTCCTGCCCTGACTTCCTCAGGATGAGGGAGATATTGACCCCATAACCAATACTACAAAAATAAAACAATTCCCTCAGGCCTTGGCTTCAGCAACCATTTAAAATTCCTGCCAGAACTCGCAGCCCTTTGGAAGGTGCAATTCCAGAGGCAGGGAATGAGCCGGGTGCTGCTCCACAAATGCCTCCTCAAATTTACAGTTTTGTCATGAAATAAGAGACAGCTGGGCAATGGGAATGGGTTTGGAAAGAATGAAAAGTCCTGAAGGTCTGAATTTGGGCTTCTCCCAGCAGGGCCAAGGCCGAGGCCTTCGAGGCCCGGCAGAGCCTCAAGAAGAAATCATCCTGCTCTGTTTGATTTGGGAGGAAAAAACTTCTTTTTTCTTTTCTGTTTCTGAAACAGTTTTCCTTTTGGCCGGTTATTTTGGGAGCAGGGAGAATCCCATCAGCTCCTGGGTGGCCCCAGTGCTGTGGGGAGCAGCTCAGGTGCACTCCCTGCTCCGGGAGCTCCCCTCAAGCTCCTTGTCCCCCCATCACCTCTCAGAAAATTCAAAACAAAATCCAAAATCCAAAACCCGACAGGAGCGGGGCTGAGCAGAACGTTTGGGATGTCTGGCTGTGAAGTGGTGCTGCACATCAACACTGCCTCGCATCTGCACGAGGGGAATGTGCTGCTCCACAGCTCCCTTAGCTGTGACCCCCTTTTGCACCGTTCCACGCTGTCTGTTTGTTTATTTGTTCACAGTTCTCTGTGAAATCCACCTGGAGGGAATTCTCTTCCCTCCTCCCATCCCAGATCCAGCGAGGCTGAGTCAGATCTGCCAGAGCAGAGATGGGAAAGAGTCACTGCCTCCATCCCTGGCTCTCAGAGCATCCAGAGGGTGCTCAGCTGCTCCCTAAAAATGCTCCACCATGCAGGAAGGGATAAAACATTTGGAATGATTCTTAATTCCTCTCAGAACCTTATTCAGAGGTGGAGCTGAAGGGATCTGAGCTATTCTCATCATTTTCTAGTGGGCAGACAGGGTGTGAGGGGGGCTTGGAGCTCTTATGACTTATGGAAGAGGAGTGATGTAGGAAAATGAGCAGGAATAATGCAGGGAAAATAGCTTTAAACTGCCAGAGGGCAGGGCTGGGTGGGATATTGCGAAGAAATCCTTCCCTGGGAGGGTGGGGAGGGTGTCCAGAGAAGCTGTGGCTGCCCCTGGATTTATCCAAGCTTGAACAAGGCTTGGGATAGTGGAAGGTGACTCTGCCCATGGCAGGGGGTGGCACTGGATGGATTTAAATCCCTCCCAACCTATATCTGTAACAATCTTTGTCCCATCATCACCACACCACAACCTCAGAGCTGCCCAGGAAGGACCAGACCAAAGCAGTGCCCCAAACCTTTGTGGGTGTGACCCATGAAGGGCTGGCTGTGCTCTAGGACCACCCAGCTGCCTGTTTGCCCAGCAAAACACCCAGATGTGCCTTGGGCCCACCCAGGGAATTTCCACTCCCTTCAGGTTGAGGGGTCCTGCTCTCCAGCCAGAGCTGTGTCACTAATTGGTACCTGAGAGTGCTCAAAGGAAACCTCAGCTCTGAAATCAGGGCTGGAGGGAAAAAAACTCCCCTGGACCGAGCAGAGCAGAGCTGCAGTGCCTGGGAGATCAATCACAATTATAAAACCAGTTAGAAGGAGAGGGCTGCTCAGAGAGGTCACTTCAGGGTGCTCTTACTAGGGAAGTCTATTAGGGAAAAGGCTGATAATGGATGGGAGGCTGCCACACGGGTAATTATGAACACCACATGTGGCTCAGGCTCCCTGCTCCCTGCTGGGGCCTTGCTTTGCTCCAGACTCCAGCTCCTTGCTGGAGGTGCCACATTTTCCTGGAGAAGCTGCAGGATTCCTGTGGGTCGAGTTGTGCCCATCCTTTGCCATGCATCAGCTAATCAGCAGGAGATTGGCTTCCAAAATAGTGAGGGGTGAGAGCTTCTCACTGCTTGTGGTGTGGCCTCAGCACCACCAGCCCCTCCTGGATTCATCTGGCCACATTTGGGGGTTTGCTTTCTTTAAATCTCTGCCTTTGCTTTTTGACTTTGTAACAGCCTTGGTTTGGATTAAATGCAGTTTTCAGCAAATTCCTTGATCTGTTGGAAAAATGTGCCCCCCAGCACCAGCTCTGCTCTTCTGTGCCCTCTCAGCCCTCCATGCCCATGCAGCTCTGAGATGGCTCCAGCCTGGAAAAGCAGGATGGATCAAGAGCTTTGGCTGAGTTCTTCACACGAGGAAGCCCCAGGGTGAAGCTGAGCTGGTTGCAGAGATCAGTTTAACTCACACACTCTCCTCAGAGTGGAGAAATTATTTGTAAGCTGAATTTTTGCCTTCTCATGAGCTGCCCTGTGTGCCTGGCACGGGCTCGGCACGGGAGCCACAGCTCGGGTTCCTGAGGACAAGGAATTGCATAAATCCCACCCCAGCCAGGCTGGATCAGCTCCCCAGCTGGAATAAATCAAGAGAGATCCATCGAGGTCAATCCTGGCCAATTGTAGCCACTTAATCTTCTCTCGGGAAGCACCACTCAATCGATGTGCAGAGCTCCTGCCTCCTCTAGGGCCACTCAAAACCTCTTCCCAAAAGTACTGGAATAGAAACCCCTCCTGCAGTGGTTCCTCTCTGAGTGCCTGAGCCTCAGCCCAGCTGGGGCAGAGCCAAGCTGCCCCAAAAAAACAGATCTGGGATGGGCATCCAGTGGGAAACTGAGCTAGCTGCCCTGAAAAACATCACTTTGTTCCAGAGGGACACAGGATTTATTCTCCATTTTATTTGCCTGAAATGGCTGGGGGCTGGGGTGGAAAGAATGGACATCTGGGAAGGAGGGTTCTTGATAATTCATATTCCAGGATGGTCCTGCTGTCAGCCCCAGCAGGGTTCTCATATTTAATTAAAAATTGTAAAATATTTATCTCTGCTAAGTGCTCTCCCTCCTCAGCCCCTCTCCCCATTTGAGAGCGAGGGGGATGGAGCAGGGCAGGGATATATGTGTGGATCCTTCACAAACAATGAAATAATCAACAAATTGGAAGTTTAAGGCTGGGTTATTTTTTTCTGGGGATGTTTCCACACCCATACCTGCTGCAGCAACTCCTGAATTTACAGCAAAGCATAAAACAAAGTGGTGGGGAGCCTCGGGCTGTCCTTGGGGAAAAGGGGTGACCACAAGCACTGCTCCCCACCCCTGTCCCCTGCCATCAGCCCCCATCCTGCTTCCACCAGAGGCTGACCCCGGTGCTTTGATGGAGACATCTTTCAAAGAATCCTAACCAGCTTTGTTAGATGTTTTATTCAGTTTTTATAAATGTTCCTTGCTCTAAAAGAGTAAATGAGGAGTTTGGGGCCGTGCCAAGGGGTCTCTTTTCTGTTTCTCTTGGCAGTAAATCAGCTTTCAAATTATGATTGCCACAAGGAAAGACAATATTCAAATGCGGGCCTCTCTCCCTTTTATCTCCCCTTCCCCTCTCCTTTTCCTTCTGCTGATTGTCCCTCTTTTAAATGCAGATCATCCCCGGCCCTCCCCATCACTCCCTCCCAGTTTTGGGGAGGTGGCACTTGGATTTTCACATCCTGCAGAGGATGGAGGGGTCATTCTTCCTGTCCTTGCTTTTCCCATTTCAGGGCAGGATCTGGTGCAGAGAAAAGGCAGGGAAGGAGCAGAAAAAGGTGCTGGAACATCAGCTTGGCTCCACACACCTGCAGAACAGAGTTCACAGCAAAAGAAGAGAAAAAAACAGGTGGCACAGCCAGGAAAGGAATCTTAAATCCCAGGGGCTGGAATTGCAGCAGGCGAAGATCCGACAGCAATCCTGGGGCTAAATCACAACTAAAAAGAGCCAAGGTTGCTGGGAGGAGCATTTTTAGATGATTCACCAGGGGCTGGGGGTCACATTCCCAGGGGACATCAATTGACGTGGTGGCATTAAATCCCAGGCAGCTCCTGACGCCCCGGAGCACTGACCCGCTCACCCCCCAGCTCCCAGCCTTTATTAAACCCAGCTCCCAGCCTTTATTAAACCCAGCCTCGGGAGATGTGGCTGGCATGAAAAAGCACTGCAGATTTGCATGTATCAAATTCCCTGAAATGGCTTTGGTGGGGCGAAAGTTCAGGTCAGACTGGCCCCAGCGTGGCTCGGGGAAGGTTTCAGCACTGTCTGTGATAGTAAAAGGGTTTTAAAATCATGGGGATTTAGGGTTAAAAGGAAAAATAAGCTTAGTAGGCCCTGGAAAAAGAAACACCCTAAGCACATGAAGAACTTGTACTTGCTAGAACTGCACCTGTACATGATAAATGATATAATTGTTAGATGTGATGATTGTTTAGTAATTAAATATAATTACTGTTTAATGATAAGAATAATCATGAGAAACTGTGGTCAGGGGCCTAAGAAAGATCATGAGAAACTCATGTCAATGTATACAATAGAACAATATAAGTTTAATAATGAATATGTAAGTTATATAAGGATAGAATATAAAATATGTTCAGCTCGAAAGCCGTGTTGGAGTCAGATGTGGGGCTGTACCCCAACTCCCAGAGCTCTCAATAAAAACACCTGCTGATAATGATATCCCGTGATTCTGTGTGCTCCTGGATGCTGACATCAGCACTGTGCTCTGGTGTTCCTGGGGATGAGGCAGGAGCAGAGCTGGGCTGGCAATGGGAACATCTTTTTCTGGGTGCCAACTGGGCTGGCAGGATTTGCAGTGGGGCTCACACCACAGGGAGCAAAGAGGGGACGTTTCCACCTGCCTTGGCTCTTTGGGGCTGTAAAATGCTTTGGTGACCACTCCGAGTGGTCTGTCAGCCTTGAGGGGCATCCAGAGAACCCTTCCCCAGGCTGGTTCCAGCCCAGCTCCCTCTGGAGATGGTGGGATTTAGAGGTTGTGCAGCAGGATCAGAGCGAGCTCCCAGCTCCTGGAAATCACTCCTCCAGCAGCACTCCATCAATCGCAGCCCTGCACAGCCAATTGCTCTTTGTGTTTCTTCCCAGTGCACTGCAGCACATGTACATACACAGAAAAACACAAACGGGGATAAATTACCTTCCAGGCAAAGCCTGAGGACTTCCAAATTGCAGAAAAATCAAAGCACATTCCAGGGGGGAAAGGCAGTAAATCGGAGAGGGAAAAATGCACAGAGAGGCTTTTAATAAAAGCAGAGCCAGAGAGGGAGCTCAGAGCCCTTTCAAAATGTTCATGAAGCGAGTGCCAGCACAGCCCTGGGGGGCACAGAGGAGTTAATGCTCCCAACCATTTTCCAGATGGATATGGATGTCAAAGCCAGCTGAAATCGCCCATCCCATGGAGGGACAGCATTTTGGAGTGCCCTCCTGGGGTGCTGGAGAAGCAGAGATTTCCCAGCTCCGCTGTTCTCTGAGCAAGGCAGGAGTCAGCACTGGAATGTAGCTGAGCAAGGATGGCTCTTCCAGGTGAAGGAACAACAAAAAAAAGTGTTTTCTAAATGAAAAATATAAATCTAAAGTGCAACCTCAGCCTTCTCCACTTCAGAGTGATGAGATTTTAGTGTTGGTAGCTGGAAGTCAACCAGCAAGTGATGGAGAGGAGGAGGCTGGGGCTGAATTCCCTGCTGGGAACACAGAGCCCTTCCTGCTGCCCTGACATCAGGACTGGGATCAATATCCCCAACCCTGCAGCCAGGGTGGCTGGAAAACATTAATTATTTACAGCCAGCAGCATGAGAGCCAGCCCAGATGAAAGACCTGCAGCCTCCAGGGCTGTCGTGGCTTTGTCCCTGCCCTCCCTGACAGGGTCACCACGCACAGGGACCTGCCCGGGGCCACCACGGCTGGCACAGGAGTGGGACTGTTTTCACTCCAGACCCAGCCTAATGCTGCATTCCCCAGCCAGCCACAGTATTTTCCTGGCTGATTTTAGCCAAGTTGGAGTTGGGATGGAGATCGATGCGTGGAATGGAATATGCTGAGATATATTCTGAATATGTTGCCGGGAGCGTTCCATGACAGGAAGGCAGCAATGACTCCAGCAGTGCTTTTCCCCAGCCTCAATCTTGGCACACTTTGGCTTTTCCTCCCAAGGACCCATTAGTCACTGCCCTGAATATAAACCAGCCCAGGCAGCCAGATCCTTCAGTCTTGCAGAGATCCCCCACATTGTAATTCCAAAATAACACCGCACTCCTTTAATGATCAATAGCAATTACTAAGTCATTTATATCCAATAAAGGCTCCAGCAGGAGGTCTGGGTGATATATTACTGTATAAATTCACACTATGAAGCAGATTAACAAAGCATTATGAAAAGCAAGCTTATTATTTGCATGAACATGAGGCTCAAGAGCTAATTGAAGCAATCCAGCAAAATGTCAATGACTCCTTTTGTATATGAAATATTCATTAAAGGCGAGCACTTATTCGTGAGCGATTGTTTATTTATACCTTTTCATTTGCATTCTGCTATAAAACTGGCTGCCTTTCCATTAGGCCACAGCCAACATCACTTTTCTTGGGAATAGCTGGGACTTGGAAATTGCCTCCTGTCTGCAGGGAGCAGTGGGGGATTTTTCTTAGGCAGTGGATGCATCCCATGGTTCAGGAGCAGCTGCAGAAGTGATGAACATCCTCGTGCTCCCTCATCCTCCCTCTGCTCTCCTGCCTGGTGCTCTGGAGTGGAGGTGGCTTTGGAGGAGCCTCATTTGGATGCTCCAAGTCTTTACAGCGAGATCTGGGGGAATTGCCAGTCTTGTGATGCATTTTTCCTGGGCATTAATTTGATACGCTCATATTGATTTTATTGTGCTTTTATTTCTGTGTTTTACATTTATTAACGCTAACAAAGCAGCATTTTCCCTGCTGTGGGGTGAGGGACCCCTCTGCTCCCTCCAGACCCTCTCTGGGCACAGCCCACAGGGATGGATCCACAGGTTTCCCTGGATTTATGTCCATGGAAGATGCTGTGGATGACACCAAGAGGTGTCACCCCTCTCCTGGCACCCCTCCATGGGCTGAGGCCGAGGCTGGCAGAGCACAGCCCTGAAAAGGAACCATTCCCATTCCCCCTCCCCAAACCCACTGGAAATTCCTGGAAATTACTGGAAATTACTGGAAATGGGTTTGGTTTCCATTGCTCTTGGCATTGTGTCCAAACACCAGGGCAGCAAGCAGTGATGGGGCTGCACAGGGACAGCAAAGATCCCACAGATCCATAGGGAAAAGCATCCCAAAAAAAGGGAAGAACTTGAGCCCCTCATGCCCCTGCCCCAGGGAGGAGGCACAGTGGGATCCCGATGCTCTGGGCACCCTGTGCCTGCTGCTTTGTCTAATTTAAGCCCCAAATGAAGTTTTTCTCAGCCCATCCATTTGCCAGGACAGCTCCTGGGCTACAAATCAATGCAACACCGCATCTTATTTGCTCTGCAGCCAGCTGAGCAAAACAATGTCGCACCAACAGAGACATGAATCTCCCTCATTTGTCTTCCACTAGAAAAATTTCAAGGCTGGAGCTTTTTTCTGTCTCTCTGGCAGCACTGTCAGGAGGGTGACGTGTTAGGAATGGCTGGATGGGGGCTCAGGATTTGTTTTTTCTGTGATTTCCTCAGTCTAAATTGCAGCTTTACTCACACAGGTGCCAGAGACAAATGTTTGACCAACAGCTTAGGGTGGAACATGAGGATCAATCTTGGATCCTGCCCCGAAGGAGGCTGCAGGGGAGATGGGATTGTAATTACACCAAGGGGAAAAACGCCTCTGAAAGACCCCATGGGTGAGGATTGGCTCTTGGGGCTCAGGGTTTGCTCCTCCACAGCACTGGAAAGTGCAAGGATGAATTTCCCTGGGGAATAAGGCTCATTCCCTGCCCCTGAGCAGAGTTCTCCCTCTCCCTGCTGTGTATCACCCCAAAATCCCACGGGACAATCCCTTCCTGACAGCACCTTCTGGGGATTGCAGCCACAGGCGTTTCTTGGAGTATTTTGCTGTTCTCCTGAGCTCTTCCCAAGGAGGGGTTGCCCAGACCCCATCCCACACTCAGCCAGCCACAGAATCAATCAGCTGAGCCTGCCCAAAGCTCTCAGCACCCAGCCAGAGCAGTGAAACCCCAAAGAAGCCCATCAGGGACCCCAGAATCCTCAGAGGTGGGAGCAGAGCCTCTATTTCCAGGAAACCCCAAACACAGCAGCCCCACACCCCCATCCTGCCCCTCACAGCCGCTGCTGCTGTTGCTGCCACTTTCCCAGCAGGGATTTTCAGCTGCAGAGGCTTCAGTGCACTTCTACGAGCCTCCAGCGAGCTCTGTGCAGAAGTGGAAGTCATCAGGGTGATGGAAAAATCCCTGTTCCTGCTGTGGGAGCCCAGCAGCCAGCAGCAGCCAGCAGCAGGATGCTCGGGATGAGCCCGAGAGGATGTTCGGGATGAGCCCGGGAGGATGTTCGGGATGAGCCCGGGAGGATGTTCGGGATGAGCCCGGGAGGATGTTCGGGATGAGCCCGGGAGGATGTTCAGGATGAGCCCGGGAGGATGTTCAGGATGAGCCCGAGAGGATGTTCGGGATGAGCCCGGGAGGATGTTCAGGATGAGCCCGGGAGGATGTTCGGGATGAGCCCGGGAGGATGCTCGGGATGAGCCGGAGAGGATGTAGGGCTGAGCCTGCCCGAGCATGGCCAGGGTGCATAAACTCGAGGGTTTGGGGCACAAACCCGAAGATTTGGGGCACAAACCCGAGGATTTGGGGCACCACGCTGCCTCCTGCACCACCAACTCATCTCCCTGGGAGTTCCCGATGCTGTTGGTGGGAAGGGAAGGATGTGGGATCTGCCGGAGCGCCGGGAAAGCGCTGACAAAGCGCGCTGGCTGCGCCCTTAATGGCTTTTAAATCACCGAGGTTCAACAGGAAAAAAAATAACAACCCCTAATGTTTACTCACACTTGTGCAGCGTCTTATTTGCATATAATTGCTTCCTGTCACAACATTCCACCCAGAGCCTCTTAATCCCGGCGATCAGAGGAGCCCTGCGCAGGGAATGCCAGGAATAAATCCCTGGATGCCTCAGGAGCATCCCGGGATGTTCCCGCGGCACAGCAGGGAGCGACAGGGGCATCCCAGCACGGGATTCATTACAGAGCGGAACAAAAAATAAACCAATGAGGCAGGTTAAACACGACTTTCCCTTGGGATTTGGATGGGTATCTCTGAATCCTGGGAATGCTGGGACACGCAGTGCCAGCACTGAGGGCACTGAGGGCACAGCTCCCTCCTGCTGCAGCCCTTTTGTATCCCTTTAACACACAAACCCCATCGCCCGTCTTTCCATTTTCCTAATGAAAAGATCCCAGTAAAGGTAGAATGGTCTGGGAGAAAGGATCCCCCCGGATCTGGCTTTGGGGTGGGACATGGATGGCTCAGGGGATCCGGGGTGCCCCCACAGCCCCAGGTGCCCAGGGACAGCAGGAAGGAAGCTGGCACCCCCTGTGCCTGCCCTACTTTCCTGCTCATCCGATGATGCGCTCACCATGCATTTTTTAAAAACCTCCGTCTGTCTGGAGGATTTAACTCCAGAGACACTTCCTGAGGACGATGCTAAGGATGTTGGAAAACACGATATCCAGGGAGGGCTGAGAACCAGCTGAAACCAGCCCTCTGTGGATCTCTGGAGCTCTTAATTAGACAAGAATTAACACCCTGGGAAACATTTGATTCCTAACAAGGGCACAGCTCCCTTGCACTGGGATTAGCATCCCTTGGACTCATCATCCTCCAGTACACAGATCTGCCTCCCCACTTGTCCTGGCATCACCTGCCTGTGCAAAAAGTCCCTCTCCATCTTTTTTAATCAGCTTTTTGTAAGTTCTGAAAGGCCCCAGTGAGGTTTTCAGAGCATTTCTTGAGTCAAGCTTTGAAGGCATGAGGTTCTCTGCGTGTCGTCTCTTCCAGCATTCCTCCAGATCAGGGGAGGCTCCTCATTCCCCAAACTCCAGCTTTTCTCCTGGCAGGCACAGGGGAGGCTCCTCATTCCCCAAACTCCAGCTTTTCTCCTGACAGGCCACCGGATATGCAGAGACCATGAAATTTTAACAGAGTTCTGAGTTTTGCACGGCACACGGCAGAGCAGGAGCAGGGCACGCTGGATGGGCTGAGGAGACACAAAAAAGGGAGCAGATTTCAGCTGTCATGCTAGAAGGAGTTGAAACAAGCTAATTAAGCTCTTAGGGGGGGGAAAGAGCCCTATATTTTGTTTTATTCCACTTTATTTTCCCCCTCCCCAGTCCCACGCGCTCCCCTCGCAGACGTCATTGCGGGTGAGCACACGCGTCGGCTCCGATGATTTATTCAGGAGCCACAGCAGCTCTGCCTTCCACTCCAGCGAGCAAAATTTTCAATATTTCATATGGAAATCTCCAGCTTTCCGTCCCTGTTTCTGCCTGAAGCTGCTGCTCCTCCCTGGGGTGCAGAGACGGGCTGGGTGCAGAGTTTTTCCCGAGTTTTCTGGATGCTGTTGAGTCTCTGCCTCGATGCAGCAGTGTGGCAGAGCATGTGACAAAGGCGGGGTGGCACCGTGTCCCCTGCCAGTGCCACCAGCCCTGGCTGTGCCGGTGGTTCATCCACCAGCCTGGAATTCACCAGGATTTACCTGTTAATGACCAGGATTTACCTGTTAATGACCCTTTTGTTCAGTCTTTAGGAAGAGAAATTCCTTCCTGGAGAATGAGGAGTTCCTACCTGGAATTCACCAGGATTTACCTGTTAATGACCAGGATTTACCTGTTAATTACCCTTTTGCTCAGTCCTTGGGAAGAGAAATTCCTTCCTGGAGCTGTCAGGGCCCTTTCCAGAGGAGGTGCAAGGGACGAGGTTTTGTCTTTTCCTGCAAGGATTTGTTTTGTGCCTGGAAAACCACGCCTGGGATTTGGGGGATGCCAAAAGTTCTGCACCCCCAGAGCTTCCAGAAGCTGCAGCCTGAGTGCCCCAGCCTGGCTGGCACCTGGGACACCGAGCTGGGCTATGGTGCCACCAGCAGTGACACTTCCCTGGGCTGGTTTTGGGATTGAAAACTGCTCCGAGGAACGAGGCAGAGCAGCACGTCCAGCCTGATTCCTCCTAGGGAGAGGGTGAGAGTGTTAATTAATATTAATCTCCATTCAATTAATATCATTCTCCATGAATGGCTTTAATCAGCCTAGCAGAAACACTTGGCAGCAGTGCTGCATTTCCAGGGATGAGCTAAATCCACCCAAACTTTGGGAGGAGAAATGGGATGGAGGGGTCAAGGCGTGCTGGGATGAGCTGGTTTCTGCCCTAAAACCCAGCACAGAGCCTGGCCCTGCTGCTGCTGCTGCTGCTGCAGGTGGAGCAGAGGGACATCTCCCTTCTTAGGCTGAAATTTGAGCACTTTCTAATTTTGAGATCTGCAATATTCAGAAAATAAATAAATCTCCTTTCCAAGCCCACCCCAAATCCTCCCTTGCTCCAGCTTTTGAGCTGCTTGGCACTTCTTAAACTTTTTGAAGCCAAATTTGGGGTTTTGTTGGAATGAGGGATGTCAATCAGGTTCATCCTACTGTTGTTATCTCATGGGATATCTCAGGGATAAGGGGCAGCAGCACGTGCAGGGGGTGAGGATGCTCTGGCAGCTGATTCCTGCTCTGCACTCCCATCCCACTGCATCCCACAGCATCCATATGGAGCAGGGCCCACGGAGAGGGAGATGAGAGCCACCAGCAAGTGATGGTTCAATTGGAGAGAATAAAGGAAACAACCCAGATGATAGATTCATTCCAAGAGGGGGGAAATTCATGTCTTTTATTGCTCTCCCAACAAAAACATGAAACACAAACAAATCAAAGGGCTGGAAGTGCTTCCAGTCTGCGACATGACCTGACTGAACAAGAGGCTTTAATGTGGAGGGAGCTCCCAGGAGGATTAAACTGCTGATAATAAATTATTGAGAAATATTAGGTGGCGAATGGGCCCGACGCCAGATTGATTCACAGCGACATCCGCAAGGAACAAATGGAAAAATGCAAAAAAAAAACCCTCAAAGCCAAGCAAAGCTGAAAGTTTGAGCTGAGAAAAACAGAGTGAAAGCATCTCCCAAAGGCTTTTTCAGGCTGCAAAAGGGATCTGGGAGATGTTTGTGTCCACACGGAGGATCTGCAAATCCACCAAGGGCAGCACCGATTTTCCTCTGGGTTCTCAATTTGGCTGGAAAACTTCTTGGGTGCCAGTGGTGCCTTGCACATCCTGCAGGCAGGAATATCCTGGGATTGACCCTGCCTGCTGGAATGAAGGGAACAAAGGAACCAGACATAGCCATTAAAAGGCAGCTCAATGGCTTTAATTTAATTTTTTTTATTCTGTTAATGCTATTAATCACCATAGGCACACATCAGGAATCTGCTGCATATTTAAACTAGGCCAGGAGCCAGTGATTTCTCCTATGCAATTTTGTAATGTTAATAATGTTTCCATTAAGCATATTCAGGGAATCTGCCATTTTTTGTCCTCTTCTGGCCCCGACTTTTTACTTTTAATTACGACCCAGTGTCAGCTATTGAATAGGTCATCGCATTTGAAGCATCTGCAAAGATTTCTTTTTAATAATGCAATTTCTTGGCTGTAATAGCCCTATAAGAGGAGTAATTAATGAACCACAGCATGCTCTCAGAGGCTGCCCATCCATCCACAGCAAAATTTGCTGGTGGAAAAGGTGCCTCAAACCAGGAAAAATCCAGCAGGGACTGCTGCTCTCCACTTCTGCAGAAGAGCAGAGTTTGGGGCCATTGCAGCTTCCTGCAACTGCAAAGGAAGGGTCTGAGACCACTTCCACAACCCCCAGACACTCCAAAATTTAAATGTCAAGGAAAAGTAGTGGCAGGAAAAGTTCAGGAAGCGACTCCTCAGAGCAGGATTTATCCTTTCTGCTGTGAGGTCCTGGCACTGATGGGACACAAGGAATTCCACCTGCCTCTGTGCTGCTGAGAAAAATAGCCAGGAAAACATGAAAAGTGCAAAGGTCTGGGGAGTTGGAGGGTGAGGGGATTTGGGAGATGGGGCTGGGAGTTGCCAGCATCAAATTCCCTGTGGGATCAGCCCTGCTTCCCCCCTTTCTCTCCCAGCACGTGAGGCAGCTCCTGAGGGCAGCTGAGGTCTGAGCAGAGGAGATGATCAGGTTGTGTGGGAGAAGAAAGAAAATGTCCACAGAGGCTGGTTTGGGTTCCCAGCATTGATAACACAATCCCAGCCTGAATTCCTGCTGGAGGCTTTGCCCATGGAGCTGCAGGAGCAGTTTGGGGGGTGACAGCCCCTGGGGAGTCAGCCAAGGCTCCATTGCCACCAAAGTCACCAGCCAGGGGGACACCAACACACCTGAGCTGCTGCTTTCCCCAGCTCTGAGCCCACAGTGGGGCCTGGAAATGCTGCCATCCCTCCTGCCAGCCCTGATCCCACAGATGGGTGGGAAAATTCTGATAAAATATGGTAAAAACCCTGATAAAACACGTAAAAACTCTGATGAGACAGGTAAAAAAACTGATAAAACAAGCAAAAAAAACTGATAAAACATGTAAAAAACCTGATAAGACACATCTGCCAGGAGAGAGGCAGAGCATCCCACTGGGTGCCACATCCCACTGGTCCCTGCATCCCACCAGGTGCCTGCATCCCACCATCCCCAGCACCCAGCCCCCTCCCGTGGGGCTGATGGAACATGACAGCAAACACAAAATTAGGCTTTGGGGAGCTAAACGGGGCTTTTGCAGCAATGAGCCATGAATCAGCCTCCTTGTTGGGAGCTATTAGTGTCTCCCTTGCCCTACTTTCCCCTGCTCCGTGCAGAATTCCGTGGCTGGATGTGTGTTACTAAACCAAAAAGGACATTAATAAATGAGGAACCGTGCAGTCCTGCTGCCTGGCCTAAAAAGGAGCTGGGTTTGCAGGGCTGAGGGGTTTGATAAAATCCATCCCAGCCCCCTTGTCTTTCCCCCTCTGTCCCCAGCAGGGCCAGGGCTCCTCTTGATGAGGAATTGGGATGAGCTGGACAATTAGCTCCAGCAGTGCCTGGGAGATGCCAGCGCTCTGCTGCTGCCCCAATGCACTTACCTAATAAATGTTTGCAGGAATTTCATGTCACCAGCAGCAGTGACAGCGTGGGGACAGCTGCAGAGGTGCTGCAGGAAGCTCTGGGGGCAGGAGGAAAGTCTGTCCTGCCAGGGAGGATGGAGAGGCTGATTTTGGGTGGCACAGGGGACATCCCATTTATCCCGTTCCATCCCATGGTATCCCATTTAGCCAAAACACAGGAAAAGGTTCAGGCGTTCTCTTCCTTCTGGAAACCAAAATTCCAAGGGGAAATGTTGGACCATAAGATAAAAAATGCCCACATGGCACCGTGCCCACACCCCCGAGGGCCCTCCTTCACCGTGGCAGCACCCAAAGCACGGGATGAGGAGAGGAGGGGGAAAAAATCCCAACCCTCACCCAGCATCTGCCTCTGCTCGTGGCTGATACTAAACAGAGAGTGAGGAGGGAAATGAAGAGAGCCCAGAGAAGCTTGAAAGGTAATTAAGGTAAAACTCGTTAATATTTCAAGGCAGAGCTGTGCCCATTACAGCAAAAGGCCTGGCTGGAGCTGGGGAAGTGACGGGAAGAGCTTGTCTCATTGCATAACAGCACTTTATGGGATCAAAGCAATAAAACTTAAGCAACCTGCTGAAAACCCTGGCAGGGTGAGGGGGGAAAAGGCTCTGGAAAAGCCTGGGAGAGCAGAAAATAAAAATGCTTCCAGTTCTTGTTAGACGTGAATGATCATGGAGAAAAATTCCCTGCAATCCTCTCAGGATTTCACAAAGTCTCCTGGCCTGGGATGGTTTTGGGGGCCACGGGGAAGGAGCTCAGCCCTGGAGGGTGCAGGGGGTGGGCAGAGCCACGGAAGAAGCCAGTGGCTCCTTGGGACCCTCTCAGCATCCCCCTGGGTGAGCATGGGGCAGCCCAGCCCTGAGCAGGGCTGGAGGACCTGGGCTGAACACCAGCTGTGGAGGGGCTCAGGTATTGATCAGGCTTGGAGGGGCTGGGCTGATTATTGGGGTTGGAGGAACTCGGTTAATTATCGAGGTTGGAGGGGCTCAAGTTAATAGTCGGGGTTGGAGGTTTCAATTAATTGTCAGGATTGGAGAAGCTCAGCTAATTATCTCTCTCAGTCATTGTTATTCTGTCGGCTCTCCGGAGAGGCTCCATCTCTGGTTTCATCACCAGGAGGGCAGGGAAAATCCACCTTTTTCTTCTGCTTGAAAGTTTTCCAGGCACCAGCCGAGTGCTGCTCTAAAACCCTCAGGAGGGGAGGTGGCAGCAGGTCCTGGGGGTGCCCAGTCCCTGTCTGAGCCCACCCTGTCCCTCCCCAGGGTGGCCCATCCTTGGAGGGAAGCAGGGAATCCCAGCAAAGCTCGGTGCCTTGGGCTTCCCAGGATCAGGAATTCTGGACCTGGGGGAAGAAGAATGTTGGGGCTGGAATCAGAGCCTGGAACCTCCAGGGATGTGGATTCCCAAAGCTCCATCAGCTCCTTGGGTGTGGGCTGTGCTCCAGTATTGGATATGGGGATGTGAGAGCAAGGACCTGGCGAGGTGAGGAGCAATTCCAGAGCTCTGCTCCCAGTAATTCACATCCCACATTGGCCAGGAGCACAGCAGCCTCTTCAACAAACAAACCCAATAAACACGAATGCCCCAAATGTCCCAACTCCGTGCCAGCTCCTGCTGCAGGTGGGCAGGGGCTGAGGGGTGCCCACCCCACCCTGCCACAGCCACGCCACGGGCAGAGCTGCCAACTCCCAACACGCCGAGATTTATGGATGCCACAGATCTCCACTTGGTTTCTCCAAGCAGAATGATCCCCAAATTAAATTGCAGCATTTTTCCCAAGCAACCACTCCCTTCAATACACAAGGCAAGGGAAAGAACAGAGTTGCAGTGGAGGAATTACAGGATGGAGAGTTTGTGTTTATTTGTGCTTTAAAACATGGAGCTGGGCTCTTCCTGCTCAGGAAAGCAGCACAGAGCTGTGAGGAAAGAAATTTGTGAAGAAACCAACGAACCAAATCCCCTTGGAAGGGATTGTGGACAAGAAAACTTCTCAGGGAGCTTTGAGGAATGGAAAAAAAATTAAAATACATTGAAAAGATACAACACAGCTTTAAGGGCTGGCAAAAGGGAGCGTGAAGGAATTGAAGGAACAAGCAGCAATCCAGGATGGGAAGGCCTTTCAGGATCTCCTTTCTAGGAGGGTGAAGGATCCAACTTTTTTGGCCTTGCCAAAAGCAGGAAGCTCATTTTCCTGCTGCACTGGAGATGACACCTGGAATATTCTACTTGGATCCTTCCAGCCTCTGGCAAAAACCAATTTCCCTCACGCCAGCAAAACTGTGTTTTATTAACAGCAATTTGAGCTCTCTGATAAATCCCAGCCAAGCATAATTCCTCGGAAAATAGCATGTCTGCATTGTTACTACCTCCCTGCTCCTTGCTCGGAACCATTTAGGACAATAGTGACTTGACAGAGTCTATTAAGCAGGATATTCTGGGATGTGCCACAGCTGCTGGTGTTAAACCTTCTGGGGGTTCTCCTTTCCTGGGCAATGGTCCCGAGCAGCAGGAGCAGTCAAGAGGATTCCCATCCATCCATCCATCCATCCATCCATCCATCCATCCATCCATCCATCCATCCATCCCGGGTGGCACCACCTCGTTTATGGGATGGACACTGCTCCTGCTGCCCCTCAGTGCCCACATCTGAGGAAAACAGAGAAAAATCAGAGCTGAGTTTAGCAGTGAGAGGTGGGAACTGCATGGAATCACGGAATCATGATTTGGGTTGGAAGGGACCTTAAAGTTCATCCCATCCCATCTGTGCCATGGGCAGGTGGAGCTTCCACTGGCCCAGGTTGTCCAGCCTGGCCAGGGACACTTCCAGGGATCCAGGGACAGCCATAGCTGTGCCAGGCCCTCCCCACCCTCCCAGCCAGGAATTCCATCCCAATCCAAATCCACTCTTTCATTTGAAGCTGCCCAAGCATCAGGCAGGCTGGGGATGTGCAAAGAGCTCCTGGCTCACCCCAAGGGTGCTCCAGGTGCAGGAAAACTGCACTGGAGGCTGCTGCACAAGTGAGGATTCCCCCTTGTTCCTTTGCAAGCTGGGAGTTTAGGGCAGGAGAACACAGCCAGGGAAGGACTCCCACTCCTACTCCAGAGAGTAGGACAGAGAGTTCCTCCTGACCTTCCTGGGATGGCTCTGAGCCCCTGGATGGATCCAGGTTCATGGGATGGGTGTGAGCCCCTGGATCAATCCAGGCTTGTGGGATAGCTCTGTGCCCCTGGATAAATGCAGGCTCATGGATGAGTGCAAATGAATCCAGGCTTGTGGGATGGCTGTGAGAATCCAGGTTCATGGATGGCTCTGAGCCCCTGGATCAATCCAGGCTCATGGATGGCTGTGAGCCCCTGGATCAATCCAGGCTCATGGATGGCTCTGAGCCCCTGGATCAATCCAGGCTCATGGATGGCTCTGAGCCCCTGGATCAATCCAGGCTCATGGATGGCTCTGAGCCCCTGGATCAATCCAGGCTCATGGATGGCTCTGAGCCCCTGGATCAATCCAGGTTCATGGGATGGGTGTGAGAATCCAGGCTCATGGATGGCTGTGAGCCCCTGGATCAATCCAGGTTCATGGGATGGGTGTGAGAATCCAGGCTCATGGATGGCTGTGAGCCCCTGGATGGATCCAGGCTCATGGATGGCTGTGAGCCCCTGGATCAATCCAGGCTCATGGATGGCTCTGAGCCCCTGGATCAATCCAGGCTCATGGATGGCTCTGAGCCCCTGGATCAATCCAGGCTCATGGATGGGTGTGAGAATCCAGGCTCATGGATGGCTCTGAGCCCCTGGATCAATCCAGGCTCATGGATGGCTCTGAGCCCCTGGATCAATCCAGGCTCGTGGGGGGCTCCTGCTGCTGCCCAGCCCCTCCCCAGGCACAGCAGCGCTGCCAGGACGCACCAGCAGCGCCCGTAGATCTTTTTTTAATTTGAAGAACGAGCAGTTTCCAGGAACTGCTCCAAACTTAGAAACAATATGATGCTGCTGGTGAATAAGTCATGAGGGCTGGAGCCTAAATCTACATATTTATGTGCACGCTCCCTCATGCAGGGGCATGATTTATATAATTTATACAAGTGAGAGCACTCCCATGCCCCAGTGCAGATGGGCTGTGCCCCACAAAAGCCAAGGTGCCCCCCCCCAAAATCCTGCTGGAGGCTGGCACTGACCCCCTATCCTCCACCTACTGCCCAGGTGGTTTTTGGGACACAATCCTGCCCTCAAATCCATGTTTTCCACCTCCCAGTGCTGCCAAAGCCACCAACAGGATCTCTCCTATTAGAGAAACTGAAAATATTACCAGTGAATGATATCTCAGAGCAGGGAAGTCAGCAGAGATCTATTTTCATACACTTTCCATATCAACACTTATTAAATTTTTTCCCCCTTTTTTCGCTTTTTTAATTATTGAAAGTTTCTGCTTCAAGAAGCTTTTCCATTCTCGGAGGGGTGGGAAAATTATATTAAAATAGGCCTTTTGCTAATCTCTGCCTTTTAATGTGAGCAGTTATCCTTGGGAAAGCTGGATCCCGGAAACATCAGAAAGTCTCGTGTGCCTCCAGGGTCTGCTGCCACCTCCCCACTACGAGAGCAAGCGAACCTAATTAAATTGTAAAATTGCAACCGGCACTTTTCCTTTATTTCTCCCTTTTTTCACTCGGCGCTCGGCTGTGCCTTTAATTACCACCTTCAATTATGTGTCACTTCAAGGCCCGAGTCCCACTTTTGAAAACCCTTTTTTGCTTCAGTCAACGGAGAAAAAAATCCTGTGGAAAACACAGATGGCTCAGGTGCGGAAGCCCAGGCTCCAGCTTAACTTTCATCTGTGGTTAAGTGCTTCGCAAAGCTCAGAGCAGCTCCGTGCCTCAGTTTCCCCAGCCACCCCTCTGCCTGGGGGCTGGCTTGGTCCTTTTCTTTAGGATGGCATCATCACTGCTCTGCCAGGACATGGGCAGACCCTCGCACAAATTTGGGGGCACACAGAGCCCCAAGCCCCTCGTGCTGGGGCAGGAGTTCCTCCCAATACCCTCAAATGCTTTTCCCCCTCTGCAGGACCCCCCTGCGGAGGAGTTTAAAGCTTTTTCCTGAGGAAGGGCTTGCTGAGAGGCAGCTCCCCGGGCAGGAGAGGTCTCACCCCGATCACAGGAGCACCGAGGCTCGGCTGGAGATCAAACGCCTGCGCTGGCTGCTCAAAGGCGGCCGGGGCAGCGCTAAGAGCCGGGGCTGCCTCTCCCAGCACGCAGCCTCCTCCTCTCCTCCTTCCTTCTGAAGCTCCTCCAGCCTTTCATGTCTCCGGTTCTGCCCCTTCCCTGGCCAGGAAAATCCAGAAATGGAATTAAAACCGCTCTGAGATGCTGCCCGTCCCTGCCTGGAGGAGGGGATGGGGAAAAGGATATTTGGGATGGCTCTCACCCATTGGGATGGCTGTGGCAGGGTGGGGTGGGCACCCCTCAGCCCCTGCCCATCTGCAGCAGGAGCTGGCACAGAGCTGGGACATTTGGGGCATTCGTGTTTATTGGGTTTGTGTGTTAAAGAGGCTGCTGTGCTCTGGCAAATGTGGGATGTGACTTACTGGGAGCAGAGCTCTGGAATTGCTCCTCACCTCGCCAGGTCCCTGCTCTCACATCCCCATAGCCAATATTGGATATTCCCTCCATGGCATTCCAAGCAGCAAATCGTTCAGGGGCAATCCCAAGGGAATTCCCACACACTGGGGAGGTGCAGAAGCTCCTGGGTGAGGTGTGACTGTCCCCTGTGCTGGCAGAGGGGTGAGCACAGCCACTGCCTGCAGAGAATCTGCCCCTGGTGCTCCTAAAGCCTCCTGGGCTCCCTCTCAGCTCCAGCCCGAGTGGGAGATGGGCTCTCCATCCCAAACACCTCCCTGTGCTTCCTCTGGAAAGCACAACCCTCCCTACCTAACCCCTGCTTTGGGCACTGCAGGTGGGCAGGTTTTACCTGCTCTGTTTCTTTCTGGGAGATCTGGGGGGGGAAAGAAGGAAAAAACTTGTGCAAGGAGCAGAGAGGGAGAGGAAGGGTTTCCTGGGAATGAGTCCTTCATGGCAGAAGAGGAAGGAGAGCTACAAGGATTAGCACAGACATGAAAATCAGGAGTAATTAAAAGAGCCTGGATCACCTCTTAGGCCCAGAGGAAGCCCTGATAATGGTCTGGGTGCTCATTAAAGAGATATAATTAGGACTCTGAAGCCACTGATGAGCCACTGCACCTCCCCAGCACCACACGGGCAGCTCCTGCTCCCCTCTCCTCTGGCAGGCACACGGCAAATCCCTGCACAGCCCAAACCCTGCAAGGGCCCAGCCCTGCAAAAGCAGAGGAGGTTCAGGGGGGATATTGGAGAGATCCTTCCCCGTGAGGGTGGAGATGCCCAGAGCAACTCTGGCTGCCCCTGGATCCCTGGCAGTGCCCAAGACCAGGCTGGACAGGGCTGGGAGCAGCCTGGGCCAGTGGAAGCTGTCCCTGCCCATGGCAGGGGTGGCACTGGGTGGGTTTTAGAGTCCCTTCAACCCAAACCCTTCCATGATTAACTCTGAGGGCAGCCCAGCCCTGCCAGGAGCAGGTAACACGAGGCAGAAACAATTGCTCACCCCCAGCTCAACGTGACCCTCAGGAGAGCCAAAAACTGACCCCACAAAGATGGGATGAATTCTTTGAACACACGATGAAAACCCTTGGGTGAGCTTGAACCCAACAGGGTGTTGTGGTGCCTGATTAATTTATGTCCAAAAGCACTTTGAGGGCATCAGATGAAAGCCTTTATTATAGGATTGCACAGAGATCCTTTATCCCACAAGCTGGAAGTGGGAGCAGCCCCGGCCAAGCTCCCACTTTAAAGGGCACGGGCAATTAGCACAGAGCCCACTGATGAATAGCAGCTATTTTATTTTTTCATGTTCTGGAAATGGTGCTGCATCTTCTGGTGATGACACATTGTCCTGGCACAAGAGGATGGGGAGGAGGAGAAGCTCCTGGTGAAAAACAGGGAGCTAATTATTCCCTCCTAAAAGCCTGCAGTGAGTGTGGACCCAAATCCCCCTTTCCCTGAAATGCCCCTGGGAGAGTTTTCCTCTGCTCCAGCCCCACTGAGCTGATTTAGGGTGTCTGGGGCTCTCCCAGCACTGCAGTTGTTTGAGGAGGGATAAAAGGATTCATCAAAAGGCGAGGGGAGGTTTGGGGAGTTCTGTCCAAGGGAGCCAGGCTCTCATCCCACCCCACAGAGCCCCAGGGTGCCCTGAGCTCCCCCAGCCCTCACTGCTCCACTGAGAGCCCCATGCCCATCTCCTCCTTTGGGGTTTTGGGGCAGGGAGCTATTTTGGGTACCCTGGCAGAGTGGTGACCACCACTCAGGAGATCTCAGTGAATGGCCAGAAATCAGGAATTTCCTGCTGGGATAGGAAAATGGGTTAGAAATCAGTCCCAGGCCCAGGTGACAGGTTGTTTCTTCTCTGTCTCCTTCCTCAAGCCAGTGAGGGCAGGATCAAGCCCTTTCACATCCCATCATATGGCTGCAGATTTAAGGAATTACAACCTGCAGGATGAATTCCTTCCCAGTCACCCTCAGAAACCCCCCTGGAGAACGAAACACACCCCACATCAGCCCAAAGCATACACAGCCCCCCTTGCTGTGCTTGGAGGGGTCAGCAGCACCCTCCTTGTGGGGGGAACAAAGAGTTTGAGTCCAGGGGAGCTGCCCAGGGACAAGGACAGGGGCAGGAGACACTGAGGGGTGGGAGCTGCTCAGGTTTCCCTGCTGCTCCTCTGCTGTGCTGGTGGCAGGGTTTGTTTAATTGCAGCTCCACGGCAGAGATAATTTGTAGGTATGAAACTCATCCTGGTGGGCGCTCGTTTTTGTTGGCTGTTGGTGTGAACAGGCTGAGTTCCTCCTCCCAGGCTGATGCTTCCCAGCTGCCGAGACACCACAGGGAAGGCACCCACCCAGCTGGGAACAGCCCTGCCCCACAGAGCCCACCGAGGCCCAGGCAGCTCAGGGATGGATCCTCCTGCTGCCCCTCTGCCAGCAGGAAAAGTTGCCCCAAGGGCATCACTTGCTGGTGCCCACTTTTGTTTGTAGGATGGGGGATTTGGCTGCTTGGGGCTCTCCAGCACCCCACAGAGTGGGTTCCTGAGTAGGGAGGTGTTGTGGATGCAGTTGCCATGGAAAATTAAAACCCCCGTCAGAGGGGGATGCAGAGGAAGCTAATGAAATAATTAACAAGTAGCAAAAACAAAAGAGGAGGATTGTGGTGGGGCTTCTGCTCTGCTGTCCGAGCTGTGCAGGAAAACTGACTCTGAAAGCAGAGAGATGGAAAAAGCAGGGAAATAAAGCCCACCTAAATCTGATTGTCTGAATTTCGTTTTGCTTTCTGTCCAAAAAGCAGAAATGATAATTCCAGGACACAGAAAGCAAGAGCACAGCTCCCTTCTGACCCAGCTTACAGGGCAGGTGAAGGACAGGCAACCCCTGCTCCTCCAGGATGGGCCCACAGGATGGAGAGTCCTTGTGGCTCCACAGCCACAACTGGGATAGGACATCTGAAACCAATGGTGACACTGGGAGCACTGCATTACTCTGAGACACTGTCACAGCAGGACGGGTTTTTAGAAATTACAAACGTCCCCATGGCAAAAAGGCACCCAGAGGAACACCAAGTGCCTCTGTGGGGTCTCAGAGGCAGCCCTGAGCAGGGTCTGGCTGGACACCCCTTTCCCCTGCCAGCTCCTTCCCACCCTGCCACGAAGCACAGCACCAGATCTATCTCTGCACCAATTTATGCAGCACGGCAAGGCGCTCCCTCCGTCTCCCCGAGACACCAGTTGGCAGATCTGTGCTGTGAATGTCACGGCAGTCTTCTTTCATAACAGCTTCTCCCACCATCCCATCAAGTGCAGGGAGACGGGAGAACCATCTGCCGGGAGCTGAGCGCATCCCTCCCTCACCAGAGAAACCCTGACACCCTTCCCCGGGCCCACTCAGCCTCTCCCGGGGTGGAACAGCCACACTTGAGCCTCCCAAGCCTCTCCTTGAGGGGTAAACTGGTCCTTTTTGTCCCCCCCTGTGTCTGCAGTGATATGCTGGGGGTGGCCAGGTGTTAAAGCAGCTCCTGATGGGTGTTTTTAGCCCTCAGCCCTAAGATCATCTGGCAGGGAAAAGCATCAATAGGATTGTCTCTGTGTACAAGACTCCTTCCCAAAACAAGGAGAGGCAGCACTTGGAGCCGCAGGGAGAAGAGACACTGTAATCTGATTTTCTCAGCAGGTGAGTGTCACAGGTCTGATCTCTGCCCTGAGCCAACCTCTGAGACAGGAGAGCCACAGCCAGGCAGTGCCAGGGAGAGCTGGATCATCCCAGCCCTGAGCCTCTTGCCACCTGGGGCTGCTCCTCCAGGCTGTGTCACCTCCCAGGCCATGTCCCCAGCGAGGGAGGGAAGGGTCGTAACCAGCATTAACCAAAGGGTTATCCCAGCTTGGAAAGGCAGAGAGGGAGCAGCAAGAAGGACAGGACATCTGAATCTGCAGCTGTCGATACGAGGAAAACCAGGTTTCCAAATGCTTTTCAAAGCTGATTCAAAAGTGTTTCTTGAAGAAAACACGTGAACGGGAGCAGGGATCTTTGCAGGAGCACTGGGCATCTCTGGGGTGGCAAAGCAGCAGCAGCAAAGCAGTTTATACTTGTGTTTGCACAGGGGCTGGAGGGGCAGTTAGTGCAGGAGGGAAAAATCTCAGGGCACTCCAACACAATTTTGTTGGTGCTGTTGTGCTCAGTGTGAGCTGGGAAAGGCCAGTGTGGTCCTCGCCCCTGAGGAGCGAATGGTTTCAGCACTTGGATAATGAGAAAAAGTGTTTTCTGAGGGAAAAGAAGTGAAATGCTTTTTCTCTCATGCGGCACTTGCTTTCTTTGAGCTGCTTGCAACACTTTTCATAATTAAAATACCCCCATAACGTCACACAGAGCTTTTTGATGCTTGCTCTTTGATTTGGATCAATGAAAATGTCCTGGGAGCTTATGGCAACAGCCTCGCTCAGCATTTTCTCCACTTGAAAGAAACCCAAGAGGAAAAAACATTTGTGGCTCTACAAGAAGAAGGATTTTGCAAAAGGGCTATTCCACACCGTGGAAAAAAGGAGAGTGATAATAACCTCACTCCTGAGTTTTCTTCAAGGCTGATTTGCATAATTAATGCTAAAATTAGTTGTTGTTCTACCCTTTAGGGTGTATTGCAAAGGGAACCTGGTGAGAGCAGATCTTCGTCCAAGGCAAGCTGGGTCCCCCCAGGATGTCCCCAAGTCCCCGGTATGCAGCCACAGGTCCCTGGCAGAACCAGGACTGACTTCATGCCTTGAGATGCCCAACCCTGAACACAGCCAAAGCCTGGCATGCCCAGGCACTCCCACAGTGCCCAGAGCAATGAGAAGAACCCGTTGGATTTGGATTTGCCTTGAAAACACACTCGAATCAAACCTTATGGGATTAGCACTGAAACCCAAGCGCTGCCGGCACAGGGAGCTGCCGCCTCCAAGCCCTCCTGGCTTTCCAGCCAGGTTCTCTTTGGAATGTGCCCATCTCCCAGCTGCAGAAATTGTGCTTAAGAGTGAATAAATATGAAAAGGGATTTTGGAGCCAAAGCAAAAAAGAAAATAATTCAACCCCAGCTCCCAAACCTGCGAAGCCGGAGCTGCGCTCACGCTCCAGCACGCTCGGCTACACGAGGATTTAAATTTTTGTTCCCCCCCCCTCAACAAAATGTCAAAAATGTACTTAATGAGAAGTTCTTCTGTTACAAATGAAGCAGTAATCTGTCAGAAGGGAAAATCTGTAAAGTTAGAGCTCATCCCTTGACTCCGTGCCAGCACCAGCGCAGCCGGGCGGGCGGCGGGGCCGGAGTGCCACCTACAGCGGTCGGGGGGAACTGAGCCATCCCAAAACCTGCTGCCCTCGGGTTTGGGGCTGCTTGGCGAAAAACAGCCTCATGCTGCTGCTGGAGGGGTGGTGGGAATCGTGGCAGGGATGCAGGGCGGGTCATCAGCAAATTAATCAGCTCTCCAATGAAAATAAGAGTTGCTTTTGCAATTCGTGCTGGCGGTGGAGACTTCCAGAAACTCGTGTTGTGGGGCGTGGAGAGTCCATCGTGTGGCTTTTTCATGAGGAAGAGTCAGGGCACAGGGCTCTGGTCCTTCTTGCATGGGCAGCACACGGCCAAACCCACCCTGGCACCGGGAGGAGGGCATCCATCAGAGCCATGCTAAGGCAGCTCCCAGAAAGATCTGCGGGAGAACATATGGTGTGTTTTTAAATGCACCCATAACATTTATTTAAAATACAGGCTCTAAAGCTTGCCAGCAAAGCTTAATGGGAGGAAAGCTTTCTTTATGCTGGAATGGCTGCTATTGTTTCCCTCAAATCATTAGGCTCGTATTTATTTGGGTTTAGGCTAAACAAGTGGGGAGTACTGCAGGCAGAGCTGCCTAGGATTCCCCTGCCTGCAGGATCCCAAATCCAAGCTGCCCGGCTCAGTGATGTCCTCCTGGCTCGGGGGAGCTGCCAAACCCAGCCGAGCTCACTGTGCCCTGACGCAAACCCTAAGCCAGAAATGTCCCTGTGCAGCGAGGAGATGGCTCCGACAGGGAGCAGCTCCTGGAGGACAGGAGCATCCCGGCGTGTGCCCTCCTGGCTGCCATGGGGTGGGCAGAGAGGCTCAGTGGGAGCCGGGGCTGTGTGTCCTGCCCGCTGTCCTGCCCAGCTCCACGGCTCTGGCAGACTCATCCCTCCCATCCCGGGGATGAGTCAGGGCCCGAACAGAGAATAGCGGCGGCATTTGGGCTCCTCCGGCCGGCCCGGTGCGATCGGAAGCGGGCGGATTGCCGCAAGGCACGGGGGCACCCCCGGGATCCGGCCCCTCTCCTCCGCCTTCTGCGCTCTGCCAGCATCTCCCGCGGGCACTGCCAGGACTCTGCTAAGGACAGGGAGGCCAGGAATAGCAGGAGACGGATTTCTCATCCCCTCGGTGCCACCCTGCCCACGGCTGGCACGGCGCTGCTGCTCCACAGGTAGCTGGCGCAGAGCCTGGCGCAGGTGACACATGGCGAGCTGTGTCCCTCAGCTTTGTCCCGTCCTGCCAAGACGCTGGGAAGGGGCCAGGGGAGAGCCCAGGGCTGGCTGCACCCCCAGTTCTGCCGCAGGGCCGGGGTCTGGCTGCTCGCGGCGCCTCGGTGGTGCCCAAAGGCAGCGGCACCATCTAGAGGAGAAACGGGCCCCGAGCAGAGCACACACCCAGCAGGCACAGGGCTGCAGGAAAAGGGTAACCAGGGCAGCCTGGTCATGAGTGAGCTGCAAATCCTTCCTGGAGGCACCGTGTGAGTGATTTCAGGGTCTCATGAGTGAGCCCAGATGGCCCATCTATCCCAGAGAATGGGAACGGCGATAGGATTCGCGGCTCCTGCCTCTGCCTGCTTTACATGCTGCTGATCTCTGCTGGCTGCAAGGAACAGGGCAAAGGAGAGGGGAAAAAATAAATTAAAAATCCCCAGCCTGCAGTCAGGCTGACACACACCCCCAAGCTGGGAATCAGCAGCTCTGAAAGCAATTTCTTCGCTCAGCTGGACCTGTATTACTGCTCTCCCTCTGAACAGATGTGCCAGTGACACTCATGAATTATCACAACAGAGATTCGAGGGGATGAGGAAAAGCCCCCCCCGTCTTCCCACCCTGTGTTCCAGCTCCCCCATTCCCACAATGCTGAGGCCAAGCCACTGCCCAGCATCCAAACAAGCAGCAGATTTCTCATCCCTTGTGCTGGGGATGACTCCAGACAGAGATTTTGGGGACCAAACCCTCAGGGCCATACCCACAGGTATCCAAAGGAAAAGGAGGCTGCACTCCATGGGGGTGGCTGTCCTGGCAGCACCCACCAGTCCTGGAAGGCCCAGCTCCCTGGAGCAGGGGAGGGCTCTGTGCCACCCACCAGCTCGCCCACCTCCTGCCCTGTGGCAGCTGGATGAGCCCATGCCTGGATTTGCGAGGCGTGCGAGGGTCTCACCCTCCCCTGCAGCCTCCTGCAGCACAAGGGGATGTGGGAGCTCCATTCCCACTGATTCCCCATTTTCTATTTGCACCACTCAGGCCCCTGCCGGCTGTGCAAGTCACAAGGGAGCGTTGATCACATCCCAAACACAACCACTAACACGTCTCAGCTCTCAATCTGCCTCGTTTGCTGACACCGTTTTCTCCTCCTCCTCCTCCTCCCACCAGCTCCTCGCAGCCGGTTCCTTCCTCCCAGCACGTAGGGCTCAAGCTGCTCCGGCTTTCCCGTCCCACGCAGGCACACACAGCCCGAGGCGCTGCCCCCGCTCCTTCCCTTCCCTGCCCGCGGCTTTCCTGAGCCCCAGCCAAGCAGGGAAGCCTGGCTACGGGTCAGGTCCAGCCCTCACCCTGCACAGAGTGGGATGCTGCAAGGAGAGGGAAAAATGAAAAGCACTTCAGGTAATGGGAATGGGCCTTTTTTTCTCCATCTGATTCTTCCTGGCCAGTCAGGCAGTGATTTGTGTGTTGGTGAGCCACATTTTGGGTGAAGGTTTGTAGCCCTACATTGTCTTCTCAGCATCTCGGTGGCCTGAGAGGTGCTGGGAGGATCAGAGAGGGTTTGGGTAATCCTCCAAGGAGCCCAGACCACTGCCAGGGAATTCAAGATGAGGATGAAGAAAAACTTTAAAAGGATCATCAATGCCAGCAGCACAAGCCCCATCCAGGATAAAGCATACCATGTGTTTTTTAATGCTTACTAGGACAGGATTTGATGCCCTGCTCTGTCTCCAGAGCTGTTATGGATCTGTTGTACTCAAGGCATTTGCAGTGCCCAGTCAACATTTCTCCATCCCTGACAGCTCTGCAGGATGGGAGGGTGAATCTGACACTGCACTTAGTCCAAAATTCCCATCACTGGCCATATGTCACGGCCCTAAAAGACCCATGAACAGCAAAAGGACACGTGGAGTGGGAGCAGCTGCACCTCGCATGAAGCTGGGGTGCTCCTGCCCTCCACCTTTCTGGGCTGGGGCACTGGGAGGTGCCTTTGGCCCACTGGGAGAGCAGAATGAAGACTGGGGGAAAAGAAATACCTCAAATAACTCAAATAACTCTCAGCCTGTTCTCCAAGCATGCTCCAAGCAGGCTGGAACTGCTCCTGGGAGTTCCCCTCACCCTGCAGAGCAGCGGGGAGGTTTTGGCTGTGCACGGCTGCTCTGCTGAGGGCGATTCACTCTGTGCTGCTTTGCTGCAGAAGAACCCAAGTCAAAGCATTGCACAAACCCCCAGCTCGGCGTGTTTTGTCAGTCTGATGAAAATTCAAACCAGCGGTGATCTCTGGCTTGATCCAAAACTTATTTAAGGAAGCGTTTTAAGCACTGAACCACACAGGAGCTGTTTGCAAATCCTTGATCAAAGCTGCTCGTGCAAAGAGCACTTGGCAAGTGCAAAGGCATCGCTGGATGAGGCTGTGCACCCTGGCCCTGCTGGGACTGGACAGGCAGCATCCCGTGGTGGCTCCATGGGCTCAGCCTGCTCCTCAGGGACCTCGGGGACAACTCATTTCCATCGTGCTGCACTTCAGACAGAGACTTTGAACCCCCGCCAGCTGCCCTGTTGTGAAATCACCACAGAGAGGTTTCGCTTGTTTGTAGCCACGAGAGTCCAAGGATGCTAAAAATAGAGCACTCCTTGAAGGTGATCTGAAAAGCTGAAGATGCCTCTTAAAAACACCGGTTTAGAGCTAATGGGGGCTGGGACAGTGCTCAGGACATCCTGCTGGGAATCAGGAGTTGCTCCACAGAAGGAATCCAGCAGCCTTTGCCTCAAAGGGGGCTGCAGGGATGCTCCTGGGTGAGCAGCAGTCAAGAAAAGCACTCTGTAAATGCAGGACCTGGTAATTGCAGGTGGACAAGTCCATGGCTGTGCTGGGATTCCTCAGCAGAGAGTCAGAGAAGCAGTAATGAGGGCAGCTGGAGCATATTGTGTTTTCTTTCCCTCCCCCTGCCCCATTAAAGCTCTCAGCCACTGCAGCACAAAGTCAAAGCAGTTTCCTTTTGAAATATAAAGTGAGTGCAGCATCTGTGTTTCACTCTGGCTTTTCTTCACGTAGCAGGGCAGGTATCTATCCCAAGGTACATCTTTGATCCTGCCCTTTAAATAAACCATTTTAAGGCTCACAGACCCCTTTTCATCACCAGCCACCTCGGCTCATGGCACCAAATGCCCG
The DNA here is from genome assembly GCF_050655825.1 of Lonchura striata. Taxonomy (NCBI): domain Eukaryota; kingdom Metazoa; phylum Chordata; class Aves; order Passeriformes; family Estrildidae; genus Lonchura; species Lonchura striata. The sequence continues at coordinate 11,738,492 of NC_140719.1, forward strand.
TGTTTATATCCTGCCTCGTGGCTGGAATCAAAGTGTTGCTGTGGGAAACTGCACATAATTCATTAAAAAGTTTAAAAAAAAAAAAAAACCAAAAAACCTGACTTTCTGTCCCTGAATTAATCCCCACGTGTTCAGCCGTGCTCCCAAGCCCTGAGGTGCAGGAAATATCCGAGCACTTGTGGTGCTGGCAGGGCTTGGCTCCAAGCATCAGCACTCAGTTCCAAGTGCTCATTCCAAAAGGATGATGGACAAGGGGGGAAGAGTTAGTCACTGCTCTGACAACACCCCAGTGACCCCACAGAGACAGGAGCAGCGTGAGGAGCTGGTGCAATAGGAAGAGCTGACCTCAGGAATGCAGTGAGAGGTGGCCTGAAATACAAATGTGCTGCAGAACCCAGCAGGTTTGGGGCAAGAGCTGCTGCCTGTGGATGCTCATTCTGCAGCCCAGGGGTGAGCAGTGGCTCTGGAGGAATCTCAGCTGGTAAAACCTGAGACAAAACCAGCACAGAGTTCCCGTTTGGTGTCCCAGTGAGCACCACAGCACCCAGTTTGTTCTTTTTGGGTAGGACCCACAGGCGAGAGAGCATCCCAGAACTGCCACACCAACTCTGGCTTCTCATATTCTCCTCAAAAATCCCAGGAGCTGGAGACTGAGCTGATAAGAGTCTGACACCTAATGGGCACAAGCAGAATTGTGACAAGCACAGGAGCCAGCTGGAAGTGTCCTTGCGGGAATACTGACAGCATTGCCCCCCAGCAAAGCCCGCGGAGATGGACGGAAAGGAGGGATTTGTGTAAAGAAAAATCTTAAAAGCCCACACGGCCCATGTCCAGGATTGTAAACATGAAATATTTATAATTTAACCTAGATAGGAATGAGTCATACAAAACCCATTAAAAGGTTCCAGGTACAGAATAAGAGAGAGGGGATGTCATTTCATTTGATATTTTAGAGGTCCCTGCCACATGGTAGCAAGGAAAGGTCAGGGTTACAGTTAAAACTCTTGGCACTAATTTGTGTTTTCCACTTTGTGTTCTTACACCAGATACACTTGGAGTCAACAAGGAAAAGGGACATCTTCCAAAGCAATGAGCTGTGCCCCGCAGAGACCTTCAGCTGCACTTTGTATAATGGTAAGTGATGAATGGGAAGCCAACCAGGTATGACTCAAAAATGTTAAATCCATTCTGTAACCTGCCTCTGTACTATAATTACACTTTAGTTTGCTTCACGGAGTCAGTTGGTTTCTTTCCTTAAAAAAAATCTGTCAACCAAAGGTGATTTACAGCAACAATGTCCTCCAAGGCAAGACAAAGCATGGCTTCCAGGATTGAGCTCCACCAAAAACTGCCCTTGAACCTCCTCCTGCCTCAGGTGCTGCTTTCCTGGGCAGCATCCAGCCCTGCTAAAAGGAAGTTCAGACCATCTCTGTTCCATTCAGAGGGTAAATAGAAATGTTCAATACCCAGCACTGCTTCCTGGCAGCTATCACAGGCATGTCTCTTCCGTTTTGGGGTTTTTTTTTTCCCTAAATTAGATCTTTCTATTATAACTTCAAGGCCTCATGCGTCTCCTTGGCATTTATTAAATAACAACTAAAGTCTTCAATTTGCCATGTTACTACATGATCCTGTTGTTCTCCATCTAATAAATCATCTGAGATTAGACTGAAGGAGCTGAACAGGGCAGGGAGATGTTGGAGCAGGGCCAGCAGTGAGTGTCCTGAAGTTCACTGCAGCCATGTGAAAAATGGACCCTAAACACTGAGGGTGAGGGAAAATCAGATTGGGCTCCATTCGCCTCCTTTCTCCACTGCTTTTCCCCCCAAAAACTCAGTGGTCACAGCAGGACTGTGCTGTTGTAAATCAGTTTTGCCCCAGAACCCAAAGAAGTGCTCAGGGAATGCAAAACTGCCCCCAACAGACGAAAGGGTTTGTGAAATCCGAGGTTATTGACTTCCCTCCTGTCCTAGACATGGCTGTGCCCTCAGCCAGCATCAGTTGTGACCCATATTCCCAAAAAACTGCAGCACAGCAGACGTGGCTGGTGTTTTAACATAGCTCCATGAAGGAATATTAATTGGCCCCAAAGTCACAGGTTACCGAACAACAAAATCTGCCCAGTGAGTCCTTTTATTCCTGCTAATTTGGTTTTAATCTTGAACTTTCTCTTGCTGGGGAAAAAAATAAAAGCCATTGCCTGAGCTCTGATTTCAGGCTCTGAGGTATCCAGAGGCACCTGTAATGAGCACCTATCCCTGCAAACAGGAGCAGCAGATCCGGAGGTCGGGGGAGATGTTTCATTTTGGAAATGTGAGCGTTCCCCTGCCATTCCAGCCATTCTAATGAGGGGTCCAATTAGTGCTCCTGACTTTGTCATCTGTCCAGCACGGATGGGGACCACTGCTCTCATTCCTGCCAAGATCAGGGATCAGGAAGGCAAATCATCCCTAATGGCACCTCTGCTCTTCTTTCAACTAAAAGTGGCACACAGAGCCACAAATGCCACCTCGGCTGGGGACAGCAGAGCTCTCCAGCAGCAGCAGCCTCCCCCCTCCCCAGCAACTGCATGTGCACAAAAACATTTATCAGGCTTCTGGCCACAGCTTTGACTTTTAATTTTATTTTAAAAGTGCATTCACATGTAAATTGACTTGGCCCGGGAGGATACATGAATACAAGAGCCCTTTCTTCCTTCTGCCGCAGCATTAGGGAGGAATATGGTGAGCGAAGCAAAGTTTCCTCACCTCCAGGCTGCAATTCTGCAGTGAAGGAAAAGCAAGTCCATTGTTTCCTCCTGCACACAGATGCTGGCTGTGCTGTTTTCAGCAGTCTCGTTCAAGCGAGCCAGATCAGAACATAAAAGCATGTTACATATCCCAGGGACAAGAACACACAGGCAAATGTCTTATCAGCTCTGTTTTATCTGTTGTAAGAGCAAGAGATAAACTAATACAAGTTTGTAAGTGTGTCTGATGGTTTGAAACGTGGTCCTGGCACCACATTCCCACGGTCAGACCTACTTTGGTAATAGAGAATTCATGGGATGAAGAAAATAATTAAATTGTGAAGCTGGAGGTGAGGAAAGGGCACAGAAATACAGGTGTTCCCAAACCAAGAATCTCTGGGATAAAAGCAGGTGGAAATCTGTTCCTCGCCATATGTCAGCCCCATATCTTGTGATGTGTTGCCACAGAGCACAAAAAGAGTGTAACACTCTCAGTTACCCCATTTCCAGCCTGGGACCCTCCTTAGCTGCTGTTCCCCACTTGCCATCACCCAGCCCGAGCTCTTCCCCTGTGATTTTGAGGACACCCAGCCAAAAGATGCTGATTTCCTCTGCAGCATCACAGGTGTTCCAGCCCCACGGGGAAACAAAACGCACTGACAAAGTGAAAGCAGGCAGCACTTTAGGTTGAGGCACGGGGGTTTAATGTTTGCTAGAGACAGGGAATGGAAGTGCTTGTGCAGATTTATAGACTGAGAGCCGTGACTCACTCTGTGTGTTTTAGAAATGAGCAGGTTGAAACGGGTGTCCCGCAAGGAAGCATCCCACATCTTGGTTCTGCTCTGGAAGCACAGGGATGATAGCACCGGGTTGGCAGTGTATCCTCGGGGAAAACCCGCTTGCCAACAAAACAGGGATGAATTAGAGCACTAAAACTTTGCTGTTTTGATACGTGAAACCTCCAACAACCCAACGGCTCCAGGAGCCCCAGCACCGACCGCTTCAGCGGCTGAAAGCAGCGGCCCTGCCTCTCTGCGCCTCACTTCTCGTTCTGCACCCCAAACTTTGCACTTGGGACAGCCAAGTGTTGCACCCTGCCGATACTTTGAGTTTCCCCCAGCCTGGCGCCCCGAAGGGAGCGGGTGGATCATCCCCCGCTCTGCGACAAGAGCCGAGCACAATCGCCTCCTTCCCGCTGCCGTTCTCCCGGACCGCGCCGGGGCCGCGGCTCGGAGCCCGGCCGTGGCCGCGGGGCTGCTGCAGGAAGCCGCGGTGCCCTTCCCCCGGCGGCCCTTCCGTTACGATCGTTACCGGGCTGCCGCCGCCCTCCCTCCGCTCCGCTCCGCGCCGGCTCCGGGCCCGCCGCCGCCTTTGTGCCCCGGCCCGGTGCGCTCCCTCCCCGCCTCCCCGCCGGAGCCCTGCGGCGCATGCCTCCCGCTCCCCGGGGGCAGGGAAGGAAGCGCCGCCCGCCCCTGCACCAGCGCGGCGGGCAGCGGCGGAGCGGAGCCCGGCGGAGCCGACAGCCCGGCCCGGCCGCCGCCGACCCCCGTCGCCCCTGTCGGCCTCCTCTCGGCAGGTGAGCGGCGGGCGGGGGGCGCGGCCGGGCCCCGCCGAGGAGCCGGCGGCCGAGCGAGGCCCGGGCCCGGCTGCGGGGCGGCGGAAGGCGGGAAGGGGCAGCCATGGCGGCGCGGGCAGGGCCCGGCCGGCCGCGGGCAGCGGGCGCGGCGCCCCGCGGGGGTCCCGCGGGCGGCGGCTGCAGGCGGCCCCCGAGGGTGGGGGACCCGTCACAGCCCCCCGGGGTGCGCCCCGAGCTGGGGGCACCCTCATGTCCCCTCACGGAGCCTCTGTGGGTGCCCCCGGGTTGGTGGCACTTTATGTCCCCTCACGCACCCTCTGTGGGCGCTCCTCGGGTTGGTGGTACTTTATGTCCCCTCACGCACCCTCTGTGGTGCCCCCGGGGTTGATGGCACTTATGTCCCCTCACGCACCCTCTGTGGGTGTCCCCGGGGTTGATGGCACTTATGTCCCTTCATGCTCCCTCTGTGGTGCCCCCGGGGTTGATGGTGCTTCATGTCCCCTCACGCATCCTCTGTGGGCGCTCCTCGGGTTGGTGGCGCTTCATGTCCCCTCACACACCCTCTGTGGGTGCCCCCGGGGTTGATGGCACTTATGTCCCTTCACGCTCCCTCTGTGGGTGCCCCCGGGGTTGATGGCGCTTCCTGTCCCCTCACGCATCCTCTGTGGGCGCTCCTCGGGTTGGTGGTACTTTATGTCCCCTCACGCACCCTCTGTGGTGCCCCCGGGGTTGATGGCACTTATGTCCCTTCATGCTCCCTCTGTGGTGCCCCCGGGGTTGATGGTGCTTCATGTCCCCTCACGCACCCTCTGTGGGTGCTCCTCGGGTTGGTGTCCCTTCACACATCCGCTGTAGGTATCCCCTGAGCCAGCATCCCCTCATGTCCCCATACACAGTCTCTGTAGGTACCTGCTGTGTGGGAGTCCCATAATGTCCCCTCAAGCAGCTCCTGTGGGTGTCCCGTCATTTCCCCTCGCAGAGTTGCACAGGGTAACCCACTCCTCCTGGGTGTGTGTGCCCTCATTTCCCCTCAGATCCTGTCTGGGTACTGCCCCTGGCGGGTGTCCCCTCACACCCTCACTGCGTGTCCCCTCATGTCCCCTCACACCCTCACTGCATGTACCCTCATGTCCCCTCATGTCCCTTCACACCCTCACTGCGTGTCCCTTCATTTTCCCCTCACACCCTCAGTGCTTGTCCCCTCATGTCCCCTCACGTCCCCTCACACCCTCACTGCATGTCCCCTCATGTCCCCTCATGTCCCCTCACACCCTCTGTGAATATCCCCTGGGTGAGTGTCCCCTCACATCCCCCCTCAGGCAGCACCCAGGTGTCTCCTCACAGTCTCCATGGGTGCCCAGACACAAAAATTCACCCCAATCCCTTATAATTCCTGCAGGACCCCCAGCCCAAGTGTGGGATAGTGAAGGCACCTGGCCCTTTTCTGAAAACTGTGGAAATAGGTTAATAGGAAAAACGTTGGGGTTTTATTTTTTAATGAAGCTGGGAGCTAAAGTGTGTTAATTGTGTTGCTTCAAGGTAATGAGGTATCCTAATTTCTGTCTTTTTGATCCTTAGCTGCTTATTACAAGGAAAAATGTTTTTAATTTATATTTGCCCAAGCGAAGAGTGATGAAGAATTGTCTTCCCTGGTTGTCTGTTATCTTATTCTCTGTAAATAAAAACAAGTTTTAAAGAGTTTAGAGTCGCTAATCCTTTAAAATATTTAATACCACTGTTTAATTTGAAACCAGAGCTAGAGAATAATTGACAAGTGCAAGGTTAGGGAGGTTTCAGAGGGAAGATTGTGTGGCTGTGCATTGGCAGAGTCCAGTGCCACTGCAGTTGGGACTCACTGTGCTTGCGTGGAGCCTGGGCTTGAAGAGCCACCCAGCTGCAGTAGTTTTTGGGAATTACTGTCACCCTTGATCCTCCCAAATGATGCTGCAGGTGAAGCCTTCGACCCTCATGGTACTATGTGGAGGTGGTGAACTCTTTGGGGTGTTAAGTGGAGTTTTGTGGGTGGCTTTTTCCACTCTTCCATAAACCAAAGCTTCGTTCTGTCTGCGGTTTCTACTGGAACACAAAGAATAGTTCCTAATCTTCATCCTGCTTTTATGCACTCCCCAAGATCTGTGTTTGCCAAGAGCTTTTATCCTGCAGTGAGGCCGGATGACTGATGTCTCAGGGTTATTTCTCTAAAGTGTGTTTCAGGAAGAAATAAGTTCCCTTTCCTTCTCTCTCAACTGCCCCAAGTCCCTCAGCTGTGTGTGTTTAATGCCAAGTCAGATCTAGCAAAAGCTGTTTTGGGATATTGTGTGAGTACTCTGCTCTCTGAGGAGAAGTCGGTTTATATCCCGCCATCCCAGATGATGGTCCAGGTTTCTCCACATCCACCCGTCCTGCACCATGTGGACACAGCCAGTACTGCTTTCCTTGGAAAACTGGAAAACTGAGCTGCATGATCTTTAAAAAGGGCAGTAATGCCAAAGGAAACAACGAGCAGAGTATTTTGCTGGGTTCTCCACTCCCACTATGAAGGCATTCCTTAAAATTGTTCTTTCTCTCCTGCCACAAAGTTTTCTGCAAAAATATTCAGACAGCCTGAGTGCAAAGGGGATTGCACACACCAGTGCACTGCATCCCATCACAGTGGGTCTTTGTGGGTCTGGGCAGTGCATCATTATTCAGGAGCGCATGCAAAAAGGACTGGAAAGCAAGGAAGAGTTTCAAAAGTTAATTACCTGAATTAGGTTATGTTCAAGTGATGTTGAGGAGTAATTCCTGTGATTATCTGGCACAGTAGTTCTTTCTGAGTGTTAATAATTTACAGTTTATGTTACCAGGATTATTACATGGAATTTCTAGAAGGCAGATGCTTAATAAATATTTTCCTTTTTTAATTTGTTTTAGGATGGAGGAGAGACCCGTCTGAAAATCTGTTCCATTGTGAACTTTGCTGTGGTCTGCTAGAATGTTCCTTATGGATGCTCCTCCTCTGGTAGCTCTTCAGACAAAATGGGAGTCCTTTGGACCAGCAAGGAATTGTAGATACCCCGTTTGCTTCCCTGAATCCGACAGCAACGTCACCAGAACCTCCGTGAGCGCCAAAGTTCAGATGATCATAAACAACCTGCAAAGCCAAGAGCCTGCCCTGGGTATGAACAATGAGTGTGGCTGTGTTATGCAGAAAAAACAGAAGGGAGGAAAAGGCACCAGTACCAGAGTCACATCCAGCACCACGCTGCTGCGGAAGCATCCTCAGTACACCCAGTGTGGGTGCCCTGAGGATTCTGACGGCAGCCAAGCAGAAGGGAATGTAGAGTTTGGGACTCTGCTGCTCGATTCTGACAGCGACGATTCTGTGGACCGAGGTATAGAGGAAGCCATCCAAGAGTACTTGAAAACAAAAAGCAAAAGTGCCCAGTCGTTGCAAAGGAATGCAGAGCGTTCTGAGAACCTGAGCAGGGACAAAAGGTTTAAGAGAGAGTTCTCCCAGAAGAAAGTGGCAAGTAACCTCCTCCCTGTGAAATTTAAAGCAGAGATGCTCTCTGAAGAGTACCTGTCTGACCACCTGGCAATTGGGAAAAGGCTTCAGCCCGCTTCCCCTCAGAGCATCAGCAGCGATGACTCCTTTGATCAGAGCATACAAGCTGAAATAGTGCAGTTCTTGAACGAGAAGAAGCAGCAAGAAATGAGCAAATGTGTTACCGAGGAGGATAAAAAGGATTCCCGTGTGAGATCTGTCCTGAAATGCAACAAAGAAGCAACAAACAGAACAAACTGTGGTGCTATAAAGCAAGGTTGTAATGCACTGCTCCTGAGACATCATCCCAAGCTGCAGAAGTCCAGTGCCCAGTCCAAGTGTTTGCAGTCAAAAATCCAAGCAGAGCCCAGTGATTTCAGCCAGGTGAGCCAAGCATATCTAGAAATGGCCACTGCCAGCCAGCCTTGGCTCGTGGAGCAGAAAGAGGGAAGTGGAACTCATTACTGGGAGCCAAGGGAAGCACTCATCAAGGAGAGCATGCACACATCTGACTCAAGCAGCGATGATGGCATCGAAGAAGCCATTCAGCTTTACCAGCTGGAGAAAATCAGGAAGGAGGCAGGCCATGCAGCAAACTGTGTCCCTTTGCAGAGGGAACCATTTGATCCAAAGGGTATGGCAGACATTTCTGCCAGCCTGACAATTAGCTCCACAAAAAGTGCCTCACCAGAAATCCATAAAAACCCTATAAGCAACAAGAGAAAAGAAGTTAATTCCACGTCAACGGGATTAGAAAGCACCAGCAATGATTTTAATAAGCTGTTTAAACCACTGAAAAAAGCCAGACATTTCGCACTTCCAGAAAACAAGATTACTGCTTGTGAGCTCACATTGCAGGCCTCTTGCAGAGCAGACACATCTGCAGAACTCATGTGTGCAGAAGCTATCCTGGATATTTCCAAAACAATCATGCCATCCCAAATGGGAAGTGACAACAAATCCCTCACTGCAGACTCCTTCTTTTCTCCCCAGCTTCTCTCGTCCTCCCGTTGTGAAAGTGACAGCAGCCTTGTGGACAGTGATGACAGCATAGAGCAAGAAATCAGGGCATTTTTGGCTCTGAAAGCACAGTCAGAAAACCTTGGAACAAAACCTCCCAGCCTGTCACGCTCCATGCACATGCCTTTGCCTTCTGATCCAAACAACCTCACTGAGACCCTTGAGCCTGCTCTGCCCAAAACACTGAAATTATCCCTGAGTCGGAAAAGGAGACTTAAAAAGGAAGGCAGAACAGCAAAACAAGGTGGGTCAAAACTACCTGAACAGCTGGAGCCAGGACTTTTCCAGCCAGGTAACTGTTCCAAATTCCCAGTGCTCCCAGAGGAGCATGCCCTGAGCAGCCCTGCAGAGCTCCGGGATGCACAGAGTCACAAAGACTCGAGGCAGCAGCAGCTGATTTCTCCCAAATCTTCTGGCTCTGATGGCAGCAGATGTGTGGCCTTGGACTCTGCAAATCCTTTTCTGCAGGTTCAGAGCAGCACAAGAAAACCTACAAAAATGCCCATCCAAACCCCAGAGAGGGAGGGGTCGGGTGATGAGAGCAGCTCTCTGGACAGTGATGAGGACCTGGATTCTGCTATCAAGGACCTGTTACAGTCTAAAAGGAAGTTAAAGAAGAAATCCAAGGACCAGAAAGCTCAGTGCAAGAAGAAAGTCAGATTCACTGAGACAGAAACTCAGCTGCTGGATGAGTTCAGTGGCCTCCAACAAAATGAGTGGAAATGTAAAAATCCCTCACTGCTGAAAAGCTGCCTCTCAAAACCTAGGAAAGCTGTGAAGGAGAATGCAGTCAGGAATCCTCCAGACAACATCAAACTTCCCAATGACAAGCCAGAAACCGTGAAAAACCTGAAGTTTAACTTACAGCATAAAAAAGGCAATAAACATAAACCAGTTTCAAACCAGCGGGGGGCTAAAAATAGAAAATGTGGTTTCCCAGCTGTGTCAGATGCCAGTGACAGCAGCTCAGTGGACAGCGATGACAGCATCGAGCAGGAAATCAGGAGGTTTTTGGCAGAAAAGGCTAAAGACTCTGCAAGCAGTTCAGAGATGCAAAAAGGTGATGCAAGTCTGGACCTACTTAGAGCAACCAAACAAAGTGGTAATAAAGGAAAAGCAAAGCAGCAGCTGGTGGAAAATGAGATCGACCTCGTGCCGGGTCAGAGTAAAAAGACTGAGGTAGCTCAGCAAACTGAGGAGGTGAAGAACTCTCAGAGAACAGAAGGGAAAAGTGCAATGTTAGCTGGCAGTGGAAAATGTGCTTCCTCTGCAGAGAATGTTCCTACTACTGCTCAGTCAAAAGCTAAGCAAGGACTGGGGGGGGTCAGAGGTGGTGCTGCTGAGGAGTTACCTGGGAGTGCAACAGGTAAAAGGAATGTCCGTAACACAGAGCCCCCAAAACCCAGCAGAAATGAAGGATGTAAAGTGAGAAAAGTCATGAATGCAAAGCCCAGATCTAAAAGGAAGAATACCTTCCAACTAAAAATCTCAAGTAAATTTATTGCAGGTCTGAAATATGCCCGGGACAGGAAGAAATTGATGCTTTTGAACAAAAAGCAAAAAGCAGAGTGTTTGCTCAGGCAGAGCAGTGCCTTGGGAATGGAGGCATCTTCCCAGGACACAGATGTACTAAACCCCTTGCCAAAAGGCAAATTTAGTGGGGAAATTACACCAGCTATAAAAGAAGCCAGTTCTCAGAAACTCATTGTGGGAGGGGCGAGTCCCCACGTAGCAGAAAGCTGTGCAGGAGCTGAGTGTCTCCAAGAGGCAGCTGAGGGTTGCAGGAAGGCTGAGGCTCCAGGGGATCAGTCCCACTCCTGCCTTCCCTCACAGGAACAGAGTGTGGCAGCAGGAAAAGCTGATAAGGTTTGCAGAGGAACCTCCAGAGCTGAGAACACCCAGATGTGGATCAAGGAAGGAGATATCCAGCGAGACAACCGGGCTGACTCCACTGCAGATCCCCCACACCCTGAGTGCAGTGTGGGAAAAGCAGATAAAGCCAGCAGAGAGCCAGCTCAGCAGAGTGCTCAGGAGGACAGTAAGGGAGGGAATAACCAGCTGGACAAGAGGCCAGATCCAAGTTTAGCTTGCCCAAGGCAGGAATTCAATGTGACAGCAGCAGCAGTGCATGATAGTGGAGGAGCATGTGCAGATCACAGTGTGCAGATGTGCATTAAGGAAGAAAAAGTTGACAGGCAGGGAGAAATTCAGGTATCCAGCTCCAAAATGGAAGGAAAAATACCTGTCCTGCAGAACAGGGAAGCTGCTAGTGAAGTACACCAAGGGCAGGAATTTTTAACCAAAACCTGTGCAAAATTCACTGACCTACCTGCAGGGGACTGTCCAGGTTCCCTCTTGGAAAAAAAGGTTTCAAATATGTAAGTACTTTTTTTTTTTTTTTTTTTTTTTTTTTTTTTTTTTTTTTTTTTTACACTAGCAGTCTTTTTATAAAATAACTGTGATTATAATTACCTTGATAAAGCTTGAGACAGGAAAGGAGAAGCAGTGCGAGATGCTGATACCTGTATATCATACACACACTAATGTGAAAATAATTCTATTTAACAGGGATGTCACAGATAGGCATTCGTAGCTTTTGTAGAATTTTGTAAATTATTTAAAGTGCTCTAAGGAAATATTTTTTATAATGATTTTTAGGGCTTGCATTCCTACAGGATGCTGTAGTTACTGTAGATAAAATATTGGCTAATCACACTTTAAATTATGAGGCCTCTAATTGTCTCTCAAAGGGAAACCTGTTTGCGCACAGAATTTATTTGGGAACCTGTTAAGAGATCCTAGGAAAGCCCAGCCTTGGATAGCAGTGCCGATGATCTGAGCTGCCTCAGGACAATCCTGCGGGCTGGCTTTTGCTGGAGCTCAGTTTTCCCACCCTGAGGACTGTGGGGTGAGGTCCCTGAGCAGAACTCAGCTGTGGGTGTGGAGATCCAGCCTGGAAGATAAAAATGCAAATTCAGGTCAATGAATGGCTCTGTCTGCAGAGTGATCTCAGCAGCTGCTCAAAGTCCTTTTACATACCCAGAACCTCCTGCTAGCAGATGATTCCAAGCACAATTGCAGTCCAAGACAAGTGAAGGAGTGTGTCTGTTCAGACAACATGATTTCCCTGGATTTCTGTGGATTTCCCTGCATTTCCCTGGATTTCTGTACTGTTGGATCTGTAGGGCTCAAACAATTCCACATTATTCTCAACTCTCATTTTGATGCCCTGCAGTTACCCAGAGATGGCTTTTGGTTTCCTGAATGAACTTCTGGAACTGAGTGCCCTTAACTTTCCTTTTTCAGAAGTGGTTTTTAAAATGTTACATTTCTGTGAACTTTTCACGGACAATTTTGGTGCAATAAAGCAAAGCTGAGTTTGCTGTAGGAAGTCGCAACACAAACGGATTTTTTCAGCCACGGATATTTTCAGCACTGTTCTTTCTTCAGGCTCTTTCTCTGCCTCCGTTTCCAGCAGCCAGAATAAAGCAATTTTTCACTACTATCTTTTTATTTGTACTGACTTTCAACGGGATTGAAGTAGCACATTCACATCACACACACAAAAAAGTGCCCCCACACTGGTTTCGCTGCAAATTCAAAAGGTGTAAATTGGAGCTGTTGGCTCTTTCATTTTCATTTTTGTGTTGTGAAGTCCTTGGAGGAGTTTGTTCTGACATCTTGTCCCTGTGAATTGATCTGATATTCTCTTTGTCTGCTCTTCTGCAGAACTTCTCAGCCAAACCACCACTTAGCATCACTCTGTTTCTCAGTCACTTCAGGCGTCTTCCTCCAGGCTGGCCTTAAACTTGCAAAATGGAGCAAAAGCAGCCAAGACTGGATCCAGAATCCCGTGGTGGCCCTGGTGTGATGCAGAATGTGGGCAAAATACGGTGTAGCATAGAGTAGTGACTGTGGCATGTAGAGAAATAAACTTCCTTGGTGTGTTCATGCTGTCGTGCAGCTACGTTTGAAACATGTTCCTAGTGCTCACTTGGCGTTTCTGACTGTCCAGCCACCTCTTTGTAGCCCTGGGGTTGGCTGGTCGGGTTGTTTAAAGGTCAATGTGTTAACTCATCTCCATTTTGTGGTAGGATTCCTTGGAAAAGTGGTTTTTCCCTAGTTCAGTGCCTGCACTCCCTCTTCACAGGTTTATCTTTTGCTCTGCCTTGATTCCGTTGCAGGATTTGAGCCTTTTGTTTGGAATAGGTCAATAGGCTGGTATTTTAAACTAGAAGTTTTCCAAGTACCTTGCTTTAAAAGGATTAAAGTGTATACTTAATTTTCCTAGAGATGTTGGAAGCACTCTGTACTGTTTGTATAAAAAGCTGAATGTTTCTTCTCAAAAGTTTTCAGTAAATCCACATTAAGACTTCAAAGGTGTCTCGTGCCCCTGTTGCTGTGTCTGTGTCCTCAGTACCTGACCCACTCCCAGTTAAAATGCAATTCCAGTTACCTTGTGCTTTAAATAAAACCTGATTTCAAACAGCACTTTTTTATTTTAATTGATGAACTTGATTTGTATATAGGAACTGGTGTACATTGCTGAGTTTCTAATGTTTAATAAATGGGGTTCTGCCCATGGACCGTGCAACCGGAGTGTTCCTATGGTTTGTGTCATCATCTTGAGTGAGTAACAATTTCTGTGTTCCCTCTTCTTCCCTCCTGACTGAGGATGTCATTAATTCTCTGTAACAAAAAAAAAAAGGAGGAGAATTTACAAAACACACAAAGGGGTGGCTTTTGGGAGAATGGTGCTTGTGGTAGCAGAAGCCCAAGAGTTCTTTCCTGGTGTTTGTGGTTAGGAAGTGGAATCCTTGTGTGACTGAATGTGTGTCAAGGAGCATCTCTGTATTGAAGGGCTCCAGTGGCAGTGTCCTCATCCTGGCCCAGTTCTCATTGCTTGCTCAGAAAAGAGAAGTCTGGTGGCTTGGCAGCAATAAAAAATCCTTTACACATCACTAAAGGCTGAGCAGTAAAAAGTATTATCTTGAGCAACAACAAATTCCCACACGTGGGACCAAGGTTGGGACTGCAGCACGAAGCTCTCAAGGCTGAATCTTCATAAAAGCAGTTCCAAAAGCAGATTTTATTTGCTGTTCATAGTCCCTTGAGAGCCCCAGGGAGGGCACAGAGTGGGCACAGCCTGCACAGCCCTGCTGGCCCTGTCACTCCAGTGCCAGCTCTGGGGAGTGTCCAGAAAATTCCTTTTCTCATTACTCCCACCCTCCTGAGACACCAATTAATTATAATTATTGGAGTAGATAGAAGGAACCACAAACCCAGCTCTTCTAAAGCTTGTGAAGTTACCTTGTTTTTAATGAGTGCTGGTTCATATTTTTAAAAAATGCACAACGCTAATTTTACTTTCCAGTCAGAGCACAAAACTTGTTAATTTAGATATTAAGTGCTTAAACCACTTGGTGTTTTTTATTTTGGCTCTGGTGAGTTACAGATCCTGGCTGCAGTACCACAGCTGTCAGATAAATCTGAAAAGAGGTTTATTGCTTCATTTTTTACCCCAGTGACCGTTTTTGGGTGCTTTGGGAACAATCCTCAAGCATCCTCAAGGGGCAGCAAGGACTCCCTTAATTTTTTATTCCCAGTTCTTTGCTGCTATTTTAGGAACGTGTGTTTTGGCATGTAGCTGCTCTTTATACAAGGCAGGAACACACCACCCCTGCCCCCATTTCTTTTATTAATGTAGAAGCTTTTTAATTTTTTATCCCCTCAGTTGGTGATAATTCAGCCTCACATAATTTTATCTGCAAATGTGAAAATCTTCCTTTCAAAATAGAGTAGAAAGAGATTGTTTCAGGTAGATCCTGTGTGGTAAAAATGAGTCATTTTTAGGATGATATTTTGAATTTGTACAGGTATTTCTTTTACAAAAAGTGTATTTGGTGTAACCTCTGAACATTTAGATATGTTGCATGCCAAACTCCTCAAAGGAATTGGTTTGAAGAAAAAAATTAAAAGGGAAGAAATTGAGGCAAGAAAGAAGAGGTAGGTGTTTTCAGATGAAGTGGGAAAATATGTGACAGAATCCACTCTGTTAATATTTTTAAGAGGCAGCCTTATCCCTAAATTATGCCACCTGCAGAAAAATCTGTGGATAAAAACTTATGTAACATTGTCACAACTATTTCTATTGATTAAGCACTTTGTTATTTTCTCATTTCAGGAGCAGAAAGAGAGGTTCTAAAGAAGCTCCAGGTATTGCCTAGAGTCTGATACGAGGATCACAGCAAATGGAAGAGAGTTGCTTATTTATTTTCAGATGTTAAATCTTTGAAATGTTATTTTTTCAGGCCCATTCCGCTCAGTTTTTTTACCTGTTCCAATTTATTATTTTTGGTGTGTCAGGGAATGTTTCTGACATGTGAAGAGTGTCAGTTGCAGTGGTGTTTGGACATAATGTTCCACTCATTATTTATATTTTTAGCAAACAGTTTGAATAATATTATGCTCATTTCTAATGTTCTGTTACACCTGTAAGGTGGGACTGTTTCTTATCCATAAACAGGCAGAGTAGTTTCTCTTAAAAACTCATTTTCAAGCCAAAAATGTTCAGGTGTTCTTTCAGGTGTCCAACTGATGCAGTTTCTTTGCCTGTACCTACAGTTGTTCCAATAAAAGTTAAAAAAAAAAAAAACAAACAAACAAAAACCACTTCTTTTTGATTACTTGTCATTATTTGAATAATTTCTTAAAACTCTGTAGTTTGGAGAGAGAAGAAACGTGAACTTTCTACAAGAAATCCAAAGAGTTAACGGATACCTCTGGATTATTACTATTATTATTATACCAGCCTGATTACTCATTAAATAGCAGAGAGGCAGTTTAGATCTTCATTTTTAATGACACGTAGTACATAAAGCAAAAGTGTAAAGGATTCTTAATGACAGAGAAGGGGGATAAAGGGATAAAAACAGAATTTATGCTGTCCTAGCATTTCTATGCTGCTGGTAAAACGCCTCACATGAGCTACCTGACAACCACATTAAATCTTCCACCTATTACCGCTACTAACATCCCTCTGTAATCTGGTGGGTCCCGTTGGTACCGAGGAAGGTTGGCTGCCGTGGGCGTTTTCCGGGGCACACAGGAGCTTGCCTAGAGGGGCTGGTCCCTGCAGTGCGAGGGGCCGCTGGGGTTGTAGCTGGGGTGGAAGTCCAGGTGCTCGCAGGCGGTGATGAAGGTGTCGGGGCCGGTGCAGTGACTCTTCTCCATGGACGTGTTGAGGCCGCCGCTCCTGCACATGCCGATCCTGCCCAGATGATCCGAAAACTTGTGCGGGAGGATGTGGAAGGAGCTCTGCGGGGCGGAGAAAAGGTACGAGGGTAGGGTGGGTAGGGATGTTTAAAACGCGGACAGCACCTGCCAAGCCTGGCCGGGTGCGGCGGCAGGGAGGCGGATCGGGGCAGCGTCGCCGTCCCCGGGGCGGCTCGTACCGGCAGTTCGTGCACCGTGGGGGCCCTGCTGCCGTAGCTCTGGTTGGCCGTGCGGAAGCGGGGGTGAGCCGGCGGCTGCCTGCGGGGGAGAGCACAGCTAGCGCGGGCAGCGGGCAGCGGCGCCGCGCCCGGCGCTGCGCTCACCCGTAGCCGCGGTACAGGAGGAGCTCCTCGAAGCGCCGGGGCACCGCCGAGCCGGGCTGGGCCATGGCGGAGCCGCCGAGCCGCGCCGAGCCGAGCCGAGCCGAGCCGAGCCGAGCCGAGCCGAGCCGCGCCGCACCGAGCGTTACCCGGCGACCAAACGCGGAGGGCGGGGAGCGCCCGCAACCGCCCCCAGCGAGCGCCGCGCCCCGCAGGAAGCGGAAAGCGCCGCTGACCTTCCCCCCTCTCCTCCTCCTCCTCTTCTTCCATCTGCTCCTCCGGCTCCGTGCCCGGAGCATGGCGCTGCCGCGGCTCCTGCGGGCAGGTGAGCGGCGGGACTGGACCGGGAGCCGGCCCGGAGCGGCCCGGCCCGCCCGTGTGACCCGCGTGTTTCTGTCCCGCAGCGGCCCCGCGGCTCTACAGCACCGCCCCGGCCCCGGCCCCGGCCCCGGCCCCGGCAGGCAGCCGGCCCCGCGGTGAGTGCTGCCGGGCACGCCTGGCACCCCGGGCTTTGAGCCATGCCCGTGCGCTGCTGTCACCTTGCAGCACCTCTGCAGGCCCGGCTTGTCCCCCCTCAATCAGGGAGTATTTGTTTCCTCTCTCTCAGCTGACGATGACAAGCTGCTGACCGAGCCTCTCAGCCACCCCGACTTCTTCAGCGTGAAGGAGCTCTTCACCCTGAAAGATCTCTTTGATGCTCGGGTGCACCTGGGCCACAAAAAAGGATGTCGGCACAGGTGAGTGATGCTTTTCGTGATCCAGTGCTTGTTGACATCAGGAATGCTTCCCCGGACCACATCTGCTGGATTGGTCTGAGCCTGGAACTGCCCGCACGGGGCAGGGCACGGGGATCCCCCTGGTGTGGGCACTGAGAGGGTGTGACAGCAGGCAGACACCGTTCTGCAGAGAACACCTCTGTGCCAGCCAGCAGCAGGAGCGTGGGATGGTTCCTGCCCCACAGCCAGAAACGCCCGATGCCCGCACACCCATCCCCGTGTCCCCCGTGCCACCCTCCCTCTGCCCCCGCAGGTTCATGGAGCCCTACATCTTCGGCTGCCGCCTGGATCAGGACATCATCGACCTGGATCAGACCATGCAGCACCTGCAGCTGGCCCTCAACTTCACGGCCCACGTGGCTTACCGCGGGGGCATCATCCTGTTCGTCAGCCGCCGGCGCCAGTTCTGCCACCTGGTCGAGAGCACGGCGCGGGCGTGTGGGGAGTACGCGCACACCCGCTACTGGCAGGGCGGGCTCCTCACCAACGCCCACGTCCTGTTCGGCCCCGGCGTGCGCCTGCCCGACCTCCTCATCTTCCTCAGCACCCTCAACAACGTCTTCGAGCCGCACGTGGCCATCCGTGACGCGGCCAAGATGAACATCCCCACGGTTGGGGTGGTGGACACGAACTGCAACCCGTGTTTGATCAGCTACCCCGTGCCCGGCAACGACGACAGCCCCGCGGCCATGGAGCTCTACTGCAAGCTCTTCAGGATGACCATCATCCGTGCCAAGGACAAGAGGCGGCAGAGCGAGGCCGTCGAGGAGCTGCAGAGGAAAGCCGAGGGCAATTAGAGCCCCGGGGATGGGCTGGGTGCCTCTGCTCCGGTTCCGCGGGGCTGGCTCTGCATCCAGCACAGCTGGCTGCCCGGGGAGGGGACCCCAGTCCTGTGCACGGTGTCCCCACGGCGGTCACAGCCACCCAGGGGCTGTAGCTCCGAAAGATTGTCCAGAGCAACGCAAGGGAAAACGGAGCCAGGCCAGCCCCTGCTCCTGTCCTTGAGTTTGTCACTGTTGCAGGGAGGTGCCGCTGTCCTGTGGCTTCCCTGAGCTGATGATCTCACCTGAAACCACTTGTGTCTTGTGTCTGTTCTTACAAATAAAGGGATTTATTCCCCTGATCCTTCTTGGGGTTTTCCCTAGTGGAATGGGATGGGGAATCTGACCGGGGCAGTCACAGCAATGGGAGGGAAAGGTTGTCCCCAAGCTGGGTGACAGGGTCCCCAGTGGGAGTCAGAGGGTCCCCACTTTGTCCCAGGATACACTGGGAGCCCAATCTTTGCCACCACGGGACATGGGGGACTCCAGGAGCAGCTAAAAAAAGGAATATCCATCCCTTATAGCCTCATGTCTCTGTGGGAGGCCCTAGAGCAGTCCTGGGCAGGGGTCTCTGTCCCCTGTCCAGTGTCCCCCGTCCCATGTCCTATCCCGTGTCCGATCCCCTGTTCCCTGTCCTGTCTCATGTCTCATCCTGTGTCCCATCCTGTGTCCCATGTCACATCCCATGTCCAGTCCCGTGTCCCCCATCTCGTGTCCTATCCCATGTCCCATCCCCTGTCCTGTCCCGTGTCCCAGTCCATGTCCCGTGTCCCCTGTCCCATATCCCCTCCTGTGTCCCCTCCCGTGTCCCATCTCGTTTCCCCTGTCTCCTCCCCTGTCCCATCCCCTGTCCCGTCCCGTGTCCCATTCCCCTGTCCTATTCCCATGTCCCCTGTCCCGTGTCCCCTGTCCCGTCCTGTGTCCCATTCTCATGTCCCATTCCCATGTCCCCTGTACCATCCTGTGTCCCATTCCCATGTTCCCATTCCCGTGTCCCCTGTCCCGTGTCCCCTGTCCCGTCCTGTGTCCCATTCTCATGTCCCATTCCCCCTGTACCGTCCTGTGTCCCATTCCCGTGTCCCATTCCCGTGTCCCTTGTCCCGTGTCCCATTCCCATGTCCCATTCCCATGTCCCATTCCCCTGTCCCATTCCCGTGTCCCATTCCCATGTTCCCATTCCCGTGTCCCATTCCCATGTCCCATTCCCATGTCCCATTCCCGTGTCCCATTCCCGTGTCCCCATTCCCGTGTCCCCTGTCCCATGTCCCCATTCCCGTGTCCCCTGTCCCGTGTCCCATTCCCGTGTCCCCATTCCCGTGTCCCATTCTCGTGTCCGCTGTCCCGTGTCCCATTCCCGTGTCCCCTGTCCCGTGTCCCACTCCCGTGTCCCATTCCCGTGTCCGCTGTCCCGTGTCCCATTCCCGTGTCCGCTGTCCCATGTCCCCATTCCCGTGTCCCCTGTCCCGTGTCCCATTCCCGTGTCCCCATTCCCGTGTCCCATTCTCGTGTCCGCTGTCCCGTGTCCCATTCCCGTGTCCCATTCCCCTGTCCCATTCCCGTGTCCCATTCCCGTGTCCCATTTCCCTGTCCCATTCCCGTGTCCCACTCCCGTGTCCCATTCCCGTGTCCCATTCCCCTGTCCCATTCCCGTGTCCCATTCCCGTGTCCCCTGTCCCGTGTCCCATTCCCGTGTCCCACTCCCGTGTCCCATTCCCGTGTCCCGTCCCTGCCCTCTCCCGCCTCTGGGTCCTCCCGCCCGGCAGGGGGCGCTGGCGGGCGGCAGAGCGGCGCGCGCGCGCGGCCATTCCCGCACTATATAAGCGCGAGGTGCGCGCGGCAGCGCCCTTTCGGCGGGCGCGGGGCGGCGGGAGCGGAGCTCCGGGAGCGGACCCGCGACCGGGACCGGGACCGGCCTCGGCCTCTCCCGGCCGGGCCAGCGGGAAGCCCCGCGTCCCTCATGCGCAGGACGCCGCACTGCGCCTTCCGCCGCCGTGTTGTGGCGAGGCTCCCCCAGGGCCGGAGCCGCGTCCCGCCGGCCCCGGGCGAGGTGAGCTGGGAGCGGCTCCGAGCCCCGCCGGGCTCCCGGGGCTGCCACGTGCGCTGCAAATCCCGCAGGTCGGGGAATGCGCTAGCGGCAAATATCTATATAATCGATGCTTTAATATGGTACTAACAATGTATCTATAACCAATACATTAATATGGTACTAATAATATATAAGATAATATAACAAAATATCTACCTGTAATCAATACTTCAATTATACTAATAATATATCTATAATCAATACATTAATATGGTACTAATAATATATAAGATAATATAACAAAATATCTACCTGTAATCAATACTTTAATGATACTAATAATATGTCTATAATCAATACATTATGGTACTAATATATAACCAATACATTAATATGGTACTAATAATATATAAAATAATATTTATAATCAATACATTAATATATATTAATGCCATATTAATGTATTGATATATATTGTGGTATAATTTATATATATTGATTGTTATGTAATTATATTTTGTGATGTATTGGTTATATATTGTGAACTGAATATATGCTAAGGTACATAATTTTTATATATATATAAATATATATATTGAAATATGTATATAGAGATATATATCTGTAATAGAAAGCATATGCAGATGTATATTTTTTTAATATACTCTACTGAAAAAGGGGAAGAAAATTTAGGGCTTTCAGGAGAATGTTTTTAAATATTTTAGTAGTTTTCAGTTAAGCTATGTGTTTCACCAAAAAAAAAAAAAAGGTTATTACGTGATTATTAACAGCATTTTGCCTTTGTTTTTCTTTCTTCAGCATGCAGAAAAAAATGAAGTGACCAGGATGGTGTAAGTTCAGAAATGAAGGGTGATCCTTCAGAAAAAGGCTGCCTGAGCAAGCTTCAGCCACCTTCCTGACTGTAAGTGGAGTGCTACATGTGGTATCTCCACGTGCAGCAAATTCCTTTGTAAAACTGCTTTTAAGTAGGTGATAAAAATCTCCTTTTAAATCCAACAGAATCATGGAGTGGTTTGGGTTGGAAGGAGCTCCTTCCACTCTCCATGCTGCTCAGAGCTGCATGCAGCCTGGCCTTGAGCACTTCCAGGGATGGACCTGCACCCATAATTGAGTTTTTTCAGTGTTCTGGGGTTATTCTCCCCCCAGGCTGCCACTGGCGTTGCAGAGATGGCTGCTGTGGCATCTTTGTGTCAAAGAGTGGCAAGAGAGACCCAGGCTATGTTCTACGCTCGTTTGTTCTGCACCCCGTGGGCACTCTGAGTGATTGATAGCCTGACATCCTTCATCAGCCTGAAGGGAAACCGGGGAAAAACCAACCCTGAGCTGCTTGGGCTGTGAGGTCTGGGTGTTCAGAAGGGGAGGTTCTGTTCTAGGCTGCACGTGGGGTTCTGGTCCTGTGGTACAGGAGAATAAGTGGAAGTGATCTGTAAAACCACGTGGCAACACTGGGACTTCATCCTGTCAGAAAATAAGAATATTTCTTTGTATTGTAAATGTATGTGAGCCTGGTGGGAAGAAATGGTGATGCCTGACTTTAGTTCAGAAGGCTGAATGATTTCTTTATTATAACTATACTATAATACATTATTATACTATTTAAAGGAAATAATAAAACTACAAACCTAATTTTGTAACTATATCTAACTAACTACAACTTAGGACTTCTTGAGAGTCCAGCCAGAGGTGAGTTGGATTGGCCATCAGGCTCAAACAATCCTTACTAGAATTTAATCAAGGACTCACCCCAGGTAAACAATTCTCCAGACACATTCCACATGGGAAAAGCAAGGAGCAGAAATAGAAATCGTTTTCTCCTTCTTTTCTCTCTTTCCTTTCTTTTCTGTGCTCCTGTATGGATAAATTCTAAGAGAGAGGAGAATGTGCCTGCCACATATATGCTGTTAATTCATTCCTTATAAATTCCTGCTGGCAGTGAAGCAGTTCAACCAGACTATGGGGATGTGTGGCTGAAGGCTGTCCATGTGTTTTTCTCCTATTCCAGAGGCAGACCTGGAGGAGCCTAAAACTGATCATCTGTGTTTTCTCTACATGGTTAAGAAGGATTTAAATTTAAAAAAAAAAAACTAAATAAAGATGCCACCTCCAAGACTGGAAGGATTATGCTGTGTGTTTGTAGCACCCCAAGTAATGCTATTTTTTAACCATTCTAGCCCAGCCCAGGTGAGCCGCAGTGCCAGCCCCAGCTCAGGTGAGCTGCCAGCCCCAGCCCAGGTGAGTTGCAGTGGCAGTGCCAGCCCTGCCCAGGTGAGCTGCAGTGCTGGCAGTGCCAGCCCCTGCCCCAGCTCCGTGTTGCAGGCGTGGCTGCAGTGCCATGGCTGTGTCTTTTGGTGGCAGACAGGAACAGGCGAGGTCTTCCCTGGTGCTCCGAGCCCTGTGAGCTCTCAGGATTGCTCAACAACCTGACACGTGCTGTTCTTTCCTGCCCTCTTGCCTTTGGTGGGGAATGGTGGAGGATGGACACTGTCCTTCAGTCCTTCTCTTCATCACCTTCTGCTGTCCCAGCTTGCACAGGTGTCCCTGTGTGCAGTTGGTGCTGTGTGTCACTGTCCCTTCTTGAGGGACAGCAGAAACAGCAAGAGCAGCTCTGGGCACACAGAGATTGTGACCCTAAGCTTTGCAGTGAGTAACTCTGGCACTGCCAAATGGGAAACCTCATTAAATGGCCATTACAGGGCCAAAGGGGCCTCAGTGGTGCAAAAAGAACCTTTAATTGGCAACAGTCACTGGCTGTGGAAGAGAATCTTAATAAGGTGGTGGGGATGTGGGTATGCTTGAGGATGTGGCTCTTTTATTTAAATTTCTTGACTTCTTTTAACCCTGCAATCCGTGTTTGGGGTTTTTCATCAGGCTTTCCTCACACCAGGGGTCCTGCGTGGGCACTGAGTGCTAATGAGTGTCTCTTTAGAACTTCCCTGTGTGAGGCACAGCAGAACCATGAACGTTTCCCTGATGGCATTTACTGAAACATTTACAGCACTCCTGGCCATGGATATTGCTTTACTGAAGGAAAAACTGGCTCTCAGCTGTGGAAAACGTGAATGTTTTGCATGAAAGTGGTTTAGAGAGAAATTAAAAATCTCTCTGCACATAGCACAGCCCTTCATCATCAAGGACTGGTTTATGTCATGGCTTTAAAGGCTGGAAAAAGCCCAGATTTTTTTTTTTTCTCTGCACTATTAATAGCTTGGCTCTGCACCGAGGTTGGCAAACTCACCTTGGATTTTTAGAGTGATGGAATAACCCAGAGCAGGCTCCAGCCTATCCTGCTCTTAAATTATCCCTTTCCTAAACTCCCCTGGCCAGATATTTTCCCAAAACCCTTCTGATGCCATGCCAAAGAGCTTCTCCTAAATTTGTGCCATGTCCTTCTGGACTGAGGTAATCCCTGTCTAAAAGTTTCCTTGTGAATCCTGATAACAGCCTTAAAATATGGTTTCATTTTATATTTCATCTTTATTTCCCCTGGGATGTGTAAAATCTTAGGACAACCCAAAGCCAGTGTGGGTAGCAGAGTCTGGATGGCATGGGTTAATTAGCTCATTAGTACTGACTTCATTGCTCCCTTTTCTTGCCTGTTTTTCAACTTTTCTGACATCTTGGGCCTTATTTTTTTATTTGCAGATTATGCCTTGAGCTGCAGAATGTCTGACAAACATGGCAACAGAACTGGCTGGCAGCATCCACGTCTGATGGTTTGGAGATTCCCAAAACTGATCATCTGTGTTTTCTCTACATGGTTAAGAAGGATTTAAATTTAAAAAAAAAAAAAAACTAAATAAAGATGCCACCTACAAGACTGGAAGGATTATGCTGTGTGTTTGTAGCACCCCAAGTAATGCTATTTTTTTAACCATTCTAGGATGTAAGACTTTGTGGATATGATAATTTAGGGTTGTTTTAAAGCAGTTAAAAGGTTTTACCTCCATCCCCTTGGGCACAAAGGGGATCCAGTGAGACTCAGTCATGGAGTGTCCTGGCTTTTTTTCCAACTCCTGTGGGGAATCTGGAGGAATTCTGAGTGTAGAACAGCTTTGCCTTGACTCATTTCTCTCCTGTATCCTGATGTGGTTTGTAAACTGTATAAACCACTTTGTGTTTTTATTAGTGATGAGCAGAATTCCTGGGCGTGTGCAGGGCCAGGGGGGCGTACATTAATGGAATAGTTGTCACAAGTGTCTTTATTTCAATTAAACTGTCAGGGCCAGGTCTCAGCTACAGGGGCCACCTCTTCATAAACACAGAGGTTCTGGTGCTGGGGAAATTGTTTTCCTCCACTTCTCCAGGTGCTTTAACACTGCTTTGAGGGAACAGCAGGGATTTAGTGGGAGCCAACAATAGTGGGAAGGATGGAAAATGGTTTTTTTTTGCTGCCCTGAGGAGGGGATTTTGGCAGGGGCTTGGATTCCTTTGCTGGTGGCAGGAGGAGATGGATTTGTCAGGGGAGCTGTTGCCATGGGGATGCAGGACAAGGGATGAGGAGCCTGAATTCCAGCAAATTCCAGCCCTGCCTTTCCCTCCCTGCAGCTGCACACGGGGCCTTGGCAGTGCCCAAACCCCATCCAGGCTGAGGAGCCCTTCAAGCACAGAATCCTTGGCAGTGCTCACCTTTTCCATGGATAAATCACATTTCAGAGGCCACTCAGCAGGGAGCGAGCTCTGCTGGATACGGAGCACTCCTGACACCAAAACGTGCCCAGTGAGAGGTGATGAGCCTCCTAAAGAACCAACAGAAGGAAAATCCTGATCTTCCTCCCCAGAGGGCTCCTAAATTTGCAGCCCTGGTGCTGCGGTGTCAGGTGTATTTTTATTCTGTGATTGCACATCAGCTGCACGCTCACTTCCCTAAGGAATTGCTGCGGGAGAAGCAGCACTTGCTCCAGCAGCAGGAATATGGCTGTGCTGGGAACAGAGCAACCTCGGGGGAGTTTATCCAGCTCCTCCCTGCCCAGAGCTGTGAGATTGCTATAATTGAGCATTTCTAGGAAACGGCCATAGTTGGAGCCCTGGGAGCACAAACACAGCCAAAAAAAAAACCGTCTGGAGACCTGCTAAAAGCTTTGCCTGGAAATTCATTTTAATAATGAGAGAAGCACTGGATTATTCTGGTATTAACCTTCAACCTCGGCAGGGCAAGCCCAGCTTAGTTTTTGGAGAATGAAAACGGAGGGGTTGGCTTATCCCTGCTCGGAGTGCGGTGGGCAGTGACACCCGAGCACTCGAGGGGGTCACAAATTCGTCTTTAGCCCTTTGCCTTTAAGCCATCCTCGGCCTCGGCCGCTTCCAGAGCGGAGCCGTGAGGGAATGGCTTCTGCTGCCAATTGCAGACTGGGGGCAGGAGCAGCTGGGGGGAGCCTCTCACAACTCACGGCATCGCCGGCAGGGTCAGGCACTTAAAAACGGAACCAAAGGACTGCCACGATTCTCCGCGGTGCGACAGATAGCTGAGCTGCTTCCTGTGTGCCAGCTGGAGCTGGTGGCAGATGACTCAGACACTTCAGGAGAGACTTTGAAAGGGGAAATCTACCTTTTCCTCCTTTTTAGATCACAAACAAGCTGGTACTTAACAGGCTGCTGTTTGGCTATTGATGGACGGGTGTGATTCACGTAAAAGCTGTTTATTTACATCAGAGCCGTTCCTCAAAAGGAGATGTGACAAGTACAGCGTGAATGCTTCATTCCCATCGCTTTGCTCTGCTTTCCTGCTCATCAAGGAACAGTTTGATGCATCCAGCTGGGCTCCGCTTCCGTGTCCTCTTCCTCCCCCAAGCCTGCTCAGCCCAGCTCCGTGTCCCAGCTCTGCTCCTGCCGATCCATCCCGATCCTGCTGGGTGGTGCAAGCCATGACGCTTGGTTTTCCATGAAGGAGAAGGGGCTGCAGCTCTGCTGAACTCCCTGTGCAGGGTGTTTTTCCTGGGGGGGAGAGGATGGAGAAACAGGCCTTCAGCCCTTGGGCCTCACTCCAAGCTCACAGATCGGAAACTCCAGGGCCGTGCTTCCCCCGTTAGGAATATTTGGTGTTGGAAATCTTCTTCCAGAGCAAGGTCTTGAGGTTGTTGAGCACGAGGGAGTGGTGCACTTCCATCTGGCTGGCCAGGCCACTGAGGGTCATGCACGTTCGGAGCTGTTTCTGCAGCTCTTCCTTCAGCTCCAGGGGAGCTCCGTAGAGCAGATAGTCCTGCAGCAGCCCACACACCTTGGCCAGGTTGGGCTGCACCACGTCGCTCTTGCACTGCTTCAGCAGCTTGTCACACGTGGCCGTGCAGTCCCGCCCGTAGGTGCAGTCCCCGTTCTGCTCGCAGTGCCGGCCCTTGAGGAATCCTCTGATTGTCATCTCCGTCGCCACCTTGCGCAGCTTCACCATTTTGAAGTCGTACTTGTCGTTGTAGCCCACGTTCCTGAGGCTGCTCTCGCAGATGTAGAAGTTCCCGTAGGTCCCGTGGAAGATTTCCTCCACGAACTCCAGCAGGCCGATGGCGATCTTGGCGCGCCGGGGCCAGGCCGGCGCGAACCACTGGTGGATGAGCTGGTGGGCGATGGAAGGCAGCAGGGACTGCAGGAAAGGGGGGACATCCACCCCGTACAGGGACGTGTGGGGGATCTTCTCGGTGACATAAAGGTCCCCACAGTGCCCCAGCAGCTTGGCCGTGTGCTCCTTCTCATGCAGGGAGAACATGAGGAGGAACTCGTTGAGCTGAAGCAGCGCCCAGATGGATTTGGCCTCTGCCAGGGACACCTTCCCGTCATGGTTCACGTCTGCCATGGTGATGATCCGGCTCACCAAGGCAGGAAGAGATGGCTGATCCCCCAGCTTGGACTGCAAACGGGACAAGAAATGGCATCAGACCCTCACAGCTCTCCATGTTTGGGTGTCACATCACAAAACCGAACCGGGGGAGCAAAGAACTGAGCTGGGGAGAGGAGGAAATGGTGACGCTCCACAAAATCCAGTGCCACACCATGCGTGGGCAGATCCAGCTCCAGCAGAATTTTACTAGCCTCAGGGCTGCTCTAGAGCCTCCTGCCAGAGCTGCTACCCCACCACTGCTGCAGAAGACCCAACAGGGGTAACAACCAGGGCCACCAAATCAGCTCTGCCCAGCACAGATGCCATCCACAGCTGTGGCACAGCCACCTCCAGGGATGCTGCTACTGAAATCTCACAATAAGAACCCATTTCCTCCTCTAAAGCAGTGCATGGCACTGCCACCCAGCACTGGTGGGGGGCACGGGCAGGTGGAGCTCTCGTTCCAAGGGAAGGACAAACACAGTTGGTGTTTCTGACTCGCAGGAGCCACCCCAGGCCTGTGGGATCCCTCACTGACCTTCAGGAAGTTGAGGAGCATTTCCTTGAACTCGTCCATGGAGGTTCCCCGTGTGGGTTTGTCGAAGAGCACCACGTCCCTCCTGGGCACAGAGTCCGGGCGGCTGTCGGCCCTCAGCGCTTCCCCGATGCCACATTTGATGATCACCTCCCTGTCCCTCCAGAGCCCTCTGTAAACCTGGAGCACAGGGAGGGGGACAGCAGCTGGAGGGAGCTGGGTTCCGGTTTGGGATGGGCAGAGGGGCAGATGTGCAGGGTTTGGTGCTGGTGCCCAGCCCCTGGCATGGCTGGGGGGCACAGACCTACCTGCTGGCTGGGGGAGGAGGAGAGGCAGTGCTGGAAGAGGAGGATGCGCTCCTCACACAGGTCCTTACACGTGGACCCAGAAATGATCCCTTTCTTGTACTGGTCACACTGGGGAGAGCAAGGAGAGAGAGGAGCTCAGCAGGGACAGATTTCTGCTGGCCCTTAGGGATGGATCAATGCCATGGGTGTGGTGGGGCTGGGCTGGCAGGGACCCCTGTGCTGCAGGAGGGATCTCAGGGATTTGATCCTAGGTGATGCTGCTGCAAATCCAGGGGCCTGGGAGAACTTCCCGGGCTGGAGCAGAGCACAGTGTGGAGTTGGGAGAGGATGCACAGGCTCAGGCAGCTCAGGAGAGCAGCAGTCCCTGCTGTGAGCCAGGCTGGCCCCAGTCCCAGGGGTGGCAAGGACAGGGACAGACAGTGGCTCTGATCCGTGGCCAGGCTGGAGCTGGAGACATCCCTGGGCAGGAGAGGCTGCAGCTCTGCAGCTCCTCAGCGAGGGCACGGCAGCCTCAGGGCTGGAAGCTGGAGCTGCAGACATTCACTGCATCTTTTCCTTTTTTTTTTTTCTGCTGTGGATGGGAATTAACCCTTGGACCTGCTCACAGGGGACACGGCCAGACACGGTGCCTGGATGCCCCAGCTCCGAGCAGGAATTAGCGCCCGAGACCCCGCGGTCGGAGTCAGGCAGAAAATCGAATTAAACGTCGCTGTTGTTATGGCAATTCCAGCCTCCCTTCTCTGCTGTGGGATTGATGAACGAGGCTTGTTCTGACACAGCCCAGCTCCCCCTCCTCGCCTGGGCTGGGCTGAGCCCCACTGCCACGCCAGGGGCACACACACAGCACTCCTGGGGCACCCCACCATGGGGAACACAGAACGGGCACCACCCTGCAAACCCCAAAGAGGCAAACACAGAGCCAGGCTGCCACCCAGAGCTCTGCTGCTTTCCTTCCTTGGGGCTCCCCTGCAAACCCCAAAGAGGCAAACACAGAGCCAGGCTGCCACCCAGAGCTCTGCTCCTTTCTTTCCTTGGGGCTCCCCTGCAAACCCCAAAGAGGCAAACACAGAGCCAGGCTGCCACCCAGAGCTCTGCTCCTTTCTTTCCTTGGGGCTCCCCTGCAAACCCCAAAGAGGCAAACACAGAGCCAGGCTGCCACCCAGAGCTCTGCTCCTTTCTTTCCTTGGGGCTGCTCAGCCATCACAGACAGGTGCCATGGACTGCGTGCTCCCTTTTTCCTCCTGTTCTGCAGAGCCCAGACGGGACTGGTGCCATGCTGTCCCTGCCTGCAGATCCTGCTCCCTGCCCTGCCATTCCAGCTTCATCCGCACAGACGTGGATCTGCCCTGGCTGCTTCCCTCTGCCATCCCATGGAATTGTTTCACTGTCACCCTGGCAGGGTAAGGTCACCCCTCCTGCCGTGTCAGGGACAGCAGCAGGGCAGCAGCTGCCAGGAGGGCTCCCCCTCCCAGCTGTGGGGTTTGGGAGGATGGAAATGGGGCTCCCAGAGCCCCAGCCAGCCCAGCAGCCCACTCACGATGATCATCCGGCAGACGTGGCCGCGGCACAGCTCCGAGTAGGACGAGTAGTGCATGTAGGCCACCCAGCTGCCCACGAAGATGCCCAGCCACACCACCAGCAGGTACTTCACCTTGATGCCCGGGAGGCGGCCCTGCAAGGGAAAGGAAATGCTTTTGAAACCCTTTCTGAAGGGCAGGGCTTTGCCCAGGGCAGCAGCAGCTGGCCAAGGACAGCTCCTGCCACACGCACCGACCTGAGCGCTGGGGAAACCTTCAGCCTTTTTTATATATATTCACCAGTCTCTTATGCAACTCCTGCTGCAAGTAGGTCACTTAAAATTCCCTAAAAGCAGAGGGATTAGCAGGCTGGGCTGCAAGGAGATGGGTGCTGTGCATCCCTGGGAGCTGTGGTCACGTCCTCCTGCTCTCCTGCCCCGTGCAAGCCTGGGGTACCCCAGAGGGGCTGCAAGAGCTCTGCTCCTGTTTGGGGGGACCCCTCTCAGCAGAACCCCCCCTTGACAAAGCCCCACGGGCAGGGGAAGCTCCCAGCAGCACTTCCCGTGTGAGAGTGGGCGAGTGACAAACCTGGGAGCTCACGGGTGATGCTCTGTGCAAACGACTCGGAGACTCTCAGCAGGATTTTGGTTTTGCTGGCTCTGTTCCTTCCCCCTGACCCTGGCACAGCAGCACTGCTGCCATCTGGCCTCCTGCAAGAGAGGCTGCTCACCTGGCTCCCGTAACGGAGCAGATCCCAGCAGTTCCAAAGGGCAGGGAACGAATCCTTGCACTAAACAAATCTTTCCATCCCGTTTCTGTAGGTAATTCTACAGAAACCTTGGTCTTTGACCACCTCCAAACCCTCCTCAAGACCTGCTGCTGGGGGATAGGGCTGGATCTGAGTGAGTGCAGCACCTTTAAAACCTGCCAGGGATCCTCACTTGGGTCTTGTAGCCCAAAACCACTCCCCACCTCCAAAACGCTCCTCCTCAGCCCCTTTCCAGGAGCTGTCAGGGCTCTGGGAGCCACAGGAATGGGCAGTGAGGGTGAGAGCAGGCAGGTCTGCCTCGAGATTGTGACATTTCTCCTGTTAATTGGAAACCCTAAAGTGTGAAGAGGGAAAGGGTGCCCAGTTTGCCTGTGAAGCAATGGCACCACTAATTAACATGAAATTAAATTAAAGAGAAGCCAAGCACAGCCAGGCCTTGGCAAAGACAAAGCGTGGGGTGAGCTGAGAACCAGCTCATGGCCCTGAAGTCAGACACACTGAGACCCTGAGATCCCCCCCCAGCACAGCAGCCCCCCAAAACTGCCCAGGGTGGGTGCCTGAGGCCCCCTGCCCTCAGCAAAGGGGCTCTTCAGGGACTTCCTGATAGAAATATGTCTTGGAGAACCTGGAATAGCCAAAATGTCACTTTTTGCTTATTCTGACTTAGAATCCATCATGTTCCTGTGGGAGAAGCAAGTCAGGACTGCGGGCATGGGGAACTCTGGCTGCATCATCCCCAAAACGGTGGAAAGAAACGTGGGAGTGGGGGATGCATTTCAATGAGAGGTTCCCCTGAGCTCTGCTTGGATTTTGGATTTTGAGGGTTCCTCAAAGAGGGTCTCTCTCCCCATTGCCTTCCCTGCACTGAAGGGTGTCGCCCTGTGAGAGTTGCTGTGTTTAGTTTTAGAGTGACTCGAGGATATGAAAGTGACTTTGGGCTGGAGCTGACTTCAAAGGCAAAATGGATGCAGCATCAACAAAATCCTGCTCCATCCCTGTGGCTCCCCTGGGAACACGGGGGTTGTTTCCAAGCACTCCCAGCTCTGCACCCACCTCCTGCCAGCACCCTCTGCCCACTGGGTATCCCCTCATCCCCTACAGGGTAACCCCTCTGGTCCGGGATCTTTGCCACAGTCAGGCTCTCTCAGCCCACGGCTGCAGAGAAAACTCCCATTCCAGCATCCCTGACATCCTCCAGCATCCCTGACATCCCTGGCCCCAGCATCCCTGGAGATCTGAGGGAGGTGCCCGGCCCCTCGGAAGCTCAGAGATGGGAAGAGGAGGGAAAAAAAAAAAAAGAAAGAGAAGGAAGGAGTCATCCCTTCCCTGCTGCATCGGCGGCTTCACCCAGCGCTGCGGGCTGCCCCGGTGCCCCCAGGCTCCGGCACGGCGGAGCGCGGCGCGGGTTATGCAACCGCTGCGGCCCCGGCTGCTGCCCCAGACCCCCGGCGTCCCTCCAGACCCCCGCGGTGCCGCTGCCCGGCCCCCAGCTCCTTGCACCGGCGTCGGGGGAACCGAGCCGGAGCGTCCCTTTGTGCACGGCCGGTGCCAGGATGCGGGAGACGGGCATCCCTGAGCCCGCACCCTCCATCCCAGCGCATCCCCCCCACCCCAGCGCATCCCCCCGGGCCGGCGCATCCCCGAGCCCGCATCCTCCAGCGCGGCTCATCCTCCCTCTTGCCGGTACCTGCAGGCCCTTGGACAAGGGGCAGAAGAGCACCAGATGCACCAGCCGCCGGATCCTCCGCATGCTGCGGGCACCCCGCGGCCGCGGGCTTCAGGCTCCGGGGGGCATGGCCGGGCGGCCGCGGCCCCCGCACCGCCGCCGGGGCCCGGGGGCGGGCCGGGGTCCCGGGGAATGGGGGCCCAGCCTCGCCGCCCGCTCCGCCGCAGCGCCCGGCCCGGCCCGCGGGGCTCGGCGGCTCCGCCCGGCGCGGGGCGGTGCGGGAGGCGGAGGCGGCGCTCGCAGCTCCGCCGCAGCCCGGGGAACCGGGGGGATGCTGCTCCGCTCGGCCAAACCCAACCCAGCGCTCCGCATCTGGGCATCCCAGCCGGCGGTCTCATGCCGCAAGCCCGAGGGGTCCATCCACTGGAGGAGCCATGCCCATCCCATATTCCGGGGTTCCGCTGGGAGAGCCCCTGTGCGGTGGGGTGAGCCTGGGGATGGGATCCCCGAGTGGGTGGAACCCACTCGGGGATCCCATCCCCAGGTTCACCCCACCCACTCGGGGATCCCATCCCCAGGCTCACCCCACCCACTCGGGGATCCCATCCCCAGGCTCACCCCACCCACTCGGGGATCCCATCTCCAGGCTCACCCCACCCACTCGGGGATCCCATCCCCAGGCTCACCCCACCCACTCGGGGATCCCATCCCCAGGTTCACCCCACCGCACAGAGGCTCTCCCAGCCCTGCTTGATGATCCTGGCAGAGCAGGGAGGGCTCTGTGGAGATGCTGATCCCACCTGGCCCCCAGCACTCACAGCAGCTCCAGGTTTATTCAGAGCCATTTGGGGTGACAGACGGCCAGACTCCCTCCTTGTTCCCCATAGCAGGTAACCTGTGAGCACAGCTCGGGGGGCTGCAGCCCCTCAGGCCTGAGCCCTGCCACCCCTTCTCCTCCTTGCTGTGTCTTTTCCCCACCCCGAAACCCAACAGCAGCGTGGGCTGTTCCTCCCTGTTTGCATTGTGGCCAGGCAGGGAAATCTCACAGCAAGACTTTGTGTCCAATAGGCCAGAGACAGCCCCATCCAGGGGGATCCTGCATGCACGTTCAAGTTAAAGCAATGGGGATGGAGCAAATATAATGATGGGAAATGATCCTGTGTGCACGTTCAAGTTAGAGCAAGGGGGACAGAGCAAATAAGATGGGAAATGATCTGGGAGACTCAGTCACGAGGGCATTGTTAAGATAATTCCTTGCCTGCTATCAGCAAATCTTCAGATTATCCGTTTGCCCCCTTTTAGTGGCTCAGGTTGCTCCTTCCTTTTGAATTTGGCTTAAAATGACCTTTGAAAACAGGCTGGTCACTGAGAGCCCAGATCCCTGCTCGGTGTGAGTGCCAAGCACTGAGTAATCAGGGCCTAATGAGCAAAAGCCTTTGCCAGACTAATCCAAATGATGGTGATGAATAAGGAGCATCACACAAAACTGCCTGAAACCTCCCAAATCCTGCAGTGTGCTTGCTGCCTGCTTTTAACCCCGAGGAGGTCCCTGCTGCTCCAGTGCTGTGCCCTGACCTCTGTGTGGGCTGGGCTGACATTGCCTGCAGCGGTGACAGGGACAGGGACAATGAACGTCACCTCGGCCACCCACAGCCCCCATCCAGGCAGGTATGACCATCCAACTGAAGCCAGGATGGTTCTCCAGCAGGTTCTTATTTTTAGTGTTAATTCACACAGGAAAAAAGAAAAGCCTCTGAGATTTATTTTTGATGGTGGGGTTGGTAATTTGGGAAAGAGCAGGGACAGGAAGGTGGATTGCTGGATGCATTCCACACTCCCTGCTCACCCTGCTGCTGCAGCTCCTTCTGACTTGAACTCTGATTTTGGAGGCCAAGAGTGGGAGAAGAATTCTCAATGGAGATGGGAAATGACACACCTGGGCCAGGGCTGAGGGTGGCTTGAAATCCACAGAACTCTGCTGTGGGGCTCTGCAAAATTCAGGTGTGGATTGTCCAGCAAATCTAATTAGGAATGAGCAGACTATCCCAAGCTGTAATATGCCAAGTAATTAAGTGATTAGTATTGATTGTTAGGATGCCTAATGAGCAGTTATCACTGAATGATTAATTAATCCAATCAAAAGAGTAATAAAAATTCTGCAGGTGTGATGATACCCAACGCACAAGGGAAGCGAGATCTCTCCCCATGGTGCCCATGTGCTGTTTCTATCCCAGATACCTGGCACCAGGGATGCTCTGCCTGGGCTGCTGCCCCTGTGCAAGGTATCTCTCCCCTCCCCAAAATCCCCTGGCACTGCCAGGATGGGCTCCAGCATCAGGCAGGCAGAGCTGTGTGAAAATGCTCCCACAGGCGCTGTCAGCATGCAGAAGATGCCAGGATCAGCCAATGCTCAGCTCCTCCCTGGGACTTCTTTCACTCCCTGCCTTGATTAAGTCGCTTCAGTTTCTCCTGGTCAAAGCCCTGCTAATCCCAGCTCAGCCCGCAGCGTGCTGCGCTGGCCTCTGATCACTTCCCTGCCAGGCGGTGGCTCTGCGGGCACGTCCCCAAGGGCACCGTGCCCCCGGGACATGGCAGCCACAGCCACAGCCCCGCAGCGGTCATTTGCTGGCCCGTGATATTTACCTGGCTAAATGAAAAGGAGTAAATGATCTGCAGCCAGAGATAACAGCAGTGCAGAGCAGCCTGGCTCGTGAGCAGGGACCTCCAGCCATCCCTTTTTCCATCCCCTCATCCCCTCCAGGGCACCCTGAGCTGCCCACCTTCCTCTGGGTGGGATGTCAGAGTTGGGTGACAGCTGGGGACAGCCCAATGCCATCACCGGCAGTGCCCAGAGCTGCTGGTCAGCAGGGGAGTGCAGGACCCCAAACCCAAACAGGGGCACATGCTCACCCCCCTCTCCTCTGCCATCAGGATCAGCCCCATGGGCACAGAGGGATTTCTGCCCCGGGCGGGCTGCGATGGCACCCGGCATTCCCAGGCAGCGCCGCAGCTCCGGAGATGATGGATCCAGGCTTTAATGCTCTTTTCTGTGCATCTTTGAAGGATTTGAGGCTGACCACCCGCGCTTCCTGCGCGGCATCCACAGCTGGCACTGCACAGCCCGTCAGCTGCCTCTGCTGCCTGCCGGCCCTGCCGGGCTCAGCGCAGCGGTTATAATTAGAAATGCTAATCAGCTCTTGTGTTTCTGGCTTGACAGCCCTGCCACCCCCAGCACAATCTTCCCTCCAATCTGTCCTGTGCTTGCCCCCTCCGCTTCCTCTCCAAACCCCTGCTACTTGTAATTAAGCACTACGAAGTTAAGGGGGGTTGAATGGGGGTGCTGGGGCTCATCGGATGCTTTGGGCCAGGATTGCAGCCCACACAGAGCTCCTGGCTTGCTGGGAACCATTTGGGGGTCTCACCCTTCATTCACCACCACCACCTTGGGCTGGGGACACCCCAGGGATGTCCCTGGCCCTGAACTATGAGGTGAAAGAGAGGGAAGCTCAAGGGTCTGCAGGCAGTGCTGGGGTTAAAGGCAAAGGGTGGTGGCTGTGGCTGGGAGCCCTGCGGTGCTGGCTCTGGAAGGGGAGCTTCTCTCATTGGGATTTCCATCATGTGCCAACCGTGGGCGCTTCCCAGCCAGGGAGGAAAGGGAGCTTGCAAAGGAGCTTGGAGAAGCAGGCTGAGCAAGCAGATCCCTGCACTGGTTTAGATTATGGAGTTATTCTTCATCAGGTCGTGCCCAGAGGATTCCTCCCTCACCAGTGGCCACGGACAGCCCCTGCCAGCCCCCAGCTGCTCCACATGAGAGCCAGGGCACAGCTTGCACCCTGGGCATTTGGCTCCCAAAGTCAGGCTTGGCCAGGGAGACATTCCTTGGAGCAGGCATGGGCTGAGCTGGCCTCAGAAGAGCCAGAGATGCACAGGTGGGATGAACAGCTCTGGACATGGTTTTTAAGTCCCCATTCATCTCCCAGGGGCTCCCTGTGTATCAGTTTCAGTGAGGAGAGAGGCTGCAGTTTGGAGGGTTGATGTGCAGAAGGTTTTCAAGAAGGCAGTGGCTGTGTGAGCAAAGGAGAACCCCCCCTCACCTCCCCTGTCCCATGCTTCACCTGGGACACCTCTGCTCACTGCAGCATCTCCCAGTGCCTGAATCAACAAAGGGCTCTCCCTCCTGAGCACAATTTCTCCCTGGAGAAAGGGTAATAAGAGAAACAAGGAGGTATCACAAAGAGAGCGTGGGAGGAACAGGGCATGGTGGCTTCAGTGATGATGCACTCGTGAAAAGGCACCAGCAGCACAAGCAACTGACTGGGAAAGCTCTGGGGGAGAAGTCAGATTGCATTTGTCATGACTAATTGACTCCCTCCAGCACTGTGGTCCAGCCTTCACGCATGGCATGAGCAGGGTCCCAAGCATCCAGGAATTAATGAAGGTCTGACCCTGTCTGCTCAGCCACTTGAGTTTTGCCAGTGCAGACAGCTGGCTTAAGAGACCCTTTTATCCTTTACAGATCAGATCAATTTGGATAGTTATAATCTAGTCCTGGTGAAAGCTCAGAGCAGACTTTATTGCCCAACCAGCTCAAGGAGAAAAAAAAGCAAGCAAGAGGGAGAGGTCATGCTGAAATATTGATTGTGCTGCTCCCAGATTGGCCTCGGCAGAGAGCTCACCTGGGACAGTTTGCCTCTATCTCCTGCTAATGCTGCTCCATTGATCTTCTGTGACAGGCGGCAACTACAAGATTTTTTGAGGTCAGAGTCATTAAGAGGCATTAATCAATAACAGAGGAAACTGAGAGAGAGCAACTGTTTATTTCATGCAGACATATATTCCCCGTGTGGATTTTAGCCTACTGAGGTGTGCGTGGTTTATTTCAAGGGAGGAAAAGAATTCACTTTGTGGTGACTGGCACCTGGAGGGGCCAGTTGCAACACACTGGCAGCTCCAGCAGTGCTCTGCAATGAGAGGGCAGCACCTGGGGAGTTTGTGACATCCAATTCCAGATACCCAAGCATCCTACCCAGCAATTGCCCAGACACTCTGTTCCCACACAGGCACCCCTGGAAGAGATGGGTACTGATTTCACACGCCCAAAGGCCTGGGTGCTGGTTTCACATTGTGCTTCTACTAAATAAAGCTGCTGCCTGGCTGTGGTGCAGCCAATCCCAGCAGCCTGTTCTGGGATCCAGCCCTGTGTGAGCTCAGCCCCAGCCCAGATTCATTCCTGTGGCAAGACTGGAGTTGCTCACAAGAGAAATGGTCTTTGTGCTGCAAGCACCCCGGGCTGCTCCGCTCCCTCCCGCCCTGCCCAGCGGTGTCAGTACATTTCCACTGCTCCATGGTGGTAACTTGCCTTTTTCCTTCTCCAGCAACCCCTGTACTCAGCCCCAGCAAGTGTCTGTGCAGGTGCTGGAGCCCATTTTCCCTTGGAGAGGCAGAGAAGGGGGCAGGAGACTTGCTCAGAGGAGCAGGAGGATGGGATCATCTTCAAAGGTGGTGGTTCTGGCACCAGCAGAGCAACCAGCGGCCCCGGGGTGATCTGGGGCTGGGGAGGTGCTGCTGCCGCCCATGGCTGAGCTCAGCTCCAGGAGCAGCCCCATGACACACACCAGTGGCACACCTGGACTTCACCCAAAGTCCTGCTGGGTTCCACAGAGCTGCTGGCACACCCTGTGGCACAGTGCTGGCAGGTCTGGCAAGCCAGGAATGCCACACTCAGCCTGGGGAGAGAGCGTGCTCAGCAAACAGGGCCTGCACCCGGATGGTGCCGTGGGATGCTGCAGAGTAAGGGAAATGTCCTTTGGGAGGCAGGGCTGGAGATCGGTGTCCTTTTCTGGGCGCACCTCGCCTTGACTCCCAGAGGCCCAGTGTCCCACTTTGCAGTGGTCAGCACTGCAGATCTCCAGGGAAACAGGATCTTCCTCGTTCCTCTAATTACAGCCACACAGCCGCAGCACAGGGATCAAGGGCTGCAGGAGAGGAGGGGATGAGATTGCTGGCTCAGGTTGCACAGGTGGGGCACACACAGCCCATAAACACCTGGCAGTCCAACCCTGGAGACACACCCAGGGCTCGGCACCATGGCTGAACCCAGACCAGGTGTGCCTTGTTATGGGAATCCAGACCAGGTGGACTCTTTAGAGGACTCCAGCCTAGCTGGACTCCTTATGAGAATCCAACTCAAGTGTGCCTCATTATGGGAGTCCAGCTCAGGTGGGACACAATATGCTGATGATGAGCAGGGGCACCCTGACCTGAGAACCTTGAGAACCTCTGACATGGAAGATGCAACAACTCCTCTCCAGTTGTCCAGCTGGTTGTCCACCAAGGAAAGCCCTTGGTTCACAGCTCTGCCTTCCCTGCTCAGTCCATCAGTCTCCAGGTCAACCACCCAGCCCCTTCCACCAGCACAAAATCCATCAGAAACAATTTAATTTCCTTTATTTACACATTACATTTGGGAGAAAGCCTAATCGTATTGCAACTCGGGGGAAAAAAATGTGATTCCAATTTTACATCCCTGTGCCTGAAAGAGCTTGAGAGCTGCAGCCAGGCAAGATGTTCTGTACTGGGCACACCCTCATTTACGAGCATAGTGCAGAGACCATAAGGTGCAGGGGGATTTCCAGCCTGTGGTTTCAAATGTAAATGCAGCAGTAAAATCTGGAATCTTATGCTTTTGCTACCTCCTGTTTTTGGCAAAGTCTACCAGGAGCAAAAGAATAAAAGCCAGTACTAGGGGGGGCTTGGTGGTGCTGCAATCCTTGTCTGATGCGGACTGGCTCTGCAAACACCAATCCTCAGCCTCACTGATAGCCCTGGCACTCTGTGGGGTGCTGGTGTGGCATTCCTCTGTGGATCAGCATCGTGCCCTGTGTCTTGCATGGATTTAAATCCACACCTGGCTGGTGTGAACATCCCAGCAGATTATGTCTTATTTTTCCAATAGAGTTACTCATAGGCGAGTAAAGGTTACAGGAAGGATGGAAGGTCCAGATTATTTAATAGCCTTTTAAAACACATTTTTCTCTCAACTGTGTGCTCCCAGAGTCAAAGTCCTTTGGGCTCTTTGCCTTTCCAGAGGCCAGTGGAGGCTGTGCCGTTTAACAACCTCATGCTTCTGTTTCTTGTGCAAGGCTCTGCTGTGAGCAGGGAACCACAGCGCTCACGTTGAAACCACGCTGAGTCACCAGCCGGTTCCTCCCCAGTGTTGACTCTGTTGTCACTAGAGCTCTGACGTGTGATTACTGAGGAGCCCAGCAACCACATGGAGCAACAGGAGCCAGCGTGGAGGCTGAGGGTCAGGCTGAAGCTCTGCCCCTGCCACTGCGGGCTCACCGTGAGCTTCCCTGCTGCCCACACAAGGAGCAGCAGGAAAATTTCACCTCCTGTGTGCCCTTTTAGGTGACAAGGAAATGAGAGTCACCCACACCCTTTGCACAAACTGCTCTTAGCACCATCCTCGCCAGGCAGACTCTGGTGTTCCCCACCAGGGCAAACCTCTTTTCTGTCTTTGCCAGGGCAACACTTCCAGGAAAATTGATGCCAGCCAGTGATGTCAGCCCTTGGGGCAGCCTTGCTTATGGATGCAAACAAGGTCCAGGCTCCTCAGCCTGCAGCCCTGCCCGTTAGTGTTACACAGGGTAAACACGTCAGTGCTGTGATGCTGGACTGTCCTGTGTACCCTGAGCTACACAGAGGTGACACAGTGACACATCTCCCAAAGTCAGCTGCTAATTCAGACAGGTGACGAGGGAAGAGGATGGATCAGTGGATGCATGGATTCTAGCAGATGTGTGGATCACCTCACTGTCCCCAAGCCCCTGACAATGGAGGCTGCTGTGCAGCACCCAGCACAAGGTGCCAAGGAGTTTGCACAGCCCACGGCTTTGTGCTGTCAGCCCTTCCTGTGAGGGCTACCAGCCTCACACATGCATGCCACGAAAAGGCCACAAATGAGGATGTTTGGCTGGTTGCTTCCTCCTCCCCCCCACTTTAATGTCACCAAACCCAGCTGCTGCTTTCAACACACGGCCCTTGGCAGGAGGCAAAGGGAAGCAGGCCGATGGGTAGAGCTGCCAGAGGCGCCGTGGGAAGCCAAGAGCAGAGGCAGGGCGAGGCAGCATGAGTGAGATTCTCCACAAATCCAGCCTTCCTTCAGCACAGCCGGCATCTCCAGAGGGTCCTGCCGAGCACCCACCCATCCCTGAGCCTCCTGCGGCTCTACAACCTGCTCAGCCAGGAGATGGACACATCCCTCCTTCCCTCCTACCCTTCCAAGTGCTTTCCCTCTCTTCCCTTCTCCATATGTGGGAGATAGTCTCCCTGGCTCTGTTTCTTTTCCAGTCAGAAGCTAGTCATCCACAGGGAGGTCACATGTTTTTGCCGAGGGAAGCAATAAATTTAGGCAAATAAAAGATAAAAGAACACAGCCAGATTATTGTAAGACAAGGGTAACGCTTTGAGCTTCATGGCTCTTCATGGTCCCAGGCACAGAAATCCCACCAGCAGTGATGCTGCGTGGACCCTTCTGCTTGGCATGTGATGTGTTCTTGCTCCTGCCAAGGATTCTGAGCCCTTCTCAGCTACAGTACCTGCAGGGTACCCTTCTACCACATTTAAATAATCCAGTCAGTAGTTTAAATATGCAAAACACACTACACAATCTAGCAAACCATGATTTTTTGAGAATTTGGAAGTGCTTCATCCTGGCTGCTGCAGCTTGGGAGGACAGGGATGGGGTCACCTTTACCTCTACCCCAGAATGGCCACGTTTCAGGGTGATGAGGTGATCCTTGTGTTGCACAGCGGGCAGAGGCTCTCGGGCCTCTTCTATCAGGCAGTTTGTTATGAAAATGTTAATGCACAGGCTGTCGTCATCTGGCAGCACAACCGCCTGCCTTATGAAATAACTCAGTGTGACAGCTCTGCTTGCTCGCAGGCAGGCCCATGTCTGGCTTCTAATCTGGCATCAGAAAGCGCTCCCCTTCCTTGAGCTGCAGACTAATACTAAATGTTTCATTTGCATTACTCCAGATAACGCGCTGGAGAGCGTGGGGAGAAGGGGATGGCAGCCAAGCTCCTCCAGGAACCCACACGTGGAGCATTGCACCAACCCCGCCACGCCGGATCCGTTCGCTCCGCTTGCCGCCGGCACCGCGGCCCTGCTGGAATTTACATTTCAGATTCCCAACATCAGCCAGCGTTTATGAGCTCCGCGGATCGGCCCGTGCGACGCCCCGGTGACAGATCACCAGGGACTTTCTTCCCGTGTCATCAAAATCGAAAAGTCACGAGGATAACACAGAATTGCTCCGGGCCCAGCGTCTGCTCAGCTGCAAAGGTCTCAGTGACTTCCCAGGCATATGTTGGCTGGCATGGAACTGGAGCAAGGCTCCCTGAACAGCCCACAGGACACAGGCAGCAGGGATTAAGCTATTGCTGTGTGGAAATGCTAATACAATAAGGGTTCTTTGATGCATTAGCTGGAATCATGAGACCAGC
This sequence comes from Lonchura striata, assembly GCF_050655825.1. Taxonomy (NCBI): domain Eukaryota; kingdom Metazoa; phylum Chordata; class Aves; order Passeriformes; family Estrildidae; genus Lonchura; species Lonchura striata. The sequence goes on from NC_140719.1 coordinate 11,779,691, forward strand.
TCTGAGATGTCATTGCCTGGCAGCCGTAGGGAGTGCCAGTCGGGAGCTCTCGGCAGAGAAGGCGCCTGTCTCCTGCTCCCAGCCCTAAAGCTGCTGTGGGGTAGGAAAGCGCAGTGAGCCCTCCCTTTTCTGGTGGGAGCTTGTTTGGGAACAGCACGCAACCTCTGTTGGTGAATCCAAGGACAGCTGAGGGAACAACGGTTATTTTAACAGGGCTAACAATTTTCCTTGATTTTTCCAGGAGCTGCAAAGCTGTGGATGCCAAAGGAATGCTGAGAACCACAGGGTCACATCTTACCCCAGTGGAATCTCCGCGGAGACTTGTAGGACTTGGGTTTTGCTATAAAAAGTGTTGCAAAACCAGATGAGGTCAATGAATGGTTTGTGTCTGTTCCAGCAGACACTTTCATCTCCTGTATCAGCTTTGTACCCACAGAGCTTCAGGGCCTGATCCTATCCTAACCCCAGTGCCAGCAAGGAAAGCTCCGTCCTGCTCAGCACATTTGTGTCGCTGGAAAACCAGCATCAAGCACCAGCAGAGAAGGTGGGCGAGGGTCCATGAGGGTCCCCAAACCTCACACAGTGCCCTGAGGGACACAAACTCTCTCACAGCATGGAGGACCTCAAAGCCTTTCCATGGCACCACACAGGCAGGGAAATCCCCCCACATGGCACCATGAGGGTCCCAAAGGCCCACAGGGCTCCATGGGGGGACCAAACGTCCACAAGGCTTCATGAGGGGGCCAAACCCCCACATAACACCATGAGGGGACCAAACCCCTCACAGGGCTTCATAAGGGGACAAAATGTCCCCAGGCACCCATGGTGGTCTCTAAATTCTACATGGTTCCATGAGGGTCCCAAACTTCCACAATCATCTATGCAAGAACCAAATCCCCACAGGGCTCCATGAGGGGACCAAACCCCTCACAGGGCTTCATGAGGAGACAAAACACCCCCAGGAACCCATGGCAGGGAGGGTTCTCAAAACTCCACATGGTTCCACGAGGGTCCCAAATTTCCACTGCTCTCGATGCGGGGACCAAAGCCCCACAGTGCTCCATGAGGGGAACAAATCCCCACAGGGGCTCATGAGGGGACCTAATCCACATAGGGGCTCATGAGGGGACCAAATCCCCACAGGGCTCCATGAGGGGACCAAAGCCTCAGAGGGGTCCATGAGGGGACCAAAGCCCCACACTGTTCCATGAGGGGAACAAATCCCCACAGGGCTCCATGAGGGGACCAAATCCCCATAGGGGTCCGTGAGGGGACCAAAGCTGCACAGGGGTCCACGAGGGACCAAAGTCCCATCGGGGTCTGTAAAGGGACCAAACCCCTGTAGGGGTCCGTGAGGGGAACCAAATCCCCATAGGGGTTCATGAGGGGACCAAACCCCCACAGTGCCCCATGAGGGGACCAAAGTCCCATAGGGGTCTGTGAGGGGACCAAAGCCTCACAGGGGTCCATGAGGGGACCAAAGCCCCACACTGTTCCATGAGGGGAACAAATCCCCACAGGGCTCCATGAGGGGAACAAATCCCCATAGGGGTCCATGAGGGGATCAAAGCTGCACAGGGGTCCACGAGGGACCAAAGTCCCATCGGGGTCTGTAAAGGGACCAAACCCCTGTAGGGGTCCGTGAGGGGAACCAAATCCCCATAGGGGTTCATGAGGGGACCAAACCCCCACAGTGCCCCATGAGGGGACCAAAGTCCCATAGGGGTCTGTGAGGGGACCAAAGCCTCACAGGGGTCCATGAGGGGACCAAACCCCCACAGGGGTCCATGAGGGACCAAAGTCCCATAGGGGTCCATGAGGGGACCGAAGTCCCATAGGGTCCGTGAAGGGACCAAACCCCTGTAGGGGTCCGTGAGGGGAACCAAATCCCCATAGGGGTTCATGAGGGGACCAAACCCCCACAGTGCTCCATGAGGGGAACCAAATCCCCATAGGGGTCTGTGAGGGGACCAAAGCCTCACAGGGGTCGATGAGGGGACCAAAGCCCCACACTGTTCCATGAGGGGACCAAACCCCCACAGGGCTCCGTGAGGGGACCAAATCCTCATTGGTGTCCATGAGGGGACCAAATCCCCACAGGGCTCTGTGAGGGGACCAAATCCCCATTAGGGTCCATGAGAGGACCAAACCCCCACAGGGTTCCGCGACAGAACCAACCACCCCCCTCCCCTTTCCATGGCCACCGCGGCCCGCCCAGCAGCCCGAGGAATGCCCGTTCCACAGGGAACATTCCCCGTTCTCCCGTCCCGCCCCGCCGAGCGAGCGGCGGGGCGGGCCGGGCCGCCCACATAAGGCGGGCTCAGCACGGCCTGCCCGGCGAGGAGGCGGCGGGTCCGGCTGGAGCCGTCATGGAGATGGGGTGGCTGCTCTGGGGCACGGCCGTGCTGCTGCTGCTCCACGTCCTCATGGAGCTCAGCCCCACCGTCAACTTCGCGCTGCGCATCAGCTTCTACTGCGCGCTGTGCCTGGTGGTCTCGGCGCTGGCGGCCGTAGCCTGCCTGCTGGTCAACGGCGGCCGCACCGTCAAGAACATGAGGTGAGGGGGACCGGGCGCTGGGGACAGCGGTGGCACCCCCGGCCGCTGCCCCGAGCCCCTGCGGTGGCGGCGGCCTCTGTCACTTCGGTGGCAGCGCAGCCCCGCGGGTCCCCTCGTGGCTCAGAGGTGCTGTCCCGGCAGAGCCTTTGGGGATGAAGCGCCTGGAAGGTGGCGGTGGTGGCTCTTCTAGGGGAAGCTGCAGGAGGGCAGGGTTTGTTGAGAGTGGCAGAGCGCTGGAGCAGGCTGTGCGGGGAGTGTGAGGAATCTGCGTGTCTGGAGACATTCCAAACACACCTGTGTCGCTGGGTGACCCTGCCACGGCAGATGGAGCTGATCTCTAGAAGGTCACTTTTGATCCTGACAGTTGGGTGGTTGTGGCTGGGGTGTTTCCCTGCCCCAGGCCGTGTGCTGCCAGGGCACGGCTCTCCTGCAGCTGCTGTCCTGCCCTGTGTCCCCTGGCAGGACACCTGTGGCAAGGGCCAAGGGGCTGCTGTCATCCAGCACCTCCTCTCCATGCCAAGGTACATTCTAAGGGCAGAGCTGGTACTTCTGCTGGCAGCACAGGACAGCTCGTTTCCTGGTTTTGCTCTCCCCTCGGCAGCTTTTTACCTCTGCTGAGCATGTCATATGGATGCAGGAGAAAGGAGAGCCTTAACATCCTTTAGGATTAAAGGTTGGCAGCATCTGAGCAGGTGGAGCTGGACTTTGCTTTGCGGTGTGGCTTTCACACCTAGGACTCGGGGCAGAGGGAGCGGGCACAGGGCACTGATGTGCTGCCTTGAGGGCTATGCCCTGCCGGTCCCAGCTGGTGCCACGGTCCCAGGCAGTCTGCTCTGCCATCTCCAGCCTGGCTCTCTCTCCAGCGTTGCTCACTCAGGAGCAGCTTTCCAACGCTCAGCCAGCTCTGCAGCTGGGAGAATTTATTATGTCAGTGATGGAGACGCTATCCTTTCATTTTCCCCAAAAATAAACCCTCTAAATTTTCTGTAAACTTCAAGGAATTATTTGGGAACAAGGACTTGCATTGGATAGCTCCTCATTTTGAAACCCAGGGCTGAATTTTGGCCAGAACCACCCTTTTCCTGTAACTTAAGCCTGTTGTTTCTTGTTGTGGCACTGGCTGAAGATCCTGGTGATGTATCCCAGCCTCTGGGAGGTCCATGGCTGAGGTGATCCAGTGAGTTCCTTATTTCTCCAGCATCCCAGGCTGCTTATTCCAGCTTGGGAAAGGGGGCTGGAGTGGAGCATGTGCTGGTGGACAGACAGTGATAATGGTGTTGTTGCCTGGTGCAGAACACCCCGTTCTTGCTGTGCTGCTGGCTCCAGTGTCAAGCTGGTGTGACTTGGAAGAGGTTGCCCAGGCTGTCTGATAGAGATAGAACTGTTTATCTGTGGTAAAACATCTTGCACGAGCTTCCAATCTGGTAAGCAGATTTCAGTAGTCCTTGAAAATCAGAGTATCCTAAACAAGCCTCCGTGACTGGCTGTGGAGCAGAGCACGTGAATCTGGGGGCTGCTGGCTTTCATACTCAGACTGTTAGGGATGCACTGAAAAATCCCATTCCCTGTCATTTTTGTGCTCCTTGTGTCTGGCAATAAGTGCACTGGTTTTGCAGCTCTCTGCAGCTGTGGCTGCACCACGTCTGGGTCGTTGATTCCAGCAGAGCTTGTGTGGTTGGAGGGGACTGAGATCCATCCTTTAACCCTGTGCGTGATGTGGCCAGCCCAGCAGGTCACCCCTGCTCTTTGTCTGCTCTGAGCTCTGCCCCTTTGCCTCTTTCAGCGGCTCACGCCACATCTTGTGCAAGGAAAGTCTGTCCCCGGGCTGGCAGGAGGAAGCTGGATGGTTGCTCTTGAGTAATGTGTAACCAGCCTCTCCCAGCAGCCACTGAGCACTGTGACTTCCAGAGCGGTGACCTCTTTTTTGGTTGGCAGTCAGAAGGGAGGAGAAGTGTGATTTAGGTCACCCTGGTGGCCTGGCATCCCCATGACCTCTCTGGTTCGTGTCACCCTGCCTCTTGTCACCTATAACCCCATCTCTTCACCTGGACTGCACTCCTGTGACCTTGGAGCGGGCTGTGGAGCATGGGAGCTCTGCATATTCCTCCCTGTGTCCTTTCCCTGGGTGTGGCTCTTTGCAGCAAGTTGAAATGAGGACTGATAACAGTGTCACCTCGGGGCATTGGCCTGGCCTGAGCTCCAGTGTCACAGCCAGCTCGGGTAGTCTGCATGGGGGGACACCCCACAGAGATGTGAGCCCTGCTGTGGGTAGGAGCAAGCTGAGGAAAGTGGTGTGGCTCAAGAGTTTATGGAGACTTTTGGAGAGCAGATGCTGGGAGCTGCTGCCAAGCCAGGATGAGATGTTGTCCAGGTGCTCACCTCCCACCTGAGTGACAAGGATGCTTCTCAGCAGGATGGTGCTGCACAGTTCCCAAGCTGGACTCTGTGGTGGGGACAAAGCTGGCTGTGCCTCAGTCTCCTGCTGCAGGAAGGGAAGCTCCATCCCCTGGCTGTCTGGCCCTGAGGCAGGACATCCAGGTGCTTGCTGGAGGTCAGGTCAGCTTGAATCAGCTCTGGGGGAGAGCAGAGCCATGCTGGTGGCTGTTCCTGGGAGCTTTGTTCACGTGCAGGCTCCTCTGCCACCTGTCCTGGTAAATGGCTGTTCCCTTGCCCAAAATAGCTCCTGTGTTCTGCCAACTTCTGCCTGTGTCCTTTAGCCTAGCTGGAAAGTCCCCAAGTCCCCAGGTCAGGGGGTGGCATAGATGGGCCCTGCTTCCGTGGGCTGACAAGGGCATGGAAATGTGCTCCAGTGCTGGTATGGCTGAGTGCAGCTGCTTGAATATCCCAGCTGGGAAAAGCTGGGAGCTCTGTCAGACCTGTAGATCCACTGGGGAAGAGCAAAAGCTTGAGCATGGGCTTGCTTGGGGGCACCCATCTTCTGCCAGGCCACGTGGGAAACATCCTGTTTGCTGCCTGCATCCTTGCCTTGTGCAGGGAAGCGTTTCTCACCTTCATTCCCCTCCTTCCTGGGGCACCCCGGGTTTGTTTGTATCACTGAGCACCATCTTCCAGCACTGCAAGGAGCAGACCTGGCAGAGCCTTCCTCGGGTGTTGGGTGTGCTGGGGAGTGGCAGCTTCTGGGAGAATCATTTGAACAACTTGTGGGGCCCTGCTGCTTGCAGGAAGAAGAGCCTGGTAGCACCAGGGCAGCCCAGAACCATGGCACTGAACAGAGCAAATGAACAGCACTCCTGGAGCACGTGGGACCATGCAGGGCAGACACCTGGGTGGACCACAGCACAAATAAGACTGGAGGTTCTCTGTCTTAGAGCTCTTCTTGTCTCCTTCCATCCCCACTGGGTATAGCAGCCCCTGCCCTCTCTGCTCTGCTGCTGACTCCTTTTTTTCTTCTGCAGAATCATCAAAGCTTTTGTCAAGACCTTCAAGTATTTCTTCGGCCTGAGGTTTGAGGTGAAGGGACTGGAGAACTTCAAGGTGGAGGGCCCTGCTCTCATTGTGTCCAACCATCAGAGCATCCTCGACATGATGGGTGAGGAGCTGATGGGAGGCAGGAGAACATTTCTCCTGCTCACCATTGGGAGAAGTCCTGCTTGTACCTCCTGGACAAGCAGCCCCAGTGCTGGTTGTGGGAAGGGTCTCCTGTCACTCTGAGCAATCCCACACCTGTGCAGCACCCCAGGTTCTGCTGTCCTTGAGGTGCTGACCCAGACCATGTGCCAGCAGCCCTGCTGGATTCCTTGGGGGTGGGGAATCAGCTGCTTCTGGGGGTGTCCTGCTGTCACCTGCAGCCACCCTGCCCTACTAACTCTGCTGTGTGCCAAGCCTCCTGCTCTCAGAAGCCAAGCAGCAGCCTGTCCCTGGTGCCCCTGTCCTGTCCTTGTCCCAGGGGTGACTGCTGGGTCTTGCCCTCTGCCATCCCATTAGGGCTGATGGAGGTCCTGCCCGACAACTGTGTCCAGGTGGGCAAGAAGGAGCTGATGTACATGGGCAGCGTGGGGCTCATCATGTACCTTGGTGGCGTCATCTTCATCAACAGGAAGAGCACCAGCAGTGCCAAGATGGTGATGTCAGAGGTGGCCAAGACTATGGTGACTGAGAATGTGAGTGTCACTGTGGGGTGGCATTGGGGCATTGTGGCACTCCTGGTGCTGGCTCAGCTTGGCAGAGCTGGCTGGTGTCTCCCACCACTGCAAGTGGATTTCTGTCTCTCCATGTGCAGACGAAGGTGTGGGTCTATCCAGAGGGCACAAGGAACTGCACTGGGGATTTGCTGCCATTCAAGAAAGGAGCATTTCACCTCGCTGTCCAGGCACAGGTAACAGTGCTTTGCCCTTGCATGGGATCCCTGAGTGCTTTTGCAGTGGCACTGCACACTGATCCTGCAGTGTGTGGCTCATTTGCTCTCAGGTGAGCTGTGTTCCCAGGTAACACCTACTCAGGTAAACCTCTGGTGTCAGAAGTGCTGCACTGCAGCAGCCAAGAGCCTTTTCCATCCCCTCTGGGAATGAGCTGACCCTGGGAATGAGTGGCTGTAGACAGTGGAGAATCACCCTGTCCTCTCCTGCCTGCTTCAATCCTGGTGTCCCCTCTGGAGGGAGGAATGTGAGAGGCAGTCACACTTGATCCCTATCTCCAGGCTTTCCTGGCAGCATGGCAGGGCAGTGCCTGTGCCCAGGGGTTCCTGGGGGCATGGCTGGAGCCCAGAGCTCGCTCCTGGCAGGGAGCCCAGTGGGTTCTTTCCTGGGGAAGCCCAAAGCTGTCCATTCAGTTCTCAATCCCCCAGGTTGCAATAGTGTAGGGATGATTCAGGATTGTTAATTCTCGTGCTTTAGAGCAACATCTGGCCTTGCTCTGTGTGAAAATAGCTGCTGCCTCCCTGGCAGCCATATGGCAGTTCTTGATATGTCTTTTCTCTCCAAAATGACAGCATCCATGAGCAGTTAGTGGGGGAGCAGGCAAACAGCTTCAGCCAGCCAGAGCTGTCTCAGGAGCAGGGTGTTTGCCTGGGCACAGTGCTGGGGCAGTGTGCCAGAGTCTGGGATGACTCGAAGCCTCAGGGAAAACTCGTTTCCCCAGGAGAGGTGGTAGAGCAGGGATTTTGGGAAAGAGAAGAGATGCCAGCTCTCTCACTGGGTTCATTTGGCCAAGCCCAGGGTGTAGCCTGTGTGATACCATGTCATTCTTGCCTGGGTGATGCAGCCAAAGCAGAGCCTGGCAGCTGCTGGGAGGAAAGGATGACATGGAACTGGTCCCCGCCTCTGCTACACCCCCCTGAGTCACCGACTGTAGATCCTGGCTGTGTTACCAGCACTGCAACAACAGCTCTGCCTGCCCTTCTGGCCCTCTGTCTGTCTGAAGCTTCCCCAGGAGCAATTGATAACAACTGGTGACTCCCTTTCTTAGAAACCGAAAGCAGAGCAGCCACCCTGCCCCAGACACATGCCTGTACAGCAGACAGGGCCTGTCAGAACAGGTAGCCTGCAGTGTTTGATTGCAGGACAGAAAATACCTGGGCTTTGAAGACTCACTTGGGTCAAGGAGCCCTAAAAGCCAGTGCTGAGCAGAGGCCGGACTGGGACTTGGCCCTGGTTTCTTGAATATCCCTGTGCCTTGAGTTTTTGGGGCGTGGTTTTGATTCCATTTGACTGCTGATTGTTCCAGCCTTTGGAAGTGGGTGTTGTTTGTGGAGCTGTGTGTGCCCTGTGTGTCTGAGAGCCAGGCCAGGTCAGCTTTGCCATGTGGGATTTGCTGCCTGTCTCTGGCCTGCCCTGAGCTGCTGAAGTGCCAGTAACTCCTCTTTTCCTTCCCTTCCCAAGGTCCCAGTGATCCCTGTGGTGTATTCCTCCTTCACCACCTTCTATAACCCAAAGACAAAGCTGTTTACATCAGGTAACAAAGAGTCACTTGGAGACAGGGTTGCTGTTGTCCTGTGTGGAGATCTGGCTCAGAAGGGTGTGGGAGGGAAGCAGAGCTGGGGTGAACAGGAGGAGCCCTGCTGGGAGATGTTTGGAGGCAGTTCAAAGCACTTGGCACCAGAGCCTGGGCTGGGTTAACTCAGGAAGGGCTGTAATTAAATACATTGAGGGATGTTTTCATTAACAGTTGGTTACCACCTCCTGCTCTGGGCAGGCTCTGGCTGGGATGGCAGTCTGGGGCACAGGGGGATTATTCTGGGTGGCACCGCTGTTGGAGCTGGGATCTGACTCTGCCTGTGCTCCAGGGGTGGATACCTGAAGCCCTGGGAGGGGTTGAGGGCTGTGCTGGGGCTGTTCAGGGTAAGGAGCAGAGCTCCTGTGGTGTGTGGGTTTCTCACAGGCTCCTCTCTTGTCCCCAGGCAAAATCAAGGTTGAGATTCTGCCTCCAATAGAGACCAAAGGGCTGACGTCAGATGATGTCACAGACCTCTCTGACAGATGCTTCAGCACCATGAGGGAGACCCTCTTCAGGCTGTCAGGCCATCCAGGAGAGGCAAAGGACTCATCCTAGAGGCATCTGCAATGGTGTCACCGTGTGGTGGTGGCTGAAGGGACCTGTCTGTTCTTGCCAAATACTGAAGGATCTTCTTCTCCTCTGCAGTGATTTCTAACTCTTGGGAACACCACAGACTGGCACACACAGGGTGTCAAGCCAGCACTACAGTTCCCCTCTGAGTGGATTTCTCTTATGGGTTCATTTTCTCACTTTGAAATATCTCCTTTTTTCTGAATTTCTCAGGCATCAAACTTGTGCTACCAAAGGGCTAAATGACTAGAGTTCCCCCAGCTCTTGCAGCTAGCTTGGGGTGACAGCAAAAACCTGCCTGGAGCCTGAGCTCTGCCTCGTGTGACTGTCCCTGCACCTGCATTCCTGCAGGCTCAGCTCGTGAGGTGGCCCTGTGATGTCCCAGGTGGAAACCACCAAGCAGCAGTTTGTATCAGCACAACCTCGATGCTCAAACAGGGCTGAGAACTGGGTGAAAATCCAGATTTTGGCTTTTCAGCAGTGCAAGGAGTGTGGTGTCCTCCCTGGACAGCCCAGAGCACTCCTACCCACCAGTGGGACACACAGGCCTGTCCCCTTGAGACGCCCTTGTGTCACAAGAGCATCACGTTGGAAACTGCTGCCAGCTCCCCGCCGTGGTGGTGGCTCAGCCCGGTGACATCCCGCCGCCTGCAGTGCCCCTTATGGAGGCAAAGGGCTCTGTCGTGCTCGTTCTGTCACTTGTCATGGTCAGCGCTGGCCGAAAGATGGTGCCTGTCCCGCGTCTCTGCTGATCTGCGGGGCGGAGCTGCTGCTCTCCACGGCCTGTAAAACCCCTGCAGAGCCACAGGGTGGGTGAGCTGCAGCTGGAAGGGGGCTGGGAAGGCTTGGAAGGCTTCAGCTCCCCCTTTGGGGGACATAAACCCTTTTCCCAGTCAGATAAAAGGGGTTCCTCTGTGCCTTGGGGTGATGGACCAACAGAGCTCCCGGATTCCTCACCGGGAGCTGTGAAATGTTGATGCCCTTGGAGGCTGGGTCAGGTCCATGGTTCCTGTAGCTTTAGCTCTCCTGTTCATGGCACAGGGGACCTGGGGATAAGCCAGCTGAGGCTACTCAGGTGAGCAGCACACCCAGCTCCTGCAGCTTGCATTGGTGGAGTTGTGTTTATCTGGCATTTTGGGGCTAAAGGCTCAGCTGGGAAAAGCCAGGAGCTCCATGGAAGGAGCCCTTGGGCTGAGCTGGTGCTGCCAGGGGCTTCATTGGAGGGGCCTTACAGTACAGACTCAGGGGATGGGAAGGGTCGGGGTGGGAGGATGGGAACCAAACCAGCACTTTGTGAGAGTGGCAGATAAAGGGCTGCCGTGGAGGGCCAACCCAGGAGGGCCCTCCTGGGGAGGGGAACCACGTCTGACTCCTCCTGGGAGGAGGGAGCAGTGCCTCTATGTGCAGTTGTCTGCTGTTCACTTTTAATTGGGCTGAGAATGTTATGTGCTTTACAAAAAATCAACAACAACAAAAAAAAGAAATTACACCTTTGGTTATTTAAATAAAGGAGCCTCCTTGTGTTGTATGGGGGCTGAGGGGGGAGGATGTGGGGTGCTGAGCCCTGAGCTCTTGCAGAGGGTGGGTTTGGTGATGGAGGGGCAGGGGGGGATCCTTGTCCTCACCCTGTGCCCCCCAGGCAGGAGGGCTGTGCTTCACCCAGCCTCACTGCTGAGGCACCAGCCCAACTCCAGGGCTCCTGGAGAGCAGAACAGGAGCTGCAGGGATGGGCACCCACTCCTGTACCCAGCTCTGCAGGGGTACCTGTCCCCTGCTGTGACCCCTGGCTTGGGGCTGCAGGGACTTGTCCCCACCTTGTCCCTGGGACAGTAAGCACAGGGAGCATGGGGAGGCAGCTGCCCTGCCTGGGGCAGGTCTGTGCTCCACAGGCAGCCCTGTGCCCACTGCTCCCTGGGAACTGTTATCCTGGGATAGTGCTGGGAGCTGCTATCCCAGGATAATGCTGAGGAAAAGCCAGGGGAAGCTGAACACCCCCCAGGTCACACACAGCCAGTCTGGCACAGCCAGGCACTCATGGCACAAGGTAAGGCATTTATTTGCTGCCTCTCCAGCAGGGAGAGGGCTCAGAGTCCAGTTTGGAAGGAACTGCATGGCCTTTGGTGAGGTGAGCTGGAAGAGAGAACGATGGAGATGCTGGTGGGAGCCCAACCTTCTCCTGCCACCCTGTGCCTTCCTGTGATGGTGTGGCTTCATCCCCAGCCTGGGGCTGGAGAGGGAGATAAGAGCTGTGGATGCACTCAGCTTGCTCCAGGTCCCCAGGCACTCTGCTAGAGTTCATTCTTGCAAGAACCTGGGAAGATTAGAGAAAAAAAAAACATAAATTCAGCCAGATAAATTCAGTCATTAGCCTGGCTTTGGTTTGTGACTTTGCCAGGCAGAATGAGACTGACCTGAACTTCTGGGAATGTCACCCACACTTGCTGCTTTCCTTTTGGCAAACAACCCCAGGCTGGCTTCATCCCCCCCACACTTGGGAGTGTCACTGTCACCTCCCTGGCATGTCACAGTCCTTGCCTGGGCCCTGTGCACAATGTCCCCAAATCCAGTGACAGTAACACCTGTGCTGGATCAGGGGCCAAAATCATTATGGCTTACAGAGCTCTGACCTGGTGCCTCTGCTGGTGGTTCAAATAAGAGAAAATAATTTTTTTGGTCATTGCACACATCCCCCACTGAGCAATTCTCAGTTGTAGGATAGCATTCAGTTGGGAAATGCTCCACCAGGCATGGAATAGGGATGGCTGAGTAACTCTATGGGATGCCCTGCGAGCCCCAGAGCTTGCTGGGGTATGACAGGACAGCTTTGTGTCCTACAGGGACCATGAAAAGAGACAAAAACAGGTTTTGCTTGCTGAGACAGACTTGGCAGAAATTAATTTCAGGACTTTGGAGTCATCCCTTGGAATGAATCCATGTTACCTTGTGATACTGCTCACATTCCTCTGTGCTGTCACTAACAATATGTGCAGGGCACTACTAGAAAACTCAGCCTGCTGGAACCCTCAGTGGTTCTGGTAATTACCCCTTTCTGAGATGGTTTTTAAGTGTCTATTTGCAGCTACTTTGCTTTCAGACAAGTTCTTTGAATTCCTTTTCCTTCTCAGCCATTACTGCAAGCGCTGAACTGGGACTGAATATGCCCTGAACCAGTTTCTCCTGAGTCTTTCCAAGACTCAGCAAGCTGCTGTTGCACACCCCAGCCATGCCTAGTTTCTGGAATTCTTTATTGGGAAAATGAGCTGCAAAGAGCTGCATATCAAAATAAAAGAGTTCAGCTGGTTGTGTTCTGCTTGGAGCCCAGGTGAGCACCACAGGGACCCGAGGGGATGCTGTCCCTCTGCGTGGTGGGGACACCAGGCAGGACCCCCAACCTTCAGCCGTTTCACACATGACAGCTCTCACTGGGGTCCCTTCCTCAGTTTGCTTCTTCGGAGACCCTCTCTGGTGCCCTTACTGGCCTGTAAACTTCCAAAATAAATACCTGAAACTTCCCAAGGTCATAAATCTGCCAGCCTCTGCACGCTCCCTAAACTTCCCTGATTGACTTTTTGGACTGTTAATTTCCTAAGAGCTGGGGGTTCTTTCCTAAGGACCGAGTTATCGGGAAGGGACAGCAGCTGTGAGGTGCTGCCTGCCACAGGTGCCCCACTGCTCCCAGTGCCTCCTCAGCTCTGCCCCACAGCCACGTTTCCATGTGCCAACCTTACAATTTTTGGCTGCTACAAGGGCAGTCAGATGGTGCAGCCATGGAAACAGCTTTGAAACGAAGCTAATGGGCTGTTTGTGTTCATCCTTTATTAATTACAGGCTGCTGAGCTTGAGGCAGATCCAGATTAGCAGTGGCATATGTGTTACTGATCTCGCTGGCCTGCATCTGCTCCCCGTGGCTGGGATGGCTGGAGGGAGATCCTTCCCCACTGCTTTTTCCAGGCACTTACACGTCTCCAGCCGCTCCTCCAGGAACGAGATCTGCTCGCTCAGGGAGTCAATCCTGTCCAGCTGCTGGAGGGAGTGGGACAGGCGGCTGATGGGGTCTGCACCGACATCCTCTGGTGGCATCAGGTTGTGGAAGGGGGCCAGCACCAGCTGGAGCTTCTGCAGGGAGAAGGGGAGCAGTGAGTGCAGGACCACCCGGGGGGACGCAGCACCCACCAGGGAGGGCTCAAGGGGCTGTGGTGCGTTCAAAGGGCTGGAAAAGCCGTGGCGTGGGCGCCGCGGGCAGCACAGCTGGGATTGCTGCTGGGATGTTAAAAATAGAGCCGGGGAGGAGGGAAACCCTGGCTGCAAACAGCCCCGGGTGGGAGCTGGCTGAGCAGGAACAGGGCAGGGGCATGTGCTGCAACTCGCCTGCTCCAGTGCTTCCACTCTGCTCCTCAGGTCCTTCATTTCTTCCTTCATTTCACTGGAGGGACCTGAAAAAGTGACCGAGGGAATGTCAGTGAGTAAAAGCCCACTGCCGAGGTGAGGTGGAAGCTGCTGGGGAGAAAGACGTGGCTGCAGGTCTCTGGCCAAGCTCTGCTGCTTTCCCCACCCAGGGTGGGGATCATCCCCCAGAGCATCAGCTGGACCTGCTGGCATCTAGTCCAACTGCTAAAGGCACAGGCTGTTCCTGCTGCTGCAGCACCTGCAACGAAGTGGGGAGGGTTTTAAGCAGTGGGGCGATGCTTAAAGGACAAAAGATCTGGTGGATCCTGGCCTTTTGTGCCCGTGTTGCCAAAAAACACCCAGCTCTGCCCTGTGCTGTGGTGGGCACAAGGGATTGTCCCTGCTGAGGTTCCTGCACAGGGGTGGAGGCAGGTGGGGCACGTGCAGGCCGTCCCAGGTGTTTGCTGCCTGATGCCCATGCTGGCCACAGCGCATTATTACTCACGGTACGAGTTTGAAGTGTCACAGCGCGTACCAAAAGTAATAATGGGCCGTCACCAGCGGCGCCCGCCGCTCCTCGTGGCTCCGGACCCGCCCTGCAGGAACGAGGATGATGAGGGAGAGAACAGACACATCCCAGACACCTCCAGCCGCAGCCAGGCCCCGTCACCCTCACAGATGGATTTGTGCTCGGGGGAAGTTGAGTGGGAGAAGCACTGCTGGGTCAGCCAGAATAAAGCTGAGGGGCTCTGGCTGTTGTCCCCTCTCCTGCCACTCCTGCGATGCTGTGTCCCCTCAGCTCTCCCTGCAGGCCCCCAGCAGCTGGGCTCAGTGTGGGGACAGGGTACCTGCTTGGCTGGAGGTGTCTGGCGCTGGCACCAGGGGCTGGCAGCCCTTGTCATCGGCAGCAAGGCTGAAGCCGTCCCGGCAGGCGCAGTGGAAGCTCCCGGCCGTGTTGATGCAGAGCTGGCTGCACCCGTGGCTCTGGCTGGCACATTCATCCACGTCTGCAACACAGGAACAGCTAGTGAGGAGGGGACAGGCTGAGGGGCACGGGTGGCTTAGGCACAGGGGGGCTGCAGTGGAACCCCAGTGAGTGCCCCACAGTGAGCTGGTGTTTGGGCCGGGCGCAGCTCTGGGTGCCTGGGACAGCCCTGGATAAACCTGGGCTAAGCTGGAAGGGGTCTGGCCTCCTCCCCTCCTCCTGCTGCCCCCACAACACTGCCAGAAGGAGAAGCTGTGGTCAGAAATGTCCCAGCTCTGGCCAGGCGGGCGCAGGCAGTGCTCGGCTCTCATCCCGGATTTACGGCCGGGGTTTTGGTTCCAGCCAGCTGTGGCGAGGAGCTATCAGCCTTTCAAGTGTGTACAAAACCCAGTAACCTCTCCTCACACGGGGGAGTTATTAAAGCTGTTCCCACAAAGCAGAAAGAGCTGAAGCTCTTCCCACGCCTGGGCAAATCTGTTTTAGGCAGTGGGAAAATCCTTTCCCCTGGAGCTGGAGCTGTCAGCAATGGGCTCAGCCCTGCCTGGCCCAGCATGGGTCAATGCCACACGCTCCTCCTCTGCCTTACAGGAGGCTGGAAAGCTGGGAAAAGCTGGGAAATGCTGTGGTAGGGGTTTGCAGCACTGGTGTGCAACACACTGCCTGATTTCTCCACGCTGTGAGGAGCACTGGGCTCTTCCTGTGCTGCAGAGGAGCCTGGACATCACCAGACTTCTCCTCCACCCCCAGATATTTTTGGTTTATGGATTTTTAGTCTCTGCAGTAAAAGGGCATTTTAGTTTACAGCAAGAGTTTACAAAGCCTGGGAGGGATGATCACAAACACACGATCCCAGGCTGGCCCCACAAGGGCTCTGTGCTGCAGGGAGGCTCACAGCTCTGCTCACACCGACCCAGCACGGAGCAGCAGGCACAGAAAATGGGGGTGCACAGGAGGGAGCGCTGAGGCAGCCAAAGGGAGGTCAGACCTCCCCTGGGAGCCACACTTCCCATCATTTCCTGGAGCAGGTGTTGTTCAGGTGTGTGCACAGGGACACAATGAGACGTGGCCCAAGGTCTGATAAGGGGTAAGGTCTGACAAGGTCCCTGTCCCCTCTGAGGGGTTGGTGTGGGGCAAAGGACACCCAGAGCCCCACGGCAGCTGGCGTGCTCCCAGGAGAAGCTCTCCAGCAGCAGGGCAGGTGTGACACAGGGAGCAGGGACAGAGGGGACATGGCCAGTACCTGTCTGGCAGGCTTGCCCCGTCCAGCCGGGGGGGCAGGAGCATCTCCCGGGGAAGGCGCAGCTCCCGCCGTTCTGGCACGGCTCCCAGCACAGAGCTGTGAGAGGAACACCAGCACAGCATCACCCAGGGGCTCCCCAGCTCCCTCCCTCCCACCCTGCATGTGTGCACACCCCAAAACACACCAGCACCACACAGCAGGGCTGAGCTGCCCAGAGGGAGCAGGACTTAGGGTGGGTGGAAGGAAGAGGAGCTAGAAAGAAGCTGAGATGGGAAGGAGGAGGGCAACAGGCAGCAGCCCCCTGTGCCACACTCTGAGCTCACTGGGAACAGACTGGCTGCTGCTGTGGTTTATTTTTGTTGTCTCCTGAAAGGGTTTCTCATCCATTTCTGCTGATTTCGATGGGAAGGACTTTTTTTATTTATCCTCTGCTAACTAAAAAGGTAATAAGCGATCCCAAAGGAATAAGGCCCAAGAGGCAGCAGAGAAAAGCTGGGAATTAATCAGATATTGAACCACATTTGGCTGTGATGCTGAAAATTTAATTCAGGGAGAATGAATCTGACAGACAGAAGGTGGGTAAATGAGAGAAGTGGTCCTGGGGCCCCCCTCCAGGGACACGTCTGGGGACGGGCAGTGGCACGGGGGTGACCCAGCAGCTCCTTACCTCTGTTACAGCCCAGCGTGTGGCCGTTTGCTCTGCTCCAGCCAGGACAGCACGAGGCCATGGGCTGGGCCAGCTGCCTGTAGCTCTGCCTGTAGACAACCCTGTAGATGGTCCTGCAAGGCAAGGCTGGGCTGAGCCGCGTGGCCCGGAGCCGTGTCCTGCTCCCACGGCAGCTCGGGGTGCTCCCGGGAGCTGGGATCCCCATCCCGGGGTGGGGAGCAGGATCCCTGCTGCCCGTGGCTCACCTGTAGGTGCTGCAGAGGCGGTGGCCCTGGCAGGTGGTGAGGTAGGGCTGGTACACGGGCTGCACGTGGGACTCGGCGTGGGCACCGGGGCGGCGCGGCGGCATCGTGGCTGAGCACACCCTGCGCCTGGGCACACAGGGCTGGGTCAGTCCCGCAGCCAGGGCACGGCCCCAGCTCCCCTCTCTGCACCGGGCTAGTGGACAGCAGTGCCCGCTTGCCCCTGTGACATCAGAACCACTTGAAGCTGTTTCGGGTCAGTGACAAAGCCCTGGAGCACTGAGCGGCGCGGGCGCTTCCTCCCCCCGTCCCGTGGGAGCAGTTGGGACCCAGATTTAGGGATGATTTACTCATTACATTGTCTTCTTTCCCCTAAAATCACTCACTTTCTGGGTGGATTTTTCCTTTCTGAGACTTTTGCATTCCTGAAACGGATGCCCGTGTGGTCACCAAGAAATTAATGATTTCACAGGAAGGGTCAGGCTCACCGCAAAAAAAAGTTAGAGGTTGGATAAAAAGCACTCCCCAGCCTTCCTAAGATAAGTGCTATCCAGTAAAAAACTTTCCCAAGGTTAACAGCCAAAGTGGTCTTGCTTAAACATCCTTTTTTTCAACAATTTCCAGCCCAAACAGGTCAGTCCCACTGAGGAACCCATCTACTCATCTCAGCCTCCCAGTTCAATTAGAAACTAAAATAAAAAGCCTGGGAATTAGCATGGACATCAGATGGTTTCCATTAACTCCAGAAAACTCCTCTCAGCCTCATGATTAATGTTATAGAAGATGCAATTTTTAAATGGCAATTGTTTGCTTTGTAAAATTCAGAACAAAGTTTTAGCTGCAGCCTGTGCGTGTGAGCGAGGAATTCAGCTGTGGTTTCAGTCCTGGACAGAATGTGAAAGGTTTGACGCTGGAGGAGCGTTTCAGTGTAAAAACAAACTTCCTAGAAAATGTGAGCTGTGTCTGGGGGAGGGTTTTGAGCTGCAGCTCCTCTCAGCTGGGGAAGAAACTGGGGCACTGAGCTCTGGGCTTCCTCAGACCCAGCAGGAGCTGAGCTGTGCCTGGCCAGGCTGTGCTGGGATCCAGGGAGAGCTCCCAGACCCATTTCCCAGAAAGGGAAGGGGAATTGCTGGAGCTGCCACTGCCCCAGCAGAGTCCTGGGGGGCACAAAGCACAGCCCAGGCTTTCCCTGGGTGCCCATCAGAGCTGGCAGCTCTGTCCTCCTCTGATGGGAGCTGCATCCTTCAGTGACAGCGTGTTCACAAGGCTTGATTTGTGTGCTAGCAGGATTTCACACATTATTTTCATGAAGGATGTGCTTGAAAGAGGCTGTAATAATTCCTGAACAGCTCAGGGCCTGATGACCTTTTGACTCTCCTGGACAAAATGCCCAGAGTGTCTTTGTGTCCCTGCACGGAGTTAAACAGAGCTGGGACGTTTCCTCTGAGAGATGTTTTAGCTTTAGTGAGAAAGCAAACAACCAGCAACAGGCTGCTGAGCCTTGGGAGAGCTTTTTCCACCTCCTCACCAGCCCAGAGAGCCACACAGGGCTGCTCCCACCAAGAGAGGACGTGCCTCACCCTGATGGGTGGGGAACACACCTGAGAGGTGCAGGCAAAACAGAGCCTTACCCTGCGTGGGCAAAGCCCTCCATGCTGGTGGTGCTGAGGATGAGGAGGAGTCCCCAGAGGAGGCAGCTGAGGCTCCACATGTCCCGTCCCTCCTGCAGCACTGGCTCCTGCTCTTCCGTGGGTTGTGCTGGCTCCTACTGCATGGCTCGTCCTTCAGTGGGGATCCCTGCAAGCAGGAGAGCAGCACTGTGAGGGAGGGAGGACATTTCAGGAGAAAATTATTCACTGAAAGAGTGATTGGGCACTGGAATGTTCTGCCCAGGGAGCAGCAGAGTCACCGTCCCCGTGTTTAAAAAAAGACTGGACGTGGACTGGACTGGATGTGGCACTCAGCGCCATGGTTTAGTTGATAAGGAGATGTTATCCTTATCAAAGGACTTGATCTCAAAGGTCTTTTCCAACCTAGGTTCTGTGGTTCTGTGAGGTGTCCCTGCCCAGCTGGTGACACCTGACAGAGCCGTGGGGACAAACCCCTGGCAAGGTGGGAGCTGCTCCAGGCACAAACCCCCCTTGCCCCGCTGGTCTCACCAGTGTGGCACAATGTTAATTCAGGAATTATCCTTGATTTAGCCCGGGGGATGCCTGGAGATGCTCTCAGGGCAGCAGGAGCTGTGCAGTTGTGTTGGGGGCAGGGAAGGGACGTGTTTTGCCTCCAACTCGCTGCCAGTTCCAGGCAGTGAGGGCAAAACAATGGCCTGTCATTTCTTAATGCACACAGCATTGTAATGCTGTGTTTTCCCACCACATTAAACACTGAAATCTGATCTTCTTCTCTTTAAAACACAAATTCGTGACAGAGAAAAGTGCTGTAAGGGCCACATGTACCATCTGCAGAGTCGGCTCTGAGGCACAAACCGAGAGGTTTTGATTTTCTCGCAGAGGACAAATACGAAACAAGGCTGAAGAGGGTCAGTAACAATATCCAATTGAAGCAATATCTCATTTAAACAAACCACTTGGCCTCCGGATGGCAGCAGCTGAAGGAGGAAGAAATAAAGAAACCCACCTAAAATATGCACCAGTTAAAGAAAGAACCTTCTGACTAAACTTTCTGAAAGGGGAGGCTACACAAGAAACCTTCTAAGGCTGCAGATACCGTGATCTGCAAATCAACTTTCTAAAATCCCCACATGCTGTAGGGCAGGACTGGACTGGAAAATTGCAGTTTGATCCCCAAATTCCATTGGGAAATCCCAACTCTGAGACAGGTTGTTACAAATACCCATGGCAAATCTGCAGAGCCTGCAGGTCTCCAAGGCACTCAGGATCGTCCTTTCCTTGGTGCAGGAGAAGAATGTGAGGCAGGGAGAAATGGAGATTCACATCTGGAGAGAGACCAGCCTGGTGCCTTCCTGCCCCTTAATATCAAATGTCAAATATCAAATATCCCAGCAGATTTCCATGCAAGCCCAGCCCTGAGGATGGAAGGAGGATTTTGGTGCTTTAAAGCCTGTAGTACTCCATTCTTCTTCAAACACAGAAATTAATTTAATTTCTTAATGAAGAAGGTATGGTACCTCCACCATCAGGAAAGCAAATCTTGCTTGTCCTGCAGGATTTTTAAAAATATTGAAGGAGTTTTCCCTCTCCCCAGTCCTCCTAGAGACATTCCAAGGCCACTGGTGCACGGACACACACCAACTCCCCTTTGCTCCGTCAGCCAGCTTTTCCCAGGGCTAAACTGGGACACAAAACTTCCCTACAATCCCAGATCCCAGGTTCTCAGTGCTGCTCCTCACGTCTGGAAGCCAAACTCTGCCAACCATCTCCATCCTCCCACAGGATTCCCGTGGCTGCAACGGGAGCTTTCCTTGTGGGGAAGGCAAGAAACACAGGGCACAAGCCTAAAATACAGAGTTTGTTTTTTCACTTTGAACTGGAGCAGCACTTCCCTACCTCGAGGATCCCTCTGGACTATAAAATTATGGTTGCTTCGTAACAGAAAAAGCTGTAAAAATAGAAAATACGATAGTCTAGACTTGTCTTTTTTATGGGTTTACAAAAATCAACCCCTTAAAAGCTGCTGAAGATCATCCAACCTGTTGCCACCGTCTATCCCATGCTTTTTTAAAGAATAGAACTTAAGGAAGAAAAAAATTATGCTCAAGAAAAAATTAAAAAAGGCCTTTTAAGCCTCTCAGATGAAGAGGTGAAGCCTCTTGGTCTGACAAGTGAAATTATGTCTTAGGGGTCAGCAAATCCTCCTTGCCTGACCACGTGCTCCTGCAAGTCTGGGGCTCCCTGTTCCACCAGCCAGAACCATTCCCAAAATTCTCCTAAATTCTCCAAATTCTGCTCTTGCCTCAACGACAACCGAGGGGACTCCCAACGCAGGGCACAGGTGAGCAGCATTTCGTGCAGCCCTGCCCAGGAGCCGGCAGCAGGAGGAATCATCACGCCGCGAGGATGAGAGAAGCCAGCCCCCGGCGAGGATGCCATGGCTCTCCCGGGAGCACCAGGCTGCACTCTCCGGACAGCCCGGCCTGGTTCTGCAGGTAAATCCGCTGCTCCAAGCCTGGCTGTGCCCGCAGAGCCAAACCCGGCCTGGGAGGGGATGGATTCGCCCTCGCAGCCAGCTCCGGCTGCTCCCCGCGCGGGATTGGGCTGGGATGCGCTGCCGCGGGATGGATGGAGCGTGGGGACACCGCGGAGGGAGCTGTGGCACTGCCCGCGGGACACGGGGACACGGCGACAGCGACACCGTGCAGGGAGCCGGTACCGCCGGGGCTGCGGGGATGTGGGTGTCCCGGGGGACTGCAGGGACACGGGGGTGCGGTGGGGAGACAGGGACACGGATGTCCCGTGGTGAGACAGGGACACGATGTCCCGGGGGGCTGCAGAGACACGGGTGTCCCGGAGGGCTGCAGGGACACGGGTGAGCCGTAGGGACACGGGGGTGCGGTGGGGAGACAGGGACACGATGCCCCGGGGAGCCGTAGGGACACGGGTGTCCCGGGGGGCTGTAGGGACACCCTCGGGGAGGCGGGGACGCGGATGTCCCGAGGGTCTGTAGGGACACGGGTGTCCCGGAGAGCTAAAGGGACACGATGTCCCGGGGAGCCGTAGGGACACGGGTGTCCCGGGGGGATGCAGGGACACGGGTGTCCCGGGGGGATGCAGGGACACCCGCGGGGAAGCGGGGACGCGGATGTCACGGGGGTCTGTAGGGACACGGGTGTCCCTGGGGGATGCAGGGACACGGGTGTCCCGGGGGGATGCAGGGACACGGATGTCCCGGGGGGATGCAGGGACACCCGCGGGGAAGCGGGGACGCGGATGTCACGGGGGTCTGTAGGGACACGGGTGTCCCTGGGGGATGCAGGGACACGGGTGTCCCGGGGGTCTGTAGGGACACGGGTGTCCCGGGGGGATGCAGGGACACCCGCGGGGAGGCGGGGACGCGGATGTCCCGGGGATGCTCCCGCGGCCGCAGCAGCCCGAGCCCTGAGCCCTCCCAGCCCCCCGCGCTGCGGTACCGAGCCCCGCTCCGCCGGCACCCCCGTCCCCCGCCCGTCCCCGCCGGGCCCCCCGCCCCGGCCGTGCCGAGCCCCGGGCGGCGCCCGCCGGGACTCACCGGTGCCGGTGGCGGAGCCGCGGAGTCGCCGCCGCGCCGCGGCCCCCCGCGCATTTCCTCCCCCGGCCCCGGCCGGTCCCTCCGCCCCGGCCCAATGAGCTCCCGGCGGGGAGGAAAGCGGAGCCTCCCGGCCGGGGGAAACGCCGGGGATCTCCGCCTGCCCCCGCCCCGCCGGGCCCCGCCGGCCGCCACCTGCCCCCGGCTCCCCGGGACGCGTGCGGGGACCGGGCAGCACCGGCGGGGACCGGGCAGGAGCCCCGGGGCGCCCCGGCTGAGGGGACGCGCTGCTGGAGCGGCGCTGATGCTGTCGCTGATGGGGACGGGGCTGCGGGGCGCTCCGGTGGGTGTGCAGCCTTACCTGTGAGCCCAGGGCAGCAGCAGCCCCGGCCCCACCAGCCCCACCAGCCCCACGAGCCCCACGAGCCCCACGGGCCCCACGAGCCCCACCAGCCCCACCAGCCCCACGGGCCCCACGGGCCCCACGAGCCCCACGCTGCGGGGACACGCGCGGCCCCCAAGGGCCAGCCCGGCTGGGTGCGCAGGGGATTAGCAGCGAGAGACATCGCGGCTCGGCCCCGGCCTCGCCCAGGGCTGTGCGGACTCCCCGGGGGGATGATCCATCGCAGCACGAGGCAAATTGAATTCTCTTGACTAAAAATCTCTGTCCTGGTCCGCACTCCCCACCACGAGCACAGAGGATGTGAGGAGGAGACTCATCTCTCCCTGGGTTAGAGACCTGCTCCAGACCCTCCCGCCGTGCCCGTTTATCCCCCTGAGCTCCTTCCAAAGTCCTGCAGGAGCCGGTGATGTTTCCAGCAAATCCTAAAGGATGCTTAGAGAATTCTTTGGAAGTCCCCCAGCTGCAGAGGGACCCTCCGGGGTGACACCCAGGGCTCAGCCCCGGCTGCCCAACACCTGCCCCGGGACAGCTCGGGCGGCCCAGCTGCCTACAGGCTTCTCCTCTTAAATGCCCAGTTATTTATCAAAGCGGCTCGGTTTGTGCCAAATTGCCACTTGTTTTGTCTACATTTTTGTCTGGAAAATTAGAGCACAGAGGGTTATTGTTTCTCAAATGACTTAGGCGCCTGCCCATGCACAGAACCATTCTTAAAGATAGCAGGGATCTGATGTGCAAATGAATGGCAGGATACAGCCCCCTGGGAATATTTGTTCCCATTAAGCCCTGTAAATTTTTTGAAAGCATGTAAGCATTTAAAGGAAATATTTACCAGTTCAACAATAATGGCTCCAAGAGAACAACTGAGATCACTGGCCCATCCCCTCTGTTTCCTCAGGGATATGCTGGGGCTGCTGATGGGACTGGAACTGCCTCGGGCCGTGCTGCACCCTCCGGGGAAGCTGATGGGTGCTTGGGGCTCTCCGTGTAAAAGGAGCTTTGGTGGGATCCTCCCTGAGAAGGGAACAGAGGGGAATCCTCTCTGGAAGTGCTGGTGGAGATGGAGATCCCTCCCAGCAGCAGGGAAAGGTTTGCTGGTGCTGCTGGAAGTGCAGCTCTGTGTTGTGAAGCATCTCACACGGGTTTGTTCACCCTCTGGAGCCATCCTACCTCTGGGGAGTGATTTCAGCTCCCTTAATTTCATCAGCACAGGCAACGTCTCCCAAGAGCCTTGGAAGCACACTAATTATCTTGTTACGCAGAGAGCATTATTGGTTTTTTTTTCTGGTGTATGGGGAAGATGAACAGAGCCTGAGTTATTGTCTAATAATTGCAAAATGCGTGTGGAAGCCAGAGCTTCTCTGTGTGGCCATACTGAAAACACAGGATCTCATTTTGCAGCGGAGACGACTCACCTCATCCACGCTGCTCCATCAGGTGTCCTGAGCAGGGATCCTTTGCTTAAGGAGCATCTTGGTTTCTTTCTGTGAGGACAGAAAAAGGCCAGTGTTACACTCCCCTTGTCAGGCAGGCAGAGAGCAGCGACCCAGCCCTCACCCACGATGGACCTGGCGTTCCCTGGACACTCCCAAAGATCCCTGCAGGGTGGTGGCCACAGAGCCACCACCAGAGAGGCACAGACACTGTGACACCCTGGCAGGGCATGAGGAAACCCATCCCCACCCCACAGAGGGTGTTTCAGGAGCAGCCCATGGCCCTGATCCTGCTTGCTGTAATCCCAGTGGGAATGCAGGCAGAGCCACGATGCCCTTGCACCTTTTAGGGCTGAGCAGGCCGGGGCACGAGCGGGGCTGATGAGCAGAAGGGATTTGCTGAGCAGGATCTATCCCCTCTAGCAGCTTTGCCAGTGCTCAAGGCTGGCATTTTCCAAGAACCCAGGAGAACAGGAGTGCACCTGGCACACTCTCCCAGGTGTATCCCAGCTCACCTCCCTGATGTGTGATCCCACCTGCTGCTCCCCAGCATTCTCCTTTACCATGACACTCTACCATTTACCCTCATTTAAGGACAAGCATCCCTCACTGCCCAGGAAAGCTTTGCATGAATCCCTGGGATTCCAAGTGCAAATTTGATGGTGAGGAAGAGGATGGACTCGTCCTTCAGGACACCACCACACAGCACAGGACCAAGCACGCTCCTTCCAGGGACCCCACTGGAGCTTTCTCAGCCACAGGCAGCCCCTCCCTAAGTGCACTGAGCATTTTAAATTCTGCCAGTATTTTAACTGCAAAAAGTTTCCAGTTCCATTTATTGGGTCAAATCTTTGCTCGAGCAAGTGCCTGAGTCAGCTGCTAAAGAACTACACGCAGCCCATTAAAAGAGCATTTAATCCTCTGCTCTCAGGGAGGGTTCTGTGTCTTCTGTGCTAATATTCATTATGCTGGGAGGGAAATCCCCCAGGACAAGGCCTGGCAAAGCTCCCTTGGAAGCAGAGGAGTTATGCCAGGTCAGAGTGGGGGAAGATCAGATCTGTTGGCACTGTTAATGTCAGTGTGATGAGCTCCTGACAAAGGCAGCAGGGGATTTTGGCTCCTGCCTGAATTCAAAGTCCTCCCTTGCCCGATATTTTACATTTTTCCCCCACAGCTTTCTCCCTTGCACACCAGAACTGCACTCCCACGACATCTAACATTAATGCTTGTCTCCAGGCCAGCAAAGAAATGTTTCTGCCCAGCCTCCCTCTTGGATTCAACCATGTCAAAACCTCCTTGTCTCCCACTGGTTTCACCAGCAGCGTGAGCTGGGAGATCCCAGATCCCAGGCTGAGCACCAGGCTGGCTGTGCAGGTGAGATTTTTCACCCACCTCCTGAATTCCTAGAGCCTGCCAAGCCCACAGCTCCTGCCTGGGCATCCAGCATCCCCCTGGAGCATCCGTGGGGCATTGAGGGCTGGAGCTGAGGGCTGGAAGTGCTTTCCCTGTTTGGTAGCAGAGCTTGGAGGGTGGGAGGCATCTGGGGCATGAAGATGGAAGGATTAACAGTGGAGAATTAAATCCCAGATCAGGAAGCTGCTCTTTAGAGAGGAGCACTTGCAGCCCCTCGCAGAAAACGGGACGTGCCCAGGCACACGAGCTCGCCCCAAACAGGAGTGCTGGAGGGACAGATGGATGGGGACAGGGCAGAGAGTGACACACATACAGATGCAAAACCTTCCAGCCCCCCCAGGCGTGCCTGACCCCACCCTGCAGTGCACAATGGGCTCTCACTGGTCTCCACGGGGGTCTGGCACACAACCAGAGGCACTTGATAAAGCAAAAGGGAATTTTTGGTGCTTCTCAGAAATAGAAGAAAGGAGGAATGGCGCTTTTTTTGCTGTTCTAGGACAAACTCTTCTGCTCGGGACTTCGTGAGGCTGTTTGTAAACTTTACACTTCAGTTCAAGCTTTGGAGCAGCCCCTGTTCTGCAGGGCTCTGGGAGGGAAATGACCTCCCACTGTTCTATTCTGGCTCATATTGTTCTCAGCTGCTCAGCTGCACTCCAGCTATCTCAGTGGAAATCTAGAGGAGTCCACGGATGGCAGTGGGATAAAACCAGGTCAAACCAAGAAAAGAACTTGACCCATCATAACTCTCGCTCTTGTTGCCACCAGTGGCTCAGGACTCTGCATATTAAAACTGAGACTCGAGCCTCACAAAGTGATTTTTTTTTTTTTTTTGGCCTGAGTAAGGATTCACAAGCATTAGTTGTCTCAGGGCTACTGTGTTCTGACTTAAGGTGCCCATGGGGACAACCAGCAGCTGAGCTGGAGCTGTGCAAAAACAAATGCAGGAACAGGGCACCATCCCATAGCCAGCTTTATTTTCCCCTATTGAATTTCTATTTACATTTAGAGGATGCAGCAATGGCTGCAGTGTAAAAGGTGGGAAATGATTAATCCCACCCAAGAATAAACTGAATTTTGTGGCTTTCTGTAAAATTTCCCTGTCAAAAAAACCTGGCAGTGGTCTCTTGCCCCACTTTCCCAGTGAATCAGCACATGGGAGGTGTGGTGGGATAGCTGGGAGCTGCAGGATGGCTCAGCCCCTGCACCAGCCCAGGGAACAGCTCAGCAGAGAGCCTTTCACCCAAGAAATCCTCGCTCTGATTATCTTTCTCTTCCAGGGGAAAGTTTCCAGCTGCAGGAACCTGCCCTGGGTATGGGCAGGACGGGGATCCCGGCGCTCACTTTGGGAGAGAGGAAAGAACAGTTCTGATCCCCACTTTTCTTTGCTGAGACACTTTTGTTTCCCTGCCCGGTCTGGGACCTTTCCCCTGTGTTTCTCCCAGCCCTGCTGCTGCTGCTGGGACAGAGGGGAGGGCTCCTTTACCCCAATTTGTTGCAGTCTGTAAATCTGCCTCCCCGCGGCCAGCCCCACCTGCAGCAGCAGAGCCTGGGAAAAGGCTGGAATGAGCCTCCGGACCGGATCCAATTTCTCGTCCTTACCTCCAGGGAAGCCTGGGAGAGCTGGTGGTGGAACAGCAGAGAGGGGGAGTCGCTCCTTCGGCAGATCCCAGGCAAGAACAGGGAGAATCTGCCGGGGCAGATCCGCGTTTCCCACTGCTGCCCAGAGGTGAGGTGGATTTTTGAGGATGCTCCAGCTCCAGCCACAGTGGCCTTCCACAACCTCCCAAGCACTGCCAGACCTTCCCAATCCAGCTTGAAATTCATTTGATCACTGGCAAAGCCTTGTTGTTCATTTCTGTGTTTGATTCTCTGCTCAGGGGTTTGGTTCCATGAATGCTGGACCCTGGGAAAAAAGATGCTGGGTTATTTCTACCAAGAGCCCTTCACTGGTGTGGTTCTGCTCCGTATTCCTGCACAGCCAGACAGTGCCTGGGTATCCCAGCTGTTCCTTTATCCCAAAATACCCTGGAAGCCTCCTGCCTGCACTGTGCAATGCCACAGATGAGGACAGCAGGACCCACAGGTAGCTTCAGACAGCATGAAAACCACCCAGCTCCATGGTTATAAATGTGGGAGGCTTTGCTGAGCTCCTGGTGTGCACAGCCAGCATGATCCAGGCTCGGCTGTGGGTCAGGACAAGCCTCGGTGGCAGAGGCAGGACAATGCCTGCCCACATCCCTGTCCTGCCCCACATCCCAGCCGGGTCTGGGGTGGATTCAGCAGCACTCAGAGGAGAGCAGAGGGCAGGGGCAGAGCGGGGAGGATGGACAGCCTGGTGATGCACCAGAGGTATGCAGACAGCAGGCAGAGGGAAAAGGGAGGGAGATACAGAAAGAAAAGAGATTAGCTAAGGATTTCCAGCTATCTCACAGGAATTTGTGCAAGTGTTTGCA
Organism: Lonchura striata; assembly: GCF_050655825.1. Taxonomy (NCBI): domain Eukaryota; kingdom Metazoa; phylum Chordata; class Aves; order Passeriformes; family Estrildidae; genus Lonchura; species Lonchura striata. Next base: position 11,807,191 of record NC_140719.1, read on the forward strand.
GCCTCTACATGCACAGGAGGTAAAATTTACCCACTGGCTTCTCCTGCCCCTCAAAACAGCCTGAATGCCAGTGGGGTGACTTAAAAATAACAGTGCTGGAGGCTGGGCTGTGCTCAGAGCAAAGCCGTGCTCAGCACGTGGCTGACAGCAGCTCCAGCCTCGCCGGGAGCCCATGGAGACTGCCTCACACACCTGGGTGTTCCAGGGGATGCTCTGCACACCTGGGTGCTCCAAGAGATGCTTTGCACACCTGGGTGCTCCGAGCTAGGTGTTCAACCATCCCCAAGGCTCCCAGCACCACGAGCAGGGGCAAAACCCACTCAGAGCTTCACAAGGCTCCCACTTCACGTGCTCCCACTGCCCGCAGTGCCAGCTCCCCTTCCCCATCCCATCCCATCCCATCCCATCCCATCCCATCCCATCCCATCCCATCCCAAACCTCCTCATCTCATCCCAAACCTTCTCATCCATCCCACCCCATCCCGTCCATCCCCGCTGGGCTCTGTGGTACCTCGGGTGTCCCCTGTCCCCTGCCGTGCTCCCCGCTGGCTCTCGGTGCCCATCCCTGCCCGGCCACGCCGTGCCCAGCGGCCCCGGGCGCCGTCCCGGTGTCCCCGGTGTCCCCGGTGTCCCCGGCGTCCCCGGCATGGCCGGCTGCACACAGGCAGAGGTGGCTGCTGAGGTGGAAGGGCGGCTTTTTATGCTTTTCTTCCTGTATAAATCAGGCCGGGGATGGACAATCCCAGACAGGACTTCCTGTGTGTGTTGTGAGCTGATAAGGGCGCCGCGAGGAGAACAAACACGGCCGCCCCGAGGGGGACGGGGGCCACGGGGCGGGACCCCCACGCCGAGCCCACCACGCAGAGCAGGCAGCCACGAGTCCCCACGGACAGGGCTGCCGGCCCAAACTCCCTCCCGAGCCTCACACCAGGCCTGAGATGGGTGGGACCCACCCCGCCCCACTTTGGGGAACATTTTGGCAGCTCCCACTCCTATTTTCGGGATGCTGGGGACCCCCACGGCGCCAGGGACCTGTGGCAAGCATGGCAGGGTTGGTGGCCACCTCCTCAAGAGGGGCCATGTCAATGTTGAGCACCATTGGAGCATCTTCTGGGGTATTGTGACCCCCTTGAAATTTGGGGCACGAGGCTGTGCTGAGGTTATTGTCACCCTGTCACACTGTGCTGGGTTGGGAAAGAGAGAGGTGCATGGTTTGGGCCACTAAACCTGCAGGACATCACCTGGCAAAGGTGTTCCCTTCAGGCCAGGCAGCAGAGAAGTGTGGAAACAACTGCCTTGATGCCCTCATTTTCAAGCTCATTCAGGTGCAAAACTGATTGTATTCCAAATTTAATCTGTGTGTGTGTGTGTGTGACCTCAGTTCTGGGCAACCAAAGGAGGAACAACACAGTTTGTAAGGGGATTTTGGAATTTCAGTCCAGAGGTGTTTTAGAGCATGAGGACTGTGGCAGTGGCAATTATTCCTCAGCTCTCCAGACCCGTGGGTTCTGCTCCTGTCCCAGCAGAGTGCCTGGCATGGATTTAGGGCCACGTGCCACCTGGGGTCCCCTGTGTCCCCAGCTCGTGCCGGCAGCTCCTGCGCAGGCTCGCGGGGAGCACGGAATTTCTCCCACCCTGATTCAGCAGAACAGTGCTCTGGGCAAATCCCCCCGGGAGCTGCAAAATATTCCTGTGTTTATTTATATAAATGCATGGCTAAAGAAAGCCCCCTCTTGTTTTCCTTGGCAGAAAGGGTTTTAGAGGCTGCCCATCACCCTCCCCAGCTCCAGGTGATTGTGTGCCCCATGTGTGAGTGCTCCCAGTGTGCAGCATTCCCAGCTGAGGGAATCTTTGCTGTCCCCGAGGCAAAAATGAGTGCCTGGGCACTCAAATTAACTGCAGGGAGGCTCAGCCTCCCTCTTTTCCTCTCAGAGATGGGTTTTAAGCAGCAGCTCCCCATGGAAAGGCTCAGGGGTGATGTGGATGGCTTGTGCCACCTGTGGCGTCTCAGATCCAGGGCTGAGACCTCTCCCCACCATCAGCACACACAGCCTCAGCCCTGCCATGCTAAACACCTCCAGAACTCTCCCCTAAAACCCAAATTTTATGGTCTGCAAGCAGCCCTGCCCGGGGCTGTGCCATCTGTGCTGGGATGAATGCAGGTCACGGGGGCACCATCACCCACCCCTGGGCACCCACGGGGTGCAGGGGTGAAATGGGATGTGTGGAAAGCCCCTCCTGTTTGCCCAGCCTTTGGAGCCCTGAGCAGTGGCTGCTGCAGCCAGCAGGAGCCACAGGGACGGAGGGGTTGAAATCTGGAATTGGGATGCTTCACCTCATCCTCCCAGGGAAGGAGGGAGCCAGAGGGGGTTGGTGCCACGCACCTGCCCATGCCAGCCGTGCCCACACCTCTGTCTGCACCTCCTGCTGTCCCCAAATCCTCCTGCTGGCATCTCCAGAGCCCTGGCAGCTACCAACCCACCCCGAGGTGACCTCCTGTGTACCCACGGGGGCAGGGGGCAGTGGGACCCCCAGAGCAGAACAGCCACCCTCCTTGTGCAGCTCTCTCGTTCCTCCTGGAAGTCTCCACTTGTGCAATAAAGTCATTTTCCAAAGTCTCTGCCACCCATAAGGCCTCCTCTCCAAGTAGCTGCCCATTAACACCAGAAGCTAATTGCCAGCCAGTTGTTAATTAGAAATTTGACATCACATTGCACAAGGAGCTGCTCCTAATCCCATTTTCCAGCTGGGGGTACAGGTGTGGGTGTTTCAGCAGCATCTTGGGACAGCTCTGGTGAGACCCAGAGGGGGCAATTCCTGCAGGACCAAGGTGGGCAGAGTGAGCCACACATTGCAGAGTGACCTGGCACACAGCTCAAGGCAAGCCTGAGGAGAAGGAGAAGGAGAAGGAGAAGGAGAAGGAGAAGGAGAAGAGATTTAATACTGGGCAGGTCTTGAACACGGGCAGCAAAGGCTGGGGGAGAAATTCCCCTGCTCTGCAGCACTGGGAGCTCAGGGTAGCCAGGGTGGGTGTTGGAGTCCAGAGCATCTCCAGACCCTGGCAGGGAGCTCAGAGACCCTGACACTAAGTCAAAGACACCTGTGGCTTCAATTTTACCCATGGAAAAAACTTCCAACTCTGTATGAGGGATTACAAACCACAAGGGTTTGAGTAGTGTAATAGGGGAATTGACACAGGGTGAAAAAGTAGAATTTTGGGGTTTTTTAGGATGTAATTCAAGGGTACAAGATGGAGGAATCTGGGTGTGTCTTATTTGCTCCTTCTTGTTGCCCTCCATGTCTTGGTGTGATGGTGACACTTGTCTATTGGTTTAAGGTAGAGACACACTGTCCAACATAGATTTTAGGTATTGGTAAGGGAACCATAAGCATGGTACACATAATTTTGAGTATATAATGTGGGAGACACCCAGGGCTCAGCAGAAGCTGCCACGGCTTCTGTGCTAGCTGGACCTCGGCAGGTCAGAGAGAAAATACTACAGAGAAGAAAAAATAAACAACATTAAAAAATAAACAACATTGAACACTCAGCTTCACACATCCCAGACCTTTTCTTCGGCTGCTGGGCGAGGGGAAAAAAGGGATTTTCACACTGCTGGGGTCTCACCAGCAGACCCTGACAGGTGGGGACACGGCCCCTCTCCCCAGGGGAGAAGCCCAGAGCCCCCCTTGGCCAGGGCAGTGGTGAAGGGCTCTGTTATCAGTTTTGTGCCTCTGGTGGGAGATAAGCAGCCAGGGCTGTCCTGGGGAGCAGCTGGGATGGCTCCCAGACACTGCCCTGGCTGCTGAGCCAGAGTGACAATTTAACAGGGGAAAAATCCATTTAGATCTAGGTAAAATGTGCCACTTTAAGCTTGCTAAGCGTGCTGTTTAGTCTAGTTAATATGCAGCCCTAAGAAAACTATCCCAGCTCAAGAAAAAAAATGCAGATTTCCACACTAAAAAATGAGAAATAAAAAAGACTCCTCAGACCTTAAAACAGAGTGACCCGAAAGTTCTTTCTGTACTTTCTAACAAAAACTGAGTGTAAGAATAACTAACTATAAGTGTAATGTAAAATCAACAAAATAAATATACATTAACCTATTGTAAAATTCTATGCATATAGAATTTAGTAAAAGTAATAAAAAAAGATCAAGAGTTCTCAAAAATACACATTAAAGGACAATAAATCCCAACATGCATCCACAGCACTATAAATAAACATACCCATTCCCTACAAATCTTTATTCAAATTATAAAATTTAATTTTTCATCCACATTTCACTGCAGAGAGCAGTCAGGCACTCAGAACACCTTTGAGCAGGGCCCTGTCTCGGAGGAAGCTGTGTGCAGTGGGGAGACACAGAGCATGGATCAGCTCTGCTCTGCAGGGGTGCAGGGGCTGCTCTCCTGAGGAAAGTGCAGGGAGTCTCCTCCTGCTCATCCCTGTGGGGGAAAATTATCACAGAACCAAAAAAAAAAGGCACCTGGGCTTAGTGCTGGGCTGGGAATCCTGCCCATTCCCCCCAAATTCCCTGAGCTGGGAGGTGATGTGCTCCTTGCACAGCCCTGGGGTCTGCCTTGCAGCCAGCTCCCACCGCCAGAGAAAGATGGGAAAACCTTTTCCACAGCAGAAATTACACTCTATTAATCCAGCTGCTCCTTTCGTGCACCACAAACACCCCTGTGGATCCATTAACAATCATTAATTGATTTTTGCTCCAAATGCTAAATGCGGAGCCTTGCTTGCAGCAAAGATCCAAACCACACATTTTGAATCCTCTGCCAAAAGCAACACCAAGTTATCAATCAAACAAGGTCTCCCGCAGACCTGCCATTTATTTTATGGAATCTCAGACTGATTTGGGTTGGAAAGGAAATTAAAACTCACCCCATCCCACCCCTACCATGGACAGGGACACGTCCCACTGCCCCAGGCTGATCCAGCCTGGCCTTGGGCACTGCCAGGGATCCAGGGCAGCCACAGCTGCTCTGGGCACCTGTGCCAGGGTGTGCCCAACCTCACAGGGAAGAATTTCTCCCTAATATCTAATAAAAATCTACATTCCTTCAGTTTAAAGCGATTCCTCCTTATCCTATCCCTCCGTGTCCTTGGAAAGGTGATTTCTGGGCAATTCCATCCTCAGCAGAGTCCTGAAGGCTGAGCCCTCCTCTTCCTCTTCCCTGCCTGCAGCCAGCCCTCTCTTTCCCAGCAACTCTTACTGGTCACTGTCAACAACAAAAATTGACATTTTCAATCTTCCCAGTCGCAGAACAAAACACCTGCAACCGATTACAAAGTTTTCTACCCTGAAAAAACTCTGTGCACGGGAAAGCTGCACTCCAAGGGTGGTTCTGATGTGGCTGTGTGGGACAAAACCCAGAGCAGGTCTCCATGGAGAAGAGCTGAAGAATGGACAGGACGTTACATTAATGGTGCTGCACAGAAATGATCCGGCCAAATAACCCCCGTTGAACAGAGCATTATTAATTTTGATAAAATTAATAATGCATGTGAGAGAGAAGTGTCTCCCATTAATGGATTTAATACCTCGGCAGAAAAGTCCTACCCGGGAAACTTCCATGGCTCTTCTGCTGACTTTGCTGGATTTCAGCAGCATAAGAGAGAAGTAGAATTCAGCCTAAAAGTCAGACAGTGAATGCAGAAGTCAGGACTTGGAAAAAAGATTAAAAAAAAAAAAAGAACTGTTGATATTTCTCCTCTCTGACACGTCGCAGTCTGTCAAAATGGCCACTGCCTTTATTTTGTTTAATCACTTATCTCCATGGAGGGAAGAGGAAATTCCCAAGAACGCACGGTCGTTAAAAATATTAGCCAGGGCCTGCTGATTATTTTTGGTAGCTAAAAACTTCCTGGCTGAGGGGTCTGGGTTTGCGTTGGACTCCAGTAAATGTTTTAGGATAAATTTCATAAATACCCATTATGCTCAAACCAGTGGGCAGTTTACAATTCAGCTGGGAAGGGCGGGGACATGTTTCTCTTTCTTTTGTTCTGCCTGGCCGCATGCTAAAGTGCATAGATCCACACTGAATTAGCATTTAGCTATTTTCTTGTATCCTTAAATAAAGGACCAGTTCACACAGTCAGAAATCTCTGTTTCCTTTCGGGCAGGAAAGAGGAAGTGAATGCGAGGGGCAGATTTGGAGTTTGCTTGCAAGAACAATTGAACTCCCATCCAGAGGGGAAGGGGATCTGCGTCAAGAGGAATTCACTTTTTTTTTCTCTCTTTTTTTTTATTTTTCCCCTCCCCCCCCCCCCCCCCCTTTACTCTGTAAGGGAAGAGAAAAATGACCTTTAGTTGAAAAGCCTGAAAGAATAAAGGTCTGATCCTTCAGAGCTGCACAAATATAGCCACGAAGGCTTTTTCCCGACTGCGCCGCGGCTCCGGCTGCTCCTCTCCTCTTATCCCAGGTGCAGGGCGGCACCCAGACCTGTCAGCAGCTCCTGCCCACCAGGGACAGGCCCTGGGTCTTTCTGACAAATATCTGCCCTTTTTCTCCCCGTCCCTCCCCGCTGCTGCCCATGCTGGTGAGGTGGATGAGACTTGGTGGGTGGGATTTAGAGGATCCCCTCGCCTCGCTCCCCCAAAATCTTATTTATAGATGATTGATTCAACCTGTTGTGTGGCCAGCACCTCACACTGGTCCCATTTGGGTCCTTTTCCTGTACGCCACAGCTTCTCTGGGCAGGGGATGTGCACTGAGCTCTCAGGGGCTTGGCCAAGTGTCAAACCATGATCTGTGTGCCTCGCCTCCTTGGTCTCACCCAAACCGTTTCAGTCCTCAGTGCTACTCTCCATTTAGTGGGCCTTAAATACCCACAGAGTATTTTTCTCTGCATTTCCTCCCCCACGCAAACCAGATTTCCAAAACAAGCTTCCAAGGAAGCCCCAGAGGTGGAGAACAGAGGTTGAACTTTGTGAGGATGTCTGAGCATCTCCAAGGGCATTAAGGACTTCAGGATGAAGGCGAGTGCCCCAGCCTGGGGTGCCCCATGGTTCCCAGCTCTTGCCAGAGCAATCCTGGGAAAAGAGGGGACTCATCACCCTTCCCTCCTCTCCACACAGCAGCCAGACCTGTTCCAAATCCCTTCCCTGACCCTTTTGGGGTCTCCCTGTCCATTTTGTGGTGTCAGGATATCCCTGACCCTTTTGGGATGTCCCTGTCCCATTTAGGACGTCCCTGACTGACTGCCACAATCCGTGCTTTTAGCAAATTGGGCATATACAACAACTTGTAAATACCCCCTTGTTGCTTTAAAGGTTTGCAAAAGTATGCCTTCTGTGAAAAATGCATATTTTATGATTGGCTTTTCGCAAATGTTAAAATGAATATTAGATGTGGAATGTATTAATTCTTCAGGATCAAAGCTGCCTGAGGGGTTCTCAAAGCAGAGCCAGGCCAGCAGCTCCCATCCTGCATCCTGCAGAGCATCACCTCCCCTGCAGGTACTGAGCAGGGCCCCGAGGGAGCAGGGGGGATCCAGCTGCACTCTGAGTTCCCACACACTCACAAAACCTCCTCGGAGCATTTTCCTCCCATCCAAGGAAAATATTTGCTGGGAGAGTGGAGCTGTGGCTGGGCAGCGTCAGCAGCAAATGTCAGCGAGAAGCTCCTTAGGCAAAATGGCCCCACTTCTCCTGGCAGGAGCTGCTCCGTGACCCCTGCAGGAAGGATGGACCTGCCCTAATGCTTAAATGGATCATTTTGTGCTCTCTCGTTGCCTCTTTCCTGGTTTTATCTCAGCCCGAGGGCTCGGGGAGCTGGTGACCCTCCTGACAGCACATCACGGACACCTCCCAGCTGAGCTGGGCTGAAATCACCTCTCACTGCTAAAGCTGTGGGTCTCCAAATCTCTTCTGGCAGCTTTCCACTTTTCTTCTCCGGGGCTGGCCATGCTCAGCGAGTGCAGCTGCAGGGATGCCCCCAGCAGCACTCGGGGGGACAAAGCAGAGCCAGCAGAGACCCCGAGGGACAAACACAGCCGGTCCCAAAGCAGCCAGGCATCACCTCTGCTAAGGTCAGATGTCTGCAGAGCCTGGCACGAGGCAAAGGTGCATCTGGGGATGCTGGGATGACTCAGGCCATGAGGAAATGCTGTCACCTCCAGCCCTGTGCAGCAGCTCCGCTCCCTTACTCTGTTTCCAGCTCCACACATGGTTTTACCCTTTACTACCAAAACTTCCTGACCAAACCCCCCCCCACCCCCCAGCTGAAGCCTGAGTGAGGTTTCAGCTCCTACTTGTGGGTCTGCTCCATCGAGGGAGCCCAGCTGGGAGCCCATCCCCACATCCAGCCCGGGATGGGAACAGAACAGCAGTGGGAGAAAGGAAGGATTCCCACTGAACACGTGGGAATTTGCCAGCCCCGTGGATTCCTGATCTTATTGCTCCCACTGAAAGGAAGGATTCCCACTGAACACGTGGGAATTTGCCAGCCCCGTGGATTCCTGATCTTATTGCTCCCACTGAAAGGAAGGATTCCCACTGAACACGTGGGAATTTGCCAGCCCCGTGGATTTCTGATCTTATTCCTGCTCCTCTTGAGCTCCCAGCGTGGAGCGTGCATGGCCTGCACCTCCTACCTTGGTGCATAAAATAATTCATTAACCTGCAGGAATGAGGAGCCTCAACTTGCCCCCAGTCCCTGTGACAGCAGCAGCTCCCCGTGGTGCTGCCAGGGTGACGACAGTCCCTGGGGTGGGGACAGCTCCTGGGCCATGCCAGCCAGGCAGGACATGTGTGCCCAGCTCCTCAGGGGTGCATCCTCCCAGCAGGAGCTGCAGAGGGAAGGCACCAAGTCCAGGAGAGCCCAGAGGGGTTTGTTCCCCTCCTGGCAAGGTCAGGTTTAGCAGGGTCACTGCACTGATTTTGGGATTCCAGGCCAGACTGGAGGACCAGGCAGATTGTGACAGGGTTCTGAGTGCTTGTGCAAGGCCAGGGACAGAGCTGGAGCTGTGACCCCACAGCGCCTGCAGGGCTGCCAAGTGCCCTGTGGGGCTGAAATAAGCTCATTGCCTCCCCAGCCCTTGATTTGCCCACCAGAAGCAGCAGAACCAGTTCCAAAAAGGGCTGAGCAGACACTGGGATTGCTGCCCCAAATGTCACATGAATGCCCCAATGAAGAGGATAAACTTGTCCAGAAGAAACACTGGGAATAACCTAACTTTAATTTACAGCAAAAGAGCATTTTCCTGGAGGAGCCAGGGCTCAGGGATGCTGCTGGAGGCTGTGCCAGCCCAGTGGGAAGCCTTCAGCTGTTTTATTCATAGAAATCCAGGGCAGGCCTGGAGCTGCTGCTTCCCTGGCAGCAGCCCAGAGAGGGTCTGAGCTCCGAGGAAATGGGCAGGGCAGCCCAGGACCAGTGTCCCAGCAGGAGAGGGAACATCTGGATCAGCCACAAGTGGAGCCAGGCCAGTGTCCCAGCAGGAGAGAGAACATCTGGATCAGCCACAAGCGGAGCCCCCGGAGCAGGACCCATCACGTGCCCAGTCCCTCCTGCTGCACACACCAGCAGTTCAGGTTGGATCACCTCATTTTCCATAAACACACCGGGTTTTTAATCCTGGATTTGCAGGACAGCGCTGCTGGGATGCTGCTCTGAGCTCAAGTGTCAGCCTCAAACCTGGGCTTTGCTGAGATTAGTCCCAGCTACAAAGCCAGCAGCACTCAGCAGGTTCTAGATGAGCACAAAAATTGTTTGGATCAGGATTCCTGTGGCACACAGTGAGCAAAATCACTGGCCTGTTATTCTGAATTCCTTTCCTTTTCTGTTTTTGCTCTGTTTTGATGTTGATTTTTTTTTTTTCTCTCGTAGGAAACAGCTCAGAGATTGGTTGTGACATAGCCCAGGTCATAAAAGCCTGTTTTCCAAAGGAAACATTTGCCATCTCACTCCCAGCTTTGATTTGCCTGTCCCTGCTCACTTGCCAGAGCTTGTTCTGCAACGTTAGCAGGGAAGTTTCTTTGCACAGAGCCAATTGTGCCCGAGTGATTTTGTTCAAGGCATAAAAAAGCACATTCACTCGGTGTTTGAGATGACATTTATCTGGTGGGTGAGTTGGAGAGCTCGGTGGGCAGAGAGAAGAACCACCCTCGTCAGGAGCTCTTTCAAAAGCAAAGAAACAAGAACCCAGGAGAGATAAGAAAATGAGAGTTTGCAGAATCTGGGAAAGCCTCGTGCAGAGGGAGGGAGACAAAGCACGAGAATGCACTTTATTTGTGACAAGCTTTCCATCCTGGGCAGCCAAACAGGACATCCTGCCTCAGTTCTCCTTCCTCTCTTTAATTAGAGTTGTGTTCAGGACACTGCCATTAATGTCATCTCAGCATTTCCATGACAAAGCCCTGTTTTTGCTGGACTTTAGGAACTTGGCCCTAGAAAAGGCTGTTATTAGTGTAGGACTGTTCAGCACAGAGGCTGGAGCAGGTTTGCAGCCAGCTGCTGTGACATTTCCATCCCTGGGAGCTGCCACCAGCTCGGGGAGAGGTGTTTCCATGCAGGATGTGGGGGCAGTGAAGGAAATCAGAGCCCCTCTCTGGCCACAGCAGGATTAGGGGTGTTTGTGCTCCTGGAATATCTCCATTTCTGGTCGGAATTGTGGCACCTTTCTGACATCTAAGAGACACTGAAAACACACCACCCACATTTTCCAATCCGTGACTCACTGTGGGAGCCTCTGTGGCTGCAAACGATTAAAGAATCTGAAATGAAAAGTGGATTCTCCAGCAATGGGGTTTTCACTGCCTGAGAACAGGGCCTGGCTACAGCTCCCCCAAAAAGGAGCTCCCTGAAATCCCTGTCAGCTGTAAAACACCCACGTTTGAGAGAAGCTGCAATGCACCTCAAGTACCAGGACAGCCTGGCAGAGCTCAGGCAGCCCTGCTGATAAACCAGATTCCTGTCGTGCTTGTTGTGCTCTATAAACTCCTTCCTTTGGGTCTCCAGGGCAGGACCTGGGGTTTGTGCACAGCTCACAGGCAGCAGAAATCCTCATTCCCATCCCACTGAGAGCCCTGTTACACCAGACTGTGCATCCCTGAGCAGGAGAAGACAGAGCTCGGTCCAGCCAACACCTCTGGGGCTGGTTTTGGCTTGAGAAGTGCTAAATATTATTAACAAAAAGAAAAATCACTTTAATTTTATTTTTTTTTTCCACAGTGGGAAAACTAGTATTTCCAACCCAAAATATTAGTGAGATTCTTCCACTCCTAAAGGGAAGGCAAACAGATTCCTTTGTTCCTGCTGCAGTCCCAGGTGCAATGCTGGCATCCAGAGCGGGGCAGGCTCTGGAAGGAGCTGTAAAGCAACATTTCATCACAGGATACTCCAAAGCAGACAAGGTTAAGCCAAACATCCTTTTACTGCTCCTCTTTCACTTCCCATTGGAGAGGAGAACACACAATGCACCCTGAGCTAGGGCTGTGCTGGGGGATCCCCTCCCTGGCATGAAGGAGTGGAGCTTCATTTTTTAGAGCTGGGACTCTAGAATGCATTTGTTGCATTTTCTAGAGCTAGGGCTCTAGAATACATTTTCTGCATTTTCTAGAGCTGGGGCTCTGGGTTTGGCTTTTTGGGTGGCCTCACCCTGCAGAGTTCACACTGGTTTCCTGCATGGCCAGCCTCCCACAGCTTCCCTCACTTGCTGAGGAGCCAAATCAGAGAAACTACCCAATTCAAACAAGCTAACCGTGAGGAAACGGTGGAAAGAGGCTGTTTGGGGGCTCTCCAAGCTGTTTGGAGCTGTTTATCCACTTTCCCACCTGCTGGAACAAACTGTTTTGGGGAGAAGGCGCTGATGCTCCGATGGCACCGCAGGGCAGAATCCCAGCGGGATTCTTGGGGGCTTTGGCTGAGGAGATTCAGGATGTGCTGGGTTCCCCAGCAGTGCCCCCCGATGCTGGGCACCCCCGGGGAGGGCTGGGGGCTGTGTCCCCGCTGTGTGGCCCGCGGCAGAGCAGGGCAGGGCAGGAAGGGAGCAGCGGAGATGAGGAGATGAGTGTTTCCTGCCCTTCCACAGCCGCGCACGGCCGCGCTGTCACTCAGCGGCGCCCGCAAGTGCGGCAGCAAGATAACTCCAGACGCAGCCACCATCACTTCCCCCCTTTGTCCCTGGCTTTTTTCAGGCCTTCCTGAGCACAAACGTCCCATCTCCAAAGGAATGTCCCTGCTGCTGGCCGCCCCCGGGATGCCGAGCAGCCTGCAGCTCCGGGGGGATGCGGGCGCTGCGGCACCCCGGGGTGTGGGCAGCGGGCAGCCCGAGGCTGGGAGCTGCCATGGGAGGGCATGGGAGGCATCCTGGCATGGAGCTGAACCGGCCACATGCCCCGGTTTTGCTGGCCTGAGTCACTCCCAGTGCAGGAGGTGACGGAGCTGATGGAAAACTATGCTCTCAGAGCCAGCAGAGCGGTGTGCCACACGTTCCCCAGGCTCCTGGCATGGCACAGTTCCCCTCCAGCCCCACCGGATGCTCCAGGGAGATGCTCACAGGACATTTCATGGCTCTGACAGTCCCTGCTCCTTGCCTGTCCCTGTGTGGTGCCCACTGTGCCAGCCTGGGGTAACACCCAGGCACAAACCCCACAAGAACCCTTCTGATCTGAAAGCAGGGAGCACTTCCAGACCTTAAATTAGGCTGCATTTTCCCCAGATTCCTTCCCAAAAGAAGGCTCTGGGTTTGGCTTTCGACGTGCCCTCACCCTGCAGAGTCTCTGCCCGGCACAGACCCTTCAGTGCCCACAGCTGCAGAGAATCAGCCCCACGGGAGATGTTTGCACTCCCACAGCACCGTGGGACAACGGGGGGCTTGACGGGAGCAAGGGGGAGACGTGGCACCCCCAGAGAGGGCCCGTGGCCAGCACAGCACCAGCGTCCCCAAAAAGCCAAGGCTGGAATGCAGCGAGGCTGTTTCGTTATCTCCTCCCCTGCCTCTCAAGGGCAAAACAATCTTAACGGTCGCAGAAACACATTTTTCACCACGGGATTCTTCATTAGTGCTCGTTTCCTCCCCCAGCCGTTTCCTGGAAGCAGTTGGTGCTGCAGGAGTGAGTGAGGGAGCTCACACATCCCTGCCACGCCAGGGTTACCCCTGGGCACGCTGCAATGCCACTGCCACCAGCCTTCCCTGCCTGCAAACACAGGGCAAGGGGAATGGTGTTCAGCTGAAAAATTCAGTATTAGGAAGAAATTCTTCCCTGGGAGGGTGGGGAGGCCCTGCACAGGGTGCTGAGAGAAGCTGGAGCTACCCCTGGATCTCCAGGAGTGTCCAAGGCCAGGCTGGATGGGGCTTGGAGATACCAGGGGTAGTGGAAGGTGTCCTGCCCACGGCAGGGGTGGGATGGATGATCTTGAAGATCCTTCCAAGCCAAACCAGCCCATGATTCTGTAAGCACCTTGCAGAGAGGTCCTGGTGCTCCCAGCCCAGACCCTCGTGGGTTCAGCAGGACATGGGTGGCCCATGGCTCCTGCTATAAAACCTCCTGCTCGGCTGTTTGTGGATCAACCATAAATATTTGCTCCCAGGAAAGACTTCAGTCCACGAGCAATTCCTCCCTGAGCCAGCTCTTCCCTGGCTGTTTACTTTTGGAGTTCCTCTGAGTTAAACACAGCTTTATTTCCAGGACAACCGGAACGCGATATCCATCATCTCCATCAGTTACAACAAACCCATCACTGATCGTGCAGCAACCAAACAACCAAGAAACCGTCACGTAACAACAAAAATAAAATAAAATAAAAGATCAGCCAGCAAACTGCAGCCCCAGGGAGGGAGGGAGCTGGCAGGGGGAGGAAAAGGATATGGTGCTTCTGGGAGGCGCGGCCGTTTGAAGGCTGCGAAGGGAAGCAGGCCAGAGGGTTATCCAATCTCTCGGAGCAGACATTTCCCCTGGCACGCCCCAGCAGCGCCGTCCCTGCCTCATGAATCAATCCAAACCCATCCCGGGGAGGAAACGCCAGCCGGGGCCGGCAGCGGGGCGCGGGTGCCCCCCGTGTGGGCACTGGGGAATTGGGGAGGGGGCGGCTCACAGCCAGGAGGTTCCTGCAGGTCCCTTTTCGGCTCACCTGCATCTGGCAAAAGAAGCTGCAGTGCTCGTGGCCCAGCACAGCCTGCTGCTGTCCTCTCCAGAACATTTCCTTCCATCCGTTCTCCCTTCCCAGCTCTCTGGCCACAGGGAGCAACAGGGAAGTTCCCCAGGCAGCGTTCTGGGAAGGGCTGTGAGAATCAGAGAAAAGAATGAGAAACAATTCTTATCTTCACTTGCTGCACCTGGTGTTGTGAACACGTGGAATGTGTCATGGAGGTTTGTTTATCAAAGGGTGGCTTCTTAATCAGCCAGCGGTGATGGTGTTTGGACTGGAGGACCAGTTAGGTCCACCTGGATTGTAACTGGCTATTAAAGAGCAATGGGTTTCTTCATAAAGATTATTATTGATCAACCTTCTGTGAATCATGGAGACAATGCTAATTATTACCCAGCCAGGGGCCATTCCAACAGCACCCAGCTGCCTCTATGTATTTGTAGAAATCCCAAGTTTTCCAAGGGCTCCCAGGCTCTCCAGGACGCTCGTTCAGCCCCAAACCACACAAGCAGGATTGTTTCCCCGGGAACACAATCATGGTTTAGACTTGGCATTTTGGGGGGATGATTTTGAGCAGATTTTGGCAGATGTTTGAGCACAGGTAAACACAGGCTGTCCTGCTGCATCCAGCCACGGCAGCGTCCTAACCCATTCCCTGGTGGCACCCTGGTGGGATGGATGCAGGGATGCCAGGGGGGATGGCACAGCTCGTGCCACCCTGTCCTGGCTAAGACACCGTGGCTGAAGCAGGAGGGACAGGGACAGCCAGCGTGTGGGGATGCAGCACCTCCCTGGGACTGCTGAGTGCCACAAACCCCGCCAGCAGCTCTTCCTGTTTTCCTCTCAGCTTCCCGCAGCCCCTGACCCCGGGACTGTGCGAGGAAGGATGTGAAAAAATGTGAAAAAAAGTGAAAAAAAGTGAAAAACCTCTCCTGCTGCCCGAGGCTGGGCTGGGGACCGGCCCTGGAGCCCTGAGCCCCGGCTGCTCTGTCTGTGTGTCTGTGTGTCTGTGTGTCTGTGTGTCTGTCTGTGTATCTGTGTTTCTGTGTGTCTGTGTGTCTGTGTGTCAGTCTGTCTGTCTGTGTGTCTGTGTGTCTGTGTGTCCGTGTGCCCATCTGTGCACACACAATGCTCACACCGTGCCTCCCCAGCTGCCAGCAGCCTCTGGGGACAGGATCTGGTAGCTTGGGGGGAAAGCAGAGCCCCAGCACAAAGCAAAGCCCACCAAAGCTGAGGCTTTGATTACAGCCCTTTTCCCCCCTCTCTAAGCAAGGAAATACAGAATGCAGTTGTTTTCTCAATGGCACTTCCCCCAGATTTCAGGTTGATCAAAGCTCAAGGGTTTTGCTTTCCTTGCACAGATGGAAAGAAATTCTCAAAATGCCTTCCTGGCACACCACAGGCTGGGCTATCCAAAATGTCCAGCAGGGGAAGGTGGGGTGTCTGTGAGAGCAGAAGCTGTGCAGACCACCATGGACACACGGGCAAGGAAATGGCCCAGCCAGGGCCATTGTTGCCTTTTGGGGAGTCACCTCCTCTCACCCCTGCTGGGAAATGATGCTGCTGCAACGCTTCAGGAGTTCAAAGCATAAAGTAAATGTTGATCAAGCCAGGATGATGGGTGTTTCACTCTGCTTTTCTTGGGGTGGCATGATACTTCAGCTCTGGTTTGGAGTTGTTTTTCTGCTGTGGGAGTGTTTGCCTCCACAAACAAACCTGGGTCTCCCCCAGTAGCCCCACCACAGGAAACTTCTTGCCCTTTGAGGAGGGCAACGAGGCTGGTGAGGGGCTTGGAGCACAACCTCTGTGAGGAACATTTGAAGGAATTTGGGGTTGTTTAGCCTGGAGAAGAGGAGGCTTAGAGGAGACCTTATTGCTCTCTACAGCTCCTGAAGGGAGGTTGCAGACAGGTGGGGTCGGGCTCTCCCACCAGGCAGCACTGACAGAACAAGGGGATACAGCCTCAGCTATATCAGGGAAGGTGCAGGTTGGATATTAGGAAAAAATATTTCACTGAAATAATAATAAAATACTGGAATTGTCTTCCCAGGGAGGTGGTGGAATCACCATCTCTGGATGTGTTTAAAAAAAGACTGGACTTGGCACGTGGTGCTATAATTTAGTTGAGGTGTTAGGGCATGGGTTGGACTTGATGATCTCAGAGGCCTCTTCCAACCTCATTATTCTGTGATTCTGTGGTTCTGTGATTCTGTGAAACTCCAGGCACAGACATCATTGCAGTGGGGACAAGAAACATGAGCAGGGCTTTGGGGAGGGGGGAAGGACAAGGGCAGTGGGCACCAGTTCGGCCAGCATCAGGCAGATCCAACATTTGCCATCTTTCTTGCACAAAGGAGCTGTGATATCCATTTATTTTGAGGCTTTGCTAGTGGAGATCTTCTCATCTAACAGTGCTAGGCCAGACCACCCAGCAGCACCTCGGGGACACCAAGAAAAGCTCTGCAGAAGGGCTCAGCTCCCAGCAAACAGGCGTGAGGACACGGTGCCACACACGTGCTCGTCCCCCTGCCCACGCCTGGGACAGCTCGGGGAGCTCATCCCAGCCCCGTGCAACCACAGCCAGG
This sequence comes from Lonchura striata, assembly GCF_050655825.1. NCBI lineage: Eukaryota > Metazoa > Chordata > Aves > Passeriformes > Estrildidae > Lonchura > Lonchura striata. The sequence continues at coordinate 11,823,879 of NC_140719.1, forward strand.
TCAATCTCCCCCTCCCAGCTCAGGGCTCCAGTTACAACATACTTAATCCTGGAGCCAGTTTCACACAGCAGCTCCGGGCTGGCTGCGAGACCCACTTGTGAGGAGGCAGCGAGGCCCCCTGAGCTCAGAAATGTAAAATACACTGAAATTGGACCCCCGGTGCCTCCACCTTCCTGCCGATGGAGGGGCCCTGCTCCGTGAATTTTCCACAGCGTTCCCGCAGAGCAGCTGATTCCCAGCCCAGCAGGGACACGTTGGGATCTTCCCCATCTGTGGGGTGCCCTGTGCTGGCCACATCAATGGCAAAGTGAAGGAAACCTGTCAGAATCTGTGGGATTGATAATTCCCAGATTGTAGAAAGTCTCTGTCTGTCAGCCCCGCTGCCAAAGCAGAAGCCATAATTGGTCTGTGCTGTTTCCAGGTTGTTTATTCTGTTTATCTCTCACATGTTCTGCTGCCCTGCCCAGCTCTGTCCTGCAGGGCAGCGTGTGGGGCTCTGCCCTCAGTGGGATGTGACAAACATTAAATACCAGAAACTCCCTGGGCTGGATTTACAAGAACGTGCCAATATCTGTCACCTACGTTGGACAGTGTGTCCCCAGCCTGAATGAACAGAAAAATGCCAACACCACAGTGAGATAAGGAGAGCATGAAGAAGGAGAAAAAGGACAAGGCACACCCAATTTCCTCCATCTTGTCCCCTTTGGACGCCTAATCTAGACTCCTAAAATTTTACTTTTGTACCCGTGCCACACTTAATTATTACTTATATCAAACACGCAGATCTGGTAATTCATCCTGTAAGATTGAAAACTCTTTTCCATGGGCAGAGATCACAGCCAGTGTCTCTGGGGGCTCTGTCCAGGGGGGTTCCTGACCCCTGCCAGGGTCCCAGGGCAGCCAGAGGGAAGCTCTGGATTCCCACAAAACCCAATCCACCCATTCCTGGTTTATCCCAAAAGGAAACGGGAGTGGGGCTAGATAAGAAGTGATCTCCCTGGGGAAGGGAGCTGTGCACTCCCTGTCCCAACTTTTGCTCTTTGCTGCACCTTTAATATCAAATCTTGCCCATGATGCTGCCAGCAGGCAGGGCCTGGAGAGGGGACAGGGACGTGGCATCACAGCCTGCAGGGACAGCCAGCTCTGCCCTGCTGCAGCCAGCAGTGAGCTGCCAGCACGGACCAGCCGGCTGCTGGCACCTGTCCCCACTCCCTGTCCATGCTGGGGTGTTGGGGACAGCATCAAATTGGGAATAAACCAGCCCTGGTGTGCTGGAGGGGCAGCACGGACACTTGTCCCCACTGTCACCTCTCTCTTTGCTCTTGCCAGGTGAGGCTGGAGGCTCCTCGGGGCAGGGCTGTCTCCATGGCCACGGGGCAATGCTCCCAGGTGCTATTTTGATGTAAAAAGCAGCATTTCCCCCAGCTTTAAAGCACTTTTCCTTCCTTCCATGCAGGTGAGGGCTCCTCTCGCAGCTGCCGTCCTCTACGGAGGGAGTTTGAAGGCCAAAATCAGCAAACTGGGGCAAAAGACTCTGCCAGACACACAGGCAAAGGAAACAGATGCAAGGGGAGCTCTGTGGCAGCCTCACTTTGCTACCAAACACTCCAAAGCCTCGTGAGGACAAACCCAGCAGGAGTGTGAAACTTCTCCTCTGCCTCTTGGGGACTTTAAAAAAAAAATGCCACTTTGTTCTTCTGGAGTTTCCAGACTCACAGGTCACAGCCAGGGGAGAAAGTGCCAGACAGAAGCTGCTCCCTGGGGTGTTGGGGCAGAGCTGGGGGCACAGAAAGCCCAGTGGGCAAGGGGGAGCACCCACATGGGAGGCAGGCAAGCTCCAGTCCTGCTCCCATGGCTGGTGTGGGCTAGACCTCAGATTTGGTAGTAGGAAGAGTTTTGTTGTTCCCAGAAACCCTTGGCGTGGCACACAGAGGCGTTTCAGGCAGGGGGATTCTCTCCCTTTGAAGTGAAAGCCCTGGGAAAGGCAGGAATGCCTCCAAAAGCACTTCATTAATCCAACTTGTCACATTAATGACATCAACCCACAGCAACTGCAGCAGAGTCTGGGGTCTCGTGTCACACCCAGGGCTCTGCAGAGCTTCCCCAGGGCTCAGGGCACAAGCTGTGGTGCAGCACTGGGGACAGCAGGGCCAGGTCCCCAGGAGCTGTGCTCAGAGCACAGCCTGAGCCCCCCGGGTGTTCTCTGCTCCCCTGCACCCTCCAGCTGGGAGCTTTGCTCCCTCTCAGTGTTTCTGTGTCCGTGGGGGGGTGTGTGCCCTTTCCCAGGCCAGGATGAGGATGTCTGCCATGGGAAATGTCCCCACGGCCCCTCTGGGCTCAGGGTGGCTGTCCCTGGGTGGGGCTGAGCCCCCTGTCCTGCCAGCCCAGCCCCCCAGCCTCTCAGGGCCTTCCCCCCGTGCCTGACCCCAGGTGATAACCTTGGGAAGCTCCCTCGGACCTGGAGGAACTGGGAAAGGGAAAGATGTTGACTTTTAACCTCCTGCTGTGCTTCATCCTCTCCTAAAGGGGCTGAGCTCAGCGTCCATGCTGAGCCCATCCATCTCCCTGCTGCCACAGCCCTCCAGGTCTTCCCACGGCAGGAAGAGCTTCTCTTCCAGCCTCAGACCCAGCTGGAGCCACAGCTCCCTGCTGTCCCTCACCCCTCACCCGGGGCAGCTGCACCCCAGGCCAGCCTCAGGGACACCTGAGGGACAGAGAAATTTTGGCAGGGATGCTCTGTGGGGCTCAGTCAGTCAAAGAAAGAAACTGAGAGTTTCTAGCCAGGCGAAAGCCTGGGAAAAAATATAAATAATTCTTCCTCTATCTTGTTTTTCACATTGTTTATAGTTAAGTTCTATCACTGGGAGTCAAGCACTCTGCACCAATGCTGTGGGTTGTTTTCACGTCAAAACCAATAGATTTAATCCTTGCGAAGCTCTGTATAAAAGAGCTGTGTATTTTAAATAAATCGGAGTTTTACTCTTAACAGCCTTCTGAGTCAGTCCTCTCATTCCCGTCCTGCCCCAACAACAACACCGCTCAGTGCCCAGATTTTGGCCAAAGCTGACCCCGTCCCCTCCTAGCCTGGTTGGAAGGAGCCCCCGAGCCTGGCAGGAGCTGGAGATAAACCCGGGGCTTTGATGTGGAGGGGCTGGGAGAAAGGAGCATCCCACGCCAGCCCTTATCTCCCTTCCCTTCCGTGCCTGCTGCGGGCCAGAGGTGTGGGAAAGCCTTCCCCAAACATCCCGGAGCGGAGGGGCTGCGAGGGTGTGAGGATGTGTCCGTCCCTCTGCCTCCTCCTGCCCTCCTCTGGCGGCCCTGGGACGGTTTGCTGGCGTCCTCCTCATCCCCTGCTCCGCCTAAATCCCGTCGGGAGGCAGAGCTGCAAGGGAACCTCCAGCGTGGCAGGGAGAATGGTAATTATCGGTTATTAATTGCCCCAAAGACAAGGCAGCTCGGAGCCTGCCAGGGCTGGCGCTCCTCACGAGGGGTTGGGATTAAATATTTTGGGGTTAAATATAGACCGCGAAGAGAAGAGGAGGAGGAGGAGGAGGAGGAGGAGGAAGCAAAGCCAAGAGTGGGGAAAGGGAGAAGCACCCGAGTGGCTCCGTGGGAGGAGCTGCTGGGAGGGCTTCCCTCCTTCAGCCCTGTCTGCTTCAGAGAGGTCAAAATTCTGGAAAGGGGCAGTGCTCTTGTGCAAAAAAATTCAAAAATCCGTATATCCCTCTGCTGGATGGCAGAGGCTTAGTTTTAGTTTTAGTTTTAGTTTTAGTTTTCGTTTTATGCTATTTATATTTATATTTATCTTTTTATTTTTTATTTTTATTTTTAGTTTTATTTTAGTTTTAATTTTAGTTTTGTTTTATGCTATGTATATGTATATGTATATGTATATGTATATGTATATGTAGTATATGTATATGTATATTATTTATATTTATAGATATAGTTATAATTATATTTATAGTTATAGTTATAGTTATAGTTATAGTTATAGTTATAGTTATAGTTATAGTTATAGTTGTAGTTGTAGTTATAGTTATAGTTATAGTTTAGTTTTAGTTATAGTTATAGTTTTAGTTATAGTTATAGTTTATTTTTATTTTTATTTTTATTTTTATTTTTATTTTTATTTTTATTTTTATTTTTATTTTTATTTTTATTTTTATTTTTATTTTTATTTTTATTTTTATTTTTATTTTTATTTTTATTTATTTTATTTTAATTTTATTTTTACTATTTACATGCTTTTAAGCCTCAAAAAACACATTTCAGGCAAGCTTTAGATGAGCAAATATCAAAAGCAAGGAGTAGCAGCAGCTCCAGGCGACAGGAAGGTGGAGTGGGAGAGCCGCGCAGGCAGGAGCTGAGCTGCGCTAGAGCAGAGGCTTCTTTGGTTCACAAATAAGACGTTCAGAGGTGGAAAACGCGTGAAGCTCTCTGCTGGCGTGGGTCAAATTGAGGCAGCAGCTTCACAGGGAAAGAGGAGGAAGGATGGATGCAATAAAAGCATTGAAATATTTTGCACCAAGGCTTGCCAAGCAACAAGTTTAATTCTTGAGCTGCTGCATGGTTTTTGTCTCATCGCTGTCAGATATGAAACGTGCTTCTGAGAAATTGCTCCCAGCCTCAAAAGAAAGAGAAAAAGCCTTTAGAGGGTATTGAACAGCCCCCAAGAAAGAAAGGAAGGTTTTAATTTCACGTAGAACACAGCATTTGCGCAATGAACCAGAAAAGGAAAGATGGCAGAGATTTTTTGGGTCTGAGCCTGCCTGACTTTGCCCTTGTGGTTTTGGGTTCGGCTGCAGAGGAGGAACCTCAGCATCCCCCGTTTCTCTCAGGGCCAGCCTTGCCACTGACACTGGTGGGGACCCACGCCTGGCAGTGCCCCTTGGGGTGTGCTTTGGGGTACAATCCCTCCCCAAATCTGGCTAAAACCCCTCCCCAGGCTCGCAGCCCAAGCTGCTGCTCTTCCAGGCTCAGCCATGTGGTTGTGTTTACTCGCTGCGTGTGCCAGCAGAGCCTCGGCGTCCACACACGGCGTGTTTGCATACAAGCTGCAAATTGGAGTTTGATTTGGTGGGCTGGAGCCCCGGGGGCTCCTTGGATGCCTTTGAAAGAGTTGCTGGGTCTGAAAGGTCTCCAGTGCGTGGGGATGTGTGGTCCAGGAGAGCTGCTGAGAGGGGGAGTGTGGGAAGAAGAGCGGGAGGAAGGAGAAAGGAAAAGGAGATGAGAAGGATGGGGATAATGGAGGAGTTGCAGAGAGGAGAGGGATGGCACACAGCACCCAGGCAGTGCCCGGGGCACAGCTCTCACAGCCCCATCTTCCCACATCCCGTCCCGAGGGATGTGCTGGGATCTCAGCATCCCCAGCCCGACAGCAAAACCCCCTCCCCTGAGACAGCAGAGCCACTTCCGGCCAGCCAAACCCGCCGTGACCTCCTGCTCTGGTGTCCCTCTGAGGCCTGGGGGTGGCTTTGAACCCCATCCCTGTGTCTTTGCAGAGTCCATCCCTGTGGCTTTGCAGAGTCCATCCCTGTGGCTTTGCAGAGTCCATCCCTGTGTCTTTCTTTGCACCCCATCCCTGTGTCTCTGCACCCCATCCCTGTCCCCCCAGGCTCCCCCAGCCCCGGGGGCCGCCGTGCCCTCACATCCTCAGCACTCCTGTCTGAAACACCCAGCAGGAGGCTGGGAACGTTTGGCTGCTCTCCCAAGGAGATTTTCCTTCATAAAACACAAGGCAGGAGGGGGCTTTTCACAAGCAGTGGGCACGGCTGAATCTCTTTTCTCGGCAGCTGGCGGGAGGAAAATGGAAGAGGGACAAGAGACGGGACGGCCACCGCCTTTGTTTGGTTTTTGAGGCAGAAGGAGGACGGTGTGGGGGGTTTAAAGATATGATGATGGGCCTGAATGTGCTGAAGGAACAGCCTGAGGTGGGGAGGCTTCAGACTGCCAGGCAGGGGGCAGGCAAAGTTGGGTTGTCACTGCTCCTGGGACAGGGGTGAGCCCCATGTGGTGGGCATCCAAAGGTTTGGGATCTCCCTGCTGCACTAGGGGGGTGTCCAGGGGGGAACAGGCTGCTTGGGAAGGCTCCAAAAGGTGTGTGGGATGTTGGGGACACGGTGAACATGATCCTCCAGGGCTTTCCAAACTTAAGGGCTCTATTATTAAATCAATTAATAATCCAACACTGTTTGCACTTCGGGGCTCATGCACTGTCTCACCCTGAAAGGCCGAGGAGAAGGAACCCCAATCCTGCTCCTTCACCTGCTGGCTTTGTCCCCCCAGCCCTGAGGAGCTGGGGATGGTGGGGACAGGGACAAGCACGGGGCCAGGGCCACCACTGCCCTGGGGACATTGGGAAGCCCATCCATGTGTCACTAGACGGCGGCTCCACCTCAGGAATGGCTGCAGGGGCACTCTGGGGGCCAGCCCGGGGTGCCCTGTCCCCCCAGCAGAAACCCCCATGTCCCCCTGCCACCCGCGTCCCCACAGGCACCAGTGGAAGCCACCACGGCCATGCAGGAGGGTTTTCTCTCTCTGCTAACTGCAACCTCCCCTTGCAGCACCATTCCTGCTGGGAGGGCCTCGAGTTGCACCAGAGGAGGTTTAGGTTGGATATTGGGAATAATTTTTTCACGGGATGTGGGATTCCCTCTGCCCAGCTCCTTCCCACGGGGCTGCTCCTGAGCCACAGCTCAGCCTGACCGTGGCTGAGGCTGAAGAACTGTGTCCCTCTCATTCCCCCTTAAGGAAATCCATCTGGAGACATGGAAAAGATCTCATCTCGTGCCTAGACCACCCCGTGATGGTCTAAAACCCCCTGCAGCACAAGGAAGAAAGCCCCCAGAGCCCCAGGCTGGGCAGACACAGGGTGGAGGTGCATCCCACCGAGGCACAGTCGGGATCACCATCCCTGCAAAATCATCAGGGATTCCCTGGCAGGTACAAAAGGCTCAGAGAGGACAAGCAAAGCCCTCTCCCACATCCCCCAGCTCGTGTGCTGCCCTCAGCCAGCCCCACGCCGTGGTGCTCACACTCCCAGTATGGCCAGTTCCCTCCAGCCCCGGGAGCCGGCCCTGGACAGAGCTGCAGCTTTAAGGCACGGCCAGCCTGGAGCAGGTTCCTCCTCCCAGCCTCCAGTGCCCTGCCAGAGTCAACTTAGCTGAGAGTAATTAGTGTGGTTATCAAGGGAAGAGGTGGATTAATGTGGGAAAGTCATTGATGAAGGCAGAGAAGGGCAGATGCTTTCCTGGAGTCCCCAATCGATAGAGACCTCGCAGGATGAATGAGGGCTTCAAAGAGAAGCATCAGTGAACAATTGAGTGCTTTTAGCTCCCGGACGGCTGCTCTGCCTGGAGCAAGGAGGGAGACAGGCCCAGGGCAGCCGCACACCCTGCAAATCATCCCTCCTGTGCCCCGGAGGAGCCTCTGCAAGGTGCTGCTGCTGGGGGGGCTGCAATGGGCACCGAGGGTGTCAGTCTGTGGAAATCCAAATTCCTGGGAAATCCAAATTCCTGCCTCCTCTCGGCCCTCTGGGTCTGCCTCACACCTTCCCTACCCAGACACTGGCAGCACTGCTGGGGACCGCCGCGGCTCTCTGGGACAGCCACAGCCCTGAATGTGTCCCTGCAGGGCAGTGGGCGACAGAAAACCGTCCTTGCTAGCCCTGGTCTTGTCTCGGAACCTGAGCAGCTTCCAGAACCTCCCTGTGCCCCGTTCTGTGCCCCGTTCTGTGCCACACAGCGGTGCCAGGGCTGTGCTGCCCATCACCCTGTGCCCCTGGCCCTGCCCGCACCCACTGCCCCTGCTCCTTTTTGTTTTTATTGTGCACTGCAGAGGCAGAAAGGGAGTCAGGAAGAGCCGGGAGGAGCTGCTGGGAGGGGAGGCAGCGATGGAGCTGCAAGGCTGTGCTGCCACCCCTCTGCTGACCAGTGGCACCAGCCTGGTGGCCACCACTGCTCCCGAGTGCCACCACTCCTGGTGTGAGCTCCCCAAAGCTGGTCCCCTCCGAGGCAAAGCCTTGCTGGTCTCCAAGGTGCAGAGACGTGTGGTCACTATTTCAGGGGAAACTGAGTCACGGAATGGCAAGCAGCTTGCCCAGAGCCAGCGGCCCTGGCAGTGCCAGCCAGCGGGTGGGTGCTGGGCCGGGTGGGTGGCTCCTGGCACACGGGCCATTCATTGCCAGGCTGCAGAAGGCTCTGGCCACATGTGGCCGGTGGAGCCCCGTGTCCCAGGGAGCATGGCTGAGCTTGAGAGGGGACAGCAGAGCTGTCCTTGTCCCCGGTGCCACCCGTGCAGCACCCAGCGCTTTACTCGACAGCTCTGCAGAGAGGGAGAAAAAAAAAAAAAAAGAAAAGAAAAAAAAAACAAAACAAATCGGAGCATGTTTTTTTTTTGTTGGTTTTTTTTTTTTTTTTGCACTCCCGGCCCAGCTCCCAGCCCCTCCTCTGTCATTCCCGCTGGAATGTGCCTCCAAATTCCTCGCTGGCTCGCTGCGTGCTGCTGCCGGCTTCGCCTCTGATTGTTCGCAGCGATTGCGCCTTTCCCACACTCGGATGGTGGCTCGGCATCGCCGTGGCTCCGCGCCGGCTGCGCATCACCCGCAGCGCAATGCGCAGCGCAGGCCGGGGCGAAGCGCGGCTCCGGGAGCCGCCGGGCGCGCTGACTCTGCCCTGAGTCACACCGAGTCACCTCCGAGCCCTTCGGCACCCGCAGCATCTGCGGGGCTCACTGGGCTTGGGAGGTGGAGAGAAGTGCCTGCTGCCCTTTGCTGGGCTCCTCATGGGATGGCTCCTGCGGCACCCATCACCATTTCAGCACAGTCACAATTATTTTGTGCCTCTTCCCCAATTTGCTGGCTGCAAACTTTGGGATTTCTTCATTCTGGGAGCAGTTTCCCATCTGGGCTTTGCTCTGTGCAGCCATTCAAGCTCAGCACCTGCAGCTCTGTTTGCACAGGCAGCAGGCTCCTACCTCCCCATCTGCAGGGTTCACTCTGTTTGGGAGGTGGAGAGAAGTGGCTGCTGCCCTTTGGTGGGTTCCTCATGGGATGGTTCCTGCAGCCTCCATCCCTGTTTCAGCATGGTCACTTTTTTTTTTGGACCTCTTCCCTGCTACGCTGGCTGCAAACTTTGGGATTTCTTCACTCTGGGAGCAGTTTCCCATCTGGGCTTTGCTCTGTGCAGCCCTGTGAGCTCAGTGGGCAGCAGCCTCCTACCCCCACATCTGCAGGGCTCACTCAGGTTGGGAGGTGGAGAGAAGTGGCTGCTGCACTTTGCTGGGCTCCTCATGGGATGGTTCCTGCAGCCTCCATCACCATTTCAGCACTGTCACAATTATTTTGTGCCTCTTCCCCGCTATGCTGGCTGCAAACTTTTGGATTTCTTCACTGTGGGAGCAGTTTCCCATCTGGGCTTTGCTCTGTGCAGCCCTTGGAGAGGCAGTGGGGGGCTGCAGGGATATTTTTGTGTCCTGCTCGTTGTTTTTCCTGGCTGGGGCTGCATCTCCCTGCCCGGTGTCATTCCCTGCTCCCCGTGCTCAGGGAGTGCAGCTGCCATTTCCATCAGTCTGGAGGCTCTCAGGAGACCCCCAAGCTCCAGTGCTGGGACATCACAGCAGCAGGATGGCCCCCAAAACTGGCTGAGACCAGCTGTGCTCACACAGATCCCGTGTGCACCCCAAGTCTGAATCACCCACTCTCAGTACAGCATCAGCAGAGCACCTGGCAGCCAGTTCCTCCTTCCAGCACCCCAAAATTCCCTTATCTGCCCCACAAACTGGGGAAGAAGCCCTAAGGGGAGTTGTTATCTCCTGCAGACACGCAGGAGGAGGTCAGGAAACACCTGGCAGTGCATGGCCTGGCCTGACAGGCTGAATCCAGGATTCCAAAGCCCAGGCAACCTCTGTTCACTCCCACTAATGGACTGTGTTTTACAGGGACTCCATAAAGCAGTTAATCCTTATCTGCAATTTGTAAAAGGATAAACTGCACTTGATTAAAACCATATTGTGTAAGGCAGGCAGCTCCAACAGAATGGCATCACAGCCCTGCAGCTCCTCTGAGGATCCAGCAGATCCCAGGTCCCTCAAGCCCCTCCTGGGACTTCCCAGGGGTCACCCACAGCCCTGAGCACCCTCCAGCTCCTGTCTCCCAGCTCTAATCTCAGGGCTCAGGACTCTGAGCGTGAATAAACTCAGCTGTTATTTGCAAACAATTCACCCACAAGTACTCGACAAACAAAAACCTGTAATTAAGCAAATAACGAGAACCTTCTTCCCCATTAAACAGCGCTGCAGACGGGCTTCTGTTTGAATTGTTTTATTGCAAAGGGTTTTAAATCACTCTTTTTATTTGAGATGAGGTAAAAGCTAAACATAAATTTTCAAAAATCAGGGGAAGGAGCTGGATGGGTGCCTGCCAGGGCTGTATCACTGCTTTTCCCATAGGAAACCCCCCTAAACCTGCTGAGAACGGGGCACCCACAGCATCGCCTCCTGCTCTGCTGCTATCACAAACCAAACACGGGGGAAGGTGAATGTAAACAGCTTCTCCAGCCCCATCAAATTAACGCGGTTAAAGGTTGGCCCTAATTGCTCCCGGAGCAGGGGTGGCACAGCACATCATCCCCCAGCCCTGGGGGGACAAACTGGGGGGACAAGGGCTCCATCCCCCCTCTCCCTGCCCCCCCAAAGCAGCACTGCCTCCGGTGGGTGAGGGCTGAGGCAGGATCCCAGGTGAGAGAAGCTCCCAGGGAGTGATTTCCCACCCTGCACCCTCATTTTGGGGACAAAGAGGAGCCCCTGCAGACTCTCCCTGGAGCAGCGCCCCAGAGCAGCCTCTTCCCCCTCACTTCTCCCAGTGCTGATTTTTCTGTTTTCCTTGGGCACCGTGATTCCTCCTGGCTCCTGGCCAGCCAGAGCCCCTCTCCTCCAGGCCCTGCTGCCATCCCAAACCACCAGAACTCCACCTTCCCCTGCTGCATGGACACACTGTCACCCCCGGGCAGTCCTTATCACTCTTTCCCAGTCGCTCCCTCCTTCCCCACACAATGAAGGTCAGGGTGCAGAGGGACATTTTGGGTTCTTGCCATCAAAACAGCCCGGTTCTGCTTGGTTTGGTTTTCATTTTTTTCCTTCTTCCTGCCCATCAAAGCCCAGCTCCCCATAGCCATAGGGCTGAGGTGGTGTGAGGATGTTGGGATGGGGCAGCCCTGAGCCAGCTCTGCTGGAATCTCACTGGGGAGAGCTGGGAAATGACCAAACCCAAACTGGGAAATCAATGGGATCCACAAGCATTTGCAGCTTTGCCTATTTTTCTTTTTTTTTTTTTTTTTTTTTTTTTTTTTTTTTTGCTGCTTAGAGAGTTTTGTTTTTAAAGGCTCAGTTTTTGCTTTTCCCAAGGGTGGGAAAACCTGCCCCAGAGCCAACGCACTGTGATAGCCAAGCCCGGGGGAGCAAGAGAGTTCTGGTAATTTTGAAATAAAACTATCTTTTTCTGTCAGAAAAACAAGTCCTAGGCTGGCCAAAGACAAATATTGTGTTTGCTTTTAACGCTTTCAGTGCCAGCCTGCTGGGCCTTCTCATTTTACAGCATCTCCTCACCTTGCAGCACTCCCTGAAGGGGAGTTTTTGATTAATAAAATAACATGTTTTGATGTTTGGCTTTGTGAGGAGAAGCTTCCTCTGGCCGTGTGGGTTCTGCAGAAGACAAAGTAGCTTCCTCCTGCCCTCAGGGCCCCCTGTGCCACTCCAGCTGCCCTCCAAGCCCCCTCGCCATGCCCAAACCACTTTGTGCAGTGCGGGGCCAAATCCTGGCTCCTGTGCCCCGCGGGGACATCTCAGAGCTGTTTGCTGCCACCTTCCTGCACGCAGGGGTGGAATGAGAGGTCAGAGAGGCACTCGGGGTGTCACTGCTGGTGTCACCTCCGCGACAGCGCGTGGGGAGCTCAGCCTTGTCGGACAGCAGAGCACCCAGGCACGAGAAACCGTCCCAGCGATGGGTGCAGGGGAAGCCAGGCGGGTTCCTGCCTGGGCACGGCTGTTCCTGGTGCCACCCGATGCCCTGAGCCTGCTCGGAGCCCCTGTGCCAGCCCCACGGGCTCAGGGCAGCTCTGCCATCCCAGCACGGTGCCCGTGGCTCTGCAGCTCTGTCAGGAATTGCTGCAGTGTGACACGAAGCTTTGCTGAGCTCTTTTTTCTCAGATAAAGAATGTTTCTGGCCATGCCCAGGGTGTGTGAAAAGGGGGTATCCATCTGGCTGGCACTCGGCCTGACCTGAAGCTCCCAGGATGGAGTCACAAACTTCCTTGGAAACGGAGGGATGGGACATGTCCTTGGCCTGGGCATAACCAGAGGTGGGCAGGGTCAGATTCTCAGGTCCTGTGGCCCTGGTGACACTGACCACCGTGCTGTCACCCCCAAAATGTTGGTGACACGTGGCCCAGGCGGGGGACAGCTGCTGGCACACAGCACTTGCCAGGGCTCAGAGGAGGGATCTCAGGAGTTGAAGCCGTGGGCACCTGGGGCTGGGGTTGTGGAGAAGGGTGGCTGGGCTTTCAAATCCATTGGTTCATGGAGGAGCCAGCAAGGGAGGGGCAAGGAGCAGCCTGCCTCGTAATTGTAATTGTGTTAATTACCCAGGCTGGCTCCCAGCAGGATCCCACACTGAGGCAGGTGCCTCATCATCCTCTAACCATCATCCTCATCCCCACCATCCCAGCAGAGCAGGCAGGCAGGCCTGGACCGTGCTGTGCTCCAAAGGTGGCTCCTCATCCCTGTCACACGCCCAGGGTCACATCTGGGGCCACCCTGAGCCTGCAGGATGACTTTAGGGCGAGCCGTGGGAGGCACACGCGCTGCTCCCTTGCAGGGCAGGGATCTCAGGGGTGATGCTCAGGGCTGTCACCGGGGTCCCTGACTGCTGCCAGCCCCAGGACTGTGCTCTGCAGGAGCAGGCAGGCTGGTGTGTGTGGGATCTGGCCCTGGGGCGCTGGCTCAGCCCGTGTGGAGTGACGCAATGGAAAGCAGCAAGCAGGAGCTGCCTTGCCCCTACTTGCAGCTCCTCCAGCTCTAGGGCTCGATGCTGGAGATAAACGGCCTTGATGGGACGGCAGGACAAGTTCCAACACCGCTTCCCAGTGGCTGCTGCCAGCTTCAGAGCGTGAGAAAATACCAGGCAGGGAGGGAAGGATCAGCATCGCACGGATGTTTGGAGATGATTGATATTTTTATGGTGAAGTTGGGATTTTTGGGTTCCTCCATCCCCTCCACGTGGCAGGTTCCTGGGCTCGGGCTTGCACGCACGTGTTGGGCACCGTGCTGCCCACGGGCACCCAGGGACACGCCAAGGGCTGGGCTGCACCCTAGCTCCTCACCTGGCACCCACGGCAGGGTGCAGGCACCCACTGAGGCCCTGCACAGCAGCCCTGTCCCCACTTCACACCAGCATCCCCCAGACTGGTTGGGGTGGACCTTCAAAACCAGTGAGTTTGAAAGTAAATCAAGCAAAACACTAAAGGCACAAATCCCCCATGAGTGTCCATCCATCTCCAAGGACAGGGATTCCCTGGGTGCCTGTCATGAGTGTCCATCCATCCCCAAGGACAGGATTCCCTGGGTGTCTGAGTGTCCATCCATCTCCAAGGACAGGGATTCCCTGGGTGCCTGTCATGAGTGTCCATCCATCCCCAAGGACAGGATTCCCTGGGTGTCTGAGTGTCCATCCATCTCCAAGGACAGGGATTCCCTGGGTGCCTGTCATGAGTGTCCATCCATCCTCAAGGACAGGGATTCCCTGGGTGCCTGTCATGAGTGTCCATCCATCCCCAAGGACAGGGATTCCCTGGGTGCCTGTCATGAGTGTCCAACCATCTCCAAGGACAAGGAATCCCAGGAGTTGCCACCTCCCTGCCCATGGTGCCTCCAGCTCCAGGGACTGGCTGTAGGAGAGGGCTCTGGTTAGAGAAGCACAGAAAGAATTTGTTGCTTCTCAAGTAGTCAGTGAAAAACCCTCTCCCCTCAGCTCCCAGAGCTGTGAGGGTCGCAGGGTCTCACTCCCCCCCTTGTTTTGGCTGTTTGTATTTACAGCAGCTCCAGCACTGACTGGGGGAGTGAATTCTCTTCAGCAGCTGGGAAGGACCAGACTCTTCTCAAGATGTCCTAGGACATGGCCTCCCTCTCCTTCCACCAGTGCTCCAAATAGCTCTGGGAAGAAGGAAAGCAGTGCAGGGAGCACAGCTCTCTCCTAGCAGGTTGTGGGACATGTCTGGGCATAAACCATCTCCCGCTGCAGACGTGGAGCCACCGCCTGCTCCAGGGATGCTGCCTCCACGCAGGGTCCGAGGTGGGCAGGAGCTCCAGGACACGTCCCCAGGAGAGCCCTGTGCCCATCTGGATCCCGCTGGAGAGGGGAAACCACAGACAGCAAGCTCAGCTCTCTGGGAAAACTCCCTGCCTGCATCCCTCGGGGTCGAGCAGAAGAATTCAGCCTGATTACCATTAGAATAAAGGCCAAAGGAGCTCAGCTCCCCCTGGCTCCCTGCTCTCAGCTTCCCACCAGGGATCCAGCTCAGGGACCTGCTCTGGGATGCAGCTGGGAGTCCTGCCTTGCGCAGGAGCCTGCTGTGGGGCAGGCAGGGCTGGTGTGAAACAGCAGGAGATGGGCCACGCTTCCAGCAATCCCATCTGATCGGCTCCCAGGCCCTCCAAAATCAGCCCCGCTCCTGCTCTCTGTTACCTGCCTGATCATCTGCAGATGAAATGCAGGAAGGGGGAGATGTTAAAAGGGTGCACTCCTGACCCTCCTGCAGCATCTCTCAGTGCTTCCCCTAGGACAGGGTCAGGAGCAGGTGAAGCTGACTGGAGGGAGCCTGCTCCTTCACAGACCTACGTGCCTTCCCTAGGTGAGGCTGCAAGTGCTAAAAGGGAGTTTTTTCCTGAATAAAGATGAGTCTTAGCCACAAAATTGAACTTAAAATACACAATCTGCTTCAAAACGAGTGTCCAGAGCGGCTCACCCTGGCAAGGAAAACCTTTGCAAAAGCACTCCCCACCCGGCAGTGCCCCCGGCAATCCTCCCGCACCACCTGTGGACGCCACAGAAAAGAGCGAGACAAATCTACCTGGGTAACTGGATGTTCCATCCATTAATTTATGTCTGAGTGTGCAAAAACAACCACCGCGCGCCTTGGAAGCCGGGCACGGGGATTTTTGCCTCGGGCGCTCGCAGCAAACGCCGCGTTTCCGACGGCACCCGGGGCTTCGCTCTCGCCTCCAGATCGGAGCCGGGACGCGTGTGGTTTTTGGATGCGGAATTGCGGCCCCGGGCGCTCCACCTGCCGGCTCCCCCGGCCGCTCCCCGCGGAGGAGGAGGCTCCGCACCGTGGGATCCTCATCCTCCGGAGCTGCAGCCGGGGCAGCGGCCGTGCCCGGGCAGGTCCCGCGGCAGGGATGCTCTGCTCCGCGCCCATCAGCTACCCCAGCCACGCAGCCCAGCTCGCTCCTCTCCTCGTTTTCCTTAAGGAATCCTCTCTGTGCAGGCAGGGATGCGCTGCTCCGCGCCCATCAGCTACCCCAGCCACGCAGCCCAGCTCGCTCCTCTCCTCGTTTTCCTTAAGGAATCCCCTCTGTGCAGGCAGGGATGCTCTGCTCCGCGCCCATCAGCTACCCCAGCCACGCAGCCCAGCTCGCTCCTCTCCTCGTTTTCCTTAAGGAATCCTCTCTGTGCAGGCAGGGATGCTCTGCTCCGCGCCCATCAGCTACCCCAGCCACGCAGCCCAGCTCGCTCCTCTCCTCGTTTTCCTTAAGGAATCCCCTCTGTGCAGGCAGGGATGCGCTGCTCCGCGCCCATCAGCTACCCCAGCCACGCAGCCCAGCTCGCTCCTCTCCTCGTTTTCCACAAGGGATCCCCTCTGTGCAGGCGTGGTGAGGAGTTTAAATTAGGGGGTTCAAAGCCCAGTCCTTCACGCTGCCCTCAAACATCTGCATGGCCACGCTTGAACACCACTCTGTCCCTCTCCAGTTCCCTTGCAGGTCCAAAATGTTTCTGTGAGGATTATGATCCTGCAAAGACCTGCATTGGGGCTGCAGCACAGGAGGTGTTTATATCCAACCTCCAAACCAGTGATTTTCAGAGAACTGATCTGCATGGACCAGCCTGTCCACATCCCTGTGTCACTGATGCTGTTGGGACTGGAGGGCTTGGAATGTCCCCCCTGTCCCTGTCACTGCTGTACTGGCCCAGCTGGGGGGCACACCTGATCTGGGCACATCTGGAAATTGCCAGCCAGCTGTGCCAGGACAAGCAGAGGGGGCACTGAGAGCTGCCCTCTGCATTGTCCCTGAACAGAGCTCGATGCTGCCCCAGCCGAAATGGGGCTGGGGCTGAGGTGCCAATGCCTTGGAACAAAAAGTTGGCAGTTTAATATTACACCAGGAAAACAACTGGCTGGAAAGCTGCCACCGTTCCTAAATAAACCAGGGCCAGCCCTGACAGGTCTCCAGCTCTCAGCTCTGATGGCACAACCCTTCTTCCCTGTGCCCTTTGAAAAGCAGGAGTGTGGACAGGGAGCATCCTCCCCCTGCCCGCTGCAGTCAGGGATTGTGCCAGGCGGGCACGGCTGCACTGGCCAGGGACAGTGGCTTTTTCCCAGTCACTGACCATGGCTCATCCTCGCAACGCCACCACTCCTGTGGCCCATTCCCTTGGCACTGCCCCTTTGCCCATGCCACATTCCCCATGCTGGATGCTGTCAGCTGGGGAGTGGTACCTGGGAATGGTGATCCTTACCTGCCCTAACAGCACCAGGGAAGGCCAGGACAGGAGGAAATCTGTTCTCCAGAGCATGGTTAACCCCTGGAAATCAGAAGTGACTGAGTGGTGACTGACAGCTGTCAATCAACACATGACACAAAGCAGGAATGGCAATTTGGGTGCATCTGGCCTCCGGTGGGGGCCCAGGCCAAGCATCTGCCTGCCAGGCTACTGATAAAAAATGGTGTTTTCATAAAACTGAGATTTGGGGGGAGGGTGCGTGGGGGGTGACATTTCCAACAAAACTCTTCTCTAGTGCCGGCACAGCAATCATTTTTATCACTTTTTGGCAGCCAACCAGATTTACAACAGCCTTTCACTGAAGAAACAGAGCTTCTGTTTGTTTTCGGGGCATCCACATTCCCAGGGTTTGACAGAAATGATTATTTCCCCCCTTTTTTCTTCCAAATGTTGACACAAGAGTGAAACACTGCCTGTGCTGCCAGGCTGAGAAAGGGAAATGAGCTTGGCCAGAGGAGAGTGCAGGCCATGGCCCTGGGATGCTCCACCCAACCAAGGTTGCTGTGAGCTCAGAGCAGCTGCTCCGGCCCCACTGTACCAGAATTCATCTCTTGGCCCCTGGGCCAGAGCTCGGTGGGGGGATGAGCCACGGGGAGCTCATCTGACACTGTCCCCTCACCAAGGCTGAGTCCAGCTGTGGGACAGGTGTCCCATGGGCTGGCCAGACACCTCCCTGCACATCTGCCTGTGTCTGTGTCTCCTTCTGCAAGAATTGGGAGGTGCAGCAGCCTCCCCATCTCCTGCCTGTGCTGGGTGTTTGCATCCCCTGCGATGGGGAAGCGAATCCCTCTGGCCAGCAGCTTCCCCTGCTCCTGCCAGTGCTGGGTGTGCAGATCCCAGAGCCATGCAGGGAGAAATCCGTGGGTGCAGAGCTGATGGCTGGGCCTGTGGGACTGTGGGTTTGCATTCCACTCTTGGGGATGGTGTTTGCAGATCCAGGCTGGAGCAGGGGCAGCTCCCAGCTCTCTGCCCACCGTGGCAAAGCCCCGGCGCTCGGGAAGCTGGAGGCACCCTTCCTCTGGGAAACACCAGTGCCAGATTCCCAGGGAACTTGAAACAAAGCAAATCCAGTCCAAGACACGCATCTCCAAGCTCTGTAGCTGGAGGGCACCGGGGGAAGCTCAGGGGGAAGAGGCTGAGGGGAATCAAACCTCCTTTTTGCAGCCAAGTGCTGGTTTTCCCAAATCCTTCACAGCGCTTGCATCAGAGGCTGCAATTACCCAGACTTGCCCTCTCTGTCTGCACCAGTGCTGGGTGCTGCCCCACACTCTGAAGCGGCTCCTGACAGCAGGGTGAAGGTTCATTAAATCTTTGGGGGTGAGCAGAGACACCTCCAGCACGTCCTGCATGGTCAGCAGAGACAGCACCCGCAGCACCGAGCTCGCAGCTCGGCCTCCATCGCCACGATGGGGCTGATGTGCCCAGCAGCTGCTCCTGCCACAGCTGTGCCTGGCAGGGCCATCCTGCCGTGCTCCTGCCCTGTGCCAGGTGGGCACACCAGCTCACACAGAGCTGATGCTGCCGCCGCAGACGCTGCCCAGCGGCACGGCCGGGGCCGGCGAGCGCGCCGGTGTCAGCAGATGGCAATGTTTCTGTGCTCTGCTTCTCTCTGCTGCTGGCTGCTGTTCAACTACAGCCCGCTACCAAACCCCAGCAGGACCCTCCCGAGGGCTCCGACCATCGCCCAACCCAGGAAATCCAGAGCAGCGAGGCCCAATGGTGCAAACACCTCCAAGTAGGATCGCCCAGCCCTTCTCCTCTGCTCATGCCCTGGATGTGGTCATCTCATCCTCTCCATCGTGGTGTTGCTGTTTCTGGTCTCAGCCCCGGTCAGGAAGGGCAGAGGCACTGATAAAAATAGCCAACAAACTGTTCAATGAAGCTTTTTCAGACGCTTGGGTGTGGTGTGGCTTTTGGGCAAGAGATCAGGGGTTGGCTTTTCCCATCCAGCATTGCTGTCCTGCGCTGGCTTGGCTTGGCTTGGCTTGGCTGCTCCAGGAGTTTGGGAGCACTAAGGGAAGCAGGGAGAGGCTGGGAACAGAAGAGGAGGTGGAAAAGGTCTGTTCCGGCGGTGAAATGTCAGCCAGAACATCCCAGTGGGGAGCTCTGCCATGCAAGGTGTGAAGGGCAGCAGGTCACAGCTCGGGGCTCTGTCCTCAGCCTCCTCTGGCCACAGCTCCCCCTGAGCCCTGCCAGCCCAGCCCAGCCCAGCCCAGCGCTCGCAGCGGCACATTTCCATGTCCCAGACTTCCTCTTTCGGGTGAGATTTATGAAGGTCTGATCACAGCAATTAGGAACTGGGAATGACCCAGCGAGGCTGCCCCGGGGGGTGAAAACAGCCCTGGCCGGTGACTCAGTGGCTGCGGTGCACAGAGCCCCGGGCTGTGGGCACTCTCCCGGCTGTGGACACGCTGCCACAGCCCTGTGTCACCCTCTGTGCCCTCCTCCTGACCCCCTGATGTTTCTCCCACACTGGTGAGCAGGATGGGAGCTTCCCGAGGCACCCAGGTGTGCGGGGTGGGGACAGTTTGCATGGTGGGGGCTCCAGGCGTGACCCAGCTCCTGGAGCTGATGCCCACGTCCTGGCAGAGCAGGTGCCCATGGATGGGGGCTGCCTTCCCAGGAGCTTCACACCCTGCCTGGGAAAGCACCGTGGCAGCAAGGATCTGGAAGAAGCCGGGCTGGACCTTGGGAAGGTTTGGGGGTTACACTTCACCTCCTGACGCCAACACCTTCGCCCCAGCAGCTCTGTCGCTCCCTGCAGGAGGGACTGGAGGGGGACCAGAGCCTTGGTGTGAGCACTGCATGTCCCTGCCACATCCCCGTGCTGTTCCCTTTCCCTGTCTGATCCCATCAGGCACCAACTTGGAGCCCCGAGCAGCCGGGCACGCTCGGCCGTGTGTCAGCTCAGCCGAGCAGGAGCGTCTGGTGAGGGTGGGTGTTCCCGTGGGGTAATTGTGCTTCCTCCCTGCAAGCAAAAAATAGGTGGCAGAGCTCAAAGAACAAGGTGCTGGGTGCAGTGCAGGGCACGGGAAGCGGGATGTGGGGAGATGTTGCAAGAACAGCTCAATTCAACGCCCCCCCTACGCTCCAGTTTCGGGACTCCTTTTTGTTTTCACGGGAGATTTGCACTTGAAAAGCCACTGTCAAATTTGCATGCACAAACATGTAGCCAGGCCAGAAACAGGAATGGTGCCCGCTGCTTTGCAGAGCCATCCCAGGGCCTGTTGCACAGCCACGGAGCAGCACCAGGCTGGCCCGGGGTGGTCAGCAGAGGCTCCACGGCACATCCAGCAGCGCTGAACCCACACCCATCCCACCACGGGCAGACAGAGCTGTCTGCCCACTGATTAATGACCCTCTGCTGAGATTTCCCAGAAGGAAACAAGCGTCTTCCCATTGGAAGGAGCTCGTTTTGAACACCACAGCCCTGACAGCTCCCGCCATCCGTCGCAAAAGGGGCTTTGACCATGAACTCCCACCCCGCAGGCTGAGTTTGCATTCCCAGCTGTGGCAAGCACATTTCTCTCCCTCTCAGGATTTTTCATAGAGGTGCACAGAGGGAAATGAAAGAGAAAACAATTTTATTTCTGGTCCTTGTTTCTCCCACGTGGAATGTGTTTGGAGAATTGTTTACCTGGGGTGATTGCTGGGTTGGATTCTGGTGAGGATTGTTTGAGCTGATGGACAATCCAACCCACCTGGGGCTGTGCTCTCAGAGAGGGTCACGAGTTGTGTTAGAGTTATAGATATAGATATAGAGTTAGATATAACTCTATATCTATAACTATAGATATATACTTATAGATATAGAGTTAGAGAAAGTAGTATGTAGTTTTAGTATCTTCCTTTTACATAGTATATTGATGCATTTTAGCATAGTTATAATAACTAATTCAGCCTTCTGAATTGAGTCGGACATCATCATTTCTTCCCATTGGGTTCTTCTGCATTCACAATACCCACCTTGGGAAGTGCAGCAGCCCTGCAGTGCCCTGGGCACTCAGGAATCCGTGCACATCGCCCTGGAGCGGGGCAGAGCTGATCCCTGGCTCAGCCCCTCTCTCCTTTGACAGGGAGCTGTTCCCTCGCGTGGCGACACGTCCCCAGCCGAGCCACCCAGCGCGGGCAGCAGCGGTGGCAGCGCCGGTGCCAGCTCCGCTTTGAAGATGAATTCTCGGCAGATTAAGGGAGCTGTGTGGTCTGAGCATCACCACGGGGTTCGCTCCCGGCACACGAGGCTGCTGCTGTGCCAGGATGTGGGAATCCAGAGCTTCCCTCTGGCTGCCCTGGGACCCTGGCAAGGGTCAGGAACCCCCCTGGACAGAGCCCCCAGAGACACTGTCTGTGATCTCTGCAAATGGAAAAGAGTTTTCAATCTTACAGCATGAATTACCAGCTCTGAGGGTTTGATATCAGTAATAATTAAGTGTGGCACAGGTGCAAAAGTAAAATTTTAGGAGTCTAGATGAGGGGTCCAAAGGGGACAAGATGGAGGAAATTGGATGTGCCTTGTCCTTTTTCTCCTTCTTCATGCCCTCCATGTTTCACTGTGGTGTTGGCATTTTTCTGTTGGTTCAGGCTGGGGACACACTGTCCAACGTAGGTGACAGATATTGGCACGTTATTGTAAATGCAGCCCAGGGAGTTTCTGGTATTTAATGTTTGTCACATCCCACTGAGGGCAGAGCCCCACACACTGCCCTGCAGGACAGAGCTGGGCAGGGCAGCAGAACATGTGAGAGATAAACAGAATAAACAACCTGGAAACCAGCACAGACCAATTATGGCTTCTTCTTTGGCAGGGTGCAGAAAGAAAGAGACTTTCTACAATCTGGGAATCATCAATCCCACAGATTCCAACACCAGGGCCTGCAGGGAGCGGGGCTGCTTGGGCTGGAAATACTGAAAGGAACCACTTTTAGGGCCGGGGTGTCCCCACACTGCACGGTTTGCTCTCCTGAGGATGGTTTTGCATCATCCCAGCACCGTGCCAGAGGGGGAATGGGGGGAACCACAATCCTGGCTGGTCTCAAAGCATCCCACTGCCTCAGCTGGCACCCGTGGGGCTGTCCACAGCCGGGGAGAATTTGCTGCAGGTCCTTTTGGTCAAGCACAGGTAGATGGAGAGGGTTCGTGCCAAGAGCTGCTCCTCTCCCACTCGCCCCTGGAAGGGTTATCAGGACAGGAGTGAAATCTGGAGCACGGCCGAGGCAGGAGAGGTGTGGGAATGCAGACAAGGCAGGGTTATTTCCCCTGCTCTGAGGAGAAGCCAGGCAGGAAAGACACACAAATAGGCATAATTGAGGCTAAATGTCTTAGGTTTTTGAATCAACATGCACCACTGAGAGCACAATCAAAGGCTATTTAGTAATTTATTGACTTACCATGAAGTAAAATTATCTGCGTGCATTTATCACACCCACACCCACCCCCACCCCTTCCTATTAGGCAACTGAGTCCTTCCAGAGCGCTCAGCTCCCCGGTGCCACACGTCGGGGGGAGCAGGATGGGATGTGGGACAGGGAATTCTGTGCAGGAACCAGCACAGCAGCACCCACAAGGTGCAGGTTTGCTGCAGGTGGCGGACACGGCCGGATCCTGCTGCTCTGAAATTGGGATTACATCCAACCACAGCTCCAGACACAGCCCCAGTGGGCTCAGTGGTTCTGTGGGCATGGGGGACAGGGAGATTCCGTGGTGTCCATCACGCCTCCCTGCCCAGCCCAGCAGCACCAAGGTTCCCTCAGGGCTCCTCAAAGATGGTTTTGAATCCTCCACCCCAGCACGTCCCAGCTCTGCTCCCCGTGGGAGTGATTCACCTCCTTGCCCACGCCCAAGCCAACACGGGCAGGGTTGTCCCTTCCTGCCTCCAGGCCAGCCCAAGTGACATCTCAGCCTCTCCTTCCAGGCAGAAAGGGGAAGGTGGTGGTGACAGGCACAGCCAGCAGGCCCCGAGGCCAGGCTCGGTTTCTGAAGGCACGTGCAGGTTCCCTGCACTTGCAAAACTTCCCCGTCCCTCCTCTTACGAAAGACCCCTCGGCTTGCAAAAGAGCAGGGCCTCGGGAGCACGCGAGGAAAGAAATGGTAAAGAAAAACCACACTGAAGGGGTCTGCCTCGGACTTCCCCTCCCCACCAGCAGTGAGGACAGCTCGTGCCTCAGTTTCCCCATCAGCTGGGGGAGCAGCCAGCGCCACAGGGCTCAGGCTGTGGCCGTGCTCCCAGTCCTGCTCCCATTCTGGCAGCCAGCCCTGGCCCAGGGGCTGGGAAAAACCTTCCCTCCCCACCCCAGAGCGCAGATTCGGAACACTGATTTTGGTTACTGACAAATGAGGCGGCAGACAATGGAGGAGGAGGCCAATCCTGACCCTGCATCCCTGGAAAGCACCAAGTGCAGCTGTGGGCAGCTGGGATGCACGTTCCCAAAAAGGCTCCAGCTCCCACAGAAGGGCAGATGAATCACCAGGAGATGAATCCTCTCCAGTGGGAAACCCCAGCGCCAGGCACAGCCCTCCCACAGGGCATCACCACACCCCGGGGTGATCTGGGGGGGGAAAATCATAACTGGAGGGGGCAGGAGCAGTTTTACATCCCAAGGATTCATCCCTGGGCACCAGTGTGGGGTAGAGCCAAGCCAGAGGGCTGCTCCAAAGGAGCAGAGGCCGTGCAGGATCCAGGAGGTGCCTGGTCCAGGGGGGACCACCACGCACACCAAAGCCCCAGGCTGGGATTTGGGGTGTTTCCCCTCTGCTTTGCTCCAGCTCTATCACCCCAAACCAGCATGGGAAACTGTGAGTGTGACAAAGATAGAGCCCAAGGGCAGATATCAGCCACACTTCCTGCAGCACACTCAGCCCTCCACCCACCCCACAGCTCCTCCGGCCTGCAGCTCATCCACCCTGGCATCAATTAGCCTGATTAACACCAGAACTTGTGCAGTGATTAGAGGGAGAGCCCCAGCCTGCTGGAGCAATGCCTGACCTGTGCATGGATGAGGGGATGCTTCTTCCCAGGCTGGTGTTACCCCCAAAAAGGAGGAGAGCTGATGGTTCTGCTACATTTTGGCTGCAGGCAACCCTCGAGGCTGGCCCTGGATGGACAGTGTCCCAAGACACAGCTGGGACAAGCTTCAGCTTCCCTCCAAACCATCTTTGGGTGTGCCCATAACCACACTGCCCATGCGGCCCCAGACCTCTGCCAGATACCCGCTGATGTCCTAATGGGGAAAGATTTGACCCCAAAACCCCAAAATCTGAGCAGAGTCATGCCTGAACGCCACTGTGTCATGGGCGTAAGCATGCAAACACAGGTGAGTGTGCAGCACAGGTGAGTGTGCAGCACAGGTGAGTGTGCACACCTCGGGATGTCACTGGCAGCAGGCAGGAGGTCAGAGCCCAGCTCAAGCCCTTCCCCGTGCAGGCTCTGAAGCCCAGGAGCCGGGAAGGGGCAGGGAGGGATGCTGGCGTGGCCCCCAGTGACAAAGCCAGCCTGGGAACAATCGCCAGCAGCTCGGCTGGGGCTGCTGTGAATTATGGACACCCCTGGCAGAAGGCACTGCTTGGGTTCAGCCCCCACAGCTGCCTCCCCAGGGCTCCCCGGGGATGGCAGCCCTGGGAACGGGCACGGGGGGAGCTCAGCAATCCCACCATGGGTCCTGCAGCTGGGAAAGGGCAAGCCACCCCACAAATCCATCAGTTTTACCAGGAAAATGTCTGGGAAGATCACAGAATCACACTGTCACAGAATCACACTGTCACAGAATCACTGGGTTGGAAGAGACCTTCAAGATCATCAAGTCCAACCCAGCCCCAACATCTCAACTCAACCCTGGCACTCAGTGCCACATCCAATCTTTTTTTAAACACATCCAGGGATGGTGACTCCACCACTTCCCCAAGCAGCCATTCCAGAACTTTCTCACTCTTTCCACAGATGTCATGGTTAAAGTCACCAGAGTTTTGAGCTCAGCTGGAGGGAGATGTGGGGTGAGATGACAACAGAGCTGCACAACAGCTCCCAAAACTCCGCCATCAACCCCATCCCCCCATGTAGGATTGGGTCCATAGTGAAGGATTCATCCATATCCCAGGGCCAAGGTGTCCCATCAGGGTTTTTTCACCCAGTCCCACAGGTCTGAGTGTGGACTCCTTGTGCTGGCTTACAGCAGGATAAATCCTGGCCCTGGAGCAGTGAAGAGCCCTGCTTGAGGCAGCTGGGGACAATCCATGGGCGAGGAAGATGTGTGGGGGCAGGAAAACACAAGGCAGGGAAATGTGGCAGCACTGGGAAAAGTCAGCAGTTTTTTTTTTTTTTTCTTTTATTATTGTTGGGGTTTCTTTGTTCTTCTTTTTTTTTTTTTTTTTCGGAAGGTGCCTGGGAAAGGAAGCGATTGTTTGGAGCAGATCTTGATGGCTCCAGGCCCCTCATTGGGGAGATAACCAGGCACAGCCCCTCCGCCGTGTGAGACCCGGCCTGGCCCCGGTGGGAAATGTCCTTCTGCAGCTGGGCAGATGTTGGGGGGGCTGGGACACCAAAACCCACCCTCCTCACCCCCTCAGAGCTGCAGTGACTGGGGAGGGGGTCCCCCAGCAGTGCCACCCCCACAGCCACAGCCCTGGGCTGTGTCCCCACCTCGGGCCTGTCTGTTTGAGGCTATTTTGGGGGTAAGCAGGAATTAGGCAGCTTTAACTCCTTTCTGATGTTGCTGCCAAAAATCTTGGCTAAGCATATGTAATTAGGGACTCCGTCATTCCCGGAGCTGCTACCCCCCCTGCCCGGCGCTGATTTGTAATATCCACGTCTTAAACACCACCAGCCTGGCCCTCTCCTGCTTCCCACCATCTCTCACTGCTCGAGCTGGAGATTAGGAAACCAGAGAGGGGTTTGGGGCCTCGCTGTCAGCCAGGAGATAGAGCCGGGTTTGCTCTGAGAGGGGAATTATTCTGGGTATGAATTATGTCATTTTCCTCTCCGGAAACGGCGCATGCTCCCGGGTGTCACAGCTGGCGGGGCCGAGGGGGAGGCTCCTTCCCCGGCACGTCCCGGCTCCCCCGACCATTCTGGGTCCCCAAACCACGAGGAGAACAACGGGAGCAGCCAGAGGGGGAAGGAAAATGAGCAGTGGCCGCTTTTCCCTGCCCCGCTCCATCCCAGCTGCCTGCCAGGAGGGGAGGATGCGGCCGCAGTTGTGCCGGGCTCAGCTGTGCCCGGAGCAGGGGGGATGTGGGGCAGATCAAAGACCCCGAGCCCCTCTCCCAACCCCCCGGGGGAGCCCCCAGCAGGGTCTGGCTCGTGGAGCATCCCAAGAATCAGAGCAAATGTCGGGAGCTGCGTCCCCCTGTCCTTGGCGGGGCGGTTAAAGATAGACACGAGGGAAGGAGCTCTTGGATGGGATGGGAACGTCCATCCTGCAGTGAGCACCCCACAGCCTCAGAGCACCCCACAAACCCCTCTGGGAGCTGCTGAGGAGCACCCAGCAGCCCTTCACCCCTCTCCCCATGGCAGGCCTCGCAGTGCTGGTGAAAGGGAGCATTTAGGGCCACGCTGGCACCCTTGGCAGGCGCCGGGGCGCGCGGCCGGCCCAGCTGCTGCCGCTGGCGCCAGGGCCGGCGGCGCGGGCCGGGGGCAGGTGGACGGCTGGCTCGGCCCACAAAGGCTCCCCTTTCTCCGAGGCAGCGGCCGAGCTGAATGGATCCGCCTGATTTATCTGGCCTCGTTTCCTCCGACGGTTTTTCCGCCCCGCGAGCGCGTCCGCGCTGCCGCTCCCCCTCCTGCCGCTGGCACGGCCCCGGTGAGGGTCGCAGATCTGGGGGATCCCCCCTGCAGATGCCCCGGGGAAGGGGACGCCTGAGCATTTTTGGAAGAGAGACCGAGTGGTTTGCCAGTAGAAGATGCTGGGGGTGCGTGCAAGGAGTGAACTGCTGGTGGGATTTGCTCCAGAGGCTCACGTTTACCCCGAATTGTTTCAAAACCACTCTGGGACCTCCCTGCATCCTCCCTGAGCGCCAGGCATGCAGAGGGAAAAGCAGAGCAAAGCCCTGCTCCATCCCTGGAGGATCTCACCCTGCCCACCCTGCACCCTGACCCCAGCAGCACCCAGGGACCCGGGGTTCTGCGGGAGAGCCGGGGCTCAGACATAAAAAGGGATCTGTGCTTTTTTTCTTCCTGGTGCAATCTCAGCACAATATCAATTAAAACCCTCTCTGTTTGAGGATGCAAATACTGCCTGGCATGCCAGTGCAGACTGAGGGAGTCACCCCGTCTCTGAGCAGGGCCCAGATCTGCTCATTTCACTATCTCACCCCGTCGGAAATCTTAATTAAACACTGCCTTTGATTTGGGCGTGCTCCTGCACCCCGTGCAGCTCCTGCTGGGGTGTGCAAGCCTCCCCCAGCACCCACCCACTCCTCCTGTGCAGGGGAGCACCCTACACACACAGATCCTGGGGGTGGTGGGTGGAAAACCCTCCCGAGCCAGGGGGTCCCTGTGCCTCCCTGAGTACCGTGACATGGCACCACACGTGGGGCAGGTGTGGGAAAACAGGACCTGAGGTGGGAAAATCTTCAGCTGGGACTGGAGGCTGGCTGGAGGTGCCTTTTCCTTCCAGGGTTTTCCACTTGAGTTGACATCCACCCAGCCGGCCACGCAAGGCTACGTGTCGGTGCTTAAAAACTTTTCAAAAAAGAGAAATATCAACCTCAAGAAGACGCCAGGGCTCGGGGCTGCTGTCTGCACACCCTGGTGACAGATAAAAGCCCATCCACGCTTATCAGAGACGCCTTCCCCCAGCATCCCCCCCAGCCCTGGTGACTTCTGCCGGCGCAGCCGCCTCCTCCTGCTGCCGGGGGTGGTTTCCAGAAGCGAGGCAGGCGCCTGACAGCTCACAGATGGGACAGAGCAGCAAAGTAGGACAGCTTGGGGAGGCAGCTCTGCCTGCCCGGCCCCATTGTCCCCTTTTCTTGGCGGGAGGACGCGCGGGGCTCAGCATCACGCCGGCGGGTTTCCATGGCATCTCCCTGCCAACCCCAGCCATCCCCGGCCCCTCCGTGCCTGCTGCCCGCGTTCTCCTCCCTCCCTGCAGCCTTTCCTCCGGGCTGGAGGATGAGCAGCCGTTGGGGATGGAAGCTGCGGGCAGGAATTCATTGACCTGGTGGCAGCTGCTCCAAGGATGTGTTTCACCTGCCTGCTGAAATCTGGGACTTTCCTACCTGGCTAACTTGGACCAAGCACAGGATCAGCTCATTTGCTGCTAATTTGCTATTTTGTTCCTGCTGCTCCGGCAAATATTTGTGTGTGGTATGTGTGGAGAAGTTCCTCCTTTGTTCAGCAGCCTCTCCCTCTGCCAGTCCCTGCAGCAAAGGCAGTCTGGGCTGACTGTTGATGTAAAGTGGTTTGGCAAGGAAGATCCTGTCTCTCCCCAAAATCTCCATCACTGATGGGCTCGGGATGGCATCAAGCTCCACTTCCCAGCTCTCCCCCTCCCACAGACCAAGGGAAGAGGGGCTGAGCAGGGAAGTGAAAAGTCTGTTCTGTAGGAATCCACAGCCAAGTTTGCAAAGATTTCAGGCATGCACTTCTGCAGACTCCTCTGTAGCAGAGCCAGAGCAGCTCCTGCTTCCCAAGGCATGGGGACAAACTGTTCAAAGACTCCGTGCTGGAAGTCTTGGTGACCTGAGAAACCCCCAAATCCCAGCTCAGGGCACCTGAGCTTGCTGGAAATACTGCCCTGTCCCTGCAGGAATGGACCTGTTCCTCCTGCAGCCAGTGTGCTGGAGCAAAAGATTCCCTCATGGAAAATCAGGGGCTTTTATTGGGTGCTGAGCTGCCCCACAGCCCCTGGGATCACCCCCAGCCACAGACAGTGTCTGCTGCGGTGCAGGGAGGGGTTGGAGGGATGGCAGGGATGGCTGGGAGCACTTACACACCCTGGTCCACCCTGTGCTCCTCACAGAGCTCCAAAATGAGGGCAAGCACCATGCCAAATCCAGCCCTGAAGACAGAAACTGAAATTCATTTGCTTTGTTAATTACCTAATTACCCTGGAGATAAACGACAGGGAGCATCTCAGGGGCCTTTCAGTGTGTTGGATGTCAGATCCCCCTGGCCTCTGAGCCCACCTATGGCACAGCAGATCGATTTTGGGGTGCCCTGTGCAAGGGGCACTGCTGCTGAGCAGGGCAGCAGCTCAACTCCCACCCACCGGGGCCAGGAAAGGAATTTGGCCTCGAGGGCCGTGGGAATTAGGATTCCTCCGAGCTTTGCAAACACCCACCCGGTGTGGGGCTGTGGGGTGTGGGACGTGTGGGTCCAAGGAGCCTGGGATGCAGCACCCCAGCTCCACAGGTGCTTCCACATCCACCTGCTGCCCCATCCCGCCGTGCCGAGACAAGGGCGGCTGCTTCCCGCACCCTCCCGCTGCCGGGATGTGCCCGGGCAGATCACCCTCACCTCCGTGCAGCCACCCAAAACTCGCTCTGCTGGGGTTCAGAGGTGCAGGGATGTCCTGGGGCGCACGCAGAGGGGACTGCGCCGACACGTCGCCCGCGCGTGGGGTCCTCGTGCCTCTGTCGGGAGCACCACAAACCCTCTGGAGGTGGGGAGGAAGGATCCCAGCTGGGATATGACCCCAGCCACCCCTCACCCCGGCCTGGCCGGGTGTCCCCACGGTGCCAGCCCACCCTGAGGTGCCGTGGAGGTGTTCGTGGGCAGGGGGTGCTGGGTGCCAGGGGTCCCCGAGCCGGCTGAGCCCCGCGTTTCTGCAGCTTTTTCATGCAGCAGGCAGTGCTCCAGCTGGGGCCCAGCCA
This sequence comes from Lonchura striata, assembly GCF_050655825.1. NCBI lineage: Eukaryota > Metazoa > Chordata > Aves > Passeriformes > Estrildidae > Lonchura > Lonchura striata. Next base: position 11,853,517 of record NC_140719.1, read on the forward strand.
AAACCAACCCATTCGTTCCAGTCCCCATCTCAGACTGGGCTTTGGAGCACCCGCAGGCCTGGCGAGCAGGGGGAGATGCCCAAAGCCAGGAGTCCTGCCCTCCTCAGCCTGTGTCCCTCCAGAGCCGGCTCCGGAGCTGTGGTGTCACAGAATGGAGGGTGGGGCTGCGCTGATTTAGCCACGGGAAATGATTTCCTGCTCCCAAGGGCCAGGCTGATCCCAGGAAAAACTCGTGGTGGAGGCACCGTGGGCTCTCCTGATCCCGTGGGGATCCTCAGGAGCCAAACCCCAGCCCGGTGTGGCGGCAGGGAGAGCGCAGGAAACGCTCGGGCTGGGGCTGGGGGGATGAGGAGTAGGTAAAGACATCTCAAACCCTCCCTCCATGGGATCCTCCCGCTTGACACTAAACGCCTTTGGCACAAACGTGCCGCTTGCTCAAGCCCCGAGGAGGCTCCGGGGGCGTGCGGGAAGGCGGCTTGAATTACCCCAGCGGCCTCTCCAGAGCCAAGGCTTTGGAAAGACTCTCCGGAGCCTGGGAAAGGGTCTCTGCGCCAGGTGACGCGGGGGAGCGCAAACCCTGCGCGCATTTGGGATCGCCGCCTCGCAGCCAGCCCGGCGCGGCTGCCGGGGCTGCGGAGGCACGGGCAGCTCCCGGCTCGCTGCCCCGGGGCTGGGATGGCTCCAGCTGGATGGAGAACAGCCACGGGGTGCAGCTCGCTGCCCCGGGGCTGGGATGGCTCCAGCTGGATGGAGAAGAGCCCGGCGCCCCGTGGCCCGGCCGGCGTGCGGGCGGGCGGCACAGCTGGACGCAGCGGTGGCGCTGGGGACACGGGCAGCCGCCGCCCGACAGAGCCGGGATGCTGGAACGCCTCAGCTCCCTCCCTTTCCCTCGCCGCACTTTGGGGTTTTGTGCTCGGATAGGAAAAAAGAGCCCCCAAAAGTTTGATTTCCTCCGCGCCCCCCCGCCCGCCTCCTTCTCGCAAGCAGCGCGAGTTGAATTTAATGTTGTTAGTCAGGCAGTGCCTGGCTGGCTGTGCCGCTCTGCAAGCTGATGGGGAAACCAATTGAGGGCAAAATTGCTGCAAACAATTGTCCTTTTGTCCCTTTCCCTGGGGTCTGTCTGCCAAGGTTAGTGGAGCTGAATAAAACTCACTTGAGCTGCAACTCACACAACATACCAAGGGCTCCTTTCGGGGCTCGGCGGGGCGAGAGGAGGGGGAGAGCAGAGAAGAGGAGGATGGGGAGCAGGAGGGAATGGGGGTGGAGGTGGGACAGGGAGCATCCTGCAGCCCCAGGCATCCACCAGCAGTGGCTGAGCCTCTGGGACTGGGGCTGCACCTCCCCAAGCGTGGCTCTGTTCACCCCTCAGCACCCCAAAACTGCCAGGGCTGCCTGTCTGGGGAGCTTGGGGAGGCCACAGCTGCTCTCCCGTTCCCTCCTGCCCAGTGCCAACCCAAAAGCAGTCTGGCCGGTCCCTCCTCATGCCCTAAGGAGTCGTTCCTCCGTGCCCGTGGACAAACCCCTGTAAAACACACGGAAACCAATGCCTCCTCCAAATAAATAATAGCACACTTGTTTGATTTCCTGAGCACAATAATTAAAAGCCCGGGGGCAGGAGGCATTGTCTGAGCGCCCCTGGGACCCAGCTCCCTCAGCTGACTCTTTCTGTTCCCCCAGTTATTCTTTGCGTGCTTTTATTTTTTTTTTTTTTAGCTCCTCTGTTGGCGAATGAAAAATAAAAGCACTTTTTTTTCCATCAATCTGGCTTTGTTACTGGAAGCTGATGCCTGAAAAGAACTTCTGTGGTTTTTTTTTTTTTTCATGAGTAATGAGCACTTCTGTTCTCTCTGCCCAAACATGTATGTGTTTTCCCATGGGGATGCCCCTGGCTTCCTCTTCCCCCACTCCTCCACGTCTGTCCCAGGAGATTTCTTGTGTTATCTGTGTGATGTGTTAGAGTCACTTTTCCCTTTCCCTGCCATGGTGCTCCTCTTTAGGTATTTCCTCACCTGCCAGGTGGTGCAGCAAGGCCCTGGTGGGACCAGCAGGCTCCAGGTGAGGGGCTGCTGAACTTCTGGGCTGGCACATCTGTCCCAGCCCCATGCCAGGGGAAAAGGGGCATCTCAGAAGGGCAGGAGAAGAGGCTCAGCCTCACCAGCACCTGACACAATTCTTGGTGCTCCTCTGCTCTGATATGGAGACCTTTCAGCCAGAGGGGCTGATGTAGCCTCCAGCCACTGCCAGACCGTGGCGGGAAGCCGCAAACGTGCAAGAAAAATCAAGCAAAATGACACCAAAGAAGGGCTGGCTGCTTCCCTATTATCATTCCTGGGTTTGTTTGCAGAGCTGCACTGGGCAAAATCCAATTTCTGAGACTGTCTGGGAGCTGTTTTCTAGGAAGCAGCTGTGGGAAGGCCGGGGCAGGCCAGCGGCGGTGCTGCCGTGACAGGAGCGTTTCAGCAGGGGCAGCTTTCTGTTCCTCCTGGGATCCCCTGCTCGGAGCACCGCGGGGCTGCTCCCCACCTGCAGCCCCAGGAAAAGCACGTCCCCAGCCCGGGCTGGGTCCCACGGGCGCAGGGGATGTGCAGGAGAGGGAAGAGGGGCTGCTCCAGCTGCTGGGATGAGCATTCCCACAGGTGACGGCGCTCCGGGGGTTTTTATTCCCCCCTGGAGGCCCCGATTTGCCAAGGGATGAGAAATCTCTCGCCTGCCTGTGAGCAGCAGCTGGGACAGCTGCCCCCAACTCAGTGCCCCAGCACAATCCATGTGGACACAGCTCTGACCCCTGGGACACCCCACTCGTGCTGGGACATGAGCCTGAGGACACCAAGCCTTCGTGCCAGAACTGTGCACACCCATTACCCCAAAATCTTGCAGCATTCCCAGGAGAAACCTCCAAGAGGGACCTCAGGAAGGGTCCCATCACCTGGCCACCACCACAGAAATAGTTTGCCTTTCCATTTTTAGCTTTGCTGATGAGGAAAACCAAGAAACACCCCCAAATGAGCTGCGGGAAGGGGGAAATGCCTGAAAATGAATCAGCCAAAGCCAGGCACCACAGTTTGCAGCCAGGAGTGCTGGGAAGAGCTCAGCATGCACTGCACCAATGTGGCAATTAGGTTCATTTGCCAGGAAAACGTCCTCAAACACCAGCTGAGTGTTGGTTAACCAGGCGTTGGGTTTGGTTCTTGGTTTGGTGAGCTAGAAACCAGAGAGGCAAAGCAATATCCAAGAGAGGTTTGCCAGCACTGCCCACAGAGCTGTGCTCCCACCAGCCCAGATGTGAGTCTCACCCAGAGTGGTTTTAGTTTACAATTGTGAAATGCAAAAAAAGAAAAAAAAAAGTCAAGCCCAAACCATTCTTTTTATCCCTTTTTGGCAAGTTCTGTTCTGAAAAACCTCTGGGTGCTGGAGTATTGCTCTTTCCAACCCAGAGCCTGCCTAGTGATTTGAACCATCAATGAAAGCTGCTGCCCCGGCCACAGCAAAATGAGGCACTTTCAGCAGCCTCAATGTGTCGTTGGGAAGTTGCCATCAAACTCTGGTTAAAAAAACACAGCAGGAAAAAAAAAAACTCAAAACAAAGGCAAGAGTACAAACAGACAGAGCTTGGGATCAGACCGAAGGCAGGGGAAAAAAGGGAATTATGAACTATATTTACTCTGCCCGAGATCCTTCGCTGCCTTCGCTTCTGTGTGTGGTTATTTATTCACCGAGGCCGAGTCTCAGGAAGCGCCGGCGGCTCCTGGAGAGTCACTGGGGCTGCCACGGCAGTCCTGGATCCCCCTGGGACCCTCTCCCAGCAATCCTGGCTCCTGCATCCTCAGGAACTGTCTCCCAATAATCCTGGCTCCCTCATCCTTTAGGAACCTCTCCCAGAAATCCTGGCTCCTTCAGGAACTCTCTCCCAGCAATCCTGGCTCCCTCATCCTTTAGGAACCTCTCTCAGCAATCCTGGCTCCCTCAGGGACCCTCTCCCCAGCAATCCTGGATCCCTCATCCCTCAGGAACCCTCTCTTAGCAATCCTGGCTCCCTCAGGAACCCTCTCCCAACAATCCTGGATCCCTCATCCCTCAGGAACCCTCTCTTAGCAATCCTGGCTCCTGCATCCTCAGGAACCCTCTCCTAGCACAACCCAGCACCGGTGTCCTGGCCGAAGAGCATGGCATTCCCAGAGGCTGCAGTGGTGGTTCCCTCTCTTCCAGGTGGTGGTTCCCAGCTTTTCCAGATGGTTTTTAAGAACTGTCACCACCAGCAGCGCCTCAGCAGAGCAGGCTGGGTGTTGGTTGAGTAGGAGCTGCTCCAAGGTGGAGCCCAAATTTCACCTGTTCGACCAGAGGAGCTGGGAGGGGCTGGTTGGGCACCCAAAACTGAGTCCAGCTCACTTGAGTTTTGTAAGGCAAGTGCAGAGGAGTTCAGACCCACCCCAGCATGGCCAGGCTGCTCAAAAGCAGAAGACAGCAAAGGCTGATGGCTGCCTCCGCATCATTTTCACTTTCGTTATTTCATTTTCCCACTGAAATGCCTCCTGCTGGGGCATGGGAGATTCCTAGGGAGCCCCAGGTGGATCCCTGACCCTGCTTTCACCCCTTTCAGGGCCAGCAGGTGGGAAATGACTTGAAATGCAAAATCTCCCTGGTTTTCAGATGCTCTTAACACCTCACTGAGGCCGGCAGTGAAAGCGTGGGCAGGTTGCCGAGCTCTTCACACCCAAGGGTGCAGCCCTGTGGCATCCCCAGCACCTCCAGCAGCCCTGGACTGGCTCTGGGAGCAACCAGAGCCTGCAGGAAGGTTTCCCTTTGCCTCTGCAGCTTTCCAGGAGCAGCAGCCCCAGCGAGGGGGTTCTGCTCCTGTGTCTGCCAGGGCTCAGCATTCCCACGTGCCTCCACGCAGGCTTATTTTTCTAACATTTCTTTGGTGGTTTTTTTTTTATCCCCCACTCATCCGGTACGGTTGTTGTGACACTGCAGTCAGCAAATATCACTGAGCAGTAGGAAACGTGAGGTTTCACTGCTTCAGTGAGATTCGGCTGATGAAAGGAGGAAGAGAGAAACCCTCCCTGAGAGGGTGCGAAGCCCTCGTGTGCCGCCCCGCAGCCTTCTGCTGCTCAGACCCCAAAATCTGAGCAAGGTCTGGTCCAGCTGAAGCCACACTTGGGGTGGGCAGGACTGTGGGGTCACCCACAAAGATGCCAGGGTGTCACTGCCTGCCTGGCACCCCAGCCCTGCTCTGGATAGGAGGGTGGGACTCCCTCGCTGCGGGCAAGACAAGAGTTGGGTGCTGCTCCCAAATTCTGCATAAACCCCACGGGCCGGTGCTGGTGGCCATGGCCAGCAGAGCTCCTTTATCTGATGGGACATTTGGAGGGAACAATGTCCCCCGTGGCAGAGCTGGGGCGAACAATGGGCGCAGGACGGCTGGGCGGCCGGGCTGCGGGACCCCGGGCGCCCCGGCCCGCAGGAAATCCTTTTATTTTTCACTGCTGCACTGAAACAAACACAAGCTCCTGTTTATTTCCTGGTCGATTGTATTTTGGAGGATGGAGGTGGCTTCCCCACGCCGGCGGGTTAACTCCTGCCCTGCCGGCTGGGACTGTCCCCCCATCCCTCCTCGCGCAGCCGTGGCCACGAGCGGGACCCCCGCTTCCCCCGCCCCCGCTAATTTATGTTTAATTTGCAAACCTGGGGGTCATAAATAACACGTGCTGGCGTGGGAAGTCTGGGAAGCGGGAAGGCAGCCCAGCATCCCCTCCCCTGGCTGAGCCTGGGGAGTCTGGAGCTGCTGCTGGAGAAGTGATGCAACATCCCCCAGGCTGCTCCACACCAGCCACGGTCCCACGGGATGTCCCACTCTGGAGCAGAAGGGAAACGGGGTGCCTCTGTCCCTCCTCTCTCCATCCCTCTGTGCACCTCCAAGCCATCCTCTTATGTGTAGTAGATATAATTTGCGCCATTTCTAATACGATAGATGTGATATTGAATATTTGTTAGAGTATACACGTTTGTATTAGGATTCCCCCCTCGCAGGTGAGACCGGGTGTATATTGGAAACTGATTTACAGGTAAGAAGGTGCGGCTCCCCAGGAGATGGGCCATGGCTGGGGAGACACGGGAACCCCAGGTGCTGATCATCACCTGAACGACCCGGGATGGATCTCATGGAAATCCTCGGGCAGATCCATGGGAATGCAGCATTCCCGAATTCCCATAAATTTCATCAAGGGATTCAACAAACTCCGGACACTGAATTGTTCTCCCTCATCACCAAAAAAGAAAATCTTATTAACTTATGGACTCTGAATAGAAGAAAAGACTGATTGCTGAAATCTTGGCCTCAGGTGGAATTTTCCCTATAAAAACCACTTGTGGCGGGATGGAGGGGTGGGCACAGAGGAAAACCTCTGCTGGGGCTGAATTCTGGTGCCAACCCCGGGCTCGGCTCTGTTCTTTCCTTGTGGCTGGCTAGATAGAATTGGATTGCAAAATACTTTATTTTTTCATATTCATTTGGCCGGACGAATTTTGGTTTATAACACATCCCCAGCCCCGCCAGGCACCACCGCTGGGGCAGGGGCTGGCACTGCCCTCTCCTGCGAGGAAGAGGCTCTGCCAGGCGAGGCCGAAGGTTTGCCGACCTCAGGCTTTTCTCACAGCTTCCCCAGCACATCCTCCCTCCCCGGCTCCCACGTCTGCCGTTCACAGGCGCTGCTCTCTTGGCTCCCGGCCCCGGGGCCTGTGCCTGGGTGGAAACAGCATCCAGATGGAGCTATTTTTTCACATTTTTGGGGGGGAGGGGAGGAAGGTTTGGGAAAAAGCTGCCGGGACCAGGAAAGCAGAGGGAAGGAGAGGATTTGAAAGGGGTCTGGTTAGCATGGCCCCGTTTCTGCATGGAATGGAGGGCTCGGCAGGGAAACTGAGGCACGGAGCATCCCACCACGGCAGTGTCCTGGCTGACAGTGAGCTCTGACTCCTGGCCCAGGAATTAAATCCTTTAACTCCTGCCCTCAATGCAATTAAGGGGACAGCACAGTCTAGATCCAACTTCCATCAGGGAATTTGGTGCCACAGGCAGAACCCAAACTCATCTGTCACTCATCCAGAGCCCAGAGGGGGAGGAAAAGCCCTTCCACCCCTCCAGCCTTAAATCTCATCCACAGAAAACTTTTGAAACCCCACCATTGTGCGAGAGGATAAACATTTATTGAATATTTCCTGTTTGGCACAAATTCTCTGCGAGTCCTCTACAGCCTTTTTCTTCTCGGGTCTTTAAATGAGAATTATTTGAGTTGAATGTAAAGGAAAAGTATCCCCCGAGCGTGGAGCCCCTGGGAGCAGGGAAAGAAGGGAAGCCCACGTGTGTGCCATGCCTGCTTGCTGTTAGCTATTAATTTCTGTCTCCCGAGGTCTGACATGAGCAATGCATTATGCAAAGGTTGTGGGAATATTTCAGACTCTGCATCCCGGGAGAACTACAATTTCAGTTTTACAGGGTTTGGGATATATTTTTTTTCGCCCTGTTTCTTACAAATGTGTTATTTCACTGAGTTGGAGCAGTGGTTATGAGTTACACAGAGTAGGAAAGGACGAGCTGGGTCTGGCTGGGGTGGGATCAGTGCCTGGCCCCTTGTGTCCACAGAGCTCTCCAAAGTGGGCATGCATCAAATGCAGGAGCAGCAGTGTGACCCCACTTGCATATTTGGGTGCAGGAAAAACCTGTGGGGGTGGAGAGAGGCTCAAATCAGGGCTGGAGAGGGGTTGGAAGCAGGCAACATGAGGCAGCAGCCAGGGTGGGAGGCTGGTGGGACAGGCAACACACTGGGGTTTGGGCCAACACTTGGCATAGCCTGGGCTGGGAAAAGCCTTGCAAAACATGCATTTTTTTCCAGCAGATCAGTCTTGCAACAGGCAGCAGCCACTGGGAATGTTCTGCTCACCACAGAGCCTCTGGGCTGGAGCTGGAGAAGGTGGGGGCACACAGAGCCATCCTGTCCCGTGCCACCGGGAGCCCAGGGGCAGAGAAGAGGCTCAGGCTGAGGTGAAGCTGAACAGGGCTTGGTCTGAAGGCAATCTAATTCCGGCCCAGGCACAATGCAAAGGGATTTATTTTTAGGCTCTGGGCTATCGCTGCTTTGGGTAATTGAATGGAAAATGTATATTTAGCTTCTTTGGTGATATGCTTAGAAAAATAAGCTCCTGTCACTGTTGTGGGTGGTGATTTGTGCCAGCCCTGCCCTTGCCAGTGCTGGGAGGCATCGCCCACCTTGCAGCAACCCTGGATCTCTTGGACAGCATGGATTTGAAAGCTGGATTCCAGGTTTCCTTCTTTTTTACCCCTCAGAAGGATCTTGCCACCCATCCCACAGACTTTGCCCTCGCTGTGCAGGTGTTGAGGGCAGCACCAGGTGCCCTCCGTGTCTCCCACATCCCTGTGCCATGGGTTATCCCACCTGGCACCCCAGCTGGGCCCAGCACTGTCCCCACAGCAGGGACACGGTCACATAGGTGCCACTGGTGGGATCAGCTCTGTGGGAAGCTCCGGGCCTCTCCGTTGTGGAAGCCGTGCACGGACACACGGCAGGGAGATGCTGTTTCCTCCCCAAAACGCAGGTGAGAGGCAGAAGGGCAGCACTCACAGAGCCTCTCACACTATAAATACACCACATGCACAGGAACCCGGGGCTATTTTTGCCTGCAGGAAGCCGGGATGAGAAGGAGAGCATCCCTCCCTCCCCAGCACGTTGCGTGCCCAAGGCCAGGACTGCCTCTGGCAGAGGGTGCAGGGCTCCAGGCTGCTTCCCATCATCTCCAGGTGATGGGAATGGCTGGGATAGAGCCTGTGGTGGGTGACACCAGAGCCACTGGACCCCGTCATGTCCCCCAACACCCTCTGGTTGGGCAGCTAATGGAATAGATGTGTTGCCTTCTGCAGGACTGAAATGGGCTCCACACCCCACGGAGATCTGAGTGATCCAGACTGATCCCTGCTCCTCTTCATGGGAAACACCAGCACTGGATGAGGCCTGTGAAGTGTGGAAGGCATAGCTGGGGCTGCCTCCTCCTCTGATCAGGTCTCAGACAGCTCTCTCTGTCCTGACTCCCTCCTTGCTCAGCTCTGTCTTGGCTGGCATCACTTCCCTGGAAGAAGCCAAAGGCAAAAATTGCAGGGAACCAGGAACCATCAATGGCAAATCCCCAGCAGCAGCGTCACTAATTGCACAGATGTTATCACCCCCTCTGTCTCTGCATCCTCTCATCTCTGGAAAGTGGGATCCAGAACTGTTTCTTGGTGCAGAAAAACTTAAAGCAGAGTCCTGTCCTTGCCAGATGCTTGCTCAGTACCTGTGTGTGTGCCTCTGGGTTTGAGTGTGTTTTTGTGTGTAGAAAGTGCATTTTGCAACAGACAAATGGGAATGAAATATTTCAAGAATGTCTCTTAAATCAAGTAATCTTGGGGAATTTGACAGCCAAGGTCACCAATGGCTTTTGGTTCTTGTTTGCTCAGTGTAGAGCCAGGGCTGGGCTCTGCCCAGGCAGGGCCCCAGACTGAGGGGGGTGTCTGGTCCCCAGCACCCTGAGGAAAAGCTGTGTGTCTTGAGATCTATGTCCAAGAGCAGGAATAGCTTCAGGACGTGGCTGGAACCCAGAGCTTCCACCTCAGGAGCAACCCTGCCTGGGGAGTGCCTCTGCTCCGAGTCCTGGCGTGACCTGCCGGGGCACGCTCCAGCTCTGGCATTCACCAAGAGAAAAGAAGCAGGAAAAAAAAAGTCAGCTCCTCGTGATGCAGCCCCGTAATTACCTGTTATTCTCATATCGAGGTAATTAACAATTAGGCAGCTGTCTGAAACACATGCAGAGGAACAATCATTTCGTTATTAATGGATTCTATTTAACAGGTCCGATTTTCCCAGTTGTTTGTTTTTTTTTTTTCCTTTCCTTGTGCTCTCATGAATTATCCTCACAATTAAACCTGCACCAGAAAGAGGGAGGAGTAGTCCTAATATTTACTGAACCTTGCAAAGCATCACATTTCTCAGCTTATGAACCTGTCACAAGCCATCGGGGGGCTCCAGCAGTGATGGGGAGCCCGTAACCCAACACCCTGCTCTGTCACCTGCACGGCCCCGCTGGCTCTGCCCCTGCTGCTGCCGGGAGTTTATTCATTTCACTGCAGATAAAAGCCATTATTTACAGTCAGTTACATATTTCCGTTGGCAAACCTCCTCCCTCAAGAGCAGGTTTGAAAACATCCCGCTCAGCAAAGCGAAGCCAGCCCGCTCTGGCACGGGGGAGCGGTGCCCCCCTGCCCGCCCGGTGCCCCGTGGGGCTGTGCTGGCTGTCACCCCGGCATGGTTGTGGTTTTTGGGGCAGGGACAGCCTGGATGGGCCCCTCACCCTCCTGTTCCCTTTGCAGGAGGCACCTTGGGCTCTCCCCAGGGCGTGCTGTGGGGTGGGATGAGCTCCCCTATCCTGAGCACATCATGTTGCTCCCGCATTGCTGTGCTTGAGCAGAGAAACACATACATGTTTTAATTTAAATAATGTTTTAATTTAAACCCCCTGAACACTTAGCACTTAGCCCGGAGCTGACCCTTAGAGTCATCTCCCATGGCTGCAGAGGTGGTTTTGGTCACACTGCCAGGACTCTGCAGGGTAGGGGACCTGCTGGGCTGCCTGGGGGACAGCAGGGATGAGGTGGAGGAGGAGGATAATCCCTCTCCAGGGAAAATTTAGTTTTTATTTTCTCACCTTTTCACTTTGTCTCATGCCCCAAAACAGGAGGGTTTGACTCCCTCCCAAACCCCTGAGTCTGGGGTTTTTTTGGAGAGGGGATGTTTTTGGGTTGTTTCCTCAGTTTCTGACTGTGAACCAGTCCAGCTCTGGAGTTTGTGTTTTCAACAGCCAGCCAAGGCTGTGCCCTTGCAGCTACCCTGCACAGGGCCAGGCACCTGCTCCGCTCCCATTTGTTTGTTCCAGGCATGGAGTTAGGGATTTCTCTGGAAAACAGGAACTTTGCTGGACAGCAGCTGCTCCAAGCAGTGAATCAACTCGTCCCACTGACGCTCAGCGGAGCCATGCCAGCGCCGCGCTCCCACGTCCCGTGCCAGCATGGTTGGGGTCCCCGTGTGTCCCCAGCAGTGTCCCCAGCAGTGTCCAGGGAGTTGGCCAGTGCCTGTGACCACCCACATGGCAGAAGTGAGGGTTCTGTGGCTGCTGCCCCGGCCCCACCACCAGCACACAAGTCAGCGGCCACGGCCAGGCGCGGACAGCTAATGCCTTTTGTCCCAGCCTGACTTTTCTCCTCCCAGCAGGATTAGGATGGGATGACCGGCAAGGAGGCCCTTAATCCCATTAGGGATCCTGGCTCAGCCCTGTGGGGCAGCCCTGGGAACCAGCCTGGGCTCCGGGGAAGCAGCGGGTGAGGCAGCAGCCTGCAGCACCCCGTGCTGCCACCATCCCACTCAGCCCCGTCTCCAGCAGTTTTCCTAAATCCACTTTGCTCAAAGCACTGAGCACGATGCCCTGGTGTGCAGGGGCAGCAAGAGGCACTTGGGCACGACATCCACAACGCCTGCAGCCCCCGCTGGCAGGGCTCAGCCCCCCGCAGCCACCCACCCAACAGCATTTGGAGCAGGTGGCCCCAAGCCCTTTTGGCTCATTTGGCCCATTTGGCTCATTTGGCTCATTTCTCCACGGGGTCACAGCTGAGCGGGCAGCAAACCTTCTCCCGCCTGGAGAGAGAGTTGTTTTTCTCCCCCGCCAGTTGCGAGGAGCCGTGTTTGTCTTTCTGTCCCTTCCTGTTTACTCGCTGCCATCAGGACACGCTTTGATGTGTTTATGCTGCTGGACATCCGTGGGAGCATCGTCCCGCGGGCTCCTGCATCTCCCCGCTCCGTGGGGCAGGGCCGTGCCTCCATCCCACACCTCGGCAGAGCCCAAGTGCCGCAGGGGCACGGCTCAGCGAGGTGCCAGAGCAGGACACCACCACCCTCGGCAGCTTCTGCACTCCAAAGTCCAGGTGACAGCACCAGCCCAGCCCAGCTGTGCCGGGAGCAGACTCCAAAGGCACAGAATCCTGCCGGGGTGGGGAGCTGGTGGTGGCATGTGGGTGCCACCAGGCAGCATCACCTCGTGTTGGGACAGGGGGTCGGTCCCATCCATCCTGTGGTTTCCTCCCCTCTTGCAGTCCCTGCTTCCTCCCCGGCTGGGAGTCTCCCCAGCTGCTGCATTTGAAAGGTCCCCGGGCTTTGAAGCCGGCGGCTCGGGGCGGCGGGGGAGGGATCGCACCTTGCTGGCATCTCCCGGTTCCCAGCCCGTGCCGGGGGTGGGACGGCACACGGCCCGGCCCGTGCCACCGGCCCGTGCCCGCACCGTGCCACGGCAGCCGCCACGCCGTCCTTCGGATGGGGGAGAGCCAGGGAGCCCGAGCCCCATCCCGCTGAGAGGCAGCAGCCTCGCCCAACAGCACTGACCTCTCCCCCTTAGAGACAAAGGATTATGGCATCACGGGGACTTCTAGTTAAATTTGTTTTTCAGCCTAAAGCTAAAAGCTGTCTAGGAAAGCCAGTAGATGTAATCGTTGTGAACTTCAGCAAAGCCTTTGATACCATCTCTCACAGTATCTTGCGCAGGGTCCAGAACAGAACTCAATGATCCTGACGGCTCCCTCCCAACTTAACATTTCTACGATTCTGTGAAAACCCGCACACAATGATTTTCTGGGAAAGAAATCACACACGTAGAGCTGCCCGTGAGCAGAGGTCTGGGAACGGGCTCTGGGGCTCCTCCAACCCCTTTGGAACCGCCTGTGGCACCACCAAAGGCACCGTGGGAGCTGCTGAGGCACAGGGGGTGCTCTGGGCATGACGGGGGGATCCTGCAGCTCCTGGGTACCCCAAGAATGGTTTGCAGGGCTCCTCCCTCCCTGCCAGGCTGTGATGGGACACCCTGCGATAGCACGGGTGGCTCCGGTGCCCTGCAGCCGCTGCTCTCCGGGAGGAAATGGCATCTTTGGGCTGATTTCTCCTGGTTCCCGTCTTCGTGTGCCTGGCTTTGATTCGCGGCCGAGCCCTGTGATAATGTGGCTGCCTGGGAAGGAAGGGAGTAGAAGGAACTGGCTATTGTGTTTGGCCCCTCTCCAGGAGGTGTTTTTGCTGGGAGGCACCAAGGTCAGAGCTGGGTGGGAAGCGTTCCCCGACAGCAGCCCTCACATGTGCCCAGCTGTGGCCGGGGGGACAAAGGAGCACCCCCACCACCCCAGCATGGGGCTGTCAGTGTGACTGCAACAGCCCAGCACACCCTGCATCAGTGCAGGGGATGTGTGGTCCTCCCTGTGCGTGTTTCAGGGGGCAAAGGGCTGCTTTGCAGCCGTGCTGGAAAGAGAAACATCTCCCAGTCTTCCCATTTCCATGAGGAAGGAAAGAGGAGGCGGTGGGTGGGAGTGCCCAGGAATGGAGCATCAGCAAAGGCTGGGGTGCAGAAAATCCTTTTTTAATCTCTTTTTGTAATCGCTTAAGAATTTCAGCTGCCTTCATCCCAGCACAGGAGTCCCAAATCCCAGAGCTGTGAGAACAGAGCTGGCACTGAACTGCCCCTGAAACTCCCTGCCGGTATCAGTGGCATCCCGGGACCCTGCAAGCCAGCCCCCCGGGCCAGCAGAGCGAGAAGGGGCACGCCCAGATCTCTGTGAGTGATGTCTCCCAAAAACCTGCTCGAAACCTCTGCGGGGCGAGTGTCCGCACGGCATGACGTTTTTCTTGAGCGTGTGCCCTCAAGAAAGAGGAGAGGCGAATCCCAGCAGCACAGAGCCGGGTGAAACTGCGGGGATGCCAGCGTGACTTGGATGAGCGTGGCATTGCACCACAGTCCAGAAATCCAGTATCAGGTTCATGCCCGGGCTTGTGCACACAGAATCACGCTTGGGTTTTCACTGCTGTGAGCGATGGTTTTCGATTATTTAATGGAGATATCAGAGGAGGTTTAATCC